>NC_088839.1:16594619-17879619 GCF_904066995.2 Poecilia reticulata | reverse complement strand
GGACAGAAAACACAGAGTTGTCAATCAAGTGCTTCTTATAATTACTCAACAGGTTTTTGCGTTGTGTTTCCACTCATTTTTATTTTGTATCTCCAACTATTTGGCCTCTCTGCCATCACCCTAATTTTCATCTCCCTCCACAGATTCCCCATGAGGTTTAAGACGATTCTCGTTCCTTATTTCTCCGTGACAATAGTCACCGACACCGAGTTTCTCAGTTGGCACAAAGAGACTCATTAACCTTCTTTAAGCGGACAAAGACAAACAAACACCTGGTGTCTGTGACAAGTTAACACCAGACGCAGCCAGGGCAGCAAATCAAATGATTATCAGCGCAATCCATCTGAAATTTCAATTGTTTGATGTCATGTTTAATAACATAAAGCCATTGCTAAAGATTAAAGGAGATTTTAAGACTTTTGTGACTTTTTTTTGTGACAATAAAAACCAAATGGGTGCACACATTTCAGATAAGAAAATAAACACCTATGAGCATACTGAAACTGCGTGTCCAAATTATGAATGAAAACAAAAAATCTTTAGATAACATTTATTGATTTATTTGGACTCATAAAGCTAGAAGAGACTTTGGTTTCTCATTGATCTGCAGAAGCAGATCTCCACACAGCAAAAATCAGCAGGACGGCAGAACCAACAATCCTAACATGGACTTTTAGTTCTTGATGTAGTTTAATTGAGAAACTACATCAAGAACCAGTAGGTCACCACCAGTAGGCTTGTGACCTACTGGTGACCTACTGGTTAGGGTGCACACTTGGATGCTGAGGAGGTTGTTCTGCTTTTTAAACTGTGTTTAAATGAAGGACACGCCTGAGGAGTGCAGAATGTTTCTTTCCTTGTTTTTAGTTTTTGCAGGTTTAGCATTTGATGTAGACGGGGGCATTAAATGAAAAAAAACCACAACTATTTATAAACTAATATATTACTAAGCTGCAGAGTCACAGAACGCCCATCCAACCATTTTCCTAATGGAGTTAATGCACCACTTTTTCAAATATTCAAATTTTAAATACTTGCGTTTCAACGACTTTCCGGACAGGAAGCAGGTCGGATCAGATTAACTTCAGCACTGACCTTTGAAATCCTAGGTTAATGTTTGGTTATAAACAGCATCGAGAGGTTTATTTGTGTCAGACTAATTCTCATTACTTATTTCTTTGTAACAGTAGTCCCAGATTATTGAATTTCTCTGTTGGCACAAAGAAACTCATTAACCTTGCTTAAGTAGACAGTGACAAAGGAACACCGGGGTGTCTGTGACAAGTAAACACCAAACTCCTGCGCAGCCAGGACAGCTAATCAAATGATTGATGTGATGCTCAGTCTCTTTCAGACTGCATTTACCTGTTCTCTTGTTTTCTTTATACCGTTAATATTTTTGGAAATTCTGTGTTTTGTCCTTAATTGTTTTATCTAGAAAGAGTTTACCTCTTTGTGAGACTTTTGGTCTGCAGCTCTGCTCTCTCCAGTCAGCTTGTGCTTCAGCTTTTAAAACATCTGAGGATTTTATCATATTTTTTGAATGAGCTGTAGCAGAGCATTGCATGTTTTTTAAGACTATGGTAAGATAATAGGCGAGAAAGCTCAAAAGTATAAAAGTACAAGCTAATTCTTGAGAAAAACAGTAGCGTAATAGATCTTAACTTGAACATTTGCTCTGTGTGATTTCCTTGTCAAACAAGTAAAACTAAACGTTGTCAATTTGGCCGTCATGTCCAGTCCAAGAAACGTTGACCCGTTTCTCTGAAGCATAAGGGTACTGCTGTAGGTTTGGTGGGTTTACTTTCTTGAACTGGTTGCTTCAAATGCTTCCAGCTGGATTAAAGTTTGGACTTTGCGTCAAACATTTTGAGCATGAAACTTAGATCTTTTACCGTCTGTGCAGAGATGATTTTTGTGTTCATGGTCATTATTTTGACACAAGTTGGAGTCTCTGTTAGGATGTAATTGACATAGATTTTGGCCTCAGAATGAACTTTATTTAAAAGCAGCAAAATAAGAAAAAAAAAAGAAACTACCACCGCTGTGCTTCATGGACAGTAATAAGCTTTTTAATGGTCTTTTTTTTTACATGTATAAGGAAGAAAGCGAACAGAAAAAAAATAAATCACTTTTTGATTCTATGCATGCGCTCTAAAACTGAAATGCTGCGTCCAATGGTGTTAATTTTGGCTGCCCTCTAGTGGAAGAAGTAATAACAAACTCAAATGTAAATTTAATGGCAAATTTACAATCTCACAACAATATTAATACACACAGTTTATTTTTTAGAGCCTCAAAACAAGTAAAATTAAGTTAAATGTAGTTAGGAGATAAGAGTTGGTCAAATGTAAGATGGTGATAATTGTACAACATATGACTGCATCCTTAAAATCAAAACCTTTGCTCATTAAAACCAAACTGGATTTTAAAAAATGAAATAGTCCTGAATATGTAATATTTGTGTGTCAAAAATTTATAGTGAAATTTAAAGAAATATTTTAAAAGAATTCAAATCTTAAGCATTTACCCTCAGAAAATAATCGTTTTTCAGGCGACAAATATTGCTGATCCATTTGCACACACACGGATAAATTTAGTCCATGTTTTCTACAGTCAGAAAATGAACAAAACAGTTGATCCTATCCAAAAACCTGAATCAATAAAAAAAGAAGAAGCAAGTTTTATTCTAAAAATAAAAAAGAGGCAGCATATTTGTATTTTTGTGTATTTTTCAGCAACGGTGACCCAGTTATGCAGGACTCAAAGTAAGTAAGTCAATCCTATTTGGGGAATTTATTTAAATAGATAAACTGTGTCGGCTGCGTGCTTTATTTGTCTGCATGTGCAGGTGAAGTTCCACTCTGTCCTGCATGTATTTCTACGTGAGGCAGAACCGATGTGGGTCCTAAACAGGAAAAGTGTACATGACACACCAGATATTGCAAAAACAAAGACAGAAACACCATGAAGTGAGGCGCTAGTATATCATAAAACAGTTTGTAGAAAAGGCAGCACAGAAAGGAAGGCTAAAAAACAATTCATAAGTGTAGAAATGAGTTTTGTCTATCAGATCTGGTGTTTCAAGTTGCCTAATGCAGGTTTGCACTGGGCGTTACTGACATCAGCTGACTAAAGTAACGCTATGGTAAATTAGGCAAACAACCGTGAATCTGCAGAGTTCAGATCAGGTTTTAGCTACTCAGATTTGTTAAGCCAGCACCTCAGTGACTGAATTAGATCTTTGCATGGAGTCTGTTGGGTGCTAAAGTGCCATTTATGTTCAGTTTGGTTTCCTCTCCGGTCATTCAGGAGTTAAATTGCTCGACAAGGTCAGGGTCATTCAGACAGGAGTTCTTTGTCAGGCAGACGCGTGACTGATCATGAGACGAGTCCATAACGGTCCGTAGCAGGAATCTCCCGCGTCTAACCCCAGTGTGGCGTTACGATGGTGAGAGGCTCTCGGTTCTGACCGTTGATGATTGGCCAGGGGTTAAAGTAAGGGAACACGGCTTCTTTAAAGTCCGCATTGTAGAAGGTGAAAAGGTGGCTCATCTCTGCAGCGTCGTAAAAAGACACCTCACCTCGTCCATAGTCCAGATAGACCCCCACCTTCTTAGGAGGTTTGGAGGGAAATATTAAGGTGTCGTCTGCGTCGGTGCATGCTTCGTACTCGCTGGTGCCGTCGTTTTTGTATCGACGGACCAGAGTCCAGAAGCCATCGTCTGGGCAAAGGCTGATCTCATCCTTCCTGTTGACGGAGGCTTTGGCTACGCCCAGACCCCACGCCTTCTTGTTGCCCACCTCCACCTCCCAGTAATGTCTGCCTGAGGAATACGCCTCAGAGCCAAGCACGATGTTGTAGCGGGTGAAGCGCTCCGGATTGTTGGGGAGATTGGATTGGATTTTCCCCACCTGGACGCTGGTGTGACAGGGAGACACCCACAGGCAGGGGTAGGCTGTGTCTGGGTCAAGGGTCACCGCTGAGACGGCTGGGAGGACACAGGAGAGAAAGATCAACATGAATACAGAGAAGAAACTGGACCATAAAATCTTTAACTCAATAACGGCAAAGAAATGAGACGATACTCAACATCACTTGTAACAACGCAGAGAGAAAAATGGTAAAGTCTTTTAAAGGATCCACTGAGTTTCTCCACCGAATGAGAGCTCCAGAAACATGGACCAAAATAAATTTTACAAATAAAGAATATAAAATTAGAGGCATGTATTTGTTTTGAACCCTATGAATTCAAAACTTTGTAGGACCACATTTTGCTGCAATAACAAGTATGTTTGAACTGAAAAAAAAAAAAACAGCGTCTGAAAACATTAACTTTCAAGTCAATGTGATTTAACACACATGACCAAGATTTGACCTGAGGCTTTCTTTCTGCCTCTATGATTTTAGGAGGGAAGTGGCAAAATTTGTTTTGGTGCTTTGTGGTGCAACTCTCTTTATTTTCAGATGATGGATGGAAGAACTCAGAGATGTTTTAAATTCAGAATATTCAGGATGTATTCAATATGTGCAACATACTTTTCAGATTTTTATTGGTATATATATATATATATATATATATATATATATATATATATATATATAAAACATGTATTTAAATTCAGAAACCTCTAATCTAATGTTGGTCCATCACATAAAATCCCAATAAAACAAACTAAAATATGTTGAATTTATTTTGAAATAAATAAATAAACAAATAAAATGTCAGAGGTATGATTGTTTTTGCAGGGCACAACAAATAAACGTATTTTTATTTCGAGTGTGATTCCTTCACTATGTGCGCCGTCTATGGAGCACGGACAGACAGACAGGAGCTCGTACCTGGCTGAAAGATGGAGCTCATCTTCCTCCAGGTCCTGTACTGCAGGGGCCCCAGATATTCTCCTGACTTCAGATCCACACTGACCTCTGGGGGGCGCTCAAACAAACCCTCAGCCCTAGTGGGGGAAACAGGTACAACATAGTGTTGATAAAAACCACACTGATGACTTAAAAAATCTTTAAGAAGCAGGTTTTATGACGTGCATACATACTTTATTCTGTATAACATCAGTTACTGATAAAATAACACATTTGGCTCAACACATTTCCGTAAAGACCCTTAGATTAGGACTTTCTGCCTGCTGCTACTCATCTGTGACGGCGCTGAGTCACACCACCACAATCATGCCCTGACATCCTGTTACGGCTCGACTCACGGGTGATTACAAAACATTACGCCATTACCTTGTGACATTCGTCAGGACAACGGTCACATGGAGGTAAAGAGGATGTGACCTATAATTCTGTCTTACATCTGTGATGTTGAAATGTTTTGGTTAGGATGAAAGAAACACCCACCCTCCAATGAAATCTTTGATTCCCTGAAAAAAGAACAGAACCAGTTGTTACAAAACACCGTGTCGAAACCTGAAGGCTGATACAATCTTTGGCATCAATCATAATCAAACTTCTCTCTTCTGTCCTGAATCTACTCACCTTGAGCTGTTCTGGATTTTCCTGCTCACTCAGTTTGAGGCGAAGCTTTTCTGCCGTGGTCTCCAGCTGGCTGATTTGCTCTGTGGCACGAGTGAGAGCCTCCTCCAGCTGGTTGAGCTTCTCTTCTTTCTCCTTCTGCAGCTTCTCCTTTATGCTCTCCTCTTGGTGAAGCAGGAACTCCCTCAGACGGCCAAACTCGGCGGTAACCAGCTCCTCCAGGTCTCCCGCTCGCCCCTGAATCACATCGAAGACCGCGGTCACTGAGAGCAGAGGCTCGAGTTTCATCTGGAAGCTAAGAAAGTTTCTGGACAAATCTGTTTGAGCGAAACTTTGTTTTTAATCCAAAAAACAAAAACTCTCCATAAAGATGATTAAAAGTACTATATTTTAAAGAAAAGCTCTTTTGTGTGAATTTTGCAGTACAAATGAAATGTGATATTTAACTCGGTCTTTAAAACTTGATGTTTTCGTTCGTTCTCATTTTCACAATTACAAATTTCAGGGTTGCAATCAGTTTTCCATCGCAAAATATATAGAGTTACTCATGTCAACATGGAGTTTTGGCATGTTTGTTGGTAAATGTATGAAAGACATGGCATAATGTTCTGAAAAAGCCGAAAAGGTAAAAAAAAAAAAAAGTTTTCCTTGTCATCTTTCAAAATATTATCCAGTTTAACAAAAACAACTTAATATAAATGCAGAGGAAATATGGGTCAGATATGCATCTAGAGATAAAGAAAACAACCAAAACCATATTTTCATTCTTTTCACTAAAACATGCAACTACTATACACAATATAGCATCTAGTTCAGTTTTCTTCCGCCAAACCTGCTGTACATAAACAATATAATTAGAAGAAATCAAAAGTATAACTCGTCTATTGGAAACAAAGTATCAATGCAATTCACTGGAAAAGCAATCAGCTGTAAAATCAAATTCTGCTAAAACCCAAACATTGCACTAAGTGTTTGTTATTGCTGTCGGTCTGGCAGAGGCTCGTCAGTCATGCGCTTCTGTCACTTTCTGAAAAGAAACACAGAAACAGAAACCTGCAGGAAGAGGCAGAAAAACATACTAACTTCCGCTCCGTTTTGCTCATCCACATCCTGCCATAGTGACAGAAACCAAGAAGTGAAAATCTGTGAATGTGCACATAAAGTGGGTCAAACAGACAGCAGAGACAGGAAGAGAGAGCAGTTTGTAAAGCTATCAACTGCCGCAGAAAACAACCCCACGCAGCAAAACTCACATATCTCAGTTTAGCATACACGGACTCGCCGTCTCCCTCTGCGTATTTGCACATTGTGAACATTTCTGCGTGCCTGAATACAGAGGGTGTGAGGAAGACAAACAGAACTTGCCATTACTTCTCTGTTGGTGCATTTAAGGTTGGACCTCGGCATGAGAGTCATCACGTTCAAGCAAGGCCGGGTAACAACCTGTTGTATTCACCACCTGTCATCGTTAGTCATCATCCAGTCTGGTCTGACAGACAGCCGGAAGGAGCAGGAACGCCGGTGGATGATCCCAAACTCTATGGAATAATCTCTGACCTGGCAGTCGGGGTGTAAGGTTACCAGAAGAGAGCAGCTTTTTAGTACCTTAATGAGGAGGATCTTGTCGTTGGTCTGTTTCTGGAACAATGTGGCCTCCTCTGTTTGCACCTGAACTCTCTCCAAAGCCGCATCCAGCTTATCCTGTTTGGACAGAAATAAAAGAGAAATATTGTCAAGAAGCCAGAGAGACAAACTTGATTATTGAAAGGTAATCCAATCTGGGTTTTGCACAAAGAGCATCCGAACTCGAATTGGACTCATGTGATGCCTCACACACCTCAGCTGAGCATTCTGGTGTACAAAAAGATGATTTAGCACCAGACAAAAAAAAACAAAAACAACAAAAAACAGAAACACACAAGAAGGATTATGTTTGCAGGAGAGTTGGAAAAGTTCACAGGTGTCTGCTGAATTCCAGAAAGATAGGACGCAAACAGGGAGTGTGCTTTCAAAACCAACCTGCCATGCTGCACTGGCTCTGTTAATGTTTATACAGACCAGCCAGTAAATCACTTCCTGACTGGATCTCTGTGTTTCATCTTGCTTATCCAGTTGTCATGATGCTTAGTTAAAGCCACATGGTGCCATTTGTATGATAGCTTATAAATAGTTTGCTCTGGGGAGGATGTGGGCAGGAAAAAAAAAAACGGAGAAAGGCCTACCCTGTAGTTTTCAAAGGCCTCTGTGATCGGGATGACGTTGTGGGTCTTGTGGTCCCGGGACATCCCGCACACCAGGCAGATGGGCAACTGGTCGTCCTCACAGTACAGCTTGAGCTTCTCCTCATGCTCCTCACACATGTCCAGAACCAGGCGAGGCCAGTTCCCGATAGAGGAGACCACGCTGCTCATGCTGGAGCCCGGCTCTCGTTCCTCGGGCATCTCCAGGGGCCCCTGGGGGTCCCACTCGGGCGTCCCCGAGGCTGCGTCCATAACCCGGGCTCTGCGCACGCTGTCCACGACGTTGCACAGCAGCGAGTTGGGCCGCAGTTTGCGCGCACACGACTTCCTACACTTCGGACAGCTGGAAAGCTCGTCCGCTTTCGCTTCCCAGCACTGGATGATGCACACCTGGCAGAAGTGGTGTCCGCATTCAAGGATCACGGGGTCGCGGAACAGCTCCAGACACACCGGGCAGGTGAGCTCCGACTGCAGCTCCTCAAGCGCGCTGGACTCTGCCATTCTCTGCCACGCTCATAGTTTTCCCGAAGAGAAACTCTGTGGCAAGCGGAGACCAGACTAATCTTCCGTTTTTAGCAGAGAAAGGGAGTGGCCTGGAGCTGACAGCAGAGCTTGTGTTTTCAAGAAGAGGACGGAAGGCGTGCTGAAACAGGCTCGGAGCCGCTGCGCAATGGGCAGGTTTAATCACGAGGCGCACGACTGTAGCCCACAGCGGTTTGAGAGGATTTCTAAGAAAGATGGAAAAAAAAATAGGAAAGGCAAACTGAAAAGAAATTATTTCTAAGCCAAAAAAATCAAGAGCGCATCCGGCACAAGGCATGAGCGAACAAATATATGTTAGCCCGTGAGGGGGCTCCCATAAATCCTTAACACAGACTATAAATCTAAACCTTTTATTAAAACTTGGCTTACTGTTGAGTTTAATTTGATGTTTTCGCCACAGCTGAATTAAAAGAGCCTACAGTTTTTTTTTTATTTTAGTTTAGTATGTAAAAGAACTGGCAATTTTTTTTTTATTGTTGTGTTAACATACAGTGTTTCATCGTTTTCTTTGTCTTTAAGCTCAGTTTGTTCACAACTGAATCTCAGCAAATAATGACCAATTATCAGCAATTGCTTTTAAGCTCAACCACATAAACTTTGCTCTGTCTCCTGGATTCAACTGGAAGGATTGCAGTGAATCAGAGAAAATTACATCTGATCCCTGCCTTTTTTGCAGTTGTTTTCTCTCGGCTGCTTTCTGGCAAAAGGCTCAACAGCTTCAAATGCAGAACAACCAGATTCTACACCAGCTTCATCCCTCATGCTGCTGAAGAAGATATACATCTCCCTCAGCAGGGATATATATATGTCTACTTTTTAAAACTAGTTCATATATATTTTTTTAAAAAATCGTCATTTATTTGGAGTCTTGTGACAAATGTTTGCTCAGTGTTTACATTGTAAATGTGCAGCTGAATGATCAATAAAGTCTGTTTCTCTCTCTTTGTAGGCAGAGGTGGACACTAATCGAATGATGCTTAAGCCCCAATACGACCTGGAGTTTAAGCATCAAGACGTGAGGTTTTTATTAGTTATAATTTACAAATACTTGTATAAAAGCAGTTAAGTCAGTGATTAATCAGATAATCACTGATCTGATTAAAAACAATCACAGCTAATAGTAAGACCAAATCTTTAGACCAAAACACCGGAACATGAAAATGCTTAGACTGTGTTAATGCAATTAAGAGAAAAATAAACATAAAAATTAAAATAATAAAGGTATTAGAATACAGGGTATATATTTTATCACATCACCACCAAACCTTCAGTGTATTTTGTTGGGATTTTATCTGATAGAGCACATGTGAAGTGAATGATGCAGTGTGGTGTGTGTTTTATTCAACCCCATGAGGCCATCGGTTTTGCCGCGATATCCAGAATCCATCTACCAACTTTTCAAATCATGGAGACTGAAATCTTTGCTCATTTCTTTAAAATAAATAAATAAAAAAGCTTATCCAGATTGATAGAGAAAAGGTGTGAATATTTGTTTGCAGGTCTTGCAACAGTTGTTTAGGCTTGATCTTTGACTGGACATTTCCTACATATGAATATTTGATCAAAACTAAAATGTAAATGTAAGCTGAGGGTTATTTTCCTGCAAGAAGAATAAACTCCAGCTTCATGTTTTGCTTTTTGTTTTTTCTGTCTCACCTGACCTGATGACCTTCCTCCACAGGTTTTCCATGCCCCCTATATGGAAACTTTCAGATGGATATCGATTGGATTCATGACTTTCTTTTTGCCACTCTTCCATACAGGTTAGATTCAAGCAGTGATAACAAATAGCTGCCCTTTTAAAATAGCCTAAATGATATTAAATTAATTATTAAGCATGTGGAGTAAAGATTAACACAAATGTGTAGAGCTTGAATCACACTCTGCAGGCTCTGAGTCAGGAAGAAAAATGAGGAAACCTCCAGCTGGTTGAGCCTGTAGAAGTTCATTTATTTCCTCTGTGTGGGAAAAAACCCTGTTAAATCTAGTTGCACTTTCTACCTCATCATCGGTGACTCCAAATAATCCACGAAGATTCACTGAACAACAACCTAGATCCAGTTATGAATAATGGCGTCAAGTGATTAACCACTAGATGGCAATGACGTATTCCACAAGCAGCAACGCTTTTGCAAACTTTTTGTTTTTGTGCTGCATCATATAAAACATAAATATATGGGTAAGATTGGGTAAGACTACGAAGGTAAAGTTTTTGCAGATACCTTTCAAGACTCTTAAATAATCTTTAAATTAGCTTTTCCATTCATATAAAACTAGAGTGACCCAGTAACAAACCAGAACAACGTTATTCTGTTTTTTTTTTACTGGGTTTACTGGTAAACTAGACGAGTTAAACAGATCAGAGTTTGACATAAAATGTGAAGAATGAGCAGAAAATGTAGAACTCTACAATGGAAAGTATAATGAAAATAATCAAACCACCAAACCTAGGTTTTACCTATCAGTATTTAACAGAAACAAAAAGTTAATTTCTATTCAGAGATGCAGTTGTGATGCAATGGGAAAACGTTTTCTTAACCCTTTCATGCATAGCCGTCACTATAGTGGTGTCTATCTAAAAGCCATTTTCTTGTGTTTCTTGTGGATTGTTATAATATATGCACACAGATCACTGAAGTGGACATCTGTTCCTCCTGTAGAGGACTCCTGCAAGTAAAAAAAAAATATTGTGACATCACATAACCACTAAAAAACAATATTACCAAATACTGATGTATTTTCCAAATAACAACTTTGTATTTGGAGAAAATTACAACTGATCCCTGCCTTTTTTTATACCTCAAGAAAATCCAAAACACTTTGGAAAAAAATCCTGACATAACGGAAACAATGGAAACAGAAACAATCAGTTTCTTTATAAATGGAAAAAATACAATGACAAAGATCAACTGTTATTTGAAAGCTGTAGTTACGAACTTCTCGTAGTTGACTGATCTGTCAGTTTCTGTGAAAGATGGATCGTAATGTCATAGAAATGTGTGAAGTACCGGAAGCGAAAGCAAAAGAACCAACTCACTGAATTGTCATTGTGTCATAATCTTTCACGAGAAATTGCATAATAATAATAATAATAATAAGTGCTGCAATTCCTGTAAAGGTGTGATACGCTGAACCAGTGGTGCTACAGCTGAAAAAGTCAAAGCACCCCGCAGGACCAAAAGAAAATATAAGATTATTATCTTTTTCATCTAAGTTAATCATGTTTAATATAAGATCTTTTAATTTTCCTCACAGAGAGGAATATTAAAAGCACAAGCAGTGATTATATATTGAGTAAAAAAAATTAATCTCACAAAAGAAAATTAACTCGCATCTATTTTCACTTCTGGGTAGGAAAGAGGAGCACATCATTAGAAAATTGGCATAACTTTCTCCAGCTGATCAGAAACAAAACTAAAGTTATTATCTTTGGACTTTAAGAGGAACCATGTTGGGTCAGTTCACAGTTTCAGTAATTACAGCTGGAATCTAGAGATCAGGCCCAAAATCTGGGTGTAGTGATGGACTCAGACCTGAACCCTCAAAGACACGTAAAGACAACTACAAAGTCAGCCTTCTGTCACCTGAAGAACATTTTTAGGATTAAAAAATTAGTATTAAATCTAGGTCTTAAAAAAATATCTTCATTCATATTTCATATTTCTAATTCTTCCAAATTAGCTTTGTATATTCATGCCATTAAAACCTTCAGATGAAATAGACTAAAACGAGACAGCAACAACCTCTAGAGCAGCTTAACAGAAACTGAGCTGTCAGTTCCTGTGGCTGAAACCACATTTTTATTTAATCTTGTTTTCATTTTTGTTGAAGCATGGTGTTCCTTCACACGTCATCTATTTCTGCTATTATAACCATCGGTTTTGAAATGACATAAAAGTGGAACTTTCCATTAACTCTGCCAGTCAGCTAGGAAGCTGTGTAGAAAATACGTGTCAAAATGTAATCATCAAGATTACAGCTCTATATAAAGCCTCTGTCTGAGAGAGACGTTAACTTAAAGCTTTCGAAGAGGAAGCGTAGCAGCGGATCGCCCATCTCTCTCCAACAGATCCGTCTCATTTGACCTGATTATTCCACAGGATGTCTCAGAGGAACCTCCTGTCGTCCTCCACAGCAGTCCTGCTCTTCCTCCTGCCCTGGTTTGGTGGTCTGACTGTCGGAGAGATCAGCAGCAACTTCTATCAGTGCCTTGACTTCTTCTATAACAGAACCCCTCCCAGGGGTCTTGAGAGAGCAGAGTACCAGCCAATATGCCAGCGCTACCAGAACAAATATCACTTTGCCAGCCTGTATCGCCGTCAGCATCGGGCTCCTTTGTTCTCCGCCTACAAACTGAGTCCTGCGGATGGGAAGCGGCCTAAAAACATTTGGATGTATGAACCACAGGTAGGTAAAATAAGTTAGACTGTACCTTAAAAATATTCATTAAAATATTATGAATGCTGCTGTTTATAAATGTTGCGATTTAAATCATTTTAAATCATAAAAAGGTAACTGAGTTCTAGCAGAAATTACTCAGACTTATACAAGTAACTTTTTGAAAAACTATTAGAAGTTTATATTTTTAAGACTAACATCATTATGAAGCAATACTTATTTGACTTGTGGATACTCTACTGACCTTGAGTTACTTCTAGGATGAACAAATAAAAATAGCTAAAATGCTAAAACATTTGATTTTACAACACACTTTGTTGTTCTGATGTTATTTTGTATCTGTTAAACCTTTTGTGTCATTTGGAGACCAAATAGTAGATATTGTCACAAGAACTACTTTGCACTGTTCTAACACATTACCCAACGAAGGTAGTAGTTTTGGAAATGAGTTTTTATTTTACCTGAATCAGTTATTTTAAATGTTTTAAATTTTATTTTATTGTTTTAAGTACCAGAAACAACACATCATTTTACACTTTGCCTGTATGATTGTTACATTTTGCAAATCGACTTAAACAGTCTTACTCAAGTATTCAGTGCTTAAGTAACGTTTTTACTGAACATTTTTAATATTCTTACATGAGTAATTTTATTTTTTAATCAACTCCATGTTACTTCCACTTCTAGAAATATATTGACGTTATGCGACTCTTACATCAGCACAATTTCTGGCTATTTCTACCCAGATGCCTCGTTCAAATGTAGATTACGTTTTCAAAAACATTTTGCATGTGAAATGCAAAATGTTTTTGCATTTCACATGCAAAATGTGAAATGCATGTGAAACATTTAATGTGGAAAAAACAACTGAATGTATCCTAAAACAATGTTTGTGTCTACGGTCAGAGTGTTGTAGTTTGTTAAATGAATCAGGTAATTAATTGAATCAATCGTTAAATCATTTGTGTTCTGTTTGCAGTTGGCGTTTTCCGGTGCCAGTCCTGAAATGAGACGTTTTAATAAAATCGTTGACCAGAACGTGGTTGAAAGCCAAGCGGTCCTCCAAGACTACAGGAACTCCAACTTCTCCAAAGGACACCTCTGTCCCAGTTTGCACCAGGGGACGATGGAAGACAGAAAATCCACCTTTACTCTGACAAACATAGTGCCTCAGCAGATCGGCTCCAACTCTGGCCCATGGAGCACACTGGAGAATGAGGTGTTGGAGAGGTACAAGAACTTCTGCACCGGGGAAATGTACGTAATCACTGGTGCCATGCCTTACGAATCAGAGACGCACTGGATCAACAACAGAGTGTCTGTTCCTGAGTACATGTGGTCAGCTTACTGCTGCCCCAAATTCAAACCGAACCTCCCTACGGGGATGAAGCAGCTCTTTCCTACATATGCTGCAGTGGGAAGAAATGATGCCAACAGCGGACAGGAGATTGTGCCTGTTAATAATGCAGTGAAGCCTTCGATACGAGGCTATGATGTGAGGCAGATGACCTTGGAGACTTTGGAGGGCATCCTGTCGAAGAGGCTGAATGTGTTTGTCACCCTGTTTGATGAGAAATGTCAAAACCTTATATAAAATCCTTTATATGAGGGTTTTATTACTTGCTGTTTTTTCTTCTATAAATTATTCTCTGTTTTACAACAATGTTTCATTAAATAAAAGTGCAGCACAAATAAACTTGAATTGCCTTACACCCCTTCATGTTGACTTCTTTATGACAAGACAGGCACCAGACTGGCTGCTCCATGTATACGTCCAATTAAACGTTTATAAACATCTGTTACTTCAGATCAGAACCATAACGGCGTATATTGTTCATCTGCTGCAAGTCCAAACAGCAGAGTTTTGCCATTTTAACTGTTAATTCATGTTTATGTTAAATGTGAACAAAGCGCTGATCTCTGCTTAGTTCTTCTGTCAATAACAGTAAGTTTCAACATTTGGTCATTTTAAATTAAATTAAATTCAGTTTATTTATATAGGAACAATTTACAACAAGATTTATCTTTTATTTTCAAAAATAAAAGTAAATTTTATTTACTTCAGTCGGCTTTAACCCATTGGGGTCAGGAGGGATGCTGGTGCAGGTACACCCTGGACAGGTCGCCAGTCCATTGCAGGGCAACACAGAGACACACAGGAGTTTACAACCATGCAAACACACCCCCACACACCCCCACACGCACGCGCACACACACACACACACACACACACACACACACACACACACACACACACACACACACACACGTACGCACATGCACACGCACACGCACACACACACACCATTTAACCTGACAGTCATGTTTTTGGACTGTGGGAAGAAGCCGGAGTACCCGGAGAGAACCCACCATGCAACCATGCACAGGGAGAACATGCAAACTCCATGCAGAATTGAACCCATGACCTTCTTGCTGCAAGGCAACTGTGCTATCAACTGCACCAGTGTCTAAGCTTATCTAACTTCTAATTTAGCTGATAAGCAGCAAAAAAAAAAAAAAAAAAATCATGGTTAGGCCTCATTTTAATATTTCTAGCTCGAGAGCAATTTGTATTTGCATGATTTCACTCAAGTCATAATGTTTCTGCTATCTGGAGTGGCTCATATCTCCACTGTGGTTTCTAAGACGATATCTAAAAGCAGACGCAAATTACAAAAAAAAGGAAGCTTTCACATCACAGTGTTGAACAAAAAAATTACCCAACAGTCTCTGTGCTGCATGAATGTATACTTTATACCCGTAATCATAAAAAACCCCACCAAAGGCAGAGTATAAATCTCATAGTGAGTCTCAGTGCATCTGTCGGAGAAGATGCTGCTGCGTCGCCTCCACCTCCACAAAATGGAGGTTTAAGCTCCGCCAGAATAAGCTTTAACATTTTTAAAGCTCATTTAAAAAAAAAAGCTATTTTAAGCTGTTTTCAACCTAGAAACATCAAACTAGAGTCCACCAGCTGACTGAGCCAAATTAATCATCAGTAATTGTAAACAATCAGTAAATGTTTTGCTGTATCAGCTGATTGTTGGAGAATTTATCACATTTCAACAAGCTTTTAAGAGTTTCACCTTTGACTGATGGGGAAGATAGAGCTCCACAGCTCTTTTCTCGTCCTTCTTGTCCATGAGGCACCGAGTGTGTGTGCCTGTGTGTGTGCCTGTGTGTGTGGACGGTAAATAGACTATGATTTGTCAAATCAATACGTTTTCTGCAGTTTGCTAATTACTCATACTCTTTTGTACAGTTCAACGTGTGTTGCTGCTTTACTCGTGTTGAAGAAGCCCAGGTGCAATTTTGCAAGAAATGCGACTGAATAACACATTAATACATTTCCATTTTTACATAAACATTATGTAAAAATGTTGCAACCGCTGTTTTGTTATCAAGCCACAAGCCACTTCCTCTATTATTTCCAGGTAGTATTTAACCAAGAGCTCTCCATCTCTTGCACATATTTTTCCTTTCCTTCACACAAAGTGCAGCTCTGCTATCTTGCTCCAAAGGACTGAAAGAAAGATGCTGCCGAACGAGGCTCTGTTTCTTCTCCTGACCTGCTGTTCTGGCCTGGTTTATGGTGAGGTTGCTGCAAACTTTAACAGTTGCCTTCAGTTCTTCTACAGAAACGAACCACCCAAAGGCATCACCGGACCAGAGTATCGGCATATCTGCCAGTTGTACCATAACGCCTATCGCTTTGCCACCCTGTACAACTTAAAGTATCGGACACCGCTGTACTCTGCCTATAAACTCCACAGTCCAGATGGGAAGAGACCTCGTCCTGATTGGATGATTGAGCCTCAGGTAAGACCTGGCGTCCAAAATGTTTTTCATTTCCAGGAAATAGCTGGGAATTGAAATAATATGTTATACTAGAAAAAGCCTTATGTAGTTTATAATGTTTTTATTTCATTAACATTTGGTCGTTTTTGCTATTTCAGTGATAAACAGCGTAAGTAATGATTAAATGAATTTTGCTTATCGGTTTTTTAAATGACCTGTCTTTATTTTTTATTCATTCTTTGTTCTCTGTTTTTTCTTCTTTCTGTATATCTTAGTTGGCAAACAGCAAAGGTGACAAAAGTATGAAGTACATCAAAAACCCAGACCAAAACGTGAAGGACAGTCAGGCCGTGAATGATGACTACAAAGACTCCGGCTTCACCAGAGGCCATCTCGCCCCCAGCAGCCACCAAGCGACAAAGGACGATCGGACGGCCACTTTCACCCTGACAAACATTGTTCCTCAAGCAGCTATCTCCAATAATAAGGAGTGGAACATGTTTGAACAGAATCTATCAGCCAGATTTAAAAATGTCTGCAAAGATAAATTGTATGTAGTTACCGGGATCATCCCTTATCAGTCAGGAGAGCACAAAATCAAAGACCGGGTGTTCATTCCTGAGTACATATGGTCTGCTTACTGCTGCAACGACAATAACGTTGGAAAGGATCAGGGAAAATACTTCCCCACTTATGCTGCTGTGGGAAGAAACGATCCTAAGAGCGGAGACGACGTGGTGGTGAAAGATCCCAAAAATTCAGGCTATGATGTTAGGGAGATGCCCTTAAAGGAACTGGAGGCGATCCTGGAAAAGAAGCTAAACATGAACATAACTCTGTTTGATGGGCACTGTGGAGCTGAGTAGCATGTGAAAAGCTCCAGTTATCCCAGAAGAAAAGCTATATGTGGAGCATTTTTACTGATGGAAAATGATGATGATTTTTCAATGCATTCTTTTCACAAACTTTTAATAAAGCATTTCTTGGCATGAACTGGAGTCTTTATGTCAGTTGATGAAAACTAAAATCAGTCATGTATAAAATAATTACAATATATAATATATTAATATAAAACTTGATGCATTCAAGCTTCCATTTTCAGTTCAGTTCATTTATAATCCTGTTAATACCATCTGTCAGCCATGTGGAATTAAATAAATGAACAAATAAATAAAGTAAAGAAATTAATGTTGTGGACTATTGTGTGCCAGGCCTCTCGCCTAATGACTGCTGGATGTGGACGGATGTTTTCTTTCAAAGCATCAAAAGTAGTTTTCAACTATTTTTTTAATGTCATGTCAACTTAAGTATTTACCTGGAGACACATCTGACATTCTTTAATTTATGTCTTAGAACTGGAAAGAATAAAACCTAAGTTTCTTCATGTTTCTCGTGAAGGAAAACAGTCCATCTCTCTGCACAGAGGGGAAACTGTGGTTGTTGTTGCAAAAAGTTTCTTGATAAGATCAAGAAACTCTTATCACTCTACTGAAAAGAAGAGTGACTGTATTTGGTCACTAATATTTTTTTCAATGTCAGAAATGTTTATTGGAATGTTTGTTTGCTAATTCTCACCTAAACAGATGAAAATAAAAAAGTGATATAGGAAAATGTGTTTTTTTTTAGTTGTGCAGTAATTGAGCACATATGCTTATACTCATTTCAGGTTTGTTAACATTTTTGGATTAGTTATCTTTTTACTTTTTTCAATAAAAAAATGAATGGGTCCTTTAATTTTTATGTCATGCAATTCACAAATAGCAGGGAAATAAAGTGGTGACGTTAGAGTGCAGCGTAATTTAATAGATAAAAGTTTTATCATAAAACGAGGAAAAGCACCTATTTTTGGTTGATCATCCGGGGCTCTCTGCACACGCTTGACTAAAAATGTCGCCACAGGGAGCAGTAGGAAAAGGCAAAGTGGCGCCACCTAATGGACAAACGTGTTCATCTCATCAAGCTTCTGAACTTCAGCTTTTGACTCTACCGGCTATGCAGCGCCCTCTACAGGCTCTCATCATCTCATTATCAACCTTAAAATAAAGCCAGATGGTTTAGGATGAATCGAAATGTTTAATTTTGTAACAGAGAGCAAAACACAAAGATACAAAATACAAAGCTTACAAAACTGTCAGTTGTGCTGGCAGGAAGAGAACAGGGCTTTAGTACAAGTGAATTATTGCTAAAAATAATAAAAATTCACAATGTAGTCTTGCTCATAAATAAGTTCAGGTTTTACACGTTTTCACAGAAACTGGCAGAGGCTTTATTTTTCCTGCAACAAAATGAGTTTTAGTGTTGATTTCTTGCCAGCAAAAATCACCCACATGTGCACTTTTAACCTCAAAGATAACCATCGTCACATTGGTCAGCTAACTTCTACGACGGAGTACCAGGGGCACGCTAAGAAAGTATGAATATTACAGGAATAAAGTCATATTATTGTGAGAATAAAGTCACAGTATTGCGTGAATAGATAATATTACGGGAATAAAGTCGTACAAGTGGAATCAATACGGGAATTAAGCCATAACATTCCAACTTTATTCTCATATTGTTACGACTTAATTCTCAAAATATCTCGTAATATTATGACTTTATTCTCACATTATTTGATTAAGCTTTATTCTCGTAAATTTTTTTAATTTTTTTTCCTTAGCATGACCCCGATACTCCGTGGTAAACTTCAACTTTCTCAAGAGATTCTCCGTTCTTCACGAGGCGTTTCTAGAAGCACTGATGGTTCTTCAGCTGCTCGATGTCAAAGAAGCTCCTCCCACAGTTGGAGCACTGCAGCGGCGTCTTCTCGCTGCTGTGTATCAGCTGGTGTCTCTTTAAATACTCCACGCGGCTGAAGCGCTTCCCGCAGGCCTCGCAGCCGTACGGACGTTCCCCCGTGTGGATCCGCTGGTGCCGCTCCAGGTTGCCAAGGCGACTGAAGCAGCGCCCACACTGCGGGCAGCGGTGCGGTCTCTCGCCTGTGTGCACCAGGTGATGGCGCTCCAGCGAGCGCGAGTGCGTGAAGCGTTTCCCGCAGATCTCGCAGCAGTGCGGCCGCTCGGCGGCGCAGGCGCACTCGTGGTTCTTGAGGGCCCAGGCGTGGCTGAAGGTGTTGCCACAGTGGGCACAGGGGAAGAGGCCCACCTCTTCTCCGCTGCCCTGCAAGTGGGCGCCGCCTAGTGGACAGGGGTGCTCGTCCAGCTCCGCCTCCGAAGTGAAGCCTCCTCCACACTGTGGACAGAAGTGGAGCAGATCTCCTCCGCCCTCCTCCTCTCCGCTTTCCTCCACGCTTCCAGGAGCGGACGGATGCGGCAGCTGCTCTGGCTCTGTCTGCTCCACAGCGCCCTCTGCAGGCGTCACAGCGGCACAGTCGACTTCTCTCAGCTTCTTCGGCCAGCCTAGCTTCAGGTCCGCTCCGTCAACGCCACCAGCCCTCGCAGGGTCCTTCACTCCGGCTTCCTCCCTCTGCAAAGCAGGTGGCGAAGGATCCAGCTCACCCTCCTGCTCCAGCCCGTCCAGTCCGATGTACTTCGGCGCCACACTCCTCTCGCTCCCTTGCACCACCTCTGCGTCATGCTGTGACGCCGTCCTGGACGCCTGCTCGCGGCCTCTCTCAGCTCTCAGCGCAGACTCCAGGCCTCGAAGCTCGTCCATCGTCATGCCCCCGTCTGCCGGTTCGGAGCGTTTCAGGGCCCAGTCCTCCTCTTCCTCTACTTTCTGATGAATAGCTGAGGGGCAATCTGAAAGGCCTGCAGGATAGACACAGAGGGAGGGAGAAGAGCGGTTGTGTGAGGAATGATTTTCACTTTCTTTTAAGATTTTCTGACTTGCCCTGTCTCAGTCTGAGCGTCCTGGGGTCATTACCTTCACTCTGGGGTTTGGAGCCAGTGAGGAGGTTCTGGTTGGGCGGATTCATCTTCAACGCCTCCTTTATGAGCCTCAGAGACGCAGGCTGATAGCCCTCCGTTTGAGAAAACTGCAGAGATAGAGAGCAAACAGCTGAGTCATGGAGAGATTATAAATCAGACCAAATTGTTCACATTTAACATTCACAGTGTCCAAATATCAAATATGGTGCTGCTGTTTGGAACTAAACCACAATGAAAGCTCTCATTTCTGTCTTTTTTTTTTTTACACTTCAGTTCAGTTTTTTAAACATTTTCAATATAAGCCAATTAATCAAGACAAATACATGGGTTTACTACTAACAGGCAATATATGCTTTGATTCTTGTTCTTAATGGTCAGATGAAAGCCAAGCTATGGGTGCCGTTAAGTTAAATTTGCTTTAGGACGTAATTTATCGTCTGAGGTTTGAAAGAGACAGAACGCATTAAGACAAACTGGAAGAATTAACTCACCTAAATAACAGCAAACCCTAAACTCATGTCACACAGTGTGAAATACGCCACAAATGAAAAGTGGATGGTTTCTGGGGAGCAACAACTTCATATAATTTAAAAAAAGAAAACAAGAAAAGTTCATCCCTGAGAAGAGAAGAAATAGTCCAAGTATCACAATAAGCATTTACTTCTGTCATTGGTGTAGTGATGCAGTTTGTTTTTAAACGGTCGTTAGTGGAAATACACAGTGAAAAATTAATTATTCAAGTATAAAATGGCTTCTGAATTTAAGAAGACGAGAAGCACCAGCTTTACACATACAGGCCTTCTGAAAAGAGGAGGATAAAATAACAATTAAAAAAAGTCTGAAAAGTGTGGCATGGATTTTTATTCACCCACCTTGTGTCAGTGTTTTATAGATCCACCTGTTGCTGTAATTACAGTACAGCACAGTCTTGGTGTTTATGTCTCCCAGTTTTGCACTCCATGTTCATTTTTCTTGTAAACTGTCTCATGCTCAGTCAGACTTAATTTTCAGATCTTAGCATGGCAATGACAATTATTTCATGCAAATGAACTCTAAAGGCAATCAGTTCCACTGGGTTTTAATTAGGGGCAACAGAGTAGTTTAATTCATGCGTCACGTAAAAGCTTGTAGTCGCGACATGACATAAGGCAATGGAAGTACATCACTTAAAATGTTTGTAATCGTGTCATCTCTAGTCCATGCTCACTTCTTCATTTATCAGCTGCCAGTTCGTGATTGTGCGAATGATTTTTATCTCTTTGGTGTATTTTTTTGCTCAACGCTGTAAGACTAAGCCGAGATGAAAACATACCACTTGGTTATGTGTTTGCATAGCAAAACGCTTCATACTGCTGCCAGAATTATTAGAAAAGCCTTGCTGCACTTGAGAGTTGAAGATTTCCACTCAAGAGGGGAAGTCTAGCAGCTTAAAAAAAAAAATCAAATCAACAGCGTTCTCTTTATCGCCAACATCTCTGCTGTGATTTGTTGGTGGAGAGATGCAAGCGAACCTCTCATCACCTCTCCTCATTATCTCTCCGTCAACATTCCTACTCGGTCTACATGAAGCTGCCGAGCAACACGGTGATGCTGTGCCACCTTCTCCTCCTACTCCTCCACCGAGAAAGCCCGTCTCCCTCACCTCCTCTTTGATGTTGGCGTTCTCCTCCCCCTCGCCGCTGAGGCTGCCCTCCCCGTCCTCGTCATCCTCCATCTCTCCCTCGTCTTCCTCATCCCGGGGGAACTGGACGAGGTACGCCTCCCTGGCCTCCTTCCCCCCTCTTCCTCCTGCTCCCGTTACTAAGCCTAAAGCCCCTCCAGCTGCTCCTCCCCCGTCACCACCTCCTCCTCCTCCTTCCTCCCACACACCTCCAGGCCATCCTTTGCCGTGGACCGTTGCTGGGACCTTTTTCAGCTTGCCTCCTGCAGTGAGGGGAGGGCGGCGGAGGAAGGTGTGGAGACAGAGGGCACAGGGAGACAGACGATGAAATATGAGGGGGAGAGAGACGAGTGGGAGGAGATGATTGGGAGGCAAAGAATGAAGGATGAAGGAGAGACGAGGGGAAAGATGTGGAGGAGGAAGATGGGGAAAGGAGTCAAACAGAGGTTGGGGTGAAGGAGAGAAGAAATCAACCAGGGGGAGGAGTAAGCATGATGAACAAGTGAGGAGAGGGGGCGTAGAAGGACACACAGGAGAGTGGGAAGGAGAGGAAAAAAAACATGTGACAGAAATGACAGAGGAGAGGACGAAGCGGAGTTGTTGAGAAGGAGGAGAAACGGGGTGACATGTTGAAGGAGAGGATGAAAAGTGGAAAAAAAAGAGAAGAGAAGTTGAGTGTGTAATTATGGAGGGCGGTGGAGAGAGAAGCAGGAGAGGAAAGGAGGCGGGGGAGTATATATGTGTGTGTGCGTGTGTGTGTGTGTGCAACGTGATCAAGGAAAGAAACAGAGCAGGAGGAGGAGGAGATGGGGGGAGGAGAGCGGAAGGAGGAGCAGGAAGGGGAGGGGGAGACAGAAGGAGAGGAGCAAGGCAGGAAGGGAGGGAGCAGAAGGAAAGAGGAGTGGGAGGGCCAGAATGCAGTGCAAAGAGAGGAGAGGAGAGGGGGAGGCGAAGGATGGAGGGAAAGATCATGAAGAGGAGGCGGAGGAGGAAGGGAGAGAGATCAGCTCTTGCCAGATGGTTTCCAACAAAACAAGAGTGTCAGTGTCTGCACAGCAAGAATAAAGCTTTTTTTTTTCCACTTAAAACACACAAATGTAGATACATCTTTGATGGAAATGACAGACATGCGAGTCACTGTGGTAAAGTCTTCAACCACTCTACATCAAAATACTTACGGGCAACGTCAACTTTCCGCTTCTGCCGCCCTACGACCTCCTCGCCTGCATTCAGGCCGGCGTTGCGGCGGCTGGCCGCCCAGCCCATCCCGTACTTGCGCTCCGTCCTCAGCTTGCTCTCGGTGAGCTTGAGCCGCAGCTTGAGAGCCTCGTTCTCCTTCCTGTTGAGGGACAGCTCCACCAGGTAGTTGTTCACGGTCTCCTGGAAGAGCTTGCTGATCTCACACACCGACGCGCGGATCAGGCTGTCCATGACGGCCGTCAGATGCGTCTCAAAGGCGCTCACCGACTCCTCCATCATCTTGACTCGGAGCGCTGTGGATCTGATCAACACTCTGCATTAATTAACTGATGACGGCGTTAACGAAGGTTTACAAACTGGATCTTGGAAGTTGATCATACCTAATCGATTAAAGATGTAGGAAATCACCTCGGTAGCCGTTAGTTTAAGTTAGCTAGCTGCTGCTGCTATATTTTTAATCAACTGTTCAATCTAAGAGGACTCAGTATATATGTACTTACCACACCTGTAACAATTTAATTACACTATAGTCCCTCCATTCAGCCCTTTTAAACCGTAACCACGGTGATATATCAGTTTAATTCACACCAAACGAAAAATCTCCGTCAATTTCGCTTGTTAGTAAACTCTCTAACATGTCAGAATGTTGAAGTGGAACGCAGGAGGGTTTCCAGTGCTAGCATCAAGGCTAGTTTAGCTCTTCATACGCACCTTCTGCAGACGATACCCAAGTTTTAACTTAGCAGACGTAAAATTAAAACACACAGTGTGGTTTTACAGGTTTCACTGGGTGAGTAAGTCATGGGAAGCGGTGACAAAAGGAAGCGCAATCCAACTTCAGCCCTCTCCGTCTCCCTGTCTCCCGCTGCTGCTGCTGACACTGTTTTCCTCCTTGGCTCCCTCAGCACTGCTTATGATGCCTGCTCACTACCGTAATTACCCTACTCCGACGTTCAGGCGCATCTTAAAAATGCACCATGCGTCAATGGACTGTTGGGGTCCATTAACACATGGTCTTATCTCAGAAAATAGGTTATTAGAAAATCAGACACAAATACGGGTTTCTTATTACTGACTTTGCCTTTAATTCTATATGACGCACCAGACTAACTAACTAACTAAACAACTAACGAACAAACCAACTAACTAACTAACTAACTAACTAACTAACTAATTATCTAACTAACTAACTAACTAACTAACTAACTAACTATTAAATCCACAATTTGGGACATTAAAGTTTCTTAAATTGACTTGACAACACACCCAGATGGTTAAATAGAATATTTAGTGAACTAAACCTGGCATCTTGCCTAAAATAGATAACGAACACATTGGAGCCACGCAAAAATAATCGTCTTGTTCTCGATTTTAAAGGCAATAAGTGTAGAAAGAATAAAAATAAACATATTAAACAATTAAAATTACGTTAAAATTGTTTAATTTTAAAGGTAGGTAAATGTGAAAATAAATGTAAATGCTTGCAGTGACAAACAGATGAACTTTTTGAATGAAAGTCTGAGAAAACCAAGGCATATGAGCATCCTCTTGCTGTGACTTTGTAGCAATCGTTCAGGATTGAAAACAATTTGTCCTGTCATATTTGGAGACTATTGAGAGAGTATGAAATTAGTTGGTTAGTTCATTTGTCGTCTATTTTCAAGGATCTGTTTGAAATATTCCTTTTTTGTCCTCTCCATCGTGTAAATATTTTTTACAACAATAAATAAATGATGCAAAACAAACACCGGAATGAACCGAAATACGTTCACGTCACAACCTCTTGGAGTGACAGGTCTTCCAGGATGGTAGGAGGCGCTGTGAACAATTTCTGACGTTGTTGCCGGCCGAAACTACAAAAGAGAAAGAGGAAATTCTCTTTCTCTTCTTCCGTGTGTGAGCAGAAGGAGAGGAACACATCTGCAGCAGCTCCAGCAGTGGAGAAAATAAACGACAAGAATCATGCCGATGCTCGTGGTGAACACCAACGTGGCTAAAAGCGACGTCCCTGCGGCTCTGGTGTCCGAAGCCACGGATGAGCTGGCCAAGGCGATAGGCAAACCTGTGCAGGTAGGCCTGGGGTCACTCGGTTCTGGAGAATCAATGTGGACCTCGTGCTGTTCATGTGGATCAGTTTTATTTGTGCTGTTATGATCATTTCATGTTTAAATTTTTACTGAAATGCAGTTGCATTTAATCTGCTATGAGAGCAGATCCTTGTGAAGCTACGCAAACATGGCCTGGACTGAGCGTTGATGCATGACAAACCTAAGAGGACGATTTATTTGTGGCAACTTTAATAAAGTAAAAGTACAAAGGCGTCAACGGGACCAAAATAGATATCCTAATCTTTTAACAAGTTAACTTTTTTGTATCTGACTGGATTTCCCCCCCCCCACCCCCCCCTTTTTTTTTTGCATTTGTCTTGCATGTACCAGTACATTGCTGTGCACATCAACCCTGACCAAATGATGATGTTTGGAGGAAAGGGAGACCCCTGCGCCCTCTGCTCCCTCCACAGCATCGGCAAGATCGGCGGCTCTCACAACAAGCAGTATTCAAAACTGCTGTGTGGACTGCTCAACAAACACCTGAGCATCTCTCCTGACAGGTAATGAATACACAACGGCTGCTTCATGTGACATGTAATGCTGAGATCAACTCTCATTAACTTGTTTCTCCTTGTGTCTGTCTCAGGATTTACATTAACTTTGTGGACATGGATGCAGCCAATGTGGGCTGGAACAATACTACCTTTGGCTGACATGGAGGTCAACTTTCTAAGAGAGAAGATCATTCCAGCTTTTTCCTACTTTACATAGTCAAAAGCGATGCAGTGGATAACAAAGGCAGTCAGAGGTGCAGACTAGAACAGTCGGAATACTGTGGAGCTTGTCCAAGAAGCACTTAACTTGACCCTTTTGCTTTGCACTATTCCTTTTCCATCCAATAATAAATAAAAAAAATCCTGTAGGTCATGGATGAAGCCATGTTTTCTTTGGTTATTCTTTGCTTATTGCTTGCAAAAAGATAATGTGTTTAAGCTAGTTTCATCTTTTTTGGCACAACACAGACACCGTAGAATCACAATAAGAGAAGGACACCAACAAAAAGTACTGTTGAGATGAAAAAATAGGGGCATATATCACAGATTAAAAATTCAGACAAAAAAAATATATGCAAACATACTAAATTCCACGGTTAAAATAAAGGACTAAGCCATAGATAATAAATGTAGCAATTGAATCTAATAGTAAATACAGCTAAGTATATATTAACATGTTTACACTTAGGTTGATTATAAATACAAACCATATTGTAATCATATTGACTCTAAAAGACATTTTCTATATTTAAAATTTTGGAGAGACAAAGATTGGAATAAAATTTCAGTATAATTTTTCCATAATTTGTTCCCTAATAATGAATGAAATTTCAACTGTTTTCTATGAAATATTAAGAAGTTTATTTTAATTATCTATCTTGTAATTTGACATAACTAAATGGAAAACTGTTGCAAAAACAAATCTGTAAATAAGATGATCCAAGACCTATTCAATGCAAAGTGTATTGCAATACACTTTTCATTGCAAAAGTGCATTGCACTTGTTTCTTGTACGATTATTGACTGGGTTATTATTAGTTGTGAATATTCTGTGTTTATTGTTGGCATTTCTAAATTTGTCTCGCAGGAAGAGCAAGCATATAAAAATTTAAAGAAAGACACTGCATTTTAAAGTTTCCAATTAGCAAAATTAAAAGAAAGCAGTCGCATGAATATACACTGCTAAAAAAAATAAAGGGAACACTTAAGTGTTCCCTTTATTTTTTTGAGCAGTATATATTTAACACATGTTGAATTTTAAATTCTCAATCTAAATTTCCATATATGTTTTATGTTAGATCTTGGATAGGATAGGAAGTAATTATCATACATTTTTTTATCTTTTGTTAACATGTTTAACGATAAGGTAACATTTGTAGAACTCTTTAGAACTTATTTTTAGTTACGTAAAAAACATGTATTCATTTTTCTCCAGGTTCGTACCACTGCAATGTGCCTAACCGGCTTTTCATGGGTTGAAATGATGAATTACGATATACATTGAATGCAGCAACGGATGCATCTGCGGCGTAAGATGCTGTGATTGGTTCATGATAACACATGAACCAATCAGAAGGTTCCTTATGGCTCTGTGAACTACAGAGACCAGAGCTACGACGTCATTGCGATAGTCGGCGGGAAAAGTCCATTTGGTTTGTGGTACCGTCACCTTCCACACGTTTTCTCCGTTTTAGTAACAAAAAGCCATCTCCCAGGTGAGCCTAGGTTGATCTCAAATGCAGCTGGTGTCCATATACTGTTTCTTGAATGCTTGTGGGGTTACTTTGACAGCTATCAGGAATACGCTAACGCTAGGTCTCTTCTCCTTAGGCCACGTCGCTAATGCGTGTCAGATTGTCTGCATATGAACTTTATCTTGTAGCATTGCGGTAGCATTGATATGAGACGTTTACGAGTCGAAGAAAACTAACGGAGTAAATCACAAAATGCTTTACATTCTTGTCGGGGATTGTGAGGGAAAAATGGCGGATGAGGACACCACCGGATATCACTTCCTCATTAGCTTGGCAAAGTAACCAGTGGCTCTTACTTTTTACTGCTGATGTTATAACAATATCCGATTTTTAGTCAGAAGCTTTTTTCGTCAACACGGTTTGTTGACTGGTCACATGGTGTGTTCCTCACCATGTGAGTCTGGTGCCTCTGATCTTTATCTGTAGATCTTGCATTAGTTTTAGGTCTGCTTTTATTCACAAAAAAATAAAAATTGAAAAATTAAAATACCCCAATGCACATTTCCAGCGTACTTATGATGAAACATATTTAAAATAACACGTGTTAAAGTGAAATCTAAAGTTTTAAATGCGAAAAACTTTATTAATAGCATATTATCTTAGAAAGATTATATGACCAGAAGTTTGTTGCACTGACAACGAGCTACTGGATTTGTTAATTTACTCAATACTATAGATCACATTCTCTAAAGGTATCAATAGTTAGACTGCCATGAAATAACAGCAGAGCCTAAGTTGTTTATTAAAAATTAAATGAAAATTTCGCTTAATTTTGGAAAACAAACTTCTTTCAAACTAAATATGTGGATTCAGTATTGTGTGTGAAATTGGATATTGCCTTATGATAAATTACCCTTTTGTAAAATGCCATCTTCCTGTACTTAATCCTGGTACATGGAGCTAAAAGTATAAAATTACAACTTTTTTGTTGGCATGCAAAGCGTGATTTTATCATAAGTGGAAAACGGTAGCATACAAATACTACAATACCACAATGTTGTCACATTCAACCGAAGCATTTCATGTTGTCTACTTTATAAGACATGATAGGTTTTTAAAAATAAATCATTTGTTGACGACTGTAATCTGATCATGTTTCTCTTGTGTGTAGCCAATAAGGACTTCCGCAACGTCTCGCGTGCTTTGAAGGAACGGCAGTAGGTCGTCGTCCATCATGTCTGACAGTATGATGCGAAGCGTCCGGGTCCAGCTGACCACAACGATGGACTCCGTCTTGAGGACGGCCGTGTTTGAAGTCATGAGGATCTTAGAAAGCGCACTGTATAACCATAAGATGGAGATGGCGCAGAAGGGAGAAGAGATTGCTCAGCTAAAAAAAAAGCTACAAGCTGCAGACCTAAAGCTTAAAGACTTTGAGATGAGCAGTCAGAGAAGAGCAGAGACGACTGAAACCCAATCAAAGCCAGAAGTTGCCCCAGAACAGCCTGTCACAGTTCCTGAGATTGATGTTGAAGGTATAGTGGGTTGTTTATTTGATTTCAAGTAATATGGCGCTGTATTGGAAAGCTGTATGAGGAACATAACTCCACATCTTCAGTTCTATTTAGTAATCTGAGTATTTACTACTCTGGGGTTAAACATGCTTAGTGTGTCTGTTTGTGCGCAGTGCCCGATGACTGGTGTGCTCCACTGGGCTGTGATACGTCGAACAGACAGGAAGAGGGTTGCCCCAGCGTAAGACTGCGCCAGTTTTCCATTCGTCTGTCTCCTGTTCCTCTTGTTAAGCACGAGGTGTGTAGATGGATCTAGGAAGTTCTGGTGATGGCGAATGGTTGTTCAATAACACAAACCGCGTGGGGTGAGCAATCAGATCTGTAACCTGGTGATACGAGCTAATTGTTATGGTGCCACATCCCACAGTGGGCTTGTTGCTTAAGAGGCCACTGGGCGATCTTTCAGTGTGACCCCGGACAGATTCCTGTCAGACAGCTTAACTAATGATGAAATCCAGAAGTCAAGTAAAAGTGAAAACCAGTGAGCCCAGGATGGATGTCAGTGCCAGATCTGAACATGCGGAGACTTAATCTGATTGTTTGATCCTTGTTAAGCCTTTCGTTTTCTTCACTCTTTCTTTTGAGATTTAAATTTTTTTTTTTTACAACATTTTAGAGATGTAACTTGTATATGTTTTTCTTTTTCTATTTTTAGGAGGACAACAATGTCATCAACGTACAGAAATCTCCAGTCGGCAGGAGATCAAAAAGAAGTAAGTTGTGTTATGGACCATTTTGACCATTCTCCGATGCCTTCAGGATGTTTTGCGTTCATTATTGGCTCCGTTATAGACACTTTCATAAAAATGATCAGGGTTTCTATACAAGGTTGAAAAGCAAGGTGTTTCCAGTTTTACATAAATATGGAACAACCTTCAAACAGACAAAAATCTAAGATTCTATTGGCGTAATGGTTCCCATTATGTTACATTGTGATTAATCTGCCTTCTGAAAATAGTGAATTACTGTCAATGTTAATATGGGGGCTGAGGGCGGTTAATGTACGTTACATTTTCCTGCTTCTCACCTCACTATGTCAAAATTATTTGTGCCCTTTTTTTTTTTTTGCTTTGTTGTTGCTAAACTACTTTGTCTCACAACACATAAGTTCAAAGGTCTCAAATGACATTCTCCATTTGTCTGTCTGTTCCTCCCAGTCTCTGCCATGAATGAAAAGCCAAACCCGAGCCAAGACGAGAGTAAACCAGCCGTTAATCAAGCAGCTCGGCACCCGAAATTAAGTGGCGACCTCAACAGATTACTCCAAGGTCTCAGCAAGGACTACTGCGACCTCAGCGGTTTGGACCGGCTTCGGAAAAGACGAACGAGTGAGGAAACTTTTACAGATAACGACAAAAAAGAGGAGAAAAACGAAGAAGATTCGTCAAACCACAAAGAGAAAGATCAGAGGAAATCCAAATACATTTGTGAGACTTGCTACAAGGTGTTGAACACAAAAAATGGCCTGCATGCACATGAGCGTTCCCAGAGGAAGTGCAAAGGCTGCCTGAAGGCCTTCTGCTTCCAAAACGATGTGAAATACCATAAGAGAGTTTGTGCAGAGTACAAGAAGTTGATGAAGGAAAAACGCAGACTACAAGGGAAGAAGACTCCCGTAAAAAACAAAGGACTCGACTCCAGCAAAGCCGAGGGGATCGGGAAAAAGGAAATCACGCAGTCTTCTGACAAAACAACCCCCTCCACCCGAAAGTTCTCCTGCAAGAAGTGCAGCTACAAGACTAACTCCAGAAAAAAATTTAGACGACACAAAATGTGTCATAGCGAGAAGATGCAAACTACACCTGTATGTCTAGAGATTCTTGATGAGAAAAAGGAATTTGATGTACACGAGAAAAACCACAAAAGTCTCATGGAGGTCAGCAACCAAAATGGAGACCTTGGATGGACTGAGCCCTTAGAAGATGTTGACGAAGACGGAGGATTAAGACAAGGTGAAAAAATGCAAGAATGAAGGCCACTGAGGGTGATAAGTGATGTACATTTTGTTTTTTACCAACCTGAGTACATAAGAGGAAGGGCAGGAAGACTGCAACAGGAATAGCTGCTGTCCTCGTTGAAAGCCGCAATTTACACCCACTGTTTTGTTTTTTACTTCAGAATTGTAAAAGAAAAGCTCCAAATATTGTATATCTTAAAACCAATTTCAGTCAAAATAAGATGCCAAAGTAGCTCGTTTTTTCTCTCTCAAATCACAGGTAAGAGTATAAGACGAGATGGTTTGTCCTCCAAAATCTAGTAGTCACCTCAACGTCTTGTTTTTGCTGACTACAATCAGACTGACGAAGGCAGATGTATCCTCAGAAAGTGAAAACTCTTAAGAGATCTATAAATAAAATGAAATCTATAAACTTGCTAGGTGATTGTCGAGTAAGTCAAAAGTGCTTCATCACTTTGTGAGAAATATGAGCCAAGCCAAAAATATGCATTTTTTTTCTGTTTGCTTGGTTTTTTTTTTTTTTTTTTTTTTATAAATATGAAGGTTCAGCCTCTCCAAGTATTTGTTTGCATTTGATACATCTTAGGTACTTTACAACTGTATTATTTGATGTTCTTGAAAGCTGGATCATTACAGCTCTCTGAAGTCAATTAAATTGGTTCAACAGATTTAAGTTTTAAAAATGGGTTTACTCTACAGGAATAATTTGTACTTGGCAATCGTGTTTAGTTTTTGTTCATTTTTAACATTTGAGAATAATATTTAATTCTTTTACTTAAATGTTGACAGTATTGAATTTGACGGTAAAAAAATACCTTTATTTAATGGAGACTTGCAATGCTTCCTGATGTTCCTTTATTTGATTTTAATTTCATGCTGGAGTTCTGAAATAAAGCAAACTAGTTTTTCACTGCTAATGTTTTTTTGTTTTTTTTCCTTAAACGCCGACTTTTTCTTCCCCATAGAATTAAAATGCGATAAATTTATATTTGAAATCTAAAATAGCTGGATTAGTCTTTTAGTTGAAGATTGAGATTTGGCTGCGATGCACATGCCTTACCTGCACGTCTGCAGGACGTGATTTCTCATTTTATCGCGAGATTTGCTACATCTCTTCACAGGTGCCGACCTGCTACATAAATCGTGCGATTTTTTTCCTTGAAAGTGAGGCTGCTATACTTTTATTCTAGCCAACAGAAAGTTACTGGCATTAAATTACAACCGCATTGTCTATTAATCCGTTTTTCTTTTTTAATGTAGTGTTTATACATTAAACGCAAGTGCTAGCTTAAAGGATGCATTGCTAGCTTCGTTGGGTCGTTGTTTACATGTTTTTCAGAGATAACGAGAAAGCGAAGCAGGGATTTTCCTGTCTCTTAAAGGTTTTTTTTTTGTTTTTTACTAAATTACGGTCGAAAATATCCAACACTTTAGCAGGCTCTTGTCATTAACTCCAAATTGTATCCTGACAGTATCTCCGGCAGCATGTCGTGTTGTTTTCTGGAAGCTCCCAGCGGTGTGTCGGTCAGTCTCAGACATTAAGACGGGTTTAATCATAACAAAAGGAGCATGGAGTCTGTGAGGAGCGCTTTTCACGCTCAGCTGGCCACCGTCATGGACTCTCTGCTTGCTGCCGCCGTGTGCGAGATCGCCAAGATCTTCGAGAGCAGCCTGTGCGAACAGCAGGCGGAGCTGGCTCAGAAAACCGAGGAGATCTCCGTGCTCCGCTGCAGGCTGGAGAAGGTGGAGAGGATGCACAAAGTTAAGGGTGGAGGCACCGAGGAGGGAGAGCCGTCATCAGGAGACGGAGAGGGCAGCCTGAGGCAACAGATCCCGACAGGATCAGGTATTAGAAAAACCTAGAAATATAACCACAGCCTAAAGTTAGGCAGTTTAAATAATGTAAGTTATTTAAACTTTAATTGACCTTGTTTTAAAATTATTGCTGGCAAACTTGAAGTGACATGTTTCCTAACACTGAGTGGACTAATACAGTGGTGTCCAACTCCACTCCTCAAGAGCTGCAGTCCAGCGTGTTTTAGATGTTTTCTTAGTTCAGCACAATTTAACCGAATTAATGTTTCATTATCAAGCTTCTGCAGAACTTGACGACAAACTGAGGGCATAATTTGGTCATTATTTGAACTGTGTTGCATGCAGAACATCGGCTTGATAACTTGAGTTGGACAACCCTGTTCTGGGGTGAAGGGTCCATGTCGAAAGGAGTGACATTCTGCATAGAAAGCATTCAGAAATACTCATAATTTAATCTGTTTTTAGTTCAGGAGCTGTACCCTACACAACAGTAAAAATAAAAACAAATACTTATAACATTGAAAGAACTGTAGCTCTTAGTGTTATGTATTATTTTATCTTTGATAAGAATACTCGTTTTTCTTTTTTTCTTGTATTTTTTGTTGAAATTCTATGTAAATACAGTAAAACCGGTGTACAACTAAGACCAGAGTTTGCACAAATCTGTTCTCTTTGCATAGCACTGAGTGTGGGGAAGGATCCATGTCCATCGAAAGCAGAGGAAATACTCTACATACTAAAGGAAGAGGTCACAGGTCAGGAAGGAGCTGCCATAAAACATGAGGTGAGATGTTTTGCTTCTTCTCCGTGACCCACACAGTCTACATATAGCTAAAATATGTATATACTCATTCAAATCTTGTTTTTGTTAAATATTGAGGTTCTTACAGATTTCTTTTACCTCTTTTTTATGAACAGCATCTTAGATTACGGTCTGGTGCAGTCCAAGCCCAAAATGGAAACGTGTGCATCTCCCATCCTGACCACTGCTCTCCCAAGTCTGAATCCAGTCTACTTCCAGCAGGTGAGTGGTTACCTGGACTGAACGCCACTCGAGGTGCTGCGTCAGGTCTGGACCAGCTGCAGGCAGACGGCACTGACTGCTCCGCCGCAGCCGGCAGCAGCATCGGCAACAACGCGTCTTCCTTCCCGCGCGGTTTTAGATCAGACGAGACCAGCAACGAAGACGACAACGCCTCGTTTGCTTATCTGGACCAGGAGTCCGAGAACCAGAACTCAGATCAGAGTCCGGGAGAAAAGGAGACTCAGACAGATCTCACTCCAGCCTCGTCTGGTGAATCATGGCGAACAAGAGACGACAGAGGTGCAAGAGGCCACATCAATCACACACGGCGAGTTGCTAATTTTACTACCAGAGATCCTCTGCGACCACAGTCCAACTCCCAGCTGCTCGCAGCGCGACAGACCAACACTCACAATCATCCTGTAACTCCCAGTGGAGGTGGCGGACGCCCTTACTCCTGCCCCTACTGCACCAAGTGTTTCACCTACCCTTCCCATCAGCGCAGGCACCTTCTACGGCACACCGGAGTCAGACTGCATCCCTGTCAGTTCTGCGACAAGAGCTTCCTCACGCCGTCAGAGCTCACCGTTCACACTCGCACGCATACGGGCGAGCGTCCCTTCGGCTGCGCTCAGTGCGGCAAACGCTTCGCCCGCAGCGGCAACCTGAGAGCCCACCAGCGAGATGTTCACATGGGAAAGAGGCCCTTTGGTTGCGTCGAGTGTGGGAAAAGATTTGCCCACAGAGGAAACCTGAGGGTTCACAATCATAGAGTCCATCAAGGGGATCCGTACTACTCTGACGGTCAGCCGGAGCCTGACATAGGCCAGAGTCCTATTTAAAAGCAACACAAGTAGGAGAAATACCTACATTAAGTTATTATTCAGCACCTTGGCAGCAATTTGGAACAATTGAAGCTTTTTGGTCTTATTCGTGCTTCTGTACTTTTTATGTAGATGATTATGTCTAATTCTGAGTCAGTCTGTTTTAGGTCAAATAGTTTTTTGTTCAGTGTAATTGATGTGAATGAATGATTATAATAATATGGACATAACGGTGGAAGTAAAACAAACAGAACTCCTTTTTTTCAGTGGCATTAATTTCCTTCATAGTTTATGGCTAATTAAAACCCAAAATTAACTTCCTCAAATAATCAGACGATTCAAAGAGATCAATAAATACGCTAATATCCAAACATATTAGTGGAAAGTTAGGTGGAAAGAAATAGTGTGGTAGAAAAAGGTGCGCATCCGACAGAAATAACCACATTCTTAAGGTGATTTGCGGATTAGCACGTCAGCAAAAACAGCAGCCTGATCGCCTCCAAACCCCCTGAATTGATCCAGTGACTCATGCAAAGTTCATGTGTATACTTTGACATTTCTGTCTTGAAAAAAAACATGCTTAATAGCTACAGTTATAGTCTTCAGAGAAACTAAATTTAGGGTTTTCTTTGGCTGTAAGTAGCAATCATCCAAATGGATAGAAAACAATTGAAAAAATTAACTCTTTACGTAATGAATCTACAATATGAATGTATTTGTGGATCATATAATGGATAGAAATCCAATATATGATTCATAAATCTTGAATGTAATTAAGCATTTATTCAAATTAACTAGAACTTGTCTGTATTGCCTCCATGGATGAATATACAGAGTTGTGCAGTAAAGGACGTTTGTTCAGCATGTAGTTAAAAGTGATGCGACACAATGTTTCCTGTCTCCTGAACATCCTGTAGGAAACTGGTAGAAAACACTAAAATTATCTTCTTTTTCTTCCATTAAGTAGTGGAAATAGAAATAACGACATAAACAAACAACTGGTCCTTCTGTGCACTCACTTATCTTTTATAACAGTTTAATTCCTTTAGAACAATGCTGTATTGTTTATCGTATCTTAAATATTACTGTAAATGTAGTAATTGCTCTTTGTCAGTGCTTACCTTGGACTGAATGTAGTCTTATTTTTCTTCAATACTAAAGAAAATTAATACTGTTGAAATTAGCTTTTTTTCTCCATAAAATCTAATTTCCTCCATGGTCAAAGAGTTTGGCTCTTGGTTTTTATGTTTTTGCTACTGCTTGTTTACTTCACTGGTCTTTTATTTGAATTTTCTGCGCTTTTTTTTTACTTCTACTTTCTCTAATAATCAGACAGCTGATTTCATAAACAAGCTTATTAGTAAAGTCAGAATCGTTCAGGATTTTCTCAAAGGTAAAAAAGTTTTTTCTATTACTTAAGCTGACTAAACAATATTTACTGTAAGGTTTTATTTTACAAAATATGGTTTAAAAAGCAGATTGTTTGGCTGCTAAATGAAAGTATGCTAGTTTGAAGCTTTTTTTTGTCTCTTCAAAGCTAACTATGTACTTCTTATGAAGTTTATTTATAATTTGACTCGGCTGTGAAATGCTTTATTGTGGTAAATATAATGTTAAAGAGGACTTTTTTTGTTTCCTTTAAGAAAAGCCAATCCTCTACATCCTGGCTTGTCATTGTGAAGAAATAAACATGCAAGTTTGTTGCACTGTTTTATGCCAGCCACCAGGGGGCAGTGCAAATACAAGAGAGGTTTACAGAAATGCGTGCTGACAGGTTTTGATGTTCTCAGCATGTTTTACCTTGTTTTGTCCTACATTCGTCGCATCTTTTCCCCCGATGCATGCACGTGTGTCATCATGGTGCTCGTCCTGTAATACATCGTATGAATGTTCAGAAAAATCTAAATGTGAGTTAATTTTGTACCTGCACAAAACCTAATTTATTAGAACAGGGTTTAGCTATTTTCTTCTTCTTATACAAGTATGTGAAGCTTACAAACTTTCTTCTGTTTCTTGTATTCATTTTTTGCAATTATTTTAAATTCTTCACACATGAGAGATGTCCAATAAACACTTTATTTTTATTAGTCTTTGAGTGTCTTCTGATGTTAGGATTTCCATGGAAAAATATTTTTTTCTTAGTTTAATTACAGAAAATATTTTGTTTTTAAAAAAAAAAAAAAAGCCCCAAAAATGGGATTTAGATGAAGTAATCAAGGTATGTTGGATTCCACTTTTTATCAACTTCTAGCTCTTTTATTGTCCAGAAGACCTCGGTTTTTGTAACATTGACTTGGTGTATATATGTTTTTCTCTTTCATAGACCTAAACATGGTCCGAGCGTGTGGGCTGAGTGGGGGCTGATGGGATATTTGTCCCCGTCTCTCCCTCTCGTCTTTCACACACTGCAGAGGGAGGTCTGGCCCAGGCTCTGAGCATGTACTCCCCAAGCTGCTGAGTCCATGGACTGCTCACAGAAACACAACATGCAGTGACCTCCCCTCCCCCTTAAAGGTCACCTGTGTTTGTGTGCAGGTCTCCCTCTCTGGCTCAGTCAGAAAGACTGGACATATATTAAGAACACAGAGCCGGAAGAGGCTGTGCAACACGACAAAGAGATTCGAACGTTAATGTCAGCGTGCCTCACTTGAAAGGCTTAACATTTATAAATCTGACTCAGATAAAGGTTTGCTGTCTGCTGTTGATGTGGGCGGATTGAATCCTCACTGGGTAAAGCTGGAGGTTCTTACAGACCTTCAAAATGCACGCATACAGACACACACACAAACACGCGCACGCACGCACACACACACACACACTTTCAGTGCTGTATTTATGTGCTATTTGAAAGCATGAGGCCAGATAGAGGCATTAATCTGCACGGATTTGAGTCTCGAAATGTTTTGTGTCTGTATTCAGATAGCATCCATTCCATGCAGTATTTATTTTGTTTATATTTAGTTGTGTGCAATCGAAAATCTGTTCAAAGCAGCTTTACCTAAAGAGGAAAAGGGCAACAAATATCCGTGGACCAAGCTGTACTGCCAGATTATGATTGCTTTATAAGATTTACAAACCACATGAAACGCCAAATGGAGAGAAATCTCCAGCTGTTCTATGAAGGTAAACCTTCTCAAGAGAAGGTTTACCTTCATAGAACAGCTGGAATTGTGATCAGACTAAATTACGCACAGCTGGAATATTTTGTATTGGATTTTATTTTGGGGCACCAGAGGAAGGGGTCTGAATACAAAAGCACATCATGCTTTTCTGCTTTTTATTTGTAAAACTACAAGGAACTGGGATTGATTTGATTAATCGCAGTGAATGACAATATTTGTCAACTAATTTAGTAATCAATAAATTAACTGGAGTTTATAGACTAAAAAAATAAAATTTTCTGAACACTGTAAAACTGTGTAAAAGTAAATGCATTTTGCATTTAAGATAAACACAAACTTGTACTAGTTCAACTTGTGTAAATAAAAAAAAATCCTATTAAGCATCTTTTGCTATCCAATTATTGGTCAATTTATACAAAAAATAATGAGTTATACAGTGCACAGTACAGTGCACTGCACTGATAAGTGCAGCAGAAAACGTTGGTATGGTTTATAAGCTGCAGATGCATCCTTTGCTACAAATGTTAGAGCATTCACTGAAAGAATGGGGAAAAAATTGCTTAATTTTGCACAATAAAATGTTTTTTTCCTTATTTAAAAAATTATTTGCTTATTTGCATCTTGTAAGTGTATTTTTAATATTTTATATAAAAAAGTCTTAAGTGGTTTAATAACAGCTCTCCTGAAGGTGTCAATTTTTTTATTTGACTAGTTATCAGAATAATCAATAGAATAATCAGTTACTGAAATAATCTTTAGTTGCAGCCGTAATAGAAACCAAGTATTCTTCCACATTATAATTATGCGCTATTTGTGTTTTGTGTGTCACGTAAAAATTCTAATAAAACACAGTGAAGATTGTGGTTATAATAAGGAAATGATTTCTTGTGCAAGGCAGTATTTCTCTAAATGACCCTCGCATTGCATATGTTTATCTTCCTCTGCAGGCTGCAGTTTTACTGCAACTTTCCAGAAGAAAACACACTCATCCTTCTCTCACTCCCCTGCTTTCAGCTAAAGTACTTACTCCATCACCCTATCATAAGCTGCTGAGGCTGAAATGATCCCCCTGACACCCAGTGAACCCTCTAAACATGTCATATGCATGTAACATAGATTTTTCTCTCCAGGTCTTTTTTTTTCTAGACACTTTAATGCCTTTTATGCATACAATGGTTGCAAATAGATGCTATTTTTTCTGTGTAAACGTGTGCGTGGGTTGAGGCTGTATGGGATTTAGAGCTGCCCAAAGGTTGTTCATTATTATCCAGTCAGTCCCACCTCTCTCCAGGGTCTGTGGTTTCATGCAAGTTGCTATTAAAGTACCAAAACCCCCCCCCTCACCCCTTAGGGGAATTATGGTCCTGTCTCCCGCTCAGGGCACTGGTTGATCCATCGTCTGCTGACTGTATTTAAGCTCTCCCTTAATGTGCTAATAGTGTCAAACTGCATGGAGGCTGCAGAGCTTTTAACTTCCATCTCGTAATGCTTTCAGCCTTTTGGAAAGTGCAGATTTTATGGTTGCTGGGCTTTAAATATTGGTGACCATTCAGAAATTGTCAATGACTAAGTGCGATAGTAAAGTTTCATTTAACAGATTATGTTGAGTAGATGCACAGCTGATAGCAGAACCGATCAGCTTCATGGAGGCAGGTAGATTGTGTATTTGTATTTGGTTGTATATTTAGTTGGCTGAGGGCTGAACGGAAACATGTTATCCTCCTCCCTCAGATTTCCGATCACGCGTGTGTGTGTGTGTGTGTGTGTGTGTGTGTGTGTGTGTGTGTGTGAGTGTGTGCGCATGAGATACGGCACGTTTGAGTCGGTGTGCTCCATAGGCTGCTTGTGGGTTGCTAAGAAACCATGCGTCTGCATGGTGAAGTGGGGGGTGGGACGGGAGAGAGGCAGCGGGTCAACAGAGGCAGACGCATGCGATGCTGCGTCTGATTGGACGCAGCTTATTGCCTGTGATAAATGAGGGTGATCATTATCATGTTGACGAGTTGTAGGCCTGAATCATGATGGAGTCTGCCATTCCGCCCTTTATGGAGCATTAAGTCAATTTATCTGGTTCAGCGACTGCCTGGCGTTCGCTCTGTGTTGCACAAGGTGAAGATGCAGGAAGAGAAACTGATAACACATTGCTGAATCCACAGGATATAAATGCTGTTCTAGAAATATTACTGTATCTGGGAATGCTTAAGGTCATATGTGAGGCTGCTCACTTTTCATCTCGTTTTTATGAACAGATATACAAAAAAGAAAAGATTTGCAAATAAATCTCTATGAACTTTGCACAAAGAAAGCAATTTCAATTCAGATTGGATGCCTGGAACCACAGCATCCAATCGTTGTGATATAGTCCTGGACAAACCTCATAAAATTGTTACTGTGAGTTTATCACATCTCAGTACGTCTGTATTTGTTGTTTCTACGATAAAGTGTAAGAAATGATACAGAAAGGATTTACGTATTCAGTTTTGACTTTTGTCTAAAACACTGTTGAACAATTGGGGAAAAAAACTGCAACTAATTGAAATTAAATGTATAACTCTCTCATAGAAGTTAAAGTACAACAAAACAAAATATTGAAATCTATATAATACACCAATTAAATTCAGGGTTGTAGTTTTATGTTAATTACTTTACTTGCAGAATTTGTTTTTAGCAAAGATGATTAAACATAGTTAAAATCCTGATCCTGTGTTAGCATAAAGTGAAATAAACAACTAACTAAAACTGTTTATATCATTAGGTTTGTGAATTTCAACAACTTATGAATTTCTAAATTACATGCACAGTATAGCTCTGATTTTTTTAAGAATATTTTTATCTCTAGACAACACTAAAATATAAAACTCTTTAGAGAAATTAATGCAATTAAATCTTATAAGCCATAAAATGTAACATTCAGTATTTCTCTTGCTTTTTTGCAAAAATAATTCAGCACATTCTAAAAGTTTGCTCGTTTATTCACTTGAAAGAAAAAAAAAACATTTGAGCAGTTAAGTTTTCAGTAAGATTTTTTACTGTGACAATAATTTGTAATGTTTTTTAATTTTTTAAGATTTTTGCGTCTAAATGTCTACTGAAATAATTTTGACATCTAAAAACTACAGTAGTTTTAAAAGACACGTTTAATTTTAGTTTAGATTGAAGTATTGAAGTTTAGACTCTCAGGACTTTAGTTGTTTGTTTAAATAAAATCTTCAAAATGAGAATAATGTATGAAATAAGAAAAAATAACAACACCAAATGAAGAATGAGGAACTATGCGATCTATTTAATGCTACTCTATGAATATATATTTTTATACAAACTGGTGGCGTCTGGTCAGAACATGTATTTTCAACGTGTTCGGAGTATGACAGGAATAATCATTTCTGCCTCAGCCACAGATTTGCGTTGAACATTCTTGTTAAATCTCACCACGGCCTTCCACCATCTGTCCTGAAGAAGCTGGTGTGAGGGCACAAAAGCGGGTCAGATGCGATGCAGAGCAAAGGGTCCAAGTCTGGGAAGGGTTTGTGGGTGGTCACGCTTGCTGTCGCCATGGTAACAAAACGGACCGTGGCCAAGTGTTCACGCACGAACGACTCGGTCTCAGCAGGTGACAGACTGTAGCCACGCGGGAAGGCCCCGTCAGGGTCATGACGGGTTAACAAGGACAAGCTGACGAGGCTTTACTGTACAGCGAAGCTGCCACATAAACGGCCGGTGATTGAGATTATACTCTTAGAGGAGTTATTAAGAAGTCAAGGAGGAGTTGGAGCGATAACCTTAAACCATAGTAGCTCTTACTTTCAGCATGTGAATGTGTGCGTGAATGGGTGAATGACTGCTCTGGGACCAAATCTCTGAGCAAGCACCAAGGTAAACACTAATTAGGGGCAAATTTGATAAATCGGAAAAAGAGGGAAAAAAAACAGACAAAAATAGACAATTGAACGTAATAATTGTATCGGCCTCCAACTTTTATGATGTGTCTACACTTGGTCTACCATTCAGAAACACTTAGAAGGATATATATATATATATATATATATATATATATATATATATATATATATTTATTTTTTTTTTTTTTTTTTGAATAAGTTACATATTTATTAAAAAAGTATATCAAAAACATTGTACAGGAAAAAAAGCACATCTAATATAATCATCACTGTATTTTTGTAAAATACAGTGATGATTCAAAGCCTGGCTTTGAATCTAAGTTGAATAAGCATTACTTTGTTAATATTGCCTTTTTGATTGTATTTTTGAGCTGAAATGCTGATTAGTGATATCCTACTTCATTATTCTTTTCAAAATAACTTAAGCATAAAGTCATCCTATAATGTTGCTTTGCAGCAATGTAAATCTTAATGTCATCTCATAGTCATGCACCAGAAGGTCAGCATGATCTTTTATAATACAATATATTGTACCTCAGTATTTCAGAAGAACAATTAAACAAAAGAAAAAAAAAGACGTTTTAAATTGTTTTATGTATTAAATTACCTCTATGTTGCCATGATTGAGATTTGATCTTTGTGAGGACCTTCCAGCTAGAGGATGAGCACAGTACTGTTGATGTGGGGCTGTAGCATGTGGAACATTGTGCGTGGTTGGTAAGTAGTCACTGGGGGAGATTAAGGCTGGCGTCTTGGAGTAAGTCTGATAAACAGCACTTCTTGTTCCCTGGGAAGGAGGGTTAAAGCCTGGCGGCAGACAGCCAGCAGCAATGATGGCACCAACTGTCACTGGCAGCTCACACTCTGCTGCCACACCAGCTCAAGCCTCTGCGAGTGTGTGTGTGTGTGCGTGTGTGCGTGTGTGTGTGTGTGTGTGCGCGTGTGTGCGTGTGTTGTCCTTCAGTAAGTGGCTAATAATGATCCCATGAAGGAGAGAGGGCCAATATGGAGGAAGTATGTGTCTCGGTATTGATAACCGTGCTTTCCAGTGGTCACAGACTGACGTAAAACTTGAATTCTGATTGTAGGGCTGTTGGTGTTACAGTATAGAAAAAGTAAAAAAATAAATACAGATGAAGAAACTGTAAATAACTTGACAGAGAAGGTCTATGTCTGCAACTGTTTGCTACAATTAAAACAAGAATGAATTGCTGTTTCTTACCAGTAGGTAATTTAGTATTAGTAACCCACAGTTAGACAAAAATATGGCTTTCAAATTATTATTATATTTTAACTTTTTACTTATCTCTGTAGGAGGATAGATGTTGTTAAATATTGAGATCAAGCTACTTTCTTTTGTCTCTTTTGTCCATTAAAAAAAAAAACTGAGCATATGGCCTCCTGGCCAGCAGAGGGCGCACAAGAGAGCTTGGATTTTCACACAAAATCCAGATCTCAAAACTTTAGATTTCTAGTTACATATAATAAAAGCAACCCACATTTAGAATCAGTTTGAAAGAACTGTCTGTTGTACTACTTTTAGCATGCAGAGTTTGCCAACAGTCAATTGTGCTACTTCGATCAATTCTCCGTAGGTCAGTCCTGAAATTATTTGACCTTTATTTTGTTTTGCAGAGGTTTTTGTGGGATTAGTGTCCTTCATTCAACAGTAAATGCACTGGAAGATGAGCAGAGAGTGAAGGGGAATACATGCAGCAAATGGTTGGGAACTGAACTGGGAACAGCTACGTTGACGAATGTAGCCTCTGTGGATGGTGCGCCTGCTCTACCACTGAGCTATATGGTGCCCCGTTTGACCTTTCTTTCAAATAAATCTCGCTACATAATGGACAGTTTTCCTTGTCAGCCATAAAATGGCTCCTCCTTCATAACCCTACTGACTCAGAAATCCAGCACACTGAACCAAATGCTTATTTCAGAGAAAGGGACACACTGCCACAATTTGTTCACTTATTTAATAGATGTTATGAAGTAAATTTCATGAATATGCTGTTTAATCTTCATATTCTTATCAAAACTGTCCCTGTACATGTCTCTATACAATATGCTGAAAGGTGTACGGTGACATCCAAATGATTCTCTCTGCCCAGGTATTTCGTTTGCTTGGAGGAGTCAGGATTTCAACATGGCAATGCCCAAGAAGCCATTGTTCGTAGTGCATCTTACAAACATTGTGTTAAGCTTTACTTTCCATAAACAAACATATGGATGGACATAGAGCTTTATAAAACATTATATCTTTTTTATTTGATCTGAACAAAGAGTTTTGAGTTTTATGGAGTTCCATGGAGGAAAGGAGTTTTTCTGTGCTCAGTGTTCTGTTGGCCAGTCTTCTTTTCTTTCTGCGATGAGAGCACTCTGTTGCACGTAGTGAGACATAAAACTATAACTTGTGTTATTCATTGGGCTTTCGGATCATGTGTTAGTTATTAATGTGTTTCTAACAGCTTTAGTTCTAACTCTCGGAAACTATTTCAAGATAAAAAAAATAAGGTCGTCCCATGATCTGTATTTAACCATTTTTCTTTGTGAATAAGACTGTTGCATGTTTAAAATATAAGTCAGTTTCTCATCTCTGTGATACTTCACTCAAGTTTCTGTGCTCTGTTTGGTTTTCAGCATTGAGTGAAACAGCCTGAAACCCCTTTCCTGCCTCTTTACTCATTGATTACAACCTTATTAGATCCTCTGTCACTCCCTCTGGCCTCCCGCTGTTCCATCCTGTCTGCTTCTTCATCATAGTTAATCAGCTACAGTCAGTGGTCGAGCAGATTCTCGTTTCTGTGATGATTGGCTCCTCCTGATTGAAGGTGGAGCCTCCAGCGATGCATCATGCAAACGTACCAGCGCAGCAGGACGCATCCTCTCCGCCTCTCCCTCCCCTCCCTTTCCTTACCTCTCACTCTTCCTCTCACACATACGCCAGAGCTCAGACTGCAGCAGAGCGCAAAGCCAGCAAGGATTTTACCATTTCTTTTTGGGAAGGCAGAGAGACGTTTACCTGCTGAGGAGACCCTGCATGGAGGGTTGATTGAAGAGGAGAATCTTACAAGCTGCTGAGTGTGTAGGTAAGAGTGTGTTTTAACTCATCCTGTGTGTGTGTGCGTGCGTGTGCCTCCAAGTGAGTGGGTTCACTGCAGAAGCAGCAGCACTGCAGATACTTCGACCAAGAGCCCTGCTCTGCTCATCCCTCCCTCCCATCCCCCTCTCCTCTTCCTCATCCTCTCTTCTGGTTTTGGAGAATCCACTGACTTTACCCATTTCTGTCGGGTCTGTGATGTCTGAGTGTGTTTATGGGAGAATATGCGGAACAGCCACTGCAGGGTGGACTTGTGCTGGCTTTCCCTCGCTGCACGAGTGATGCTGATGTTTTCAAATAATCCGCCTTCTGCAGGTTGACACCTGGTCTTCAGAAGCAGTTGCGAGGACTTTTGTAAGCCTCTCCATCTTTCCCAAGTGGACCCGCCAGCTTCCCGTCACCTCTTCTGGTTAGGATGCTCCGCTGTGCGCCCCTGTGCTGAGGAGGTGTCGGCAGGCAGCAGCATGGACGCTGTGCTGGCCGGCATCCCCACCATCCCCTCCACCACCACCAATCTGCCACCACCACCACGCTGCCCAGCCGAGCCGGGGGCTCCCCCCATCCCCGCTGATGGGCGAAGACACTGACGCCACCCTGACGCTCAACCACCACGGCTTCCTCCCCGACCACAACTATGTGACTGAAGGTAAGAGGCAGACAGACGAGGTCGGGTGTGTTTACACGGATTCAGTGTGGGACACAACAAGCTTAGGGTGGATTCCTAATCTGTAAGCTCTGTCTGTGTTGGTGTGTTCAGATAGAGCTGCAAACAGAAACTGTGTTGGCTATGTTTTCCTCTCTTCCTTCACTCATCAACTGTTTTACTAGTTTGGCTTCAGGGTTCCCACACACTCTAGAAAAGCCTGGAATTTGATTTACAGTAAGTGCGTTCAGGGAGGAGAGGAAAAATAGTTTTATTTTTGATTTTCAGACAGTTTTTTTTCCTCATGTCGTTGCCTAAAAAATCCATCCTTCCTTACTTTCTGGTTCCATATTCAAAGCATTCTGGCTATTGAAATGTCTACATGATTTCATTATAAGCATTTTTATATAAACTTTAACATTTCTCAGAAAAGAACCGAAACGTCTGGAAATTCGAGACGGGGATTTTGACCAGAGAATTGTGCCTGTGTGCTTTGCTTGTGCTTTCATGCCTGCTGACCTTCTGTGTGCAACACAGCTCTTTGCTACACCACAGGAAGCAATTGATCTGGTCTAAATCTAAATGTGTTTGTGTTTGACTCATATTGTGTCTGAGAGAGACAGCAAGGGCGAAAGAGAGAGGAAGAGAGAGAGAGAGGGGGAAATCTTAATTTCCCACAAAAACATGCCAGAAACTTCAACTACATTCTTGAATATGTATTATGTCCGGTGTCACCTCTTACAGTCTGTTGCTGCCCCACTCGAATTTAAAACAGGTGCATGTGTCAAACTGAATGCATATCAGATTTGTGCCAAGGGACTATAAAAAAATTCAGCAGCACTTACCACCCACTGAATTTACCCACAATCCTCTTTATTTCCATCACACTGGATCTCCTGTCTGTCCTTCCTCATTGGTCTGCTCCTTGCTGCTCATTGCTCACTGTGCTTCCCAGATCAGATTATCATTAAAGGGTCACGCCAGTGTTAGAAGCTTATTTATCATCCTCTTAGCAATCTAGGTAACCCATTTAAATTGTTTCTACTCCTTAGAAAATTCCTACAGTTTGTCACAACCACAAACTTACTTCATTGGGATTTTATGTGATATATCAACACAAAGAGACGCATAGCTGTAAAATGGATGAAAAATGACAAATGAAAATCTTGAAGGTGTGCTGTGTATTTTATATGGAGCATACCTATTAGTATTTTAGGTTGCATTCTGACGAGCACCGTTCAGTCTGCTTTAATTGAACTCTAGTCTGTTTGACTAGAAAGTTCAGTTTGTTTGTGAAGATGTGAATGCATAATCTAACTCTAAAGTGGATTTAAAAAGTGAAATCTGGCCTGTAAATACCTAGGTCTTGGTTCAATTAAGGTAAACTTTGGTGTGGTTTGAAAGCATATGTGGATCCAAGCAGGCTGATAGCAGGAAGCAGACTATAGCACAGGGCATTCTGGGTAAATACAACCAAAACAAATGTGAGAGTCTAGAGCTAGTGGGAGAAATGGCTTATGGTCTGTTGCCAAAGAAATCCTATACTTGTTAAAATCTGACGCCACTCCATTTTTGTTTACATTTTGTGAAGAAGGAAGTTGTGCTTCTGTCTTCTTCAAAGGTTTTCATGTTATTTCCTTCAGTAGTTCTTGGTGTAGCGCCCCCACCGGTGAAGGGGGTGCAGACCGTGTTTTTCAATTAGTTTGTATTATCTGACAGTGCAGTGTGAAGGCCAACCACACCAGCTGAAAATGTAACAGACGTTGCAACTTTGGTCGCCAATCGAACAGAGTCTACGAGACTATGAGGTGTGAAAATACCCTCAGTACAAATCCAGCTGTTCAGTGAAGGTCTCAGTGGTTTGTTAGAGAAGATTAGTGAAGGACCAGCATGATTTACCAAATACCGCTGACAGGTCATGCATGAAGAAGTTTAAAGAAGTATTAGGCTATAATTAGGCTATCTTGAGCTTTGAACATCTTTCGAAGCACTGGTCACTTATGTTAAAATGCAGAATATGGGTCACCTGGAAACCTACCAACACATGGCAGACAAGTTAAACTGACAGATATTAATCAGAGAAGGAGTGTAAAGACTCTGGAGGAGCTTCAGAGATCAACAAACTGGACTGTTTTACAGAAGAATGAGTCAAAATGTCAGGTTTTCTAAAATGTGCCAAATTTGCAGCTGTACTTGCATTGAAAGGTGCATGGCCAGTACTTTTACTTGAGACACGTGTTACATATGCATATTACTTTTCAGAAAACTACGCATATTTTTGGTTCCTTTATCAGTGGTCATTCACATAAAAGCCAAAAAAAGAATAAAAATAAATGAAATTTTGTGGTTGTAACATGAAGACATTTAAAAAAAAAATCAAGAGTCTGTCCACCAAGTTTAGATACTGTATGTTTGCCTGTTAATTGTGTAAATGATTGTGTGTCCTGTGCAGTCAGGAGGTATCTTTGTTTGTCTGCAAGTGTGAATGAGGTTCTTGCTTCCTCAAGATGTATGTCTGCACATTTCTGGTATTTTTAGGTGGGTTTTCCGTAGTAAAAATCGAGCCTTATTACCCACAACCCATCTATGATCGCCATAGAAACAGTCAGCGGTGATAAACATCCTGCTTTTCATGCTTGACCAGTATGACTGACAGGCCGTCTCCACCCACCAATAATGGCAGTATTAATTATTCCACACATCGCAGGCACAGTCACAGACATTATTCACAGGGAATTGCTGATGAGCTCACTCCGAAATGGACACACCGCCGTGGGTTGTTGTGGCAGATAATGTAGTAAGAGGCATAAATTACACGCTAAAAGGAAATCAGTTTCATATTCCTCTTATTAGAGTAAATATTTCCAATTAAAGAAAAAAAAAAGATTGCCCTTTTCTCTTAGACTCTCGTACTCCACCCCTCCTTCACCTTTTATCCATGTTCACCTCTGTCCTCCTCCTTACCCCCCCACCCACTCTACCCCATCGATCCACCATCGCGACCAGAAGCATTGTCTGCCTCCAAAGTGGTGCGTCTGCTAAATAATCACCCAGCAGTGCTCTGAAGGCTGCTCAAACATAATATGCTTCTGGATGTGAATGAGATGCTGGTAGATTCAGAAAGACATGTGGGATTTTATGCTTGAGGGTAACTCTTAAATTTAAGTCCTTTCTTAGACTTATTCATTCGTGTATTATTCGAGTAGATTATGTACATCCTTTGTTTGCTCAGGTTTGTGCATATGGATGTTTGTGTGTCTGTAAGTGTTATATGTGTGTGCACGTACTGTACGCACACGTAGGGATTCCCGCCGCAGCTTTAACACCTACCGGGATGGATGGTTAGCATCCCTCTTCTCTGCTGTCCCTCTCCTCCTTCCTTCCAACCACCATCTCTCACTTTACTCCCCTCACATGTTTTACTTTCCAAAATAAATTTCTCGGCTGCGTCCTCCCCCTCCAGATGGAGAAGCATTGTGTCCAAAAACGGAGGAGGAAGCAACAATAAGATCCAAATTTAGACCCTTTTGTGAAGGCATGTGGTAACTTAAAGCAAAAGATGAAACAGGCAATAATTCAGACACAAATTCATCTGATAACACTTTTTCAATTACATAAGTATCAAGCATTAATACTCTTGAGTGAAGAAGTTCATTATTTTTATTTGAAGAGGGATTACCGTTTGACAGATTTGTATTTCTGTTAGATGTAAGCAAATTAATGCAGTCAGATCAGATTATGTTACAAATTAAATGCAGGAATATTAACATTTAAAATAACTGAACAGTTTTTTATAGTTCACTGCATAGAGGGAATCAAAACAAGAACAGCTTAAATTCTTTGTGTCCTCTTCCTTTTGTTGGTCTTTGTATGTACTGTTTGAAACAAAAATGGATCAATCTAAATATTTTTGGCTGATTTGTGGCCAATTCTGATTTCTCAAGAACTATAATATTAGAAGGTTTAAAAAACATATAAAACAATCTATTTTTCCCATTAGCGTTTAGTAGCAGAACCAACATGGCGCTGTGTCTGCGACCAAATATTTACTGTAAAACCTACTTTTACTGTAATGAATAATAACAACATGCTAATAGAGTTGACATTTTATGCTAACTTTAACACATTATGTTTGCAATTACCACAGCTAGCATGGTTAGCTTTACTGGAATTTCAGTGTTCATGAGTATTCCAGAGAGAATATAAATTAACTCTGAGATTTAAAAGAAAAATGTACCAACATTTTGAAATTCAGCCATGATAGACAGGGCATGAAAGGTCTAAAGGTCTAAATAGACTTTAGTGTAATAGGTTTAGCCTTCCTGTTACCTGACTAAACCTCAGACAGTCTCAACATGTCGAACGTCTAGTTTCCTTCTTAAAAGCTTCGTACATCTCTGACTTCTTTGACTTTATTTGAAACATCTCACTGTTGCAAATAGCTACTTTGGAGACTTCTTCCTTCATTAACTTCATCCACACTGAACAGCATAATTGTTTCCTGATAATGCTAAGTCCTGGTGCATTCACTGACCTTGATTAATGAGAAGCTGACCAGTGGTCACAGCTGATTAAGATAAAAATTGACTGGCAGGTTTTCCGGCAATTCATCTTTGCATCCATTGCTACATGAAACACTAAACCGTAAATCTGTAAATATTTCTATTTTAGTTCTGTATCATTCAGCAAACACCTGTAGGTCATTAAGCAGGTCTTTTAATAATGATTGATTTTAGATTTTCTGGTTAGTTTATGTCATATGACCTTTTAGTGAGGAGTGAGGGAGTTGAATGATTTAGCATTTATTCATGTTGTACAAAAGTGGTTCAAGAACTAGAGGACTTACTCAGAGATGTCTTAACTTATGACTTGTGCGATTGTTTATCTCACTGTGTTGGCCTTAAGCAGCAGAGTATTGTAAAAGGATGCTTGCTAATAGACGTTAGCTATGATACTAACAATATAAGGAAAAAGGAGCACCAGTAAGCTCGCTGACATGATGGCTGAATAGATTTGTTTTGTTTTTAGGGGCAAATAGTTGCAGGCTGCCACTTTGAACTGTTCCTACAGTACTAAGAAATGGGATACCTCTCGTTCTTGACATGAACACGCAGAGGTGATTGTGGAAAAACTGGATTTATACTATACTTGCCCATGTTTTTCAAATATTTTGAGGACGGACTCTTTAGTCATGAACAACAAGCTCAAAGTATCACAAGATATGAAACCTGTTTCATATCTTATTGCCTATTTCACAAAAAACGTTGATGCAGGGAACCGTTCTGTCCGTTTCTGTGTGATGTTTGAATGGACTGAGGCAACAGCGAGGCTTGAAGCTAGTAGTTGCTGTTCTGCCTCTGAGATCTGAAGCAAGATACTGGCAGTGCCATAAATGTTGACCTGCTGGAAGGAAATGTAAGGTTAAGCTGGGAAGAGGGTGGGATTCATTGATGACAAATTGTCTATTAGACCAGATAGATTAAAAAGAGTTTTAAAATCTTGCCTATGGTAGAGGAGTTTCTTGGTGTCTCCAATAAGTATAAATCCAGATTGGTTTGTTCTGAAGGCTGCAGGTAAGGGTAAAATGAATCAGGGCCAGAACCAAGGCGGACTTCTACCATCATAAAATAACTTTATCCTCAAATATATACATTATTTGTAATGAACCTTTAAACCATTGTCACATTTATTTACATTGTCACATTTGCAGAAAAGCCTAAAATGACGGAGCAAGAGGCAGTGCACCACCAAAGATTTTCCTGTGTGGAAGTCATACTTATAGCGCAAAATGTAAAGCCTTGTGGTTAAAGTAATTCTCATACAGCATTAAAGTGACTTAAAAGTCACAAATATATTGTAGGCCTTTCAAAGAGCACCATTCTGTCATACAAAAACAATGAGATAAAGTAGTTTATCTGTTTTTTTATTCAATTGTCTTTATGAACATGCGTTGGGCTGAGCGTGATAAGTTTGATCAGAAAAGCTGACTGGACTTAAGGTGCTGTCATTCGCAGCCGTACGACTCTGATGTGGTTTGTAATTTATAAAAAAATATGTTTCACCAACATGTTTCTCAAGATCTAGCAAATTTCAAATGTTGCATCCGATTAAACGTTCCATGAAGAAAATCCAAATTAAATCAGATCATTAGTGAAGGAGGAAATTGGTTTGCTCTCCTTCTCTAAGCAGTTTATCACCTACTAAATCTCATTAATAGGACCAAACAAGACAAAGACGGACTCTCTGTAGTGTATCTATCTCTGTTCATCTCCACATCTTTGTAACCTTCCTGCCCAACCCCGCCTGTGAGTATTTCATGTTGCGTAGACATAATGTCATCATGAATACACTCCCTGTAGATCTTTCTTTTAGCGAGTACTCATGCCCGAATGTGGTGATGTAGTAACTCAGTCCCTACCCTTAACCCTGCCCGGCCCTTCTCCCTCCCTCACCCTCTGCCTCCCTCCCTCCCCTCCCTCTCCCTGCCGTCCACCATTGCTCCTCTTACAGGGCTGCTCCTGGCTATAGCCTGAAGAGCTCCGCCCATCCTGTCCACCCCTCTCCACCCTGGAGTCCTCCCCCAGGATGTTGAGCCCCATCCAGGTGCTGTGCTCCGACATCACTACCCTTTCTCTGGAGCCTGAGCCGTTTGCCTCTTACACTGAAGGTCTGTTTTCTATCCTCTTCTTTCCCAAAGGTCCTATCTATGTCACACATTTGCGCCACACACAACCCCAAAATGACACATGATAAACTTGAGTGCGTGCGTGTGTGTGTGTGTGTCTGTGTGTGTGAGAGAATGCGGTATCATGAGTGAGTGTGTGCATCAGACAGGTGGATTCTCATGTGAGTCTGATTGTTATAAATATCTCAAACATCCCTTTGTCTCAATCTGTCTGCCTCATCCTTTATAGGTGAGTTTATTCTAGTAGCTGCAGATTTATTTTTGTCTCCGTCAGGCTGGTTCTGTGTGAATTACATCTACGTTTTCCAGATATAATAGTTTAACCTCAAATGACATGCTGCCTTCTTCAAAGCTAACTGTCCTACTTCGACTTCTTTTTTTTGTCAACTTGAAATATAAATAGATCTGTTTATGTCTATGAATGCTAATAAGGATCAGTTGCTCTTTGAATCTTTGAGCACAAAGATATATTTAAAGTGTAGAAATTCACTCACATAAGGATACATCCTCTGTAACATTTCCATATTTTCTGCTTAAGAAATCCATAAACGCACAGAGAGGATCAACAGATCTACTGAAGGGCTACTTTTGCTTTTCTGCTTTTGTACATACTTGCAGAAGATAACCTTCAGAACATAAACAATTGTGTTTAAGTTATATTTTTGCAGCTAAATAATAGCTGGAGCATCCAGCATGTTCTGAAGCTGATGCTGGTTTTATGATTCTAATTGTTTGAGTCTATAACCATTAGGCTCATACCAGCCCTGCTCCATTGTGCTGATGTGTGTTTGGAGAAACAGCAGAGTCCCTGCTGTGCTGGGCTTAAACCCCTCCTCTGCACACATGTGCACCTTTAGCACAAACACAAGCACTATTTTTGATTTTTTTTTCTTTTTTAGATAACTGCAGAACTGCAGGACAGGGATCAATTTAACATCTCCCTCCGGCGCTTCTTCCTCCTCCTCCTCTCCCTCCGTCCTGTTTATTTCTCTGCTGGGTAATTGTGCACATGCACACAGGAAATGTGGTGTGTTTGAGCTGCGGCATGCACACACACACACCGTTTCCAACACACATGCACGTGCGTCTCCTGCTGAGTGGTGGCTTGTCACTGCTTTTAAGTGTGTGTTTTTGGCTCGGCTTTAATGGTCCGTGTTTACCCAGAACTGAGATTTCTATAATTGGAACATCTGCCCCCCCATCCTGCCCCTACAGAAACCCTAGGAGAAAGGATTTTCTCCTCTCAGGGTTCTCACCACCCTCGTCTCTCGCAGATCTCTTCTCACAATGTAACAAAAAAAAGGGTTCAAACAAAAGATCTCTAGTTTCTTGTTACTTCATTTTGGTGCCTGCCTTAAAAAAAAAACATAACACAGCTTCTCCCACAAAACAGTTCACTTTCTAAGATTGATTAAACTACCATAAAACTAAAGTTTATTTTTCAAATTGTACAGTATTTTAGGAGTCTTAATACTTTGTCATGTTACAGCATTAAACTTCTGCATATTTAAGTGAGATTTTATTTGACAAAATGGAAATTAAATAATGCATTTTTTTCAAAATACAGTCGTAAAACCATGATTTGGATTTCTATTCGCCCCTCTTTACCCTGATACTTCTGCATTAAATTCAATACAATTAACTAACACACTTCACACTGAACCAACACTGAACACTGTAAAACAAGAAACCCAACATAATGCTGCCACTAATATGTTTTACCCTGGAGATGGTGAGATGCTCTTCTGCCACACAGTGTTAAAATTGTTTCTCTTCTCAATAATTTTTATAAAAGGGGTTGATTGCACTTCACATTCACACACTTCTTTGGCTTACTCACAAAACAGGAGTGAATATGTTTGCAAAGCGCTTTGGTTTACACTTGATCAGCCTTCTTGGAATGATGATTTAGCTTCCTTTGAGCTTCAGCGACTGTTTCAAGACTTTAGAGCGAAACAGCTGATGTCTGATTAATGAATAGCTACGCCAAACCTTCCTGTAGGTTGACCAAGCTTTGATTGTAGAAACATGTAAGGAAAGTTACTAAAAATGAACGAAAAACATCTTCAAATAATACTGGATATTTTAGGGAATTTATTGAGAAGTGCACGGTACTATAGATGTAAAGTAGAATTTGTTTCCCCCTATGTCTTTCAGTGTGTTCTCACGTATTTGTGTTGGTAATTAAAGATGTGCTGATTATAACTGAGCTGCCTTCCCTCAAACGCTTTCCCCTCCTTTTGCGTATTTGAGTGCTTTTCTGTGTGACTGAGTCGTGTGCATTGACATGCAGCGTGTGGGCTAATGCACTTGCAGTCACCGTGTGTTTGTGCGGCTTCTGTGGAGTGACAGATTCTCAGGCCCGCCCACTAATGCACAGACACTGTTTGTTGCATACAAACATGGCTGACTTCCTATACCTCACAGGACAAAAAGGGGAAGGGATCTCCACTCTCAGGCCCCTTTAAACCTCTTGTGTCTGATGCTGTACCTGTACCGGCATGTTCTTTTTTTATTCTTACTTATCTTGTAGATTTCTCCACATGAGAAGATCAAAAGAGACAGATGGGTGTGAGATGTGTGTGTTTGCAGAAGAGGTAAACAGGATCACAAAGATAAAGAGGGTGGAGTGTCTGCCCCGTATTTTCGTCGGCCACGTTGCGTGCTTCTCCTGTGGTTTGGCTCTCTTTCTCTTACAAAGAGCATTGAGAATACTTGCCTGCCAGTGCGCACTCAGGTGACCAGGCTTGTGCTTATTAGTGAGTCAGAGCCCATGCTTGCGCGCTGCTGTCCGTGCGCTCCGTCCCCTGGCGATAATTTAGCAGCATTTTGGAAGGCGGACAAACAGCAGCGCAATTATTTCACCGCGCAGCGTCTTCCTGCAAGAATTAGATTGATGAATCCCACTTCCTCCTTCATCACACTTCCATATACGGCAAGCCGTTATGACTACTTCCACTGGTTGGATCGGCTCGTTACCGTGGCAACCCATACTCACCAGTGGAGGACCCCTCGTCCCTGTTCTTTTTTTTTTCCTTTCCTTTTTTCTTTCCACCTCGATCCCAATGCCTTTTTTCCCTCTTCCATCCTTTCTCTTCCACCCGCAGCATCACTACCACCACTATGTACGCAGTTGGATACAGTCAGGCGGCCGGGGGCTGGGATGAGAGAAGACAGAATGAGAGAGATTTGAAACATTAAAAATACAATAATAAGATTGCCCATTTAAAATCCATAAAAATACTGTATTAAAATGATGTAATACATAGTAAAAAGAAAAAAAAACAGTTACGGTCTGTGTATTAAGATGAGGGTGAGTAATATTGTGTTGGTGTAGAGAGTGGAGATGAGTCCCTGCCTCCACTCATCATAAAATCTCTCCCTCTCCTCTCTCTCAAGGCCGTGACAAAACAGGCTTCAGCTCTGGCTCTCAATGAATACGCTCCCCATGCTCCATTTTTCCTCAACTAAGATTTGACAAATAAACCAAAGCTGCCTGGTTGTAATGCTGTTGCGAGTAAACTGATGAAAGTTAAAAATAAATTGTCACGCAACAAATTAAGCACAAAACATAACACACTTGTGTTTGGTTGGGTAATTAATTAGTTGTTGTAGCAACTCTTCTTGGTACCGGTAATAAATCTGATACATTGCTGAAAAGTCTTTTCATTTATTGTTTTGATTCTTCAAACTTCACTCATCCAATCCAATCAATGGCGTAAAAAAAAAAAAGAGAATCAAAAGCAAGGTCCAACCCTCAAATGGAGTTGAACTAGACATCATTTGAAGTGAAATAAATGGGATTTGCATTGGTACAAGAGATTTCACCTAAAAGAAGCAACAGAGAGATTCACTCTTTTTGATCAAATTACACAGACAGTTCTTGCTTTGTTTCAGAACAAACACTGCATCCAGAATCGCAATAGGCATTTTCTTAAGGCCGAATTGAACTGAGTTGAACTAAAACTGTGAATTTTAAAATGGTGCGATCCAACATTTCCATGGTAGAAATCTACAAGGTAGGAATTTAAATTAACAGACATTAATTGCCAGTGAAGAGGATGCGGTCAAATATTAAAGATTGGTGGCATTGCTTGGATTTTTTTTTGTTTTGAGTCCAGTTTGCACATTATTCTGGTCAGAAACATTGAACAGTTTTGATTGTGAAAATTTTAATGACAGTTTTAAAAACAGGTGTTTTGATCCATTATATGAGCTTAAAAAGAGACAGACATTTGCTGAATGTCAGGCCACACAGAGGGGCTGAAAGCAGATGAGAATAATGTTGCTCATAAAGAAAGATCATCTTAATGAGAACCTCAAACCTATTTCATCATGACCTCATGTGCAAAAGCTAAAATAAATCAGATAATGCCAGTGGCCGTGCCTCACAACAGACAACTTGTGCATGTTCAAACCTTTCCAACATGCAATGTCTCTGTTCCACCATAGAGCAAAGCTTTAACTGTTAATATGTCATCATTTTGGTGTGAATGCTTCGAATGCATCGACATAAAGAAAAACAATCCATGAAAAGCACTGGACATCTGTGCATTTGATTTTTATGATGATGATCGTAGTCATCACCCCGGTGATACCGGACATTTGTTTTTTTTTTTGTATTTGCAAGTGTACAGATGACAGATTTAACACTTAACAGCTCAGCTATCATTTGTAAAAGGAGTGATTATCTGCTCATCTGTGATGAAGAATTACATAGTGAGATTATTGTGGGAAAACAGAACAAGAAGTGAACACATTATAATCATGCTGACTGTCTTCTCTAAGTTGATGCTTTAGGAGTCTACAATCATAAATGCTGTATTTAATCTCTTGCTCGGAAACCCTTCAGATTCTTATCAAGAATGTCCTGGTGCATTTCTCCATTTATTCTTACTTCAAAATAAATAGAGGCTGCTGGTCCCTGTGAGGCAGTCCACACCATGACTTTCCCACCTGCAAACTTTACTTTTGATGTTTTTGGAGAACCGTTCTTCTCCCAAACATGGTGTGTTCAACAGCATCCACAGAGTTTATGTTCAACCTCATCTTTCCAGACCAGTATTTCTCTGGTTTCTACAGATCTTCAGCAACAAGCATTAAACAAAGTTTAACATGCTGTTTCTTCAGCAGTTTGAAGATATTACAGTTTAGTGCTTTACTTATTGTTTTCATAAGCAAAACATTACCTCCTGTCCCCAAGTCTTTCTGAAGCGCTCAGTGAGTGTATCTGGGCTCTTCAACAACTCTTTTGGTCATTGTTTTGACTCGTCTTTTAGAAATCGTTCATTGGTCACTTGGACTTGACTGCTTGTTTTTTTCCCCTGGTGGGGATACTGTCATAAACATAAAAAGCAGAAACATGTTAAAAGAAGATGCGTTATATGTTCTGTAACTCGGTCACAATGCCGTGTAAGCACTTGCACATTGGGGAAATGTAGCAGATCAGTTGTATCCATCTGACAATCAACAATGACATATTTTATTGAATTACATTTTATAGTTTAGATTTCTCTCCCCGTTTAGATTAGACAGATGAATGTTGGTGTGTGGTCGCTTATCTAATCCCTGTCCTCTTTGTCTCTTTCCTTCCATTTTTCCTCTCACACTATATCGCCTTCTTGGTTTTCCATCTTTGTTTCCTTGTCTTGTTTGCTCCAGCGGATATCATCTCCACTGTAGAGTTCAACCACACAGGAGAGCTCCTGGCCACAGGGGACAAAGGAGGCCGTGTGGTCATCTTTCAGAGGGAACCAGAGGTAGGACCACACATCAATGCTCCGAACAAATACAAAGGATTTTTTCACAACAGTAGCAAATAAACTGTCTTCTATTCCAGCTGCAGTTTCGTCACATTATCAAGGATGCAATCCGGTTCGGACATTAACTTTACATGTTTCATATGTTTTATTTTCCACAGAGCAAGTCTGAGCCATTTTCCCAGGGAGAGTACAATGTATACAGCACCTTTCAGAGCCATGAGCCCGAATTCGACTACCTTAAAAGTCTGGAGATTGAGGAGAAGATCAATAAGATCCGATGGCTGCCTCAGCAGAACGCTGCTCACTTTCTCCTCTCCACCAATGGTGAGAGCAGAGAACAACCCACTGCACATCCCACCCCCAAAACAGCAGACACATCTTAAAGAAGCCAGGGCCAATTTTTAACTAGAGGTGGGCGTTATGATGATATTAGGCTATAATGCATCAGAGAAGTGAAGTATCGTCATTTCATGGTATGGTAAGGTAATTTTATTTATATAGCACATTTTCAGCAGCAAGGCAAAGTGCTTTACATGAAAGTAGCAGAAAATGCTTACATATCAAAGAATTCAATAAGTGAACCACAGTCGACAGTAAAACCCATAATATTGTGGAATTTGGTATTTTGTGAACGTGACAGAACAAATCTGGATTTGCACCAACAATCAAAATGTTTTTAACCCTTTAGAGAGATGCTTAAATTGATTGAGCAGTAAAGTAGAGACTGTGTTGACTGCTGCAGCTCATTTATTGCAGGGCAGTTGAGGCTCTGCAGGTTTTTTGCATCTCGAACTCAACTGACTCAAGTCACTGAATTACTTCCAGACAAAGCATTTTTCAGGACATTATATTTTTTAGCTTCACATTTGAGGATTTATGTTGTTACTGTCTTAACACATATTTTTCTCTACAAAAAACAATTATTAAGTTAATTTAATAAAATCTGGGTTATTTGTTTAATTTTGTAAATTAACCAAGTAACATATTTAAAACATAAGCATGAGAAAAGTAAGTTCATTATTTTCCCTTTGACTTCATAAATAACATGAAACAATGAGTTTTATTTACCTCTTTTGAGTAATCAGTTAAAGAAAATCTTATCTTTTATCTTTTAGCTTTCTATTGTACCTTACTCAAGTTGGAGAAAATTGCCTGAACAAATTAAAATCCATTAAGACTGTACAAAATCCTTTGTTTCGTCTTCATCTTAAGGGCTGTTTTCTATAAAAAACATAGTGCAAAAATTATTGCCTACCATTAAAACTGGGTATTTTAACAACCATAGCACATTTGATTTCATACAAGTCAAATAATAGCTAAATGTAGAAGTTACTAAGAGCTCTGGCCAATTAAACTGATGCGACTGATTCGATTTTGTGCGAGCAGAACCTCTGCTTCTTTTTTTTAGGCTATCCAGTTTGCTATATGAAAATATGGTTTATTTTCTTTTAGAGGTGTAGCATCCGCATTGTCGAGATTTCATGTGAGGAAAAGGTGATTTATTTAGATATTTTATTTGAGTTTCGTCAGGGGGAGGCAGATTTTACTTTACCTGATGCTTCACAAACTGTAAACTGCATTAGCATCCCAAGCTTGTGTTGCTTGGCAGAGGAGTCAGGATTTATACTCTACATCCCAAGTTTATGGCTTTACGGTAAGATCTATAGGTTTACCCTGAGAGGCACATTATTGATTTCTTCTTGTATTATATTATTTATGATGGAGAGTATGAAAAATGTAGGAGCTGCTTCAGCAGATTAGTGTTGAACCTACGGAGAAGCTGTCTGTATTTCCAGTGTACTGGTATGAAGTGAATTTGAGCAGCATGTCCGTGTTGTTTCTTTTGTCCTTTTTCAGGATTTTGCCAAAAATTATATGAAATTTATATGACATGTATTTAGTTTTTACATCACCTCAACACTTCTCACAACAAGATGCTGCTTGACTCTTAAAATTCACTTCAAGCCCCACTAGTAAACATGTGGTGCTCCAGGTTTTTGGAGAGATTAATGTTCTGTTGTTATCAGGGAGCAGCTGCAAGTAAACACTCCCTTTATTTGACCAAGAGATTGAAAAATGTGTTGCTGCTGCAGCAGCTAATTATTAATAAAACAGTTTGCAGAAGTCGTCAGATGCTTTATGTGTAAATACTGAAAATCATTTTACTCAAGATACCTGGGATGTTTTCCCTTTGTTATTGCTTTTGCAAATCAACCACAATCAACAAAAGTTGGACTTTTTGCAAAAAAAAATAAAAATCCAGTTCAATGCAATTTATTTATGTAACGCCAATTCACAAAATGTCTCATTTTGAAAATCGACCACTTGACAAACAATGCAGTTAAATTCAGCTTATAAATAAGTTTTATATTTATGGAAACCCAGCAGGTTGCATCAAGTCACTCACTTGCAGCATTCACTCCTCTTGGACGAGGATTTGGCGACAGCAGACAATCCTTCCTAACATGCATGTGGTGACAGTGGAGAGGAAAACTCGTCTTTAACAGGAAGTAACCTGGCTGAGTATAATTGTTCGTCTGCCACGATCGAAGGGTGTTTGAGAACACAAAGCATGCACACAAAAATCAGAACACAGAAGCACTGATCTGAGTTAGTTTCTATGTTAAAATAAGCCACTGCATAAATATTCACCCCCTTTAAAGAGACTGATCTAATTTAACTGAGATCCAGCCAATTGGTGCTAGTAGTCTCATAATAAGTGGAATGGAGATGACCTGAGTGCAATGATTGTGTTTCTAGTGGTTGTAGTATAACGACACGTGTCTGGAATTAATACCTCTGCTTAGCATTATAGCCTGAAGACAAAAAACACCTCAAGCAAATCAGAGAAAAGGTTGCAGAAAAGTATAAGTCAGGAGATGGATACAAAAAAGTTTGTAAAGCGCTGCTTTTTTGTAATATTTTTTGTGAAAAAAAGGCCAATTTAGGTGGCCAAGATTGATATGCAAAAGCTTTGATTGATCCTGTAGCAAGAAGTGTTTCAAATAGAAAAACTATTTTTGCTGCGTGGGATATTCTTACATTTTTGTTATGGGTGGTTTTTGGGATAAGTGAGGGATCTCACTCCATCCTATTATACTGTGACATAATTACTCAGTATTATAAAAAATGGCTGCAGGTGTCTGTGAGGCTGCTCTCTGTCAGAATGAATTACTTAATATACTCTAATAAAGCGACTGCTTTTTGTTTGTCTTTATAAACGGCTCATTATCTGCTTAGTCCTCACGCCTACACATTTCCTTAGCTCAATAAGATCCTAAGAAAAGCAAAAGCAAAGTAAAAAAAATCTAGGGAAACACCTCCAACATGTCTGGGTTTGCAGACCTCATTGAGAGATGATGCCTTTTTAGAAATTCCCATTATAATTTGCCTAATTGACCTGGTTTGTTTTCCAGATAAAACCATAAAGTTGTGGAAGGTGAGTGAAAGAGATAAGCGACCAGAAGGATACAACCTGAAGGATGAAGAAGGTCGCATCAAGGATGTCTCTACAGTCACCTCTTTGCAGGTATAAATACATCTTATCTTATCTTATCTTATCTTATCTTATCTTATCTTATCTTATCTTATCTTATCTTATCTTGCTGGTTTGTTAGCTGGCCAGTGAAACTGGGTCAGTGGATTCAGCTGTGCTTACATGTACAAAAGTGGGTCAGTAGCACAAGGTACACATGAGAGTGAGTTAATGGGGGAGGTGGAATCCTTTAATATGAGCAGCTGCTTCAGCCGAGCATCTGCTCTGGATCTAAATTGTTTAAATCATTGGTGTTCTTAGTAGGACTTAAATCAGTCGCAAACTGGTGGAGAACTAATTCAGCCTAAAATGACGTGAATTATTGCATTTTGATTTTTCAGTGAAGGTTGCCGCTTTTTTCTCTCATTTCTTTTATTTAATGGGTTGTAACATTAAATATGAATATATAGTAGTGTTTTTTTTAAATGAAATATATCTGCTATATCTTGGCAGTTCTTTTTTTTACCCCTGTAAGCATCCAGAAGGGACATAATGCTGCTCTGCCTTTTGTTTCCAGGTGCCGGTCTTGAAGCCGATGGACCTGATGGTGGAGGTGAGCCCCCGGCGGGTGTTTGCCAACGCCCACACGTACCACATCAACTCCATCTCGGTCAATTCGGACTACGAGACCTACATGTCGGCGGACGACCTGAGGATCAACCTCTGGCATCTAGACATCACTGACCGCAGCTTCAGTATCCTTTACTGTAACAATCGAGGCAATGTAGACTCACACACACACACACACACACACACACACACACACACACACACACACACACACACACACAATAAAGCGTGTGCTCATACTTGCATAATTTCACATTCCTAATAATGAACCCCACCCCTCCTCCCACACACACATAACAACTTTGCAAATCCCACTTTACTGTACAGATAAAAGCCCCCCGCTGTTGGGGGAGGGGCATATTATTGCTGAAGAGTGAAACTATGTCCTAATGAATAATGCAGAAGCTGCATAAATATTCAAGCCCCTTTCTGGGTTCTAATCCAGGTTGGATTGAAAAGCATTCACATCCAGAACCCAGACAGGATTATATTATTACAGTTTATATGGAATTACTTTTCACTCAACAACTTCCCTGAAGATATATTTTTATTAGTTTGTTTTATTCAGTTGTGTATTTGGAGCCTGTATCGGTTGTGTTTATATTATTCTAAGGCCTTGCAAAAAAAAATTTTTGTGTGTGAATTAAAAAAATAGCTGAATTTAATCTCTAAGAAGACTGATGGGTATTTGATATAGGTTGTTACTTTTGCAGAATAAAGCAGTAACTGATTTTCTGCTGTTTCCCTGAACAATGCCTCTTTCTATCAGACATTGTGGACATCAAACCAGCAAACATGGAGGATCTGACGGAGGTGATCACAGCTGCAGAGTTTCATCCCCTCCACTGTAACCTGTTTGTTTACAGCAGCAGCAAAGGCACCCTACGCCTCTGTGACATGAGAGAAGCAGCGCTGTGCGACAAGCACTCCAAATGTAAGCATTCCTGCCGAGACGCAGTCAGAGGTTATTTTAGTGATCTTTTTTAATTTTTTATTTTAACCGTGAGAATTTTTAAAACTATGCTTTTGAGCTATTAGTTTGTCTGTTTATTTTTTTTTATTATTTGGCATTTTGGTGAAAACATTTTTAAGTGGTGGTTAATTGATTTCTTGACACTTCTAGAACATTTTATACAGCCAAGGCTTCATTTCAATTAAAGCCAGGCTGGGAAAGATGGTAGTCACATGTGACTGGAGCGCATTAGCATGTGAGCTTTTCGTCCAGTAATGTACTAAACTGACTGTCTCGAAAACTTAACATCTTATTTAATGAATTGTTTTACTGTACTTTTGCAGTAGTTCATGTTATATAGAACGTGGACTACAAGAAAACCTAGTTAATCTGTGTGTTTAAGTTTAAAGTGTAGAAAATCTGTCAATAAGTTCCTGACAGCATATCAGCAGTATCCACTAAGTCTCATACAACATGTTGGTTATTTGGAACATGGGACAGAGTTTAATAAATCTGTCTCCACTAAGGGACACAAATCATTTGACGGTAGGTGCCTTTAATCTTTAATGCGAGGGCCCCAAGGTACCAAGGCTGCCTTTTTATTGCCCCTTTTCTTCCTGCTGAAATGTCTACCATTTGATTTACAGCTCTGACCATTTGATTTACAGCTCTGACCATGAGTCAGTGATGCTAAGGTCCTTCGCAAACCATACTTATTTTGAAGCTAGGGCTTTTTATTTTAATTGGCAAAATCATAAAAATAACTAAAATTTGCAGAGGTTAACACATAGCAGTATCTCAGAACGGCACACTTAAAGAGTCCTCTGCCTTACTGTCACCATAAAAACTCATCAGAGTCACCCTGTACCTCTATTATAAAGCTAAACAGCAGTGGTGTTCACCTTCTTCCTACCTTATCTCTCTCACCTGGTGCAGTGTTTGAGGAGCCCGAGGATCCTAGCGCTCGCTCCTTTTTCTCCGAGATTATCTCCTCTGTGTCTGACGTGAAGTTTAGCCACAGCGGCCGCTACCTGCTCACCAGAGACTACCTGACTGCAAAGGTGTGGGACCTCAACATGGAGAGCAAACCCCTGGAGACATACCAGGTCTGTGTGACCACTGATATGTGACACCCAGTGGTGGGAAGTACTATACTTAAGTACATTTTTCGTGCATCTGTACTTTACTTAAGTAGATTTAATAATGGGTACTTTCTACTTTTACTCCACTACATTTTACAGTTGGTATCTGTACTTTCTACTTCACTACATTTCTACAAAACTGCCGCGTTACTCGTTACATCCAAGTCGCATTGTGTTTTTTTTTTCCCGTTAAAATGTGAAGTTCAGGGACTTAAGGTGGCGCCGTAAAATCCAAGCAATAACGTGACTTACGTTTCTGTTGTCACCCATCGCTTCCCCCTTTACTCGCACGCGGAGCTCCAGACATGCGCAGTGGTTTCCTCTGAGCGGGAGAAGATGTCTGTCTAATCGTCAGTAATATAATAGCGCTGCATAAATCATAGGCGACATGTAAAATCAGCAGCGCTTCGCTTTCACAGAGGTGGGGACTTTGTCCAATTTTTAACGTCACTTGGAAGGAAAGCTTAAAGAAAGGTAAGATCTGTGGACGTGATGCTAGCAAAGCTAGCTGCATTGACTGAGATACATGTTGCATCTGCCATGAAAGAAGTTTGTCACTCATGCTCTGAATTACTGTGTGGAGGTGTTGACTGACATGTCGCATATATGGGACAACGCTGTGACCAAAGTGCAATATAGTAATATGACATTCATGGACGATCCGATTCTTCTGGACGGATATTGACTAAGTCCTATAGCCTCAGTGAGAGCCGTTTTTTGTTCTTGTAATGCTCTGCGTACACTGCAGTAGCTATTTTATTTCATTAAAATATCTTTATATTTAATTGGCGAATAAATAAAACAAGAACGTAAGAACGCAGAGCATGCTCATTGCTCTTTGTTTTCGTCACCTGTCATGGTGGCAGACGTTGGAGCAGGAGGGAGGATGAGAACAGTCACGGTGCTCCTCCTGCTTGGTTACTTCTTGTTTATTGGGCCTTGGACAGTGTTCATAGTTGAGCGTTGTTAATTGCTATGTTTAATGGTGCAGACAATTATTATTTCTGACATTGGCAATATGGGCAACCGCCCAGGGCGTTATTTTTTTAGGGACGGCAGGAGACCTCTGTGTATTGTGGCACAGAGATGAAAGCAAAACAGAATGAAGAAGAGTTTGAATTGATACTGGTTAAATTTATTTCAGCTCTAAGTATTTAATATCTAGGTGGGAAAGGGAATCTTTCAGATCAATTTGAGAAGCAATTTTGATAGGTGCACTTAATTTTATTGTCATGTAGCGCAGGGTGCTGGTTTTGATTTGGTCTTGGGTTCGGTGGTTCAGACTACAACTCTGCTACGAGGCTCCTTGGTTCCCTGTCCTCCTCTGCCAGTTGGATTTCTTTCAAAATAAATGTATGGCAAAAAAAGTGAAGTTCATGTTATGTTAGGACAGGAGACGAGATGTTTCCATCCCTGAAATTATGATGCATAGAATCATATATCTAAGTCTAAACTATGTTACAGAGTAAACTCAATAAAAACATGCTTTATCTGTGGCATTGTTTATTAAAATGGCACATTTCTGATGTATTAAAATTAAATATGATCGGTACACTTACTGATATTAGTGATTAGGCAATGCATTCAGCAAGTACTTTTACTTCTAATACTTAAGTATTTTTAAAAGCCAGTACTTTTTTACTTTTACTTAAGTAAAATGTTAATGTGGTACTTTGACTTTTACTTGAGTACATTTTTGTCTGTGTATTTGTACTTTTACTTAAGTAAATTTTTTGAGTACTTTCTCCACCACTGGTGACACCATATGTATGCAGCACTCCAAGAAATCTACACAGATGAAGAAATCAGCACAATGTAATCCAGAAGTTGATTTACGTGCAATATGGTGGAATGAACATGCTTACGGAAATATTTTTAGTTGATCTATTTTGATATCACCAACTTCTAGACGTCTACTGTGAGCAGGAATTAGTTGGGTGTTTTGCTCAGATTAAGTTTTGGTCTTTAATTTCTAAAGGTTTTAGAAGCCTCCTCTCTGTTCTTGATACTCATTTATTTAAAAAAAATTTCAATCATTTGAAATTGGCAGATTAACCAAACCATTCTACTGAAAGAACTTTCTGAGAAATCAACTGAGAGTTTTCTTGGTGGTGTGTATGGGGTCTTTATGTCTTACTGAAAAACAAAACTCTCGATTCATCAAATCTGTTGTTCAGATTTTTATCAAGAACCTGATCTAAACTAATCTTTAGAATCTCACTAAAACTTCTCCTTCGGTCCTTTCTTTCATCACACAAAGCACCATGTGCTGAACACTTCATAATGTTGTTTTTCAGACTTGGTGCAAACCATGACATTCAAAGAGTTTGATCTCATATAATCAATCAATCAATCAATCAATCAATCAATCAAATTTTATTTGTATAGCACATTTCAGCAGCAAGGCATTTCCAGGTGCTTTACATAATTAAAGCACCTTCATTCATTCAATCAGCATGTGAGATTGAATGAACAGTAAGAAAGAGAAAGAGATTTTGAAAAAAAAAATTAAAAAAGATATACATATAAAAACATATAACCAGAACATATTATTGATTTTCATTAGCTCATCCAAATGTTCTGTTGTATTATGGTTTTTCTTCAGCAGTGGAGTCTTGTCTGGTGAATAGTCTTTAATATACAGTATTGGCAGACTAGCCATCAACTGTGCATTGACTGTTTGCACAATGTCCTTCTAAGATCTAATTTCAGATGTTGTTTAGCTTTTTGTACCTCTTAACACCTTCTTCATACTGTTGTGTTTAATGGTTATTTTCAGTGCTCCATATATATTTAAACACCAGATTGAGAAAGGCGTTTATGAGCCAACTTCTGCAGATTTTCAGCCTAATTTGCTTAATTTTTGTTATATTTTAGCAAATTTTCATTAACTCTTTAAATCATACCTAATGTGTATTTCTCACTAGGCTCTGCAGGTTTACCGAAATTATAAAAACACATATATGTCACCAATAGAGAAATTTGTGAGATATATTTCACAAATTTCTCTATTTCCAACCCCAAAAGTTCAAATATTGTGACATACGTTCATCTTAACAATTCCCAGAAAACTAGTTATATTTGTTTTATAACTAGAAATATTCTACATGGAAGTGTGAAATTCATTGACATAAGACATATTTTAAAAAACAGGGTTACATTTAGCGTTGCTCCATAAGGTTTTAGTTTTGCAAACAGACCCACTTATAAAGCAATAAATCTCACCAATGTGCACACTCAGTCAAATTGAACCCTGAGCAGGGTTTAACATATTTAAACATTCTGGTTTAAATATCGAGCTTTGCTGACAGAGAGCCCAAAAAGTCTGGTTCTCTCTCACCATCTTATTTGGAGAAGTCTTATACGAACACCTTTATCATCGTCTTTATACAATTCTTACTTGAGAAAGTCTGCAGACTTTTAGTTTACCACATCTTGTTTAAAACAATTGAAAAAACACCTCAACTCCAAGACCAAACCTAATGATAAAGTTTTCCTTATAAGTTTACTTTTAAGACTTATCCTCCAAAACTCATATTGTGTTTACTCTTTCTCTGCCGCTGGCTGACCAAAGCTGTGTTGCCGGCATTCAAAATAACAGTTTGAGAAATTAATTATGAGGCAGAAACTTTTCCTCACATACGCACAGACCTAACTAATGATTACATCTTTCCACATAACCTTCCTGGAAAAATTCAACTGAATTTAGGTCAGAGTAAGCTTCCCGCTGATGTCAGCCCTAAAACGTTTTGGTAACTGTAGTTCACTGGATGTCAGGCGAAGATTAAAACAACTTTGTGTGCTTATCAAATACTAAGTTGATCAAATAATCTCCTCTTCAAACAGTCATTTCTGGTTGTTTACATAAAAAAAAGGTCACACAAGTTTCTGTTTATTTGTTTATGATAATCCGCTAAGTCTCTGTGAGTGTCCAGTGTTGCTGTGACGGGCGTTTAGGTGGACACGTCTGCCTGCAGGTAGGCCTGATGTGTGAGGGCCCCTGAGGCAGCCTTGAGTGGGAGGCAACGACGCGCTGGAGCTATTTATAGGCTGCAGAGCCTCCACTCATAAAGTAAAGCGGGAAGGAGGGATACCTTACACAGTGGCTGACACCTAGATCTGCAATGCAGCACAGAGAGGGAGGGGGTAGAGAGGGAGAGCAAGGGGGAGAACCGGGGTGTGGGACTGGGAGGCAGACTGGGGACAGCGTGATGGAGAAGAGAGGAACGGGAAGGGTAAAGAAAAGGATGCAGGAGTGAGAAGAAAGTAAACGATGTAGCGATATCTGTGTTGCTGTAATTACTTCGACACGTAGCCTGAAGGTGCAATAACGGACAGACTGAGAAGAACAAGCAGCATGTGGGTCAGAGTTACTTTACCTTCAGCATTCATAGGCAGCACTTTTACAAATATCTAGTGATACTTCAATCTGAATTATTTTGCTTTATTTCAAATTTCTGTCTGCTGTGTTGATCCACAACAGACAGAGGCTGTAAAAACTCAAGAGGAAAATTACTTTTTGCGAGACACATTTTGTAAGGAATGCCACAATTTTTGTTTCAGCTCCTTTGTTAATTATTTACAGAATGAACATTGCTGATCACCGTGTTGCTACGACATGTCTTTACATCACATGTACTTGAAGCAGGAACTTAATTTGAGATATTTTTATGTTGTAATGTTCAGAGAATTACATTTTCATTTCTTCTTTCGCAGTAAGTGAGGATTATAAAGGTCTACGCTGCAATCAGCATCATGTTTCAAATCTGATCTACCACGGATTATACAAAGCGCTGCAGAGTTCCCACAAAGTCAAAAAACAAAGTATGGGAAAGGCTGGAATTTGATTTATGTACTTTCAAAGTGTATACAATAGAAAACGACAGAACATTTTTATTTATCTGTCCCATTGTCTAAATGCACCAGTGGGAACCTTTATTGGGTTTTTTGTTTTTTGCTTATTATGCATATTGTGTATATCATTTCTGACATTACGTGAAAGTCTTTGAGAGAAGAAAACAGAGAAACAAACCACACTACACTTTCTCACACATCAATATAATGAGCTAGAACAAATAAAAAGCCCAAAAATTATATACTATAGTGGTTGTTTCGCTGTTTATAAGAGAATATGCAGACAGCAGAAAATAGTCTATAGTTCCAGCTGACATTGTCCCTTTTGACCTCGTGTAGAAAGGTCTGTTGGGAAAAACAAAAATGTCCCACGAAGTGATGTACAAGCACAAAGCGACCTCAGCTTGACCGTTTATTGATTGCAAGGCGACTGACTGCTGACTTTATGCAGAATGTGGAAGGTGAGGATGGGATGCACATCACGGCGGCTACAGGTTGCAAAAACTTGCATCACCAAAAGACACGGTGCTGAACTGGAAAGGTCGAATGGAGGCACGAGGGGAAACAGCTAATAACTGTGTGTGAGGGAAGGTGTGATGAACCTGAATTGGATTTTAATTAACTGAGTTGCTGTGGAAAAGCTTTTTGAATTAAAATAAACTCCCATCCTAAGTATTGGTGGAGGATGGTGTGGATGGTTTCTAAGACAGCTCGACCAAATTGCTCTTTTCTTAGATTCGGGTGTTTGTGCATGTCTGCCGTGAACCAGAGCCTCTGAGTGACACGGCCGTGTCCCACCGTAAAATTTTATTTCATGTCCTTGTTTTTCTCCAGGTACACGATTACCTCCGCAGCAAGTTGTGCTCCCTTTACGAGAACGACTGCATCTTCGACAAGTTTGAGTGTGCCTGGAATGGCTCGGACAGGTAAGTCATGCAATGGATTGGTCTCTGTGCTTTGATGAACAAAAACAAATATTTAATTTGGAGAAATCCAATCCTGGTCAAAGGTATCAAAGCTCAAGGTTTGATACCTGTGGTCTGGATGAACGGCCATGTTTTAAGAGGTTCTGAGTTTGAGCCACAGATTTTTCTTGTTTGAGTGAGGGATTGAACACGGCACCTTAAGGATGTTCAACGGCTGATGTTGTTTTTAAAATTTCTTCTCAACTTTTCGTCTAACGTGCCTCCTGTGAACATTAGTCTTCATGATGCTTTCATTAATGTTCTCTAACAAACCTCTGACACCTTAAATTTCACTCACGTAAAATATTATTTACTTATTACACATCCTGGATCTTATTAAGGGGTATCAAAATAGCTTGATGTGAAAAAAGGAGAAGATGATTCTTCTGTTTTTGCTTTGTCCAGTGTGATTATGACCGGCGCCTACAACAACTTTTTCCGAATGTTTGACCGCAACACCAAGCGAGACGTGACCCTGGAGGCCTCGCGGGAGAGCAGCAAACCCAGAGCCGTCCTGAAGCCACGGAGGGTCTGCGCCGCCGGCGGGAAACGGCGGAAGGACGACATCAGCGTGGACAGCCTGGACTTCACCAAGAAGATCCTGCACACGGCCTGGCACCCCAACGAGAACATCATCGCCATCGCCGCCACCAACAACCTGTACATCTTCCAGGACAAACTCAACTCCGAGATGCACTGATGAAGGGTCGTCGGCGGCGGGTCCAAACGAGTTTACAAGCAAACATGCAACTATGCTAGAATGTACATTATCAGACTCAAACGCTGGCCCACAGAACCCAGGAAGATGCCTAACGCACACAGTCAGAATGCATACACACGTTCATCTCCTCCTTAGCCTCCCACAAGTGAACGGTGTCCAGTCAGGGGTAAAAAAAAAACAACAGGAAACTGGCTGCATTACACAATGGGTTATTATTGAAAATTGTCCAAACTGTGTTTATTTTTATTGTTATCCTGTGGATTGTGGTAAATGGTGTGGTAATCACCACAGCTTGGCTTCTGAGTGGGATCAGATCTCCTCTCAGGCTGGAAGGACGTTTACATTTCTTTGTCTTTTTTATTTAACTCTTCAGGCTCTCTTGCTTTGTCCACCTCCTCCTCCTCACCTCTGTATTTGTGTGCTCAAGCAAAGCCTATTCTTATCCCCTTTGCCCACTGTTTTGTGTAAAAAAAAAAAAAAATTGGGCCATTTATATAACTGTCTGTTTTTCATTCCAGATAAAGCTCTGTTTTTGTAACTTCTTGTTAAATGTTGACGACGAAAGGCAGACCTGATGATGAAAACGAAGCTACACGTGAGATATGCAAAGATGAACCCCGTGACTTTCCCCTCATCCCAAACTGCACCAGACGCCTCTGCCCTCAAGAGGGGCGAAGCATTCACAGTCCTGCAGACAGAAGCAGACGCTAACAGACACAAACCCACTACAAACCGTGTGTTTAAGCAATGACTGTTTTCATTTTTAGCCAAAACACATCCAAACATATCAGTTTGTGTTTTTCGCTTCTGATCCAGGGCTGTTGTGTGTGCTGCTGCTGCTTCAACACTCAATACATTAAACTCAGATAAAGCAAAAAAGTAAAAAATAATAAAATAAAAATAAAAAAAAAACGGCGAAGAAATATTTGCAACAATCAAGCAAAAAGATGCTGCATGTTCAACAGATTTATTTTATAAATCGTCTGTCTGACTGACTTGGCTGCCTTCTTTAAACATTTAAACCTAGCTGTAGAAAGGCTTCAGGGGGCCCCTGGGGAAGGAGGGATGGGGGGTTCCCTCCACAGCAGCACGAGCCGCCGTAGATGACCGTTGACCTCCTATTTGTGTCCTCGGATGCAGAAGCATGTTTACTCGAGTTCGGTTTGTACGCGTCCATTCTGAATGAAGCCGTCCACAAATCAGTGTAAACTGAGAACCGAGAAAAATGGGGAATGTTTCAGATTAAATGTTGTACCTTAAAATAATCAGAATAATAACAACAACAAAAAAGACTTTAGAGCGGCCTCAGTGGTGTCTGTATATAACGGCTCTGTTTCTGACATGAGGTTTCGTTTCGTCTGTCGACCAACCGCGGACTTGCCTCCAAAGCTACAGCGGAGTGATGGTACTTTAATCTCTTCGGCCTTCCTCACTGATTACTTTTTTTTTTTGGATGTGCATAAGTTTTTATTTTTTAAAAGACGGGCGCTTCTTTGTTTGGAATATGTGTCGGTCGTACTCCATGTCTTTATCAAATACAGTTGATTCACATATTTTTGTCTAAATATATGTTGACATGATTGTCAAATGGACAGTTATAAATAATGTTGATATCTTCCTTTGTTTCTTTCTCTTTTTTTCAATAAAGGATTCAACAAAATTGCACCCAATGAGGACACAGTTGTAGTTTCTGTTGTAAACGTGTGGCTGGAAATCTTGTTCATTTACGACGTATACTCAAGCACCACCTAGTGGCTTTACGTCGTTATTACACTTGGATGGGAAAGGCGTGACAGACAAATCTTCTAAAAACTTGGAACATTACTGAATAATTGACCACTTTCACGGAAGCAATGCACATGAATATAATTTTTGACATTTTTTTTATCTTTTGTTTACATGTATGCTTTTCTAAACACTTAAGTAAAAATTAAAAAGTTCACACTGTTGAAATGCAGAATTGCATTGAAACGCAAACAAAATTAGACTGAGAAAAATTGTAAAAAAAAAAAAAATGTTTACACATTTATTGTGACGTTGTGAATAATAACTAAAAAACAAACTGCTAGTGCAACTACACAAATGTAATTACCCTGAAACAAACATTTTTTTATTAGATTTCATCATTCTTGAGTTCATACCAGCCATAGTGAATCTGATTAACTTACAGTTAAGCTTTTTAATTTTAACTTGCGTTGTAGTTTGCAGAAGTCTAAAAATACCAAGGAGTCAGAACAAAAATACAAATAAGTCCACAGTAATATTTGTGTACCATGGCAGAGAAATTGAGAAATATGGAACAACAGGGCATTGTAAAACTGGATATTTGGGCAAAATAAGAGATTAACCTTCTTTAGGAAGGTTTAGAAGAGACCACCAGCAACACTAAAGTATCTGGAGGGACTTGAAGTGGCATTTCTTATTTCTCTGCATTCACTAACCATCTGCAGGACTAAGGAATCTCCTGCTTTACATCTGACTAAAATCTTCCAAAACCTGGTGGAATAATACGTTAGAAAATGTTAGGCTAAACTTGAACTTTTGGGTCACAATTACATTCTATTTAGCACAGACAAAATGAAACACAGTGGTGGACGCATCATGTTCTGGGGTTACTTTTCTTCAGAGAGAACTGGGTTTTCAGTAAAGGTAGATGAAAATACAAATAATCAAATTTTCCTTCATTCCTGCAGGTGGTGGTTAAAAGGGTGAAGAGGACAGGGGATTTTAGTTTCAGGCTCACCATCAGTCAGGCTTGAGGCAGTTTTGCGAAACAATAAAGGGCAAATTTTGGTAAGTGAAGATGTGATATGAAAATAGACTTCAATGTTGCTGAGGTGCTGAAAGTAAAACAAGGAGTTTTAGCAAATTATTTTTAACGTGCATGCATAGTTAAAAGAAAGTTGTTGCAAGTTAATTTCTTTTTTACGTTTCACCTCCTGCGGCTTGTTTTCCAATGGAATCGTACAAGATATACAGTATGTCACATTAAAGTGAAAAATAAAACTTGTCCTTGAACAATTTGTGTGTACTTTTGAGATTTCCCACATCTCTAAAATGTTTTTGACCTCTTTTCTTTATACCAGAGTACATTCAGTTTAACTACATATGTGGCATTTTGTCTTTATTGTAACATGAACATATCACTACTTGCCAAAGGCAGGCGGTAACACCACAGACATTGAGGTACTAAGAAATGTAAAATGTGGCTTTACATAAATGACCATGAAATGGAGGCCTCTAAATCTGCTTTAGCAGTTTTCAATAAAAACGACCAAAAGCTATTGTTTTAACATATTTATAAGTCACAGTACAGAAAACAGTAGTGACATCCAAAACAGGCCCTCAATCAGGGACTAAACGTTCAGTATATTCAATCCCTGCACAGCAGAGACGTAGACAAACACTGTTGGAAACAAACATGGGATAATAAAACAGGTAAAAACAATATTGCCAAGCTGTTAAACTTACAATGTTGCTCCCTTTCAAATTTTGTTTATTTTTATCTAATAAATTATGATGTGGGGCAATTGCTTTTTCACATAGAACAGGATTGACTTGGATAACTTTTTTCTTTTATGAATAAAATCTTGATCTGAAAACAGCTTTTTGTAATTATTCAGGTTTTTAAAATAAAAGGTTATTTGAGGATCTGAAATATTACATTTGATAACATTTTTTTTTTTAGCAAAAACAGAACAAAATCTGTAAGGGGAAAAATATTTTTTCCCCACTCCTAACTGTATTTGAGGTGACGAATCTGAAATTTAACCACAAAAAGAAGAAAAAGAAATCACCATGTACTGAGCACTGTTAAATCATTTAGTGTTGATAAAAAACAAAAACTATACCCTTCAAACAGTGTGTCCTTCAATAACTCTGGGATTATCAAGAACAGATGGAGCAGTTCACAGTGGAACCCAGAAAATCTTAATACTGAAGATTTTAGCCACCAAACATGAGACTTAACGGGGAACATGTCTCAATAGCAACAAACATAAAAACTCACTTGATTAACTCTAAGGTCAGCACACAAGAAACTTCAACTGGATGAAATGTTTCTAAATAACTCACAGCAAACCTGTAGCAATAGGCAGTAAATCCTGATCACTTTGTATTTCCACTCTGTCTTCTGTCATGTTTATGTTTTGGCTCAAAAGCTGTAAGAACTCAAACGCATATTGGCAGATTTATTGAGCCTTGTAAAAGTATTCACACCCTAATTAATTTTTCACAATATGTCACATTACAAGCACCATCAATCTATTTGAATGTTTTTCTTTTATATGATAGACCAACTAAAACAGGGCATAATTAGGAAGTGAAAAAAATGCAGCATTATTCTTGATTATCTTGTGTTGCATGCATCCACGTCCATCCTCTTTTACTCTGATACAGAGTAACCAATTTCTTTCTGAAATGTTGAAATCAATCTCATTCTCAATCCATCATGAAGACCAAGAAGTGCAGCAGACAGGTTAAAGATTACATTGTGGGGCAGTTTAGTGTTATAAAACCAATATCTAAAGATTATGGCACAAGACATGGCCGTCCATCTAAGATGACAAGCTGGATAAGGAGAGCAATAAAACTGTCACAATAAGCACTTAATCGCATATTAAATTAAAATGAGCTTAATAATCCATTAATAATCCATTTTATTCATGGTTTGGGTTAGGCAAGGTTTTTATTTCTGCTTTATTTATTGTTTTTGGCTGTGTTTTATTTTGGTTTCAGTGTGGCGCTTCCTGTACAAAAGCAAAGTTTATTAATCTTTGAAAGAGAACTTGCATTATTATGCCATTATCAATACATTACTTGAAAATGGTCTCAAAACAACACCATCGTTTATAGCAATTTTTTTTATTATCCAGCAAAAATGTCATCATGACAGGCCAAGAGAAGCAACAAAAAGGTTTATGGTGACTCTGGAGGAGCAGCAATGATTCACAGCTCAGGTGGAAACTCAACCATTTGAGGGTGAAATTAAACCCTAAAAACTGTGTTTAAGGTTTCGCAAAAATGTATAGGATACAGAAATCATGTGGAAAAAGGTGCTCCAGTCATATGAGACCAAAACTGAACTTTATGATCTCCATGCAAAAATGTGTGATAAAATGCTATAACTGCTCCTTATGGTTAAACGTGGAGGCAGTAGGGTCAGTAGGAGGATGAATTGAGCTAAATAGAGTGAAATTCAAATCTTTTGTTCTTTGAAAGACTTGAGGATGTGGGAGACGTTCACCTTTCAATGACCACAAACGTATAGCAAGACCTAGCATAGCATGCCATAGATCAGAGCTTAAAAATCAGACAGATCTTCAGCTGTTGATCCCCAGTGAGGTACGGTTGAGGTTGTAATGTAACCAATGTGACAATGTCCAGGGAGTGCGAGGGCTTTTAGAAGACAGTAAATGCCTGAGGATCTGTTTGTTCCTTGTAATCAATAACCAATATTGCAGACAGGTCGGTGTCGTACAATCATTAGTGTTCTTCAATAGCTTTATTATTACGAGGCCTCTTCTGCTTAAGAGTCGTCTTCCCTCTATGCGTCTTTCTGCGCCACTATCTCTGTTTCGGTGTCTGACTGCTCCTCTAGCCGAGCGGTCAGGAAGGGGTTGAAGAAGAAGTCGAACCCAAACTGGAGGGCGTTTTGAGCTGTGCGCCTCCAGTCGTGCTCAATTTTGAACTGTTTGCGTTTGGGAACGCGGGCGTCCCCGCAGGACACGCAGTGGATGGCCTTCATCTCAAACACGGGCCACTTGGAGCCCAACCGGCCCTCCAGGATGGTGCTGAACTCCACCAGACTGCCGGCGTTCAGGTGTAAAAGCACAGACTTGAACTCATTACTCGCCCGCAAGACTATGTCCTTGGTTGCATCTTCATCCTCTATGATTGTCCCGTTCTTAGTCTTCCTCTCAAGCGGCATTCCCAGGGTGACCTCAAACTTGTACCGGTCAAAGCGCTTGACGTGGCATTCGTGCTTGGCCAGGGTTTTCAGTTTGCAAAGCGGATCTTCTTGAGGAGGAGCTGGAGCCGGCAGCGGTTGGGGCTCAGCAGCTGCGTTTTGTTTCCCCTCATCACACACCGGATAAGGTTCTCCATACAGACACCGCAGCCAGTTTCCTAGAAAAACAGGAAACAAGTTGATAGTCGACTGCGGCCCATTCTCAATTTCCGTCACACGGACATATTTAAAGCGTCCCGTCCAGGTGACTCTGTGTCCTTCCAGGTGGGAGCAGAGAATCTGAGTTTGGGCCATGTTGGACTCTTTCCAGGCCAGTGGCCCGCAGAGGTTGCTGTATTCAGGCCATGTCAGGGTAGAGTTGTACACCTTCATTCCTTCAGACCTGTAGACATACATCCAGCAGAAAAGCACCACCGCACTCAGCCACACCAGGATGAGCTTGACGACGCTGCTCCGTGACAAAGACCTCAAAACCACGATGGGGTTGAGGCTGAAGCGAGTCCAGAGCCTCAACACCACGGGCACAAAGCAGACAATCAGTGTCACCACCATCTTTGTTACCTCCAGGGTCAGAAACCACTGAACTAACTGGATCATAATCATGGCAGCCAAACCCAGTGTGAGAACAGGCAGGGCAAACAGGAACAGGAAGTAGCCTATACAAGTCCGGATCAGTCCTATGGCTGAGGTGTTATTGAGGAACGCCAAGCAAAGCTCACACCAGGTGAAGCAAACCAAGTAGGGCACCAGGCACAGGTAGGTTCCCTTGAAGCCTTTCAGCTGGGCCATGCGGAAGAGGAGATAGAAGAGGTGTCCGTACAAAAGCCACGGCATGCCAAGATTTAACACCACGGCGTCTCCGAGAGGCACTGTGACGAACGTCTTCCCAAAGATCCGGAAGAGCCAGAAGGAGTCGGGTAGCAGCTGAGTGAGGGAGCATGCTCCCGAAAGGACCTCGGTGAGAAGGGCTTTACGAGCGAAGAGCTGAGCAGAGGCGTGGAGGCTGAGGAAGGCCGTGATGGTGAAGAAGAGAGCGATGGCAGCTAGCTCTGAGCAGGGGACCCAGGATTTATCAGCAACAGGGAAGGAGAACACAACGAAGACCACTGAGAGCAGGAAGTACCTGAGAGAAAACAGATCAAGGGTCAAAATACACATATAGGACCAAATGTACAAATATAATGTCTGAGCAAATGTGCCTCAGCATGTTGAACCTGGACCACAGACTTGCTGAAGCCATCAACAAATTGCAGTTATTATTCAGACTGAATATTTGTCCACTTTTCTGGACACGTTTCTCAGAAATAACTCAACATGTTGGTTGGTACCTTGGCACTGACAAAGACACCTAAGTGCAAGAAAGTGTCTGACAGAAGGTGTCATATCATCTTATTTTCTAACAAAATTTTAATAGAAAAAAAGAATTGCACCTAAAAGTTTGAATCCCAGTTCAAACAACAACAGTGCAAATAAAATGAAAAAAAAAAAAACAGCAAACAGAGGTGACCTTACAAGTATGGTTCCAAGTGTGTCCATCCAAAGTTGGTCTCGGCCTGTTCCAGATCCAGACCAGGCTCAAAATGAGCGAGCAGGTCTGTGAGAGCTCGGAAATTTTCCCACGCCTTTGAATTCTAGAAAAGACAAACACGTCTTTTAAATGTGAACTCGTTATTTCTTCAATGTTTCACAAATCTAAAACGCAGACTGGGCGTTGTCAAAAAGAGAGCAAGTCATAACCAACCTGAAATACCCGCAGTGTGCAGATGATCATGGAGAAGAAGGAGAGGTAGAAAATCAGCAGCGGGATGAGGAAGATGAAGAACTCAATGGTGAGGTTGGAGATGATGAAGAAAAAGATGAGTGCATTAACGTGGTGAGTGGGGATGAGGGCGCTGAGCCACTGCATGCCGGCCCGCGACGCCCAGTCGATGAGATGCTCTTTTATCTCCAGCAGCGCGTACAGAGGGAACTTCAGCAACTGAGAGAGGCACACATGACGTAAACATTTCTGTTTGTAGAGGGTTTATAAATGCTCAAATTGACCAAAAAGGGCGTTATATGCAAAATAAACTACTGGCAAGTTTAAATTCCCAAATGTGTTGCACATAATTCTCATACAGACGTGTAAAACAAACTTGTCAATTGCGTAGGAATTTTTGCGAGCAACAGCGTCTTACCTTCTGATGAAGTGGCAGTTCATCTGGATTTTTCACTACCACATCATCATCGTCATCATCATCATCTGCTGCAGCGGCCATGACGGGTGACGGTGCAATACCCTGAGCATATTTCTTTGTCATCTCAACAAAATCATCCAGACCCACGTGAGAACTGGCTGCAATGAAAGAAAAAAAGAAAACCTATACACTCACTTAAAAAAAAAAAAAAAAAGTTTCATTAACATAAACAATCCATAATGGGAAACCTTAAATAAATTATCATTCCATCATGCATGATTTAAAGGGACCTATTATGTTTGGGTTGCTAGGTAACGGCGCAGTGCCCGTCAACTGTGACTTTATCAGGAGTTTTTTGAAATAGCCCTTTTTCCAGACACCAAAAAACATTAACTTATTGCCAACATATTGATGTTTTTTTAGTGCTTTTTATAAGCAGTTGAGACCCAAATGGAGTTATAAATCCTGCAAAATGCAAATTTTGCACAACAGTTCTCTTTACCAATGAATATGAGTCATTATATGTTAAAATATGCAAACCTTCTCTGGAGACCATCGTCTCCAGGACTCGTCTTTGTTTCTTAGCAGAGCTGTTGAGTGGGCCTGAGCAGATGGGTTTGCCTACAGCAGAAAATGGAAGTAAATAATTGACAAAAAAGGCAGAGAAAAAAAAGCTTAAATTGTGTAAAAGTTTTCCTTTTTGCACCTTGTTCTGTGTGAACATGCTCCACGTTCTCCAGCAGCTCAGAAACCGCCACAGACTTCTTCTTCTCTGGGTTCAGCTTAAAGTACATGAGCAGAGCTGCTTTCCTGACTCCCCTCTCAAAACGTGACTCGGTGCATAACTTCTTAACCTCCTCAAAGTTCTCCAAAGTGATTCCTGAAGTACAGAAGTGAAAGATCGCAACATAAAAAAAGCTAGTAGTAACAAAAGAAGGATTTCTGCTGTCACACTGAAAACAGGAGTAGCTTGATGGACTTTTTGGTCACCTTTCCTGGATTTTAAGCACTGCTGCAGCAGTTTGACAGCATCTCTCCGGCCCTGTTTAGCAGCTTGGATCAGCCATGTGACCGCTGTGCAGTTATTCAGCTCTTCATCGCTTTCTTCTGCCAAGGCCAGAAAGTATCGGCCCATCTGGAAACGAACACACACACGTTCAGAGTCTTAATCTTGCAAAACAAGCACAGCTGATCTGTCCGTAGTGGGGCTAAACTAAAAACATTGTCATGACTCAGCTGAGCTGCTGGGTTTACAACATATGGTCGACAATCTGGAGCATGTTCACTGACCTTTGTTTGTGCTTTAGCATCACCTGACTTTGCTCTCTCCTCCAAATCCTCAAAACGGACATCCTCCTCTGACTCATCTGGAAAAACACACACACACACACACACACACACACACACACACACACACACACACACACACACACACACACACACACACACACACACACACACACACACACACACATACACACACACACACACACACAAAAAATCTAATGATTTTGATTATTTTGATTTAAGTTTTATGGGTCGTAGAATTATGATATCTGAGATGTGCGGTAAAAATGCATGTTTGTAATAATGCATAAAAAGAGGTGCGTAAGAGAGTATTAATACTTTTTGATGTCTTCCAGATTCGCCAACCGAAAACAAAGCAGTGTAGTCTATTAGGGTCTTAAGTGATTGACCATGACAAAAAAACCTTGAAAAGGCTTTAAAAGAAAATACACAAGTAAAATCTGAAACGTGTGGCATGCGTATATTTTGATTTCCCACTGCTCTGGTCAAACGACACTAAAATTAAACAAAAAAACCACCATCCCATGGTGAAAGATGGTTGTGATAGCATCGTCCTGTCTCCATGCTTTTCTTCATCAGTGATGGCAGTACTGGTAAGAGTTTAGAGTAAGATAATTAAAACTTTATACAGACCATTCCTCAAAGAAAAAAAAAACTGTCTGAGGTTTTGAAAACGTCAAGAAAGGGACTATAAACTCATCTCGCGCACAGCTTTGTTCAATCCATCATCTGAAAATGGAAAAGTGTATGGCACAACTGCAAACGTACAAACACGAGGCTCTTCATCTACGCCAGACTGAGTAACAGGACTATTTGTTACATAGTAACAGTTTAATGTTGGCATCAACAGATTCTCTGCTGAACCCAACAGATAATCCGAAGCATCTCTTTAAAAAAGAACACAAACCAACCAATCTAACTGAGCTCGAGCTATGTTGCAAATAGGAATGAGCAAAGGTAAATGTGCATAGTTGGTTGAAACATGAGGCAAAATACCTACATCATGATTCAGCGAAAACCTTTGATATTTTCATTCGTAAAAACCAAAGCTTGAAAACCAGGCACCATTTCCTTCCACTTCATAGTTACAAACTACTTTGTGTGGCTTAGTCACACATGAATACAACAAAATACCCTAAAGTTTGTGGTTATAAAGTAAGAAGAAGAAGAAAAATTGAGTATGTAAAATAAAAACACTTAAAAATTCCTTATTCTGTTCTCACAATCCTCCTCATTCAGTAAATGATCTTAAGCTGCCATTCCTAGCTCCCAGGGGAGGTTAGACCTCAATAAACAAAAACGTTTAGGTTAAAATAAAGGTTTTGTAAACCTTTTTGCGATTTAATACTTCCAATGGTTGTAGGTAATGCTGAGTGGATCGGATGTCTTGTCTGAGTGTGGGTGAGCTAAAGAAAATACTGACGATATCCAGCGACACGCATTACATGTCCTCTTGTGCTGTCCTGGAACACTGCTCATACTTTAACGCTCTCTCTGAACCCTAAAATAACTATTGGTTTAGTGCAGTAAACAGCTGCTGCCTTGCTAAAGGTAACATCCAGTCTTAATTATTCAAAAAGTCAGTTTTAACTTTTGCTTGATAGTTACATTGTAAGGCTTGTATCAATTTGATAGGCTCACACTTTTCGTAAAGTGATATTTTCACACTTTGTAGCAATACATCTTGATATCTTAAGTTATTTTGAACAGCTAAAATATGCTACAAGCGATGTGAGTACAAGATCTTTGCCCATTATATGGCAACATGAGACACGGACAGCAGAGAAAAATAAAGAGGGACTCTGGTGTTTCTCTGAAGGTCAGCAGAAAGGGAGCGGCTGCTTTGCATGTCTGTTTGTTATGGAAACACAACGGCGTCTGGGAGCGTTGGCTGCACTGATTGCAGAAAAAAACTGCAAAGTGAAACCACGTTAGAAAGCTTGTGTTTGAGCTCAAAGGTCTGAGTTTTCCACCTGGTTCAGGCGAGACAGGCGATGGAGGCACCGCAGCAGCCGATGACCCATTAAGAAGACTTCCTGTTGATGCTGCTGCGTTGAGCTGCGATCTGCCCGGCTGCGAAAAGCTTCTGGTGGGCTGGCAGCGAGATGAAGTTGTCAGTGTGGAGAGGGAGGAAGAGCGAGAATGAAGCCGTGGAGATATCTGAGGCGAGGCGGCGGAGAGAGGAGGTGACTGGGTGGTCGTTGCCGTCGGCAGCGTGACTTTATGCCTCTTCGGCTCAGGGGTGAAGGAGCTCGCCGATGAGCCAAGCGAGGATGTTCCAGGCCTCATGGAGGTTGGAGATGAAGGGCTGAGCTTTGGTGTGGGCAGGTTGCCTGTAGATGAAGGATCCATGGCTAAAAAAAAAAGAAAAGTCAACCTATGATTTTAGTATTTCTAAGAGTTCATTGAGATGTCAGAGAGGAAGAGCCAGGTGACTGTCAGAAATGATTACATCACTAAACGTATCAATAATTAAACCTTCAGAGATCAGACTTATGATCTATATCTGATCTGACTTAGATCATAATAAAAAATTATATAAGATATTCAAACCCCTTGAACTTCTTCATCTTAAAACCACAAACTTTAAAGTATTTTTATTAGGATTTTTGTGACTGACCAACACAAAGTAGTACACTGCAGCGATATTGGATTTTTATTTTTTTGAATACAAATCTGAAATTTATGAAATCTGGTGCAACCTACTGCAATCAAAAGTTACATAAACAGTGATATTTAATCTCATTATAAATACAGTTGTTCTGGTCAATGTAGCTTTAAGCAAAGTAGCAGTCAGAGGCGTGTGGTTACCCTGGAAGTGCAGCAGAGATTCAAAACTCAGGTGGGAGTATCTGTTGAGTCGACAACTGAACTTTTTGATCAACTTGCAAAATGCCAAATATGACGGAAAACTAATAATGGATACAATAATCTGGATGCAATAATGGATGCTTCTCTTCAGTAAGATTAAACTTCAGAAAAAGTGGGTGGAGCTAAATACAGAGAAGAGGTTCACCTTCCAACGTGTAAAATGCTAATAAATACAAAGCCAGAGATACAATGAAGTGGTTTAAATTGGCAAATACATTATTTTGTGTTGGAATGTAGCAAAAATATGAAAAGGTAAACCAATAGTGTCTACTTTTGAAAGGCGCTGTATGTATCAACCTTACATCCAGATAGTTAAAATATTTGTTTGCAGACTCCCAGATTCATGTAAACAAGCTGAAGTCTGAGAAATGCTGATGCTGTTCAAACTACTTGTCTATTTTCTGTTGAAGACAGTAAACCCAGTCATGAGATGCGTAAATAAACCACAGTTTAGTGAATATGTTCACGTCGCACACCTAAACAATGATAAACAAGAAACACGAGTTGAAAAGGGACACGTTTTCAAAAGCACTTTCACTTTCTGAACACACAATCATTTATTCCACTGTAACCAGCTAGCAAAACTATTTGTGCAGCAACACGTCGTACAACTCTAAATCATGTTGATTTTTACAACAATGATGCTTTGTGGGTTTTGAAATGCCAAGACAGCTGATCATAAGGTTTTTAAGCCTTTACTCTGTACCACGTAGCACAGTTTAATTCAGCCAGAAATCTGTGATTGATTGGTAGTTTAGGTTGTCTTAAGTTAAAACTTTTATCAGTGTTTGAGCCTCGTCGTGTTGTCCGTCAGTCTGTTTCAGACAACATCCAAGCTAAACTCAATAGCTAGCCGGAGAAGGTGACATCCTTGAACTTATTGGGAAGCATTTGAGTCCAGTTGCAGCTGTGAGAACCACCACTGTTATATAACAATAACACACGCTGCTGTGCCATTTAACACATCACTACAGCAAGATAACCTAGCGCTTTGTAGCTAATAATGCTAACAATAATTATTGCGGCCCGCTCACCTTCCGGATTATTTCAAGAATTAGTAAAGTATCTCTGGTGACTGTCTCGTGACTTGCTGTTTCAAGTCAGTCCTCCGTTTGGATCCTGAGAAATAGACATGTCCTTTCCTTTGACAGTGGTCAAACTTCAGACACCAACACTGCGCAGGAAAGTCAGTCAGCTGCTACAGTTGGCGCTCACGCCTACATTTTGTTTTGCGGCTTCTGATTGGGTAAAACCACGAACTCGTGTGACTAAACACAACATGATTGGCTTAAATAGGGAGGAAGTAGGAAAATACTGTCAGGGACTTGCTTCCTTTAGCAGCCGGTGAAGAGAGCCGTGGACCTGGTCGGAAAGGCGGAGCTTCCAATATTACAAGTGTATAAAGTTGCTGGTGAATAGCCACAGCATTCACCCGCGGAGTCACAGTGAGTACACACTATAAATCCTTCAAAATCAAGTTTTTGCATATTAAATCAAGCACTGGCCCAGCTCTAACAATAACGAGAAAAAAAAGCTAAAGAAATTTAGCTTATGTTGTTTTCTTTTATTTTTTTCATTATTTTCATTTGCGTTTTACTTGCCTGTTATAACATTTCAACACCAGCAGATGTCAGCACATTACATTTGGGGTTGTTTTCATTGTCTTATTTATAAACCTGATTAAAAAAATTTATATTTTACATTTAAACCAATGACAAATCATTTTTGCTGTTTTCCCTTTTGAATAAATATGTCATAAAACTTTCTTTTTATGTTCTTTTTAAACTAATGTTTGGGTGTCATTCGACAACTTTTGGTCAGGTCTTAAGGGAATCTATTATGCTAATATTTTTGATGAATTAACTTACCTAGGAGCTAGCAAAAAGTGTCACTTAGTGAAAAGGTTTTTACACCTAACAACAATGAGATCCAATGTTTAAAATGGGTATCCACATGAGGAACACACTAAGCAGACTGTGTTGCCACTACTTTTATTTGAATGATTTCTATACTGTAAAATGATACCACATGTGGTGAGAAAGCAGGGATGAAAGATTGAGATTTACCACGTGTCATAAAGAAGTACACAGTAAAACAGGAAAGAGCAGCAACAATTACAGGACATTAAAGGCAACAAGACCCAGGTTATCGTACTGAGATCAAAGTTCAACTAAGAGAACAAGAGTAGAAATAACACAATAGCCAAAGAAAAGAACATTAGGGTCTTAATTGCCACAGTGCAGCTGGGGAGAAGCAGTTAAAGAAATGCTGTGTGATTAGTAGATTAATACAATCCTGTTTAGAGGATAAGCAGCACTGTTTTACTGCTTTTAGTCTGACTATATTAGGAAATCAGTCTTTAGTCTTTAGACTGGGTTTCGACACACATACACACTCACAGCTCAAGCACATGTTCTTCATAATGAGCTTATCATGAGTTCAAATCTTCTAAATATGTAAATCCCTTTGGTGGTTTGTCACCACCAAAGTGCCTCTGCTTGAGACAGATGTAGCCAGTTTTTTATCAAGCAATCATTACTTTGAGTCGTTACAGTCTGAAAATTGGAACAAGCTGCTTCTGTGACTTCAGTCTGCTTGTTATTTCTCAGTATGACCTCAAGCAAGTCACAGCAGTTATGTTTGTGTAGTAATTGGTCAGAAACAGTGTTGAGAAGATTAAGAAACACTGACTTGTTCTCAGTCTCACTCATAAAGTACAATTGGTGCAAGAACTCTCACAGGATTCACATTTTGTTTCTGAATAAATATGTCAAATAAATGGGCAACTTCACATTCTTTGCTGGTAATTAATTTCTCTTTCTCAGCTCACAACCTTTCCATGTATTGATCAGCTGGGCCTTAGTGGCAGTAGTAAAGAGCAAGCGTAATTCAAACAAAGAGTTAATTAATATTGCGAAGGTTGAGCTTTTGTTTAGTTTACTGTTCCTTGCAAAAATAATACCTCTCAAGTTTTTAAGTGCTGCCCAAAATTCTAAATTATATTTAGGTCTGAAATTTTGACTGGGTCTTTTTGACACATGAATGTGCTGTGATCTACGCCAGATATTGGCTAGATATTGAATTGAAGAGCTGATTCACCCATCTTCTTTCTGGATCTGCTTAAATCTCCTCAGTGTGGGTGGCCTGAGATGTACCACAGCTTGCCATGCTGTCCACTAAGACATCTTCTTATTATGACTTGCTAAAATCGTATTGTAGATATTTTTTGCATATTTTAAACAGTGACTGTGGGGGTCACAAATCAATGCCCCAAACTAAAAAGCTGAAAAGGTCAGATCCACGACATTACACACTGCCACAATCTTCTAAGTTAAGCATGTCTGTTTTCCATTATGTAAGTAATAATAATGAAACATTGGTTTGCCTCTAATGGTGCCTGTTGGCTCACACTTTTTTGCATTCAGGCAGCATTAGAAATCTTTAATGATTCTGGGTGTGGGTAGAGGGTTTTTTTTTCAATGCTTGTAAAGCATTAAAATTCTTGGGCTTTCAAATGGAATATATGAGTTTACTTCACCGATGCATAAGAATATAAATATCCACTATGTAACCTTGCTTGCTTTGACATTTATTTAGGTAACGTTTCAACAAATCACGGAGTTGCAGGCTAGAGAAGCCGTCCTCTGATATTATGAACCTAGATTTTGGGCACAGACATGGAACAACAGGCTCAGAAATTTATACTGACTAATAGTGGTGACTCATGCCCAGGGGAAGCCTAATTACCTTCATATGAATTAGTTACGTCACCATGGGCACTTGAGTTAAAGTTGTGAAAATAGGTCAGTATGGTGGACTGCCTCTGAAATCCACTCAGTGGCTATTTCTTATCAACTGTTTGCACATGGGTTTCAACTAAATCTTGTATTAATGTAAGAGGGAAATTCTACCTATAACAGGTCGAACAGGACCTCACTGTGGAAAGTTCTCATCAGTATGTTGAAAATAAAAAGGTTATATCCAGTTAAAAAGAACCTGTGTTCTTTATACCCAAGCTTATCAAGGTACTGTGTCTTTTAAAAACCCTGCCGCAGCCTTTCACTTTTTCCACATTTTATGATGTGATCAGTAGAGTTCAAAGTATTTGTTGGGATTTGACGTGATAGATCAACACCTTGTAGTGTATACTTGTAACATGGGAAGAAAATGATGGATGGATTTCCTTGTTTTTTTTTTTACAAATGACAATCTGAAAAGTTAGCAAAGTATGCTGTTTTGCAAACACAGATGCAAGTCTTTTGTGGTATGCCTCTACCAGCTTCTCCTCTGAATCCAAAGTAAGATTGTATGCAAAGCGACCATGTTTTCAAGTTTTGCCACATGGTTTTTAATTGGATTTAGGTCTGAACTTTGTAAAAGCCGCATTGACGCACAAAAATGCTTTGTTCTAAACCCCATGGTTCTCAAACTGTAGTGGAAATCACTTGCACTTGGGCTACTTTTAGTGGTATGCAGAAGAAATATTGAAATGTTGGTATCTGTTTGGCAAACAGATGCAGATTGTCTTATAATGTCTTTAATTTACCCATGTTGAAATTTGGGAATGCCATAAAACCTAAATGAATTATTCCAGGTATTGATAATAAAAGATAATATTTCTCAGTATTTTGTATTTTCAAACTCTGCAGCAAAATGTTTACAATAGAAAGTTGTATTTTACTGAGTGTGTGCAAGATTTAATAAAACATATCTCATCTTTGGTCTAGATAATTTTTGTATACACGGTATATATATATATATATATATATATATATTGGATTTTGCCATGTGGAACTGTGACTATAGGAGCTTTTTCAATTATTTGCATAAGTTCAAACTTGGAAGGTTGAGGTTCAATTCCTGATTTAAAATAAGACATGGTAAACCATATCCGTTTATGAATTAAGCAGAACAAATGATACAGATCTGTCAAGATGTTGATACTTTGAAATCTTTGTATTCACTGAAGAGGCACAAAAACTTTAGCTTCTCTTTGCTGGATGTTAGGGATTGTTGTCTTGAGGAAAGATGACTTCTTGTCCTTCTGAAGTTTTTTACAGCCTTTATCTTCCCATCAGCCACAAAATTTCCCTTTCACTGTTGAAAAATAGGCATTCATCGGCACAACGCTACCACAGCCATGTTTTACTGTAGGATGGTGTTTTTCTTAAAATATTTTGTAGCACTGCTACATTTTTATTTGTAGTATATTAGACTGAAAATGGGTAGAGCGTGAGAGAAGGGGCGAAGACGTGCTGCAAAGGTCCCAAGGTCAGGAATCAAACCCTGATGGCTGCTTTGAGGAGTAATAGCTTCTGTATATGGGCACCCAGTGTACTGCTGCTACACCATGCACTGCCCCAAGAGGGCTGGTGTTTTATGTGCAAGGTTACCCTTCCTCTCCACAGATAGTACTCTGAATGTGGGTCGAAAAGGTGAGTTTTAGCCTCTTCTGACAAGAGCACCTTCTTCCACATATTTTTTTTATGTCTCCCTAATAACTCATGGCAAACTTTAAACTGACAGACTGGACCTCTTAATGCTTGATAAAAGAGCTACATGTGAACTGGTGAGAATAGAATTACATAACTTCAGCTATCTTTTTATATTATTACCTTTTACTTTGACCAATTAATAGTCACTCATTACCTTTAACACCTCACTCATTACTTAACACCAATAGTGAAAAATCACAAGCTCTTATCACAAGATTATTGTGATGTCATATGGAGAATTTTCCTTTATCCTGATTCTATGACCTGCACTGCTTGTTGCTTGTTGGTTTTCTACAAAGTGCATTGCAAAAGCCAACCTGACAAAAATGTCATGTTCCCTAAAACTGGGAGAGAAAAAGACACCTCAGGCTAAACAAATAACAGACATTGTGACATACATTTGCTCCCTGAGTCAATTTTTCACCAAAACAGACTAGGACCTACATTTCCACAGCTCCCAATGGCTCCCAGCCTGCACCAACATTGCATTTTTCACTCCCTCTACGTGTCTGCCTTCTGGCCTTAGCAGGAACATAAGTATTGTACAGATTGATATTCAATATTACCCCCATTTCTCTCTGCATTATCACTCTGAATATATAAGTAGTCCACACATTAAAATCTGTATGTGACCTCTACCGTCTTGGAGCAATAAGCTACATATGCTGCAGCTACGGAGTGCTGTGCTGTTAGGATGTGTTTGTAGCTGCTCATGAATGGCAGACTGCCTGGCAAAGTGTGGAACAGCAGAGACAGGCAGCTGTGCGTAAGTAATGCATCCTCCCTGGAAACTGGGTCACAATCACACCACTTATACACTGCCAGATGATTTCGTCTACTTTTATGATTCAGCATCCTATGTTGTCCTAATTTAAGGAATGCAGAAATATATCAGGGAATACAATGAATGCAGCAAGCTGTCTCACAGACAGCTAAAAAGCAGAGCCAACCGAAAGGTTTGACAATTATAGAATGGAATATATAAAAGTCAACATGAAAAGATACATTTTTTACAGACTCTTATTTGGGCAGATTCTCACTTCACACACTTTCAAGCTTTCATGGTGTGAAATTGTTTAATAACAGATAACAGAAAGCTTTAAGAAAGACATTTGTTTTTCTCTTTTAATTGGCTAAATTCTGTATTTGTTAAATAATTGCCAGTTGCACTTTACTAAACAAAATGTGTCCGTTTTTAAGGAGAAAGTATATGTCTTTCTAGTTTTTACAAAGGTGCATGGGGACTGTTTGAGTTTGACAATTTTACAAGAAAGGACATTTAATTTAAAGAGGCATGAACTTAATTTTTTGCGTTCTCTTCATTGAAGAGCTACAACCAGAGAATCAGTTTTAAATAAAATCTCTCTTAGTTTCAGCCAGGTCATTTGAGAAATTTGAACAGAATATAGTATCTTTTAAAACATTTTTGAAAAATGAGAAATATAATAAATTGAACTAAACTTTACTGAACTGGGCTGCACTGCCCTCTAAATTCAAATTTTAAAAATCCTCAATAAATATTTATATTTTTATATTTTTATGAAATATTTGGCATTTTATTTATTTTATTTAAAAATAATTTTGAGATATAAATTATTTACTATCTTAAATAATTTCCTGATTTTTGGATGAGCTCTAAGCTGTTTAAAGCAAGTTATGATTGACATTTGACAAAGGTGGTGATATTTTCTCTTTACGTAATTAAAAACAGCTTTATTTATATATTGTACCAGCTGTATTCAGAATGCCACACTATATTTTCAGGATTTTTCCCACTTTTGATTTTGTTTTTTAGTCCCTCCATTGGGATTGACCCAGAAAGGGGCACAAAAGCCGGTCATGGGAAGATGGTATCCAAAAACACAGGAAAGACCATTCAAAAGAAAAAGTGACAGTCAATGTTCAGGTTTCCACCTTCATCAAAAACCTGATGGACTTTGAGTGGCATCTCATTCAGGTTAGTTGTTGTCTTTTTCTTTTCTTTGAAATATTTCTGTTTCCATATTATTTAGAATCTAAATTATATTGTCTTTTCTTTTTCCATGTTGGACAGTGCCTTCATCTGCATCTAATAAAGTAAGTGCCACTTGGACTCTTGAGAACCATTAATAGTTCACATTTTAATACCCTGTAAATTCTAGAATTCCACATTATTTCAGCCATGTTGAATTTTAGATTTTGGAAGTAAATTTTCTTTCATTTGTTTAGTGATAAAGAAACATCCATGCTTTGGTTAAGAACTGTGTTATGTTCATAAGATTGTAGAAATTAATGAGTTAAACCCAGTTTATGTCGCTGCAAACTGAAAGTCTTCAATTTTTAATCCAGTGTTGGTGAAACTATATATTGACTTTGAAGGTCTATTTTTTTTACCAGTTCTCAGAGGAATGGTTATGTGTTATTTATTTTGAATGTTTGAATATACTGGAAATATGTGGTTTGAGTGGTGCCTTTAAATAAAAATTCTGTTCTGACTGTTATCACATCCTCTTCTGTTATGTGAAGTTCTGATTATGCATTTTAGAACCGCACCAATTGTAGCACTTCTAAGAAGCTTACACTGGGTTAGGTATTAATGTTCTATCGTAAAACTAAGACTGTACTGTACTAATATGTTTTTAGACTTTAATCAGTCAAACCGATTTGCTCAGGAATGTATTAAATATTTGAGTGAACCAAAATATTACAACTAGATGTTACCTGACTTAATATATGTGTTTAACTGTCATTTGGGAAAGCCTAAATGAGTCAGGTGTTGGTTTTCCCGTGGTTTGCTAAACCTGGACCAGCTGGCAGCAGGCGAGGGGAGCTGGGTGTTAATACAGTGGGAGCAGACGTCACCGAAAACGTCGGACAGATATTGCAATTAGGTGATGCACTGATGAACCAAGCAGAAATGTGAGATTTGTACATCTACATTCACGCGTCATTACAGTATTTACTTACAGTACACCACTTTAAAAGGTAATTACAGGATTGAAAAGGTAAATGTCTAGTAACTTACTGGTATCCACAGACGCCAGGTTTTTTTTTGTTTTTTATTTTTACCATTTTTCTAAAAGAGCGGTAAAAAAAAACCTGGCGTCCGTATCTACCTGTATTTTTTTTTTATCATTCTTTCAGAAAAACCGTTCTTTCGAAAGAACGGTAATCTACTGGCAGCTACAGACGCCAGTATTTACAGTGAATTTACAGGATTATTTCTTAGAGTGTGTGTGTATGTGTGTATATATATATATATATATATATATATATATATATATATATATATATATATATATATATATATATATATATATAATGTTGAGTTCTGGTCCTCAGTGACCCTTTCCATTCATTTATCAGTCTCAGCACAAACTCTTGCAGTAACTGTGACTGATACTTGATCTTTGATATGTCATCTCCTGTGCAGGACTCACTGCTGCTCGTTTATCAAGCCTTTTATGCAAGCCTTTCATAAATCTCATCTTTATTTTGCACCTTGCACTTTCTACTATTTCTTTTAAACTCGGACATGCATACAAACTGTGCTGTTGTGCTTTCTAGGTTTAGCCACACATGGCGCCACAGTTTTTGTTCAAAAGAACAGATAAACGGTATGTGCCAAAAATCATCTGTGTTGGATAATCTTAATTTTTTACAGATCATAAGTTACTCACTAACTCCATTTATTGAAGTATTTCTTAAAGCGATAAATTATTAAATCTAGTAGTGGTGCAAAATTAAGAGTCACTTCCATTGGTTTCTTTTTGTATTTCTTCAAATGTATTTAAATCAGAAATAGTCGATGGAAAATAAACTACAGTTCATACAGGAACTTCTTATAGGAAAGGTTCGATAAGCATGGATTTATGGCTCCAATATGAGATTTTGGTAAATGAGACTGATTCTGTGGTATTTAAGCAATCTAGAAAGACTGCCTGAGAGGAAAATTTGAATAAAAAAAATGGAAAAGAAAGAAATCATTATAAAATATATCTTCTGCTGAATTTACTTGTTGGTGACCAGCATTGTGTGCAATTTTGTTTTCTGTGGCTAATAACTTATTTTTAAGCAGTTACGAGCACGGTTGCGCCAGTAACTTGATCAGTTGTTGCTAGGTAACCAAGAGTCAGAGAGTGAGTTACTAGGTAACCAAAGAGTGATTTTGACCCTTTGCACGTGATGTCACACTACTCAGAACTCCACCCGCTCTGCCATGACAGACATCAAAGACATGAATATGGTCCCACCACTACAATTTAGCTGAGCTTTCCTGGGTTTTATTTTGGTCATTATGGTTTCACTTAGTGTTGATGTGTGTGTGACAGGTGAGTGTATCGGACATTTATAGAAATACGCAACAAACCGTATCAGTTCATGCAACATTTAATAGCCAAATACGATTCCATATATTACGGGACGAGTGGCAATCCCAAGCCCTCATGTTAACATTAGCTTTGTATCTAAAATACAAGGCATTTTACATAATTTCATATTTATTATCTATGTTTATCATGCTCAATGGATTAAGTCACTGTAAATTAACATGCTGGTGACATCACGCATGTTACCGACAGCATTTATGCATTTTGTATCATTTTAACTTGTATACTAATTATAGCATACTGAATGATATTAGCATACTGAATGACATCTGTGATGTGTCATCACACATCACAGGTGACATCACAGTGACTCCTGTGATGTCACCAGCATGTTTAATTACATTGACCTAATGCAGTCAGTATGGTAAATATTGCTACTATATCAGTGACATCAGTAACACCTGATGTAACACTGACATCAGTGTGATGTCACTGACGTCAGTGTGATGTCACCGACATCACAGGTGCTGACATCAGTAGCACCTGTGACATCAGTAACACCTGATGTAACACTGACATCAGTGTGATGTAACACTGACATCAGTGTGATGTAACACTGACATCACAGGTGCTGACATCTGTAGCCCCTGTGACATCGGTAACACCTGTGATGTCACTGACATCAGTAGCACCTGTGATGTCACCAGCATGTTTACTTAGATTGACCTAATCCAGTCAGTATGGGAAATATTGCTAATAAATATGAAATTATGTGAAATGCTTATGTTAGGTACAAGGCTAATGTTAGCATGATGGCTATCAATAGCATATTGAGTCACTAGCATGTTGATACTACTAGTGACTCAATATGCTTATGATTGCCATCATGCTAGTATTAGCCTTAAATCTAAAATAAGCATTTTACATAATTTCATATTTACTAGCAATATTTATCATACTTAATGGAATAAGTCAATGTAAATTAACATGTTGGTGACATCACAGGTGCTACTGATGTCACTTAAGCTAAGTTTATTATGTTGAATAATTTAAATTTATACACTAATGTTGGCGAACTAAATTGTTAGTTCACTGACTTTGTGCTTGTCAACATTCTAGCGATAACCCTCAATATGCTAATGATAGCCATAATGCTAATGTTAGCATGGGTAAAAGCCTGGCCACCAGGCGCTCGCCAGTGTGTCCCATCTCCAGGCATGGCTCTAGAGTGGGGGCCCCGGTGACCCACGCCCCAGAAAGGGAACACTAAGTCCATTGCTCTAACTCATCAGAAGGGATCTTTGGGCTGCACTTAGTCTGGTTCCTCACCTAGGACCTGTCTGCCTGGGGTGACCCTACCAGGGGCATAAAACGCCAGACAGCATAGCTCCTGGGATCACTGGGACACTCAAACCCCTCCACCACGATAAGGTGGCAGCCCATGGAGAGGACCTAACTACCTAACTACTAAAGAACCATTTTACAACCAACTAACTACTAAAGAGCCATTTTACAACCAACTAACTACTAAAGAAGCCATTTTACAACCAACTAACTACTAAACAAGCCATTTTACATCCAACTAACTACTAAACAAGCAAGTTTAAAATGACCCAAGTACTAAAACTTTTAAAAAGACCTACAGTGGATATAAAAAGTCTACACACCAAATATAAAATAAAAAAAACGTACAATACTTTATTGCAGCACCTTTGGCTTTTATTACAGCACTCAGTCTTTTTGAGTAAGAACCTTGATAGGTTCTATCTGGACTACAGTATGTCCAGATAGAACAAATGTGTGGTACATTTTGATGTCGGGATATTTGCTCACTCTTCTTTGTAAAACTGCTCCAAATCTGATAGATTGCGTGGGCATCTCCTGTGCACAGCCCTCTTCAGATCACCCCATAGGTGTTTGATGGGATTCAGGTCTGGACTCTGGCTGGGCCATTCCACAGCCTTAATCTTATTCCGGTGAAGCCATTCTTTTGTTGATTTAGACGTGTCTTTTAGGTCGTTGTCCTGCTTAAAGATGAAGTTCTAGCAGAAGGCCAAAGGCTTTGTGCCAACACTGACTGATATTTGGAACTGTTCATAATTCCGTCCACCCTGAATAAGGGTGGTTTAAATTTAATTCCTGTAAAGCACTTTGAATTGCCTTGTTGCTGAAAATGTGCTATACATAAACTTACCTTACCTTACCTTACCTTGCCTTACCTTACCTTAAGGCTCCGGTTCCAGCTGAAGCAAAACAGCCCCAAAGCATGATGCTACCACCACCATGCTTAACTGTAGGTATGGGGTTCTTTTGGTGAGGGGCAGTGTTTTTTTTGCCCCAAATATACCTTTTGGAATTGTGTCCAAAACGTTCAACCTTGGTTTCATCAGGCCATAACACATTTTTCCACATGTGTTTGGGAGATTTCAGATGTCTTCGCAAAATTTAGCCGGGCTTTGAAGATTTTTTTTTGAGATATAAGGCTTCTGTCTTGCCACCCTACCCCATAGCCCAGACATATGAAGAAGACAGAGATTGTTGTCACGTACTGTAGTCCAGCCAGTACTTGCCAGAAATTCTTGCAGCTCCTTCAGTGTTGCTGTCGGTCTCTCTTCAGCCTCCCTCACCAGTTTTCTTCTTGTCTTATCAATTTTGGACGGACGTCCTGTTCTTGGTAATGTCACGATTGTGCCATGTTTTCTCCACTTGATGATGACAATCTTCACATTGTTCCATGGCAATACTTAATGAATTGGAAATTCTTCTGTAGCCTTCACCTGACTGATATCTTTGAATAACGAGATCCATTTGATCCTGTGGCAGCTCTTTGCAGGTTGATATAAAAGTCTGTGTGTAGTTTTTATATCCACTGTAACTACTAGGCAAACAATTGTAGAATGACCTAACTACTAAGCAATTTAAAAAGACCTAACTAACTCCTAAGCAATTTAAAAACCTATCTAACTACTAAGCAAACAACTATAAAAAACACCTAACTACTAAGCAAACAACTATAAAACACAACTAACTACTAAGCAAACAACTATAAAAAACACCTAACTACTAAGCAAACAACTATAAAAAACAACTAACTACTAAGCAAACAACTATAAAAAACACCTAACTACTAAGCAAACAACTATAAAAAACAACTAACTCCTAAGCAAACAATTATAAAAAACACCTAACTACTAAGCAAACAACTATAAAAAACAACTAACTCCTACGCAATTTAAAAAGACCTAACTAACTCCTAAGCAAACAATTGTAAAATGGCCTAACTAACAACTACGAAAAAAAATTAAAATGACTCAACTGGACAAATGAACGGTTCCACAGGTGTGATCTCATCAAACCTGGGCTCTGGCTCGAAATCCTCTTTCTGAAGAGGATAAACGAAGGCCTCCCTGGGTATGATGTTATACCTTGGCTCCAGTTCAAATTCCTGAGAGTCTATGGCTGACGGGATCTCAGGATAATTTTCTAGATCTATGACGTCTGACACATTATCTGAAGGAACGTAGGCCTCCTCAGGAACCAAGGTTGCCGTAGTTCTGTTGGCCACGGTGTGAGAGGTCTCTGGGATTTCCGGTAGGTTCACTGGAGCAACCCTAGATGAATGTTTCCGAGTGAACTTGGTGAAAAAACCCTGGATCCTCCCTTTCAGACGTTTGAGCATAGATGTTGGCTCAACTGGGCGGACCACGACTTTCTTCGGTTCCTTACTAGATGCATGCAGTCTGACAAAAAGATCCTTAATCATCACTTTGATCTCGTCAACCATATCGCTGATCAGCTGATCAGCGTGATTTCTGTCGTCAGAGTCAGAGTCTACGTTGGAATTGACTCTATCCACCACATATTTGACAATAAGATGGTTTAAATTGTCAGTGTGCTCTGTTCGGACTTCTCCTTTAACCTTGATGACCTTGGCGAAGGCCTCAGGCACCTTGTTGCCAACGATGGATTTTATGGCTTCAGCGGTGCGGCAGTCCTTTGGAAGACTAACTTGAGCGTTGGATGTAAAAAGCTCTAGGATGTCTTCTAAAATCCTCATCAGAACGCAGGTGGTGGTGCGAGCGGGATCTCCAGTTGCCAAACGCATCCACTCCATCCAGGTTAAGTTCAAGAAAAGTGGATGAACTATAAACCTTAGGATATTGACAGTGACGATTTGGGTCAATCCGCTATCCATAATAACTGTAGACTCAATTAATTAGAGGAAAAGCTTAAAGTTTTCTGCTTTAACGCAAGATGAACTGTAACTTATCCAGGCTCTGCGACAAAGGACTGCAAAGTGAGGGTTTGAGAAGAAAAAAGTGCAGATAAAGACCCTGACGTCTATGACGTCCATTCACACGTCATAGGCACCAAACCCGTCGAATTCTATGTTCTCACGTAATAAGTCACGTTTCCTAAACTTGTGTTAAAAGCTGTGCCCGAATTCAGGGTCTTCATCCGGGTCCTTCGCAGACCGCGAATATCGAGGACCGGAAAAGAGAAGCTGTTAAATTATACAGTTCTAGCCTTGGCAAAAACGACCTATGCGCTCCTTTAAAGCTGGTTAAAAAAATAAAAAACAGACATGTGGTAGCTTAATATTTCTTTTATTCAGATTGTTTTGCTGTAAAAATGCTCACAGGACGCTGCACGGTCGGCTGCAGAAACGGATAAGGTTGAAAAACGAATTTGTAATTTTATTGCGTAACCTTCAACGAGGAGCAAAGGATAGCAGCTGTCAAGCATAACGACTGGCAGCCATCGGTGTTACCAGGGATTTGTAGTGAACAGTTTTTATCAAGACAGAAGACTAACGTTCATATACTTTATAAGTAAGTATGATTAGAAACATATTGCTTTACGGAAAAACTATATCCGGATAGCCATAAGGATAATGCTGCACCGTCATGTAGCCTAGCATGTATGGAAAAAACTGGTTAGCATCTCGTCTTTTGTACGTTTTGTTGGAGTTCGTTCATTTTGTTTCTATGCTCCACCAGTTTCAGGACCCAACCAGAACCCCTGAGTGTAAATTACCTTGAGAAATAATGAGATTTGCTTGTATAAAAGCAGGCTTTAATGCAGAAAAATGATCAAATGTTACAAGCCACACATGTCATATAAATGGATCAGATACAGAGTTACATTCACCGTCCAGCATATGTATGTGTATCCTAGCTATATGGCATACCGCTCCGTCTGGCTGTAACGTTTAAGAGTGCAGGACTGTTAATGTGCTCAACAAATAAACGCATGTTTTCTATTCTGATAGTAGGGGTACTGAAGAATTGGGGATCAGAGAAAGTTGGTGGTCATTAGGTCGAGTTTGTTAAGAATTCATTGTTTTAAAACCAGTCAAGTTTATAACTTATTACTAAAATGTGTATTGTGAGAAAAAAAAAAAACCTCACAAAGAGTTGCGTTTACACGTTTGTGTCCAAAGTAAAAGCATATTTCTTCTGTTTAGAAAAGCTGGGTATTCATTGTGTTTTATATCTTCAGTAATTGCCTGTGTGTGACCGCACATCCTGTACGTCCCCTCTCCCGCACCGGGCTGCGTGTTCACGCATGTACACGCGTTCAGTGTCATCCGTGAACACGCAGTCAGGTGTCGCACCTCTATCACGCTGCTGGCGACGCCCTCGTGGATAGGCTGCAGTCACTAACCGTGTTTTTCTTATTTATTAATTTATCGGTCTCGTGGAGATGTAATGTAAAGGAACGTGTGACGTAGCTCGAGGACTCCAACGTTTGTGGAGGAAAATAACGTCCAGCGCGCGAGGGGAGGAGAAGAAGCCAGGCGCTGCTACTGACTGTGTGTCGCTGGAGGAGAGTGGCTGAAATACAGTTTTGGTCGTTGTGTTTACGCCTGGACATGAGTGGAATTTATGGAGAAGACGCGTTTGAGCGGAGTAAGCGGTGCCATGTATCTTAAAAGTGCATGAAGTGTTTTAATTCAGATCTCCGCACCGTAGCCCACCCACCCCGGCCAGCCAGCCAGCCAGCCAGCCAGTCAGTCTCTCTCCCTTCCTTCCTGGATGTAAAAGCAGCGACGCTTCACTATCATCCAGCCACTTGTGACCGGACGCTTTGGACCTCCATTTCAGGTGAGTTTGTTCGCAATGTCAAGCTAAATAACTTCTGCCGGTTCATTTGTGGAATGACAAGCGGCTAGCCGCTTCCGTTACCCGTGTTTGATGATGTAGCAACGGTGCAGTAGAGGACTTAACACACCAGATGTCTCATCTTGTCTGGGTTTTAGTTTCGGGAGTTTGGTGGCTTTTTTTCTCCAGAAACCTAAGAGCTTTTTGACTCGTTAAAGAATGTGAATAATGCGGGGCTTTACTAAAATAGTCCACCAGTTAGCCAGAGAGGAAGCCTGGAGCGCGGTGATAACGTTACCCAACGTGAGTAATTAACGTCTGTCTCCTTTTTCAGATATTTATTATTTCATCCCACCCTTTTGGTGATAAAATAAGATTTATAAGAGAACGTGGATTGTGGTTTAAATCAGAACGTGGAACTCAGTTCTCTGTGGCTGGAGGATGCTGCGGCAGCCCCTCGCATGTCGCCGCGGGGTGTGGTTGGCAGGCAAGTCGGACAAGCACCGACTCCCCTACAGCAACCCACTGCCCTTTAATCTGCTGTTTGACTTCCCATTAGGGGTCTGGCCACATCACATTAGGGCCACCTCTAACACATCCCAGCATAGTCCTTTACCAGCTTTCTCTATTGCTGTCATATTAGGAGCTCTGGGCTTTGTAAATCAGCCCTGTTTGATCAGAAAGCATGATGTATCCTCTACTTTGAGTTATCTCATTTTTCTATCGAACACAATTTCCTGTTAATTATCAAGTAGTCTTTACTCCTCACACAGCCCCTTTATGCTAATTTCTTCTGGACATATTTTTTTCCAATTTATCCCTAACTCACAATTCCTTATTCACTGACAAACTGTATAGTGCCATAATAAGCCTGTGAACTATTACTCTCATGTGTTTATTACCCTCTCTTTGGAACATCTCTCTCCACCTTCAATATAAAAAGTTTGTCACTACTGCACTGGAATGTCCTGCAGGAGGTGTAATTATTATTGCAAAGACGCATGCACATGTGCTCATGCATGCAAAAGCAAACCCTTGCATACACATTGTCTACTTGCTGAAGCTACACCCAGTCTTTCCTGCAGTGAAAGAGAATAATCTCATCAGGGACTGGGTAATAAAATTAACATCCAAAGATGTCTAATTCATGTTTGGCTTCACCAGGGATTGGGGTCACCTAGTGACTGAGCTGTGGTACTTTTCAGTTTCCAACAATCAGCCCTACCATGGCCTGAGTCTCTAGACTGCTGACTGTGTATGTGTGGTCTGTGGAGGGATGTCTGGAGAGACGCCAGACCTGTCCTGTTACTCTTACAATCTGCTGATGTTACTGCAGTGTGAAATGTGTGACAGTGTGTAACCCCCCACCCCCCAACCCCTCCAGCTTGGTAGCAAATGTGTGATATGAATAAAAACATGGTCAGTGGAATCAGCTTATCCGTTTAATCTAAGTTGAAGTTTAACCCTAGCAGAGATGTGAAGTCTTTACTAGAGCTCATATTTGCCTGTGAGGCTGTTGGACATTTTTACTTTTTCATTGAAGTTTAGTTAATGTTTGACAGTTGGTAGTTCTGTGTGGTCTTTCTGGCTTTGAGAAGAACCATCTGTTAATGTACAATGAGCATGTTTTAAGCCTACATTGGTTTGCCCAGAAAGTTAATCTGTCTAAATTCACAAACTAACTTTTAAAATGCTTTGTTACTTTAATTATTATTTTGCTTATTATTATAATAACACAAAAACACACACACATTGCTTCTTCCTGGGAGGAGGCTCTGACTTTGCCTGGGAAGGAAAATGAGATCTGTTGGAGTTCAGGTGGCGCCCGTGAAGACATTTCTAACTCTGGTACCATCAGCCATTTTTATAGTGTTGGAGCAGCAGCTGATCTACAGCTGAGAGGAAGTGGGTAGATCAGCTCATCAGAAAGGCCAGCTCTGTTCTAGTACGCCCCCTCGACCCACTGCAGTTGGTGGGAGACAGAAGGAATCTGGCTGAAACAACATTACTGATGGACAAAGTTTTCCACTCAAAGCTTGAAGCTGTTGCTCAACTGAGAGCTCCTTCAGTGATGGACTTCTGCATCCTAGGTGCAACAAGGAAGGTTATCGCAGCTCCTTCCTCCCAGCGGCTGTAAAACTTTATAACTGCAACAGTTTCCAACAATCTCAATCTCAAGTATTTATATCCCTGCTATCTGCAATTCATTCATTTCAAATAACAGCCACTCATGCACATCTCATACATTTTTCTTTCTCTAAATTACAGTATTCAAATGCATGATATGTGTACAGTATTATTTTTGTCCTAACCTTTAATGTATTTTTTTTTATCTTTTATGTAAACTTCCATGAAAAAACAGATTTTTCTTTTCTGTATTAAATGAGATAAAATTATCCCCCCATATTTAAATTTTTTAGTTCAGGAACATATGCTTTGAGTTAAAACTAATACCCTGGTCAAGAAACCTGCAGATTATTTTCTCTTTTATTTGTTATGATCCTTGGAACAAAACGGCAAGTGGCCACTCAGACCACCAAGAGAAATTGATAGTTGTATCCACCAGGAAAAGCTTCAATGGTTGATCTCTAATTATGATTAGCATTTTGTATTATTATTTTGTGCAGTGGTTGAAGAAAAACAGTCTAACAAAACAATCTAAGGTTTTAAAATGGACAGACTATCAATTGAGAAAATTACCAGCAGACTGAAACAGTTAGAAGCGATGTGATGAGATTGTAAATATCTGGCAAACATCCATGAAGAAAGAAATGTTGATGGGCATATGGTAGGCAGACAGACTTGTTTTCCCCCACAGGCCTCAGGTTTCACGTGATCAACTGTTTCCAGCTGTTTGAAGTGGTTACTTTACATAGTGATGTTAAACATATCAAACCTTGGATGTAGAGAAAAAAAAAACAGTTTGCTATTTCTAAAAAAAAAAACAACAGCAAATGTTTGAATATCCTGCATTTACTGTAAGTTATTAAACTTAAGTGTAATAATAAGGCAGAACTTTTTTTTTATTTTTGTAAAACTTATGTTGTGTTTTTATACTTTATACTGTCAGATTTAGGTCAAGATTACAGCATGAGTCTGTGGAACAAGCTGAAGCTGTATTTTTAATCATCTGCTTGCCATCCTATTTGCATTAATTTGTCTGGAATCATTTATGTCTCAAACCTCAAGTTGTTCCAACATCACAGTCCGTAGGGGTTTATTATCACCTCCATAAACGTGCTACTGCAGTTGCAATAAAGCAGTTTAGCTGCAGTGATGTTGGACCTGGTTGTCTGGGTGGCACATTAATTGCTTTTAGCGAGTAAATTTTTTATTCATTAAATTTGGCCTGTTGCAAAATAATATGTTGATGCTGGTACAGCCTCAGAATGTGGAAGGATAATGAATCTTGTCCTTATTGAAAGGTTTACTTCCACTCTCCGTCTTGTTCCAGAATGTAAACTTGACTCTACATGAACAGAATGAGGTAGTTCAAGGTTTTTGACCAAAGTTGACAGTTGTTTGCTTCTGTGAACATTAAAGGTGCTTGTTAGCTTCACAGTGCCCCTATAAAAAGTTCCAGTCGCCCGTATGACATTCCTGGTTTTCAATAAACTGTAATCTTTGAAAAGTAGTACCCATTTGCCATCTTGGGAGCGTGGTTACATGGCAACTTACACAAACTGCGAGTGCCATAAAGTGCTGTAAAAAAAAGTGTTTTCCCTCTTGCAGATTTCTTCTGGTTTTTTTTTCTATTTTGTTTCACTTTAGTTATTTATATTCTCACTTCATATACAATCTGTAGCAAAATCTGTATGTTCTTATAATTGGTTGTGTCAGTCTTGGCAGCAACACCTGACTCAAATCTCAAATATTGTAAAACCTGGCAGTGAGTCTTGTACATTGCTGTAAAAAATGTTGGTTTGGTATTTTTTAAAATTAATTGTTTTAATTCAAGCCTCAGAGGCTTGGCTTTTAATGCATTAATTATATGTTAACGGTTACATCGATGCATCTTTAATCATACTTGAGTCTGAACTTTGACTAGGCCACTCATAAACCTTCAGAATATATATATATTTTTTAAAGAAATTCAGAGGTGGACTTGGTGGTGTTCTCTGGGTCATTGTCCTGCTGCTTAACCAAAATATGTCTCAGCTTAATTTCACCAAAGAATGGCCGGACTCCTTCAGGTTTTTCTGGTAGAGAGCAGAAGTCTAGGTTTCTTCAGTTATAGCCATCACACTACCGCCATGTTTGGCTGATGTTAGTTTTCTGAAATTCTGTTAGATTTACATCATGCTAGCTTTCCACAGAATATTGTATAAAAAGTCATCCAGATGTTTTTTTTTTTTGTCAAATACGAGATGACTTTGGGGTTCTGGATTTTGTCGTGGAACTCACCCATGATATTTCAACCATGGACACTGAGCTTTACTGAAAGAAGCGAGCCCGGCAGCACTTTAGAGAGCACATTAGACTCGTTGATGTGCTAGTTGTAATTTTATTAGACCAAAGCTTCTGGCAATGTTCAGCACTGTTCCATCTGCTCTCCATTTGTAGATAAAAGCTCTCACTGTCGTCTTACTTAAGTACCAAAACCTTCATAACGACTTTCTTACCTTTTCCAGAATAACAAATGTCAGCAATTTTTTATCTGTTCTTTTTTTTAAGCAGGGTGTTGTTTCTTTTTGAGATCTTTTGGCCTACTTCATGTTGTCAGACAGGTTCTATTTCAATAATATTTGGCAGGAATCAGGTCTGAGTATTTCTGGTGAAATTAGATTTAAAAAATGTGGTTAATTACAGTTAATTGATTATTTAACAAGGGAATTGATTAGATTTTCACATAGTACATTAGAGGTACCGGACTATCTTTGATGTTAAAATGTCTTTGAAACATTTATGTGTGACAACAAAGCAAAAACAATATTTTTTTTAGCAACACTTTGTCTGTTAATGTGTACTCATTCTACACACACTTTAGTTATAGGAAAAGTGAACTAGTTTAGGCCATATGTACAACAACAAAAAAATAATTTTTTTCTCTGTGACTGCCATAGACTTGAATCCAAACTTCTCTAAATCTGTAACAACTAATGATGACATTATAGTGTTGAAGATGAGGAAAGTGACATCTGTTATAGCAGTGTGCGCGTGTATGAGAGTCTGGACACTTCAGCTCGCAAAAACTTAAACAGAAAGAAAGCATGGAAAAGTGTTTAATATGCATTTGGCTTCTGAGGAAGACTTTCATCTAGACGCAAGTAGGATTTAAATTTACACTTCATCCGTTACGCCCCACAGCCATTTCTTCCCGGGTGCACCTGGTCTTTCCCAATGACACAGGCAAGCATAGACATGTCAGAAATGGTGGCAAGCTTACGCACACTACTTACATGTGCGATCATATTCCTTTTGCATGTGATTGCTATTCAGTTCAGTTCTATACAGCATTTGTTCTTAATGTGAATCAGCAGTGAGAGGTTTTGGTGATAGTGTGAATGTGTGTCAGCTGTGTTGATCCCTGGTTGGTCAGTTAAAAGCTGAAAGAAAGCATGTTTGTGTTCACTGCTCTCTCCGTGTGAATGATTTTTTCTCTCTCCAGGTTTGTGAATCAAAGTGAGATCCGAAATTTCGGCATGCTAGTAAAGCGGGTCGGAGTGATGCAGCAAGCTTGTATGAAATAGGAGGATAGAGAGGAAGATGGGTAAGGTTGGTTGAGGGATACGTTTATTTTCCTTCAAATTTTTATGTTCTCCATTTCTCTTATTGATGAACCTTAGGATGTCTTTCGTTCTATCACTCTTCTATCTTTACCTTTTATCTCATGTGAGTGGCTTGCGTAAATTCAGCTTCCATGCTCGCTGCAATCAATTCATCGCCCTCAGCCGAGATCGACTGAAAGATGAAACGCAAATCATGTGTTTATGTAGGGAATCATGTACAACCTCCATGCAGTTTTTTTTATTATCCATCAATAGATTCCTCCTTCCCATCATCCTTTGCTTTTGAGAAAATGGGAGTTTTTGAGAGCAAGAGTTGCCTTGGTAACAATTTCTGCCATCTGTGTATGTTGTAAGGCAGCTTGGCAAATGTGTGTCGAAATAGACGGAAGCGTCTCGAGTCTAAATGCTTCAGCTCTCTCCTTGTTACATTATTTATTAAATAAGTCAGCAGAAAGACTCAAGGGTTACTGGGTTACAGACGATGTTGGAGCTGCCCACTTTCGGCTCAACTGATTTGTGTCAGTGCAGCAACACATGTATGACAAACTGTGCAGGAGAAATGGACGCCCTGAGCTGGAAACAAGGAGTGGATAAGTAATTATTAATTTAAATCCCTCTGTATTTGCTTAGGCTTATGTGCCTTGGTTACTTTTTCCCAGCTCAGACAAAGACAAAATTAGGTAAATATTTTCAAAATTCATTTATTTCCTTCTAAAAATATCAGCAATCATGTTGTTAGCTTTCTTAGTCAAGTTGATGTCATGGTTTCTGAGAGCTCATTATGGTGGGAAAGCAAGAGGTGGAGACAAATCTTGTAGTGTTCTAATGGATTCAGTAGAGGATTGGATGTCAGGGAGCTTCTGAATTCAGCTGATTAAAAAAGGAAATGTTATATTTTTAAAGCTTTATCAGGATATTACTCATGAAAGAATAATTTATTACATAGCTGATCTAGAGCAAATATGTTTTCTTTTTAGTCCGATTATTACATTACTGTGTTTATCTATAGTACACATAACCAAAATAAAAGTAAGGAAATATATGGAATAGGTCTTTTGTAAATATTTTCTTTTTAGGATATTTACATCAAAATATTATTATTTTTTTTTATTTCAACGTACTGACACAGAACTTTAAAGAAGAGTTGTTACAATGCTTCTGGTATTGGCTCTGTACCCTATTCTGAAATTAGTAACATAATATTTATCCTGGTTTTGTGTTTTGCCTACTTCAAATAAAATTGAGCAAATAAAATCCATTTTCAGTTTGGCAATAATAGCAAGGGTATTTTGACAAACCTGTGGTTCTAATTAATATTTTCTGTAATTAAATAATTTGAATAATAAATTAAAATCATTTCTAGGCCTCACTTAGACAGAGTCATTATTGACAGTGAGCACTGTTTTTGTGACAATGTTTTTGTCAGTTTGCCTTTCATAACATTGCACTTCCTTTGATGCAACATTTTGACAGTTTCACTTTGCAATGTCGGTGCTCACTATGTTGTGTAGCCACTGCAAAACCACATGAGATGGATATGAAAAAAGAATGAATGGAGCCAAGACGTTGTGCTGAAGTGAAGGAAATTTACTCAGGGGTCCATTAAACCGGACTGTTAATAAACCCTTTTTAGCGAAAAAACTTTCAGTTTGTAATTTACATGTTCTTTCTGCTGAAATCAGCTGAGAAAAGTCCCAACAGGAAAATTGGTGGATTGAAGTCGATCCAGTATCTCTGCTCTAGCTGGGGAAGTAGCCAAAAATCTGTAATCACCATTTGCTGTAAGGCTAAGACAAGTTTATTCTGATAAAGAATAGATTTGTGATGCAGATAGTGATGCAAATCATGAGATATTTGTAGAAAATATTTTTGTTTATTGTGCTAGTTTCTTTGTTTATTGAAAGAAGATTCTAGTGAGATTCTCCTGACAAGGGATTGCAATGCTTGGACAGACACATTTTCATGCACTATGTAGCCTGTGAGTGCACTCTAGGGAGTGCAACAGACTGATGATAAATGACCCTTATGTAAAAGAAAAAAAAAAGTGAAACCGGTGACTGGGGAAAGAGTAAACGTTCCCAAAATAGTCCGTTTTCCAAGGCGGTGGTGTGTCATGTGGCTCAGGACCAGAGTGTTGTGTTCGATAGTTTTGTGTAACCCAGTTTTTAATACTGACTCAGTATTTTTTCTCTCTGCTTGTATTTTTCTCTCTTAAACAGAAAGCTCCAACAGCTCCTGGTCACGATGTAGACGGTGATGTGGAGATGAAGATGAAGATGCAAGGACTTACAGGGAGGAGGAGCAGTGACTGACACTCTCCTCCATTTCGCCACTTGGTGCACACTTATGTTTGTCCTGACAGGGCAGCTGGAGTGCTATGTCATCAACCACACCCCCATTGACCCAACCCTCTAAAAAGGGAAGGAAGCCAGAGAAATCAGAGGTGATGGCTGATTCACCACAGGCCACCAATGAGGAACTTAGGAGCAAATTGATGGACATTCAGATCGAACTGCAGCAGGAGCGGGGCAAGGTGAGGAGAAACAATGGAAAAGGTCTACAAAAATAATTAATAACAATAATAATAATAATTGGAATGGGAGTCTATTACTCTGTCACTACTCAATTCAGATTTTTATGATCATAATTTGATTCAAAATTGATTAAAAACAATTCACAATAATTTTTGCTTCAATCTATCGGTATGCAAAGGATCCTCATGATCTACTTCAGTCTGCTTTACAAGACAGAATGGCATTAGCCTCTTTTTCACATTTATAAAGTTTTAATCCATGGTAAGACGGAATTGTTACAAGTTGCATCACATTCTTGCCACTGTGCCCCATTAGGTAAAGGCACTGCCGACCTTTAGTCTCTTGGTAAAGCTGTGGCACAGCTATCTCAGTTAAAAACATACAGGAGGGTATTGCTTATCTTTGGCTCCGCTGTAGTTTAGCTCATTCTGCAAACCTTACACACAGTGAAGCTCATGCCAAGCTTGGTCCTCCAGCACATTCAATAAAAAAACTAAATTTTTGCCTTCAACAAAGACAGGGCCAGTTGAATGTCTCCTTTCATTATTGTAGTTTTCTCCTTGTTGTGGTGCTTCCCGCTCATGCATGTGTTCTAGTACCGGCTGCATTTGACGTCAGGCGTAATTACAAATAATAAATAAACCCTTTTGGTCTGATAGTTAGGGAGATGTCTAGAGGGGACACCAGACCTCTAGTGTCTCTGCAAAGTGGTGCTTTGCACAAAGTGAATTAAATAATGAGTTATGACCTTGAAAATCCTCCAAGTTGAAGCAACATTTGGTTGGATATAAATATATCTAAATTTCCGATAGACACAGTAAAGCTGGAAAAAAAGTTCTGGAAAGAATAATTGCATGGCTTCCTTCCATTCTCATATAGCACAATATTTTTTTTTTATTGATTCTCATGAAAATGGTGTTTTAACTCTTGGTAAAGCCAGCAGTATAATTATTGTAAACCACAACTCCAGTAAAGCTTTTAGTGGCTCTGTTAGTGAAGGCTTTCCCTCCTTAACACTAACAAGAGCACATTGTCCACAGATGAGTCAGGGTTGTGCCATGAAGGACAGGCACTGAGGCAGCACATTTCCATTCGGGACCTGATAGTGTACTGAGCAGATAAAAACAATTTTTTGTCAAAAGGGGTAATAATATGATTGGATTTGCTTAAAGCAATATATATATATATATATATATATATATATATATATATATATATATATATATATATATATTAGGGCTGTGTAATAATATCAATATTGCGATATATATCAATATTTTCTTTCCTAGAAAAAAATCGATATTCATCCGCAAGTATCGTAACATCCAACTGTCACCTTGCTCACTCACTGCTTGCTTCGCCAGGAGAGTGATTAGGTCATCAGGCTTAGTGATTCCTTCAGATGTTAAGTGTCAAGGTTAAAAAGGTATCAAACTATTCAGAGCAGGGTACTTGGTGCGCTTAATTTACTTTACAAATACATGTAAGCTACAGTTTGTACTGTTTCAATTAAAAGAAACATGTTTTCTCACCACTTCTGTGATTCATTTTGTCCAGCTGTTGACTTTAAGTCTGTGTCCATGTCCAATCAGAGCCAGGTATTGTGTAGTTGATGCTTTTAATCAGTTTTCAGTTTAAATTAATTCAATCCAACTCTATAACATTCACAAAATGTCACCAAAATCACTCTGTCCCTCTAAAATCTTTCAGAAAATCGCAAAAGTGTATTGAATTGTATCATTTGCTGAATATTGCAATATATATTGCATCATGAGCAGAATATTGTGTATTGTATTGTGAGATTATTGTATCACTACAGCCCTACTAATATATATCGACTCACTGATCCACACCACCAGGATCTACAGCACTGACATTGGGATGTGATTTGGACTAGACAAGTGTGGTCAGATGGTCACAAAGAGAGGGAAGGTCGTCCACACAGAAGAGGTCTCACTCCCAGGAGGAATAATAGCAGACATTGAGGACAGTTACAAGTACCTGGGAATACCACAAGCAAATGGCAACCTCGATGAGGTCACAAGGAAAGGAGCCACAGCCAAGTACGTCCAACGAATAAGGCAAGTCCTGAGAAGCCAGCTCAATGGCAAGAACAAGATCCGTGCAATAAACAGCTATGCCTTACCAGTAATCAGATACCCTGCCGGAATAATTGGCTGGCCAATGGAAGAGATAAAGGCCATGGATGTTAAGACTCGGAAGCTACTAACCATGCATGGAGGATTCCACCCCAAATCCAGCACCCTGAGACTGTATACAAGCCGTAAGGAAGGAGGCAGAGGACTAGTGAGTGTGAGAGCCACTGTCCACGATGAAACATCCAAGATCCATAAATACATCAAGGACAAAGCCTCAAAGGATGATGTGCTCAGCAAATGTCTCAGGCAATGGGGAACAGAGGACGAGGTGCTGGAGGTACCATCATGGGAGGACAAGCCCCTACATGGGATGTACCACCGACAAATAACTGAAGTGGCTGATATCAGGAAATCCTACCAATGGCTGGAAAAAGCTGGACTCAAGGACAACATAGAGGCTCTCATCCTGACTGCACACGAACAGGCCCTAAACACCAGAGCAATAGAGTCTCAGATCTACCACACCAGACAAGACCCAATGTGTAGGTTGTGCAAGGAGGCCCCTGAGACAGTCCAGCACATAACAGCAGGGTGAAAGATGCTGTCAGGGAAAGCATACATGGAACGACATAACCAAGTGGCGGGCACAGTGTACAGGAACATCTGTGCAGAATATGGACTGGAAGCCCCGAGATCGAAGAGGGAAACACCCCCAAAGGTGGTGGAAAACGACCGAGCTAAGATCCTGTGGGGCTTCCAGATCCAGACAGACAGGATGGTAATAGCGAACCAACCGGACATTGTGGTGGTGGATAAAGAACAGAGGAAAGCCGTTGTGGTGGATGTCGCAATACCAAGTGACTACAACATCAGGAAAAAGGAGCATGAGAAATTGGAGAAATACCAGGGCCTCAGGGAGGAACTGGAAAAGACCTGGAAGGTGAAGACCACAGTGGTGCCTGTGGTCATCGGGGCCCTCGGGGCAGTCACCCCCAAACTGGAGCAGTGGCTCAAACAGATCCCAGGAACAACATCAGACATCTCAGTCCAGAAATGTGCAGTTCTAGGCACATGCAAGATACTGCGCAGAACCCTCAAGCTCCCAGGCCTCTGGTAGAGGACCCGAGCTCAGAGGATGTAAGAAACCACTCGTGGAGGGTGAGAAGGGAATTTTATATATATACACACAGAAGTACAGAAGTTAAATTCTTTATAAAAATCCTTTCCAGAAATTTCTGGATGCAGAAGCCTATTTTTAAATACAACAATCTGAAGCATATTGACAAGTGATGATGGACAAGTTATTTATTTCAGCTTTTTTGTCATCTATGTTCAACCTGCAGAAATATCACTTAATCAACCAACTAAACTGGATTCAACTGGTATAATTGAACTCCTTAATACTCGTTGTTAAAAATCTCATTCTCGTAGGCTATTAATTGCATATTCTTCTTCCCTTTCATAAACTCATTGTAATGAATAGTTTCATAATCGGTGATGTTCAGGTAAATCAAAAACCCTTTAGATTGAATCTGAATTTATTGAAGCCCCTGAACATCCTGAGCACGTATTTACAGCTTTGTTTATAATCCAACCTGGTTTTCAATGTTAGGTTCTGCTAACGATAACAAAAGAAAGTTCCAAAGGAAAGATGTCTTTCACTTGCAGGATCTCTCCCAGGAGGAAGGAATGCTTCTATGTAACTGCATCCTCCTACTGACATGCACACTCCCTTCATGATCTGTTTTTATCTTTCATTGTTTGATTTGGACAATGTCCGTAACCTCACATGACTTTTGTTTGTTCAGGGCGTTTGGCACAAATGAAAACTATGCTGTTTAATTAAAGATAAAAAAAACAACTGAATACATATGCTTATATTCCATAGATGCATCTCATTCTTACAGCAGGCATATTTAGGACAGGCTTTCACTTTGCAGTTTAGTAAAGGTTATGGCAATTGAATGTTTTGATATTTGGGCAGCAATAGTATTGTTTTTGGTGTCCACTTTCTCACAGGTGTGTAAGCTCCGAGAGCGTCTGCAGGAACAGCGACAGGCCCGGGAGCTGGAACAACACAAACACGCTGTAGCACTCACTGACCTGCGTGCCAAACTCCACGAAGAAAAGCTACGCGAAATATCGTCTGCTCGCGAGGCTCTAGGGCGGCAGCATGAAGCTGAGCTAACCCGGGCGATCAAGATCCGGGACACAGAGGTGCAGAGGCTGCAGGGACTTGTAAACGCACTGAGAGATGGAGCAGCTGACAAGCTTAAAAACGCCCTTCTTGGAGAGGCTCGGGAGGAGGCTAGGAGAGCTTTTGATGGGGAGAGGCTAAAGCTTCAGCAGGAGGTGGGTTCATTCATGTGTCTGTGACAGAGAACTTCATATTTTCATTTTCCTTCACAGTTTGTATTTCTTTGGTTTTGGTGTTTTTGTACTGACCACCAGTCAATTCTTAAACGCTTTTGCGATGTCAAGTGCCCGCTTTTAAGTTTCTATAATCCACTCATTGCCTGCTGTAATTCAGTGTGACTCCAATAAGCAAGAGCTATGTTATGATCAGAGGTGAACATTTGTTATATAGAAAGAATTTGACTAAATGGGAATCAGGACCACAATTATTAGGAACAGGGTGCTATGTAAAGTCTATACAAAATATCTAATTTTACTGCAGATTTTTATCATTTTTTCCTAATAGTTTGTCAATATATTTAACTAATATACTTAAACTGATACAGAACTCTCATTCACATGGATGTCACATTTTTTATGTGCCATAAAGACCTTGCGCAGGTCTATTGTGGTAATACAAATTATTAGTTTTCCAGAGTTTTCATTATTTGTTCATTCTCTGTGGTTTTTGAAATCATAAATGCCCAACAGATTTTGCGTAGCTTTTATGGCTTTGTTCATTTCAGTAATTATTAAGTTGCATGTACTGGGAATAAATGTGTGAATGTGTGCGGGTGTGTCAACATTCTTGTGATACTTCAGACACCTTTGTAAATCTGTTGCTGAAAAACAGGAAGCAAGTTGGAAAGCATGCCAAGCTATTGCTCTACTTTGTGTTTTCTAAACAAACGGAGCATATACCATTACAGCATTTTAACGGGATGACAAGTATTTATAAATATATGAACCTCTGTCTGGGTTGTTTGTACCTTTACATTTTTTAATATTAATTTATGTGTGCGGGTCTTTATGTTTTAGATTCAGGAGCAAAAAACGGCCAGGAAGCAGGCTGAGGAGGCGTTGGCAAATGCTCTGCAAGCTGATAAAGCCAAAGCAGCTGATCTACGCACAGCCTACCAACAACACCAGGATGAAGTTCATCGCATTAAACGGGACTGCGAGAAAGACATTCGCAGGCTGGTAAGACCTTGTTAAAAAGGAATTACATATAGACTCAGTGTGTCCAAGTTATGTAAATATTCAGAAAATTCCTAGTAAATACAAAATTAGAAACAGTTTAAATAATTAACAGTAAATGTCCTTGTTGTTTTACGTCACATTAGCTTTGACCTTAGGTGCCGTATGGGATCTTGGAGCTTGCAGGGCTTGTCCATAGAGCCAGATTACCATTCATGTTTACATGGACATGTTTGCTCATTGGAAAATAACAGTTAAGCTAACCTGCATGTATTTGAACTAAGGGAGGAACCTGGAGACAAAACAAGAACACACAAAAGTTTTTCACAATAAAAAATAAGCAATCGTATGGTTGTCTACATGTACTGTTACACTTAGGAATCCATGTTATCATTCCTACAAATGACAGCATTTGTAGGAATTTGTAGGTTTTATTTATGACAAAGCACTTTGTCATAAATAATGCCATTTGTTTTGAAATTAACAAAACAAATCTATCATTCCTAATTCTTAAAGGATTACACCATTAATTTTCAGCTATTTAGATCAAAATCAAGCTGTATCATCAAAACTGTAATTTATGAGAAATAGATTTTGTGCTATGAATAAGAGTATTAAACAGCCATATGATTAATATAAAGCCAAAAGCTCTAGCATATATCTTATATCCTGATTCCTGTAGTCGTTACACTCATAATATGTAACATCTGCACTTTTATTGTCCAACCCTGTCCTGAGTATATTTGAATATCATCGAGAGTCGTCTCAAACAGACATGTGTTCTGCTGATGAAGCTTAGCTCCAGCGTAGAGCTTATCTTTTGAATGTTGTGTGAAGGTTGGAGACCAATTGTCTGCTGTGAGTTTATATTCACCATGCTGTCCTTATCTCCAAGAACAGACGTCTGCACACCTGTGCCAGTTACTCATTAACAACCCTAAATGCTGCGGGTCTTTTATAACAGTCATCATTGTTACTATAGGAATGTTTGAGCAACAATAAAGGAAAGCAGAATGACTCATTGTTGATGAACACAGGAAACACTGGTGTTAAAGAACAAACTACGGAGGGAAGTCAGACAGTTTACAATGCCAGACATAAACAAGGCACTAAAATTAGTCGAAGCTAAAGCAAAAGGGTTTGTGGTCTCTTATTTTGCTACTTGTTTTTAGAATGGTCAGTGTGCAGTTAATGTAAAAGTTAGTTATTTCTTTATGTAAAAGAAAATTCAAGGTGGTCTGGGTGAATCAGTTGTGCTTTTATTGAACTGCTGTCCAGAAATGGCCAGTATTGCCAAAACATTAAAAAAAAGCATTAACAGGTCCTAAACAAAACTTTCTGAAACAAAGTGATTTTTTTAATTCACTTTCTAAGTGTTTTGTGTCCCTGTTCAATGCTTTTCATAGATGGATGAGTTAAAGGCAAAGGACCGGGTGGTGTGTGCTCTGGAGAGGGAGTTGGGACTGCAGGCTGGCTATGCCCAGAAGCTCCAGCTTCAAAAGGAAGCCCTGGATGAGCAGCTGGGACAGGTACGAGAGGCTGAGAAGTACAACCACGGCAGCCCCAAGCGAGAGGTTGTGCCTGGCCTGGGAGAAAATCCAGACCTGCTTAATAACCAGGTAGGACTGCACAGACACACAGATGAAACCATATACATACACAAGCATTGTCAGCACAGGTTTTCATGTATTGTGGTACATTAGGAAGAACCGTTGAATCACTAAACATTTCAAACCCTTATTGGTCATTATATTACCTTCTTTTAGTACATTATGGGAATCAGCACTGTAATATGAATGTTTAAGGAATGTTTTTATCGTCTAGGTGCAAAGTGTCTTTACGTATTGACAGAGTTGTCCCACCGTTCAAAGTTAATCCACGGTTAAAACATGTTGGCCGTTTTCTCACACATTTACATTCACACCTTTAAAATGTCAACTCATCTTTCATCCTATCCTCCCTCCTGTTCACCTCCATGCTGGCTTGCATGTGTCCCCTTTTTCAGTTTTTGTCTTCCTTTTCCTCCCCTCTCCCTCCTGCCCAACAGGAGGTGGACGAGCGGGACATGAGGAGATTCCAGCTGAAGATTGCAGAGCTCCACTCAGTCATTAGGAAGCTGGAGGACAGAAATGCACTTCTGGCAGATGAGAGGAATGAACTAGTGAGAAACACTCTTGCAGTTATATATACGATCAAAGGAAACACTTTCTTTATACATATTGTTTTGATAAGTTCCATAAATATACATGCATAAGAATGTGTAAGCAAAAATGCGATTTTTGACATTTGTATTAAAACATTTAGCTTTATTTTTAACCCTCCTGAAGATGTTGGAATTCTGAGTCAGCAGAGGTCAAGACTTAAGATTGCGGTTTCCCCACCCTGTTTCCTTCCTCTGTTCAGCTGAAGCGGGTGCGAGAGGCAGAGAGCCAAATGAAGCCCATGTTTGAGAAGAATAAACGGCTGTCCAAGAAGAACGATGACCTCTTACAAACGCTACAGCGAATGGAGGAGAAACTAAAGAACCTCAGTCGAGAGAATGCAGAGATGGTGAGATGACACTGTCTGAATTTTCTCTCACTTTTCTTCTTATTAGTTGAAGTTCCAAATCATTGAATTTAGGTGTTCCGGTTACTTCCATGGCCTCATATTCAGAAAATCCAGCACTTATTCATGCAAACTGCTTTCACAAACATTAGTGAAAAACCAGGTGCTCTCAGGAGCTCAGTGGATTCCAGCATTGTACTGGGACAATGTGCAGTAAACCCAGTTGGGGAACTTACTATTAAATATTTCAGTCATCTGTAAGTGGTGTTGCAGCAAAATGGAAGTGTTGGAAACAACAGCAACTCAGTCATTAAGTTCTAAGCTAAATAAAATCACAGCGGTCAGCAGAGTTCGCCGAGGTCTGTGGCTTTCTGCAGAGTTAGCATCGATAGACCTCTGAACTTCACTTGGCCTTCTAATTAGCTCATAAACAGTGTATAGAGCGCATCATGATACAGGTTTTCATTGTTGGACTGCGTCCAATCCTCGCATCATTAAGTATAATGCACACCTTTGGATGCAGTGCATGCAATATTCTACTCTTTAATTCTCATTTCTGATCCTGGATTGTAACTGACATCATGCTTTAAATATCTTATTTTATATTTTTATGACAGATTTATCATGCTTTTTTGAGATAATTACTATGAACACAGTAAGGAAGTGACAAAACAATGTTTTTAAAAATTAATCAATTGTTTTGGGAGTACATCTGTCACTGCCTAGAGTCAGAATCTCACAGCCACAACAGCTGCTCTAAAAATAAAACTTAACCATTACTAAATGGGCTACTTCTCTAAACCATTCTAAGCAGTGTAAATATACTGTTAGCTGTGGGGGTTTGTTAACATCATCAGTCAGAATTTAATGTATGTTATCATAATAATCTCAATTCTTGTGCATTTTTCACTGCTATTAGTCTAATGCCCAGGAGCTCGCCTCACTTTTCTGTTTTTCAGTTCCTCATTCAATCTATGATCATTATCAGAGCTCTTTTCTGCCACTCAGTGAAATACCACTGTGAGCCCTAAGCAATGACGTCACATGGTTGAGCTGTGTGATTGTATTAAGGGTGTTGGAAAGGTTTTTTGTCCAGTAGGAAACAGGACCTCTAGTGGCAGTTAAAGGAACAGCGTAAAACTTAATTTTTTGGCTTTTGATTCTGTCCCCAGAAGGAAAAGGCTTCTTCCTCTCGACCACCCCCACAGCACCAAACCACTCAGCCTCAGTTAAAGCGACCGAGTTCCTTGACAGACCTTAGTCACGCCCACGAAGAACAGGAAGTGGAGTTTCTCAAGCTGCAGGTTGCTGAGCAACGTGGCATTATTGAAGAGCTAACACAGGTTATGTTTTTCTGACTTTCATTTTTTTCCAATACGGTTAAAATTAACTGGTTTAGCAATATATTTCTTTATTTTTATATATAAAGTGCACATGTAGCAACGTTTTGTGATGGATGCATTCATTCCATCCATAATTTTAGATGCGTCATGTAAAAAGTACAGTGCATATCCATTAACTTTAATTCAATTTGACCCACTTACCCATATTAGAGAGTAATGGGCCACACTCCCAAACCAGTTAGTGTTTTGTGGCCTGACTGAAATGTGACTTGTTTTTACTATGTTAACAACAGTGAATGTCTCTGTTTTTAAAGGTTGCTCTGTTCTTTAAGTATCTTTCAGCATAAAAAGTCAAACAACTATTTTCATTTCACTGCCCTGTAGTTTGGGGAACGTTTACTGAATACTTTTTTATTATGTATTGTATACATTCTTTGATTTATATCCAGTGTTGTCTGAGTATGGAGTCAGATTTTGACAATTTTTTTTATTTTTTTTCAGGAACGTGACCGATTGGTAATGAGCAAGAAAAACAGACGGAAAGCAACCAAACTGCCCAAAGTAGGGTTTAATATTGCTTTACAACAGCTGTAAGGAAACACTGTGTCACTAAGCAACTATCCTATCTGTGGTTGACGATCCTTAAGTATTTCTTCAGTTAGTACTCGGTGTGTGTTTCTGACTAATTAGGCTCCGGGGACAATAGAAACAACATAAGGACACACTCCTGCTTGAATAATCTTCACAGCTGAATAAAAATGATTTTAGTCTTTTTTTTTGTTTCTATTTATTTATTGCTGCTTAGGAAATCAAGTATGCTTTTGTTATAAATGAGAAACCAGGTAGCAAGGTTTTTTGATTTAGCTGAAGCTGTTGGAAAATTTAATTGCTTTGACGTGCGTGCATATGATTGGGCTTGTTTGAACTAATATGTCAAGGGACATTTCAAAGTCACTGATGCTGCTGGGAGGAGGAGTCTGCTGCTGCATTGTGTTTTCTCCATTTCTCCTCACAGATAGTTTTTTAGCTTGAACAACTAGACAAGAGTTGGACACAGTCGCTTGGATTTTTAGACAGAAACTTGGACCACTGTGCAAATTTTTAGGAATATAGAACACATGCCTAATACTCCAGGCGAGCGAGAAAAACCCAGCTGCTGACTTTTGGCTTTTTTGGAGTGGTTTGACAGTAGCCAGAAGTTTCATTGACTGTTTTTCCATTTTGCGTGGGAGTGTGAGAAAAGCAGATTTAATCTTTCTAACATCACTGAAGCCTTGGATGGTATTCAGAATAGCTGCTGTAGTCCAGGAAATAACAGATGACTTCTGAGGACATTTCGTTTTCCATTTAGTGTTGGTACTGTCATTTTGGATCATGACAGAATACATCCTTCTCATCCTCTACTTCTCCTCCTTCATTTGTCTCTGTGCCTTAGTTTGCCTTTATTTTTCTGGTTGCCAGGAGATGACTTATAAACATGATGGTAAGGACAGAAGTTATGCAAATAAGGATTCAGTTTGTCTGATTTGCTAGAAATTATAGTATTGAATGGACAACATGTGAATAAATGGATAGAAGTTGCTAACAAAGACATAACATGTTTTGAGATATGGATCAAAACAATATGGATTTTTTCTCATATTTTTCCCACAGAGGCATGTTGTGGAGACATATTTTGGATTTGATGAGGAATCGATAGACTCTGAGACCTCATCACTTACGTCTTTTAACACTGACCTGACTGACCGCACACCTGCCACACCTGAGGAAGATTTAGAAGAGGTATTTCTTTGTCTGCCTTAAGAAAGTATTGTGCTCTTCAATTATAGCAACTGAAATATTGTCAATGGTTCGGTTTGAAATTCTCATGGTAAATTCTTAATAAAAGTACCACGGTTTCATGGTATCACAGTAGTAATGCAAAAATCTAAATAGATTTTAGATTTAAAAAAAGCCCTATATGAAGGCTTTTGTGTAGAACACAAAAGCTAAAGAAATTCCAATTACTGCTACAGTGTTACTGCAATAGCTGTGAAACAATAATAGCAATTACAGTTTTAGTTTTGTCTGAATTTTTTTCATTCGGTCTGAAGCAAAAATGTGGAATAAACACTTGATAAACTTAGTAAAAGTTTTCAGATTTAAAAAAAAATTATTTTACAGAGTATTACACTTGTGCATAAAACTTGTTCAACTTTCTTTACGGTGTATTAAAGCTATAATTTGCTAATACAAATTGGTTAGTTATTCTGGTCATTTGCAAGGAGACGTAGCCTTTGATCTTAACTGATGAGAATCCTGCCTGAAGTTTAAAGCTCTTTATCAGAGTAATAGATGTTTCTCCTTACGTTTTTGCATCGTTTCTGTGCTTTTCAAGGTGAGAAATATTACTAAACATGTGAATCTGTATTCCTTGCAAGTTTCTATTAGCATTTTGTCGGCCAACTAATTAGCAGTGCACAGCAATATGTGGGGGATTGTTGCCTTACTCTTTTTATGGCATCTGATTAAAAGCATACAGTAAATATTGAAATAATGTTTAAGTAGTTTTAAATCTTGGTTCACCTTGATAACTGGTGAATGCCTTCCAAGAAAAAGACATTAAAAATTTGTAAAGTGTGTTTATTTGACTCTTTTCATTTTTTTGACAGACTGTTTCCCGTGAGGAGTCAGAGCTCCGTTTCCGTCAGCTCACCAGAGAATATCAGGCTCTGCAGCGAGCTTATGCTCTCTTGCAGGAGCAGAGTGGGGGAACTTTAGATGCTGAAAGGGAGGCCAGAGTATGTATCTGCTTTTTTTTCCCCCCTTTACCATCTTGATTTGTGGACATAAACAGAACTTTTAAATTCTGCTTATTCTCCCACAGACCCGCGAGCAGCTCCAGATGGAGCTCAGCAGCTGCCAGGCAAAGATTGTAGACCTGGAGAAGGCCCTGGCAGAGAGTGGACAGGTAATAAAGACGGGGGATGGGGACAGGAGCCTGGTGGCCCTGGTCTTGCTGACCCTCCTGCATGTCTGTTTGGCTGCTCTGCTGCTGGGATGGCGTTATGTTGACCAGGTGTTCCGCAGAATCCTGTGATAACACCTCCTGCATGTTCTCAGCTCTGTGACCGCACGCTCTGCTTCGCCCTCTGTTCCTACCATTTGTGGTAAATTGACTTGAATCAGTTTTGAATTGATGAGGACCTCAGTGTCATAATGTCCTAGTTCGCATGTTTATGAAACAATCATGATAGAAGAAAATGCATAGGTCATTTAAATAAAGTGAGTTATTTGATATTCTATATAACAGTGCACTATAAAAACAAAAAAACAAAATGTCTAAAGTTTATTGTAAAAAAAAAAAAAAATACTTGTTTTTCTGCATGTTGCTTGTTCCAATGTGGCTTGATGCAGCTCTGTTCCTCCGATTTGCTTCTCTACTGTATTTCCTCTGATTGCCTTCCATTTCTCTCTTACTGTGAACTCTTGTTGGATGCAGCTCTATTTTCTGTTTTCACAAGAGTGGGTTTTCTTCGCCTGGATCAATAAACTGGTGTTACTCATACTCCGCTCCTGTCTTTTTGTTGCATCTGCATGTGCCACTCAGATTTATCTGTGATGGCAATGAGCATAATGTTTTGGTTTTGTTGGGGATGTTTGCTGACATCTTCGTTCATTACACGGAGTCACTGGGGACATTTTAATCCCCCTGCTACCAAGTCCTTTCTTGCTGATGTTGTGTTTGGTTGTTATGGCAGGATTCAAAGTGGGTGGAGGAGAAGCAATTCTTGATCAGGACCAACCAGGATCTGCACGAGAAGGTAGATTATGTAGCCTACAATCACTTATCTCGGCATAAGTTGTTCAGTTGATGATTCTTTTATTGAGGATTATTCTTCAGCTTTGATGCAGTAAATTTCAGAGTTTGAGTAGCAAAACAAACACTATACTGTATTTGGCTTTACTTTAGGAAGATTAGCTCTGTTTTTTGTAGAAATCCTTTCTTTTCCTAAGCAAAAACAGCGTAAGACCTCACTGGATCAAATAGGAACTATAATTAAGCTCTCAAAGCAAAGTAATTAAAATGGCAAAGAACTGCAATAAATATAATATCATGATGGTGCTCAGTTTTTTATTTTTATTTTGCCACAAATATTCCCCAGATTCAACTAAGTAGTAAAATGTAAACAAGCACTTTAGAGTATGAAATGTCTAAATATGAGCTGCTCTTTCAGCATGACAAAAAAGTAAGATGGTTTTATTTTTGATGAATAAAAAGCCTAAGTATTCAGAATGAAGGAATGATGGGACTGAAGTGAAAAACAAAATCAGACATTGGTTAAGCCGTGCAACATAATGTTTTAAAAGTAATAACGGAGACTACCTTACACAAATACATGCACAGACAAGCAGTTACACAATCACTGCTTCAGACTGCAGGGCAACAATTTTGAGGAAAACAGTTGGAACTTTTTTTTTTTAACTTTTGATTAAAAGTAAAAACATGTATAAATGGAATTCATAAAAAATATGTGGATGAAAAATCATTGCTTGCAACAGATTACTGTACTCGACTTTAGCAATGGCATCAACTAGTTTTGGCCTCTCTAATATTCCCCATCTTACCATCTTTAAATTTGGTTTAACTTTTAAGCTATTTATGTTTGGAAGTAAAAGTTTTGTTATGAAAACCTTGTTCGGTAACAGTTCTGAACCTTTGTGTCTGTAGATTTGTGCACTGCAGCAGGCTGAGTCTCGGCTGCAGGCTGAGGTTCAGGACGCCAGGGACCAAAATGAGCTGCTTGAATTCAGGGTGCTCGAACTGGAAGTAAGAGACTGTCCCTCCATCAAACTGTCAGCAACAGGCGAAAATAACAATCTCAGTTCCAGGCGCAAAACATACATACAGTGACCCATCAGACACGCATGCATAACCTTTATATAGATGCTGTTCCTCACTGTTCCTTATTGTATGCTCCTGTGTTCTCCTGTTTGTTTTTTTGCATGGCAGCTGTTTGCATACCCATCCACTCAACTGGATTTGTTTTTGTCCTTGTTTTATGAACAAATATGTGAAGATAAATATTATTTTCTAAAGAAATAAAAGATATTTAAGTTCACCATCCATTTCAAACTTTGAGTTTGTCATTTTTTGTGAGTGTGCTTCTATTCTTAATTAAAAATGTTAAAAGGTAAAACTTGTATTTTAACTATAAAAGGACGATGGCGACACCAGCATGATTTTGTATTTTGTAAGGATTAGGCTGAGTCAGTCTGATATTTGTCTGTTGAGGTAAACATAATTGCATCACTATATTTTATCAAATTATTTTGTTTTTGTGCAGCAGTTCTACCTGGCAGTAGGAAAGAAATGTCAGATCACATTTTTAGTTTTCAGTTTTTAGCATGCATCCCTGTTGATTTGTTTGAGTTCACCTCCATCGTTTTGGCAGATCCTGACCAGTAGTTTCACGGTCATGTAAGTAAATCCTCATTCCCTTCCATCTCGCTGCATTCTCTTTTCACATTGAATATTGTCGATTTTATTCATTTAATTATGCAACACAGTCAATGTCTTTATAAATCATCACTGCATGGCAGTTTTTTAAAATATATATTTAGTTTTAAGATGGTATCTGTTTTTACAAGGAGAGGGAACGCAGATCTCCTGCACTCAATCTCCACATGTCGGCATTCCCTGAGAATAGCAACAGTGCCCTGCAGACCTACTGTCACCAGGAGGGAGTGAAGGTAACTTGCCCATCTAAAAAAAATGTGCTTTTTTTTTTTTTTTTTTTTTTTTTTTTACATTCAATTGTATTGTTAGGCTGTTCTAAATTTCTGCATTTTCACTCTGTGCAGGATGTAATCATTCCCGAGTTGATGAAAAAGCTGGATATTCTGGGAGACAATGGAGTTAGTTTGATCATTATTGTATTTTTAAAGCTAGCATTGATGATCAGTCTGCATATTTGTCATAAATCTTCCTTTAAATTTTTGCAGAACCTCAGAAATGAGGAGCAGGTGGCAGTGATCCAGGCTGGCACTGTGATCTCGCTCTGTGAAAAGGTGAATCAAAGCCACTCTGACTTGTTGCGTTTTTGGTGACACTCTGTGGACAGTTGCGGTACCTCAATTATAACATTAACCAGCTGATTAACCTATTTAAAAAAATATTTAAGTTTAATAATCGCCTTTGTCTTTTGATGCACAGTGGTTGAAGCAGGTAGACAACACTGAGGCAGCACTGACTCAGAAGATGATCGACCTTGAAAACGACAAAGTATGAAACCAGTTCAGACTTCTGTTGTTTTTTCAACTGTTACTCGTTTTATAAATGAAGGCAATAACTATTACATTACTTTTCCAGAGTGATAAAAATTCATAAAAACTAACTTACCATTAGTAATTTTTTTCATATTCATATTTGACTTCCAGTATTATGCAGGATGCTAATTATTTTGAGTAATTTGCTGTCTTGTTGCAGGAGTTGTTCAGTAAGCAGAAGGGATTCCTTGAAGAGGAACTGGATTACAGGAAGCAAGCATTGGATCAGGCTTACATGGTACGAGTCCAGTAGGTGTATCATGCCGTTTTGGTTACACCTGCAGTAGTAATACCTTTATTAGTAAATTAAATTAAAAACTTGGATAATTTGATCAAAGCTGTGTGAAGGGCATCATTGCTCTATAAACTGGTTAAAACATGTAAGGGCACAACATTGTCATTTCAGCATGTAACATAAACATTGAGGAGCCCATTAATTGTCATGAATGCAACATGTTTCATAGAAATAACATTTCTCACATTGTGTTGGGATACTGCATCTTTTACAATATAAATCCAAATTCTGTGATTGGTCTAGGACACTCAGTTGGTTGGGGTAATTACATGCTTCTGGCCTGATCAGATTTTTCTCTTAGATGAAGGTCTTTTACCCACTTAATCCCTGTTCATCATCTAAGCTGCATATGTTGTATTACTATTATAGTTTTAAGGTATTTTATTGTTAAATGTTTCTCAGTAGGAGCTTAATTAAGTAATTCAAGAGAAATGAATTTATTAACACAGAGAAGTTGAACCCATGTTCTCTTTTAATTTACTTTACACATTGATTTAAGAGAAATGAAGACTTCAGTCAATCTCCATGTTCTAACCATTTTCTTTATTCACTTTTGTATTTTAAGGTTTTATTTGATATATATTTTTTCCTTTGTTTTATTGTATTATTGTAAACTGGACTGTTCTAGTGAAGAATGAGACTGTAAACAGTTAATATTAATAAAAGGATTGCTTCATAAGTGTTCAAATTTAAACAGGAAGCACTATTAGCTGGAACGGTGTTCCCTATATCTAACATGGTCACAGTGCTGTGTGTATGTGCGTGTGTGTGTTTCTGTGCAATCTGGGTTTCCGTTTGTTTGTGTTGCCATGTGCATGCCTGTTTGTTTCTATGCATGTGCATGTGCACCCCCTGCGTGCGTGTGTGTTTTTGTACCTGTTTGCGTGTGGACGTGGCTGGCTGTGCAGAGGATCGAGGAGCTGGAGGCCACGCTGTATAGCGCTCTGCAGCAGGAGCAGCCGGCATGCCAGGCGGTGGCCGAGTCGCTGACAGACAGGCAGAGGGAGGAGCTGAGGCTAGCTGTGGACAAGTTGCGGCGTCAGATTCTCCGGCAGAGCCGGCAGTATGACAGTCAGATCTTACAGGAGCGCATGGAGCTCCTTCAGCAGGCCCAGCAGGTAAGGCTCAAACCAAACCCGGTCAGGTTGTCAAGTCCTGCCTTTTCTCAGTCTGACCCCTGATAACTGTCTGAAACCTCTGATGCCACCAGAGCTCTGGTGCTTTGAAAAAGATGCAGTATCCCTCTGTGTCCTCCCTGTAACTCCGTCTGAAATGGAAGAGCAAAAGATGAGACAGAATCAAGTTTTTAATGAGTGATTGTGTGTGTTTCATTGTGAATTTAGTAGCCTCACTCCTAGTAGTATTCTCCCACTCAAGCAGCACCTCTTTGTAGATTTATGCACTTTTGTGTTTGTTTTTGTGCACCTGTTATTCATTAACCACATCAACACCTTGGAGGTCATTCAAACCTGTTGTACTCAGACTCATTACCATGACAAAATCTAACAAAGGAACACTTTGAACACTAATGCATCATAAATGCACAATACTAACGCACTCTTAATGTCTAAACAAATAGGTCTGAAGCACATATATACCTGTTAAGTATAGATTCTACAGCCTGGGACAAAGCAGAGTGCATCACCTTCACTATTCAGTCTGCTGTGTAATTGTTATAGATGCTCATTTCCATCAGCAACTTTAAAATAAAGAAGAATAATTATATGTAATGATTTTAAATAGATTCATGTTAATATTTTAAGATATTTTGACCAGCTAACTGCTTTTGTCTTTGTGTTGCAGAGAATTAGAGAGTTGGAGGACAGGATTGACTTGCAAAAGAGACAAATAAAGGAAATAGAAGAAAAGGTACAAGTTCAGATTTTTTGAGGATGCTTTCTGCCGTGGCTGGTGAAGCAAGTTGTGTTAAAGAATTTTGCAATTTTTACTGTGGTTTTCTCAGGTCCTTATACCCCTATTATGGTCTATCATTTTGAAGAGGCACTGCCACAAACTTTAATGTTTTTAACCCCTTAACTGTCACCCTCAAAATGTAATAATATAGTTCTGGCTGTAATTTTAGGGCAACTGATCTGCTGAAAAATGAACCTTCACTAAAGTCTCAAGTCTTTGCCTCGTATTTAAGGATGCATTTAATTTGGTCCAAATTTCTATCGACTCTGACCAACCTTTTTGTCCATGCACGGTGTTTTGGGGTAATGCACAGTGTTAGTTTTCTGCACATGCAAGGTTTTGCATGCAAACCATCATAAAAACGCACCATACATTTTTCAGATTTAAATTTGAATCAAATGTTTAAAAATGTATCTAAATTCCTTTCCACTTTCCATATGCGTACCACTGTGTGTTAGTAAAGTACACAAAATCCCAGTAAATGACATTAAAGTTTGTGGTTGTAACAGATTAAATATAAAATTATGTACAAGGTGTGTAAAAATTTTTCTCAGGCACTGACACTACTGTGCTGATGTTGTGCCTATTTGACATCTTCTGTTCTTCTCTCTCCTCTTTGTCATCTTCCAAAAAACCCAAATCCCCCTTTAGTTTTTGTTCCTTTTCTTATTTTTCTCTTTGGCATTTATTCTTTGGCCTTAATGGAGGTGACCATGGACACTCATCAGGTAAAGACTCTGACCAGAATTTACTATATTCTAGTTCTTAAAACATAGGAATGATGGTTAGAAGAGTAATTGTAAAACTTTCCTGTTTTTGTTTTTGTAGATATTGACTTGCTGTGGAGCAAAGCAAGGAATCAAAACTTAATTCTTTTTTATGTTTTGTTGACAGTTACAAACTTATGGCCTTTTTGATAATTGTGCACTTTGCAAAAGACCCCCTACTTGGAATGCAAGCAGATTTGAAATTTTTATAACCGTATATACTTGAGAGAAAAGTGACATAGTTTATTATTACAATTTTGCAATCGTCTTTGAACTTGAAGCATTGGACTTCTTTGTGGGGAAAAAACTGATCTATTGTGAGTTTTGAACAAATTACTGAAGTGGAGAAAGAATGCCCCAATGGAAAAGAAAAGCTGGGGGAGGAGAAGTGAAAGTTCAGGGACTGAATGTGGGGGGTGAACAGGCTGAGTGCCAAATGGACACGAAGGATTCTTGTAATGAGTCTGTGGAGTTTCTATGGAAACAGGAGTACAACTAAGTCCACATATCAGACATTGAACTTACTGGAAGGGGAAGACTTTAAGAGGTGGAAAAGCACAATCAGGTTTGTATAAAAGTTTATTTGGTTTTCTTCTCAAGTCTTTAGATAACACAAGCAAAGACGTGTTAAATCTGACTACCGACTTTAATGTACAAACTAGTTAAGTATTTGCCAGACTTGCTGGGTTGCTTTGCAGTCCTAAAGCACAGGATCAGATTTTTTATGTTTGCATCAGGTGAGTTAATGACATTATGGTGATGATTAAATGGCACTGTCCTAAAGATTTACGGATGTGACCTGCACAGTGATAAAATAGGAGCCTTAGTAAGCAGAATGATGATTGGGAGATGGGGTAACCTGAGCGATACCTCTGCCCAACAACTTGCCAGCAAGCTGCTGACATGTTGAATAATAGATGAAGATATTTTAAGTACATCAGTTTTTATGTCAGAAAGGAACATTTCACTAATATAACAGAAAACCTCACTGACTTTGCCACTCTACGTTTCTCAGCTGATGTGTTGCAAGTAAGCTTTGCTCAGAAGACAGAGCCTGATCTACAGAGGATCACATGACCCCATCGGACAGAGCGGGTTCTAGAATCAGCTGGGTTACTAGGAACTGACACGGACCTGCAGGTTCTGTATAACGACGGGGGAGGACTTGAAGCACAAAGCCAGTTCAGTCATCCTGAGGAACAGGTGAGAACCCGAAGGAGATGGGATCCAGTAACACACCTGCTGCTATATGCTTACTTTTGACTGAGGAGGCATCAGGTATCACACACACACACAACTGCCTGCACTCTGTCATGTTAACACATTGTGTTCAGGAGATTTTACCCATATCTCATATTTTTAAATTTAGAAAAGTCTTTACATTTTTACTTTGAAAATTTGACTGAAAGGTGTGAACATGACATCATGTAAACGGCTGTTTTTTAATCACGTTGTTGGCATCAGAGCTGCAGAACTCAGAGAGGAACCTGCTGCCACGGCCTTGTCAGTTAGCGACTGCTTCTGAGCTCTCAGCATGCAGCTCTCTCACAAACTGGACCAGACACTCCACATGCTCAGACAGGAAGTCAGGACGATGGTGAGTGCTCTAGAAAAAAAAAAACACTCTTTGTGACTTTTTTGAAAATGTTGCTATAGAATTCTTACTGGCAGTAAGCAGTTGAAATGTTTGACAAAATTTCATTACATAGATCCAGCGATGTAACATACCGCAGTCATGACTGGAAAATTAATTTGAAAGTACACACCTAGGAATACTTAGTGTCATTTTTGTGGTTTGAGTAAACTTCATGTTTTTTATTATTTTCAATTATCTTTTGCATATTTAATCTTGCACTACTTTTGAGGATCAAGTTCAAGCATTGGTGGTGAGATATGTTTTTGGTAGTAGCAACCTAATTTATTTATTTTTATGCAAACCACATTCTACTCTCAGAACTCTTTCATGTCAAAGGAAACTGAAAAACCAAACAGGAGGTCAGTTAACTAGAAAAGGTTGTTAAATCAGTTTCAGTAACTTTGGTGTTAATAAGACTATGAATTGTTGGACTAGAGAGGATAAAATACAAAAAAACCTCCTTAACAGGATTGGTTTTATTGATGGTGGCCACAGACAGTTTTCCCTCTTTATCTTTTCTGTCTGTTTTTCTGCTAGTTTCACATTTGTTATGGTTCAGTGTCGCTACTAGGATAGGATTAAATATGATTGCACATCAGTACATGTATTGCTTGGAAAGGTTTGTCATGTTTCCCCAGTGCAATCTCAAGAACACAGATATGATTTCAAGAGACATTTAGATAGCTGCAGATGGCCTTAACCTGTCAACATGACCGATGTCTTCTCCTTTTTAGAAGAAGGAACAGAATGAGTTGTACCAGAGCACTACAAAATGGCCTCCACCTGGTGTGAAAGTCCCAGACCAAACAATCAGCAAGAGATGTTTTAAGGCCTAAAAGCCCATTGACCTGTGGTGGGTCCTCTGATCACTGCCTGGCAACATGAAGCATGAACATAAACAATACTGGCATTTACCATTGAACAGCAGCATTGTGAGGTTTGCCACTGCATGGGCAACAGCATCCTGGGTTCCTCTAGGTTTATGTTGATGTCCAACCTCATTTGTTGAGAGTAAGCAGTCATTTCCTGCAGTACGGAGGGATATTACTGATCCTGAACCCAAATCCAATAAAACATGTCTGGTATATCAAGTCCAGTACGTCCAATGCTGCCAGTTCACAACTTGCACTTTCCATGAGCTCAGTAATAACCAGGTCCAGATCTGGGAAGACAACCAGAACACTGTCTTTTGATTTGTTTTTTTTTTCTTTTCTTTCTTTTTGAGCAATGTGTTTTTATGATAGATGTTCCATCAGAGCTGGTGTATCTTGGGTAAATTGGAAATTCTCCAACATTAAATGCAGAAAAATTAAAATCACATTGGACATTCATGTGAGCTGTTCAGTCTTCAAATGTTCTTTTTTTTTGCAGCTGTTCAGAGTGAACCAGTGACAGGGTAATATTATCAGCACAGATGCTGCAAGTTCATGTGATCATATAGGGATTTATGTTGCCATGTTTCACCTATAAATGCACATGGAGTCAAGATCCAATTACTACTAGAATGTTTTGAAACAATTTACACAAACTTTTTTAAAAACATGGCAATGGAAAGAATGTTATGAGCATACGCATGTTACAAAATATTTTGAGTATAAACAATTGTTGAGCTTTTCAGTGAAAAGAGATTAAAAACATGAAAAAATGTAATGACATTTGCTTGTGATGACTCGCAAAGTAAATATGTGAAGATGAACTTTGCTTTGATATTTTGTTCTACTCTCTCTGTTCCTCGTCAGAGTCAAGAAAAGGAGCGAGAGGAGCATGCTTGGACGGAGAGGCTGCAGCGCTGCCAGAGGCAGCTAAAGGCCAAAGACGAGGAGATGAGTCGACAGGCCCAGTATTTTGAGAGCTTTAAAATCAAGCTCCAGCAGAAGCTCAACCTGGCCCGAGACAGAGAGCAGAGTCTGCAGAATCGCATCTACAGTTTAGAAAAGCAGCTACTGGATGTGACTGTTAGCTGTGCTACAGGAATGGCAACAATCACAGCTGTCAGAATCACAGCTGGGACTGTAAAACACATGAATGAACCAGACAAGTTACCGTCTATGAGAGGAGAGGGGGAAGGAGAGGAGGAAAACAAGGAGAGGAAGAAGCAGTGGCAGCCAAATGTGGGACCGTTGAGTAAAGAAAGGACAAAGGTTGATGAGAGTAAGATAGACTCAGGCACAGAGGGAGGACGGGACAAGGAAACAAAACATACTTCAAAAGAGGCCAGACTGCAAAACTTCATTATCAGCCTGCAGGAGGATCTCAAGGTACTGCTGGAGAGAGAGGAGGATGGGATGACTGAGCGGAGGAAACTGTTGGAGGAGCTGCAGGAGGCCCAGGAGAACAGCCACTTCCTGGGCTGCACAGTGGAGGAGATGAAGGCAGAGCTGCATCAACTAAGGCAGTCAGAGAGCTCCACGATGGAGGAGGTGGAAGACCTGAGAAAAGAGAACCAGAGTCTCCAGGAGATTCTCAGGGATGCAGCTAACTCCACACCTGCGCTGTCATCTCTAAATCCTGAGGCAACGAGTACCATTCCTGTAGTGGACTTGCCACGTCCACTACAGGAATGGTACACTGGTACGGATACACTGGTCAGGCCTCTGTCACCGGGGATGGTGCTTGGACAATCTTCAACAGGAAGCCTAGAAGGAGAGGTGTGTAAGCTGCAACTGACCTTATCATCGCATCCAGAACTTCATGTCGTTCTGGATGGAAGTGCTGTGCATGCATGAATCATTTAAAGAGAATCCTAAGTGTTAGCATCTATTTAACATTTGCTACTTTTTTTATAATTTGTAGGTGCAGTCGCATACAGTTCCTGTGTCACATCTGTCTGCAGTTCAATGCATTGACCATAAGGGTGCAGCAGAGCACAAACGAAACAACCCAGAGGATCATTTCCCACCATCTACGAGAACCACAAAACTAAATCCTCTCAACCATTTTCCCCAAATTGGTTCCAAACCCATCCCAGGTTTCCAGTCCCTTTCTTTCTCCACAGAGTTCATAACTGAACCTAAACTGGGAAATATGGAGGAAATTCCCAGTGCAGAATCCGATGCCCTGAGTGCAGCTTTCCACAGCTTGGGATTTGGTGACAATTCGAAAGCTCTTAAAGAAGAACGTGACCACCTGGATGATGAACTTGGGCATATAAAAGCAGAGCTGCAGGCGATGACTCAGGAGAATGCTGAAATAAAGCTACAACTCAGGAGAGAGACTGAAAAACAACAGAGTGCAAAAGCTCAGTTGTCATCAGAAGAAAGGGTATTTCATGTTTTTTTTTCCTCTAAAATGTTTTCAAGACCAATTGTCACTTCCATTATATTTGCATTCAGATTGTATCTTTTTATTGTTGTGCTTTGTAGATTATCACACCTGCCAGCTGTGATGTAGATCATCCTCTTCCATTAAATTCTGCTGGAGACGATGCAGTTCTTGACCTTGCACAAAGTGAGCTCATCCAAGCCCTGAATCAGGAAAACCGGGCCTTGGCAGATAGGATCCAAGAGCTGCAGGCTCACATTGAACTCAGAGAAGAGGAGATGAAAACGGAGCAAACACACCTGAGGGAGCGTATTCGTCGGCTGGAGGAGGACGGTGTCAGGTTGGAGCAGGAGAACCAAGAACAAGTCAGTTTGATCTCAGAACTCACCAGGAAGACTGAGGATGATCTGAATACCATTATGGAGCTTCGGCAAAAATTAGAAGAGAGCAAAGAGAAACCACAGGTTAAGCAGCACTGCAGATCTCTGTGGCAAAATGAACACCGGGCTGAAATACCGGGATGCCTCCAACAGGAAAAACAAAAAGAATGTGTGGACAGTTTAGTTGAAAATATGCTTAGTGAAGATAAAGAAACACAGTTGAGTTTCAGTCAGGAAACTGACAGTTTGACCACAGCCTCCTCGTCTGGCTGTCAGGAAAACGTTCAGCGTGACTCATTACAAAACCGCTCACAGAACAGCCTGCATGTTAGTTCTTTGACAGATGAAGTAGCCCAGCTCAACAACTCAATCCAGAGCCTCAAAACGGAACAAAAAGAGCTGACAGCCAACATCAGTTCTCTAAGAGAAGAGCATAAAGAAGTCGCTCTGTCACTCCAAAGACAAACTGAAGAAAAACAGCAGCTAACTCGCTCAGTATGGGCGCTGAAGGAGCAGAAAGATTGCATCTTTCAGTCTCTACATGGACTTAAACAAGAGAAAGAGCAGCTCAGCAGGGTCGTCTGCAGTCTGAAGGATGAAAAAGATCAGTACACGAGGTCCAACAGTGGCCTTAAAGAAGAGAAAGAGGAACTAAATCTGTTATCTGCTCTTCAAAGAGACAAAGATGTGATAAAAGAATCTATTTCAAGTGGTGAAGAAGAGAGGGATCGGATCATAAAGTCTCTGCAGAGTTTACAGACAGAAAGCGAGCAGCTAAGCCAAACTGTTCTTCATTTGAATGAACAGCGAGACAAAATAACAGAGTCCCTTAAGAGTCTCACAGAACAGAGAGACCAGAAGGAAATAATTCGCACTTTAAAAGAGGAGCGTGACCAGCTAATAACGTCTGTCAGCAGTTTGAAAGACGAAAAGGAAAAGGTCGAGCAATCAATCATCTGTTTAAAGGAAGAGCAAAGAAACATAAAGCAAATAATCTTGAGTTTACAAGAGGATAGGTGCAGCCTTCAAATGCAAGCAGAGCAGATCAATCATGAATTAAATCTAAGAAATGATTATACGACAAAGAGGACAGGGAAAGGAGATGATGCTACAGGATGTGAAACCAGTAACAACAGAGGAAAGTTTGTGAAGGTACTTAGAGTAATTTCATTGACATATTGATTCAATTAAAGTCTTATGTTTTAAGTTTATACCCTATTAGTGCTGCCGTACACCATACTATGTTTAACTCAATATGATTTTCATGAATGACAGAATGAAAGTGGTCTGATGAGGGAGATTGAAGCTTTGGGAGATGAATTAAAGAGGTCAAGAGAAGAAGTGGAAAAGAATCATGCAGAGGTGAGTACAAGCAACTATTATTATGTAATACTTGTACGTACATGATCATTATTGCCTTTCTTATGCATGAAGATAAGGACGCTGCGTACTGAGCTGTCGCAGTCAGAAGCCAGGCGTGAAGCAATAGAAAAAAAGTCAGCTGATCAGAGCATGAGACTGACAGAATCAGCCAGTCAGAGGGAAGATATCGTGAAGGAAAATGAGACCCTTACACTACAGGTACTTCATTAAATATATTTTAACCTCCTTTCATTAATATTTTGCTGTGATGTTAATAAAATTATTTCATATCTTTTGTGTAAATGGGGTTCTACATTAAGAATCACAGATAAAACCTCATGTAGTAAACACCAGCTTTTTGGTGACTGTCTCAAATGACAAAGAAATAATTCCTAATTACACATGCCCTCAATTATTAAACTTTTTATACAATTATTTAAAAAAAACTCTTGTCCATCTTTACATAGTTAATCCTATTCTGGATGTTTTATGCAAAGTTTTGTGGTTAACATTGCGTAGTTGCTTTGCTTCTATTTTGTAAAATCTAGAAATCTTCTTGGATATTCATATTTTTCAAGAATGTTTTCTGAACTAAGATCAGTTTTTACTGGACTTGATGTATTTCAAAGAATCCATGATGCTTTTTCTACTTTGTCTAAAAGTTAAACTCAACGACAAAAGAAAAAGAAACCTTCACTGTGCTTCTCTTACTTTTCTTGGACTTCTAAGAAGAAGACCAAGAAGACTAAAACCCTAACTCCTGCTTTGATCAAAAACTCTCTTTGATGCCCAAAATTAATCAGTCTATGGTATCTTTTAAAAGAAGCCACCAATTCATTACACCAGGCATACAATGATCCAATTAACTGAACACTCTCTTGTCTTAATGTTTTTACAGACTCTGCTATCTTTATTTCAAATGTTATATTTCTGCTATTGTATATAAAAAAAAAGAACTTCTTTCTAGAAACCTTTTTTCCTGTTTCTAAAGGCTACGGCATCACAAGATTCAAACCGAACTGTTTTGTGGAGATAAAAGTCAGATTTTTATGTAGTTTGGCAGCTTTTTTCTGCTCCTACTTTGTAAACAGAGCATGTGTGCGTCGGGTCTGACTGGTGACTGTGGCTCGTGCAGGTGAAGGAGCTGCAGGCTAAACTGATGGTCCTGCTCAGAGAGAAGACTGATGCTTTGTCTCTGAAGGCACAAACAGACGAGCACCATCACATCCTTTCTGCTCAGCTCAAAGCTAAGGCACGGCTTGTTTATTTTTCTTTATGACTCGGCATTAACCATCAAGGACATTCATTTAAGTAACAACCATGCGGCAATGACTTAAGGCTGATAAACAGATGTTTTGCAGACGTATAACAAGGTGATGGTGACATTTTCCATTTAATCACCATCATTGTTCTTCTGCTGTTTAAAGTAACCTCATTAATTTGCCCTTGATGTGAAATGTGTGTGTAACCCTCCACAGACCGTGGCTCTGGAGGAGCTGAACTCGGAGTACATCACTCTGAAACGAGGACGGGGCAGGAGGGACGATCAGACCGCTGCGCTCGTCTCCCTCAGAGCACGCTACAATGACATCAGAGCTAAGGTGGGTAACCAGTCAGCAGCTTTTCTGAGGTTCTGCCTTCATATTTTTTTTTTTTTTTGGGAGTATTAAATGTGTGTGATTTTATTTGCAGTATGATGCACTTCTTAAAAGAAAAAGCCAAACTGATCTGAATGCAGCTCCCTTAAAGGTGAGGAAACAAAATAATATTTTCACCTGAATTGTCGTTTTGAATTGTTTTTGCTGCTGAACAGCTCCCTGTGGATGATTTTTGCTCACAAACATTTTTTCCCCAATAATAGGCCAAACTGTCTTGCCTGGTGGTGAAGTGTCAGGAGAGAAACATCTTGTTAGCTGAGATGATGAAGTCCATGCACAGAGACGGCAGTCTGGAGCCCAGGTTGATGCAGCAGGCCGAGCATCTGCTCAGTGACGCCGCTCTGCAGGACTACGCTGCTGCATTCTCACCAGAAAGCAAAATTCGACGCAGAGAGCACTATAGTGATTTCACACAACATTTTTTTTCAGCATTTCGAGGCTGCAACAAGGGAATCCTGCCTGATCCAACCTGCCCAGTTGCATCAAACCGTTTGATTACGCATCAAAATAAAGTCTCAGCTGAATCTGGAGTTCAGTGTGGTGGAAGTGAAAAACTCTCTTTGATATTTGCCAGTGAAACTTCAGCAAATCTCCAGGACTGCTGGAAAGTTACACCTGCAGCAGCAGAAACACGAAAGGAAACCCCCCCTGGGTCAGCGTCCCCTGCTGTCCCATTAAAGGAGATCATCTCCACAAACAGCCCCCAGGTGAGGAAATGTAAACATTTTTAAAGCGTGTGTTATAAAGCAACCCATCGCTGTAGTTTACAAATAATGATGCATAATATTGCTAAGCTATAACAATAGTTTTGTTCTTCCACAGCAGCTGGTTAAATAAACAAAGTGAAAAAAACAGGTTGATAATTTTGATTACATATATTTGATTCAAAGAGTTAAAGATTAATCCAATTTCAATTTGTAGGACGCTCAAGTTAAACTTAAATTTTGTTTTACTGTTAAAACCTGTGACTGCTAGATTTAAAGCACCAGATCATCTAGTCATGAACCCATCTCATGCCTGTAATGAGAATCTATGTATTTTCTGTTTGTAAGTTGGGTTCTCGTTTATAAATAACAAACAGTAAATCTTTATCAACCCCTGCTCAGTTGTCTCCTGTCACCGCATCGCTCGACGCAACCATTCGGCCAGAGAAAATCGACTCTCTTCATTTGGAGGTGAAAGACAAGCACTCCCCAGATGCAGCCGAGGTGGGGATGCACTCGCACGGTCCTCGTTCGGCGCCCTCACGCACACGAGTCAGTCCCAGCAGGAGACTCGGCAGTCCCGAGAAGATTCTCAACCTGCAAGAAGAACTGCAGAAGACACTGATGGACAGCGTTCAGGTAACCTGAGGCGTAAATGTTTAACAGGATTACTGACTTTTAAGAAAACGTTTAAGTATTCAAAAAGATATTTTAACACAAATGAAAGTAAGAGGTTAAGATGGTTCATGTTTCTGTGTGTCTTCCTTTAAAGGCACCAGAGAGCAGAGGACGAGGAAAGCATCCTCAGAGAAATCTCTCACCTTCAGCACCCGCAGACCTAAACTCACCCAAACCAACAAGACGTTTTCCTTTCAGTGTTAAATGTACAGACTCTCTGCCAGTCTCACAATTTTGTTTCCACACTAAACACACCCCAGACGTAACTACTAATTCTGACACTTCTAAGAAATCGCCAACACTATTTAATGCAGTCAAGTCTCGGTCTACTGATGCCAAATTAAGTCCAAGCATGTTCACTTCCTGCCACCCTAAAGCAGACGGATCTAAAAGACAAGAACTTCTAATATGTCCTGATTTTTCTCTCAAGTCTGTAACTCACAGAAAAGACAGCTCCGTCTCTAGTGATGACACCAAGTTATTCACACACACAAAGCAGATAGAAAAGAAATTCATCCCCATGTTTGATTTATCTGACATTACACAAACAGTTCCACTCAATACATCCTGCAGTCAGTCTGCTGGTTTCTCTCCCGAGAAATCCCACAAGGCTGCTGCACATTCCACTGCTGCATTGGAAAATGCTTCAAGACCCAGACCAGGTGAGGTGAAAAATCAAGATGTCTGTACTTTCTTTTTCTGTGTGAAAAAAAAATTATGGTCAGTGAGTGTTGTCTGAAAAGCTGAATCTTCTCTAATTTATAATTTCCAGAAACCTATTTCATATTACATTTGCTGTATTTTGATTCAAATTTACATGATGTTTGAGATGGATATAAACACATATGATGCGTTCAGGTGCAAATTTACTATTTTTTTTTTATTACTTTCCACCAATAAAAAAAATCTTGAACACTCTTACACAACTTCAGCTACTCATAAGTTTTAAAGTGAGAGGCAAAAATTCAAGAAGATGAGGACTTGAGCAACTATTGTAGTGTTGAGAAAGATGGTGCACTGCATTACGGCACCGTATTGGTTTTTCTTCTCCTGTTCTTGTGATATTAGATTCCCTGCAAATATGTCCTTTTCTCTGTGCCTGTCTTTTAAATTAATGAAAACGCCGCAGCACACTCCAGTGCACATTCTTGTTTAGTGTTCCCCATCTCGCTGCCCGCACTGCACTCTGCTATATACGATTATTACGTTTTAATGTATCATTTGGGCCTATTAGCTCTCTCTGAATGTACTGTGTTTTTTCGTTTGTTGTGGTTAGAATTTGAAATATGAAAACTGCTCCTCCTTCTACACTGAAAGAAGTAAAGAAAACCGAGTGTAAAATGGATAAACTTTTGTTTGTCTAACTTTCTCTAGAACTTTCTCCAGCGGAGGTTTGCTCTGTTGAGGTTATTAAAACAGTGGGACAGAGCAGCCTTTTGATTGGCTGGGAGAGGCCTCCTCTTGACGAGCTCGGCTGCAGCAACGACACTTTTGTGTATGGCTACAGGGTGGGTAGAAAAAAATATGCTCTTTAGATTTGCATATGTTCCTTTCATTTGCAACCTCGGGATGTTTACCACGTGTCTCGAACAAATACAGCATTTCATTTTCATCCCTCAGGTGTTTGTCAACAAGGAATTCCACAAATCGGTCCTGAGCTCAGCGTGCACCAAGGTACAAGCTCTCCTAACACTTTACAGATGAAACATGCTGAATTTTATTTACCTAAAACAAGTACTCATATGTAGTATGCATTTTTAAATTTTAGTGTATTCTGGAGAACATCAACTTGCGTGAACCTGTCCACATTGGTGTTCAGACTCTGGGCTCTAATGGACTCCACTCTGACAGCGTCTACACCCTTTATTTCAGCTCAAACAGAGAATAGTAACCTTCGTTCTAACCTCTCAGTGGGACAGAACAGCAGGTTAGATTTGCATTTTTGTTTGGTTAACCATCTCAAACGTGTTTTTGATCTTTGTGTATCAGATGAAATGCAGCAAAATCTTTATAGAGGCTTTCAGTGCACAGCTAGTTTGTTTCTGCGTATTTAATGTACTACGCAATGTGTAGCTGAAAACTAACACTTAACTCCCTGTGAACACAATGTCTCGCAGAGAAACATGAGCCTCCATTACTGGTACCAGCTACTGTATAGCATGTACTCGGCTAGGGTTAAGTCATGTTAAGCTTAAAACACACACACACACACACTTTTGGGTCAAACTGAGCCAAATAGGCACTTAATGAAAAGACCCAATGGTGGTGACAGCTTGATGCAGGTCATACCTTTCAGATTTTTATCTGTGAAGAATTGAAAAAGACGCATTCTGTTTCTATGGTGATCTGAACTCTGTGTTGATCTGCCACATAAATCCCAGTAAAATGATTAAAAGGCGTGTGCATATTTTTTAAAGAACACTGCAAGTCTAGTCCGAGTAGATGTAATTATTTTTTGTTTGTTTTCTCTGTACCAGTAAAAGCAGTCACTTTAAAGTTTTGAACCAACTTTAAACCATCTTTTGTCCTGTGTGTCCTGTTTGCATGTGTGTGTTTGCCCTTCAGTTCACAGCCATCGATAGCTGCAGCCCTCTGCGGGAGCATCCAGCCCTCGACCTCAGTTAAGTTAACTCTGCCGGAACAACGGTGTTGTTGGGAGAATCCAGCCAACCAATCAGAGGAAAGACATCCAGCACCGTTTTTACCTGCCAGTAAGCAAATGCCAACCTGAAGCCGAAGGCTAAACCTCAAAGCAGTTACATGAAGATGTCAAAGGAAGCTCTGTGAGCTTTCTGCCACTGCAATCAAAGGTAATTTCCTGTAAAAAAAATAAAAATAAAACCTGTGCATTTCATGTTGGAGTAAGACCTGCACAACCTTTTAGAAAAGGTGTTGTGACAACATGAAAGTCAGCTGTGACTGCCAACAAAACATGTTCTAAAAACCAACCAAGTGTTGTAAAGGTAAAAAGGCATTGCTGACTTTGTTCATGGATATGTTGGAGTGATGTCTGCATCCTTTATGCTGTGTGGACCTTATGCTTCATTCAAGAGCTCCGCTGATGCCTCTGGACTCTGAAGCTGAACATCCAGCTGAAGGGACATTAAAGACCTTTGGACTGAAAACTCATCAGACGTGATGGTCATACTACTTGATTTTTTTTTTTATACATGAAGCCAAATATATTTCAATGACAATTCACTCCAAAGACTTGTTTACTCCTTGGAGTGAACAAAGACCACCGGATATATACAAATATAAACATTTGCACACAGGGAATTACTTAGATCTTTAAAAGGAAAGTTTAAAAATGAGAAAATCACTGATATTTTTTGTAGAGAATATTATCAAAACATAAGCTGTACCTCACACTGTATGTCTTTTTGTATGGATGGCACTTCAAACTTAATGTTTGCACTCAGAGTTTTGTTCTTTTTTTAAATAAATGTTCACAACACAGTATATTGTTTTGCTACAGGCTATAAGTGTGTGTGTGTGTGAAGTGAACTTGGTGCGGCAAAGGTATTTTTCTATTAGTTACTGATGTTGAGTTCCCACAGATTAATTCTTACTGTACCAAGAATAAACATTTATAAGATAGCAACTATCTGGGTGTTTGTGTGCCTGTTTATGCACCACAAAAGCTACTATTCACAAATAAAAACATAATTATTGAAGTAAAGTATTTCTCAGTTTTCCAAACAAAGCTTTTTTTTTTTTTAGCTTGGTCATAGTCCAGTGAGAGTAAGCATACATTCCCTTTTTCTGTCCAACTTTGATACTCCTAATGCTGTTAAATATGAAAACCGCTCCTAATAAACACTAGATGGCAGACATGAGACACTTACTTGTAAGGTTATGTCAAATCTGTCAGGTATTATTAACAGGAGATTTATTTCAATGGCCGATGCATCAAAAGACATTTAATTTGCTTAGAACGTTGGAGTGGCTGTATCTTAATTCAACGAGCCACAATACCTAAAACTGAGTGTGAAAAGAATAAGAAGCACAAACAGCAAAAAGGAGCTTATTAATCACCTGCTGTGCTCGGCAGCTTTGAGAGCCCCTCTGAGATCGTTATTGCTGGAGCTCAGCAGAAAGAACGGGCCTACAGGCAGAGAAGTGTGTGTGTGCGTGCGTGTGTGTGTTGTACTGTAGGTGTATAATTTACGGATTCAAGACGACTGCATAGTAAATTAACCTTACAAAGAATGTCTCAAAGTGTTAGTCCTGCTGATCATTTCAATTGCAGTATGAAAAGTATTTTAATTAGTTATTTATAGAAAAGGTACACCACACCAAGGGGAGAAACACTACAATATCTATCTCACTTACAGTGCTTTATTCTGATTAATTCAGAACACTTTTTCTCTGAACAATTAAACAAGCTTCTACAGATTTTGTATGTCTTTAATGTAAAAGATGGCAGGTTAAAGGATGTAATGTGTGTATGTGTGTGAAAATTTGTAGTTAAGAGCTTAGCTGGTAGTGGTTTCTCCCTACTATTTGAAAAAACATGCATTACATTGTATAATGATTACCAATAAACTGTAGTTCAGGATTTCAAAATGCTTCATATGCCTGCAGAAAACAAGTATGGGATCACATATTCGTGAATGGCAAGAAGAAGAATAAAAGGTTTCCAGCCTAATATTTTACTTTATAAAATTCTGACGTGTCTCCCGTGAACATCAATTTATAAATCTTTCCACAGACTCTCAAGTGAGAAAAGGGTTCAGGGTTGACTGGACCCTTTTGACGTGAATTGACGTACAATCTTATGTCATTAACAGGTTTTTTTCCAGGGTTTCTCCATCCATCTTCCCCTCAACTTTGATCCCTTTCCCAGTCTATGCGAGAAAAGGCATCTGCACAACTGCCATGTTTCACGACTGAGATTATCTGTCCATGGTGATGTGGTGTTTTGCATGTGATCAAAAAAGTTACATTTTCTTCTCATTTCCACATTTTCTTAAATTATTGTTGTGTCCCCTAAACCTTAAACTGGACTCCTTCCACGTTTCTTTCATTTTGTATTTACACACATGGACTCTTAAGTAATCATGTTCAAGTGGTTTCAAAATATCAGTAGGAAGGGGCTGAAAACGCATATGTGCCACACTTTTCAGGTTTTGTTGTTTTAAAAATGTATAAAAATCTTAATCTTCCTTTTTACAGTTGGTTTATGATAATAAATCCCCCCCCGTCCCCCCTAAAAAAAAAAAAAACAACACTGAACTTTGTGCTCGCAATCTGAGAAAATGTAAAAAAGTTGAAGGGGTAATAATAGATTTACAAGATGCCGTAAAAGACTGACTCAGATTATTGCCTCAGGTCCCTTTTGCTCCATCTTCCTCTGTATGTATCTGAGAGTGTATCAGTCCTGCAGGGGATATATCTCCAACTTGCAGGAAAGTGTGTGTGCGTGTGTGTGTGTGTGTGTGTGTGTGTGTGTGTGTGTGTGGGTGTGTGTGTGTGTGTGTGTGTGTGTGTGTGTGTGTGTGTGTGTGTGTGTGTGTGTGTGTGTGTGTGTGTGTGTGTGTGTGAGTGAGATACAGTCGCCACCAGCAAGGTTAACGGGGGGGCTTTCTTGAAAAAGAGATGCGAATGAGAAAGAAAAGAAGAGGGATGGAGTGCTGAGGCTGTAATTTCACCCCGAGGCGACGCTGTCACTCCATCACTCCCGCTGACGCCTGAAGAGTCGGGGGGTCAACGAGTGGAGGTGGGGAGTCGGAGGGGGGGGGGGGGGGTGTGGGCGTGGGATGCTCACACCCAGAGATCAGCTCTATGATAAGTGGGTTTCTGCTGTTGTGTCGGGGCAGATGTGTCTTTGATGCTGGAAGGTGGTTGTGTCTTGTTGCGTTGTCATGCAGCAGTAGTGTGGCAGATATCGTCCCTGCTGGGAGGGAGTCCCTCAGGCGTCTTTACTGCCAAGATTCACAAATGCAGTTGAAAACGTCGAGCTGAAGGGGAAATGATTCAGTTTGTATACATGTGCAGTATTTTTGCGTTTGTGAAGCCTTTCCTCTCGCCATGTTTCCGCCCGCCGGTTCTATTAGTCCATCTCAGAGATGATATATTTAGAGGCAAAGCACTATCAGAGCTTACAGCTGGCCGCCTCTGATTCAATTCTGACAGCATTCAAAGCCATCTCTTCTCCTTTTTTGTCCTGCTCATTTTTCTGCCTACCTCTTTCTTCTTTCTCTTGTCAACATCATCTATCTTTATTTACCCCTTCTTTGCGTTTCTTTTTTCCTCTTACATAATTTTACATTTTGCCATTTGCTTATGTTCCTCTATACAGTTCTTTGAAGACCTTCTTTCTTCAATGAATTTTATTTTACCCCATAACCCATTTCTCAGTTTTTCCCTTTTTTTCTGGGCTTCATTACTGCTGTTGCATTGCGAAATTTGATCTCTTGAAAACTCTTTTGTCTCGTCTCTCTTCCGCTGTTGTTCCCTTCCAATTTTCCCCACATTTCCATCTTCCGTGTTCTATATCTCTATCCACTCTCGACTAAGCGCATGCTGAAACACACATCAAGCAGAGCAACTTTTAATTTGTGGAAAAAGACAAGCATTTAGTTGCCATTACATCCTTGAATGTGCCTGCAAAAGCAAGCCTAATCTCATTAATCACAAACAATGGGGGCGGTAATCGAGAAGCATGTTTATGCAAATTCCCACGCACTGTAATCTCCCACATGCTTGATAGCCAAAACAGAGGAGGTGTGCTTGTTTTTTTTAAATTTCTGTTCATTTGACTTTGTCATGTTTTTCTTCCCAACCACTGCAGGTGCTGCCAGGACGTGTGAACCAGGACACTCCTGAGAAAGTATTGATTCCCATTGCAGTTGAACCCTCCACTTCTGATCGCAAATAACCCTGAGATGTGAAACACTGAGTTTTACACCCCACCTCCGTTCAGCTGCATGTCCCTCCTCATTTTCCTCCGCCTCTTGGCAAATTCTCCATCTCATTTCCTTTGTCAACCATCAGTTCTCCCTGCTTCTTCTGTTTTTATGCTTTCCATTTGCATGTTTATTGTTACACCGTTTGCCTCTCTCTCGTCTTCTCTCTCCCTCGCGTCGTGTCTCTTCTCATCTGTTTCTTCATTTATCCACATTTTAACTTTCCCATTATTGTGCTATTTCTTTCCACATTTTTCATTAGAGCTGTTGGTCCAGGAGCCAAACACGATTCACAACTAAATATAGCCTAGGTAAAACATTATACGATTATCTCCGTACATCCTCTTTTCTTCTCCCTCACGAGCACCCTGTCATTCTTCCCATAATATCTTCTCTGTTTTAGCCTTCATCTCTCTTGAGTTATGTGCCAGTTTCAGACGAACATGATGAAGATGGCACAATGTAAATCCTGGAGTTATCAGAGGCCTGATTAAGGTGAAACGCACTCCCTGACAGGCTGAAGAGAAGTGGATCCATCAGTTCTGTTGAGGAATATTTTGAGGTTTGTCATAATGTAATGGTTGAAAATTCTGTGTATTTAGATTGATCAGAAATTCTTGAAAACACCAAGGGAAGAGAGGACGATAAAAAAAAAAAACAATGTTGAAATACAGCCACATTAAGACTTTTTTAACACACCAGACTTGCAATGAGACATGCTGGTGGAAGCATTATGCTGTGGGAGGGCATGAAAGGCAAACTGGTGAGAGTTGACAGGATGACGAGTAAAGCTAATCTCAGCACAAAATGGGATGGATGTCGTTTGAGGCTCTTGCAAGAATCTAATGACTCGGTCTGATGTTCACTGATTCTTCTGACCAACTGAACTGAACGTGAGCTATTTTGAGAAGAAGTACGGTTAAATATTCCAGCGATGTGCAACGGTGGTAGAGACCCACCTCAAAATGCTCGCATAATTGTGGTGTGAATCAAAGTATTATTTCACGTGATCTAAACACAAATGCATGACACACCTTCCAGATTTTTATTGTCAAATTTGCTGAAAACCATGCTTCTCTTTCTTCACAATTATACACCATCACATAAAGTCTCAATAAAACAAGTCAATGTCATAATTAATATATAGCAATTTTATGACAACTGAAGGTGACATAATTACTTGATTGTGCTGTAAAATGACACGAAGTGGCTGAAAAACACATAATACTTCCCCTATAAAAAAAAAAACAAACTATTTTGACATTTTTAAAAAGGACTTTGAATTCAGTTTTATATCTACATATTAAGGAAAATATAATTTATCATCTGCAATATCTTTTGATTGCAACCCCTTTTCTATTAACTGATGAACAAAGTGGGCGTTAGGATTAATAAGGCGGTAGTAGGAGTGTTTAGTCTCGGTGTGTGTGTGTATCTGCCCATGGAGATCGAGCTCAGTGTGGGAGCTGTCCGTCGTCACCGGTGCTGAAAGTGGATTTCTTCCCCTCTTAAGTAAAAAGTGAATTTGATGAGCAGGAGGGAAGTAAGGAGGAGGAGGAGCAGCAGGAAGAGGAGAGTGAAAACCGCGAAGAGTTCAGAAAATTGCTTCATTACTTCTTTCCAACCTGCTGGCTGCAGAATAAGAGGAAGTTTTTGCAGGAACTTGGACAGTAAGAGCACTTTTTATATTTTTCAAACTGAAATGATTTCTTTTATCTCATCTTTGTTCTTCTCTCTGCACATTTCGCTCCCGAGCAGGCAATTTTTTTTATTTTTTTTAATATAATTTGGACACATTAGGAAGGTGGGATGGAGAAGACAGAGGAGGAGAGCGGGGGAGGGAACGTGGGGAGACGCAGCAGGAGATCATAGTTTCTTTTTCTCCCCTCCAGCCTCACAGGGGGGGAATGGCAGCTCGGTGAGAGGAGCGGACTTCCTCTGCCTCCATCCCCAGCGTTGGATTCGTAAACTGCACCACAGGGAAGCTGTGAGCGGGCTTTGATCTGAAAGTGCTGCTGCAGCTGTCGGTGTTGCACCTGGAGACCCCTGTCCTACTCTGGCCCCGCTCAGCCAGCTGTGTCCCGGGTCAGACAGGATGACGGGGTGTGCCAAGCGCTGCAAACAGGGACTCGTCAAATTTGCCTCGACTCTTCACAAACTGGTCACCGGGACTCTCATCAAAGGTATGCCAAAATATGTTGTGTTTTGTCCAAGTGCATGTGTAAAAAAAAAAAAGGGGGAAAAAAGTGCTTTTAGTGAAATGAGACAAAACAGAGTAACAGAGAAACCTGCAAATGAACTCTGATGTGTCTCCAAGCAAACAAGTTAAAGTTGAGTCAACTTTGTCGTTTTCATCTTCATCTCATAAAACTCTTTCCTCGATTTCTCTCCATCTGAAGTCGACCTTGTACCGCTCTGCCTTCTCCAGAGGGGCTGAAGCGAAGGAGACAGAGATGAAGGGAGTGAGGAGCTAATAGAGAGGAAAGATGTGGTTGATACAGAGCGGAGAGCGCACGCGTGTGATTGTCCTCTTGTGATAGATGTCGGTAATAAAATGTGCTGGGGTGTTGGAGAAATGGAGCTGCGAACACATAACGCTGAGAGGGAGAAAGGGAGTTTTAATATTGCGGTGCATTAATTGTTATCCTGTGAGTGCGGGTTTGTTTTTGTGCAATATTCAAATCCTTAAACTGGGGTTTAAAAACTCCAAAGTGTGGAAAGCAAAACTGCACACACTCACTCAAATGCAGGATGATGCTCTTTAAACCTTTTGACATTTTGTCTGGAGGGGCGGGAAACATCAAAGAAGTCAGTCAGATGCACACATGCAGTTTAACATACTTGGATGTTCATGCACTCTCTCACTCCCATGGTCTCGGATGGCTCAAGTGCGCAGCCACAGAGGGAAGAATTGCCCTCGAGGTCTCACACTCTCATAACGTCACGAAGAAGCCGCTGCTGAGCCTTTGGTTACATAACAAATTACTCCTCAGAGGAATCACAAAGATATTAAAACAGTCTTCTTTTTTTATGAAAAAAAAAACCCCAACAGGAAATAAAACTACATCCAGGGTAAAAAGCTTTAACAAACCCCCTGGATATGCGTGCAACTGCTTGCTGAAAAGACACGCGGGATGAATGTGCAGACAATAAAACACCCACGCAAACGATAAGGAAAAGGACTGCAGGAGCAAGAGATCTGCCTCTGCTAAACGACACACACACACACACACACACACACACACACACGTGCTCACACACGCATACGCACACACACGCACACACACACATGTGCTCACACACGCATACGCACACACAGGCGTTGGTCCACATCTGGTCTTCTTCAAACCTCTGGCAGAAACTGTATCTGATTAGTGACACTGGTCATAGAGTCAAAGGTACACACTGACGCACACCATCACATGCTCCTTAAAGAGACATTACTGATTTGTGTTTTAGGGATTTGGTGTTCATAGTTATGACTATTATTATTATTGCTTTGTTCTCTTTTGTTAGGAACATTTCACACAAGGGTTGGAGAAACAATTCACTTCCAGTTTAATTTTTCACAAAAAGACATTCACAAATTGATTTGTTTATAAGGATTTGCCAACTTGTTGATGAGTGCTTGGATCTATTTTTAGTTTCTTTCAGATCATGTTGGATCTGGAAATAGGATATTTATTAACCACAAGAGTGGTCTCATTTGGCTTTGGTTGTTTTTCCTTTCAAATGGTGCATAATGGCATCTAATCCTGATGATGACTGGAAAAGGTCAAATGACAGGAGTTCACTACTGAACCCACTATGAAAGACCAGTCATTCTGAATGTTTTTTTTTTTTTTTAAATCCTTGTCAAATGCTACAGGAATGACGGGAAGTTTCAGATTTGTATGAATCTTTAATACTACTTTAATAATACTACTACTTTAAATACTTCTACAAACCATCTGTGACTTTGTTTGTCAGACCAACAGAATCATCCTGCAAGATTTGCACCTGGATTTTGTTCAGCCAAAGTTGGTGTGCATGGTTCTGCAAAGCTGTGTTAATTATTATTATTTTTTGTTGGTCTTTCCTTGCTATCGCAGAACTTTTCACAATATTATTGTTGTTCATAGAGAGGCTGCATCAGCTGCTTCAGCTTCCAGTCTGTCTGTGCGATAAGACCTGCTCTGTGCGCTGCTGCACTCATGTATCCTCAGGCGGTCGTTCGTGTGGAAGAGAACCAGACAAGAGACACGACCTTTCACAATGCTCAAACCAAAGTGACAAGTTTATGAAAAAGAACTTTTTCTATTCTTTGTTAGCTGGATTTGACCTGAAAATTAATCATCGAGTCGTATCAAACGAGATCAAACATGCGAGCATTAGCCTTGAATTTAAGGAAACTGATCTGCATACACTGCATAATCTCTGTGTTTACCACCTCTCTCTGGGACTGACGACCAATCTAAAATATCGACTTTGTTGTCCTTAACTCAAGTAACTAACTTTGTAACCACCTTTGTGGCAAGCGTAAGGCCATTGTCCATATTTATAAGAGCCATTTGTGACTACGTTTGAACTTTTTTCTTTTTTGTCAAGTGCATCAGTCCTTCCTGCAGCAAAACACTCCAACATCATGACGCAGCTAATCCCAGACCTCACAGCTGGGGATGTTTATCCAGTTTCAAGGTCCTCTATTTGTTTTTCCATGTTGCTCCTTAAGGCCAAACACTTTGATTTAGACACAAGTTTTTTTGGCCTTGAGTGTATTTGCGACTTTAAAAAAAGTTACTTTTGGAATAACGGCATCTTTTCTTTAAGTGGCCTTAAGCCCGTCTTGGCACAGCACTACTTTCAGCTTAAGAAGAAAATAGACTCAAAAAAGTCTTTCACTTTGGTCCTGGAGTTGATGCATATTACTCCTTGTTCATCTCAGGGATACAGGGCCCTTCTAATTCCTTAGTGGTTGGTTGACTGGACAACCCCATGCTTTTTGTATCAATGCATCATCATTTGAACAGAAGAACACATTACTTTCAGGAATCTGAAAATTGTCACATAAAGAGAACAATTTATGTAACAATTTTTTTTCCTGATATTTTTTCTGATTTCTCTACATTTTTCCAAGCTCTCTGTTTGAGCCGTTGCCTTGAATTCACTCACATGCTTGTCTCCACTGAACTCAAAACATTGTGACGATAAGTTTCTACAAGCTATAAAATCATCTGGCCCTTTTTCAAATCATTTAAAGGCATGTCAGTCTTGTAATCCTAACTTAATCCAAAACAGGAAATATTTAGTCTCATTTAATGTAAGACAGAGAAATTAAGGTTTTCTTTCATACATTGCATGCAAATATGTGATCCAACTGCATATCTTTAGAAACAAATGATAAAGGTTTTTGTGTTTGCCATAATGATTTGTCTTTCAATAGAGCAACACTGACCTCTCCTGGTAGCTTTGGCTAAAAGAAAGCAAAATAAAAAACGTATCTAATATGAGAAGTGTGCATTCAAATTTCAAAAGAAAGTCTTTCATTGGCGAAAAAAATAAGGAATAAAATACAGATGAAGTAAAAATGTTTTACTTGTATCCTTAGAAAAATCAGCACTAATACTTCAAATGGGTTCAGAGGCTCCTAAACTTAGTGAAGGTAAACTTCCACTTCTCTCCACAAGCTGTGAGAGTTCAGCTTATATTTCTATAAATGTTGTTATCTAAGTGTATAAATATTAAAGCATACTTAACTGTGTTTACAATTAATTTTTTCTTCTCTCTGAATTTTTAATCCAGCTGGGATGAAATACATTCATACATTGTTTTGGCTCAACAATGTTAATTATTCTTCTTGCATGTTTAGCACCTCAGGAGGAAGAAATTATATTAATTTTTTTTAAAAATATGTCCTAAAATTAGCTTAATAGTTTTTGTCTTTTTAAACTCCTGTATTTATTCATAACCAATTTATGTCATGTTTTTTTCCATAAACTCTCCCTGTTCTGTCGATATGCCATCACATTTTTCTTCTGTGAACAGTAGAGGGCGCCAGAGTGTAGCTTCCGTCTCCCTATTAAAACACTGTAACCACACATTCCCACGTTGCCAGAACAAATGAGAGCAAAAAGAGTCATCTTAAACAAATTAAGCTTTAAACATTCAGAGTCTCAGAGCGCTGGCTGACGAGGCAGCTCATCCCCTGATGGCTGATAAATGACAGACAGCGAGGCAGATTTTTAGGACTCACTTGTCATTTTGTGCAGCCAGTCAGACCTACTGTGTTCCCTATAAGCGCTTAATAAAATATTCAACAGCTTCATTTTCCATCAGATATTCGCTTGAGGTCTCCATCCTGCTTTGAGTCAGGAGGGGATATGCTTGTTTGTATTCAGAGAAGTGACGGAGCAAAAGATGAGCAAATTGGAACAAAGTCTGTGCACACGATTGCCTCTTTTTTTTTTAATCATGTGAGTGAGCATATTTAAATATCTGTGCGCACATAATCTGAACTGAGTGTGTGCGTGTGTGTGGTTTGCTCAGCGTTTCACTTCTCTTTGTGTGCGTGCTCTCCTTGGCAAAATGCCGTCATGTTACTGTCAATGTGCCACAGTGGGGCGGGCGATATGAGAGGGGGCAGTACATGTTTAATGCAAAAATGCTGCACATTAAAATTCATACGGAAAAGGATTCACCGGGGATGAGATGCCTTCTTTCTACCCAATAAAGCAATAAGTCACAAATCTGCATAGAGGGAGAGATAACTGTGCTGCAGTTAAGAAACATAAAAACTTTATTTTTCAAGAAAGTCTAATACAGGTTTTATCTTCAGCTTGAAACGGCATTATGTAATTTTTTTACAATGGCATTTCCATGTGTTGAAACTGTCCACAGGATAATATGAGACATTTAATCTGTGAAAAGATGGAGCTCCTCCACCTCTCTGAGCTACTGTTGAAATCTGAAGACATGCTCGACTCCCGGTCAGAAACAACCAATCAGAGCCAAGAGGAGCGTCTTCAATCACTGCTGCTCAATGTCCTAATGGCAGAGAAACAACTTCCAGGAAAACAGTTTATCCGCCGTCATTGTGGTCATGCTAACTAGCCTCAACATTCATGGGATGCTTTGTTGTGGTGAACCAGCTAGAGCATATCAGAAATCAAGGTTGAGCATGAGAGTGATTGACAACCTTAAGACCCTCCTCCTAGCTCTGATTGGTTGTTTCTAACCGAGTAGTATTTTTCTCCAGTTATATTTGAACAAATATGTAAAAATAAAAAAAAAATAAAAAACTGCACCTTGAAAGCAATTTCAAGATGCAATGTGGCCTTGAGAAGCTTATTGTCAGCAAAATCTCATTTGTAAGAACATTACGTATTGCTATGAGTCATAATACAGAAAAGGGCAGCAAATATCCATGTGTTCAGCTTCCTTTAGATTGGAATGTGATGCAGAAATTTAAAAAAATCAGCTTTGTTCAAATCAGATGTAAAAATCAAAAATACTTTAAAAAACATCTCCCAATTTATTTCTCAGCAGACACTGTGTTGACTTCTTTGGGCATCATTTTTGGTAGTTTATTTAGATGACTTGAGTTTGACTTTGAATTGTCCAGGTGTCTCAATATGGACGGATGGAATAGTGACAGAATCTTGGAGACTGATCAAGTGGCGCTCGCTGTCCGCTTGATGTGAAGGAGGTAATAATTTGTGCTCTGTAATTTAATGTAAGTTATTCTACTAGAGATGATGATGCTGAAAAACGAAGTGATGCAAGGAACAAACGGATGAAATTATTCTGGCTCTGCTGGCTCTCTTGCTGCATATCGACTAAATCGTGCGAGGGAAGCTGACCTGCAGTGTATTGTCGCCCTCATGTCGGACAGGGATGGTCGAGTCTCTCCTCTGTAGTAAAACAGTCTGTTAGTTGTGATAACTCAGATGTCAGTAAGACTGACACCGACTACTTGCCTTCTCTCTCCGTCTATCCCGTCTCACCTTTTACCTCTGTCTGTTTTTACTCTCAGCTCTGTACTCTTTACAATTCGTCCATCACGTCGGCGTGTTTGCCCTCTCCTCACTGTTGTCCATCTTTCCTGCTTCCAGTCTCATCACCTTCTCATCTACGTGGGCTTCGCTGTGACAGGCCTTATCCAGCTTTCTTCTAACAAGACGAGTCGGCAACTAACCAGCCATTGTATTATTCAATGCCTGTTCACCCCTTTCTGTGCTTGTCAACACACCTTCTGTCTCTGCAGAGAAATGCTTTTTATCTTTCAACTTGACAGCCAAAACCCAGCTTTTTTTTTTTTTCTTTCTGCCTCCATTTATTCTCCCACACTGCCATCCCAGGCCCGTAAAAGGTCTGCGGTGTGATGGTTAATAAATGATGAAAAGAAAAGCTGGCTGGCACTCAGTGTGATTCACAGCACCCTGGATGATGTGATGAACCCCATTTCACAGCAGTTCTCAAAGCAGTTATGCAATATGATTCTATTAATGCTGCTGGTTCAAACATGTTAAACCATAAAGTCATTTTTCAAACACAAAACAATTTTTTGGCTCTTCATGTTTGCATAAGTTTGAATTCCGAGTTGATTTTATGGAACTGTTTTATGGCTGCAGTTAATCCTGAAGCCTTCAACTTGTTGCTGTCACAGTTACTGACTGAAACTGAAGAAATGACTGTGATAATTAGAGATGTAATTTGTACTCAGCTCATGTAAAGGACAAAGCAAAAACTCTTTAATTATAGATCAGCATTAGAAATGATTTTCGCAAGCACTGAGCCAAAAGACGGTTAATAAACTAAAAGACCTAAACACTGCTTTTTCATTCATATTGTGACTATTTTTTTGATTCAAAGATTTTGTCATTCACTGTAGGAATTCAAGATGGAGTAGTACATGTATAGATGGAAGTAAGTGGAAGAAATTGTGCACTGATAATAAGACACGTCTATCAAATTTTAAAAAAGTACAAGCCAAGCAGTAACTCTAGATCAGTGGTCAGTAACTCTGTCCTGCAGCTTTTGGATGAATTCCAGCCCCAGCAATCCTGAAGCAAATAAATTGTTAATAAACAAGTCTTGTGAAGACTTGCTGACAGGCCAAGGAGGTAAGTCGGTATTTTGATTCAGGTGTGTTGGAGCGGAGATGCATCCAAAAGTTGCACTCTTGATAATCAGAGTTGCAGACTCCCTGATTTAGATTCTTGTGGGAAAATTGTGTGACAAGTTCTTCAGTTTGTTGCAGTTTGCAATGCCACCACAAGGTGGCACACATCCTGCACACTGCTCCTTTAAATACTAAATCATGCATTTGCTTTTTCCATCACTTTTTTTGCTGATTTTTTTTTTAGAGCAAAGCTCAATTTTTGTGAAAACTCTGGTTTTTTAAACTGCAACTCAAGCATCTTTGCATCACGTCCCAAAAAAATCCATCTTGCTTCGTCACGGCAAGTAAAATTTTAGATCAGGAGTCTACAACTTACGCCTCAGGGATGCAAACTTTGGATCTTCCACAGTGGCTCTTCATAAAGAACCACACAATGTTTTTAATATATATAATGATGAATACAAGTTTTAGCCATTTTCAACGTTTTTAATGGAACAACTGCACTGAATTAACCCTACAATAGCAGGAGACTTAAAGTACCAGTAATATATTTAGATACATTTTTATTGTCATTATTTTATAAATCATGATCTTTTATTTTCCACAAATATCATGATCCCATCCAAGAAAATGTGCCCATCATATTTTTTATTCTTTTGCAAAATTTGTGTTTTTCTTTATTTTAAAAACCTAAGAAAATAAATATAGTAGCGAGTCTTTGAAAATGTAAACAAATGTGCTTTTTTGAAATGGTCCAAGTTTAATGTAGCTGTTCTGATTTGCAGAGGTCTTAGACATGTAGCATTTTATGCACTTTCAGGTCTGCAGTCTGGTAAACAGTTTGACTAACATTTATCATCTCATATATGGGGGAGAACAGGAACATTATTTTTTCCGTTAAGTGCAACGAAGCGACTTAAGGTCAAAAATGACTTTATTGAAAGCTCCATTTTCCTCACTACTACATTTAGCAAAATTCAGCATGTTATTGTACTGTATATGGGAGGCTGTGGGTAAAGTATTCATGTGTCACACATTACATGTTCAGGAGCATAATTAACTTATGTATAAAAGAAAAAAAATAATTCAAGAAAGGTTTTAGGTAAAAAAAAATATAATTGAATTATCTGTGTTTTCAAACAGCAGGGGATCAATCTTTGTCCTGCTGACAATGTTGCTCCAGAGCAACATAAAATTATTTGCTTCAAACAAATTGGAGTCAAAATACAGTTAATAAAGCCTGAGCTGATAGAAGCTACTTTCTATTCTATTCTATTCTATTCTATTCTATTCTATTCTATTCTATTCTATGATTATTCTCTGTCTCTGGTCTGTTCAGTGTTTTCTGAAAGTCTGTATTTGTAATCTGTCAATTTTACAGAGATCAAAAGCCTAAAGATCTGACTATTTTTTAGTCTTTCTGGGCTTTTATTCGGTTCACTTTTTGAAATTGTTTGATCAGGGGAAAAAAGGCTGTCTCTCCGCTGATAGATGTGTACATAAAGCCACCATTAAAGCAAAGCGTCGTCGATACAACAAATTGCGCTCTCTTATCTCGTCTTTTCAGACCCGGTCTCTGTTTAATCAGTAATTCTTTGCATCACTGCTGGCGTGTATTCAAAGATTCGTTTAATTTTTTTATTCAGTTAACGTATTGCCATTCTCTGTCGCTGTTACGACGGGTGTCTGTGCATGTTGTTAAATGTGTAAGCATGCGTGGTAAGTGTGAAACAGGGCTGCAGTGTACGTGTTACAATTAGAACACGCTGTCATATTTTTGTCTTAAAGAGGAGAAAAAATTATCTGCATTCCTGTCTTTTTGGGGCCTATTTACATTTTTCTTCTTTTTTTCCCATTTCAAACTTTCTACCCTGCAGTAATGGACACTCAAAACTATGGCCTAATAGCTTTAGCGTTGGCTTCAATGGCGTTGGGCCAAGCTCATCGATGTCTTAGTTGTAAATTGTTTTCTTTAACCGTGGCCATGAGAGGAATTTCAATAAGCAGTGCCATCAGTGTGATCAGTTCAGCTCACTAACCCCAGCAGCAGGGGAGGAGGACGAGGTTAAACACGACTGACAGGAGAGTAAATGTGAGGAGGATTGCGTTGCTGAAGAGCTTCGTTCCTCCATTGTGATGGAGTTCTAATCTGTTTTTGTGAGTGGGAATACCTGGCTCTAAAAGACACGGCTTAGCGCCGAATGTTTAATCCCACCCACTGCGATTTAACTGGATTTGGGTCCTGAACTGGGATCAGTGAATTGGATTAGATTCTAACTGGGTGTTGGCATGTAATTCACACCAAACTGTGTTTGGTACCGACTGCTTGAAGGAGGGCAGGAATTATGCCAATACTCACTAGAGGCAATAAAACGACAAAAAGAGTTTAAAAGGTAACATTTTGTTTGTATGTGTGGTTAAATCGTGTATGTTATGTCTACGCCACACATACACTCTCTTTATTGTGACTTCGTTGGCATCGCCACCTTTTTAAATTGCAGTTTTCTTAGAGTGCATTCATGCTTAGCGCTCACCGCTCAGTGTTTATCAGATCATAGGTTGCAGACGGTTTGACCAATGCTGGGACATGGAGGACACATGCTGATGGATGCAGTTTGTCTCCTGGTCCGGCGCCGTGGTTGCATGATTTTGAGGTCCTTACTTTAGAAATCACTAATGAGGATTTTTTTTTCAGCGTGGCTCAAACCAACCTGAAAAACCATTACGTATTTTCAATGGTTCCCCATTTTTTTGTTGTTGTTGTGACAATAACTAAAATATGCTGATGTTGATGCATTTGTATTTTCTGTGTCATGACTTACAGACAAGAGTCAGCCACAACAACTGGAAACGTCTGATTGACTGACCAGTTGAACTTTGCCTGCTTATTAAAAATAATCTCCCGATGTTCACCAGAGCAGCCGAGTGTCACCAAATAAGTCGGCATTAGGAGCTTATTGGACCAACATTAATCTGCAGCTGAACATGTCAGGGTTGCAGCAGCTCTTTTATTGTCGAAAACGTCGGCTCAGATCTGGTGGCTCAAGGTTTAGCTTACACTGATGTCGTTTTGAAATATTTTACTCTCAGATCCTTAGATCTGCTGTAGTTTTTTTTTTTTTTCTGAAGTTAGTTGTGAATTATTTAATCCTCTCTTGTGGCGGCAGCTTATTTTTAATTCATACAGGCACCAAACATTGGATTTCTCATTCCCAGCAGGTTCTACTGCTGGGAGAGTTTAGTTCAAAAATTAGTGCTCTGTTCTTGGGAAAGAAGTTGGAACAGTAGATCATTTTTTAACTCTCTTTTCTACACCCTACAAGAAGTTCTTTGGTTTTTCCAAAAATGTAATCTTTCATGTGAACTTCTCCAAACCTATAAATAGGGTCTGATGGTTTAGACCCGAACCACCAGACAAGAACAACCTGGAGAAAGAGTCTCAGCCTTCTCATCTCGGTGTGATTGATCTGTTATATGGGCTCAAACGTGACATTTCACATGTACAAATTTACAGAAACTAGGAGCTTTTTATCCACCAAAGGAAAATTAGGTGCTTAATCCAAAACCATTAAGCCTTAAATTTATCATGCATTTTATTTACACCATTAACCGAAAGGGAAAGAAAAGTTATTTTGAATCATTTACATTTTCTGGAAAATGGACCACAAAAAAAAAAACAAAAAAAAATCTGAAATTTCCCCAGAGTATGTAAACTTATGATCACAACTGTATATGAGTTAGTTTTTTTTTTTTTTTTTTTTTTAAATCATCATCACTGATGCTGGTCTGACGGTGAAAATGATACACGCTCTCTCACAGCCTTAACACTGCTTACTTCTCTCACATTCTCTGACAGGGTCATGAAAAATCTGTTCAGTGTAATGGAGAAGGGAAACAAGAGAAGGCTCATATATTTGGACTTAATAGTCGGAGCATGTCTGACGCAAGGTGCGGGTGCAAGACGCTTGCATGTGTGCAGCAGCATCAGAAAGATGCTGCTGGTGCCCTATCCTCTGGTGGGGTAAACACACGTTCACCCCACCTGTCAGACTCGTGCATGTGGAGATAAAGCTGCACGTACGCTCACCGCCGTCAGTTTGCCCACCGAATAACAAAGGGTGGGAACAAGATCAGTCCGGCTCTCCTTTATCTCTTTTCACCTATTGCGCTCCTCATCTCTGTCCATCTCTCTGCTTCATCTTCAACCCTCCCACCCTGCTCTCCATCTCCTCTTTCTCCATCGTCATTTTCTCCTTCCCCCCTTTCTTTTGTTCTCCCCTCAGTTTTGCCCTCCTTTTTTTTCCCCTCCCCTCAATCTGTCTCCGTCTTTCCCCCCCGTGCAACAGTGTGCAGCTCCTCGTTCCCCACCAGACAGACAGAGACAGAGCGGCTGAGATGAACAGGAGAGAAGGAGGGGAGCAGGCAGGGAGGAACAAACACATGAAGAGGCACGGAGGAACTGGAGGAATGACAGTCTGGTTTCGGGGGTGAAGAGGGGTTTAACTCTGAGAGGGAGGGACTGTTAGGAGTAAGAGACCAGAGGGATGAGAGGAAGGCAGCTCCAGTGACAGCGCAGACAAAGGTAGCTTCAGAGTGCGTGCCTGCCGCTCATTTCATTCACACACACACCTCTTTCTCTTTTTCACTCACACACCCTCGAGCAAAAGCAGCCGAGCTGTGTGGGTGTGAGGCGGCATGAGAAGTGATATCTGTACTTCCACACATACAGCCGACTGACGGACTCACTTAATCACAGATGACACACACCTGCTGGGTGCGCGCTCACTAACACACCTTAATTACATCATACACACACACACACACGCACGCACACACACCTTTACTTCACCAAGAAGTCAACATGGGTCTGGTGATGGGAACCTTCTCCCTGCAGTCCAAGCCGGTGACCTATCACAAAGGTAAGCGTTCATGTTTTAAAACGGGTAAACGGAGACGTATTTCTGCTTGACATTTTCACATGCATGCAGATCTCATGTTTTGCGTTTGTGAAGCCAATCTGTGTGTTTGCCCTTGGCAACATGAATATCGTACAAGTTGGGAGAATAATGATGTCGCTCATGGATTTAGTCTTCAGGCCACCTGTCTGCTGTTTGAACTGTGGATTTGGGGACGTGTGTGTGTGTGTGTGTGTGTGTGTGTGTGTGTGTGTGTGTGTGTGTGTGTGTGTGTGTGTGTGTGTGTGTGTGTGTGTGTGTGTGTGTGTGTGTGTGTGTGTGTATGTCGGGGTGTGTGTGTGCGTGTGTGTGGCCGTGCCACTGGTTTTGTCCATAATAGGTGATGGCATTTGCCCGGCTGCTTTCATACCAGCCCGCTTCCTGTCTGCTGCTGTTTGGCAGCTGCTGACACTTCACACATGCTTGCTTACGCTCTTTTGCCTATGCACGAGCAGCTTTACATAAATTATACACATTTGTCTTTAAGGCTCCTAAATTATCCGTGTAACATGTGACAGCTGTGGTTTTGCGTGTTTGCCTTTGAACACGGTTTGCCAGGCATTTGTTGACTTTAAACCTCGGTGTTTACCACTGAGCCGCTTCCAACAAGCCGAGTGTAAACAAAATAAAAAAACAAAAGACCAAGATTATTAAAAACATGGAGAATTCAATAACTAAAATGTTTATTTAGAGGACCGACCTCAGTGAAATCCTGTGGAAAAGACTGCATATGTGATAAAAACGACGGAGGCGTTGTTATTAACTGAATGTTTTTGAATTTTCAGAAAAGTCCAGCAGAGAAATGCCTTGAGGTCGTATTTTCTGTTTCACAGCTGCCTAACGCTGCCGTCAAAGCAAACAGCTGTAAAAACTCTTCAGAGACCGTGTAAATGGTTCGCCTATACAGCATCCTGCGTGGGTTGTTTCATCCTGACCTGCGTGGCGGCAGCTTTCAGCAGATACGTTGGATGTGTGCTGCGTAGATCCTTAGGGCTCATTTTTAACCTTTTAACACCAAAATGTATCATCAGTGGCAGGTTTTGGTGAATCACCCTGATAAACTGTATCTAGGAACAGACTTCAACCAGACGCACATTTGAAAAAGTGCTTTCTGCAAAAAACAATGACTTTTTATAATGTCACTTTTCTTAACTTTTTAAAAATCTCTTTGTTAGATTAAAACCTTCAAATAACAAGCCATCTTCATCGCTTCATGAAGATGGCGCTTCATCGCCATCTTCATCAGCGTACGCCATCCACAATATACAGCTGTGGACAAAATGGAGAGATCACTGAGACATGATCAGTTTCCCTGATTTTATTCTATGAACTACTGACAACATGTCTCCGAAATTCCAATCAAAAATGTATTTATTAGCAGAAAGTGAGAAATGGTCAAAGATTTTTCAGCCAGTTATATTTGTCCCAGCAAGTCTTAAGAGGTCAAAGGAGATGATATCGCCTGTAGATGCCACCATGTCTCAAAAGTTGGCTTTTTGTTTCTCTTAAAATGTTTCGCCGAAACTCTCCCTCTTTCATTTAGCAGAACCTAAAAATATCTGCCACTTTTGAAGTTTTCACAGCTTTGGGATGAAGAGGAGGAGACAGATGAGAAAAAGTGGGGGTGAAAAATTGAGGAAATTTGAGAGAGGAGGCGAGATTGCTTCTCAGGGGCCGGAGTGTGTGTGTGTGTGAGTGTGCGTGTCAGTGGATGTGTGTTCACCATCTGCCACTGTGCAAAAAGTTGCCTAATGAAAGCAGGGCAGGATTCATTTGGCAGGGAAGGTTGGGCCACCCTTGATCACCGCCCAATGTGAGGGAACGGCCAGCTGAGAAGGACTCAAAGTTAACTTGCTGAGGTGTCAGAACTTTAAAGGAAAAAACATTTTTAGGAATTTTACCTCCCTGCCTTTCCGTACCACATGACTCAACATAATCTAAGAACTGATGACTTGCTCTAATGGTGAGTAACGCTGAGGATAACGCTTATTTTACATATTTAATAACTTTATTTCATTTTTGACCAGCTGTCTGCCTTAGGGACGGAATTGGATCTGCTGATTTAGTCAAAGCAAGTTCTTCTTGTGTCTCTTTGTATTTCAAAAGAGAAAAAGTTTAAGACCTTGATGGCTTCTATTGTTAAGTTATTTATCTGAATGCCTGACTCTGCATGTTAAACTTTCTTCTTGATGGAAAAAAGCTTCATTAGGATGGAGAATCTTATTTTCTAATTTAAAAATAAGGAAAGCTTTGAAAGAATCAGATCTTCACTCTAGGGAGCCTGATGTAGCATAATGAAATACTCAAATATTGCTTTTCTATTTTCTCTTTTAAATGGCTTTCAATTATTGTCTCCACATCTCTCATTTCCACTTTATGAAGTTAAGCTTAGGAATAAAAGTCAGATTTAAGCCTGTTCTAACTCGCTTTGCTCCGTTTGTTGTTGGTGATTAGGTATTGATTCGCTAATTGACAAAGTGTATTACTTAGTTTTATTAGTGATCCAGCTGATAATTTTTATTTGTTGTGTATGTGTTTAAAAACACTATACCACCATTTGGATTGGTGTCATTAGCAACAAAAATTAAGACAAAGATATTTGTTGACAGTGTCAAGTGCACTGTTACATTTGAAAGACTTTCAGTTGCTTTCATTAAGAGTTTAATAAAAACTCAACCTGACAGACGCTGTAGATTCACCGTTTCCCTGAGGTAAAATAACTGGATCTGGTGTCAAAAAGTCACAGATAATTATTTGGATAAAGATCTTATTTAATCCTGAATTTATAGATGAAGCTGATCTGGATATAAAAGCCTCCTGCAAACCCTCTGAAGACAACAAAATGATGTGGATCTCGGCGTAATCTTGTGCAGTTGCAGATGTGAGAGGTGCGGCGCCCTTTGATGATTACATGTGTGAAAATTCTGCCTGACAGTGAAAATACTCTCGTGCAATTCCCACGTTTCTTATGTTCTCACATCTATTTTCCATGTACTGGAGAACTAATTCACAGCAGACTTGCTCATGTTTTTAGAACAGGGAAGATAAAAACGCGAGAATCTGCTGGTATTGCCTGGTGTTTGTTGTTGCACAGCCACTGAGGATTGCAGATTTGTGCAAGTTACTGCATGATTCGCAGAAAATGGCAGCCAGATGAAGCTTCTTCCTGCTGGCAGACTTGCTGAGACGTTTCTGAGTTAGCAAAGGCAACATTTTAAACTTTACCAAAAATCCTGGTGGAAACCAGCACTTTTACGGTAAGCAGGATTTACATTTCGCCAAGGAATGTGTTTGAGTAGCAAAATGAGTTTTCTGGAAGAAATCCTGTGTAATAATATGAACACATCAAACACAAAATCATAATCAGAAACAGCAACAAACTGTTTCATGTTTTGTTGACTTTTTTCTGATGTGCAGTTGAAACCAGATGTTTACTAACATTAAATCAGATTAACCTTTCCTATTTGCTAAATTCCAAAATGAGGCAAAATTAAATTTTTTTTTTTACATATTTATAAAATTATTTTTGTTTCATTTTAGATGTTCCCAAATATTTGCTTAAAATTGGATTCAATTGCCTTTTAAACTATTTGCTTTAATAATTTTTAAACGTTTTTTAACGGAAAATTATTTCCAAGAATGAACACGTGGCAATCCACAATTCTATTCCTGCCGTTCTCGTTGATTTATTTAGGTTTTTGCAATCATGTCACACAAACACGAGGTGTTCTCATTTTGTGCTTTAAAATTCAACCAAAGGTGTATCGCCATTTAACTGGGATGTTGGGACATAACCAATCAGAAGCTTAGAAAACCATGACATCACTCATAATGTTCTTAAAACTTCCTTCTCAACAACTTTGCTGATAAAGCCAAACATCAAGAGGCAAAACAAACAGACTTCACAGACAAGGGAAGACTGTAGCAAGAGCTCCAGTTGTGTTTTCTCGGAGGCTTTTACTCTCCTTTGTTCATCATCTTTGTGCTTTACAGTGAAACTCTGTTGCAGGCGAGTCGTTTCACTCTTTAGATAAATGCAGTCCAGTTACAGCCCCATTCAGAGCAATTTGGAGTGACGAATCGGCCAAACCGAACAAAAGACAGTTGCTAAACTGCATCAAAAGTTGTTCTGTGTTTTTCTGTGTCAGTTACTAAATGAAGCTAAATGGATGATGTGACCTACATATATTTTTAGCCATAAAGGCAGCGAGAGTGAGTGATAAGCCACTGGCCTCCCGGCTCGTGGGGGCTTAGGTTGGCAGTAAGGCATTTGTCAGTATGTGTCTTTCTTCACCTGCGGCAAAAACAGGAAATTTATTCTCAATTCCTGCCCAAACTGTTCTGGACCTGTGAAATATTTCCCAGTGGTTATAAACTACAAAACCTGGACCCTGCAGACACATTTATCTCCCTGCTTTTTTTTTTTTTTGTTGCTCCATTTGGTTCTGCCTCTCTGCTTTCATTTCTCTGCTCCCTTACACTCTATCAAGTATTTTTTCCTCTTTTTTTTCTCGCTTTCACTTCATTTCGTATCTTTTATTTTGCCTTTTAAAAGTTGCTCCTTTTAAGTTCTCGTCTTCCGTTTGTGGTGTCTTTTTTTTTCCTGCCTTTGCCGTTTCTGTCTCCTCTGCCCTCAAATCTTCAAATCTTTTTGCTCTTCCGAATGTCGACTCATACTCGGCCAACTCTGTGATCAATCCGACTGTTTGAAGTTTTAGAGATGCGAAAAACTTTTTGCTTGGTTTCTGCAGAATATAGTTAAAAAATAAATAAAAAAAAGAAGTGGGTTTCTTTCTGTTCTCTCAGGAACATTTGGTCCAGTACTTCATGCTGCTGCAGGGTTAAAGGGCTGAACAGAGAAGAACACATTTCTTTTATTAAGCTCCCCTGTTTTCACCTCTCTCTCTCTCTCTCTCTCTCTCTGTCTCTCTCTCTCTCTCTCTCTCTCTCTCTCTTTCTCTAACCTCCACATCAAAAGATGTCCAGAAAAATGGCCAATTAGGACAGCAAAAGAGCTTTATCAGGAAATTGCTGACACGAAACGGGCTCTTGGTTAATCCTGTGCCAGGAGCATGTACATAAGCTTCCAAAGATGAGATTTGGAAACAACAACCTCAGAATCTCATTTTTTATTTTTTTTATTTTTTCACACTCATCTACACGCAGCTCATCGTGTAGATTATTTTATTTGGGATTGTCTCCCAGCTTTTGATGTCTGAGTGTAACAAATCAAACCCACATTCAGGTTTTTTTATCCAATAAAAAAAATGAAAGTGCTGAATCCATGAAAAATATATTATTTGCATGATGTTTGCAGATTGTTTTTTTGGTTGGTTTTTCTAAAGACATTTTAAATTCAGTGTGAGCCCTCGGTCCAATGAGCGATGTGCTGCTGATGAATATAGATAAGCTCTGACTACGTGGTTCAGTTTGCATGCTGAGCTGCAGCAAAATTAGTGCTGCAGCTTGTAGAAATAAATGCAGTTATCGCGAGCATGAAAAATGTCATGCTAAACAAATTGTTTCAGATTAAAATGAACTGAAATGCGTTCAAAACAGAAGCGGCAAACAAATTAAATCGGGCTGCATAATACAGCACCAGTAATAAATCATTTTTAAGTGATGCCAAAGATTGACCTTTGATTTCTTTTCTTTTCTTTTTTTTATGTTACTTAAAAGCTCTTGCTGAGGACCATTTGTTTGACAAATCTGTCTTTTTTTTTTTCAAATGACTGACTGGTTGCACAACGTGAAGGAAAGACGGCGTCAATGCAGGCAGAAGCAACAAAATGGGTTCTGGATCTGGACAGAAACAAAGGAAATCGAGAACATCTATCATTGTTGTCTCCGACATTTCAACTGAGTCCCTCAGCCAAACGTGCACAACAACATAAAAGTGGAATCTATTGATCTGAGTCCACAGAAGAAAAAAAAACAAAAACATTTTCTTTGCAATAATGGACAAAAAGGAATCTAGGAGTGCAGTATCATCATTTCAGATTCAACAGACGACCCAGTCAACCATTAAAAAAAGCAAAGAATAACATTCACAGGCTCCCCTATTTAATCACACACACAACCACAGCAAACTGTTCCACCTAATATTTACAAGATCATAATCATTGTTATCAAAGACCAAATAACCAGTTTATCTGATCATGTGGAATCCACTTTAATGGTTCACTTACACAATCGTCTACATCGTTAAACGTTTTCATTGATGCCATCTGTTAGGTAAACTTTTTCATGTATATTTTATTGTCTCACTGTCGTTCCTTTTTCTGCCAGGCCAGGATTTTAACCCAGGACTTTGGGTCTTGCTCTCGGCACCATCCCTTCATAAAACATGCTCACAGGTTTTGAGAAAGTTACTCTAAATGTGATTAAAAAAAAAAAAAAACATCGTTCCATCTGACGATTGCAGAGCCGGACTTATTTTTGGGTAACCAAATGATTCATCTGCCAATTTCACTCACCTGTGTTCAATATCAGCCAAATATTAAACTGAATTTTGATTGATGGCTTTTCGTGTCATTTCCAAACCCGGGTCCTGAATTCAGAGGTAAACTCAATGCAGCTTTAAGTATTCACAGTTTTACTGCTTCAGTTTCTACTCAGAACGTCTTGAAATATTCCCCACTCTGCTTGTCGTCATCCCTGATTCAACCTTGAGTCTGAGTATTTACTTGCACAGTAAGTCTTTCAGGTGTTTCCGCGTTTTACTTTTATTTACTTACCCAGTAGCAGCTTCAGATTAGTGATCATGACAGATCTTTTCTGCGCTAAAACTATTGTTTCACTGCCTCGGTGGAGTTCATCTTCTCCATTTCCAGATCATTTACTGAGGCTCACCAGAATCAGTCCACCAAACACTTCAGCAGCACTTCAAACCCCTGTAGTTTCCATGTTTTCTCCTAGTTTTATTTTCCACCTGCGACAACCTTGAGTTCGTTCATTATTTCGTTATCACATGTTTCCTCCTCGTCTCGTCCTGCCTGCCTCTCGCCTGATCCAAACCGTCACAGCTCTTCTCTTTTGAGAGGCAAATGTTTGAAGCTCAGCGCTCTTCAACGTCTCATCTTTTTTTCATTTTTTGGGCTGATTAGATCTACATTACATCTACTTTATATGACATTAACTTTGTAAATAGCTGCTTGTACAGAGCCGAAGGTCCACCGGTGGCACTTGTGCCACATTTTGATACGTTAAGGTTTTTCTGAAGAGATGAACTTTAATTCATAGCAGTGGATCTGGAGGTCATTTCCTCAGCTCATCGCCCCTGGTGTCTGTCAGGCAGTTCTTTTATTCGTCTTGAATGTAAAAATGTGGTTAACATTTTCACACCCGTCTGAATTTGATCATCTACCTGTTGCCGTTCTATTTTCACTTGAAGGCTATGCCAATCAGTACAGTTCTGTTTAAGTAACACTAAAAAGTTGAATCCTATTAACACAAAGAAGGACATCTTTCCTAACCGTTTCATTCTCAGTCCATTTATTCCCCAATTTAATCACTCTCCCCTTTAAAAACGTTATCCTTTTTTTCCCTCACATACAAAATGAAACCTTTTTTGTTATTCACAGCCCGTCTGTATCCCATTCCTTTTCATCTTCTGCTTTTTATTTATTTATACAACTCTTCTTCAGGCCTTTATAGTCTTTCTCTCCCCCCTCCATATAATCACAAATCGATGTGAGTTGAAGCCGGGAAGAAGCTTGGGTTGATAGAGAAACAGCTGTGTGGGGGGGTAATCTGTGCACCTATAAATATTGGTATGGATTTTCCTAATTAACAAGTTCCTGTCAGCCATGCTATCCCTGATGAATTACTGCAGAGGTTTTGTGCGTTGACGGGAGCCTGTCCTATATCCCTGGGAAGAATAATTAACTCTTCGGATGAATCTTGGAAAGTAAAGAACGAGCCGTTTAGTGCTCAGGTAGATCTTTATACGCACTTCGTTGAGCCGACGGGCTTAAGTTTCCCCTTGTGTTTTAATCTTAATCAAAAATCTTAACAGTTTAATTTTCTCTCAGGCTCACTCCCTCGTTTTTGCTCCTTCTCTTTGTTCTTCCACTCTATTCTCTGGAAGTGTGTTTGCGTGGCCCCCACTTTGCCGTCTTCTGCATTTTCCTTCTTGCAGTGCCAGTCGCCCACTCTCTCGTTTCTGAACCACTTCTTTCTCTTTCATCGCGCCCTAATCTCTCGCTGGAAGCTTTTCCGGCGTACTTTATCCTTCCTCTTCTTCAGCATCCACAGCCAAGCATGTTTGCATCTCCATCTCCTTCCCCTGTCTTCTGTATCCATCAGAACATATAGGAAGCATATAGGAAGAGCGCTTTGCTTTATCCTCTCGTCTCCGGACTGAAAAGTGTGACAGGGGTTCTTGTAAAACGGCATGCTGCTATTCACTCACTTTCTTGTAAGGGAAACACCAGACAAGTCGGTGCCAATGCTCCGCTCACAAGCACAAAGGAGAAAACAAGCATGCTCACCGACTCCAACCTCTCGCTCTTTCTCTGTGCTCTGCAGACAGACGTTGAAATGATTACTAGACGGAGAAACATTTCTGTCAGAGTGTGGAAATGGGCCTGTCAGGCACTGCGAGGAGATGAAGATTTGAGATTGGAACAAGCAGGGAACTGTGTTTGCAGCGACAGGAACATTACTCCAGTGCAGGCGCACGGATTTATGTGGGGAGATGGTGGGATAAAGGTGAGCTGGTTGTTTTCCTAACGCAGACACAAAGCGGGATGGAGCGAGGCGCGAATGCGCTGAGACTTAAGATGAAATGAAGCGCGGCCGAGAGGAGAAGAAATTATTTGATAGCTGGTAAATCCAGACGGGGAGCAACGGAAGAGGAAGCAGAGTGTGTTTGTGTTTCGTAGCAGGATGTGGTCACACTCTTCAGCGCCGGGTCCCCACAGAGTCCTCAGCCCTTGGTTGTTCCGTCTGACCCGTGGTCAGTGAATGTGTGACATGTATGCGCGACCATATGCGCGCTTCTTTCTGGGTTTGTGAAAGCATGTGTGCATGTGGGCAGGGTGAAAAGATCGCTCCCTACCGCTGTCCGTTCTGGCTCTTCTCTCTCACATGCACAAAGTCGAGAATTTGTGAGCTCATTTTTCCCAGCAGCAGATTGCAGATTTTTAACTCACCAAACCAAATCTTTTCTGGCTAATTCCCTTTATGGCTTCCTTACAGTGACACTTGGTTCCCGATTCCGTCGCTGAAAGATGGTGTCCTGGTCGAGAATAGCTGTTACATTTGCAAAGACGTTATTACAAACAGATGGCTTTAACTAACACATCAGTGTGTCAACTCTACAAAACTGGCTTCTGAAAACTTAGCTGTGAAAGCAGACGTGCTTTGTTTGCAAAAAAAAGAAAAAAATTTGGAAATCTGAAACTTTGAAACTGTATTTTGAGTTATTGTTGCACAGTTTGCATATGGAGACAACATTTCACATCTTAAACTGTCCGGCTACAACAAGGCTTCATATTTGTGCCTTTTTAGCTTTCAAATGAATATCATTTACTGAAAAACATCCGAGATGTTTTTAAAATCCAATGCTCTGTTGTAATTAAAGAAGATGAGATTTTGACAAAACTCTTCCATCTACAGAAGATATAAAAGCACACACAAGTCTGACAAAATGAGGATGTGTGGTGCAAGAACAATTTCTTTCATGCATTTCAAACCTTTTTCCACCTGTAGTGAGCCATTAGTTTTGACATTTTTCTGTCGGTGGATTACATCCGGGTTTTTATTGCCCAAAAATAAGAAATAGAAGCAAGAGGAAAGACAAATGGAGTAGCCTACATTTAAACTCAAACAGGTTGTTAATTACCTGATGAAATGTTTAGGAAATGTGCTTGAAAAAAAAAAAATCTGGCTTTCACTGAATTTTCTGTCAGGAACCTCTGGTGGCAAATTCAATGAAGCAGGATCTGTGATGTGCATAAGCAAGGCCTCTCGACATGCTGCACCACTGCTGTAGTTGGACATTTTAATTTACTTAGGATCATAAGGGGGTTGCCAAAAGTCAAGTGGTAATCACAAAATAATTCAACCCAGAGAGGGATCCATGAACACACGAGAGCTGATCCTTGACCTACTGTGATTTACTCTTTCCACATACAGCCTTATTCCAAATTGTATTAAATTAATCTCTTTCCTCAGAATTAGAATACCCCCATGATGAATACAGATTTTTTTTTCTTTTGCAAATCCTATTTTCATTAATATTCACAGCTTTTGCCATGAAGCTCATAGCTGAGCTGCTTCCACTGATCATCCCTGAGACGTTTTTTGCGACTTAAATGGAGTTGAAGTTTTGGTTATTTTGACCTGCTTCATGTTGCCAGACTGGTTCTGTTTAAGTGGTTTATTGATTTTACAAGATTGTCAGTTATTACACGTGACTGTCACTTTTGAAATTGAACTCAGCTTTTCAAAAACAAGTGTTTTACCGCTGTTAACTGATGATTTGATTAATCAAAAGGTGGCAACACTGCTTCAGACAGCAATGTTATAAAAATTTTATATTTTACTTACATAATTGTAATTGTTGTTTGAAAATTACACTTTGTTTTTACTCAGTAACAATAAAAATAGTTTAATGAACTATATATAAAAAAAGTAAAAACAAAACAGTTGTTCTGTTGGTAAACAGGTAGATTTTTTTTTTTTTTTTTTGCAGTACTGCGTGTCCTGTAGAAGAAGGAAACATTTGAGAAATTATAATTTTCTCATTTTCTATATCTCAAAATTATTTTTTTTAATAATGGTGTTTGTATCTTTCCTATTCAATGTGAATGCTGCAGACCCATTCATGGCTGCACAACTCTGATGGCAGATGCTCCCCCCAGCAGGACAGTGCATCCTTCACACAGCAGAAACGGCTCCGGAAACAGCATGACCAACATGAAAAAGAGCCAGAGATGTTGACCTAGCCTTTGGTATCTCCCCTCGATCCCAATCTGATTGTGTAATTCTCTCGAAGCAAGTCCAATCCGCAGATCGGCCAGACCGTCCATGCCAGGCTCCGTATGGACTTCCTGGACACTGATGTAAAAAGATGTACCCATTAATCTAAAATCCTGGGACATAAACTGGGCTCTAATAGTCACGTCCTTACATATTATTGTTAGAAATTTTTAAAAAGTTCATACATTATGAACAAGAACACAAAATAAATACCAGATCTGAGAATCGCGAATCCTGCTCTTCTCACTTTACAATCATTCTCTATCATGTATTAGCTGAAGTTATAATGAGGCAGAACGTGGAGAAGTTGAAGGCGTATGAAAACTTTTACACTGTGTTTGCAGCAGGAGCTGCATTCCAGTTTCTGTGGACTGTAAAAAAAAAAAAAAAAAGTTTTTCCGACTTGTGTGTTTAGCTCTTACAGTCAAGAGCGCACACTCCTACTATATTATCTGATACTTGTCTTGATCCCCCTATTTCTGTCCTATTTAATGTCTCAGCAGCTTCCTCTTGCTCTTAATCCCCCTCTCTTCTCACATCCTTGACTTTAAGCGTTTCTTTCTTTCTTTTTTTTCAGCCCATCTTTCTTTCTTGCTGGTTTTTTTTTTATTTCTGCCTCTTGACTCAATCCACCACCAGGCACACATAAACTCCAGGTCCCCCGATCCGTCTTGCTGGTGTGCATGAGAATGTTGGGGCGTCATGGACGAATGAGCAGGAGTGACGGATGGAGGTGAAGGAGGTGTTGATAGATTGGAGTGGCCTTTTCATAAAGAATGCAGCCAACTGTCAGGGACTTCTATAATTTACGTCACAGCCTCATGTTTTTTTATTTGTCACCCCGCGGTTTGTAGCTTCCTCTCTAATCAATATTCACTGCCGAATTTATCTGCATATTTGTTCTCCATCAGACGCTAACAGGTGCTTTTAGGTGGACAAATGTAATGGGAGTCGGGGTGTATGTTGTTCTTATGCAGAGTGAGTCACTCAGTATTATCATATCAAGGGTACACTCATATTAATTTATAATTTGGTGAATCAACATCCTGCTGATTTCATGCTGAATTACTGATGCTCTCCTCCGGCAGTGGGACTTGATGTATGGAGAGCGGGGGAAAAGGGGAATGAAGGAGGAAGAGAGAGAGAGAGAGAGAATAACCCCTGATGAAAAACAAGGAATGGGGAGGGGGTGTGAGGAGAAAAAGGGGTGAGAGAGAGAGAGAGAGAGGGAGAGAGAGCGCGAGCTAGGAGGAGCGTTACGAGACGGAGAGAGAAAGCATGAAAGGATGACGGAGTGAGGGTTTATGCTGAGAGCAGCCAGTGAGAGAGAGGAGAGGAGGATGAGAGGAGGGAAGGAGGGTGCGGGAGTGTGTGCTGTAGCCGTCCGAAACACGTGACGAAGAAATATAGACTTGAGCATCCAGACGCACTTGTTTCCACAACGACGGCGGCAAACATGGGGGCTGTGGTTGGCACGCTGACCATGCAGACCAAGCAGAGGAGGCCATCCAGGGGTGAGGAAGCGCACACAAACACAAAATGCGTGCATGCACAATCTCTCACCCACACACAGGCAGAAACTCATGCATGCAGCTAAATATTTCTGCAGAGAAACTTCAGATTTTCCCCTCTTTAAAGCTGAGACACCTAAATATAGAGCGTAGATGTGCAAGCAGCACTGCACATATTAATAACTGGTGTTTATATGTTGAGATAAATGAGAATAATAATGAAAATATTTCATGAAAGTGGAAACAGGGCATCTGTTTATTCAACAGCGAAGTTTCAGTTTGACAACGTGTTTGCAGATGTTCTGCCTTGTTCCACAACAAGAAGACTGATGTTATGTATTTAAACATATTCTGATCTAATGTTCTTTTCTCTAAATGTTACTTTGCTTCATTCACTGTCAGTATGAATCTGCTGGCAACACACTTCCCATAACTTTGTGGGCTTTTGATTTGCAGTGTTAAGGCACTGTACTCATCAACACCAGAATTAAAAAAACTACTAAACGCAGTTACGACACCAATTACTTTCCAGAATGGTTTCCAAAATCACTGGATTATAAACATCAGCATCCACACTGGTAGTCAAACCAAAAACACTGTGTTTAGCTCGGCTATACCAGCAGGTGGCCTGTACATTAACTTTCTTTCTCATAAATCAGATTTTCTAAAGTCCCAGTCAGAACACAACAAGAATGACCCCCAAGATTTGAAATTAGACCGAAAATGTTGGAGCCTGAAGTTCACAATCCAAAATACCTTCCACGCATATGAGCTATTGTGAAAGCTGCAGATATATTTTTTTTCAACTCTTCTGATCATTTGTATCTCATTAAATTTCAGGTACAAGTAGTGCAGTACGTCTTCTATCTATCAACATGTTCTGTTAGTGTTTGAATGGAAAAATTAATGAGCTCAAGATATTTAATCCAACTGGTTTTTCAAAAAACTCCCAACTAAATTTTGACATAATTCCCAAATCCGAGGTCTGACCCTCCAAGGCAACTTGAATGCAACATAGCAAGACATCAAAATTCAAAAGAAGATCCTGAGCATGGCTAAATATCATGCAATGTTTTAACTTGTTTTCTATTGTTTTTTGGCTATGATTTCCTCTTGTTCTTTAATGGCTTTAGGAAAAAAGTAAAGCTTTTTTAAAATTAGGACTAAACAAGATAGATATATATGTAATGAGCTCCAACAATGTGATCACTGTTGTAGTTTCTAACCCTGAATGCCATGGTTGACCTGTGCAAGGGGGCAACTTCTTTATTCAAAAACTGCTGTCACAGTTTTCCATTTTTCCATGTTTAAAAGTTATTTTGAAAAAAGAAGTTATGTTTTGCTAATCATGATGAAATGAAGGTGACTTTGTGGTACATCAAGTCCCGTCATTTCTGTGAAAAATGGCTGTTGCTTTTGATTTGCTCTCAGGAGTGCATGTGTATTGGGACCAAGGAAGTGGAAATCCCGTTGTTCTGTTGGATCCTGATCAGATGTGATTGTAATGTCAGCATATTTCTTTTTCAACAGATATTATTGGATCAAACGGTCACCAAGGAAGGACGTTTCAGTAAAATCCGAGAGTGTAAATTGAGCTTTAAACTTTACTTTTCTAACTTGTCACTTACATGTTTATAGAAACAACTTACGGGGAATCAGTTTAAGATGAGTTAATTTTAATATCTCACTTTCACATAAGCAAAACAACAGATGTGTTGGCGTCTTAGTTGTTTGCTGTTTCTGTTGCACAGAGTTGCAATATCCTTCATCTACCACTACGGAAGAGGTGGGGTGCTGCAACTTCCTCTGCTGACGTCTGTGTTCTTGCTTCTCATTAACGCTGTAGGACTATATATTTCACTATTAACTATTCATTGGTCTGAAGACCAAGTTGCAGCATTCAGGTGTGATGGTTAATGGAGCCCACCATGTGCTGAAGAATCGCCAGTAAGAAGTGAAACAGCGACCTGGATGAGTGTGTGTTACTCTATCTGGCTGTGTGCACGGATACAAGCGTCGGTGCTGGTAAACACACATGTCGGAGGTATTTGTCACTCTGCTCACACTCTTCTTCTCTGTCTTGCTGTTACCTTGGAAGCATGGTAGCCATGGCAACAAAAGATGTGGGTTTTGGGGTGGGAGGGTTCAGTGAGGTGGGGGGGTGATGAGATTGGGGGCTTTCCCTAAGTAAGCAAAATACACAGAACGGCAGATGGATTTCTGCAGCTTAGCCTTGAAGTGGGATCCTCTCGTAAAAACCTGTTGCTTGTGAGAGAACGCTTTTTTTGGCCGCGTTGATTATTTTGATAAACTCACATAAAAACATGCTCATAAAATATTGAACAAGTCCAAACTGGTAGCAATAATGAATGAGCACAATGGAGTGGGGGGGGGGGCGGGGGGATCAGTGCCAGAACTAAAATATCTGTTAATAGTGAGCAGTCATTTAAGCTTATGTCTCCAGGCAGGCTGTTATCAGCTTTCAGTCCAAATTAGACCACACAGGATATTTTCCAAGTGAGCGCATATGGCTGGTTTGATCTCTTGAATAAGCCTTTTTTTTCTCCCTCCTCCACCACAAGCCCAAACACCTTCCCTGAGGGTGTGAAAAAAAGGGAAGGCGTAATTTGTTGCTATTTTGACAAAAAAAAAGAGGTGGTTGTAGAAACCCTTGCGGTGTGCAAAAGTGTGAAAGCCGACTCTCTGTGCAAATGAAAACAAGGCTTTTTATTACCCACACGTTGGTCGTGCGACAACGTGACAGAACGGGGCATGAAGCTGGAGCTGTTTGGAGGTCGTTTGTAATTCTGGTGCCGAGTTGTTTGCAGCTTTAGCTCCTTGTAGGGTTGGTGTGGCAGTAAACAGAGACATTATTTCTGTGGTGTTGGGGATAGGTTACCCAGAATCACAACAATGACCACATCTCAGAGAGAGAGAGAGAGAGAGAGAGAGAGAGAGAGAGAGAGAGAGAGATGCGATTGTATTATTTCGAGATTAAAAGCCAGATACTCTGAGCTTTTTTATTATCTGATGCAGACTGCTTTCCTTAGCCTTTTGATAATGTTTTCTCACCCTGGTTTGTTTGTTGTAGCCTGAATTCATCTCTGGAGAAGTTGTTGGTGGGCATTATCCTCACCTCCCTGGTGAATTTTCCTCACTTTATCCCTGCAGCAGAGCGTTTTCACTCCTTCCATTCTCTCTTCTCTTTACTTGTCACTCCATGCTTCCCTTCCTGCATTTTACTGTTTGCTTTTTCCTGCTTCCCGTAGCGTTTTTGTATTCTTGCTCTGCTCTTTCTCCCTGTGGCTTCTCTCTCTTCTTCCTTCCACTCCAATTTTTTTTACCATGTTTGTTTCCCTTTATTTTACTTTCTGCCACTTTTCTGCTCACATGCTGCCAACACAATCTGCTCCTGCAGTCCTCCTTATCACAACACCCCCCCCCCTTTTTTGCCTTCCTTCTTCTCCTCGACTCCTTTTCCTCCATCACCCACACTCTCATTAACTGGTGGAAGTGCTTATTAAGTCATCTTCATCCCTTGGCATCCCAGCAGTTTGTATTTGTGCACATGTATTCCTTCAGAGTTGGAGTCTAGACGTGTGTTTACTCAAAAATCAATATTGGCATGCTGCTCAGTGTGCCTAAATGGGCTATACTTGACTCACTCTTTCCAAACATAATCAACAGTGGCACACTAATATGTGAGGAAGTGGCATTGTGTGTACTTCTTTGTCTTGCACAAACACGCAAAGCTGCAGCTACCCTCCGGCGCTTCAGTTCTCCTTCACGGGCTGATGATGTGTGTGTACACACAAGCAGGGGAGTGCAAACTGTCTTATTTGCATAATATTTTGGTTCTCAATGACTCCTGAAGTAATGTGTTCAGCCTTTTAGTGTGTCTGTGTGAGCGAGTCACTGGACTTTCCCTTACAGGCCAGGCAGGAACTTCTGACTTGGATTTGTTTCTGTGGAAAACGATGCATTTCATTATACAGTTTTTGACCATATGGAGCACGATTATGAGCCCCAAATACTGTTGTTGCAAATAAAAATCTATTTTTACAATGCATACTGCGCGCCGCCACAGAAGCTCACGGCCAGAAGAGTTGCTACTTTCTTGAAGAGCAGCCCATTTCCGTGGGCCAGGATGGCAGATTAGGCTAATTCAGATTATGTAAATGACAAACTCTCTGGCAAGGATTACAGGACTCAGGATAGAAGGCTGAGGAGCGCGGCATAGTGGAAAACCGAGGAGGAGGTTTGGCAGAGGGAGAGATAAGACGAGGATAAAAAATAGTATCAAGCAGGAGAAGGGAAAATATGTGAGTTTCAGGTTGTGATATATTGAGCTAAAGGTTCTGCGGAAAGAGGAGCTTATAGATTTTAGGGTTTTTTTTAGAGTTGAACGACAAGCTTTCCTGTTTTTACTCACTACAGTTTTTACTAATTTCTCAGTCGCTTTGGTGCATTTCTCAGAACAGAATTGGAAATCTGAAAACTACTTGTTCAATCTTCAAATCATTGTCACTTGAGCACATCAAAAAGGCAGTTTTCTCATTTCTGTGAAAGCATTGCAAATGCTTTTGTAAATCCATGCAAGTGATTCTGTACAATTCTCTGCTTTTTCCTACAGTTTCAGTCGCTTAAGTCCTGTTGATCAAAATGCTTTTGTGTTGAATAATCCTTACTTCCAGTTAAGCATACATTTGCTGCATAAGTCTTAAAAATGCTCAAGCAGGATGCCATAGCACACATTTCCATTAGACTTTTCTTTTAGGTCTTTCCAGAATCGATAAATTGCTCCCAGTGATCAAAACACCACTGAAATATCACAAAGTTACTCATCTAATGGCAAGTATAGAGTGTACATAATCAGAGGACAAAACAGTGTTACATTTCTGATAGTGGAAGGATAAGAATTTGGGGAAGGTCAATCGCCAGAAAGAAGTAGAAGAGGGAGAGGAGTGAGGAGAAAGAGGCAGAACGGGGCCAAGGACACATGTCAGTTTCCATCACTCCAACATCATCAGGGAATGGTTTGCAACCCACAACAAGACCCTGATGGAGTTCCTCTCGCCCTACTCTTCATTCCTTAACCACAAAGAGGATTGATTTCCCCCCCCCCAGCCTCAGCATGGAGATGGAAAGTAAAAGAGACTGCTCTGTAATTCTTACAGCACAAGATTTACAGTTTTCCTTAAGGAGACCATCTTGTGTTCACATTTCTACTTTTACATTTCTCTCTTGGTCTGACAACAAATTACAGTGAAAACATAAAATCTTTTGCAATCTCTTGCCGCTGACCTCCAACAATTACAATTTACAACACTTGTCATCAAAGCTTAAACCATAGTTTACATCAAATTATCCCTCCAGACGACACTGTGATATTGACAGCATGACTAATCAATTTGACTGCTTTATCTGTACAAAGAGAAGCAAAAACTCGTCATTCTGAGGCACTGACATGTTCACTGGCACAGATATTTACTTTTGAGAGACGAACTAAGGATTCTGAGACACAGACTGACTTTTGCAGGTAATCCACTGTGTTTTGAGAAATGCACTCACTGTTTTGCAAAACGAGTCGAGAAATGCATCAAAGTGACAGAAAACTGTAGCAAATGAATGTGCTACAGTTGTGAAATGTGGCAAATGAAAGGGTTTCTCTGAGTTTTGCTTTCTAGGTTAGATTTATTTAAGCTCCTCTCAGGTCTGCAGTTCTTGTTTCAGAGCCTGAATCATGCAAGTTTCCAGATCGCACCTGTTAAATGAAAACCTTGTTCTTGACGTACAAGAACTCAGCATTTAAAGACGAGTCTTCTGAAGGAGACACGCTTTGCTTGTAAAAGCTTGTATCTCTTTCTTAATTGTGAGAATCAATTTATTAAAACACTTCTTCTAATAAATTAGTGAAAAAAAAATTTTCACTAAGATAACAGGGCCTAAGAAAAACATTGAAGCGTTTAATACATGCACTGTGATGAAGGGCCAGATTTGTCCAGTTCTGGAGTTGTGGGCTACACAAAAGCCAATCAAAGGGCCTCACATGCCCCCAAGCACTAATGTCTGACACCCCTGGATTAACTGGTGAGTAATTTAATTCGTCGGATTGGAGGTATGAGAGCCACTGAGACAGAGACCTGAAATACATTAACTAAATGAAGAAGATCCATCCTCCTAAGGGAGTCTGTGTGAAGGATATTGGAAAATCCCTGCACCACTCGTGCTTTTTTTATTTATCTTGAATTGAATTGATTCTACCTGTTTAACAGTAATTTATTTTACGATCTGCAGCACTGCATTACAAGAATCCACATAACTGAGCCCATTGATTAAAAAAATGTTTTTGTAAGATATTTTGAGCAGTTTGCAGATATGTCTGGTTCTGAAACCTCCTGTTGAATATAGTCATTCTTTAATAATTATTCTGTGTGTTTAGAGGGAGGCTTGTTAACCTTGGAAACATTTGGAGAGATGCCCACCGGACAAACAAGCTGATGATGTCTAATATAACCACAGAGCTAAACGGTGGCAGAGAAAAGCTGTTAATGTCACTGACATTTTTTTTTTCTGCCGCCTTACAAATGGACTGACTTTAAATCGCTTTTACCCCACAGGACTTATTCACCCATCTCCATCTGAACTCGCAAGGGGTACAAATGCATACACTGATCACAGATTGGTTGGCAAAATGGGGTTAAGTGTCCTACCCAAGGTCACTTTGACATGTAGCAGGGGAATCTGGCATCAGGCTCTCTGCTTTCTGATTGCCAGACACCTTCTCTCCTCACCGAGCCGCAGCCGTCCCTTCTGATCTTCTTGAACAAAACCTTTATGCCTTAACATGGCAATTCTCCTGTGTGAAAGGAGCAGCTGCAAATAGATATAAATGGTGTATTTAAAAGCAATAAAAATGATGAAAATCCATCATATACCGACTGAAACAAAGTTTTTCATAATATTGTATATCCTCATTGGTATTTATTGTTGTTACACTCTGAAACTTAAAAATTAAAAAGAACATAATGGACAAGATTAAAAAAAAGCTCCCAAACTTCACGAATCATATTGAATCGAAAGCTTTGCAGCCATTTGTGTGGAAAAATGGTTCATTATTTAGGTCTTTGAGTGCTCAGTAGGGACCCATGTGATCAGAAATGTATTGCAAGAACTGATGCAACATGAGGGTTAGCATTTAATATTCTTGCGGTTATACTTTATTAAAAACTATTTTCTTGCTCATTTTGAACAGGCTGGATCAAGCCAAAGTCCTGCTTTTGATTTTACTGGTGCATTTAAAGTTGCATGAAGGTTGTAGGCTTTCGTAGCTGAACGACTAGACTTGGATTGTACGCATAAAATATGCTAAGGACTAACTACTGATAATGAGCTGTTAATTTTTCACTTGATCACAGTGATGACTGATGAATCAAGTACTGGAAAATAGATTTTCTGTAAAAATTACATTTATTAAATCTAAAAATTGTCACTTTTTTGGCACTGAAATCCATACATTGATCAAACAGTTTGGTAGATGATGCGCACTTACACAATTTCTCCCCATTTGGAAACTGGCATTCACATTTATCTAAATAGGCTTAAAACTTTTAAAGTATGACACGGGGAAGCTGCTCTGAGTCTTTCCTGCTCCACAAACATTTCCTTGACCTGGAAAAAGTTAGCTCACATTGCACCTGCTAACCTTAATAAAAAACAGTAACATCAGCAGTAATGGTTTGCATTGAGCTGTGAAACTCCACTCATTTATCTAAATAGTGTCAGAATTTTCTTTAGGAAAATATGTTACTTTTGTTTGCAGTGGCAACATGATAAATTATTTAAAAATAAATATTAATATAGTACAATACTGGTGCTAACAATAAAGCCTCCACTTTACTCATTTTTAAACCAAAAAGCGTAAGAGCAGCTTTTGTGTTGACGCGTCTTAAAACATAAAAGTATAGCATAAAATATGACCTACATTTTGCATTTTAAACAAAATGCACTGATGAGTTTTTTTTCTGTGATGTATACGCAGCTGGTCCCAATTTACTTTATTCATATTTAAAGAAATTTACGCTTGGTTGAGGTAGTATTAAATCAAAAAGACAGAGGGAAGATTATCCAATTTGATGCAGTACTTATGATTTAAAAAAACAAAAACAAAGCTCTCATAAGAAGCAACAAAACAAGTGCAGATCTGGAGATAAACCTGTATTTTGTGTGTTTCACTTGTTAAGCTATATGATTGATTGCAAGACTTCTAAGAGAATGAAAACAAGCATCTGTTTGAAGCCACGCCTGTTGGGTCTGTTTGTGCTGAAATCACAACTTTGATTCATGTGATCCATCTCTACTTTCACAACCACCTCCCACACAAACCCCGTTGTCTCTTCATATTCTGTTTTCTTCCATTTTTCTCAGCATCACAAAAGCTCAGCTGGGATTTTTTTGTTTATTTATTTTTTTACATTTACACTTCCAGCTTCAGAATTTTCTAACGCACAAAAAAAAGCCATCCATCCATTTATTGTCTGTATCTGGTTGTCCTTGCGGGGTTGTGGGAGGGCTGCTGTCTCCAGCGGTCTTTAGGCGAGAGGTGGGGTTACCCCGGACAGGTCACAAGTTCATCACAGGCCAACACACCATCCAAACACCTAACTAAGTTAACAGCCATGTTTCCAATTTCAGGAACATCCATCCATTTTCTTACACCCTTGTCCCTCAGTGGGGTCGGGAGGGTTGCTGGTGCCCATCTCCAGCTGGCGTGCCGAGCGAGAGGCGGGGTTCACCCTGGACAGGTCGCCAGTCTGTTGCAGGGCAACACAGAGACACACAGGACACACACTCACACCTAGGGGCAATTTGGAGAGGCCAATTAACCTGACAGTCATGTTTTTGGACTGTGGGAGGAAACCGGAGTACCCGGAAAAAACCCACGCATGCACAGGGAGAACATGCAAACTCCATGCAGAAAGACCGGGAATCGAACCCAGAACCTTCCTGCTGCAAGGCAACAGCTCTACCAACTGCGCCACTGTGCAGCCCATTCTCAGGAACAAATATCTGTAGTTCAGACTGAGCTGATTTGTAGGTTAATTCGTAGGCTGTTGCATGCGATTCTAAGTCTGAAATGGTTCCTTGTTTATGTTATAAACATTATGCTTTTAATCTGTAGACAGGTTTGCCTTTCATGTGCACTGGTGAAACACAATTTTCATATTCATAAAAACTCAAAATATATGTGACTTTTCATCTTCACTTATTTAGTTGCATAACATTAAATATTTCCAGCTACTTTAGAGGTTTTGACCAGGATCATTATTATGTTTATGTCCTATTATGAAAAAAACATGTCGTTAATAGTTTTTGGAAGGAAACTCAGAATAAATCTGCAATATTACACCCAGAGTCCCAGACACATTATTTTTGTAAGGACGGCAATTTGCTCACTTCATAATTGTATGTAAATCACCATCTCAGTGTAAGTTTTAACTGCAGAATCGAATACTCTTGTCTGTTTTTATCCTGCATGGCCTTTAAGTCCTTTAGAGCAAATCGGTGGCTCTCAGGCAGCTGTAGCACTTGACTGTCAGCAAACATCTAATTCCTTCAGGGCTCAATAGTGTAATCAATGCCACACTAAGTCAAATCTGTAATGCACAGAGTAGCATTAACACACCCGATGGTTCTGTTGGTAGCAAACCTCCCACACCTTGTGACACCTGTATTGCAAATGTTTGCAAATATTCTATTTTATGATTTAAAAGCAACAAGCGGTCATAAGTTAGCTTTTCATTTTGCAGCACAGTAAACTGCGTTCAGCCTGGTTTGTCCTCTGATAAGTCGATATCCCCTACCATATGATGTTTATAAGATGTGACCCTTATATGATTCTGTTCTGTTTGTGGTAACTAATCTCTTAGACCAAGTGTGGCGCTCTGTGCTTTAGCGCGCATTTTGGACTGCAGAGGTTATCTTCATCTGCTGTGTTTGTGCATCTTGTCAAATAAAGGTGTTGCTTAGTAACTTCAGTTTACAACCTGAATGGGAGAAATGGTAATTGGCATTAAAAGTGAAGCTCACATTAATTAATATTATTTGAAATGTCTCATAAAATAAGATTAAATGTTAATATTTCCTCTAAATGAAATTCCTCTTGGTCTGCAGCTGTAACTCAGGAGCCTAAAGTAAGTGATGACTCTGTGGTGCAGCAGAGCCCCCTGCAGGCAGCAAAATGAAAGCTTCACTTGAGTTTATTTGGTTCCTTTTATCATTAACATTTTCATGTACTCATTGGCTGAAGAAGCAACTTACAAGGGTCAGTCTTCAAAACAGTGAGATACTGTCAGACCACAGCAGGATGAAACATGAAGATCACCAGTGAGTGTCTTTGGAGGTTGCTGAATGAAAAAGACTTTTTTTGTAGAGATGGATGCCAAACAAACTTCCTGTTTTTTCTCCATTCGTCTTTACAAACTGGCTGAACCTCAGTCAGACTGGATGACTGACTGTAGGTCTGGAACTTCAGTCCTCAAGGGTCAGTGTCCTGCTTCTTGTAGATGTGTCCCTTGTCCTAAACACTTTAATTACATAGTGAAACTGCCTCATTAGCATGCAGTCAAGCTCTCTGGAGATCTGCTAATGAGCTAATATTGGAGCCAGGTGTGCTGAAGCAGAGGTAAGTTGCAGGACACTTTGAGGACTGTAGTTTGAACCTACTGATCTAAACCATCAAACGGTGTGTTTAGGGTCTCTGTTTGACTGGAAGCTGGAAGCTGAACCTCCCGGGTCTTAAAGTTTCCCTCTATGATTGACCTGTTCTTGGCTTGAGACATTTTCCCATTAACTCTGACGAGGTTCTCTGGCACTGCTGAGGCAACATATCCCCATAGCAGGAAACTGACTCCACAATGTGTTCAGGCTGAAATGCAGTGTTGGCGTTTCTTCACACTGAACTTTTTGCATGTAAACCAAAACAATTAAATGCCATAAATGCAAAATCACCCCTGTAATCAAAGCTTCTTTAAATATCTAGTTTAATTGAGCAAAAACAGATCCAACTTGACGTGTGGTGTTCATGTTTGAAGTATTTTAAATAAGTCATGGGCTTTTCCAATCCAAGATTACAGCTTGATCGACTCCTGTGCAAGATGTTTGTGATAATCTCTCACAAACATCATGTAAGCTTCATATTTTGGGAATAAATATTTTATCGTGAAGTACGCTGTTGGTTTGTTTATCTCTCTGAGACATTGGCTGGATGTAAAGCTTCAAACATTGACGGTGTGTTGGTTTGTGCTGCCCCCTGCTGGTGGTTAGAATTTTCAGGTTTCTGCCAGTTTAGATCGACCCCATAACCTCTGCAGCTCAGTCAATTGAATCACCATGTGTTTCGATTTTTTTTTTAAAGGAAATACAAATCTTGGAGTAAGACTTCAACTTGTTTAGTCAGAAATGTCACTTTGTTCTAAATAGTTTCTGCTCAGTGAAGATGACCGTATGTAAATGGGAAGCAATTAATCTAGTGCTGATCTGTTTGAGAACACACAGAGAAATAATCCCATACAGCTGAAGGTGAGTTCATCAGTGTGACTGTGCAGAACAGAGTGGACCCTACAATTAAAATATAGCTCCAAGCAGTGAAGGACACAGAGACTGTAATACAAGGGTTGAGGAGGACAGAAAGAGAGTTACTGGGATGGAGAAAAGGGTCGGGACATGGGAGGGAGACGCTTCCGGGACATGGAGAGATAAGGGGATAAAAAGAAGCAGAGGAGTGCAGATGTTTCTGTAGCAGTGGAGGAACCTCATGGCGGCTCAAAGTTCATGGGGGCTGTTCCAAAGTTACTTGTTCTTGGTTATCATTATGTGAAGTTGTCATTAGAGAGAGATCAGAATGGAAGGAGAGGAGCAGAGGGACAGCAGCTTACAGACGATAGCCATCGTTCTGCTGTGTTGTGGTGCCGCCAAAATGCTGCACCTGCTGGGAGTCATCGCTGTGGAGGGTGAGTTTTACTACAGCTGCAATCCAGGTCTGATTCAGTCAGAAGAATAACAGTTTCAACACCAAGTTTATGGGAGAGAAGGATCACATAATGATTAAACAGGATTACTTCTTGATCTATTGCTACTTCTTAGCGTTAGTTATTCAGTTGTAGCGCCTGAACGGTTGTGCATTTTCTGCTGTTTGTTTCAAAATTTATCAACGACTTAATTTATTTGCTATTGTTTCCCTTATTCCTCTGTAGTATTGCAAACAAATAACATTGCATTGCAGAGGATATATAATTGCACTGTTGATCAAACTCATTTGTCTGTGAAATAAACAGTTGAATGTAAACGCATGTATTTATGTGTTCAGTCATTTCATGGCGCTATACTTACCCTCTAATTAAAATCCTATTTATCAACTTCTATAAGAGAACATTGAAGACTATTCATTCCACACAGATGGCACAAAACATCAACTCTGCTAATCTAATCTATTTTGCACGTCTGAATAATATTTAATGAAGAACTGCTTGACTCAATTAGATCCTCTGCAACACATGCTGCTACCGTTATGCCCAGGACACTATTTCAAAGATAGAAAATAATTGCAGTAAATCCATTTTTGGGAAGATATAACGATCTTAGAAAGAGGCTATAGTGGCTGCTTCAATTCAGGAACGAACCCCAACTGTGAAATGATTGCATTCAAACATTTGCTACATAGAACACGAGTACGGATGTGTCGGTCTCACGTTGCACTTTGTAATGTTTTGCATGAAAGCGGTTTGCTTTAAAGAGTTTTGTTGTATACTTGCTGTTGCTTGGTGTGTCTCTCTCTAAATGCAGTCCTTGATAAGGACGCCATAAAGTCTGACTTCCCTGCTTAACGAAGCTTGTGACCTCCAGCAGCACGTCAGAGAGTCGAACAGATTCAGAGAGGAAACATTAGAGGTGATGCAGTATTTTAGGTTCTGTTAGGCAACAAATGCTGCGTCGTTCAGGAGAGTTATAGCTCAATAAAAGGATGATTACAGCGTTGGGTTTGTAATGGTATTTAAACATTCAATAGGCTCCCGATCTGAGTTCTGAACATCTGTAGCATTAACTTGTCTGTTTCTAAACTGGCAGTAAGTAAAGTTCAAACCCAACTTTCTCGAGATGTATAAAGGGTGTAAACATTTTTGTGCCTTGTATGCTGGATTTTAATTGTTTAACTGGAGACTGCGACGAAACTCAGAATAACCGTAGCTGCACCACAACCTTGTCCTCATGATTTATTGGGAGAACGAACTTGGAGAGGCGCTGGAGTAATGAGGCTTTGCAAAGCCCTAATGGTTTTCCCACAGATATAAAAATGTCTCAATTTCAAAACTGCCAATGTTTCAAAGTCCTGATTGCAAAGAACACAATGAACCTGAAGCTACACATTAATCAAAAGCTGAAATAAAAGGTTCTGATCGCATTTTACGCTTCAAATCCACTGCGACTAAAACTATCAGATCAAATCAAAACAATATCCACATCTAGAAGTAAAGATTTCATCCAACTGGAGCTGAGATTTTGTATTTTGAAAAAGAACTTTCAAGAAAGTGAAAAAGTTATTTTCACTTATGTTAAATTACGCCATGCAATGTTTTCTAACCAGTGTTTGAAGGCGAGAAGTTTTATTTACTGGGGGGTTTCTGTGCCACAGTCCTGCAGCCATAAGTCCCAGTGCGGATATTTTATGTAAGGCAGATACATTTCTAATATTAGATCCTCATCCTACGCTTCTGTCTCTCTTTGACATCATCTTGAAAGGGCCTTCATTAAACATCACTTTTTATTATCTAAACATCTCCGAGATTTCTTCCTATTTTTTGCTCCCGGCTTTTATTACTTCCCATTATGACCACTTTATCATATTCTGAATTTTTATTAGCACTTCTAATAAATTATGCACAGTTATAACAGTATGCATAATTATTACTTTGCAGATGGCTAAGGGGTCTGAGAGCTGCGAAGATGGGTTTGTTAGAGAGTAGAGATGGAGGGAAGGTATTTGATTTTATGCTGGGATGTTCACCTTTAGCCGTGTGTGTGAGAGAAGTCAGTGGTGTGTCCTTTCTCCCCTCCCCTGCAGCGAGGTGGATAATGAGTTGGTAATGATGGGGCCCAACAGAGGACGAACACGGAGCTACTGATCTGACCTCTACCTCTCTGCAGTGCCATGTCTCCTCCTCTCTTCTACGGATTAACTGGAAGAATTAAACGAAAGCAAAATAAGGCTCCACAAAATAAGGCTGATCATGTTGGTTCTTGCCATTGCATATTATATATAGTAGGATGTGAAGATTTTTATTTATTTTTTTATTTTTTTGGCAGAATGGAGAGGTCTTAAGTTTTTTGAGGCTGTGATGGTATGTTATGACTGTAAGCATGAAAGACACGAGTGTTTATCTCTATTGTTACACTGTTTTCACTGCAATTCAGTGATTCAAGAATTTATTCCCAACTAAATAAAGTCTTTATAAAGACTAAATGCAGGTAGATCTTGATTTTTTTTTTTCATTTATGCAATTTTGGTTTCTTTTTTTCCCCCTGAAAGCAATTAAAAAAAGAAACAGTTGTAACGTTAACTGGAAGTGTTCCTCTTTGTGTTTCTTTTCAGACAAAGCCGACGATGACTTGGAGATGACCATCGTGTGCCATCGGCCGGAGGGCCTCGACCAGCTCGAAGCTCAAACCAACTTCAATAAAAGAGAGCTCCAAGTTCTCTACCGGGGCTTCAAGAACGTGAGAGACTTTACGAGTGCAATGAAAACAAGACATCAGACTGTTTATCGTCTCTAAATATGACATATTCAATCCTGAAATCACATTAGGTTATTTTTTAACAAGCTTAACAAAGGTGAAGAAAGAGGTGCACATTAGGCTAATGCTACGCAACACAACTATAAAAAAATGTCTATCGGAACATTAATTTATCTTATTTTGTGTGAACTTACTCAAGTTATTCAACTGTATTACATGTATTGTTTCCTTCTTAATATATGTAAATATATTAATAACACAGTAACATTATATCCAGTTTGTCTTAATGTCTGATTCTCGTTTCAGGCACATCCCACTCACCTCTGTCCGTTTTTCTGCCCCTCTCTCCTTCCAGGAATGTCCCAGTGGAGTTGTTAACGAGGAAACCTTCAAGCAAATCTACTCACAGTTTTTTCCACATGGGGGTGAGGAGGACTGTGTGTCACCTTTGCTTCTGTGTTGACTCAATTCGGTTTACTCACTGCCCCTTTTATCTGTTGCTCCAGACGCCAGCACTTACGCTCACTACCTGTTCAATGCTTTTGACACCGGCAACACAGGATCAATAAAGTTTGAGGTTTGGTTTATTCCTCTCCACAGCTCTGGCTGGTTGTCACCATGTGAAGGTGTTTCCCCCCCCTCTCCCTCTCTGCGGCTTTCCAGTTTGTGATTTCATCTTTGTGTCTGCGTTTTCCCAGGACTTTGTTACAGCTTTATCCATCCTCCTAAGAGGTTCTGTCACAGAGAAACTCCAGTGGACCTTTAATCTCTACGACATCAACAGAGATGGATACATCAACAAAGAGGTTTGCGATATATATTTTTTTCTTTTTCGTCTTTTTATTTCAACAGTGGGCTTTTGCACCTCAGACCTCTTTAAGTCTCGTCTTTTGATGTTTTTTTACACAGGAGATGACAGACATCGTCAGAGCAATATATGACATGATGGGGAAATACACATACCCTGTCCTGAAAACTGATGCACCCAAACAACATGTGGATGCCTTCTTCCAAGTACGAACATTGTGACTTCTACATCTAAATCTGCTAAAACACGAACACGCTTTAGAGTAGCACTAACAGAAAACTATTTAGAAGTTAGGAAAAGTATAAGTTTATGGAGATGTCCAAACTAAACGCAATGCTAATCTCACAATTTTGTGTCATAATGCAGAAGTATTTTAGACATGCAGCATCTTGCAAAAGCATTAAGAATTTACACTCTTTCTAATGTTATGTTGTGTTAAAACCACAAACTTTTCTGGGATTTTATGTGAGAGACTAACACAAATTGTGAAGTGATCAAGTGCTGAAGGGCCTCGTGATAACTCTGGAGTTGTCTAAATTTAGGATTTCAATCAAAGTATTTTAGAATGGCCCAGTCAAAGTCCAGACCAAAGTCCAATTAAGAGACTGTGGCTAAATCTGAACTGTTTGACACAAAATGAAGTCACCCAGAATGTGCTAGAATGGCCAAGTCAAAGTCCAGAGCTCGATAAATATTACAAAAGTTGCACATTTATGCTCATAGATACTCCAATCCATTGTTTTCAAAGAATCTGCAAAAACATGGTGCAACAAAGTGCATTACTTGGAAAACGTGCCACACTTTTCAGATGGAATTGTAAAAAAAAAATCCAAATCCTTACATATTTTCTTTCCACTTCACAGTTGTTGTGCTCATGATCTAACACATAAAATCCAAATAAAATATCCTAATGTGACAAAATGTGGAAATTTCAAGGATTACTTTGGTAAAGGCACAATATATTTGTAATATCCTTAATTGTCTTTAACATTCATCTGTCCACAGAAAATGGACAAAAATCGAGACGGTGTCGTCACGCTTGATGAATTCCTCTTTTCTTGTCAAGAGGTAGAGTTCATCTTTCAAAGTATCTAAACTGAGAGACGTACACAGTCTTTGAAATTATTATTTATTTAAAAAAGTATTAAAACTCTGAGTTTATGGTTTTGTTTTTATTTCTAAAAGCCAAATCCACTTTCTCCGGATTTGACCATCTGAAATATCTACACAATATTATCCCTCCAATAAAACTAACTTTACTCACCATTCATTAAAGGCCTCCCACCTTTGCAAGTCTCACTATAGTGGCTATTAATTATGGTCTTTGCTATCTTCCATATCGGTGTGTTTGTGTTGAGAGAGATCATTAAGCTTTTATTACCTTATACCGCCCCCTAGTGGCTTGTAAAATGAATTAAAGGGTGATTGTTGGATGGCTCTCTTATCTGAAGTCAGCTTTTTAATTTCGTTTTCTTTTTTCTTTTTTTTATTTTGAACAGGATGAAAACATCATGAGGTCTCTGCAGCTTTTTGAAAATGTCATCTAAATGGCAAATGCCAGGAGGGGGGTGGAGCAACAGATGAAAACACAGAGCAAGAGACGAGGGAAGAAAAAGGATAAGGAGAATGAAAGACGGACAAGAGTTTGCAGGAGTAAAAAAACATCAAAACCTCAGAGAGAAGCGAAACAAGGAGCTTTAACTGCCACTTTGGGTTTAGAAATGTATCTCTGGAGAACAAACCTTCACTGGTTTTTGAAATCGTCTTTCAGATTCATTTGGTCTTTCTCTGAGTGTCTACCTCGTCTCTGTCTCCTTCATTTGTCACTGTTGTGGCTGACTTTCAGCTTGGACTGTATTTTGTTGTTTTTTTGGGTTTTTTTCTTTTTTTGCCAATGTGTAAATATGCAGCCAGTCTCTCCTTTGGGCCAGTCTGTCTCTTTGTTTTGAACTAAAAAGCAGCTTACAGGTGTATCTCCTAAGCAACAGTCTGTTTACAGCATAATTTCACGTAACAGTGCAGCAAAAAACAGTTTATGAAGCATGTAGGGCAGATGCCCACGTTATACTGTATTTAGTGTGTATTTGCAAAGTTGTGGGCAGAATATTTTGTCTTAATGCTTACATTTGAGAACACATAACTTTGCAGTGCTGAACTAAGTGTCCGTTAAGACATCGTAAGTCAGTTCCTGAGCGTTGTAACAACTAAGCTGTGTTATATAGGTATTTAATTGTTTTTGTGGCTCTTTCTTACTGTCTGATGTCTGTCTGTGTTTCTTACTCTGATACCTGTCTGTCCTGTTGTCTGAGTGGCTATAACTCTGTAATTATGCTGCCTGTCTCGATATCTGCTGAATAAAGAGCTCATCAGTCGGCTTCCAGATAGAGAGCAACACATACGCATGTTCTCGTGTGTTTGTTTGTGGTGCCATAACGTCAACGTCCTGCTTGCAAAGCTGTTTAATTTCGGGCATGTGCATAAAACGGTTCATGTGGAGGATCCTTCAGTGAAAAGAAGCATGTTTTAGAGAGACGGGGGGGGGGGAAAGTTTTGTCTTCGGCTCTGTCTTGTTCATAAACCAAACACAGACTCAGAGTGACCAACATTTCACTGTGAGGGGAGGAAGGATGACGGAGGAAGGCAAAGATCCAAGAGCTAGACCTCAACACTGACTCTGGAGGAATGGAAGCCATTTTTCAAACAAGAGCCATCATTTTTGATGATTGAGCCGGAATGAAAGATTTAAATATTTCGCTTTTACTCACTGTGCTAAGCCAATAACGTCATCTAAATGAGTTGCAGAAATCCAGACAAGACGACAGAGAGGTAAACAGACTTAAAGACAATTTAAACTGTCGTTTCAAATGATGTGTGTATTGAAATATTGTATAAAGTCATATTTATCAATAAACTTTTCAGGGAAAAAAAAAAACACCAACTCATGTCATGTTTTACGATTCTACTGCACATGCTTGCTTCCCCCACCTTCTTTACCTTATTATACTAACGGAGTTAAAAACCTGAAAATCTTTTTTTTTTTTTTTTGGTGTACCAGAAAAGGAGCAAGAATGAAAAACAAAAGATCACAACAACAGTTTATAATATTATTTACACATGTACAGTAAAAGTACAAAACAGAGTTTTCTGGCTCGATTCAAAAACATAATAATGTGCATATGAAAAGACTTTAGCAACATCTCTGAGCATGCATCACTCCCTTTATTATCTTAACTTACAGCATGGGTGAGATTTTCCTATTTCCTGAAGCCTGTCTTCGTTTTATTACAGCTCAAACCACGTTTTCCACCCAAAATGCAATATTTTTGGCATCTTTTTGTTTGGCCCAAGTGTTGCTTTTTCTATGTGCAGGTTTATATGTGCAGGTCTGTGAGAGTGCATTAAAAAAGAAGTACTTTATGAATGGAACTCTGGATAAGCACCACAGAAATGAAAAAATGATGAGAAACAATATCAGCTTTTGTTTCTGCTTTGACACGTTTTGCAGAGCCGACGCACCCAGAAATGGGTGTTAAGAGAAAGCACACTCATAAAACAATATAATCTCATGTTTTACAGTGTGACATTAATTACATCCCTCATACAAACTGCATACAAGACATTTCCTCCCCGTCTTATTCCAGTGAACAGAATAAGTGCAAGCATATGAGAACAAATACGGTGGCAGATTTATTTTTTATTTTATTTTATTTTTTTTTTAAGAAGTCTGTTTCAGATTTGTTTTGCAAAGTTCTGATTTTTTTTTTCCACCCAGGGTGGAAAATAAAAATAATCCACAGTTTCTGCTTCTGAGTGCGCGTCACTCACCAGAATTTCATGTCCCGTTCTACAATCCTCTGCTTAAATAGACGGGACCCATGCTTCAGTCTCAAGTCACATTTGTTCCTCCATACAGCATGAATCAAAGTAAGTCCCAGTGGTTTCATTTAATTTATCTGTCCCTATTCCCTGTCCTCGGCCCACGGCTGGAGGTTCTGCAGAGCGTACAGGGAGGAGTTATGGGCGCACAGAGGATCCGACACCGCGGATTCGCTCAGGGACTTCTGGAGGGCGGACTGCTGCAGCTGCAGGATCAGGCGATTGGCCTGCTGACGCTCCGCCTCCCTCTCCTCGGCAGTTTGTCTCCTGAAAGACGACAGGAGGAATAAAACATTTAGGAAGTCGTTGCAACGGGAAACAAATGGCGTTGAAGATCACAGAGAAAGACAGAATGCTTCGGCCATGAATTTCAGTTTGATAACCCGAGGTTTAAGGAATGCGAGGCTCTGTCTTAAGCTAAGTTTACAAAGTTTCATAGATAGATAGATAGATAGATAGATAGATAGATAGATAGATAGATAGATAGATAGATAGATAGATAGATAGATAGATAGATAGAACTTTCTTAAACCGTCATAAATATTTCTTGAATAATAATGTTTGCAAAAAATAAATAAAAGTAAGCTAGTATTTTATTTATTTATTTATTTATTTATTTTTTATTTTATTTTATTTTTTAAAGAAAAAACTAGTAAATATTAAAGTTAAACACAAGCTCAGGGGCGAAACAGAGCAACTTCAATGTTGTCTCAAGTTTCCTACCAACCTCCACTTGGTTCTGCGGTTCTGAAACCAGGTTTTGACCTGCGCGTCGGTCATCTTCAGGCTCTTGGCCAGAGCCGCCCGCTCGGCGCTGGCCAGATACTTCTGCCGGTGAAAGCGCTTCTCCAGCTCGCAGATCTGGACTCTGGAAAAAGAGGTTCTGGGCTTTTTCCGCTTCGGAGGCGTCCGGTTCTGATACGGGTGACCTATCCGCCGAGTGACTGCAAAAGGAACCAGAGCCGCTGCAGGGCGGAAGGGAGAAGATGAGCGAAAAATCTAGGAAATACATTCACAAAATGTAACACACACTCCTTCGGTTCATGAGGTCCAAGGCCGAAGATCACTCGTAATGTACGCCATGTTGGACTAGAGCTTCCTATTTATCTGGTTTCTTTTTAAAGGTAAAAGTTAACTAACAGGAGCTTATATTCTAGAGTTATAAACAATACATTTTAGAGGAAAAATAAACATTCAATCAAAAAATATTTCAGCATAATATTAACTTTTGTTTCACACCAATTAAATGAAACTACTTTGGCCTCTTCTAGATCATATTATAATTCGCTATTTTATAAGCTATTATTTATAATTACAACAGCAATAATTCAGGTCCATAATTTAGAACAATTGAAACATTAAACTTTCCCTCTACATGCCATGTTGTTGACTTTTTTATTTGTTATACCCTGAACTCAGCACATGGTAACACTGGTTTTTATATAGTACAGTTTATTATCAATATTAATACTAATAGTAGACATTTTTTCGATTTGTTTTGTGGAAAAGATGTTATTATTTTTCTTCAAATCGATTTCTTGATATTCATTTATTAATTTTGCTCTTTTCATCTGATGTGTAAAATCCTAGACTGAACCAACTATGAACCTGAATCAGAAACACAGAGCAGTGTCTAAAGTAAGTTTGGACCTTTCCATTTTGCCACTTTTTGCATACCTTTATTGTACATTTATTTTTATTAAATGTCAGCGCTTCTGCTGTTATTTTTGTTGAATTGAGCTGAGTCGTGTTGATGTTTAATGTTATGAATAATAATTTCTTCACGTGGCTTTGGGTGTCCAATTCTTTAAATATGTAAATGCTTTTTTTTTTTTAACTGGTCATATAATGAACAAAGCCCTGCCTGTTGGGTGAAAACAACCAGCTGCGTGTAGTTATATTGGTAAAGGAGCCGTTATTGCCGTTTTAAACGTGATCAAATATTAATGAGGGGATCCCATTAGGTCTGCCAGCTGGCCTACCTGATATTCTGTCCTTGGCGAACCTGTTTCCTATCCAAGGGAAGCACAGTCCTCCAAACCCGGGAACAGCGCTCTGGACAGGTGCCGGGGGTCCCGGGGCCGTTACAGGTCTGTGAGCGGGAACTCGTATCACACCCCGGCTGCCCAGGCTCCTGTTCTCTCCGTACGAACCCGAAGCATCCGCTGGAGGCATGATCCCAGAGAGGGAGATGGACAGCGCCGTGTATGAGGGCGCGTTGGCACCGCTCGGGTTTCCTAAGCTGTAATAGGCGTCCCCGTTGCTTAAATCCGATACACTCTGTCTGCCCGGCGTGCGCCCGCTCTCCGGCTCCGAACCGGCTCCCAGAATCTGGTCGATGCCGAAGCTGATGGGTTCGTGGTTGACTGGTTTTGGAGGAGGACTCGGCGCGCTTGGTGCTTGCTCCATCCCTCGCTCGGTCGCTGAAAGGATGGGGGAAACGTGGAGAAGGAGCTTTCAGAAGGGAATCACAATGTTGTCAAACTCTACCAAAATTCATCGTGAAAAGTCTCCCCATCGCTGGGCATGTCCCAAAAAAAAAAATCAGCGCGTACTCTCTAACAGGCCTCCTCTGGAGCACTGAGTCCTCTCTGCCGAAAGTTTGATGGGCGTTTGGAGAGATGTGACGCTCCGTCCTCCTCTCAGCGCGTCAAAGCGCTCCGTCTTTGGAGCTCCGTCCTCCTCCATCCCTCTGCACCTTTCATTGGCTGGCACCGGAATGACTGATTGAATGTCAGCAGAGGGGAAGGCCCAGGCTTTGGCACAATAATCAAGATTTCCCATCACCACGAGTGTCAGAGTGTTTTATATGTATATATGGTAAGATATAGCATCTTTAGGCCCTGGGAGTGAGTCAGAGTTTCATTTAACGATCTTTAATAACATAAATACAGAAGAAGACGCGCGCTTTAACTCCGAACATTTATCTGGCTTAAACAAAAAATAAATAATAAGACTAAAGAACTAAAATGAATTTGATTATTTTCGACAAATTACAAACACTCATTTATAAGTTTTGTTGTCGTTAGTCTAAACTGATCATAATGTGAGCTTTTCAAGCAAGACATACACTGAGCCTCATTTGTCCTCTTGCTTTTTCTGACACATCTTCAGACTCTATTATCTCACATATATACGTGAATAAGAATCCCCCCCAAGAAAACGGTCTTGTAGCTTTAAAGTTGTAAGATAGAGATCACTTGTGCAGAATGTTTCATAACAGACTTGAAATTATTAAAACACGTCAGATAAAAAAAAAAAAAAGAAAAAAAAAAACGTTCCTCCTTAGTGTCGTTTAAACTCTTGAATAAATACAGGTTTTTAATTTCATCATGTTACCCGGCTAGACGTGTAGCCGGAAATGTTTTTGTCATGTTTTTTTTTTTTTTAACAAAGGAACATCAGAAATGCGTTTTGATGGCAATCCAGTGCGTAATTACGCACCTTTATTCGATGACAAGACACACCATTTCATTGCTCTTTGAAATAAAAAGGGTGCGTGTTGAGCACTGGCAGAAAACAAGCAGCACCCATTGAGCTTGGCAAACACTGCCTTTACGCGGCCTTATTTGTTCCCGTGATGGCCACTACCACATTAAATGACCTGACAAGGGAAAGCCACGGGCTACTCCAGATAAAGTGTCCGGGGTCTGGAAGCTGCTAAGCGCTCAGATTCAATGTAACAGGCGCCCAAAGTGACCGGCTAATCTCATTTTCACTAACTTGTCTCATGGACAGACAAATGTGCATCGGCTTTGGATGCGGCAGGTGGCTTTTTAAGCGATCACATTACAGCACTGTAACAAACGCATAGTCTGAACATATTTGCATGTTCAGACTCTTAACTCTATTTTTAATATTTTAAGCAGAAGAAATCTATATACATTTCTTATATTAACGCGGATCCTTATGTGTTTTTATTCCTATTCTTGTCAAATATTTTTTTACAACCAAAGGGGAAAAAAACATCTAATTGAGTGTATGTTATAATTATTATTATTTTTTAATCCTCAAAATATTGACAAAGCATATTGTCGTTCAGCTGCAATATGTGAGGCCATATTCTCCAAATTCAAATGGGAATATAAATATACCTCACATCAGATATATACTTTTGAAAAAGTCACATCCTGCCTCTTACAATAAAGTGTTATAAAGCAATATGATGGGATAGGACCAGGCCCGAGGTGTTTGTTTGGCAATATGGACAGAATCAGAGTGTTGGCTGCTTCACCCTGACCATATGTGAGCTCACCGGTGGCTTTTGATGGGGGAGAATTGGTCTGTTAAAGCTGTCATCGTTTTAGACAATTTTATGTTTCTCTCGACGACTCTTGCAGCTAAATCATGTGGCTTATAAAACATATTCTAACATTCCTCGACAATGTATTGGGCATAATTGGTCATATGTTACAATTCCGACACTTGTTGAACAGTTGGTGCACTGAATTTAGTTTGAGTTAATAATAAAAAGACGGATAGCCGAACGATATCAAGTTTACCAAATTATCATGATGTAGCGAAATTAAGATGTCAGCGCTTTTATTTCTTGTTACAAAATTAAGAAAAGATACAAAACTTGAACTGTACCGATAAAAAGAATTTCAAGGTGTTACAATAAAGTAATAAAAAAAAAGTCCATAAACCACAAATCAAACAAAATCGACGTAGATTTTACAGACGTTTCCATTGTTGTCACTGTACATTTATTGCTCGGTGAGTGTGTTTCACATCCATCTGAAGGCTATAGAGTATGCGTAAAAACCTTTTTAAAATACCTATCCGTATTGAAACTGCATATTTTGGGTTTATACGTGTTGTATTAAAAAGAAAATACATGGAACAACACTATGGAAACGCAGATCCTATATTGTAAACTGGGTTTACAGTTCTGACACTCTGAACGATTAGAAACCTGGTTTTGCTTTTTAAAAAGTAAATAAACATGCGAAGGAAGGCGATCACAATCAGTAGGTCGCCAGAGGCTGATGATCTACAGCTGGCGTTACTAAGAGGGAGGAAGCAAACCTAGAACCAAAGAGCAAAATAAAACAATTCAAATGGATAAAAATGTGTAAAAAGAAGAAAAAATAAATATTCTAAGAAAAAAAAAGCAGGACTCCAAAGTGTGTTGACCATTAAGAATCTAATAATGTGTTACAATAAAAGTAAAAATTGACAATAAATACATTGGATTGATGTGAAGAAAAAATATCACAAATCCAAATATCACAAATCCTCCATTCAAATTAGTCTGTATTTTTCACCCCGTGATGTCATTGTCCATTTATGGTATTAGAGGGGAGCGTTTTTCATATCCAGCGATCAAAGGCATGAAAGTATATATTTTAAATCCAAACATATTCATTTTCGACGTGTGCGTTAATTTTTTTTTTCTATGTTTATTGATCTACGTAAATTACCTTTAGGATGAATTTGCCTACACCGAATACCTGCTTTTTCCAAACATGAAGCATGATTGTATTTTGTTAGTGACCACACACAAGGCGTCCCATTCACTGAAGAAGATTGGTGTTGGTAATCTGTTACAATCCAGAGATGTCGAAACGTCACATTTCACCTCACCATGAAGCTCCACAGCACCTTATATGGATTTATTAATAGTGAGGAGAGCGCCAGCCCAGAAAAGCCCCAAAAGTACATTCGGCGCTAAGCCAGTCTTAAGGTCATCTTGTTCAGAGCAAAACTATTTAGTTTCTTAAAAGCTGCAGCCCGCATGAACAATTGCACAGACATCAATCCTCCTCTCTAGTTTTTTTTTTTCTTCTTTCTTTCCAGAGGCAATATAAAAGCTGACACCCTGATTCCAAAAGTCCAAAAAAGAAGCGACAACAAAAGAGTGAAAGAGTGCGATTTGTTTGAGAAATTACCACTTGATCTGCATAATCGGGGGGTTTTGGGCTGCAGCTCGGTACCCGGGGGCTGCGTTTTTATTGCGCGTCTCCTCGCCGTTATCAATTTCAGCGGAGCGCCTGACTTTTTAAAAGGAGGGGACGAGGCCGGCTGCCTCTGAATAATGAATGACACGCTTTTATATTGTCGCTAAAGTGCCCGTGATGTTACAATATGAAAAGGCAGCGGTAAGTAATAGTGCATTTAAGGGGGATGTAGTGTATTATTATGATGTAAAAGAGAAGGAGGGAGAGGGAGACGAGCGGAGAGCGGCACCGGGAGAAAGACAGAGATTGTTTTATTACAATAAGAGGAGATGAGTTTGCCTCGCAGCGAAATGGGGACCAGTTAATGAAACTTTACCGCAGCTAACGATTTCCCCTCCCTCGCTCTAAAAACCCGCCCTTATGAAATATTTAAACTATTTAATATAGGTAGTATTAAGCTGAAAGACACTTGCATCGGCCACATGACAGCATTTACAAAGCTGTGAATTTTTTAAACTTGGGCAAACAAAAGCTTCATTGTCCAGCTTCCCTTCGACTCATCCAGCAAAAGTCGTATAAATCGGCTTAAAAGCGTGATAGGAAACAAGTGATTTACTAATTTCTCCCATCTTTTTCTCACGGAGACATAAGCTCCTCGCATTAACATAAGCCTGTCTGTAATGGGTGGGACGGACAACCCTCGGTGAAGGAGGGATAGTGTTTCATATTGACATGCTCAGTGGGATTGTTGGATGAGAAGAGAGCAATGGGATCCCCCATCAGGGACCGGACAGGATCATCATCATCATCATCAGTGGCGGTTCTTGCATGAATGCCACCCTGGACACCAACTCCCCGGAAACACTTGAACTTCCCACTCAAAACAGTATTTGAGGAAAAAATAAGTTGAGATATAATATTTTATGTAACTTTTAAGAAACTTTAAGAACAAAACATATATATATATTATTTGCTGGTGAAATGCTTCCCAAGAATTACCTCAATGTGTTTCTCATTCCAGAAAGATACAGGAATAACTTTTTTTTGTGTGGGTTTTATAGAAAAAGTGTTAGTTATAAAAAAAAATCACAAATCTCATATAATGTCTTAAGATTTATTTCTGCATAGAATAGTTCAGTTTAGTATAATCATTATAAGTTTCCAAGATTAACAAATGCTATCCAGTGTACAGCTATATTTTACGTGGACGTTGTGTCATGGTGGTGACTCTTGCTTACTGACAAGTAAAGAAGCAAAAGAAAGCCCACATTGTGTGCAAATTGACATATTTCCTTTTAAAATGGTGCCCTGAGTGGAGAGCCTTATCACCCATATCAAAGAGCACAACAGTTCATCAAGTGTCTTTCCTTGGCTGCTACTAAAAGACTGGTGCGCTGCTCCGCACGCATGGACACGATTCATCTGACAGGCAGTTAAAAAGCAGAAAAAAAAACACCTAAAATGTCACTGTAAATGTCACTTATTTCGCCTGGAAGATATTAAAGGATTTTAATTACCAGATATGAAGGTTACAGTCCCTAAAGAGTCTCTTTATTGGAGGAGATATATTTTATTCCTCTCTAAAGGACAGATGACAGCAAAAGTTTAGCGCTCAATATGTCAATATGCTGCAGCAGCTTATTGTAAAAACAGATTTTTTTTTTTTTAATTGTGGGGTCTTTGCACATATTCACATTCAAATATTCCCTGATGGGTATTTGTTTCACTTCACATTGCATTCTGGCTGCTCATGAGGAAGAATATGCTTCTTCTCTGCGTGAGAGCTCAGACCATGTTCATCTGTCTGATGGTTGAATGCATGGCTGCCTCTTCACGCTGGTTAAAAGTCATGGAGGGAGGGAGAAGAGGAAGACAGCAAAAAAAAAAAAAAAGAAGGAAATACAGGCAACCACACTGAGGTAAATTATAGGGATGGACGAAAGCAGAATCAGGGTGGCTGAGTTTGGGATGTGAAGGAAAGAGTTAAAGCATTACTGATGATCATTTAGGGATGATGATAATTGAACACATGGTTTGAATTTGGACACAAGGATTCCCCTCAGAGTTGTCTCTTCCTATTTGTGGGCGAGTTAACCTTTGTATTATCAGGCTGTGAGTGCTAAGTAAAAGTTTATCTGCTTTTAAGTCATCGACCCAACACGGAAAAGCATTCGCAGATATCCTGCTGACAAAATGACTGATGTAATCAATTAGTTTGTTATTGCTTTAATTGCATATGAGTGATTTATCTCTGAGAGAGGTGCTTTGGAGGCAGGGTTTGTGTTTAAGAGCAGCTGATTACTCCCGAACGCCCCAGTCGTGGAGCTAATGTGTTAATTCATTACTGCTTGTAGTCAGCTGCATTGTGTCAGAGCTGCAAGCCCCGTCTCCCCTCTGCTTGTGTCCTCCCCACTTCATAAAAGGCGATTATGCTGCATGTTGCCCATTCTCTCCTGCCTCTTGACCTCCTCACCCCTCCTGTTGCCTTGCCTGCAGGGTGCTCATGCAGGGGAGAAAGGGAGGGGGGAGGAGGACCAGCTGCTACCAGCTACGAGGCTCTGGTGACTGGCAGAGAAACCTACTCCAGTCTCCTGCTTTGCTGGGCCTTCTGGCCCCTAAGGGTTAGATTTTTTTTCCTCTTTTTTTTTTTTTTTTTTGAGGCGGAGGGGGGAGTCTCATGCCACCAGCTCCACCTGTCTTGCCCCAGGCACAGTGCAACCGATTAGGCACACAGATACACACAGTCACATGCTTTTCAAAAACCAGCTGACTTTAAATATGCCATTAACTGCGGTTTGATCCAGAGTTTTAATCTAAAAGATCACAAAAGCTGCACAAGTCAAGCAGAAATGCTTCAGTCAGGCTGATGCACAGTGCCTTGCAACAGTTTTCATACTCCTAAAACAAATTTTACATTTAGTAAAATTTAGTAAAAAAAAGTTGAACTACAGCTAATTTTATTTTGATTTTGTGCAACACACTAACATAAGGTAGCGTATGATTGTGAAGCAGAAGCAAAAGTAATTGTAATTTTTTAAAAATAGGGATGTAAATATTTGGTTTGCATTCATATTCAGCGCCCGTTAAACTCCAGAGTGAGCGATTGCCATCAGAAGTCACCTGAGTTGACCTACGTATAATTCAATTTCATTATAAATACAGCAAGGCTGTGAAGGCTTCTGAGTTTTTTTTTCTTTTCTTTTTTTTTTTAGAACGTAAGACTACGCTTACACGACACGGGTGCCTGGAAACCGTCGGTATTTTCTGATGTTTTGGGGAAATCAACATCTTGACTCAGCCGTGGCTTTGTCATGCCAGGCCACTAGATGACGCTGTGACTTTAGCGTGTTGTGGAATGCACACGAGCTTTTGACCCTTATAGCTTCCACCTCGGTAACCCGTCTCCTCCCATGGACGAAGTGCTCATTTAAGACTTATATTTCTTATCAGAAATTGTGCTAAATTAAATAAGTTTAGTATCACAACATAGCACAATGCTAAAGAATATTTCATTGTGTTTTTATCTGCATGTGCATGCCTAAAATAAACCCGGCAGCCGTGCGTGCTTCGCTGCGGTGGCATTAAACAAAAGTTTAACTCTGAGACCTGACTTTAAAAAGTGCCGATGTGAAAGACTCCGATCAGGGGAGACGTGTAAACGAGCAGCTGGATTTTAACAGAAATGCTACGTTTTAAATGAAGAGCATCTTGTGAGCGGAGCTTAAGTGAATCATTTGAAAATGGAAATGTACGGCACAACTGGAAACCAAGCCAAAGATGTCCGCATAAACTGGACAAGAAGAGCATCAAGCAGAGAATCAATCAACCTACTACATCATGGTACCTCTGGAGGAGATGCAGGGATTCCAGCTAAGGTGGGACAATAGGTTGCTATTATATGTACACAACCACAGATGATGGAAAACTATAGAGATTTGCATATATTCTGTGTTTGTTTTTAAACGATCAAGATCTCACTAGCATTCATACACTCATGAACAGTTTTTAGTATTGTCTTGTATACTGTATTTGCATTGTTGCTGGAGGAATGCACAGTCAGTGTGGTCACATAAATCTGGGCTACACACATATCTGCTTACATGTGGTAGCAGGCTGGTACAAATAATGATTATGACAATAGGGAGTATTAGAAGGTATGAATTTGTCCTAATTGTCTAAAAGTACCATCCCCAAACATTGGTGGTGGAAGGACCATGCTATGGTACTATTCACTGTTTTGCTTCTACTTCACAAATATGTACTGTTTTGTGTTGAACAGTGACATAAAATCCTAGAAAATACATTGAAGCTTGAGGTCATAATGTGACAAAACGTGAACTGTTTGGGGGATATGAACACTTTTGCAGGGCCGTGTATGTAAACTGATTTCCTGCGCACACTAAGCCGCTGCTCCCACACACAGGAATACTTGGAGGCGCTTTGCTGAGAGGCGTGAAAGAGCGAGAGCTAAGTGAGGCCACTCCAGAGTGCTATTCTCTATATTGATTTCCCATTATCAGACCCTTAGTCCCTGTGGAGTCATTAGTGCCGGGATCAAACAGACAGACAGAGAAGGAGACTAATACCAGTCACTTACAGCAGCACGGGGAGATCACCTTACCTCCCTCCGGGCTGGAAGGCCAGAGAGGAGCAGAGGATGAGAGGAAACGAGTAAGGGAGAGAGTGGGGGCTAGTGGACGGACGAGTGCAATGGGCCAACAGATGGAGACGGCAATGTGTAGAAGGAGAGGAAGAGGAAAGAGGTGGGGTTTTACAGAGGAAGAGTCATGGACAAATGGTAGGCAGACTTTGATCACTTTATTTGGTGGAAATATCTTCTATCGTTTTAGCCAAGCCACCTAAAACGGTTTGTAGTTGGCTGGCTCAAATCAAAAGTTTTCTATATCTTCAATCCCAGACTTGTAGACAGTGCAGCCAATATACCGGCTGAAGCTCCTTTCTGTCAATAATTTTACAGTAAAGATGCAATGATGAATGGTTTTCATGTAGCCAGCAGCTGTCCCCTCACCAGAGAGACGCTTAAAAAAACAGAAGGAGCGAAAGACGAATATGAAATGTGAGATACTCATTTCGGTCCCTTCCGTCATAATTTCTGCGGATGTATTTATCCTCCAAGGACTTGATGGCAACAATGAATTTGTAGTTTGAATCAACACCATCAATCTTGTTCACTTCTGCCTGCCAGCGAGCTCTGAAAGCGCCGGTCCACACACCGAAACGCAGACTGATACACACACACACACACTCGCATACACGCACACACACAGCTCAGACGGGGGGTGACCCTGGCCTGACCCCCCTGCTGACCCCCAATCTGTTCCCCAACCTCACACCATGAGAGACTGAGGCACACTGGGACAGAGCTCAAAGACGCACACATACACAGTTTGGCATCCAGTGCAGTGTGTTGATCTGATGGATATCTCCTCAGACAGTGCAGCATGTGATCGTGCATGTGTCTAAGTGTGTGTAGCCTCTGCCCCCTCCTACGGGTGTTAATTGATTCTTGGTGTGCTTTGCTGATTGGTGTGAGGACCCCTAGAGGCGGGCCCAGTCTCCACCAGTGGCCCCCCTCCCCATTTAAGTAGCACCTTAGACTCACACACAAACTACACGGTACACACCACACAAACATACAATATGTTACATTTCTAAATATACATGCTGTTTGTCTACACAATCCTCATGCGCATGTGTTGATCATAAGAAGTGGAAACACACATACACACACCCATGTCTTTGAGGGGGTTTTCACACTCTGGTAAAGATGAAGCTGGCTGGCATACACGAGCAGATTGTGGCTCAAAGGAGATGATCTGCATAGAGAAAATGGGCATCTTAGAGGTGATTCATAAACAGCAAAGGTGGATGAGCATAGGTGTGTGCGTGTGTGTGTGTGCGTGTGTGTGAGAGAGAGAGAGAGAGAGAGAAGGAGCGAGCCAAAAAGACAGTAAGAGAGATGAATCTCTGGTTATTAATTTCCAGCCGCGGCCCCTGGGTGAGATGTTAATATAGGGCTGATTGTGACTAATTTCTTATTAATTGCCATCAGCGATTACACAGTGGCCAGTAATGTGGCTAATTTGTTGAAATGAATTTGGTTTTCTGAGGCATTTTAATTGCTGCAGGTGGGCAGCCTGCTCTGCTCACTGTCACTTTTGTTTTTCAACAGGAAACTTTTGAAGGTATGAAGCTGCTGCTGTGTGAGTACCACGCGATTTATACGGCATAGTTTTAGTTTGTATTGTATTATTAGTCATACTGACTAAGCACAAGGAAATACACTCTTAGTTTTGTCTTCAAACTAAATGACATGAAACATAAAAAGATGCTTTAGTACAGTATTTTCTGAAATAAACATCCATCCATTGTCTTCTTACCTGAAATTGGGTTGCTGGGATAACAGATCTATGAGGGAAACCCAGATGTGTCTCTCCCCATCGACACCATCAATCTGGGGAACCTAAAGGCATTTCCAGGGCAAACAGGATTCCTAATCACACCAGTGGGCTCCAGGTTTTGCCTGAAGTCTCCCCCCGAGAGGGATGAGCCTGGAAAACCTCTAAAGCGAGGCACCTAGAAAGCTTCCTGATCCATCCTAGCTGACTTGTTTCAATCCGAAGAACCAGCGACTCCACTTCCAAGTCCCTTGAATGACGGCGCTTCTCATCTTATCTCTGAGGCCGAGTCCAGCAGTCTGTGGAAGAAGCTAATTTCTTCTGCTAGTTCTTTTGATTGTGATTCATGTCTTATGAGGGTCGGACTACTTGAACACTGGTAAATCGAGAGCGTTTGTTGGTGCCTTAGCTCTGTTTTTTAAGTTGGAATCCTCTAATTTTCTGCTGCAGCTATTTGGGGATACCTAACCAGTTCCTCTCACAAAGCACCTTCTATAACCACAAAGCTCTTTCTTGGAGCTGAATTCTCCAGCCGACCTTCAGCCTCACAGAGTGTGATTTCCACTAAGTTCCACTAGACTAGCGGCAGCAGCAATTAGCAAACACCTGGAGGAACTGAAAGTCTTCTGAGCTCCCAAGAACATTTGTAAACAGCATAAGGGAGTAGTATTGTTGTGATGACATGCTGAAGGCAGAGTGTCAGAAATAGCAGGAGCTTTTTAAAGAGACAGAGACCAGTTTAAAGGCGCCACATTTGGTTGAAGTAATGTTTGTTATATAACGTTTTTATAAAAGCTGAAGGTAACATAGCTAATTGATAGTGCTAGAAAATGTCACTATGTGCCTGGAAAATGCATAATGCTGCCCCTGTAAATAGAAATTATTTTATTTCATAGCTGAATGTTATGGCTAACGGATGACTAGCACTATCAAGGTTTTTATTCAATATGACAAAACATGTTGTACAGCTTACATTTTAATTATGGTGACATTATTTATTTGAATGCTCCAGTTAGCTTTTTACAGACCCTGGACACTGTTCATTGCAGACTATTGAGATTCATTACAGGATGTAAAATCCTTACCCAGTGTTGTACTTCATTCTCTCTATGAACTGGCCTTACTGTCCACATTCAGACCATTGGATTTTTATATTTTCAGTTATAAATCAGCTATGGCTTTCTGTTTCTAATTTCCTACATGACACATAAACAGAAGCGGTCTCTGCTCACACACTTTGATTGCATTCATTCAGAACATACAGAACTTGGGGAAAAAGACATTTTCTTATAAAGCTCCTTGGACAAACAACAGGACCTGAAGCTGAGCAGCTTACTTTAACCTAAGAGTTTTAAACATGTAATAGGATGGCTGCTCCTGTTCTTAATGCGTTATTAACGCTGAATTATGTTTTATTTTCAGTTTTAATAATTGATTATATGAATGGTAATAACCATGTTATGTTTTAACATGTTGTAGGTGTGCTTACACATATTTAAAACATATCGCTCTTGGAGACCATACTTTTCTAAAAAGATTTTTTTTTCAGAAAAAAAGGAAATCTTAATCCATAAATAAAGTTGAAATATGTAAGATAACAGAACTAAATGTCAAAAATATGGAATCATGAACCAATAAGCAATGGACTCCTTTACTGTTCATGGAAATTTACAAAGCTAACAAATACTCCGGTGAAAATTTAAATAATTTGTTTTATGACTTCAAACTCAATTTCAGAAATAATCATCAGTATAATTTTTTAGATAAATAACTCAAACTTTGCCTGCACGCTGTTTGTGTTTTATTTTTGTCAAGCCATATTCAGATATTTGGTAAGTGAGGTGTATTTTATCTCGTACACCTTCGATGAAAGATAATGCCTCTGAACAAAATGTGTTGCTTCTTTTTAAACCATTTATTTTCAGTCCTTCTGGTTCAGAAACAAGACCAGTGCAGATGCATAACTAGAAAAACCAGTGCAGCGCTCTGAGATTAATGTGCCCGATGACTGAATGTAAACTTTCTTGTCTGTGCATGTGCAATCGTTTCTCCTTTTCTATTTGATGACATACATGCAAACAAATCCTCGCAGCATCATTGTAAATGGCCCTGATATCTTATTCATCAGGTTTATTCGTCCTCCTCCTGCCGTATTTCTTCACACGTTCACAATCATTACTGCTGGGATCGGAGGTGGGGGTGGAGGGGGCATTTAAGTTGTTGTCTTTGTTTGTTGAATGTTTATAGCTTCCGTTAGCACAGTCTCAACGACCACTGAGGAACCAGTAGATACAAAATCCAAATCCTCCCATAAAAGAGGAGATGCCCTCTGGGCAGCCATAGCTCATAGTTGGCCTGATTTAGTGGCAGCCAGGAATCCAGGCTTGAATAAAGACAGAGAGAGCGAGGGCAGAGTGGGAGAGATAGAGGAAAAGATAGCTCCCTGCGTGATAAATAGCCCCGGCTCCCTCTATTGCATTAGCCGTCCAGGCCGATAGATTGCGAGCCCAATAGACCCAGACGTATGCGATTGGTTTCTCATATAAAAGTTGCATATTAAATTCCTCCACAGGACTGTGCCCCCCAAGCATGAAGGAGGGATGGGAGAGATGGGAGTTAAAAAAGCAGAAAGTGGAGAAAGAAATGGAAGAGCAAGAAAAAGGCTTTTTATGAGAGATGAAGCGAAGGCAGACTTGGGGAAGCCTGAGAAGAAGGGGGAAAGCTAATGGCAGCAGGAAAGTAGTTTGATGGTGGAAAAGACAAATGATGATGTCATGTATTTAATAAGTCCGTGGATATTGGGCGATGAGTGCGACCGTACGTCCATTTAATCAGTATTGCCTCCGAATGAAGATTTCTCTCCTGTTTTGTACACGCCCTCTCTTCCCTCCGTTCTCAGCCTTCCTCCACATGCTAACGACCCCTCTAATTGTTTCCAAGCTCATTAAGATGCTGCTGTTTTAATAGTAATTAATCCGTCATTTGCCAACATGCAAACACAGGCCACTGAGGTTTGTTCATTGCCGTTTCAATACACTGATAATGCAGTGGATGATTCAAAGCAGATAATATCCTGCTAATTTAGCTCATCACTGTTAATTGGTTGTTAAGTGCCTTTAATTACCAGGCAGGCTTTGGGATTTGGGTGTGCAGAAAGAGAGCGTTCGCTGTGATTGTCCCTGCCTGTCTAATGAATCTTGAGTGAACTTTGGAAAGTGAAACATATGACCGAAGAGGAGACACACTCTGACCCTGTTTTCTCTTTCATATAGGCTGATTTCTCTCCTCTTTCCTTCTCCTTTGTCCTCCTGTCCCTTCCTCCATCTCCTTCTCTCTCTCTCTCCATCTCTTCCTCCAGATATTATTAACTCATTAAGTTTTTTTCATTATTTTTAATAAAAGATGAGTTATGGCTTTAGCCTCACTGTGGCAGCACACCACACCCCTCCTCTCTCCCTTTCCTCTTCAACCATTTACTCCCTTCCCTCTCTGCTCCTCCCCATCCTCCTCCCCCCCACCCACCCCCGAGTCCCTCCACGTTTGTGCCTCGTCTCTCGGCCATGTTGCACGCTGTCTCTCTGATGTGTTTGACCCCTGAACTGCGGCTTCTGACCTCGACGCCGCCTCTTACAACCTTTCGTCCATCTCCTTCACTTTCGCCACAGCTACACCCGTCTATCAATCATCTCTCTTTCTCATAGTGCTGAGCAGTCTTTAGATGGCATTCATAAGATTTATGATTCATGATCCGCTCTGTTTGTGTGCGTGTGTGTGTGTCTGAGAGAGCGTGTGTGTTTGAAGAGAGAGACAGTGGAAAGAAAAGGGGATAAAGCGAAAGACAGACTATAGAGATAGGAAAAAAAGTGTCTTGTCGATGACACAGAATAATGACAATATCCATGATTGATAGCCTATCTGGAGCAAGTTGAGTGTGTGTGTGCTTTTTGTGCCTTTGTATGCATGTGTACGCTGCTGTGTTTGCTCTGCATTCATTGGATGTTAAAGAAGCAGTGATGAATGGTTTTCATGGGGTTTGAGATGTCAGTGGTCACAGGAAAAGGGTGTCAAGTGACCAGGACTGTCAAGGGACAGGGTATTATTTTTCTTGCAAAAGAAGGAGAAGAAGAAACCTGAATCAATTTGTGGCAAATAAGAGCAGTTAACCAGCGTCCACTTGTCTTGTCCTCCATACTACTGGCAAAATTGGATTAAAAAATCTTTTTAAAGGCTCTTATTACATTTGGGTTTGGGTGTTTTGCTGCTAATAAATACTCACACTCCTTGCATCGATGGAAAGAGTTGTGTACAATAATCGTTCTTCCTTACTCCTCCGAGCATTATTTTGTTGTGAGCATTTAAGGAGAAAATCTACAGTTACTGTGGAAGCGAAAGCTGCAAAAGAGGTTCCTGCAGGCTCTGCACCAAAACCAAGTAAATCTGTTTTATTTTTTTAGACAATTTTCTGTTTTAGACTACGACAAACAAATGTATGTGACATTAATAATTATATATTTGTACCCAAATAAAGCCAGGTATGATATGAGACCAAGACTCTTTAAAACCTGAAAACATCCTGCCTGCATGTTTTTCTAACGTATTTGAACATATGAATATTTAATATTAGAAAAAACAACAAAAAGCTAAATAAAATACCTTTTTGCAAATTTCTGTAACATGCTACAAAAATTACAAAATTTGCATAACATTTTGTAATTGTGAGGAATAACTTGGGACATCCTTGCATTTATTCTCTTTTATAAAAGCTAAAATTACACTCAAACGGATACTGATGTGCATGGTCAGAACATTGCAAATCAGCATTTTTGAAGGGGTTTTGATATTTAAATATTTTTAATATTTAGACTTTTAGGCTGAGGGTGAGCACCACAATGAGATCTAAGATTATCCAAAGCCTTCAGAAAGATGATGGCAGCAGTGAAACAGTCAACAGTGAGTGAAGGACATTTTAAATAACCCAGCCTGGTGATTCAACCAGGTTCATTGTCAAAAGCACACTGCAGGATGCAACAAGAAGTCCTGAAAAACCCTACATTTCATCATAGCACATAACGGCAGACTCTTGCAGTGACCAATATGAAAGTGCATGCCTGTACAATCAGAAGGAACCTGCTCAGGTTTAATTTTCCTTGGAGGTGTGCAAGAAGGAAATATTTGCTCTCGATGAAAAAACATGAAGTTTGCCAGGTAGAAGTCCTGTAATAGCAATTACAGGACTTCTGGAATGATGTTCTTTAGCGCATTTAAGTCTAAAACAGAATACATTAGGATTAGAAGTGGATGTTTTGAAATGGGCTCCAATCAAATCTACACCCATTCTTTAATTGCAAAGAAAATACAGGGCATTAAAACGTCGCACCATCAAGCTCTTTAACAGTTTTTACAGGTTTTACACAAGGGCAATCACTGAACTGAATGCTGCTAGGATGCCACACAAAAAGTGACGTTTATTCAGTTCATGTTTATCCGTTTACAAGTCTGCTGGAACTCCAACTCTGAGAGTGATCCTGTTTTATTTTATGTTTCATTTATTTTTTATGTTTACGGAATATGTTTTAGTATGGCAATCTGGAAGTGACATTCATTTTATGTAGTTATCTTTATGTTCACACAATATCTTGGCACCTTAAAATATTGGCTGTATGTGATAGAGTTGTGTGTGTGTGTGCATGTGACATTTACTTTAGGCTATTTTACCTCTCCTTTTGAGAGCTGTTTTTACACTAGTGCAATAAAAAAACATATATATATATATATATATATATATATATATATATATATATATATATATATATATATATATAAATAAACAATAATTAAAGAAATCTTGTGTTCTGAATCTAGAAGAAAAAGAAATAGCAGTATTAAAAAAGGTTTTTCATCTTAAATGTCAAATTTGAGTGTTTTTTAAGATTAGTTTCTTGAAATGTGCTTACATACATAAAACTAATAATATAAAATACATGATCTTTTACAGTATATGTTATTGTATGCCTCCAAAGAGTTCCTCAAAGGAAATCACTTACTGCTTGTGTGACATTTTCGAGTAACATTTTCAGATAATGTTCTGTTTCTGTCACTCAAGTTCTAAACAAATACATTATGCTCAACAACCTGCATTACCACCAAACAGAGTATTTCAGGAATTTCTTCTTCTTCTTCATTGCTCCTTGTATATATTTTTATTACTTGTTATTTTATAGGAACAAGGCGTGCATTGATTTCTTTCACTGGTAGTGTTTATATTTCAATTCAATATATACATTTCTCAAGTTTGCACAAAAGTAGGAACAGTAATGTGTGAGTGTTGGTTATAATTTCAGAAAATGAACACATTACACACATTGTATGCTACACATTTAAATCATGGGCCGATTTACTGAAAGTCTCTTCATCCCCTTTCCTCTCTTTTTGGCTGGTTTTCATAGAACATGCAATTCTTGATAAATTTCTCTTTCCAAAAAGCTCTTTCCAAGTTCGAGATGCGGTGCGTCATGTTTCCACTGGAGTGCACTCTGGAGTCAGGATGAAAAATGTCCACGAGTTAATGAATGTGGTGATCCACGAGCTAATTGGCTGGTGCCATTTATTGCTGCAGAGCTTCAATACTTTCTGTTTGCCTTCCCGCTGTGAGAACACATTGATTCTTACTGATGAGGTCTGGAGTTGTTGAGATCGTGGGTTCTCTTGTCTTTTCTCAAAATTAGTGGTGTTGAATCCTAAAGGAAAAACAAAAAGACAATAAAAAAGTTTCTCTATTCATAGTAACGTGTCACGAAAAAGAAGCCATCATTTAAACAACCTAATTTATCTGTGACCCATGTATTTCCAGTGAGTCATGGCAGTGCTCAAAACATTCAAGATGTATTTGATTTATATATAAATCTAGGTTCAAATATAACAGTTGAAAGAAGCATATTGTGTGATAAATTGTGCTAATGCTGAAACTGTCCTCTATGTAGTTTAGTGGAGGAGTCGGTGTCCATAATAAACCATTTAAATTAGTATTAAAGCTACACTGGCTATTACAAAGTATATATAGTTTATTTTTTTACGTAAAGCCTCAACATCAAATGCGACTCTAAAGTCCCATTTGACTTGAACACAGCCATTGCTTCAGAGCAAAAAATAAGTCAAGGCTACTGTCTTCACATAGCGATATCTGATGCCTTGAAACTGCCCTCTTTTTTAGAACCTCCTGCCGTTTTTCCTGCTGGTGCAGTTTACAACCCTTTTTAGGAGTTTTGTCGTTTGTATGATAAGCTAGGCAGATTCGCAGTTCCACCAGGTGTTTTCTAATTGCTGTTTCCGCTAGCCTGGTGGAGCTGAGTGGGGGAGGAGTGCTCTGTGAGGCTGGAGCTCAGCTGGGGACTGAAGCACCAAGGCGGAGCTTTGGGGAAATAGGCGGCACATTGCAGAAGCAGTTTTTCACCAAGGGGAGTGCAATATAAAGTGGGTTGCTGGGTTGGGTTGCTTTGCATCAAACATCCAAGAAATTCAGCAAAATATGATCCTGTAAACCACACCATAGAATTGTGTTGCCACTCATACAATGCCTGCCGGTACCACATGCTCCAAGAAGTGAAAACTTTTGAATAACTACCATGCGATGAGAAGGCAACAAAAAAGATGCTTGGACAAAAGAAAATCAAGGTCAGAATGCCGATCTGTATGAAGTGATAGCATAGACCGCATATCTTCATTTCTATCATGTGTTCCCCTTTCAGCTTTTGGGCCATTTTGGCAGTTCTTTGTAGAAAACAAGGTGAGCCCTTGCAGTACTGTGCAAAAGTATGTCCCCTGAACATTTTATGTGAAAGTAATGCACACTTCCGAACTTGAAAGGCGCAACTTTCAGTTACTCTGCTTTACATTTCTATTCAGACTAAAAGAGTCAATACTTTGTAGAATCTCTTTTCACTGTGAGGACTTGAATTTGTGAAACCACCTTCTGAATTATTGATATGCGGTGGTGCTTTGAACTGGTGAGAAAAAGAAGAAAACCAAAAACCAAAGTTCTCAATTTAAAGGCCTATCTTCATTCATTCATACCAACCCTCACCTAGGGCCTACCATGAACATCAAGTACCATGATGTTCAAGTACCTGAACACTGAAATGAACTCCTCACTATTAGGTAAGGAACTGGTAGGAGAGGAACTGGTTCTGTTAAGCGTTTGGACATCTGTTCAGGATGACTCTCTTTAAAAACATGGCCCATTAATACGATACCCTTGGGCTAATCCAAAATTTGGGATCACACAGAATAAGATGGAGAATGCCACTAAGAGAAGTGATGTCTGGATTTTCCTACTGGGCCTTTAAAACCAGTCATCCCATATCAGATAAGTGGAAGAGAATAGAGGAAATGTGTAAACTATTTTATTTCCTCTTTACAATTGCCAACTGTGTGTTAATCTATCACATACAATTCCAGTTAAAGGTTTTATTTGTAGTGTGACTAAACATAATGATGATCAATAGTTATAGAAACAAATTATGGCTTTACTTATTTGCTTTCGCCAAACTTTTCATAAAATCTTTGATGGGAAACAAAAACAAGCAGTGAAACTGGATAACAAGTGCTGAAAGCAAATTTTCTTGGCCTAATAAGCATATTGCCATATGGCCTAGTGCACTGTGGATGACACAGCAAGGATCTGTGTCACAGTTCATTTGTTCTGGGCAAGATATGGCCTGTGGGGGCTATAGTGCTGTCAGTATGTGCCGTATATCTACTTACATGTGGCATTATGGTTGGTTCTGCTGTGGCACTGACTATGTGGGGGGTTGGAGCATCTCCGTCCATCTTCGTCTGTCTGTTGCACTTTTTCCTCAGGCTGACTGATGCTGGATCAGGGGTGTGCAATAGGCTCAGAACAGCACTGGCTCACTGAATGTAAAGGGATGACACATTCACATAGAAAGCTAAATTAACTTTGTGTTTTACAGAATGGTAGAATATCTCATAAAATAGAGCCAATCTTATTGTTTGAGTATGACTCTCCAAATGAGGGCCTCTTTAATGCATGACAGATGCTTCATCATAGGATGTCAATCATGAACTAAGAGCTGAAGTTTAATGTAAACACACAAAGTTCCAAAAGCCAAAAAGCAAATTACCCCTGATTGCCACTGACATCTGTGGTAGCTGTGCCATTTGTAGACTGAGTGGTTGGAGCAGCTCCTCTGCTGCTCACGTCCTGAAGCATGACATTTTGAGATGTTATTGCTTCTGTACAGGAGGCAGAGGTGTGACCACACAGCAGTGTCGCCTCGGTGAGATGCTTTCGGGCTAAGAATTGAAAGAGGAAGGCAAAATAATTGTAGGAGAAAAACATGCTAAAACAAACACCGCAAAATCTGACCGAAGATTATGCTATTAGCCAAATTTAAGAGCTTCGAAGCAACTGCATCACCTGCTGTAAAAGAGGGAGAAGATTGCTGACTTCTCCAGCCATTGTATGTAGGGAAACGGCATCTCAGTAGATGAGCATAAGCTGACCTGAAGTCTCTGTTTAAGGCTCCGTAGATGACAGGGTTGAGGGCTGAGTTGGCATACCCCAACCACAATACAATGGGAAATTCTGGTACCATGCCAGGGTCTGGATGCTCCTTGAGACCTAGCACTGTGAATAATATGAAATAAGGCAACCAACAGACAACAAAAGCTCCAATCACAGCTGCCAATGTCAATGTGGCTTTGTGGTCTCTTAGTGCCACAGCTGTCACACCAGAAACCAGGGTAGTACTTGTGGAGGGGCTGTTCCTGCAGTTATAGTTGGTGATGCAAATGGGTCGGGCACTGATAATTCGCTTGGCCTGTGCCCGAGCAATGCGAAGAATTTGAAGATAGGTCCAGCACATAGCCAACAGAGGCAGATAGAAGGTGAGAAGAGAGTCTGTAAGTACATAAGGCCTGTTCAGCTCAAAACGACATCTCCTCTCAGAAGCCCAGGGCCCGTGATTCTGCACCGTCCCATTAACAGTGTTCCATCCCATCTGAATTGGCAAGAAAGACACAGCCACTGACACTGTCCAGACACTCACCAAGGCTACAGCAACTCTCCATGGCAACACCAGAGAGGCGTATCTCAGAGGCATGGTCACTGCCAGGTACCGGTCCACACTAATGGCGAGCAGCGTTAGGATAGAGGCCGTGCACAGCATGACATCCATGGAGATGTAGAAGTTGCAGAAAACTGGGCCGAACGGCCACTCATCACTGAGCTGGAGGAGGGCGGAGAACGGGAGGACCAAGAGGCCGAGCAGGAGGTCTGTCACAGCCAGTGACACAATGAAGCAGTTAGTGAGGCAGCGGAGGCGTCGTGAGGCGCAGACAGCTAGACACACCAGCACATTACCACCCACAGTCAGGAGGATGAGGAGGGACAGGATGACACCCAGCATCACTTTTGACAACATTATTACTGGTGCGTCACTGGAGACAACGTAAAGTCTCTGCTGTTGAAGCTGATTGTGAACCACAGTTTTATGCTGTGTCTTTTACTTCAATGGAAAATTCTCACTTTTTACGAAGTACAGGGACACATGCTAGAAGCTTCAACTTGACAATGTAATTTTAAAATCTTTTGTTGATGCTTAGGAGCTCCCTTTAAAGAAAAAAAAAAAAAAAAAAAAAAGATCTTCCAAGCATGCTGTTCTTTCAGCTTTGGCTGTCCACATACATGTTTATTTTCCTGAAAAAAGCACCTAGAGGTTCTGATTCTAATGTGTGATATCCTCTTTTTTTCCAAACATTTTCATCCCAGAGTAAAGCTGGGTAGTCAGCTTTCCCTTCTGGACAAACACTGTGACTTAGAGGTGAAACCTTTTTCCATCTGTTGGCTAGTTGTCAGCGTACCCTTCAATGCCATTTTCTGTAGCTGTAGTGACACCTAGTGGACAAAGATGATAAGTACAGTTAGCAAGAGGTTTTTTGAATCCTGTTCTATTATCAAATGCAAATTACATGGTAATTTTTTCCCACTGAGCTGTATAATTTTCAGAATTTACAAAAAGCCTATCAAATATGAATTTATAGTAATCTGTGAAGAATGTTATACATCTGCACTAAGATGACATTGAAAATATAAAAACTCAACAAAAGTAATGCATTTTTAGAAGGTAACATAATAATGTTTGACATTCTAAAGAAAAATCAGCTTTACACCAATCAGTGAGCCAAGTGGTCTGCAGGAAGTAGATACTTCATTACCTCTAATGAGAAAGCTTGGCAGATCAAATATGAAGGGCTTACTAGAGGGTAAAAAAAAAAATCAGACACTACAATGAACATGAAGAAAGAACATTCTCAAAATCCAGAGAAGGCATAGATTGTCACAAACTAGAAGTATTGATACAATTCTATTAAGAATAATCAGAATGGCTCTTAAATAAGAAAAAAAATCCGGGATTGTCAGAAAAAACATGTGGAGGCAGCATAATAATCATTGAGCGCTATGCATCCAAGCATTCAGTGACGCTGGGTCGGCGAAGTGGTTATTGAGAATTTGATTAAATATGAGAATTTAGATGAAGTGGGGAGTGTATATGGACATGCTGCTGAGAAGAAACGAAATTGAACCTTAGATTATATCTATCTTGCTCATGACAAAACAAAAGACACACACTTTTATTTAAAGATGTGGTTTCTCAATAATCTGGTACCACAACCTAAAAAAGATTGGGACTGTTGAATTGTCTGCCTTTACACAAACATATAGGATTATAGTCATCACTAAATGTTTGGATTGTTTTACTTGTTTTTTTATACCATTTGGTACAGTAAATATTTTGAGGACATCCACTCAGATATGCTTCTCTTTTTTTTCACTGCAAACAATTCAGCTAAATATGATTGTCACTGCAAGATGCCAGAATCTGCTACGAGATGTACATGCATTTGTTATCATAGATTCTAGGTATCTTAATCTCAGCTTTACCAAACTCTCAAAATGCATTCAGGCTCACACAGTTGTATACATTCATCCAACTCATATCTGTGCTCAAAACTGTGCTTACAGAGACGCCCCTTATAGGCAATTAGCTACTGTATGAGCAGGTTTCTCTTTGTGGTAAATCCTTTAGATATATATATATATATATATATATATATATATATATATATATATATATATATATATATATATATATATATATTTTAATGCTAGTTTTGTACTTTGCTGTTCTATTTTGATAATCTTTGTGGACTTCATGTTGTTTTTTACATCCTACTTTATAAATAATTTAATTTGTCCTGATCATTCATCACTGATTTCAAGAATTTTCTCTGGACAAGCCTGCTTAGCTTATTATCTTAACATGTTTTATTATACGGCTCTAAAAACCTCTATTTCTGGGAGAGCAGTATTTTATTTATTTTGCATTTTTTGTTTACAGTTGTCATGTGTCATTATCGAACCTGAACTAAGCAGGTTGCAATAAAGGAGGAAAACAGTCTTTTGCTATGAATGGTGAGGTTAAATTACTGTAGATTCATAGAAATAAAAGTATCCGACTTCCCACATGCACAGTTTGATTGCTTCATTTTAGTCTTGCTGTTCTTTTATTATGGTGACAACTAATGACCAAATCATCAGTAGGCTGGCAGCTTAGAAAGCAATGGCTATGGGTGGCTTAAACAACTACTTTTCTAACTTCTTGTACGAGCTTCAGCTAGCAGCTTGTGTGTTTTGAAGAGTACCAAAAGAATAATATCCATCATTACAGTTAGTGAGATGTGGTCTTTGCTAACTTCCAGGTGTTTTATGTTCTCTGCATGTCTGCTCCTGATGCTATGTGCTCCTGTTGGCATAAAAAAAAAAAAAAATCCCTGCTGTGACATTAATCACCCGCTCTTTCCCTTCGATATTTGCTCGTCTCTTATGGTCATTAGGAGTTGATTGATGGGGTTAGATTTTTTTTCTCCATTAATGTTAGCTAAAAGTGTCACCCTTGAACACAAGTAGAATTTGAAATATGCCTAAGACTGAAAAGTAAGCATTTACCTTCCCTCATTATTCTGTAAATTTAAATACATTTTTACATCAAGTTGTGGTATGAGTACACTCTTATAAATTCCACTTAAAACATGTACTTTTTCTATCTTTTAGGGACTCATAAGATCAGTGATGACTGATTGAGTTTTTACTGTATGCAAAATGTATTTTGATATGGAGCTATTACTACAAATAAACAATAACCTACAGTCATTTACCACTACTTAAGTGTCCTTGATAGTATCAGATTAGACCTCTTTTTGTCCTTTAGAAATGTCCTAATTTGTTTTAGCATAGAAAGATCAAGATATTGGAAAGTGTACTCAGAGATTTTGGTCCATTTTGGCATGTTAGCATCATATGGTTACCTCACATATGTTAACTCAACATCTATGATGTGAATATCCTATTTCATCTTGTCCCAAAGATTTTGTATTGTTTTAAGATCTGGTGACTGCAGAGGTCGCTGGAGGTGAGTAAGCTTGTTGTGATGTTAAAAAAACTTTTTATCTGTTAATATCCATTTTTGTAAGCCTGGTTGAACTGTAGCCTCAATTTAAATTCAAATCAATTCAATTCAGTAAATTTACATGGCACCAATTCACAATGGATGCCATCTCAAGACACTTCACAGAAAAAAAAGCATTCCAGTTGATCCTAGTTATCAAACAGTGCAGTGAAGTTCAGTTCATTATTCAAACGAGTTTGAAAGGTTTTCTAGCAAGAAAAACTTAGCAGATTGTATTGAGTTATTGACTTACAGCAATCCCTCACGATCAGCATGCATGGAAAGGAAAAACTCCCTATAAACAGGAAGAAACCACCAGCAGGCCCCATACGGCTCCTGTTGTCAGATTTAATATTCACGGTATGGTACATTCAGCGAGTCGTTGTCTGAGCTTTTGTTGTCTTTCTATAATTTTAAAACAGTTTTCCCATTTCTCGGCGGCCGTAATGTCAAGAAGACATTGTCTGTAACCAGCCTATTGCCTTTGGATATTTTTTTTACTCGGAGCATTTCTTTTTTGTAAATCTAAGAGATTATTGAGGAAAACCCAGTACACCAGCAGACTGAAACACTCGGGTCAGCCCATCTGGCACCAACAATCATGGCATTTTCAGAGTCATTTAAATTCACTCGTGCCCCATTCTGACGATTGGTTTGAATTTCAGCAAGTTTTATTCACGACGTCTAATTGTACGAATGCATAAAGTTGCTGCCATGTGATTGATTGTTTTGCAGTTTGTGTTCACAAGCAATCGTTTAAGTCTAGCTAATAAAGTAGATGATGCTGGTGGCCTTTTGTCACTGTTACCACTTCACTGTTGTGAGTCTATAACAGGAGCACAGAGAAGACAAGAATTGCGGCTGAATATAGTTTAGTATTTTTGCCTTTGTTAAATTTCTAGTGCTAGATGAGCAAGAATATTTAGTCTGTGCATGGCAGAATAAGGCTAAGCATTTGACAGAATGAGTGTATTTGTGTGGAGAATATCTCTGAGTCAGTGATTGGTGGGTAGAGTTTCTCTTGTTTGAATGTGTATGTAGGTTTGATACAGACAAAAGAGATGGACCTTGACTTCATGTCAGGACAAAATGGAAGAGGTTTAGACATGATTAAATTATCATCTCAACTGTATGACTGTACTGCCTTACAGAAATCTGAACTCTTCTAATCTTCGTCTTTTTCTGACCAGTTGGAGCTTTTGAACATCTTCCAGAGCAAACAGTGATCGTCCAGCAACCCACCAGAGCTTTAAGAGCGGCTTGCAAATGCAAGTAATGACTGGGACATGTTATCTGGGAGGATCAAAGACTTATGAGACACACATTTCAACAGTTTTCATCATCAAAATCTTTCTTGCACTCTGAGCCCACTTTCTGAGTTTATGTCTTCAAGATCACATACAGATAACTCCTCAATTATCCAAATTTGGAATGTATAAGATACTCAAAGTATCTTTCACAATAATATAACAGGGTTATATTATATTATTGAATAAGGTTCACTATGTGTTCCCTACTATTTCTTCAAATTTACTATTTTTATTTTGGTCAGTACATTTTCGGCTGTGTTTTTAATCCAGTTAAAAAAAAATTTATTATTGTGTCTTAACCAGGCACCCATCAGAATGTGATGAGCCCACGTCTAAAAGAGGGTAGCAAATATCTTGCTTTCGTTATATTCAGTGATATGCTCCTGTCAGACTGACTTCATTAAAACAAAATCAAGTGAGTCATGCTGAGACAATGTCTTAGCGCTGAAAAAAGGCAAAATGAGGAAAAACTGATCGCTTATTTACGCTTGGCTGTTTTAAACCTGACCATCTGATGTTTCTCATAAATGCCTTGTTATGGTTGTCCCTCGTAGCAAACAGCCGCAACTGTCACTGCATCTTTATAATCACATCCAGGCTCACATGGTCACGACGGTCCAGACGGACACTCTCGCACGACCAGTGCCATATGTTTGGTTAATGGGTTTTAAGGACAGTAAGGGGGTGGAAATAAGTGCTCTGTTTTTCAGAAAACACAAAGGTTGTGTTGCTTTCAGAGGTTTCCCGAGGAAGACCGTTTCATGTTTTTGCATGACAAAAAGATGTCTTTGTGTTTGTAGTTTTAAGCAGTGTTGTGGTTCTCGAAATCGGTCTTGGTCTCGAGACCAGGTCTCGTCTCGGACTCGGGCGCTGAGGACTCGCCGTTTTATTTCAAGACCGGTCAAGACCGCAACTGTGAAAATATCACTCATCGTACAGCATACTCTCCAGTTTATTTAACATCTTTGTTTTCAGTGGATGCAAAACGCACCAATTAAAATCCAAGAAATTACGTGTTTCTGTTACTCCCCCTACCCTCTCCACCTTTCACTCGCGCGCGGCGCTCCAGGACATGCGCAGTGGTTACCTCTGAGCGGCAGAAGATCTGTCTAATTCTCAGTAATATAACAGCGCTGCATAAATCTTAAGAAATCCGATGGCCACAGCTAACTCAGCAGCTCTTCGCTTTCACAGACGGTGGGGATTACGTCTAACTTTTTTCGTCACTTAGAAAAGTAGCTCAAAGAAAGGTAAACTCCGTTGACATGATGTTAGCAAAGCTAGCTGTATAGAGAGACATACGCATTTGTGATTAAAAAAAGTCACTCACTGCGCTGAATTATTGTGCAGAGATGTTGACTGACTTGTCGCATATAAAAAAAAAAAACACGGAATAAGGCTGCTCACTGCAAACATTTTCATTTTATCAACAAGAACAACAATGTGACCATCGCTTCAGAAGAACAGGCTCAAGGATGTCTGATTAGGATGGAGCCCTCCGCATATCAAGAACAAACTATTCCAATACAAACTGATAAAACATCGGCTGTGAACAGAATGACTGGTTCCCCTCCGCCTTCCCCCATCCCACATCTTTCCCCCTCCCTTCTCCTTCCACCCTCCCTTCTCCTTCCCCCCTACCTCTCTGCTCCTACACTCACTCACGTTTATTAGAAAGTGACCCTCTAAAGAGAGCCGGGCTTCACCTGAGCCGCTTGAAAATGCTGGTGGAGAATTCAGGTCAGAGAGAAAGACGGACGGACTCTTTCTCATCCCAGCTGGATAGTATGGATCAACAGGTTTGCCTCGGCACAACTCTCACTTCATCTAAGCCACCTGCCTCTGACCTCCCTGAAGATCCAGCACTCCGCATTTCTGAGGTCTGAGACCGGGGTCCAGATATTATCCTTACACCCGTCTTCCTCCAGAATGTGTCTGGCCCCCTGACATTGCGTAGCAGGACAATACCTGTCCGGATCACTACAAGAACAGTTACAAAAAACAGAAATACAAAAAACAGTGGTCTTAATTCAAACCTCAGACTGATCCCCTGTCTAAAGGAACCTCAGACTGAAGAGCTTTCAGCCTCCGAGTCACTTAAACTGGCTCTTTTAAATACCAGATCTCTCTGTGCTAAAGCTCTATTAATTAATGATTTCATCACTGAGCATAATATTGATGTTTTATTTCTGACAGAAACATGGCTGAATGACAATAATGAAGCAATCGTACTAATTGAATCAACGCCTCCTACGTACAATTTTTTAAGTGAAAATAGAAAACACAAAAAAGGCGGAGGCGTAGCTTCAATATTTAAGAATACCATAAACTGTAGTAAAATCTCTTTGGGTAATTTTATGTCTTTTGAATATCTTGGAATCGAGGTAAAAGGCCACAAACGAACTTTGACACTAACTCTATACAAAACACCAACATATGTGGAAAATTTCTTTGCGGACTTGAATGAGCTTCTATCTCTCATATGTATTGATTACGATTGTTTGCTAATTGTCGGTGATTTCAACATTCATGTTGACAACCCCCAAGACCGAGGGGCTAAAAAGCTCTGTAATATATTAGAGAGTTTTGGTTTAACACAACATGTCAAACAAGCAACACACACTCAGGGACACACACTGGACCTGGTTATCAGTAAGGGTGTGAATATTTCCAATGTCTCTGTAACTGATATTGCCCTGTCTGATCATTTTGCTGTTTTCTTTGACAGTTCTTTATCTGTTAACCCACTTGAACAAACAGCTACTATCACAAAACGTACTTTCACAGAAAACACAGCAGAAACATTTAATCAAATCTACTCTTCTTCCTCACTCTTAAGTTATAGTGACGTAGATAAGTTGGTGGATGATTTTCAGTGCAAACTTTCAGATATCATTGATTACATTGCCCCCACTAAAGTGAAGGTTGTGACTGGTAGGAAGAAATCTCCATGGAGAAATGCACAAGTAGTTCAATCTGCAAGACAACTCTGCCGTAGGGCCGAACGGAAATGGCGTAAAGGTCAACTGCACGTTTATTATGACATCTACAAGGAAAGACTACGTAACTATCACACAACACTGAAACATGCGAGAGAAGCTTTCTTTGCAGATGTCATAAACAAAAACATTAACAATGCTCGAGCTTTATTCGCCACTGTTGACAGGCTCACAAATCCTCCAATGACGTTACCACCTGAACTTCAATCTAATGCCTGCAACAAGTTTTCCAGTTTCTTTTCAGAGAAAATTCAAAAGATCAGAGGATTAATCTGCTCATCCACTCCAAAGACAGTACTAATGCTGGGCCCAAACAAAACAAATGCAGGAAAAATGACCCAATTTCTACTACTAAATTATAAAACCCTAGAAGAAATTATAAGTCAATTAAGCTCCAGTTCCTGCTGTCTGGATGTCCTACCCACACATTTCTTTAAGAAAGTCCTGCCTGTTGTTGCTAATGATCTGATCCAAATAGTAAACTCATCGCTCTCTTCAGGTGTTTTCCCCCAGGCTTTGAAAACAGCAGTTATCAAACCACTTATAAAAAAGAACAATCTAGACAAATCCCTACTGCAGAATTACAGGCCGATCTCCAACCTCCCATTCATCAGCAAAATTATTGAAAAAGCTGTTTTTAAGCAATTAAATAACTTCCTAACAATAACAAACTGCTTTGACTCCTTCCAGTCTGGTTTTCGTGCTCACCACAGCACGGAGTCGGCCCTTGTAAAAGTGTTCAATGACATCCATATAAATACAGACTGTGGGAGAACCACAGTGCTGGTTCTGTTGGACCTCAGTGCAGCTTTCGACACTGTTGACCACGACATTTTACTGAACCGGCTGGAGAGTTGGGTCGGACTCTCCGGTCCAGTGCTCAACTGGTTTGAATCTTACATAAAGAACAGGGATTTCTTTGTTTCAATTGGAAACTTCTCATCAGAGAGGTCAAAGGTCACATGTGGGGTACCCCAAGGTTCAATCCTAGGACCCCTTCTTTTCAATATTTATATGCTCCCACTGGCAAAGATTATAACAGGACATAGGATTAGCTACCACAATTATGCGGATGATACACAGCTCTACATCACGATGTCACCAGGTGACTCTGAACCCATCCAATCACTGAATAGATGCTTAGAACAGATCAATGTGTGGATGTGCCAAAACTTTCTCCAGCTAAACAGAAACAAAACTGAAGTTATTATCTTTGGACCTAAAGAGGAACGAACTAGAATCAATGCACAGCTTCAGTTATTACAACTAAAAACCAGCGATCAGCCCGAAACCTGGGAGTAGTGATGGACTCTGACCTGAACCTTCAGAGCCACATTAAGACAGTCACAAAGTCGGCCTTCTATCACCTGAAGAACATCTCTAGGATTAGAGGACTTATGTCTCAGCACGATCTAGAGAAACTCATCCATGCATTTATCTTTAGCCGCATTGATTACTGCAACAGCGTCTTCACAGGTCTGACTAATAAATCAATCAAACAGCTGCAGCTGATCCAGAATGCTGCTGCTCGGGTTCTCACTAAAACCAGGAAGATAGAGCACATAACACCAGTTTTAAAGTCCCTACACTGGCTCCCTGTAGCTCAGAGAATAGACTTTAAAATACTGATGTTAGTTTATAAATCTCTGAACGGTTTAGCACCACAATACCTTAAAGATCTGTTATTACTGTACCAACCATCTAGACCCCTCAGATCTTCTGGTTCTGGTCTGCTCTGCATCCCCAGAACCAGAACCAGACGAGGAGAAGCAGCATTCAGTTTCTACGCACCACAGATTTGGAACAAACTTCCAGAAAACTGTAAAACAGCTGAAACACTGGGTGCCTTTAAATCTCAACTTAAAACCCACCTGTTTAGAGTTGCTTATGGCTAAATTAGGGTTAGAGTGCGGGTTTTGATGTCTTCCATGTTTTTATGTCTTTAATGTTTTTAATTTTTTTTTTTTTTTTTTTTTTTTTTTTTTTTTCTTCTTCTTTCTTTTATGTATGGGGAAGAAAGTGAAAAATGAGGGTGGAAAACGATGAAAATTAAAGTGGAATGGAAATGGAATGGAACCAGTTAAAGTCCGCGGGAGGGCAGACTCCTCTAACTATAAGTTAGTTAAATTCTGTGTGGGACGGCGGCGTCCTCTGGTAAGGGAGTTTGTTTTTTTTTGTTTTTTTTTATTTTTTTTTTTTCTCTCTTTCTCTCTGTTTGTTTCTGTTTTTGTTTTGGTTGTGTTAAGCACTTTGAAATGCCTTGCTGCTGAAATGTGCTATACAAATAAAATTTGATTGATTGATTTATTGATTGATATATGGGACAACACTGTGTCCAAAAGTCTGCAATATAGTGATGTGACATTCAGAAACAGTCCGATTCTTCTGTACGGCTTTTTACTGATTAGATAGGACTGGAGTGTCACTGAGAGGGCTCTGTGGTTCTATTAGATTACCATACGCTGTCAGAATAGCATATATGCAGTGAGTACCATGCCTGCGCATACGCATTAAGAAGTCCGACCATCAGAGGAGTTGTCAGTTCACCATACGCAGCAAGTTATGACGAAAATAAGTCATTAAATTGTTTTCAATGATAACTATATAGATATACATGTGTTGACGTGGTTTCAAAGCGTATTTAAAGCAAGGTCTGTGACGTGTCTGACAGTTATAGCCGTGAGTTCATGCTAAGCGTATGATGATCTGACCTGACAGAACACCCGTTCTTTGTTCTTGTAATGCTCTGTATACACTGCCATTATTTTTATTTAATTATGTACGTTGATATTTTTTAAATGAACAAATAACTAAAACACAAGAACGAAAGAGCACGCACAGCATGCATATTGCTCTTTGATTGTTTTTGTTCAAAGTGGCAGCTGTAATGTCTGCCATGGTGTCAGACTACCTAGCTTCATGTAGCAGAAGAGAGGGCGAGAACTGTGATGATAAGCGCTTTGTGCTTGGTTACTTCTTGGTTGTTGCTCCTTGGTCAGTGGTCATAGTTGAGCATTATTTACCGTCAGGCCATTGCCTCAATTGCTATGTTTAATGGTGCAGACAGTGGTGGTTTCTGACATGAGCAATATGGGCAAACGCCCAGGGCGTTATCTTTTTAGGGATGGCACGAGACCACCGCAGATTGTAGCACAGAGATGGAATATTTAATATTGGTAAAATGTATTAAGTATTTAATATCTAGGTGTTTTTATGGGAATATGGATCTTTCAGATCATTTTGAGAAGCAATTTTGATCATATTTTATATTTTATTGTGTCATGTAGCGCGGGCCGCTGGTCTTGGTCTTGACTCAGTCTCGACTTTCCTCGGTCTTGGTCTTGACTTGGTCTTGGACCCTAAAAGTCTTGGTCTTGTCTCTGTCTTGATACGCTCTGGTCTTGGTCTTGTCTTGGTCTCGGGTTAGGTGGTCTTGACCACAACACTGGTTTTAAGATGTTAAGATGTGGTCTGACAGCCGAAATTGTTTCCTGGGTGTTTCTCCTACGGAATCAAAGTTTTGTTTCAGCTGTTTTGTTTCAACCCACTTTTCTCAAATCAATCTTTCACATGCAGAAGCATGATGTTTCACCGTCATTTACCATGTTCCTTTAATGATTGCACTGATCAATTAGTTAAGGATTTATTTGCAAATGTTCAAAACTGAGACGAACCTCAAAAGATATGGTGAAATTTTAAAGCACATTTTTTAAGATCTTTAACAGCTTCCTTTGCTTTTTGCCTATCCTCCAAAAGGAAAGATGAAAATGAGCCCAATTGGTTTTATTCGGCTTTATGGATGCCCCTGCTGCTCAGAACGTCTCTGGTGAAAAGAGACCAATTTTGTGTATGATTAAAGGCAAGCTTGAAAAAGAAGCAGCAAAAGGAAACAAAAACCTGCAGCAGTGACGCTTTAGATCATATAAACTGAAGTAATGAGGTTATTTATTACTCAGATCGGATCCGTTGCTTAAATTTTGGGATCATGCATCCCAAGTGTACATCCGTTTTTGCTTTTAGCTTATTTTACCACACTGATTGGGTTTTATGAAATGAGTATTGAAGCAATATCTGATCTTTTTAACTCAAAACTTTATCAAAGCAATCCTATCTTTTCTGTAGGGTAATTCGTCTGAACATGTTTATGTCGAGTTAAGAAAATGGAAGTTAATTTCACACTTTGCTGATATGTCAGTCGATTAGGGAAATCAGAGTTTCTATTAAACTCAGTTTCAGAAAACACGAAAACAACTTTTCAATTATTCACTATACAATAAAATTTTCTGAAGACAATGTGATTGCTTCAAACTGTACTCAAAATGAAACAGTTTCTGACATATTTGCATATTAAAATGTTCACACAGTAGTTCACTATTGGTTATGAGAGGTAAGCTGCAAATATGGGTTCATATAAATCAAGATTTAACAGATGTGAGACTGGAAATATTATGAAACCTACTGCACTTTATACAAAAGTATAGATAATATAAAGTTCAAAGAAACAGATGTAAGAAATTATAAGATTAAGTGGCTTTAGCTAATTAAATATTAGTTTAAGTTCTTACTGTAATGCTGTCTGTAAATGTCTATAAATTATGAAACCAGGTGGTTTATCAGAGCAACATAAATGCTTTATTTATCCTAATTAATTTCAACACAAAACCAAGCAATGTGTTCTTTTTTCTCATTTGCTTCTTTAAACTGACCTTCTGCTGCATTGTGTGTTCAACTCTTACACAGTGTGTGTGAAGACGTGTGCTTGTTTGTGTGCCCACATCTGTCTACTTGTCTTTTCTTGAGTCACTGGAGTAGAAGGGAAAAGGTCTGGGATGGTGGGTTGCTTAGTAACCATTGTGTGTTTTACCCAGTGGAGGGGAGCTCTGGAAGTGTGAAATTGAAACACATTGAGCAACGCGTGCTTTATCGGAGACCAAGAGGGGGAATCTAACAAATAAAATATTCATGCATGCTAACAGCATGTATTTGTCGCACACGCCTAGACACACACAGGTGCGCTAACGAGTTCAGGTCAGGTAGGGATAATTGATTGGCTTCAGAGTGTCAGCCTTACTGCACTTCGATTAATGTAGCAATGCAGAAAGCTTCCACAAAATAGAAGCCTGAGGACTTTTAGTAAAATATAAATTGAGAAAAAAAACACATTAAGCTTCAATCTTTTTTTTTTCTATTAGGTCTTGCATTTACATGTTTTTGCTGCTGTTTTTTAAAGAGATGCTTCCTCTAAAGACCTCAGCTCAACACACTGCACTCTGACCGTGTCACGACACTAAACCACATCCTCCCAACATTTGACTGGTTCACTGCAGAGTCACATATCTTTCTGAGACTGGTTTAGTCTCCGCTTTCAGACATGTAATTCGCTTTCAGTGGCTATGCTGCATTAAATACTCAATCAGGACATTTGAAGAATATGTACCTAGAGGTCGGTTCCACATCAGACAACCCAAAAGAAGAACTGCAGCTTAATGGTTTACTAACCTATTCTCATATTAGTCACCTGACACAAACATGTTCTTTGCATGTTCTGATGTTTACTTCTAAAGGTTCCCCATTTGTATAACGTGCAATACATGTGCTTTCCTAAAAGGCATTTGAACTTTTATCCTCATGTTTTCCCAAACCTTATTGAGTTAGTTTGTAACTAAAAACTATGGAAACGGTTAATATATCTAAAAAAAAGGGGGGGAGGAAAAAAATAGGGAACAGGTTTATTAAGCATCTGTTATTTTTAATTTTTGTAAAAATGTTGGGAACTGAATTCCAAGATCCAGTCTGGTCAACCCACTTTTTCATTTTAATGTCATAAATTAACAAAGCATTTAAGATTGATATGAGCAGCAAAAGGCTTGCTCTGCCTTTTCCTTTTCCCGTCTGCTTATTTGTATTTGCTCCGTCTCCTTGTTCATCTATCTTTCATAGATGCTTGCAATGCATTCTGCTTCTATGCGTACATTTTGTAAAAATCAACCAGAGAGGTTAAAAGTCAGACCGTCTGCTAAGAAGTTTGAGACTTGTTTTTTTTCTCCCTACAACAGCTTCGTTGCAATAATATACAGACTGAATATTGTAATTATCTAATCAAACCACCCTCTTTTGTACATGTCTATTTTCAGTTCTCGTCAGTGTAATTCAAATTTGTACACATAACACTTTGAAAGCTCAAACGTAAGGGGCTGACAAAACAAGATAAATAAAATCATCACAAATAAAACCAAGCTATAAAATAAAACAGAAACATTAGCATTTTCACACCAGTTTCACAAAAGGAAATGTTTGTGAATCTAAATTCACATCACATCATTTTCTCAGAGACACCTTTAGGTCTTCTGAAGTGAGATGCTTTTTTTAAAAAAAGGAAGTTGTGATGCGATTTGAGTACTCCTGAGCAAGGACACGTAAAACTAGCCACAGATTCTGCTTCTCTAAACTGACCTTTGTCTGCATCTGCATTTGAATGCAAATAAAAATGGGAAGCCTGCTGAATCTCATAGCAAGAGAAGAACGAATACATTTAAGCTTTCATCTTTGTGGACATAATTTAGGACAGAATAAAGCCGACACATCACAGATAATTATTGGAATCAGTTGTAAAATGATTGAAATACATTTATGTGAATTAGCAAAGAAAATGCTGAAAAAGAAGACTTATGCTGTTGCACAAATAAGGAAGGGTTGAGAAACAGAAAAGCAACAGCAGGACAGTCCTGCACCTCCGTGCGGTTGTTCAAATCTGACAACACGTTGTGCAGAAAATAATCGACAAACATGAATGTTTATACTCACCTCGGGGCTGCTTTTCCCTCACTGCTGACGCTCCTGCTACTCAGTTGCTCTCCCAGAGAGAACCACAGTGTGTCTCATGGAGAGTGTGTGTATTGAGGGCTTGAGAAAGAGAGAGCAAGAGAGAGAGGAGAGAAAAATAGCCAGGAAGGTTTCTTGAATAATCCTCTCTCTCTCTCTCTGTGTAACTTTCACTCTCTGATTCTGCTCTATTGTTCTCATTTTACACTTCTCCTCGGGTAATTTGCTTTGGCTAGGCTTGAAATAGCTTATTCATTTTCCTGTCATTTCTTCAAACCTGTCTGTGCAAGCTGCAACAATTAAGCAGGTTATCTTTGACTATAGGCTCCTTATGATTTTTATCTTTTAATTCAGACAATTTGCTATTTTCAAGTTGTAATTTAGGTGCTGGGGAGCTGAGCTCTTTGGGGTCGATATGAGTAATGTATTCCCCCTCATGTCTTAAAACGCATGCAACTGCAAGCCGGAACAATTGTAAAGGATTTGGGATATATCTTTGAAAATCAGTCACAGTCCCAAGGTAGTGATGTTAGCAATAGAAAGGTCCTTTTCCTGAACCTTTCAATCTATTTTTCACGCGGTGACGTTAGTGTTGTGGCGTGTCTCCTTTTTTTCTTTTCTTTCCAAAGACGATTCATCTTCAGACCTCAAGGAAAAGTCGTTATCATTTCTCTTTTTATTGCCTTTGTCCATTTTTCCTCTCTCTCTTCTTATCACCCCAGCAGAGTGAATTCAAGCTGAACATAAAATGTCTGGTTTGAATCCAACCCCTTTTTCTGTCTGCCACTGTCTTGTTCAGATCTTAGCTGAAGCTGAATTAATTAATTCTTTCTCTCTTTTTGTGTCACCTGCCTCTCTTTATGCCTTTATCTTCACGTCAGTCCATCTCTGCCAATTTCTGGAAGTTTTACTTTTCTGTTCTCCTTGAGATTTCTCCTTGTGAGTCATAATAACAAGGTTTTAGTATTGTTCTGCTGCAAAACCCTGAGAGATAACCTATCTTTATCTCACATTTCTTTATTCTCAAATCTTCAGATGCTTTCCTACAACTTTCTCTCTCCCTTTCAGAGGTTTTCCTGGAGTTACCCTGCAGCATCTAATGATATTAACATGATTGTCGAATCCATAGTGAGTTGCTATATGTGACGACAAGAGCACCTTTGAATATTTCAAACTGTGACATATATACGCTGCATCCGTAAGTGTGTTTGTGACTTCTTCTGGGGATATTCTCTGCTGTGACGGGTTTTTGCTAGCGTGCCAGTATACACTGTAGAAGAAAAAAACAAGAAAAAATAAAAGTGTAGGAGTAAGAAGAACAAAAATATAGTGAATAGACTAAGAAACAGAATATTTTGGAACTATTAGTTAGTGGTTAAAGTGGTCCCAGAAGAACTGATGGACTTTACCCACTTTCCATATCAGAGCCTTGCAAAAGTATCCACATCTTCCCACAAGTCTTCCCACATCACAGGCACAAAGCTCAGTATAATATGAACAGATTTTATGCAAAAGACCAACATCCAATAAGGACAAACACTGAAGTGAAAGGAAATAATGCATGTTTTAAAAAAAATCATTTTTGCAAAACACAATCTAAAAAGTAAGGCCTTTGTCACGGAGAAGTGCTTATTTTGTTGTAGAAGCAGAAAGTGTTTTGGGTTATGTGCTTTCCACAAAATTAAATGTTTGTGCACTTGTGTTTTTATAATTGATTAAACTTAGACTGAATGGCGAGCATCTATGTGAACATCAACTTTAAAGTGTTCCCACAAGTTTTCAACTGGATTTAGATCTTTGCTGAGACATACTAAAACATAGCTGTGCTTTGATCAGTTATTTATCTGCAGCTTTATATTAAGGGGAATTGTCTTGTTGTCTCTCTGCCTCTGTGCCGAAGTTTTTGTAGATTTAAACATTTTTACATGATTTTCTTGTATACAGCTCTCTTTATTCTGCTCTTTAGTCTGACCAGCATCACTGTCCCTTCAAATTAAAGCATCCCCACAGAATGATTCTACCACCACCATGCTTTACTGATGGGATGGTGTGTTCAGAGTGTCCAGTTTTAGTTCTCCACCAAACAACCTGCTGGATGTACATCAGAAAATTGAATTTTAGTTCCACCTAGCTTTTCTTTTCGTCGTTGTTTTTGTGGATTTTGGACAACATTTGAACATCTCCTATTCACAATCTAAGATATTTTTACAAGTCACCCGCAAACTGCATTATTCTACATTTAAGATAGGACCTAAACACATTTGAGGGCTTAATAAACCAGCATTAAATTTGTACTTCTGCTGTTTATTATTGGTTGTGCAGGCGTTGAGCTATGGGGGGGCGGGCCCGGATGGGTGCCCATGGGGGCCCCGGCCTGGAGGTCCCAGGGAGGGAGGAATGGTTTCAAGTTGCTTTAATGTCTGATTATAGACGGAGAAAGTGCGCCCTCACCTGTTCAGATGTTATAGTTACTGTCCCTCAATGGAATATATAGTAGTCAGTCCCAGTGACTGTTTGACTCACGGTTTAGCCAATGTGCTTCCTGGGTAAAAATGAAACAAGAAACGCGGCCCAAACCGTACCCGCTCTCCCCCCTCAACAGTTTCCAGCAGCGCAGGTGATACACGTGAGGGGCCCAGTCATTGGCCCCGCCCCCGGCCCGACGCTGACTTGTTCCGCTAGTGGGTGAGTGCATGTGAATGTATTGGAGTAGGGGGGTGGGGGAGGGGCACAAAAGGAAAGTATCACCAAGGCATCATTGATGCCATAATTCCCACAGTTTCTTCCACCTGAGCTGTGGATCTCTATAGGGAATCTTTAGAGTTACCTGGGACTTTGTGGATGTTCCTGTGATCAATGCTCCCCTTACCTGGCCGGCAGATTACGACCGTCTTGGTCCGTGTGCAGTGCTACTATTCTTTTTCCTTTTTTTGATAATCGACTGTGTAGTGTTATCTGAGATGTTGAAAGCCAAACCCTGCTTCAAATCTCTTTTCAGCTCTATGTCTGTTTTATCTGTAATGTTCCTTGGTCTTCATGATGTTATTTGTTCACTAACAAAGCTCTGACACATTCACAGCACAGTCAGATTTTTTTTAAACTGATGTTAAATTACATATTGATGAACTCCATTAATAATTTTATATTGGACAGTTGTGTGCTTCTTTCTATTGTATGATACACTTCAAAATTTTAAATGTGAAACATTTTGAAAAAGAAAAAACATGCATGATGATTCATACTTATGAACAACTTTGTGTTAGTCTCTCTCATAAAATCCCAATAAAATGCTTTAGTTTGAGGGTGTAACATTACAAAATGTCAACAAGTCCAAATATTATGAAGACATTTATTAGGCAGTTAAAAAAAAAAAAAAAAAACATAATAAGACTTTATAAAGCAAAAAAGGATTGATGGCTCCTAATGAAAGGCTAAGATTATGGTTTCATTTGTTTTCTTTTTGCCCTCTTTTCAGTATAAGCCTCAAGCAGAAAGATAAAGACAATAATAGCTTCCAGCCGGTTTTAAAGGAAAGCTCTTCAAGATTTATTTTTTCATTTTATGAAAAAAAAGCAGTTTAGTTTCTATTCATTGCTTTATATAAAAAGTGTAATATTTACTTTTAAGTCTAATTAAATCCAGAGGTGTTGTTCATAATAAGTCAAATAGAATGAGCCAGTCATATTTCCAAAAGGTTTTATCTATACCACCAATTGCTGCCAACCGTGGTGGAAAGGATGCTCTCTGAATGGGATGGTTCCCGTGGTAACATGAACTGAAGGGGTCAAAGGAAAATACATTTTAGATGAAGGAGCCTTTTCTTTGAAATCTCAGAAATCTATTTGAGCTTCATAAATATTTCCCACAACAAGCAAAATTAGAACCAAGCTAAACTTTCATCTTAGATCCTTGCTGCCAAAGAAATTGCTATCTAAGCATAGAAACTGAATCTTACTTTAGAAATGGTTCTTCATGCTGAAGAGACGCCTCCGTGCATAAATCTTAAATGACGACAGCGTGCTGTGGACGGGGTTACTAATAGTTAAAGCTTATGCATTTCCAGTCATCATTACTTAGAAATTCAAACTTGAAGGTGTTTTTTTCCTCATATGTAAGCTAGTATTTTAATTTTTTTTGGTTAAACCTATTCAAATGTACAATCGAGACTTTGAATAAAATTAAATGTGCATCAAAAGACTAGTAAAGTGCTGTGGCAGACAAAGGGAAACAAATTGTTTGTAGGAAGGGAACATCTAAATGTTATTCTGTGAAAAGGTTGCATATTTAAAAAAAAAAAAAATGAGTATGGGCCATTTGGATGTAACTAAATAATACTATTAAGGTTTGGAGTCAGTTGTTTTTCTGATGACATAAACTTACAGATCTGTTTTACTCATTAATGAAAGTTCATTTTGTAATAATTTTACGTACACATCTATCATAAAAAAGAAATATTCTCAAAAAGGAAAAGTAGCTCAGTCTAAAGATTTTTATTCAGGCCGATGACATTCAATTCAAACCGTGTGTCCATGGTAACACAAGCTTTCCTCAAATCTTAAAGGTCCTCAAGGCCCTTTGATGTATTTATATTTTCTTTTCAGTAACAATTGTATACAAGTCATATGATTGACCAGGCTATTCTAAAGGTTTTACTTTCTTTCTCTAAAACCAATTAAAGAGGTTATATTTTGGCTGTTAGAGGCCATTGTCTTGTGTGAAAAAACAGACGTGTATTTCATTTTCAGATTCTTAAACAGCTGTACCCATTGCAGCAAGACTTTTTAGTGAAAGTCTCTCATGATTTTACCAATTGCACTAACAAATGCTGTTCCTTTTTTAGGCCACTGGTCAATATTCAACCAATGTCTTCAGAATGTTAAAAGATATTCAACTGCCTGACATTAAGTCAGTTTTTTTCTTTCTATTTTTAGATTAGTTGAGATTAAAAAATATATTAATATTGATTCACTACTTAAGCATTGAGAGAGAAATTTAAGAATGATTTATTATTTTATTTAAAATAAGAATTGTCTAATACTTGGCTCCTTTTCAAGATGTATTTCCTGGGTTAAACATTTTTGGATTTTCTTCAACAAAATATTAAGAGTTTTGCTGGAATGTAGACTTTTTTTTCTCCTGCTGACAGAATTAGTGTGAGTTAGTTTTGTGTCTTATCTAGAGAACTGTTCGCAGTTTGGTGTGTGTGCATGTGTGTGTGTCTCCTCTCATTCCACGGTGTGAATGGCAGGTTCAGCCTCCACAGCTGAAACTCATCAACACTCATCAGAAGGACCCAAGTTATTTAGCTCACATGAGCTAAACATGGTAATCATGTTCCTATTCTTCCTGAGGTTTTGCGTCTCAAAGTTCATGTCCAGTTCCCTAGTTTTTCCCCTCAACAATAAAAAAAAAAATTAGAACTGTTGTAAAAGAATATTTTAGTAATTGAGTACTCTATAAAATATTTTTACGATTATCTGAGGAATCGGATCTCTCTCTCTCTCTCTCTCTCTCTCTCTCTCTCTCTCTCTCTCTCTCTCTCTCTTTCTCAGCACTATTCCTACCGTTCGCTCCAAAACAGTGACCACGCGATTCCGACGCCACAAACGCTGTCATTGTCCAACCACCGCATCGCAAAATTCAACAATCCTTATTTCTCCCCCAAACCCTCACAAAACACCGCACAGTGCAACACCCTGCTGCTAGCACGTCACAACAACTCATAGGCGGAAGCAAGAGGGCTGGCCACCACAAATAATGATCCGGCCGGAACACGGTACATAATGAAACATAATTTAACAAAGCTTCGAGTCAGAAAAATTTTCCTCGTGGAATTTTAATAATCAAGGTGCTCAAATCGTTCGAGAAATTGTTTCAGCCCTAAAAATAAAAAATAAAACATAGGTTCTCCTTTAGATGTCAGTTGTCTGAGTTTCTCTAGCGTGGTTCCTTGCTTCGAGGGTTTGTGTGGAGGTATTCTGTTCAGTTCCTTCAATCTTTTTCTTTTTACTCTCTTGGTGACAGATTTTCTGTTTTCCTGACACTTCCCTCGCTTCACTCACCTGCCTGTCCACCCTCCAATGTGTCAATGCAACTCAGCGCCAACCTGGAAGACAAACATTACACTCCACCATAAACCAATCTCCCACCAACCTCAGTCTCTGTGGGTAAACTCACCTCCACCTTGAGCATCCAACTCCTCATCACCAGTAAGACACTGTTTCTATTCACTTCTGATCATTATCCAACTATTTTAATATCAATAAATATTAATCTCATACCTCTCCTGCCAGTGCCATCCTGGAATCTGATGCCAAACCCAAAAGAGTCATATCCTTGAACATATTTTGAGATAAACTCTTAAATCACCTCCTGTTGTCTGTACTTGTTGTTTGCACAGGAGTCTAGAGTTTTAAACATAACATAGTGTACCTCTCAGTTCTTGCACACGCCTCATCCTCTTTGCAAATTGCAATTCATTTGGTTGTTTAGGGTCATTGTCCATTTAGAAGACCCATTTGCACTTGATATCAGCTGGGAAGTTAAAGTTAGTCAGATGTCAACATGTCCACATAATGTTCTGTCCTTATGATGCCATGCATTTACTGAAGTGCACCAGTTGCAGCCAAACACCCCCCAAAACATGACGCTTCACTTCCCCATGCTTCACAGCTGTATGGTGATTTTTTTTCTCAAAGCTGGCAATCTTCCCCTTTTTCCTCTGAATGTATTAATGGTCAATCTGTTTTGGTTTCCTAAGACCGCAGTCACCAAACACCCTGCAAACATGTAAAAACCGTAATCTATCCTTTTTATAAGCGCTTTTGCTGTATAAGCAACCCCAGTGAGGTTTCTTCCTCTCTAGGGTTATTTTTGTCCCAGACTGATGTAGGAGTCATTTCACTGTGTTTCATCACCTGTAGTCAACATCTTCAAAGGCCTTTTGCTTTTTTTCTGGGTTTGATGCATACATTTCACACCTAAACCCTTTCATCTCTGGAATCCTGAGGATGGCTGGATTTTTTCATTTTGTTTATAATTGCTTAAACAAATCAGCGTCACCATTAGGCATCTGGAAAGTATCGGTAAGGGACGAAAGAGAATTGTTTCACAAGTCTCTACCTGATATCTTGAATGCTACACATGGAAAGAGTACGTTTGAGTTGTCGCCTTCGGAAACATCCAGAGATTTGCATCTGCTTTTTGAAGACTGTTGTAAAATACTTCAGAAAATCTGTCATTATTCTGGCATTTAGCAAAAAGAAAGAATTTTATAGCACTAACTTCTCCTGTAAAGGAATAGATATGCTTTTTGTTTAGTTTATGCAAACTTCAATCTGTACTTCTGAATATGAGCTGGATCTACTTGTATTGTACGATTAATTGAGGTTACATATGTTTATTGTAATGCTTAAATAAAAAAAAAAAATTGAATTGGGCTGAACTGAATATGCTCTTTCAGGATAACCTGCACTGACACTGTTTATCTTTGAATACAGTTGACATCAATGCTATTTTTAACTCTTTGGTGACTGAGTCTGGTTGATGATGTTACAGTCAGTCTAAATTAGCTATCTGGAGGCACTGCATAAACCTGGGTGTGACTCCACCTTGTATTCTACCACTTCCTCTTAACCGCTCAGAGGCAGGAAGCGAGAAGAGACAGAAGAGGAAGAAAGGCTAAAGGGGTAGGGCCTGCTGCTTTCAGTTAAACTACAAAAAATGTGAAAGAGAGAAGTTTAGAAGAGAGATAAAAAAGGAATAGAATCAAGCAACATTTGTGAAAGTGGTTCTTGTAGAGCAGACTACATGAAATCATGGCTCCTTGGACAAGGACTACTACAGAGCGGTATGGTGTAGGTAAGTCAAAATAAGGTCCTCAATTTGAAGTTTCTGTGTCTATGTGTGTGTGCATGAACTTTGCAGGTACATTTTGATGTACAGACTTATTGTTTTACTTAAAACCGCATTGTCTATCCAAAGAAAACAAATACATTTCTGTATAGTGGGTGTGTTGGTGCTAAATGCTTTAGAGGTCGTCAGAGTTCAACATCCTATTCAACTCTAACCTTAAGATTTGACAACTTGCATAACGTACAACATCGACCTCCAAGGAAACGTAAACGGAGTTGCAGCAGAAGGGCAATGCTTTTGAGAAAAAAAATCTTATACTTGGCACACAGATGCAATAGAAAAAAATGAATGCTGGTGAATTGTAGTTGTAGCTTGAAGGAAGACAGCAAACACGACTTCAGTACAGTCTGTATTAGGCGTGTGGTTTAATATGGCGGCTCTTATCACAGTATGTTTCCATTAGATATGCAATGCAGCCAAAAACATGTCAAGGACACAGATTTTTTGACCTCCCATCTGGACTGAAATGACTGAAAATGAAAATCTTTTTGCTGCCATTACTTTGATGTATTAATTAATAGTATTTCAGTCCTGTTAGGAGACAGTTAAACATTTCACCAACCCCGTAGTGCACCTTTTAGCCCAATACTAACAATGAAAGTAACACTGGATGACGGAAAGCTTTGAAAGTCGGGTTGATTCGGCATTAAATGTTTTGTACAAAAAAAGAAAAAAGTTGATGTGCTTTGTTTGAGAGTCTAGAACACAGGAAGTGGTGCTATACGGAAGGAAGTTTATACAAATTTAAAGTTTTAAAAGCTTAAATGTGCATCGAAAGTTAATGTTAGAGGAATGCTGACCATATGTTTCAACACAGAGCTAGCATATTTTAATAGTACACAGCTTAGATTATAGTAAAATACATCATACACAGCCTGTTATCTGTGGGAGGGAAGCTAATGCTAATGCTCTGCATATTAGCATGTTTTAGTCTTGCACATCCTCAAACACATGTTGAGCAGTTGCTTACAAAGACTGGATCTGAATCGGACATGACTGCATTGTATTGGAATTAATTACATTTATTTTATTTATTCTATGTAACTGAACATGAAGTGAAGTTATTTTTCTTGTAGCGTACCAGAGGATGCTCTTGTTGTGGAATTGAACTGGACTGCAACTAAATGTTTCTCCTTTGGGCAATTTGGTATTTCACTTCTTCGGACAACATTACCATTCATGACTATAATTATTTTGTTTTTAGTTAAGTGGAACTTTGTTGGCAAAGGGGAGAAGCAACTGTCCCTGGAAGTAGGAGACACGGTGCACATCCAGGAGGTCTGTGAAGGTGAGTGCTGTTACTACTGCTCCTGTGTCCAGTCATGTCGTACTTTTTTATTGCCTGTTAAAACTATTAATTAATAATAAAAAAATATTGCTCTAAAGCAGTCGTGTCCAACTCCAGCCCTTGAGATTTAGCATCTTTCAACATGTAACTCTCCAGGACTGGATTTAGGCACCCCTGGTCTAAAGCATGTTTGTTCCTTTTTAACACCTTAAGTTTGTAAGTTGGGATAAAACTAAAATATTTATTTGCAATAAAAAGCAAATGTCACAACACACATGCAGTCGATACCAACATGGCATGTCATGTTCAAACAACAGGTTAAAATGTGAAGTTTCTTTCACTTTGTGGATTCCGTTTAATTAGGACCCTTAAAGATTTGAATGCAGAGTAATACAGTTATTTAACACTTAGTCTGATTACATACAGGAAGACATCAATAGGATAGATGTTAAAAAGCACACAGGACATATTGATGAGATAAATGAAAGTCAGGAGGATTCTGTGTTATTTAATTACATCCACTAGACTTAGTGATATAGATCAGAAGCTTCTGATGTGTTCTGAACTTTGATGGTACAGCAGTCCGTAATGATCATTATGATATTATCAATTAAAATGCCTTTTCCCAGATAAAAAAAAAAGCAACACTATGATTCAACGTTTTGGTAATGTGATGATTTTGATTAGTAGTCACTTTACAAAAGACTGATGTTCTGGTCAGTTGCATCATATTAAACCTGTTGGAAGCATCTACTAGTCATGGATTTTCTTTAGTAGTTGTAAAACAATTTTGCGATGTTCCTTGATGAAGATTTTTTTTTTATGAAAAATTGGAGCACAGATTATTTAATTTATGAACGGTGCTTAAATGCATCTTTCAAGAATTTCTAAGGTTTGCATCATATTACTTTGTAAGAGCAGAAAACAAATTATTTTTGTCCTAAACAAATATTTACTTTGCATCAATTTGCCGCGTTCTTAATTTATTCCCCTATTTTATACTCACTAGTTGCTATTTCTGTCCTCTCACATTTCTGTAGTGTCTGTAGTTCTGCGTGATAGTCAAGTATTTTTTTAAATAAATTACAGACATAAACAGTCATAAAATTCTCATCTATATTTACATTTTATTGTATATATTTTTTTAAATTGCACCGTATTTCAACTCAGTATTGAGTGTTTTCCTGCTGAAGGTACAAAATAACACATGGTTGGGGCAAAATGTTTCTGAGGATATGGCTTCATTTACTTCCCCCAAAAATTTTGACACAAAATTACCAAAACTACAAATATATAAAAAGGTAAAGGAGCAAAATAACCAGAACTCTCAAACATCTAACTACTAGGAAACCACAGTGGGAATGGCTGCTTTCATGTTCTTATTGTGCTACAATTTCGAAAAGAAAAAAAAAGAAAAAAAAGATGTAACTGTGAACACTCTATATATTGCTTTTTTTCATGCAGTTTTATGATGACATTTCAATTGTCTTTCAGGGTGGTACAGAGGATACCTGACCAGAAACAAAGCCCAAAAGGTAAGAGTTGTGCATCTTAGCTGCATAATTTACAATAACACAATTGTTGACGTTGAGAACTTTCACTGACTTCCTTCTTGTGTGTGTCTGTCTCATATCTCCCACTCCAGGGAGTTTTTCCTTCAAGTTTTATCCATCTGAAGGAGGTCAGCATTGATAAACGAGGGTGGGTGGATCTGACAGACCATATGTTAAAGTTAGAGAAGTTTAATGTGTCTAATGTGCCTATGTTTGTGCAACTTTAGAGATGAGGAAATTGTGACATCTGCTGAGATGCCTTTGGTGAAAGAGGTGACCACCACACTGAGAGAGTGGGGCACCATATGGAAGCAGCTGTTTGTGGTACAAACCAAACTTTTACAGTTGTGTTCGTGAAAGTTTACTTGTCTCTGTTTAGTTTTAACACCACTTTTTTTCCCCCCCTGTCTGTGTTTTTAGAGCAACAAGCATGGACGTGTGAAACAGGTCCAGAGGCTGATGTGGGACTTGATGGAGTGGCGTTCCCAGCTCCTATCTGGGACTCTGCCCAGCGACGAATTTAAGGAGCTCAAGCAAAAAGTTACTTCTAAGATTGATTACGGCAACAAGTGCGTCTACACTGTTAATTGTTGTTGTTAACTTGTGTTTTCTCCCAGCTTTCACAAAAACTGTAAAAAAAAAAAGTGTCTGTTCATCTTTTGGTCTTATCTCCTAATTATTCTCTCTTCATGCGCATCCATTTTCTCTTCAACTAATTGCCTTCCTTTTGTAAAATGTATTTACTTTCTTCACCTTCCTTCTAATTCCATCAACCCTGCTTTTCCTTTTTTTTTTCGACGAAGGATCCTTGAGCTGGACCTGGTTGTTCGAGACGAGGACGGGAACATCTTGGACCCTGAGCAGGCTAACGTCATCAGCCTCTTCAGAGCGCACGAGGAGGCCACAACCAAAATCAATGAACGCATCAAAGAAGAGCAGGTAGAGGACAGAATGTGAAGGGGGAGGCAACACGAAGGGTTTAAAAGCTGTGACACTAATGGGATTAGTTTTATGTCCTATCGTTTATAAAAGATCCTTTTTTTTTAAATGAGGTGATTTTTACGAATATAAAACTGGATTATATACTTGGATTCAATTGCCGTTTTATCATTTAATCCCTGTTGTCCTTATTTTTGCGTGAGAAAGGCGCTACAGTGAAACTCTATCTGTTCGAAGCCGTAGATAATAATTGAGTTATACTTCTTATATGTCAGTCATCTGCCAGCTAAATAAATTAAGTGTCAGCTTGCTTACAAATTGAATTAACTTCAGTTTCACTCCATCTAGATATTTTACATCTCACCATTGATCTAACTACTGATTGAATTAAGAAGATAATACTATAAGACTTTTTTTACTCAGAGATTTTCCTCTCGCTCTCTCAAATAAAAAGCGTGAATGCTGCAGCTGATTTATTTCAAATGACAGCGACTTTAATGCCAACCAGTTCTGAGCTACAGTGTCAGCCAGCCTTATCAGAACCTTTGATAAACTTTTGTAAAAGCCTTAAAATTAAGAAAACTAATTAAGCTTTTATTGGAGCAGTAAAGTTTAACTCTGGGGAAAAAAAACTCAGAACCTTTTTATGAATAAATACATGATTCATGATTTCAAATGGATTCAAATGTCAGACAAGCAAATTCCTCTTCAGAATGCTAAGGAAAGGAAAACATGCAGTTTAAGAAAAGCAATTTAAAACTAACGAAATGGCTACAAGAAAATAGACTCTATCTGCATACAAACCATTTGTTTTGAATACATGCTGAAACAAATTGTTTTGTTATCCCATCGCCACCAACATAGACGGCTGGAGTTTACTAAATGCTACACTTTAATAGAAAATGTCTGCTTTTGTCAGATTGAGCATTTTGCAAAAACACATTTAACAATTTTTTGCAACGCCAGGGTTCTCTGGTGCAAAAGAAAGTATGAATAGGTGGGAAAGCACCTCATCACAAAATTAAAGTGTATAATTACTGAAGCTAATGGAAGAATTATCCCAAATCTATGATGAAATAAACACAGAAGGTGCATCAGACATCAACTTCTTTCTGTGGTTGTCTCAGCAGGTGTGAATTGAAAACGACCCAAGTGATGGATTCCTCTATGGATTCCCCAACTTTGTGAATTGTATTAAAAGATGATTGAGTGCTGCTGTCAAAATGGGATTTTATAACATTTTAACAGCAGCACTGCACACATAACTTCAAGTAAAACACATATATTTGGGAATTGTTCTATCTCGAAGAGATATTTCCTCAAAAATTTGTAACAGAAGATTGTAATGCTGCAATAAAAGATTCAAATTCAGATTGGTAATCATATATTTATATTTACGTTTCTCCTGCAGTCCAATATCCAGACAGACCACAGTGGGATCTCGGCACGAATTCAGTCGTCCCCCACCCACAGCCTCTACGTCTTCGTCAGGAACTTTGTGTGTCGCATTGGGGAAGACTCTGAGCTTTTCATGTCCCTCTATGACCCAGTCAAACAAACCATCATCAGGTATCAGTGGACGTTCTGCCTCAGCTTTGCTTTCTACAAGATGAAATGTTTTGAAAATATTTCTGTCCAAATCAGATTGGTGTCAATAATTAATATGCTGTAAATTTGAAACTCATCTCTTCTATAAATACTAAATGCTTTTCTTTAGTTTTTTTTTTATTTTTATTTTTTAGTAAAATTGCATCTTTGCTTCAATATCTTAGTTGTGTAAAGCAGATATGAACACTCATGCAAGCTACACACAGTTTCTTCCATTTTTTTATATTCTTGTTCGAATACCTTGCCTTCCTCCCTTCTCCTTCGTTGTTGAGCGACACTAAACTATGACAATTTGCCAGAAATAGTCATAAGGAAATTAAAATTATAGGCCAGCAGAAACTGAGTGGCAGGACCGTATGGAGCCGACAGAGCTGATGTTAAGCCCCGTCACTCACTGTCATGCTGAGTATATCTGTGTCTCAGCCAGAGTGGCTGGAAGTATTGCGTTCGACCTAAATCAGTCATCGCTTTTTCAATACATACCAACTACTAAGAAATTGTTCCTTCAGTGTCTGACCATTTGTTGAGGGGCTTTGTTCCCTTTTATCTAATAGGTTTGGTGTCTTTCTTTCAATTGACTTTGAGTCAAAGACGTTTTATTCTTGCACTGACTTTGGTTTGTTTTATCCTTATACTTTTTATCTGTCCACGTCTGAAAAAAAAAAAAAAAAATAACTGGTATATATTACCTTGTGAAGGTTTTCACACCTGTTGAACTTTTCCACATCCCAAACACAAAAGTCTGTATTTTTTTTCGAAGGTTCAACGTGATAGATGTCATGTCACATGTCAAATCAGACATGTAAAATCATGTCACAACAGTGCATGATTTTAAAGTGAAAGGAAAATCACACTGATTTTAATCTTTTCAAAGCAATAAAAACTCTGAAAAGTCTGCTTTTGTCTGAGTCAGCACTGTATCGAAGCATCTTTCAGTGCAACTTTAGCTGCAAATTTTTTTTCTTCTTTTTTTGTGCCATTCTCACACATGATTTGGTAACCTAGAGCTCCACCAGACGAGCCGCAGCAGCAAATAGCAAACACACAAACGGAGCTTCTGCTGATCTTATCAAGCAAACTAGAACACTCCATGTAAACGGGATCAATGGATGCCCTGGAGAAGCATTGTTGAGCTGAAGGGAGAGAGCGTTGTAAAAGATAGAAGATTCCTAAAGACACAGGCCAATTTCAAGGCATCAGATATGCAAATAGATGGAGCATTTTCATAATAACTGGCGCTAACATAGTTTCTTGATTGAAATATAAAATGACGCTATGTGCCAGAAAAATGCCCTTTAGGCTTTATGGAGGATTTTTTTTTTTTTTCCCTTTATTTGATATGTTTAAGTGTTAAACCATAAAACAGCTATTTTCTTCATAACTAAGCATTGCTTTCTTTTGGCTTATAAAAATACATAAGGTATATAAAAACAGAATAAAATCGAAATTGGTGAAAAAGTTTAAAAGAAAGCTTAAAGGGTGTCAATACTTTTGTAATGTGCCGTATTATGCACATATGTGTTTTGAGGTCTGTAAAATAGTTACTACTCTTTATGTAAAATTATAACTGAACGTTGATGCAGGTTTTATGTGGACCTAATGTTTTTTCGTACTTTTTGCAGCGAGAACTACTTGGTTCGCTGGGGCAGCAGTGGTTTTCCAAAAGAGATCGAGATGCTGAATAATCTGAAGGTTGTCTTCACAGTAAGTGGCCACCGGAGGGCACTGTTAGACCGTTTCTCAGCTTGGCGAGAACACTGCACAACACGACAATGAATGAACTTGTTACCTGTCAGAGGGTTAGATTGTTGTCTCATTTTTCTCTCTGGCTTTTCCCAGAGAGGTTCTTCTGCTTACTTGTTCTCTGTCTTTGTCCACCAGGACTTGGGGAACAAAGACCTGAGCAGGGAGAAGATTTATCTGATCTGTCAGATAGTGAGAGTGGGCAGGATGGACTTGAAAGAAACAAACAACAAGAAGTGCACTGTGGGCCTCCGCCGGCCTTTTGGGGTGGCAGGTACTTCAAGTGGAGACAGTTGACTTTGTTTTGGCCCAAAGCTAAAATGACGTTTCCAGTGTTCCACATATATCATAACAGTAATGAAATAGTGGTTTGATTTCTTGAAAATACCCCTGTTTATGTATAGTAGGCATCCCCAAATAATGATAGTGTCACTATAAGCTTAGCAAACTAATGCATCAACACCGAGGTAAGAGATATGCAAGCATCTAGATCAGTCAATAGACTGTTCTTCAGGGATATACACTGGCATTTTAGTAACTTTTTGCATAAAAATGAAGCCTCATACTTAAGAAAACAGCAATATGTTTCTAACCTATTTAATAATAGAATAACTTTTTCTGCTGTTATTGCATCTGTTCTGTCAGCTAGTATGACTTCCAGTACCACCTGCAGCTTTTTTTTTTTTTTTTTATGGGGCAAAAGTCTTTTGATCAAGTGACATTAGAACAGGCAGCATGATTAAAATAACTAAAGTGTTGTTGTTTTAATTACCATGTAACAATGCTGTTTTTTTAAACATCCTCAAACGATTTCTCAAGAAAGCAGCTGTCAGGGAGTGTGTTTTTCTCAACTGCTCCCTATTTGTCCGAGGTGAAACTGTCACATATCAAATATGGCTGCATAGCGTTGCTTTGATTTTTCTCATCAGCGACACATTTATTTTCTCCTCTTGGTAGTGATGGACATCAGTGACATCATCAAAGGGAAGCACGAAAGCGACGAGGAGAAGCAATTTTTCATTCCCTTCTTCCCGTACGTCCTATTTTACTATTACTACTTCTTTTTTTCCCTCTGTGTCGTATTTCTACCACCAATAAAGTATCTACTCAAAAGCTGTTTCTGGATTTCCCTAAAGAATCCTTCATGTTAGAACTGAAATGTTGCAGTTTTGTGCTCTTGCGGCTGTCAGCACCCACAAGATTTAAAACAGATTTTTTCTGTACATTCAACTCTATGACTTTTGTGTATATTTGGTTTCAGGGTAGTGGCTGAAAATGACTTTCTCCACACCTTGCTGAACAAAGCGACAGCACTGCGAGGAGACAGTGGCGGCCAAGGTACTGTTCTGCTCTAACTGGCTTTTTCTTTCTGTTTTCCCTTCCATGTGAAGCGTGTTTGCAGCCAAGTCGTACACAGGTCTGTGTGCTGCTGTTGCTTGTGGCAAGATAAATCTGTCAGTCACTGACTGACATTATTTTGAGCAGAACACAAAGTCTGTTTTTTTTCTTTCATTTTAATTAATCCCATTCCCTTTTTTCCTAAGCTCTACTTTTACAACTTTAGTTTGTGACACTGTCACGCTCTAGAGTAACTTTGCATGTTACATCTCTCATGCTTTATCTTCCTCTGGTACCCATTTGCTCCAAGCATAGCCTAGATATAGCGGGAGCACCTTTGGCCACCACATTTCAGGTTTTGGTATCACTTGCCTCTAATCTCTCTTTCTCTCTTCAAAATGCATTTGCCATCACACATGCATTTGCACACTAACACACAATACTTACATAGCAGTGTATCATTTTTATACCACATTCCTTAATATCCATCTCTACTTTTTTTTTTTTTTTTTTTACAAAAAATCAACCTTATTATTTTTTTAGTAATGTTTGTCTGATGCCATCTGTAAATCTTCAGAATTTTTTTTTTTTTTTTTTAGCACTCTGATTATTCACATATGTATTATTTGCCCCAGACGGCATCAATATGGCACCGCTACAGAATCAATGTAAGTGCTACTTAAACTTTGCACCAACGAGCGCATGTCAGCATTACTGAATCTCGTGATTCAGTCAGTATTCAAGAGCAAGACTCACTTACCCTTGCATGCTGAGTGGTTGATCTAAAAGCTACTCATCCTGTGCACATCAAACTTTGATTATATCACAGACATATAATAAATTAACTCAGGCTTTGATGTCACTGGAAAACTAACTTATTTTTGTCTTAAGCAAAGTATAAGTACCTGTGAGATACATTCTTCATTCCAATAGAAATGCACCATATGAAACAGTGGCCATATAAAGTGACCCCCATAATTTATAGATGCTTCACAAAATCCACGTCATTCACTCTTTATGTTTTAAGTCTTTACCCAGGTAAAATGTGCTTAGATGTACGGACCGCCTGGTGAGATAAGAAATGAGGGGATAGCAATTTATTCTGGACTCGTTAAAGTGTAAAATAATAGTTTAGCTCTCATGCCTTAACCTTAGTTTGTTTTTGAAATAATTTTAAACTACGTTTTGATACAGAAAGCTGCACATTTGCCTGACAATGAGAGAACCAAAACTGTTCTTTCTCAGTTGTTTATTTTAAACCAGTCTGAGTTGACTCCAGCGTACAAGTAAAATGTTTTGCTTTCTTTAATTTTGTGGAATTTCTCATTATTTTTTTCCTAATCAGCTAAAAAAAAATCTAAGTTCCATAGCAACCATCAACAGGGTCTGTGTTCATGTTAGTTATTTTTTATTTAGTTGATTACATGCAGACAGTATCACAGAGAAGACCTTCGTTTTTCTCCTCTGGATTATAATTTTACAATACTCCATTCAAATGCCGTGTAATCATCTAAAAACAAAACATGGAATAAATGTATTTTTTATCCTTAATATTAGCTTGTGAGTATTAACATTTTGCTAGGATCAAAATACAACTTTGTAAAAGTTTAATTCTGCTTAAGTCTCATAATTTCAAAATGATTTTGAGGCTTTTTTTTTATGATCAATGTACTCAATTAAATACTCATTTATTTTAAACGACAAGCTCCCTGCATCTCCAACTGTGCTCTTCAGGATTATGGGTCACCATGAAGGCTCTGGTGGGCGACATAGTTCAGATTCGAAAAGAATACCCCCACCTGGTGGACCGCAGCACGGTGGTAGCACGCAAGCTGGGCTTCCCGGAGATCATTATGCCAGGAGACGTCCGGAACGACATCTACCTCACCCTGCAGGGCGGCGACTTTGACAAGTACAACAAGACGACACAGAAAAACGTCGAAGTCATCATGTGGGTCTGTGACGAGGAGGGCAAAGTCATACAGGTGAGCAGGTCGCACGTTGGTGGACATGACATGAACTGAACGATTCGGTTTGTGTGTGTGGAGCAGATTGAAGCCGAGGCTGCAGCTGCAGAGTTATGTGTCATGTGTTATTAGCCAGCAGTAAACAGAGACGTCTTTATCCCAGAATGGCAATCCATCTAATGTACGTTGGCTTAAATGGGCAGATGCTGCAAAAATAAAACCTGACACATTACACTGACATATTTTTCCTTGGCCTGTTTTCATAGAACTCCATCTGTCTGGGAGCTGGGGATAAAGCGGTCAGTGAATACAGGTCCGTCATCTACTACCAGATCAAACAGCCCCGCTGGATGGAGACCGTTAAGGTGTGTGTGCGTGTGTGTGCGCGCGTGTGTGTGTTGCTCACTGCTCTCCCAGCCACCTATTTAGGTCCCTTTGAAGTGACGTGCTCTACATCATTTGCATTTCTCACTTCACGTTATTTTATAGGGCCTTAGAACATGGCTTAGCATTCCGTTCTCTAATAACATGAGATATCCTACAGGTGACAGTCCCTCTGGAAGAAATGCACAGAATTCATCTGCGTTTCATGTTCAGACACCGCTCTTCACAGGAGTGTAAGTAGCATCCTCAATTCCTTCTCGGCACCTGTCTGCTTTCTCAATGAGATCAGCGTCCCTAACACTTCTCCTCCTCCCTGTTCCCTGGAGCATAATGCGATACTGAAAGCACCTAATGATTCTAACCAATTTGCAAAATGACCCATGGCATCATTACTCACACCTGATTATTCAAATGAGCAGTTTTCCTGTCTATGGCGTCTGAAGTCTTCACCCTTCTTGTTTTTGTTCCCCCTCCTTTTTCCTGATGTATTTTTTTCTTTTCTTTTTTTTACATCTTACTTCTTCCTCTACAGCCAAGGACAAAAGTGAGAAAAACTTTGCGATGGCATTTGTACGTCTGATGAAAGAAGATGGGACAGTTCTTCAGGATGGACTGCATGACCTTATTGTCTTTAAGGTGAGACTTTATTAAAGGTTAAACAGACGTAGGTCTTGACATATGCATGCTGCAGAACAGTTCACTGATAAACATGTTCACTTGACAGTGCTTGTTTTGCAATACATCAAATGCCTATGATTACCTGATGGTGCTTTAGTACACAGAATGTGTTTATTTAGTGCCATGGCTCCCAGAATGTGTAAAGTTAGTTATTTTACAATCAAACAAACAAAAATTAATGACAAAAAACTTTGAAAAAATTATTTTATAACCAGTGAAGCGAGTCAGTTGTGCTGGTTACTGTACTCAAGCAGCAGCAGTGATGTCTTGAACTGCTAGCAAAAATACTAAGCAATGTTTGAAGCATGTTGCCTCAAATTATGATCCAACGTAGGCTAAGGAAAGGGTGTGTAATATAGCTTTGTCTTCTATAAATGGACAAAACCCATCACAACTTATTATGAATTCTTCAAAGATAAACAAATGGTGGACAGTTTTTGCCTTTTTGCATGTTTTTTAAAGTAAAAAAAAAGAAAAAAGAACAAGCTGAATAAACTTAAGTTCTGCATTCAGACCTGAACTGGCACAATAAATCTCCTATAAAGGAACATCCTTAACGGGTAGACCATTAAAGGAGTACCATTTAAAACTAAGACAGACAATATGGCAAAAGGCATGATGGCAAGACTTAGTTCCAGTCATTTTGAAACATTGCTTATGAATTATTTGGTGTCATGTTGTGTAATCACAAATCCTTTGTGGCGTGTCGTCACCATCTATGTGCAGCTTAAAATCAGGCATCCACTCTGCACTGCCATCATATCAGTAAAGGAGCAGGATCTCTGTTTCTTAGACCTTGTTGAATCTTTGACACAAAGAATTTTGGATGTTCTGTTGGTCAAAGGGGAACTAACTAGCAAAATAAAATTGTAATACAATTAAAAAACAAATCTTAGGTGTTTATCCTTTCTTGGATAAAAATGACATTTGTTGGTCTGTTATGGTTTTGCTTGAATTCATGAACCGTGGCTCTAGTTAATGGTACACAATGCTTTGTGCTAGATTATAAAATAACTTTTTTGTAACTATTGTTACTTAGCCTGGCCATTGCTGCCATACACATGGCACTCATTACATAAGTCACGCACAAACCTAGCAAATGGGTAAAATTTTAAACTTTAACAACAGAGTCCACGCCTCTAGGAAACAATCGTTTTCTCCATAGCCAAGAGCCCAGATCTCTGTACAAAATGAAGTACAGTACTTCACTTTGTTTTTACTGGTTTTTACCAGTCTGTTTATTACTTCAAGCTTTTGCACATTATGCATCTGAGCTACAGTAACTCACACATATTTATTGAATAATACGCAACCGGTGAAATAAAAGTTGAAACCGAGAAAAGTTTTTTTTTTTTACTCATAAACAGCTGAGGTAAGCAAAACCTTCTGCTCACATCATGCTTGGAAAACAGATGCATCTTCAAAAGTTAAGCTAGTGAAAACATTTTGTAATGTCACTGCAGTAATAAGAGTTATGAAAGCAGAACTAAAGATATAGTGAAGTTGGACAGGAGATTATGGCCTCACTGACAGGTTGAGTGAAGCCAAATAGACTTCCTGTTAAATGAGCCCAAGCTAAGATTGAATCGCCATATTGATTACGTGTCTGATGCAGTGAAGATTAATTACTCATGATTCACTCAAATACCAAACGGATGGCCCTCCTATGCCCTCGTTGGCGATTATCTCTTGTTATCCCTGCATTCCTTTTGATCTTTCTTCCACTTTTGACTTCTAGCTCTTCCTCTGTGCTGCAGCGACCTGGTTGAAGTTGGGGGTGAAACGAGAACAGAGTTGTGAAGATGTGTTGTTCTGATCAAAGTGTTCTCTGTTAAAAGTGTGTGTGTGTGATTTTTTTTTTTTTTTTTTTGGCAAAAACGTTCTTGCCTTTATTCACAAACAGTATTTGAATACCTAAATCATCATCTGATACATATATATATTTTTTAATCTAGGAGTTTTTTTTTTTTACGTTGACAGAATGTGCTCATGTTGAAAACAATGATTTCTCATTAAAAGTGAATGTGCAAGAATTAGTGTTCAGAGCAGAGTGCCAGCACATGTCCTTCGTTTTTCAACAGTATCAGTAAAGGATACTGCCTGGCAGTAGAGCGAACATAATTTTTGTCCGAGTGCCAATAAGAAGACCAACAGTTTTCCTTCCAGAAGTGATTCGTTACGACTTTTACTGTAATTTTCCACTCGATGTATTAAGAAAAATAAAATAAATACAAATTTCTTTGAGTTTATGTTAATCAAGAGTTGGAAAGAGGAAACATAAAGGGAGAGATGTGAGAAAGTTAACAGGAAGAGAGAAAACAAGAAGCACATTTAGTAAATCTGCTTGTACATCTGCAGACAGTTAGAGGAGGAGGTGGTAGAAGTTGCAAGAAGAACCCAAAATATCTATTATATTTTCATTTAAAAGACTTATTATTGTGGGTATCTCTTAGAATACAATAACTTTATGAACATTCTGATTGTTAACTGAAATGAAAAATACTACCTGTTAAATTTAGAGTGGAACAAGAGAGAGCGCAGTCCCTAAAGGATGATGAGAGCAAAACTACATTCCACGAGAAAGATCTATTCCTGATTTCAGACTGTTTTTATTTTGCTCAGAGAGAAAAAAAAAAAAAAGAAATAGTTGAGACATTATTACTGCAGGTGCCCTGCAGGTCGTGTTTTGTGACTTTTAATTCAAAACCTCAAGTATTACTTCACAGCTGAAAACTCCCAGACTAAACACAGATTTAACTAAACACAGGATAAAATTATTCTTGGTCCAGACCCAGAACACCATCCATCATACTATCATGTGGCCTCATTACTACAGTTACAGTAAATCACTATTCCGTGTAATGGATTCAAATCTACATTGTCTTTCCAGGGAGACAGCAAGCGCATGGAGGACGTGAACTCATACTTGTCCTTGCCCTCCACCCGCTACCATCACAGCGACGCCCACAAGGGGGCAGGACTGAACCGCAGCGCCAGCAGCGTGTCTGGGGGTGGAGGCCTGTCAGTGAGCTCCAGAGACAGCTTTACCATCTCCACCCTGGTCTGCTCCACTAAACTCACCCAAAACGGTACGTGCAAGCTTCTGGTCTGGACATGTGTGAGCTTGTGGCTGCAGAGCAAATTAAACAGGCCAGAAATTAGCAGCAGAAAGGACGCTTGAAATTAAAGCCGACATGTCAAAAAAAAAAAAAAAACTTTAATTAACACCTTCTTCCGACGAGAAAATATGGCCAAGCCAATGAATAATCATCTGGCTGTGAAGATGGCAGAGGTCAGAATCGCTGCTTCCAATAAGATTCTCTTCAGGTCTGAGGGTATAAATGATTAAAACTTCACTTCTGCTTGAAAGTAGAGCGGTAATGCGATGCAAATGTAGGGCTTTGAATGTAGAAAGACATCCAGCCAATTAAAACCGAGAGAAAATAAGCGTGATATTCACAGCAAAACGGGGACAGGATTGTGGTATATTTGTGTTTATGCGTGCTGAAGATTGTAACATCGAGGAGTGTTGGGCTCTCGTCTACGACGCCCACTGATGCAGCGCCACAGGCAAAATGCGTTCACAAAAAGGAGCTCATCAACGAGTGCTTAATTGCACAGCCACTCCAGACAGAGAGGTGCATCAGACACAGGTGCAGAGCAGCAGCTGTTCTCAAGGAAGTCAGTCCATCACCGTAATGAACATTATCCGGCAATATTAATCACCTTTACCTCATTCACAAACACACACACAGACGCTCAGGCCTTCATACACACAGGGCTGTTCAGGGCCAACCTCCAGATGTGCAAGCTTGGCGTGGCATGTCAGGAAAACCGTTGGACCGGGAGAACAGTTTGCTCTGAAGTAGCAGACAGAGAAATCTGTCCCATGTCAAACACTGTAACATACTTAATGACTGAAAAATGGGATTTGGACGCTCAGGTGTAAACACCGACAGACATATTGTATGAAGCAGAATGTTTGCTGATTAAATACAAGATGATTGGCGTACAGTAATTGGAAAAAAACAAACAAAAAGAAACTCGTGCAATTAACAGAAAGTTATTCACCTAATTGCAGGTTCAAATTCTAGAGGAATTTGTTCAGCTAATATGACCTTAACTTTTCCATATTTGCCAAGATGGGAAGTAATTTACACTAGACAAAGTTTAAAAAAAGAAAACTACTGGAATGATTCTAGATAATTTATCTGCTGACCAACACAAGCAAACATTATGTTGGGAGTCTCTCACTAAAGGTAAAGGTACAAAGGATGTTAGCATTGTTTATGAGTATAATAAAGTATATCGCAGTGTATATCTTGTATCTTGTAAAGTATATCTTGTATTTTTGTTACCATTTATTACCAGAAGTATTGGCAGTAAAAGGTATTCTGCGGTTAGTCGGGGGTTCTGGAGGGACAGGGAACCACTGGTGTAAAAGTTACTGGCCTCAAAGCGTTGGAGACGTGTTCTCTGAAGCAACAAATCCTGCCTTTCGGGCTTTCAGTTCGATGGACGAACCTGCATTTCCTGCAGTTATCAGGGGAACATTATCTGTCTAACTGCATTGTATCAGTGTGAAAGTTGGAGTTGCATTAAGACCTTAGCTCCAGTGATCCTTCGGCATACCAAGGCATTTTGGATGCCTGTTTCTACAACTTTGTGGAAACAGGTGGGAGATGCTCTCTTCCTGTTCCAACGTGACTGCATACGCGTACATCGTTCACCAACCTTGTATGAGCTTCAGGAAGAAAGGTTGAAATTGCCATAAACACAGTCCTTGATCTTGTGGAAAGCCTCCCTAGGTTGTTATAGCTGCAAGGGGTGAGCTGATGTAAAATTAAACCATATGAATTAAGAATGGGATGTCATTGATGTTAATTTAATGTGAAGCTTTAGACTTATGAAAACTTTTACAAGGCATTGCATCCGTCTTCATGTACATCCTGTAAACCGCTTTAAACAAAAGGAAAAAGAAATATCTACATGTGATAAAGTAAAAAGAAGCAAACTGCTGATTTCATTGATTGTCAAGTCGACTTTTGTTTTTCAAGGGAAAATCAATCAATCAATCAAATTTTATTTGTATAGCACATTTCAGCAGCAAGGCATTTCAAAGTGCTTTACAAAATTAAAAACAGAAACACAGAAACACAATTTAGCCGAGCAACAAAATCGCCTGGAAAAGTTTCCCAGCCAGTTGGGAAAATGCCTTTTGATTAATTTAAGGTTTGTGCAGCACTATCAGATGGTATATGGAGCTGCCTTCATATGGGAAATACATCTGACCTGAACATATTCTGTTTGTGATTTCAGTGGGTCTATTGGGGCTGCTCAAATGGAGAACCAGGCCTGACAACCTGAAAGAAAACCTGGAGAAACTCAAAATCATTGATGGCGAGGAGGTGGTCAAGGTCAGTGCTATGAAAAATTAAGAAAACCTGACATGTCTCTGCTTGAGTGTGTACACCAGTGTGGGGTGTGTTTTCCCACCGGCTCTGTTTCGTTTGCATGCAGTTTCTGCAGGACACTCTCGACGCCTTGTTCAACATCATGATGGAGCACTCTCAGAACGACGACTACGACATCCTTGTGTTTGACGCCTTGGTGAGTTTGTGGGGTTGTCTCCTTGAAGGGTACACACTTTGCCAGGTGTGACACTGAATATGCGACATGTCGACTCAAACGGCAGGATTCCTTGACAGCTTGTTTGGAATCTTAACATATCTATGTGCCCATCTTTTTCAAACAGTCGTGTTTGTCAGATAGTTGTACATAACTCTTATCTGGCTTGCAAAAAGTGTGCTGCTACTGTATGTAAACATGTCACTAACTCTTCCTCTGTATTGCATATTTTTTTTGCCTTGGCAGATTTATATCATCGGTCTGATCGCTGACAGAAAGTTCCAGCATTTTAACACAGTTCTGGAAGCCTACATAAAGCAGCATTTCAGCGCCACGCTGGCCTACAAGTAGGTTATTTTTGAGCCTCTTGTGTGTTAGCTGAAACAGTTGGTGTGCTTTTTGTTTGCAGCCATGCCTCTACCAGCCTGTTATAAACCCTATAAGAGCAGCAGATCTTTAGGAATCTTTACTGTTTTTATAATACTGATTGTGCAGATAGGTCAGAGCACAGGGCGAATACATTTAATGAATGCATTTGTGATTGACTAAGATACATATTAACATTTTGGTCACAACGTCAGTGTTCTCCCTGCTCTGAAACAGCTTACCTGGAGAGTTAGTAGTCACGTAAGTAAAAAAAAAATTAAGTGTATCATTAAACATGCTTGTAATATAAGTAAAAGAACAAAGACAAACAAATCTAAAGCCAAACAAACAAGTGAATAAAAGATCCGGAACAATCTGCGAGCAAATTTACATTTCCTCCTCCTTAAACACCCCGATTTTCATTTTTCTGCGCTGATTTAGCTGCTCCCTGCTGGCCTGGAAGTGATTGATTAAAAATGAATAATTTCTTCATGCTCATTGTTCCATGAGTGCATCTCTCATTGTGTTTGCTCCTTTTGATAAACGTTTCAAAAGATTGTTGGATTAGGATCTGGCATAATGAACAGAACGCTTTATTATTTTGTTAATAATTTTGATCAACAAAACATGCATTTCTATTATATGTATGTTAAAAAAAACAACAGAAATTAGTATTTAATTAGATAACTCTCCATTTGTGTTAATTTTTGTTCACTAAAACAGTTTGTGTCCATCCATTGCTTTTTAATCTTTCACAGTTATAAGATGAACCAAACAGAATGAAGTGGATTTATTCTACACAGTAACAAAATACTCTGAAAGGTCAAATCTAACCATTCTATAACATTCACATTGATTTTTAGGTGTTGACTGTTTAAAATGTAGCAGCAAATGTTAGATTGATGTATTTTTGTGTTCAAGGCAAAAATGCTTGTAGTGGTGGGTGTTTTAGAAGCTGCATTAGCTCTTAGTGTGCATCTGTATAGATCAGTGGTCCCCAAACTTTTTCCTGTGAGGGCCATATAACTTTTTCCTTCTCTGGTGGGGGGCCGGAGTCAGTTTGTAACAGGAAAAGTGAAACAGAAAAAGACGATTGCAGGAGTGCCTAAATGTAAAAAATATATCGTTTTCCAGAAAGCACAATCAAATAATTCTTTCTGGGTTCTTCACAGAAAAAATCCAGGAAGGATTATAGTCTGTATTTTCCGAACTATGAGCCGCACCGGACTATAAGCCACAACCCCAAAGCTTTTTTTGTTGTTTAAACCAGTAAACATGCACATCTAAGCCTCAGATATCTCTGCCGCTCTAGGTTTTCCACAGCAATGCAGCAGCAGCAGAGGGGGGCGGACACCCAAAATTTGAGTAATAACAGATCAATTGAATATCACATTTATTAGGGTTGTAAAAGAAAAAGTTGCCAAGATTAGATTTAACAGAACTGATTACGGTAGTTTCCGAACGGTAACTGTAGCAGTAAAAGTGCTGATCCTTCGTGTCTGTTACTAGTATGTGCTAAATCAGTGGTCCCAACCTGTTTATTACCGCGGACCGGTCAAGACTTGGACATCTTGTTGCGGCCCGGGAGAGGGGCAGAGGGAGGCGGGATGAACAGTCAGATAAGGCTTCTGCATGTTGGTGTTCCCGCTAAATACTGAATATGCCCTATTTGGGTCGTCTTGGCCCTTTTATCGCAGCCTGTGGGGTTTTTTCCTGACTGGGAACGAGAATACAACCTGTTGAATGTGACAGGTAGCCAATCAAAAAGTGCGGTGACGTAAGAACAGAGGGGAATCCCAAACAGCTGACATATCGCGCAACTGAGAGTCCGGTGGATATCGGAGATCATATGTGGAAATGTTTATTATTAAATCTAAAAGGTCATTATTATGTTTATTCAGGTAAAAATGTTAACTATGGAAAAACATATTCACCTCCAAATCATAGTGCAGCAAATAGAGCGGCTGCTACCGTCGTCTTTCATCCACCGCCTTTTCTTTTTATTACGTCTTTTATCTCTAAAATGACTCCACAAACTATAACTATTGCTTCTATATCGTCATCTGTGTTTGCTTATTCTAAATTCCCGCTATGTTGGGGGGTTTTACTGGATTATCCTCTGGAATCGGGATGTTCGTGACTGGAATCGGTTCGTGCCGTGTGGCTGAACACGAACCAATCGAACCTGTTGGACTTTTATCAGCTCTGTGGTCACAGAGGTTTGGAGAATCGGCCAAAGCTCTGCTCTACTCCTCTCCTCTCGACCACTGCCCAAACGCTCTGACTCTGGTCGCTATGGTAACATTTATATATCCCATTGAAATAAGATACAGAAGCGCCACAAAAACGAACATTTTACTTTCGTGAAAATTTTAACTCACGATGATGACTAACGGGAGCAATGAGCTTGTTTCTCTGCAACGAGACGGTCCCATCTGGGAGTGATGAGAGACAATGACACCCGAGGTGTGTTGCTTGAGTGCAGCCTGCTTGGTCTCTACGTGGCAAAGCAGCTTGAAGCTTCATTGCCTCATTAGCATGTTACGCAGAGCAGGGTTGTAATGTGGGACTCACCTACCGGTCCTGGATAAATCCATTCTCCTGTCTCTTCTCTGGGCCTTTTCCCCTTTGCAAAGAAACTTTCAAAAGACATCTGATCTGTTTCTTACTCATTTTGCTGTTTGTGGGCTCAGTGTTGGCGCGCACGTAACCAGACTTCCAATGATTCACTTCCTGCTAAAGAGCCCCCTGGTGGTTGAACAAAAATCCGCATATAAACGGCTTGTAGTCCGGAAAATACGGTATATGAAAATAAATCTAAATGCTCTCTGGTATTGTTCAGGGGGCCGGACCAAATGTGGAGGCGGGCCGGATCCGGCCCGCGGGCCGTAGTTTGGGGACCACTGGTATAGATGAATCCCCTGAATTTATTTATTTTTGTCAAACTAAAATTATTTATTAATTATTGCTGCTGATGATTTTTATCACAGTTAAGACCCATTGAACATTCTCATTATTTTTTTGTTTATTTTTTTGAGTAAAATTAATCTGTTTGTCATGATAGAATAAAAAAAAACACTAAATACATTATCATCAACAACAAAAAACCCCACAACAAAACAAAACAAAAAAAAAAGACCCAGTGGCTTCTTTCCGGTGGCTTCTTTCGACCCAGACATTAACAAGACTTTAACAGTCTGGGATCATCTTGTGTAAACAAAAACCTTAGAAAAGAATGACAAAACCTACAGAAGTCCTTTAGAATCTCACGGTAGTGTAGCCTGGAAAGCTTTCACTGAAGTTTGCTTAAAGAAAACAACTTTAGACAAAAATAAATAAATAAAAAAAAAAAAAAAAAAAAAAAAAAAAAAAAAATATATATATATATATATATATATATATATATATATATATATATATATATGAATGTGTCTAATTCCTGCCTTCCTACTTCTTGTTTCCGTTTTTATACCTGGCTTTCCCACTGCTTTTTCTCTCGTCTTCCTCATTTCACATATTTCTTGTCTCTACCCCATTTGAATATCCGTCTGTTGGCATCAAAACGCAACGATTTCCCTACTTGTGTGCTGTGTTCACCCTGCTTAAAAAAGGTCATCGCAGTTTATTGCCTGTCAGCTGAGAGGCTGTTATGTAAAAGTCTTTAACTCCCTCACACCACATTTTAAACTACTCTAAAAAAACGAAGAAATCCTCTTGCGCTGCTTCTTAAGCCAGACGTATGTAAACAACACTAAATGGTATTATTTTGAGCACATCTTTTAGGGCCATCATGATGGCGGCGAGCTTAAGTCACAGTTTATTATCCTAATAGATTCTTGTTGTTTAAAAGGATGAAGGAGTTGTAAACTGGTTTCGAGGTGATTCCCTTTTCAATTTCTTGAAAATGGAGCTTGACAGACAAAAATCTTGACCTTTTCCACTCCCACTGCAGATATATGTTTGCATTTTATGCCATTGAGACGTCTCAGGAGGGGTGTTTGCTGGGGAGCTTTAGGAGGTCATAAACTCTTTGCCTCCCACACCTCTCGCCTGCTGCTCTGAAACACTGAAGTATTTCTATCTGAGACTAAAGACGCCTGTAGGGCGTACATTTGTTGGAGAGATTTCTTTTTTTTTTCTTCCCCCAACAATGCCTCTGAGCTCAAATAAAAATGTCTAAGTCTGACAGGTACATCTGTGAATATATGGAGAACTTTTTGGGTTTTATGTCAAAACCTCCACCCTCCCAGTTTGTCTGTTTCTCTTTTTCGTTTTGTCTCTCTGCTTTGTGGATAAGAAAAAAAAAATAATTAGCTGGTGGTTAGCTTTTCAAACCTCAGAACATAAGGAAATGAATTTAAAAAGAAAAAAGGGAGTTGTTTTGATTTATGTCTATGCTTCTCTGCCTCCTTTATTCTCGCACAGAAAGCTGATGTCGGTGTTGAAGCGGTACCTGGATGTGTCTAGCCGTGGAGAACAATGCGAGCCCATACTGCGAACCCTCAAAGCCCTCGAGTACATCTTTAAGTTCATTGTTCGATCACGGATGCTCTACTCCCAGTAGGTTCTTCGTTTTTCTGTCGGCTATTCTTGACTATGATCGCTTCATGTTTTGTTCTTCTGTTATCAAGAATAAAAAAAAATTACAAATTATTGAATTTACAGAGCACCTTGTGACCTTTCGTTGTTCAGGTAATTGTGTTTGACAGCTCTGAGGCAAGATGCTGCTGATAACAGCAGTAACGTTGCTAATAAGCATTGATGATGAAGTGCAGCAACCAAATGAAAGCTAATCTCAGTGCAGGACTGCAGCCAGAAAACAAACGTCCTGCCAGGGGAGATGCTCTTTGTGCTGGGAGAGCTTCCAGAACCGCATCATGTAATAAGTGCAAACACTTTAGTTTAAATCGATAGGTCTGCCTTGCCTAGTTATGACGAAGGGTGTTATGATTGCGAACTTCAGAGGGAATATTAGGCAATGATATTTGCAGTCTTGTTTCTGCATATATGTGAGGCAGGTAGGTTTGCAGTTGTGTTAGGGAGGCTTTGTTTTTCAGCAGATTTAAATCTGTTGATTTGGTGATGTGCTGTTTTTTAGCATAATATTCAGTCCAAACAAAACAACTGATCATTTCTGTTTTAGTATGTTTAGTTATTTTAGTAAATCCTGTCATTTTACCTAGAGACAGTAGAAATGGAGAAGATTTTTGTAAATATTATGAGTAACAGAAAACTCTGACTGCATCTTGATCTTTTTATTATTGGTGAAATGTGAAATTATTCACATAAAAAGGACAAAATGCAAAGATGAACTTATTTTTTCAGAGTGTTTAAATTCAGGATGTCCCTGTGTGACTTACATTCAGTTTCAGGAATGTATGCATTATTACAGAGTTCAGGCTGTTTTATTTCTCTGCATTTATCAACCATTATTTTGAATTGATTGGCTCTATTTACTTTCTGTGCTTTTATTTTCTTTATTCTCTGTTTTGTTTATTTTCTAGTAGCTATATAGACTCCATCATCAACAAACTAGTCATTAGTTACAAAAAACTAGTAAACTGTACTAGTTATTAGTATGACAACTAATGCTTAGTTATTAATTGCTAAGTTTTTGGCCTTGAAATAGTCAGTATTCTGAAGAAATTAAACTCATGAAAGACAAACCAGGAATGTGGCATGTTTACGTCAACATAAAAGAAACAAATTAAAGTTCATGTTAATTTCCTTCAGCTGTTCTATACAGAGTTCCTATGAAGTATATGGGGATGCCTGGAAACATATGGGATTTAAGTATTTCTAAAGTTTGAATAGGCCGTACATACATCCATTTTATTCTCTTTTCCACCGTCAAAATGTTGAATGCAGTGACAGTTTTTTCATGAGTGACGCTCCGGGCTCGTCCCTACTTTTACTATCCAACAACCAATCAAAATACAGGAAATGGACTAAATTCTGACACATGATAAAAAAATCCCACAACTATTTCTCCATGTCAGCAGCAAGCAGAGGACAATAACTGCTCACAGACAAAAGCGAAGGAAACTTGTTCATGGTGCAACTAGAAGATCAGTCACATGTTTTATTCCCCTTGCTAATGCCGCCCTGGGCAATTGCCCTCGTGGCTCATAAAAAAAAAACTGCCTCAGGCTTTATCCATATATCAGTCCACCTGTGTTTTCCCATCGCCCCTCCATTATCTGTCTATTCATTTGTTTTCCCCATTTGTCTGCCTGTCTATCCGTCCATTTTTCCTTCATTCATTCATCCCTTCTTTCCTTCCCACAGACATGTAGGATGACACAGACATGTTTTCACTTATGTAGGTCATCACTTTTTTGTGTTTATATCAGAGATGTGTATCTCCCAGAGACCAAAGGCGCTGGGTGTTAATTCACCAAATCGAACCTGACAGTCACGTTGTTCCTTTTTTGAATTTTCGTACTTCCACAAGCATATTTTTAATTAGACAAAGGTTATTTTCTCCAAGACGCAGTCGCTTTTAGCTGACAGTGAACGACGCGTAGTGTTAGTCCACAGCCGAGTGCGATAACACAAACACTGACCCTGATACAACCGGATAGCTCTCTAAGCACCCCGTTAAACACAGATAGAGTTCATGGATTAAACAGGACAATGCTTCTGTAATCATAACTATATTCTGCAAAGAGCCCAGTGATAATACCTCTGTGCATTACTGCTTAATCTCACTCCCCCCCCCATGCTAAATTCACTGTGAGCCACTAATCCATCCCTCCAGCTCTCACAATTATAATTAACAAATGCGCAGCACAACTGAGTCACACAAAGAGAGTGAGGAGCAGGAGGGATGGAGAGATGGATTAGAGTAAGACTTGCTAAGAGTTGGTGGAGGAGAAATTTAATAGATCATGACCAGAATGGCTCTTTAAGCAGATTGTAAATGGCAGCGACAAAGATAACCCAGTTTCTTACGTTAATGGTTGTTGTCAATGCAGCGGTCGGTGCCTATAAATATTTACCTTTTACCTCGGCAGCATAATGTCTTGTTAGCATATTAGCGTTTGTGCCTCCCTGTTGTGAAATGTAACGCGCCGAATTACACGTGTTGCTTTGCTGTATAATTACTCAGGCGGTCTGACTCCGATATTCTCTTTCCACACAAACTCAAGACTTTGGGTGTGATTTCAGCGCCTGATTGCCGTCGTTATCGAGGTAGCTCTGACTCCGCTGATTGTTATCACCATCTGGATTCAATTTAGGTTACCGAATAAAAGCAAAGATGGTGAGATAATTTACACTTTATAGAGGAAGAAAAGAATTTGGAAAGTCTTCTGTGAGCGTACTTTTGTGGCATTAGAATACAGATAAGGCTCCTTCTATTTTCTCTGTATGTTTGTCTTTCCTTCCAAATTCAGTTTCAATAAATATTTAGCACACCTGTTGTTTTGCCTTATCCTTGCCTTTTAAAAAAGGTTGGTACTCCAACTCTTGTGGCTTTCTACCAAGGCCCCCCCCTTGTGACAGATAATGTTTTATTAAGGTTTTCGTGGAAGACTTTTTTTTTTTCTTTTGCATTTCCATACACTCTCTCCTGCCTTCTCAGGCTCTACGAGGGGAAGGAGCAGGCTGAGTTTGAGGACTCGCTGAGGAGGCTTTTTGAGTCCATCAATAACTTGATGAAAACCGACTACACCACCACGCTCCTGCTCAGGGTAATTGCACGTCTTCAAACTTTTCTGTCTCCTTCACTTTTGCTGCGTTTCCTGTCTGTCATTGTGTCATCTTTTCTTCATTTTCCCCTCCCTTCTGGTCTTTTCTGAGTTTGACAACATCGGTACTCAAATTCTTCACGTCGTTCCCCTTCTGACTACTTGCATCAAGATATTGAAACAGATCCAGGCACAAAGCAGCGTGGCGGGGAAATGAGATGGATCCATTTTTAAATGCGAAACGAGCCTGTTTGATGACAAAGTCACCTTCCGCAGGGGGCAAACCAGTGATTCTAATGTGTTTTGGTACGTGTGTGTCATCAGGTTGCCGCTCTGAAGTACCTGCCAACAGTACTGCATGACGTCGAGAAAGTTTTTGATGCAAAACTCCTCAGGTGAGCAAAAAGAAACAAAACAAAACGTACAAGTGTCGTTGAGGTGTGCAGATGAATGGGACGCGTGAGAGCTGTTAGATTTCTCTTAGTTTTGTTTACTGACCTCTGCTCGCCTCATTCACCCACACACCTCTCAGTGCTTAAGCTTTACCCCTTTTAACCAGGAGATATAAGTCTCATCAAACTGATGCAGAAACAAGGACAAACTCTCTCAGCTGCTGTGCTGCCCTTTCCTAGTGGCCTTTGCAACTTTACACTTCTATTTTTCTTTTGTCTCGTATAAAGCTGGATGAATTGGAGTGACCTCACTTGACCTCTCCTTGAGCCAGAATCAAACATTTATTGTACTTTTTATCCATAAAATGACATGTTTGCCCATTTCCCCTTCACTTCTTATGCTGTTTTCAGCTTCATGTTTTTTAAGCATTTTTTCATTCATCCTGTGGCAGCGCAACAACTAATAGATCCATTTTCTCTGGATGACCTTTTTACGTTGCAGAAATAAGATATTAACTGATGTTTCCAGAACTATCTGCGTAGCATTTCGAGGCTTTTTGTCCTTCTAATTTCTCATTTCACCTTTCTCTGACCTGTGTGTGTCCTTTTTATTGGTTGTGCATTATCTGCAGCCACCTGCACCTGTTTATCTCTTATAGGTTCAGTATTTTTTATTTTTTTTACCACCTGACTCACAGCCGTACACAATATTTCAAAGATACCGAGGTGTAAAGTTGAAAGTCGGGACATCCATCCTTATATTCTGTCATTCATTTTTCCCTTTCCTTCTTCTGCACATAAATCCTCTTTTTTTTCTTTCTTACTTCCTTATGCTCTCATTCACAAACCTATCAGAGCCATCTGAACTTGAAAGTAAGGTCCCCGCTGCATTTTTGATAAGATTTGCCCTCAAGCATTTTCTGCAAGCAAACTGTTTGAATTACAATCGCAGTGCAGGAGGTGGACATCAAAGCGTTCTTATATCCTCTATAGATCCTGCACATTGTAAACTTAGCTGCAGTCTGATCCGTGTAGTGCTGCTTGCAAATATTTTGTCATCTGCGCCCGTGTTTTATTGTCCTTTGCTTGGCATTTCAGATTTTAATTAGATTCGGCTCAGATTATTAGTGGGCCTGATAAGTCTCAGATGGCCGTCTGTGCCTCAGCATGTGCCCACGTCGGCTTACGCACATCATAACAGCACACAAAACTTTCTGTTACGAAGGGTGTGTGTTTTATTATTTCACACTGTTAATAAAAGTTATACCATGTCGGCTGGCAAAAATGAGAGGAACAGGGGAAAAACGGAGAGAAAGAGAAGCGACAGACGTTTTGCTGTGGTCTGAGTGTTGAGTCTTTTCTAAGTAGCGTCACGGCGACCAACCAGGCTGCTTAACCTGTTTAATTATTGAGAAATTGAATAAGAGGCATTGGCTTCATTAATGAGCGTGCACGCTCCGGCTCATTTGTTTTTATGCGGTAAACGCCGCTCGCCTTGTGGTTCTGGTTCGTGTTTTCTATGTTCTACAAGTGTTTCCTTTAAGTGGATTCGTGTTTTTTTTTTTTTTTACCTTTAAGGTCAGATGACTGAAGCTGGAAATATTAACAAGGTGATTAAAATGCTGATCTTAGCTTTGAACATGTGCAAAGCATCGCCAGACTACTTAGACAAAAATGAAATGCAAAGTCTAAACAAATGCGAATTGTTCGCACCAGATATTTCCAGGAAAACAAACATGTGTTGCTGTTTCCACATGTAATTAATACTCCTGTCATCCGTTGCTTTCTTCCCTCAGCAAACTGCTGCACGACTTTTATTCCTGCATCCCGCCTGAAAAGCTCCAGAAACAGAAAGTTTCCTCCATGACTGAAATCGTCAGCAGCCAGCTCTTCCAGAAACAAGGTGCGTCTCGTTGTTTCAGGTTGTTTTCGCCGAGCAGATCGTTGTTAAACGACAGCAGGCCTGATCCTGCGTGGAGAACCAGACACAAACTTGCTTCATGTCAGAAAAATGTTAGCTGATTCTGATTTTAATTCCCAGGAAATCTGTTTATTCTTCATGACATTATTTATGAAATTACAAGAAAAGGTCTGTGAAACTTTGTCATTTTTTCCAACAGAGCAGTTCAAAAGTGTCCCTGCTCCACTTTATGGCCAGAATAAAATGTTTTTAATTCTATAACAACGTCTTCATCGTGGTTATTCTGAAGGCTTAATGTTCCATTTTATTGGGGGACTACTCAGTCAAGCATCGTACATAAAGGAGGATGAGCACTTTGAGCTAATTCATAGCTCAAAATTGAGCCATACTTTTTGTACAGTATTGCTTTATGGCTTGCGTCACCCAAATTCATCTGCGCTTTAGACAGAGAAATGGACTCATGTTCAACTCTAGGATACTGAGATGAGCAGATTTAATCTTAATTATAATCAAGTTAAATATTTAATTTCTCTGTAATAAGCAATTGCTCATTTAAATTTCCCAGACATCCAGCTTTTCATATTGACTTATATGTGTTTCATATGTTTGTTTTATTAGGGAATGACAGTTTGGGGTTTGCTGTAGTTTTGTGCTCTTGACATTAGATGTAAATACTCTGGAAGCTGATCACAGATTGACTCTGATCAGTTTCTGACGGGTTAAATCAGGCTTTTAATTTTTCGTAATAGCAAAATGCGTCAAAGCAATTCTTACCTTGAACCATTTACGTGTCATAAATGAGCCGACTGACTGTACTTTAATGAACTTTTTTTTTCTAATTTAATAAGAAACCTATGAAAAATGTAACCAAATTTCTGCCTCTTTGAAAGAAAACCCCGACATTATCTAAAACATCTGTTTTAGAAGTCATATTTTCTCCATCTACAGTTACAGTTAAACCAACCTAAACCTGTCCTTCCTCACAATCAGTTTTTATATCCAGACTACAGATGTTTGATGTTTATATTTTAACATACGAGTTTAGGGCTGTAAGGTTCACCCACAGCCGTATCACAATCAGAGCAATGGGCCCAGTTAGATACCATCTTATTGCAATCAGTCCAAGTGGCACTGTTAATGTTGACCTTCGACTGATGGTAAATGTCTCTATCTGTGATTAACCTGTCTGGAGGTTAAAAATAACAGACCTGAGCAGAGATTTAAAAGGCATCAGTGGCTTCTAACGGAACGATTTCTTAATGTTGTATCGATTCTAAACTCCTGTGTGAACTTTTGAAACGTGCACTATTCTAACACATATGTGTTAATAGAATATCAATCTAATTTATCTCACTGGTGGTCTCTGTTAAGGGAGGTGTATCATCTATTGATTGTAAAAAATAAAATAAAACAGGGTAGGACGTGTTTCCAGAGCCTTTCATTTCGACTTTTCTAAACCTGTCTGATTTTAGACTACAACTACCTTATTTGAACACATTTACAAGAGATTTTTTCTCATTGATTCCAAACCTTTAAAGCCTGCCATGCATCAGTGATTCCCTCCTCTCCCTCACAGCCTCCTCTTAGACCTGTTAAAGCCATTTAATTTTCTTGTACCGAGCTGATAAATTGTTGTTTTCCCCACTGAGGTCCAAATAATAATGATGGATGAGATCGATCAAATGCTGTGATGTTGTGTACACAATAATTGGAACGATAATTTGACTTCTTTTGTTGACTCTAAAGGGTTGCGGTCGACAGACGTGGCTTAAAACAGAACCTGGCCTGTGCAAGATGGATTCATAGAAAATCTGATCAACTGTTCTTGCTTTGTCCATGACTGCATCTCATTGTTTTCGCAGTGGTGGTTAAGGTACAGCTGCACTGAGGATTTTTGCTAGACTGTCGCTGCAACCCAAATTTGTAGCTAACATGGGCCCAGGATATGGTTCTTTGGTATTGATCGTGGCTCAGATGATTGATTCCCCAGGGGTGCAGCCCTCTGGCTTGCTGTCAAAATGCTCTGACTTACACTCTGTCACTGAAAACAGAGGGAGAAAGAAAAAGGCAGAGAAAGCATATACAGAACAAGGAAAACAAAAAATCTGCATCAAACTGTCCACGAAGCTATCAAAGAGCACATCAATCTCGGCTAGCAGATATTAAAGTATCTCCGTCACAGTATCTGTTCAGATGCTGCAGTGCTTGTTAATATTCAAGAAAAACCTGGTGAACGACAGATTAGATGTGATAAAACAGTGAAGGGAAGGATGGTGAAAATGGATTTGCAGAACAACAAAACAAAATGAGGAACGGAGAGCCAGTGGGCCAGGCAGATGAGCAAAATGTGAAAGGTAGATTACAGATTAATCAAAAAGAAACAAAGGATACAAGAAACATAATGCAACGAGAAAAGAGGAAAGGCATTTTAGTTGTACGTTGTTCATACTTTGAGCTAGAAATACCATTTAAACTTTGACTTTTGAATAGGTTCTAATGTGATAAATATGATGGAGCTTTTGCATACCTTTTCTAAATCTCATAAATATTCTCATTTTATGCATGTAAGCTGAGCTAGAATGAGAAATAATTAGTCTGATTTTGTGACGGTGAGTCTTTTAGACAAAAAAACTGGTTTTAACTGTAAATGTGATGTACACGAGTGACGGAAATGTCTGAAATTAAAAACAGTCCTAGCTCATGTCTCAACAATGTCTATGACACACATATATACCAAGTCATATACACTTAAAAGTAATTATTTTAAAAATCTCTGAAAATGTTTTCATATGTTTTTCTGGGATTTAGCAAAAGCAAAATATTACATACTGGTAAAATTGTTGCGTTTTTTAAATTTACTTTATGACAGTGTGTGGCTCCAACTGTGCATTTTTACCACAACATTTTACATTTTGGGTTTCATGAGTTGAAATCAATTAATTTGCGATATAGAATGAACTGATTTTTGTGCAATTTCATTATATTTAATTGAAAACAGGCTAAATAACAACTATTGGCTTGACTGGAATTTGCCGGTTGGTAGCAGCTGATATCATGTCGCCTTTCCTGCATTTTTTTTTTGTGCGTTACTCTAATTTCTTTTTTTTTTTTTTGTATCTATCTGCTTTTTTCATTTCAGTCCCAGCTTTCCCAAATGAGGGCTGACACTCAGTCTAATTGAGATGCATTTTAGTGTTGGGATGCTAATCAGCGGGCTTGTATAGTCACAGACCCTTCGTTCAGCAGACAGAATGTATGCAGCAGACTTAAATTACATATTTATAATAGCTAATGGCCTGGTGTCCTATCACTGCACAGTAATACATATTTAATATCCCCACCTGTCTGTCCAAATAGACCTGCCAAGCTCACTCTCCAGGGAAAAATATCGAATCCACTGACTCCCCTCGCTGCGGAAGGGGATGCTGTGTTGAGTGGGGAACGGTTGCTACTTCAGATTTGACTCAGCAGCACAAGTTTGTTTTTCCTGCGCTTGTATGCTGCTACTGCACAAGTTCAAGAGGTGTTTTCTCTCTATGCGTGTCATTTCCTGCCAACTAACTTGCACGCATCTTTTTGCAAAATCTCAAACAATCGGCAGGTTTTGTGAGAGGTGAAGTGTGGAAATAAAACGCATCCTGAATAAGAGTGGATCTGGTTAGACATCTGTGAAAGTCAGAGTAGTGCAGCTCCCTGAATAACATATGTAGCATTGTCTTAAGATTATATATGAAATTCTTAATTGTTTTTCTTTTTAGTAGTTCAAGAGTATTTTTTGTGTCTTTATGGATTCATGAATGAGTCAATTTTCCCCCTTAATTCCAGTTTTAAATATTGATACCTCCGTGTCCATCTTATTAATGGTATTTGCTCCTGTGCTTGACTTTATTATGACCGGTTTTATCCGGGGGCAGTATTTGAAGAGATTTAGACTCTTTGCCCCACACTCACTCAGAAATGCTCATTGGACTTATTCAGCACACGCTACAGGGATTAAAAGTCTTGGCAAGCACATAGTGTATCTCCACACAGACATGCTCAATATGTACATGCTCATGCCAGTCCACATGCACTGACAGACATGTGCATCCTGTCATGTGGGTTAATCTGGCTTTGAGACCAAATTAAATTCACAAGGCGCATTATGGCTCAATTCGGGCAAATTATCATTTCATCAGGCAATCACTGAGACAGATTGAGAGCGTCAACTCTGATGAAGTGAAAAAAAAGAACGAGAGATCAAGGAGGACATGAAGTAAATGCAAAGGATGAGTCAGTTGTTGTTTTTTTAGCCTTTCCGCTGAACAAAGTGAGTCAAATTCAGTCCACGCAGTCTTTTTCTACTACAATCTGCCTTGTTGTAAAAACATGAGCAGTTGAAAACAAACTGAACATAATGTAAGACAGAGAAGCTTAAAGATATTCACACAATTTGACCTGCTGCATGTTTTGCCTCATTATACCATCAGCGTATGATTTAATATTTTTTGACAGAGAAAAACAAGGCAGTGTCTGACTTTAAATTGTGGTTACATTGTTTTCTTTTTTTTTTTTTAAATAATAATCTGAAAATTGACAGTTTGAGTTAGGTGAGTGTGAGTGTCAGATAAGTAGTTAAACAGCCAAGCGATACTCTGATCGAGCTGCAGGTCGCAGCGGGAGGATCTGCCAATAGGACAAGTGTTAGTCATATGCTTCACAAATCTGGCTTTAATAGATGAATGGCAAGATGAGAGAAACTCATATAAAATTTGGTAACAAATTGATACTGATGTCTCCCTGAACACACTACTCCATCGCTTTCCATAATAGTGGCAGCATCATGCTGTTGGGATGTAAGGGATAATTGCAGGTTAAACCCTGTTAGAGAACACTGAAGACATGAGACTGGGGTCAAAGTTCTTCTGCCGGGTAGAGCAACTCCAAACATAGTCAAGGCATAGTCATATCTTTAAAATGCCCCAAGCTACATACAATTTAAAATTTACAGCACTACTTGAAGAGTCCTATTAGGTTTAAATGACATTGACATATTAAAAAAGGTAAGTATATCAGACTGTATGTGCAAAACCGATAGACATGCCATAACTAAAGATTAGGTTATATGTGTGTTGGAAAGAACAAAATGTTTGATTCCAACTTCCTCCAGAATAAGTGGAATATTTGAAGAGATTTGAACACGTTTGGGAATCATGATAATGTTCATGTCAAACTAGCGCAAAAAATAACTCGCATTGCTGAAACATTAGATCCTTGCTGCATTCAAATGTTTTTCTTTTTAATCTTTTATCAATTAGTATAAAAGGCAGCAGCATCATTACTTCAATTGCTTTTGTTCTTCTGCCACACATCACAGAACACTGTTGACACCAGCATGTGTATTTCCCCAGATTTAATTACTTAGTAGAGGTGTACAAGTGCTTGATGAATATGGGTGAATGATGCACTGTAGAGTTATTATTTTTCAGGATTTAATCATCGCTGAGTGTTTACAGTTGTGCCTAGTTTCTCAATCAGCAATATCAATATGTCACCGTCGGCTACTTGTTTGCTCTAAAACAACTAAAAGTGCAAAAATAACCTTGCAACTGTGTGTTCTGCCTACAAAAACATAAATCTTCAACGCTCATTTTTTATCAAGGGACATTATGGTTGTGATGTGCTACATATAAAGGTTGAGCTTATTCCTTAGCGAGTGTATGCAAGGCACCTCAAGAGTCTTGCAATTACTGTGATGTATTTCTAGCACTTGCCATATCAACGCAGCAGCTTGAGCTGTAATTTCAAATCTGTCTTCTGAACTGCAGCAGTGAGCGTGTGGGCAGGAGCGTATGTAACAGGTTGCTTGTTCGTCAGAGAGCTCTTCTGTGCATCATGGTGCATTTGTAAGTTGAAATCAGAGCTGGAATCATAACACAGACGTCAAATTACAGTCCCTGCAGGCTGTCGCAAATTACTTCTCTGTGCTCTGTCACATTTTTCTGCTTATGAGTCGACTTGTATTTAGTTGACATTCCATTCTTTCCCCTTCCCTATTTTTGTAGTAAATGCAGAATGACAACATATTAGCATTTGCTGTATCACTCCAAGGTTCAGGCTATGCACAGACGCGCATCAAGAGTGATGGCAAAATCTCCAGAGAGCCGTAAACGTAAATGACGTTCAAGTAGTGACGTATTTGTAAAAGTCTTATGCCACGGTTTGACAGCCGACGAGCCATCTGCTGCATGTGATTTTAAAATGTTGCTCAAGCCGACCCAAAATAGCTGCACTTATTGTGGAGCTTTGGCTTGATGGGCTTAGAAGGTTAATGAGAGTGGAAGAGGTAGTGGCTGTCATTTAATCTCTGTAGAGGCCTCAGTTTGGGAGGATGTGATCGGACAAAACGAGGGATGGATGAGACTAATGGAGTAAAGTGAAAGGAGTTTAATCATTTTGGGAAATGCCTCTGCCTCACACCTTCCTTCCGTCTCATTTATATTCCCGTTGCCTGAGCCTGTGGGGCGATTTCAGTGGAAACTGAATGCAGACAAGGACAGCAGAGGGACATGACGTGGGAATATAATTCATGTGGTACAGATGTGCAAATGTGTCAATGTTACACACAGATGGAAGGCAAAGTTACGCAGAGCTCCCGTTTTGGTCTGAAGCCGTCTTAGATCAATTTCCCAGTTTAGAGAAACGCGTCGTTTCTGAGAGTGCTAAAAGCCAAACGTCCCATTGGATGCTCACTTATTGTCCAACAATGACAGACAAACTGGATCTACTTCACTAATATATCATGAGCAGAGATTTAGGGCTTGAGCATAAGTGCCTTGCCCTGTTATTCAATCAGAACACACACAAAGCTGGATTTGATAAGAAAGATCAGATACAGGCTTAGCTAGAGCCAGCAGCTTTGTGACATAATGCTTTCTGGTTGTGGAATAAATCAACTCATCTGCCAAGGCATTGACTTGCTAGATACATTGAATTTGTCTACTACTGACCCGCTTTGGTCTAGGTTAAAATAACTAATTATACTAACAGAGTAAAAGGTATCAAACGGTTGGTATTTAATAGATTGAACGAGGAGATTGAACAATTAAAAGTTGGAGTTTCTGATAGACGACTTGCACTTTAACAGGTAAATATATATATTAAAACTCAAAAATCTCCATAATTAAACTGTTTTACATTTTGACATTGTACAACTAAATAGTTTAATTTATTTTATTGGGATTTCATGTGACACAAAACAGAACACATATGGTTCTCAAGTATTAATACAAAGAAAGCTGTTCTATGAAGGCCTGTGAACAAACAATATCTAAAAAGTCACCAAAACACACCAGATAGGTCAGAGGTCATTTGTGGAAAAGTTAAAGCGTTGTTGTATTATATTGAGCAATATCCCAAGCTTAGAAAATACTATGAAGCTCTCTCCCATCAATTAGCCGAAAAGAGAGCGTAACACAACTACAGACCTAAGCTGACAGGCCAGGCTGGGAAAAAAATAAATAAACAAAGAAAAAGGCCAGTGGCTCGTGATAAAAATGGAGGAGCTGCAGAGATCCACAGAATATGCTGACAGAACAAGTTGTTCCCTCCAAAAATCTGATCTTTTACAGAAAAACTTTAAAACAAAGTCAGAAGAAATTGAAGAAAATCAGAAGAAGTGTGTGCAGTTTGCTACACGCTGCGTAAGATATACAAAAAAATGTGTAAAATAGTAATCACATGAGACCATAATTGAACCTTTCAGCTAAATGCAAAACACCATGTGGAGTCAAAATGATCACTTCATAGCAGCCCAACACACTATCATTAGAGTCAAAAATGATGGGTGGATAATGCTGAGGAGAAGCTGCTCTTCAGTGGAAACCAGAATGTTGAAGGGAAAATGGATGGAGCTGAAAACGGAACAATCATGGATGGAAACCTGTCAGAGGGAGCAAAAGACCTGAGCTGACTGGAGAGGGTCACCTTCTGACAAGACCATAACAAAAAAAAATATGTCTATGTCTACGAGTAGTTGCTATAAAGAATAATTTTGTGTTAAAATGACCTAAATGAACAACTTATCTAAATCAGATTTGAAGGATGTTATTGATCTAAGCTGACTAGTTTGGAGATATTTTGCAAAAGTAAATAGGCAAAAAAAAAAAAAGAAAAAAAAAGGAGAATTGTCCTGAAATTCAAAGATGGTGCAGTTATAATGTCCCCAAAATACTTGCAGCCTTTGTTTCAGCACACAGTGGTTGTAAAAAGTCCCGATTCAAGGTGACCGGAGATGCATGAATTCATACTTTCCACACTTTTCTTACAGTTAACAGGTATGGACTTGCAAAATGTACATTTTGTTTTTGTTTACCCATCTCGTTGCATTTGTTGTCCTCAAGTGACAAACTGTGAAAAGATTTAATGGCGATGATTTTTTTCTTTTTCCTTTTGCAAGGTGAATGAATGACTAAACAAATAGTAAAACAAAAGTAAGCGCGGAGCCTTCTTGTTTACTGTACCACACTCCTTTCTGTCGCTAACTTTGCAACAGCATAATGTGCAAAACATGACAGCGAGTCATGACGAACAGCTGTTTAATTCAAGAAAGCATCCTTTGAAGCCACTATTGAATGCAATTCGGCTGTCAGCGTTTGGTCTGCCTAGTCTTATCAACATCATAGCAGGAAATACAGTGAAAAAATATTATTTTAAGCATCATTGCCAGTTTGTATTAACACTATTGACTTGTTTGCAGTTTTAGGCAGTTCCTTCACAAAACAATATGATGTCCTCCGTTAACATTCTACGCCATCTTTTCTTCCTTTGACAAATAAGGCATGTCAGTGTCAGCAAAGTCTACAAACGGATGAAATGTGTGACTTCAAATGCAAAGCGGCACCTTAAGACGGTGCAAGGGGGAAAAGTAAGAAAGGAGGGAGGAATACAAATGAAAAATGGAGGCAGAGTGGATGATAGGAAACACCCACAGTGACATGAAAGAGACATTTAGTCATTGCAGAGCGAGGCGACATTTGGCATGGTCCCATCCCCCTTTCAACTCAGAAGATTTACTTGTCGCCGTACCTCTGAACCTCCTCATTATCATCTTCCCTATCACTCTATCTTTCCGACAGCAGAGAACGACAGCCAAAGGAGGGATGAGACAGGGATGGAGAGACAGAAGAGGGAAAGTCTGATTTACATACCTCTTAGAAACTGAGATTGCATCTCATTATTGCGTGCTATAGATTATTGTGTTTGGCAGCAAAAAAGGTGAAAAAAAAATGGAAGCGAGAAGCAATGAGCTGGCTCCTGAGCCATCAAAGCTCCTCTCTGTGTGTGGCGTCAAGCCAACGCCGCAGACTGTCTGACGTTTCAAACTTGGTAACCCAAACACATAACCGCGCGTTCACACATCAAGAAACACATCCAAGCGCTTACACATCAAATCGCAACAAAGCACCCAAATCAGACACAGACAGAATGATTCAGACCGGGCACAATACGCTGGAACTAATAATCACCATCTGGGCTTAAGGTTGGTAAAAAAAAAAAAAAAAAATAGACATTTTGATTTGAATGTAAATGAGTCCACAAGGTTCTGTTGTTGTAGGCTTTGTCCTGCATATCCGCACCTGTGTGTACGCCCTTAATTGTTCAGTGATCTGTGCAGATCCACACTGGTGTGTTGCCACAAACAACACACTCGTACAATTTATTGAAAGCCAGAAACGAGTAAAATTCATTCCTGTGTTTGAGGCAAGATCCTGATTTTCATTTATCTGTCGGAGCAGGTTGGCGAAGCTTTCTTCCACAGCATGGCTGAATTGATTTATTGCGCTGTTGCACCACAGGCAATGACCTGCAACATGTAAGTAAATCACGCAGGCAAGAGGAACGTAGAAGTGCTGGAATGTTTTAAAGCGCATACATTAGCGAATTAACCAACGTTCACTTCAGTTAGAGACGGAGCACAACGCTGTCTTTAAAAAGTTTATACATATATTTAATTAGACAGATATGTGACCTGTTCAGAATGTATCCCACCTTTCGACCACTGGGCGCTGGAGAGCGCCCATGAAACCACGCAGGATTTGAACTGGTGTAGAAAATAGGAGGATATTAGAATGTGCTCTAAGCTGGATTTCAGTGCATTCTAGTTGTTAGCACTGTTGCCTTGCATTAAGAAGGTCCATATGTTTAGATTCGTTCCAAGGTCTTTATTGGTGGAGTTTGGATTCCAGTCCAAAAACTACAACCCAAAAAACGCATTGTTGGATTGAACTGACTGCACAAAACAGCTCTGTGTTGTGTTGTGTTGTGTTGTATTGTGTTGTGTTGTGTTGTGTTGTGTTGTGTTGTGTTGTGTTGTGTGTGTGTTCATATTTTTCACCTTGTATGTCTGTGTTACCCTGTGATGGACTAGCATCCTGTCCAGAGTGAACTCTGGGTCTTCCTCATTGCCTGCTGCAGATCTGCACTGACGAGCCTGTGACCCTTTAAGATTGAGCAGGAATAGAAAATGGAAGGGTTGATGTCAGAATCTGTGGCTCTGAAGTGGTAAAAGGTGTGCATCTTCATTTGTTTGCACCTTGATGGTGGGGACCATTTCCTCACCCCGTCACAGCAGAGAATAACATCATCTGTAGAAATGAGGCATTTTCTATGTCTCGGTTCTGCATGAGACATAGACAGAACCAGCAGTTTTGCAATTGTAGAAATGAATAAGTTAGCTGCGTAAAATAAATACATGGACAGTATGGATTCTTTCTACCAGTGTCTATGGAATGTTTAACCTTTTTCCATATCCTGGTTCTTCCCTTTTATCGCCCCTCTCTACGCAGGTTAAGACTCTTAGAAAATCTCTCTTTTTTGCATCTTTGCACCATTACAAAGTAGTAACCTGTGGGCCTGAGCAAGTACAGTTTATAGGATCAGGAGATACAGTATGCAGCCTTTCCAAAAGAAATGGCAAATGTTTTTGCAGTATGTTATATTTTACAACATATTATAAACCACCTAAGTTAGACAAGAAACCATTTAAAAATACTTGACATTCATATTATGTTTATCCCCACTGTGAAGGAAATAATCCCATAGCTGGTGGTTGAAAGTATAATGTGTAAGTATTTCTTGTTTCAGTCAGAAATAGATCTTCATTTGCTAGATGTTATAATATATAAATGCTTACATATTTATAGTTTCAGGTGTAAGTAAGGGAGCCTTAATAAGATTCTCAAATATTATTTATGCTCTTGACTCTCAAATCTCTCAAATAAGGGTGCCTGGCATAAGTAAACTAAAAGAGCATTTATAAATGATTGGTTCTGTAACATTTAGAACTGCAAGCAGATGTGGACTAAAGGAAATACTTTTGATTGTTCAAACAAGCTTACCACAAGTTTTGGCTGTTTCATCAGTGTTGTTAACATCGCATGTTAGATTGATGAAAAATGCAAGTTCTTGCATTCTACATAGGCTCTGTCAAAACGCTTTTCTTTGTGGAGCTGATTGTGGACAGAGAAATTACAGTGGTGCAAAATGTTTCTGCTGCAGGTGAGGGCTGCATGATTGTAAAGCATAAATATTAACCAACGTTATGCTAATCAACTTTGAAATCAGTGGTTTTATGAGAAAGTGGGTCACTGAAGTCCTTGTACACTGCTGCTACATTTTTGTTGTGCCACATAATTAATTTTTTTCTACCACATTAAGTTGTGTATTAGTCATTTCAGCAGTTTGTCAGCGCACAACAAATTAAAGCTGGCTTTTTCGTGACCAGAGTAGGAGCAAGAAGAGCATAAATGCAGAACAACATTGATCTGTTGAAAGTATAAAGTTCAATCACTTGTATCTACTGCCCTCGGTGTGTTTTCTATTAATTAAACAAGAATTATTATCATAATTCTTGTTTAATTATGATAAGATACAATTTCAACTAGAAATTGAAATTGAATTGGCTGAACAATCTATCGTTTGTTTGATTGTTACGTCAGTGTAACTGAAACAGGTGAAGCCGGGTTTACTTTCGCCGTGGAACAAAGTGTGCAGGTCCGTAGATTCAGAGTTACATCCTCCCCTGAAGGCAGACGGATTAATACTTAAGCTCAAAACAACAGTGGCGTGAAGCACAACCCACCGTGTTGTATCTGGAAGGGCAAAAGATGAATTTCTGCTGTGGTGGATTAACCAGATTTAGCAGGGTTTCTAGGTAAATACTCAGCTGGTAGCATCTCAGGCATTAGCTGCTGTCAACAATTACCCATCCAGGACCTTTACATACCCACCTTTACATATAAAAATGAGTGACATGGTTCAAGTTTTTCATCTTGCTGAAACAGACACAATCATTTTCAAATGCTTTAATATAATATGGAAATGTTCACGTTTTATGTGGATTTTATAGAAATTTTTTTCAGTCTAAATTGAAAAATGTACAGAATTTGTGCAGAGGGGTGTGGTGGATTTGGTGTGGATTTGCTGGGTTGCTCGCGGTTCTAGTTATTTAGTTGCGCCTTTATGTTGTAAATGATACACATCAGATTTTTTTCTGCTTCTGCTCGACTTATTTAAAAGTGTTCCATCTGAGGTCTTGGAGGTCTTCAGTCAGTCATCCATTTTCTGATCCCTTAGCGATTCGCTTTTATGACTTTGTGTTTCTGAGATTAGTTTGCGTTGAGGGTCCAGCAGCAGGCAATGAAGGCTTTGGCTCAGTTAATAATGGAACTAATGAGCATGAACCCAAATGAGCTTTTAATGGTCTCTGTCTACCTAAGGCTGCAGAAAGAGGCATGGGGTGGATGATGTGAAGTAGCAGAAAGATGGAGAAGGAAGACATGCAGGGGAGGGGTCAGGACTGTGAGAAGGATCAGTTATTAATAAACACATTGGGAATATATGTCGTTTCTACTTGTAAACAGATAATAAATATTTTCTGCTGACAGATTACGTTCACACTTGCTCGTAACGGGCTTTAGTTCTGCTGACTTCAAAAAACATTAAAAGGATAGCCTTGTTAAAGGAGCATTACGCTCATTTCTACTGGCAACAAGCTCTGCAGTTCATGCTTACCATCAGCTTGTAGTACACGAAGGCAGCTCTTACTGGAAATAGGGCAGCTTTTTTCAGACCTTTTGGGAGACTATTGGCTCAAAGTTTTTGCGGTGTGTTTTCAACATAATTCAGACTTTAAACTTGTTAAACATAAGTGACGCCTGAGCTGAAAACACGTGATTTTTTTTGATGATGATACTTCAGTTTTAAGGCGTTAATACTGATATTGTTACTTTGTGAATTCTCAATCCAAACTTTGATGCATTTGTTCATCCGACTGCAACTCTCATCTGGAAGACAATCATTGCTCTGGTTGTTATTGATTTTTTATTTGGGAAAAAAAAAAGAATCTCTAACAAACAAAGGCGAAGAAGATCAAAATCTAAAATCTATGTCACATGGATAAAGGTTGCATGTGTAAATTAAAACAAATCATGGAACAAAAATAAACAGCAAAACCAGCCCTGCGTACCAAATTAGTTTGTTAAACAAAAACTGAAGTATCTGTTTTTCCCTTTATTACCATCAAATCCAGACACTTTACCATATGTTTTAATTATTACTTTATTTCTCTATAATTGAAGATTATTCTGCACTAAATGTTGTTAATGTGATGTAAATGGCCAATTTCACATTTTTACAAATTACCTGTGCTAAATTATGCTAGTTAAAGGAGCATTACGCTAAATTATAAGAATGTAGCAAACCTCAGATATGCATAAATCTGAGAAATGTCATTTTCTATGTTAAAATGTTTAAACTATATTTTGTTTTCTGAGAAATTTACAGTTTAAGGTAAATAAAACAAATGAAATAGATTCTTTTAACAAAAAAATTAACCAAGCAGCCATACATTTTATTAGCAAGTAGAATTTCAGAAACATGACAGTATTGGGTGTAGATTATGTCATTTAATTTGTCACACATTTACAATAATAGCCATGTCTTACTCAGTTGTGTTATTATATATTAAATGTGCAATTTGGGGTTTTGCAATATTACGTTTTTCACACACACGCACACACACACACACGCACGCACACACATGCACACGCACACGCACACACACACACAGACACACATTATTAATTATGTTCTCTAATGATGGACAATACCTTCTCACACTGAAATTTCTGAAATTGTAATGAAAAATACGACACAATTCTTCCAATGAAAATCGTTGAATCGTTGTTTTACTTGTTCACTTGTTTCTACTTTTCTAAACAGTTAAACCAGTAAAACAGGGAGCACAGTAACAAAGTGATGCCTCTGCTATGAAGGAGTGAAAACTATTATTAATCCAAGAGACAAGGAAAGAAAACACTGTTAGACAATTGAGATTAATGTGTTGACTTTGGATTTGACAAAGGAGCAATTCATGTCCACTGTGACATGAATTGAACCATTAATACTTTTGATTGATACAGCTCCATTATGGAGTCTGGAGGGAGATTTGATGTTCCTCTTCAGAGTCCAGTGGCATCATTATTCATTCCAATATGGTTTCACCTTTCTCTGCAGGTGCAGCAGCAATGAATTTAAATGATGGCTTTGTGTATTTGAAAAGTTTTCCTGAGAGAAATCAGCTTAGATGCAACCTTGTGTTTCTGCCTTTAAATATTCTCCTTTGCCATCTGTCTCCAGTTACAGAGAACATGTGTCGCATAAGTTGTTTGCTCATTGCAAAATCGCCATTGAACGTTTGTGCTTGTGTTCTCGCAGAATGCCGCGACGTGTTGTTACCCATGATGCTGCGGGAGCTGAGTGGTGCACTGGCCAGCATGGCTGATGGCCCTCACGACGAGAGGAGAAACAGTTTGGAGCTTCTCAACAATATTCTGGAAGTTCTCAGCAGAAAGAATGCCGTAAGTTACACAGTGGACAATTTGTTTGTGAAACGGACACTCACAGCAGAGTAGGCAGCTCCGAACATAAAGCCATTTGAAAACTTAGCGGAGTAAAGATGCAGCTAAACTGCAGAGATAAAAATCTCTCAGCCAGGAAGCGTTTGGTCCTGTTGCTTTTACTACGAGTCTCTGGAGAAACCGTTTGGATAAAACCAAAGTTTCTCCTGCTTTTTCTTTAGTTGTCAGTGAGCACAAACATCCTAAACGGTCACTTGAGATGTGCTCAGGTTACACAACCGCAACCAGCAATAAAGCCAAAGTGTATGTGGTCCTGACCTAAATTTAATAATAGATGAGAAATAAGATTAAAAAAGTGTGCTGTCAGCCACAGTTATTAAAGCTCCTCTATCTGCTGACAGTAAAGGCAGATCAGCGAACATAGCCGAGGATCAAACTGTGTCTCTGTGTTCCTGATTTAACCTTAAATTCAGATATTAGCAGGGGTGAAAGTAAGGGGGTACGGCAAGGTACTGCGTACCCCTAAAAGATTTAGCAGGGGATTTAGCTAAATCTTTTAGCGTACCCCGGCTGCAAGAGAGCGGCTCTCTTTTGCAGCCGCTCCTCTCTCCTGCAAGAGAGGGGAGCGGCTGTCTGCTGTAAAACATGAATGGGTTCACTGTGCAGCCGTGAGTGCGCTCACTAATCAGCCGTGACTGATTTTCTGTTTTTCAAGAACAATCTAAAACACGACTTAATCAGCTAATGAATACCTTTTTCCCCATTTCATATTGTTTCTGAACTGTTCGTGCTTTACTAGAGCAGCGATGCAATATGTCGATCGCGGAAGGTTTTGAGTCGATCTTGGCCTCAGGTGACAAACTGAACGCCGCCAGGTGGCTGAGAGCAGCACGTTCTCCTCTGACTGGCTTAAAACGTCCGTAACTTTATGAAAGAACAACAACAAAAAAATCAACAAAACGTGTTCAAATTAATGACCCAAAGAACAATCTCAGTAATTATTGTTTCAACAAGGTGTTGCGCAATTCTGTGCGTTTCGGTTCCATTACCAAAATAACGAGTAGAGCAGGAGTTTAAAATTAACTAATCAACCACCGCTGTGTTCATGAGAGGTTTATTAATAATCACAAAATAAATATCAAGCCTGCAAACCTAATATCGTAACGGACTGAATGTTATATTTTTAACATAATCTTGGGTCGGCTTGTGGAGCACAGGAGGTTGCCATGGCAACGGGTGTGCTTAAATGACAGAGAGAGACAGAGAATATAAAGGTGCGAGTGGTTTTGAGTTAATCACCTGTTCGGGTTGTTTTACCTTTTTTTACCTTTGTCTTGGTGCATCACAGCCGCTGTAGTTTCTGAACGTTCAATAAACGACAAACTTGGACTAATTACCTCGTTCTTTGTGACTGCGTCATTCACAGCAAACATCAAACATGGTAAATATGTTTCATTAGGTATTTAAACAAATGGCTTCTACCGTAATAATTATGTGAAATTAAATTAATTGTCTAATATTAAAAAAATGTTTGGTGCTGTCGTGGTCAGAGTCTGAGAGGCTTGTCCTTTATTAAACAATTTGAGGAGATTCCTCTAGAATCTGTTGGAGGAAAAACATCCCAACTTCAGAAGATGAGCTTTTAACCTAACAGAGCTCTGTGGTTCCTCCTATCAGTATGAGAGTCAGGGTGAGGAGGCGCCATGTTAGGAAGAGAAATGGAAGCTGCAGGATCTTCAGATCAAACGGGTCATGATGCTGGGCTACTGATTATCCCTCTGTCTGGACACAGGAACAATATAACCAGTTTAAAAGCTAAAATGAATGGTTATATGCCAGACATGAAAAACTGGGATGCACTCCATGCCAGGATGTTCAGGATTTAGGTCTCATGACATATATTGCAGCCAGTGGGCTGAGGGAAATACAGGTTTATTTTGCAGCAATTAAAGAGATACCCAGCTTTTATTGCTTCACAAGAAAATTCATTAGCACAGAAACTCCAAAGCACACAAAGAAGCTATAATATATATATATATATATATATATATATATATATATATATATATATATATATATATATATATTTTTTGTCATAGTACCCCCGAGAATTTAAAACTACTTTCACCCCTGGATATTAGCAAATATTATCTGGCGTTCGGATGTTTCTGTGATATTTGTCACATCATCCTTTCTTAGCAGTGGATCGATGTCACTTTTACATGTATATTCTCTGTGCCAGTTTTTTTTTTTCAACTAGTTGTGCAGGAAGGAGACTTCGGCTGGCCTTGACCAATTAAATCATTCGGTCTTGCAAATGTTTGCATGTGATATTTTGAGACAAATCAAAGTCAGCTCTTGAACTGAACACCTTCAAATAAACATACAGGCAGACTTCCATGCAAAACAAATACATCACCAGCATCTCGATGAGGGGCTCTTTAATTGCCTGTGCAAGTGGCTGACAGCCTGCCTAGACTTTGAAGTGAGGATATGTTTTTTTTTGTTTTTGGCTCTATTTATTCGAATGTGCTAATGAAGCATGAGTCAAGAGAAGAGACGCATCGAGAGAAGAGAGCAAACGTAATAAATGAACTGGAGTGCAGTTAATTTGATGAGATTCATAAATATGGGCAGTTGATAATGATGATATCTTGGATGTGACTATAAAAAGCAAAAAATGCAGGCAAGTACAAAAAAGAGGTGCAAAGTTGTAAAGTGAAGATGAAAACGGCCTGCTGGTGACAAGTCAGTAAAAATGTCTCTATCCATTTGTCTGTCTAAACAGATGTAATATTTTATTCGATCTATGCACATGCTGTTAGTGAACAGAGTTTGAAATATTAAAAAAAAGATGGGTTGGAAAAAAACCAGGTAGAAATGTGAGAATAAACACAAAAACAGAGAGATTGCCCCTCATTTTCTTTGTTTTTCACTGTTCATTGTTTCTCACTCTGGGTGGTGCCTGATTAAATTGTCACACTGCAAATGTCCTCAAACCGCACAGATATCCAGAGAGAAAAACAAAACCAAGCAAAAAATTATTTGAAAGACAGATGCTTGTGTCTGCTAGTGTTTGCCTCAAATTTTTAAGTCACTTTGTCACTTTTGCTTGGGTGTGCTGATTGGTAGCATGTGTGTAGCAACACCCCCCCCCAAAAAAAAACAAAACAAAGGAAACTGACAGAGAAAAACAAACATGGCTTAGCAAAGCTTTCTGGGTTTTTTTAAACCGCAAACCTAAAAACAATTGTCTTGTTAGAGAATAACTAGTGCTGCTTGGAGAGTGGACATGAACAGCAGCAGAGTTGAGTTTGAGCAGCTTTTACAGTGTTTTGCAAAATACATATTTTGGAGTAGCTTCCTTTTTTGATGCAGGCTTTTGGTCATTTTGGAGAATATTTGGTCAATCTTCTTACTGTTGGCCTCTAAGCTCTATCAAGCCACTAACGAGAACCTGCAGGAATTTTGGGAGTGTCTTGCAATCGGAAGGTTGCAGGTTCAATTCGAGCTTCCTCCTTTCACATATCGATGACACTTATCCCCAAGTTGCCTGCAAACCTGCATGTTGATGTATAAATATGTGAATATTTGTGACTGGATGTGGCTGTGATGTAAAACACTTTCGGTGGTCAGTATTACTGACATTCACCAGGGCTCCTTCTTTAGCACCCTTTTGTTTATAGTCTTCTTTACTTAGACAGATTTTAAAAAAATACAACAGGCTGATTATTAACTTAACTGTTCTATGTATTTTAGTTTTTCTACCTTAGTAGACTTAAAAGGTTTTATATTGACTTTACTTCCATTTTTTGCTTCTATTAGCACTTATCTGCATACACATTTTATTTTTTGTTGGTGTTTTTTGAGTCTTGAAAAGTTATTTTGCATAAAATGCAACATTATTATACTTAATAGTAAAATAACCTTTTGCGCAAATTCAGTTACATTCCTCGTTAAATTACCAATATTTATATAAGCGTTGAATGTCCGTGCACACTAAGGAAAATGAACAATCTTAGTAAACCAAACAAAATATGGATGAATTGTTTTTCATCCATATGAATTATGTTTATGATAAACACATGGCTTATATTGCATTTCACCAAGGCACTGACGAGGATTCGGCATCTCAGAAACCTTTATCCAAATTGAGCGCATGTGTATTGTCTCATAAATGTGTGTCATTTAGTCAACCCAAACATGACTAATTCCAGGATTTAGTGTAATAATTGAATTTTGTTGTTTTTGTTTTCTCCATGTTGCTGTGGGGCCAACAGATTTCAAAATGATAGGAAGCATTTTATGTTGCTCTTCAGTGCTCTTCCAGCTCTCTGGCTAATGTTAGAGAAAGTCTTTCCAATAAGCCAGAATACCTACAGTGAGCCAGAAAGATTTACTGATTTATTTAGACATAACAGCTGCTCCTCAGCTCTTCTGAACGTGTGTGTGCGTGCAGGACAACACACACACACACAGTTGTTTATCTTGCCCACGCCCCTGGGCAGTGAGTCAGTGCTTTTAATGTAGTTTAATCATATCTACCTAATTCTCGTCAGGCGCTTCAAATATTCTGCCAGCAGTCTGGCACACATGTACAAATGTATTACAGAAAAGTAAACAGATGTTTTTTGTCTATGTCTCTTATTTCCGAATCCTCTCTTTTCCATGTGTTTTTGACTAACTCATGCAAGGATTAATGCACCTATAGTGCCAAAATAAAAAATATATAAAAATACCTAGGTCATATCTTCAACTAATATAAACTGAAGTAGAAAAGAAAGGATGCCTGAGGGCAAATTTTGTTTGTGGAGTCTATGAATAGTAAAACAAGTCTCATGGTGAATTTATCCTTAAAGGCATTCACAAATACAGCTGCACAAATCCCTTCAGCAGTGGCTGAACTGAGCTATATTTGCATATAGAAGATACATTTTTGCTATCACTGATGTGTTTCATTGTCTTAGGATGTTACTTCAAGTGCAAAATCTCCTTTAAATATTATTACTCAAGCAGCGTGTTACTCCATATATCACAAAAAGAAAACATTTCTAAGAGAAATTAGAATTTTTCTTTTAGATGCGTCTTTTACCAGATCTGAAATTTCACCCCACAGTTGCAGCCACCTTAACTCCGATGTCTATAAATACAATCCAGTCAACCAATAGCCCAAAGAAGTAACCTAATTACTAAATAGAGTCCACCTACGTTTAACTGAATCTGGGCACAAATAGAGCTGTACTGTGAACATCTCAGAGTTTCTTAAAGAACTTTTGTGAACAAACCACATCATTAAGACCGGGGAACAGACCAGACAAGATGGTGATACAATTGCTAAGATATTCAAAGCTTAGACTGCAAAACAGCATCCCAGGTTTAGAACATCTCACAGAGAGACTATTAATCTATCTTTCAAAGGAACTAGTGTGACACAATGCAAATCTGTCCAGTCACAGAAACCTAATAGACCAGGCAGAGAGAACAATAACATCAGAAGAAGACGAAAAGCCCAAAGCTACCAACAAAAGCTGAATATTCCCACAGATCTACAAGTCATGTAATCGAACAGTGGCAATGAAAAAAACATTGTTGTATGAAAGACCACAAGAAGTCTAGTTCTTACAATGAAAACTAAATCTGCACAACACCCCAAATTCACCGTACATGGCAGCGGCAGCATAATGCAGTGTCATGTTAGTCCTTTAAATAAAGTGTCAGCAACAATCTGTCATTTTTACAATAATAAAAAAATAGTTCAGTATTTACTAAAACTAATTTTGAAGGTGTACACTGCATGTATAGGAAATGCGCTTAAATAACATTTGATATTTCTAAAGATTATTTTATGTTCATTCCTACTTATATTTTAACTTTTGTTGTATTTTACTTAAACCGACAGGCACCTCTTACCATAAATAAGTTATCTCCTCAGAAAGATAGAAATGCATGTGGCTAAGGTTTCTCATGGGAAATGTTTCCCTCTGAGCAGAGGAAGTTAAAGAAATGTAACAGAAAAGTTGGTTCAAATTGATTAAAAATACAGTGAGAAGGAAACGGACCTGTGCAGAAAATCCGCATGCATGAAATGCAAGTCTTTTGCTGTTCCTACCTCCATATTGATGAAAATTTTCTGTTAAGGCTCATTTACTAAAATTACTTTTAGGTTTCCAAATAACAATTAAAAAAAAACCCATCATCTACTTTATTGTTTTATTTGAGATTCAAACAACAACGTGAATAAAGCCTGAAAAGTAGCATTAAGGTTGGAAAACAGAGTGAAAATGGGAACATAAACCAACCAATTTTAAACTCTGAGTATTAACAAGTATTGGCTCCAGCAGTGGCAACAAAAATTTAAGTGAAATTCTACAAACCCCTCTCAGTTCTTCATCTACATATGTTTATTAGGTCTGACAGCTAAAGAGTGTCAGCACAAAATGGAGCGAGGTGAAGTTGACCCTCCCAACCTGAGAGGGAGTCACTTAGGTTTATTGACTATAAGATGAACTGGGAAGATGGGATCCTGAATTGAGTCTGACATGAAGAGCAAAGAGAGCAGCTGCATCTGCTGCATAGGTTTGGTGGTGCATGACTTTGTGATCCTCGTATGTCGCTCTGATCTGACAAATATGCTGATAGCAGAATCTACCGCTGACAACAGGTTGAAGACGGCTCACAACAACACTGCCATAGTTGGTATGCAGAATGCATCTGTGCAGCCGTCATGAGGATTTTTCATGTAGCGCTGACAGATATTATTGAGATTTTTGGAAAATGCTGCCCCCCCCCACACACACACACACACACACACATTTTATGTACCTTGTGCATTTGATTCTGTGATGCTTGTTGCATTCTCTGAAAACTCACACAGACTTATCATCTTACTGGATAAAGTTCTACGATGTGAATGAGAACGTTATTCATAGAGTCAGCTTACAGTGGCTTATTTATCAGAAGCTCTGGTTTGATAGAGTGTTGAATGAAATATAATTTGAAAAGTTGACAAGTTGAATTTGAAATGTTTTCATAGTTAAAGTCACTCATTGTTTTTAAGTGTTCACTACACTATTCTCTGTGTGTTTCTTAGTTTTTTTTTTTGTTCACTTTTGTTTATTTTCCTCTATATTTTCCTGGCCTTATTCTTTTTTCCCCCTTTTTTTGTTTTATCATCTGTTTAAACCAGGGAGAAACGTTTAAACATATCCAGGACATAGTGGTGTCTCTGCTGCGGATAATCAACCGAACCGTGATCACGATGGGCCGAGAGCACGCCCTGATTGTAAGTACATACCATCATCCTTTTCTACCGAGATACAAGGTTCCTACACAGTCTGGAAGAAACGGAAACAGTGGAATTAAAATTTTTTTAAAAAGTCTAAATATGTCGTCCGTCCATCGGTTTTATGTCAAAAGCCTGCACTATCTTTCATGACTGTATTAGGAACTTTGTTGTAATAGTTTAACAAATAAAGTCAGAACTCTAGACATTTTAGACTAGAAAAGCATAGAATACTGATGTTAATGGAATGGTGTAGATTGTTAATTATAAATTGTCTCTACATATATTAATGAAGGATGGCTTCTTATTGTTTTGTCTGAATATTTACCTGAAAAAAAAAAAAAAAAACTCCTTTCCTTTATTTGAGATGTAACATTCATGGTCATTCTGAAACACAAAGCATGGTCACAGCACCTTCTGTTCAAAATACACGTTTTTATTGGACATACAAGTGGAAGATCAGAGGAAAGGGCTTTGCTGGAGCTCACGCACTGAAGTTACAGATTATAAAAATGCTATGACAGGGCGTTCTGGATATAGATTGGATAATTAGTAAGTGTGCTGTCATCCGGGATTCTAATTGGTGGCAACTTGTCAGCCACAGGATGCTGAAGTAGGCCTTTGTAAAATTAGTGATTATGCCCTCAATGGCTGGGGAGCAAGCGTCTTAGTGTAAGACAAAAAAAAAAAATAGCCCTGTTTTTACATTCATGATGGAGGATAAAACAACACAGAGCTTTTGAGGATTTTACTGCTATGTGTTTCTTTCTAGGTAGGTTGTGATATTACTAAGTGTGTCATAAACTCTCAAAAAAAAAAAGAACAACCTAAAAATTTTATGGAAAGTTTAACCACCTATAAACTATTATAAATTTTGAGAAACATTTAAATGCATAAACAGATAATCCTTTTGTGCAAGTTAAGTAATTCAGGAAAATTCAGACCTCGACATTTAATTTGACTCTTAATCTTAAATGAATGGCAGCAAATTGGCTCCAATTAAATAAATAATGATACGGCTCTACATTATTAATGCTGGCTAGGTTTTAAAAGCAAAGTGATTGATGGTGTGGATCGGAAGTGGAATAAATATGGACTTTATGCATGCACATGTGGGGAAGTTATTTCTTGTGTGGTTTGTTGGAGGTGTAAGTTGGTGCTCACGAACCCGTTTCTGTGCAAGCATTTGTATGCACAGTTTGTGAAACTCCTTGGAAAAGAAATTGAGTTTGCAGAACACATTTCCATTTTGGATGAAAAATAAGAGAGAGAGAGAGAGAATCAATCACTCTGTCAGCCAGTGTCGACAGATTTTTTTTTAATTATCTGACACAGACTTGTCAGTCAGTCTTTCAACAACTACCTATCACATTGTCTCTTAATGTATTCTGGGTGCATTTTCATTTTCCTCTATGCTGTTGATCCACTGAGCAAGCGCTCGGTTTCCAGATGGGTCGTCGGCTCGCGTTCGACGACATGCCTCCAGTGATTCAAGTGTTGCTACATTCACAATTCAGAACTTCCAAATGAATATTCCAGGCGGTTTAATTCCTCGGATTAGCATCAAGTCTTCTGCTTATTGCTGTGACAGCCCATTGATCTGTCCATGCGTTCAGTCGGCCAGTCAAGCCGTTTCATGTCAGAGGTCCCCATGTCTTTCTTCATTATCCTCTACAGCTTTGGTTTCAAAAACAGCATCCTTACTCTAATTGCAAGTTAGTAGTTGAGAAATTATCCCATGAAGTCCTTTAATTATTATCCCGAGCGGTCATCCTCTGTGGCTGAGGAAAAATCTCTGTGGCTATTGCAATCTATTTTCCTTCCCATCTCTGTTTATTCATTTGCATTGTTACCATTAGACTCTGTCAGGCCTTAGGATGAGCAGCTGTGGAGGGGAAAAAAATCAATTTACATGGCAACTGTTGGAAAGAACATTTCAGTCTGAATCTGATAAAACTCTCAGCACATCCATATGAAAAACGTTGCTTTCCTCTGCAGCAGAATATTTTGGTTCATATATATATATAATCAGTTCCCTTATACACCTGCTGCCCAGGAAGGTGTTTGTGATTTCCACGACTCTTAGAGCCACCAGAAACACTTCTTGCGCAGTTTCTTGACGCGTGCCTTGGTGCTTGGGCGGCTGGACGACAATGGAGCTGGCGTGGGCTTGGTCTGAGTTGGCGCAGGCACATCGTATTCACCCTCGAGGGCTTCAATCACCCCTTGGAAGCGTCCCTCCTGCTGTCGGAAATCATGCTCCACGCTGGAGGAGGGAGACGGAGCAAATGGGAAAGGAAGGAGTAAAAAAGAAGGAAAAAATAAAGAAAAGGTTACATTTTGAGGATTCAGTGTATTCAAGCTGAATTTATTTCTCTGAAAATTATATTGCAGTTAAACTGTGGAAAAATGAAAAAGATTAAATGAGAGATATTAAGAGACGTAAAACAGCAAAGTAAGAGAGAGCCTTTGTGAGTTGAAAATATGGCGGCAAAATGCTGACAGTGCACTAAAAGGGGTTGCAAATTGTATTTGAAATCATACAGTGCCTTTAACGTAGGATGCATGCACCTTCTGCACACACCCGTGCTTTCGAGCAGGTCTTAACTCAGCACTCATTTCACGTCCAGAGTATTCTTCTGCACTTCATGCACCAGTAGATCACAGACTGGTGAGGTGAGAGTGGGAGGAGAATGAAAAGGGGGACTGCAAAAAGAGAAGAGGGGGACATTTGCACAATGGAGGAGCTTAAGGACGGAGTAAGGGAGGAACTTCTTTGCTCTTCAGAAGTGTTCAAAGCAGACCCTCTTGGCCTTCTTTTTCTATGCTCTCGTTCCCCCTCCCCTCTCTCGTCTCTCTCTTGCGCGCTCTTTCTCTGATGTGTCCATTGCTGCAGGTCATAATGTAGTAGTCTATGAGCTTCCAGCTCCATTTTGGCGACGGTGTTTGTGTGTGGGCGGCTGTGTGCTGAGCCGGATTAAAGGGGTGGAGCTGAATGGGGCCTGGCATCTGGAGTTAATGAGGCACATGATGAGGCAGAGAGAGCAGATACAACTAACCATCCTTCCCTTCTCCTATATCCGAATGCCACAACACAAATACCCTCTGAGAAACACTCAGCATAAAGGCAGAGACGCGCTGCTCTGCTGAACATCCCACAGCTAAGTAATGAGGAAAAGTGATGCTGTGGGATGAGTAACATAGGTAATGTGGAGTAAATAAAATCAAAACCCACTGCAGAATAGGTAACAAAAAACATAAATAGAGGAGCACAAGTGCTAACAGAGATATGGACAAGCAAAAGCTCACCTTAAAGAGAACTTAGTGATCGAGTTAGGAAGGAGGAATAATTTAGTAGTAAAAGAAGTTAAAGCTCTACTGGGCACAGAGGAAGTGAGATGTCTTTATAAAAATTGATATCTACAATAAACAGACTACCAGTACACACAGATACTATTCATGGATGATATACCACACATAGTACAGGAAGTGCATCGTCAGACCAGCATTTAGTTGGCCACACTATATCATAAGTCGTTTTGCTGTTCAGAAATTAAACCATATATTCTTATGCAGTACAAAGCCTTTAGAGACCCACTGTGTTCCAGAAGTGCTGTACAGAAATAGTAAACTGGATGAAACTGGTCAAGATCTGCCAGTTCCTTTGCTGCAACATATGTTTGCATAAAAGGAATTGACAAATCATGCTAATTGTAACATTAGTACTTTAGCTTGTTGTGATTATTTGACTCTAAACTAAAAAACTTTTTAGATTTTTTTAAAATGAGGATGGTCTCATGCTTTCATTTGACAGAGTACAAAGAGGAAAACTTGAGCTTTTAGTTCTTTTTTATTATAATACTCCTTTAATTGGCATTTCTGGTTTGCAAATCATCAATCTTGTTTTGCCCTGAAAAAACTGCTTTGGCAGTGGGTCAGTTTGTCCATTTAATCAGTTCTAACAACGTTAAAACCTCATTAATGGTAACACTGATCAATTTCAACATTTGAATGTTTTAGATCATCTAGAGAAGTACGTGCTATGTAGGAGCTGATGTTGTGTGACTTCATAGCGAGACGGTAGCCTGGCCACTGCCTTCCTGTGCAACTTGAAAAATAAATCTTGTTTGCAACACGTTCTGGACTTTCTCCCCTTGACTCGGGCTGTCTCTGGATTTGTGACCGGGCCAATCGGCAAACAGGAGGAGAAGTTGTAAGACTGCCTCGGGAACTTCAACAGGAATTAATTTGATTTGACCATCCCTGCCCACTTTCGGGGCGACACTCTGCTTAATCCAAACGCCACCAGGGTTGGAGTACAATAGGGCCAGGCCTACTGCAGCTGGGTCAGCCTGCAGGGCAAAAACACCTACGGTTTCCATTTGTGCGAAACTAAAGAGCTGTTTTGGAGTGTTTTTTAAGGATATAGACACCACTTTATAACTCCTGCTAAATTAGTTATTTTCCACTGCACAGATATAATTTAAAACATTCATTGTGATTCATGAAAGCTTTATTATGTTTAAGTAAACAGAGGATTTTTAGTCCTTAAGTAAATTTGGCTAAAGTCGCATCTCCTCCTTACTCTATACTATCTAATGTTTCATTTTGTGAGGTGGATTTATTGTTACACCTCTAACTTGTCTTCCTTCTTTACTTAGTACAGTTGTACTTATTAAATTAGAATATGCCCTTCAACGAGGCTTGCTTGTCAGTTCTAGAGAACATTTAGGGGGGAAAAAAAATCCTTAAACAGGTATTAAACATACATTTCATTAAGCTTACATTGGTGTATTGACATGTTTTTTTATTGATCTGATGTAATATTCTAATCTCAAATGTTGTGTTGCTTGAGAAATACTGGGAAAATCTTAAATATTTAGCAGTTTGGTTGAAGTAAGGGTTAACAGGTTTATGCTTCGGGTGTATGGAGATCATACATAATTTATGTTTCCGCAGTATGTTGCTGCTGAGGAAGAAGAAGAAAGTGACAGTAAAACTTTGATTGGTAGGTTTGCAGAAGAGCTTGTATATATTACATGTGTATTTATGCTATGGGTGAGATTGGTTTTCTCACATCATAAAGATTCATAAGAACTGACAGCTGTAAATGATCTCCTTTAGTCCATGTCAAAGCCCTATTTTTGCCCAATGGAAATCATATAGATGGATGTCCCAAACACAAGTTATTTTCTGCTTGCAGGTTTATTCTGCTATGTACTTTCCTTTTTGCTCTGAATAAAGCTGCTACTGTTTTCTCAAAGAAATTGCACATTTGACTTTTCTAAAATAAGGAGGCGTGTTTCTTTCTCTGAAGAAGAAAGCACAATAATAATGAATACCAAGGAAAAAAATCATTATTGGGCATATGGGAGCAATTTTTATATGTTTCTGACTAAAGTGACTTGTCTCTTTCTTGAATTGATCAGCGTTTACATACTTTAAATTTGTGTGTCTACAAGCGAAGTGGAACTCACCTGCTTAATATTACATATGTTCAACACAAGACAGACCGATCAGCTAAGCAGACATAACAACAACCAAATTTTGTTGTGTTTTTAAGCAGTAATTTCTTGTGTCATATTTATTTATTTTTTCAATATTCTCTTAAGTGGACAGACTGTGCGCTCAGTGCATTTAGCAGTTTCCTAAGAGCTGTTTTCCCGACCTTTTTATGCGATTTTATCAAATTTATTACCATTTCACCGTCTGTGAAAATGCCTCTGGAAGTCGTGATTAAATTTGCATACGAAAGCTTTTTGTGTGTTTTCCATTTCAGTGAAATGTGTCATTTAAAGTGCAGTTACATCCTAATTTATGTTCAAAAGATGTTGGTTAGTCTTTCTGATGCTTAAATGTTCTGTCTTGGTTGAGGAAATTAAGCCAGCAAAATACACTTTTATGTCTGAAGGGGAAAAAAAAGAAACCTAAGCTGTTAGCTGTCTTGGAGAAGCTAATGGTTTCAGATTTAATGCTAATTAAACCATTATTTTATCACCAAGTAATTCATTTACAAATTCTCCAAGGTCAAGTATGTTTTATCGAATGTAGCTCGTATTTCTAATTGTATATCCATATCATATAACTGTCCATCTCCCTATTGCTAATTATGACTCATTGGGAAAAGGGTTCTGCTGCAGCGAAAGATCAAAATGAATAAAGAAAAGTATGAACAGAGAAAGGAAATCAATGATAAAGAAGCTATTTTGGAAAAGGAAAATAAATGTAAGAAAAATGACCTGTGCTGTCCTGAAGTAAATGGTTTTCAAAATCAAATACAATACAGAAGCAAAAGTGTTCAGACACGTGCCACTGCCCTCAGGGTTAGGCACATAATAAAATAGATAAAGCAACTTTATAAAAACACAAAGATAATTTATGCTGCAAGTCCTAAAGGGAATCCAGACCTGCAAGTAAATTGTTCTTTTGATTGCAAACTAGGTGCATTTGTCTCAAACCTGCTGTGATTCTGTAAATATATTGGTGTCAAGAGTGCCCCAAAGAGGAACAGATGGAATAATGTTCATTATAAAAACATGTGAATGAAATTTAAGATTTGATGGAGGTGAAGGGAGATCAAAGCACAGAAGACGTTAATGAGCAGCTTCAGAAATGACAGAATAATTATATTTCTTTGCTAGCTGAGAGTTGAGTTACATGTTTTATGGCTGTAGATGGAAAGATGCATCTACAGTATTATATCCCTCCATATTTTACCTTTATCCACAAAACTCGTTTTTCTGGATAAAGTATCTCCCTCTAACGCACAGCTTGCATTCATCGAGTAGCACTTTAGTGAACTCATAACTTTCTTTTTTCCTGTATCTGAAAATTAAAACTTAATTAGTCATAGGAATGCAATGAGACACTGGAGAGAGATGCGTAGTGAAGAATTAAAAAGCTAAAATAAAAACTTTCAGGTCTTGGGATGTAATATATGTTCAGTTCATTGATTTGTATCGGTTACCTGTAAATGATGCAGGCTGTCTTCTGGCAGGTAGGGCAGTTGTTTATGTCTTGGCCAGTTCTGTATGAGCTGCGACTGCAGAAACAACACATGTCAACAGACATAAACACATGGAAAAAGAACATGAAGCATGCTGTGTTTGACAATGGTAAAAAAAAAAGTTTTTCCTGCAGTATTTTCCTATTTAAGTTTAGACTATAGTGTCTAGCGCCATCTTGAGTATTTTCGAGTGATGTCACTGCTAAAACGTTTGTTTTTAATTGGAAAACATAATGAATCAATTGTCATAATGAAAACATGATGAAGCCTTTTGACTATCATATTGATGACACTGACACTTTCACCTACATGAATAGGTGCTTTTGATGAATGAGCGATCCATTTTGAGAAAGTCAAACTGTCTATGATTGCCTTTGTGTGGTAAAGCAATTATTAGCTGGTCAGTTTAGAATAAAGGGACAGCTGTTTTGCTGCTTTAGTCACTTCAAGCATACAGAATGTTGAGGTGAGTAAATTTTCATTGGTGCAGACTGTCATAGTGTTAAAGAAAATAACAATAGTGCCACGTCACTGGTAAAATTGTTAATTTTGTGATAGTGGCTCTTTTTTGTGTCATTAATGTATTGTTCAGACCATTGTTTATTTTGGCATGTTCTAAAATATATGTGGCAGCCAGTGTTAGCTATGATTATGTCACATATGCTGTAGTATCAGAAAAGTTTGAAAAATTGCAAAGCTGTAATCCCTCCCACAGTCCACACTCCCCCCCCCCCCCCATCATGTTCTGCAACAGATATTTACAGCATGCTTCCTTCATGCCTTCACACGTTGCAGACCTGAAATGGTCTAAGCAATCTCCAACTACATAATGTGACTCGCTGCAAAGTTCTACAGTGTTTAAAATGGGGGGTGGTTGGTTGGGTCATTTGCTCCATTGGTTGGCCAGTGGTGCCAAAAGCGTAACTTATAAAAACCTAACATTTTATATTGATGATTTGCATTTCTTTATGCTGTCTTTTAATGCAATACAGATGAACAAAATGGTGATGGTGGAAGGAAGCAGGTTATGCTATCATGAGCTTGACAAAGACACATTTTTCATTAATTCATCATCACTATTAAAAGTTGCATTGTGAAGACTGCTCATGTCCTAGTTCTTATTACTTCCTATGATAATATTTAATGCATTGGCAATATAACTGGAATTATTAAATAACTGAAAACAATGGGATGAAAGGTCTAGGCACTCTAACTTGGAGAACATTGGTAGATCTTGTTTCAACATTAACAAATGGCACAAGCATAAAATGCAGATCTTGATTTTATTTTTTGTTTTAAAGTTGTTAGTTCAATCTAAAAAATACAAAATCGAAGAATTAAACATAAACATATTTAAATATCATCACACAAACTCTTAAGTGTAAACAAGGACACAGAGGCAGAGAGTGTGAGAATTTAAGCTGATGATCACCGCCGTGTAATTAAAAGACTTTGTTTTGCTGAGATGCTTTGGTTGGCCTTTGGTTGAACTGATTAGATGAAAGAGTAGCTGATTTATGCTGATAAAATTGACATTTTAATTACAGTTATTTTGCGAGAAACGGCATCACTGGCATCATTTTTCCTCCCAACAACCTTTTATCAAAGGCAACTGCACTGAAGTATTTGCTTTCGGAAAGAAAATAGTACATGAAGCAGAACACAGCAGTAACCTTTAAGCTCAAATGACGCTTTTATCACAGCAGTCCACTTGCAGTGCTGTCACTGCTGGCGCTGCAACAGATAGACACAGACCCTCCAACATGGTGGTTCTGCTCGGTTGTTCGTGTCTATCTGTCTCTCAATTCCCCCCCTTTTGTGTCCCACTGGCTCCCATCGTTCTGTCTCAGTCTGCCTGCTAATCTCAAATTTAACCAAACACACATATACGCAGACACACCGAAGTGCACCGATTCATGATATTAGACAGGGCAAGACAGCTTAAACACTAGGTTTAGGAGTCTTATTGTGCAGCTTAATCATTAATTGCAGGGTAATCTTATAAGGATTAGTCTTGGGAGAAACCCATCTGTTAACCAGAAGGACGTGCAATGAAAATGGGCTAAGTACACGAAAAGGTGAAGATGTAGCCATTTCGCCAGTTGATGATTTGCAAAGAAGATTGGTCAGGACCAAATGTAGATTTACATAGAGGAGTGATCTGTCAAAATAGAGACTGATTCCCTCAAGGTAAATCTGCTTCTTTTTTTAAAACACTGTGCTAAGACTGTGCTATGCAAATGATACACAGGTGAACAGTGCTGAACAATTAATTGAACACACAATTTGCTCAATTTCATCTTCTGAAAGAAGTGGTAGCCAATTGTAACTCAGTAAATTCTCATTCTATGCTATGGCAGATGGTAAAGAGGCTAAATCGATGAGAAGTAAAGTTATTCACAGCTTTGAGACGGAGATGTGCTTCATATGTGGAACTGTGAAAAAAAATGCAGATCAGGAAAGAACTGAGACTAAGAATGGAGTTAAAATGTTGAGGTGGAAGATAAACAAATTGCATGAAGCAATTTGAACAGCAGGGATCAAGAATTTGCAGATAAACAGGAAGGGATTATTGCGCTTTGCTGGGGAATCATTGTTGAGCTGCGGCTGCTGCTCTAAATGGCGAATAAAAGGAAAGAACAAGGGAGAAGTAAGGATGCTAATATTGATTAAAGGTAAACAAGTAAGTGATTCTGCAGGATTGCTTCAGACATTTAGTTTGTGCATGTGCATACACACACACCCACACACACGCACACGCACGCACACACACACACACACACGCCCACACGCGCACACACACACACACACATATTGACTATTCTCTACAGACCTAAAATTTTAAAGGCTATTACAAAAACTTGAAAGCCTGACGTTATATATTGCCATAAAAAGTCAAATATACTCTCTTCTAAGGCTTTTGCTCTCCCTCGACAATATCTGTGCCTCCTATATTTACTCTTTTATCACTCTTCCCCACTCTTGCTTGAGCACTCACTCTTGCAGTGAATTCCTTTAATTTTTTCTTTTTCTCTATTATTGACTCCATCTCTTCCTTTTTTTGCCCTTTCTGTTTTTTTGGCCCAGTCTTTATACATTTTTGCCTTCTATATCCTTTTGCTCTTCTTTTTAACCTTTTTTTTATTTCTTTTTATTTTCCTTATCTCCCCCTTCTTGCTGTGTATTTTTACAGCCTCATTCCACTCACCCTTCGCTTAAAGCTTTGCTCTTTTCCAGGTCTTGAATCACATTGAGAAGCACCTTAATCTTCTCCTGATTGGACAGAAGGTTCTCTTCCACATTTTGTAGCTGCCTCTCCAGCCCAGGTGGCACATTCACTCCCTGTCCATCTACAAGTCCTCCTGGTGCCCCATTACATTGTGCTTTCATGTGAGTCTTACAAGGCAGAGTGTTGTCGTCAAACGATTTGCTCTTCTGCTTTGTGTCCATGAGTTTTGTACGATCCGTGGATTGCTTGGGTGACTTTGTGGCCTCTTGGCTTTTGGTGTGTGCTGCACGTATGGTCGGTTTAGAATGGGCCGCCATAGGAGAGTGTTTTGGTGGGAGTGGTGGGATGCTGCTGGATTTTGAGTCACTGAGAGGGGAAGGCATTTGAGACTTAGAAATGTTGCAGACTGATTCATCAGTTTTCTGGATTTGACCCTGATTGTGATTTTGTTTGTCTGTTGGATATTTTTGGTTTGCCTCTGCGTTTTGTGTGAGTACTGTCGTTCTGTCTGTGTTGGAGTGTGTGTGTGTTTCCGATGTTTGTGTGGCTGAGTCCTTATAACAGGTAAAGTCTGCTGAATGTGGCCTTGTCTGCAGCTTTGAGTCTTTTGTTTGGTTATGATTATGTGCCGTGTGGTTGAACTGTGAACTGTGTGTTTTTGGCATGGTGTGGGACAGCTGGGGTATTTGTGAAGCCTTTCCTGATGTGGGCTGCAGTGGGTTGGCTCTGTCTGTGCTTTTGGAGCAAGACTGAGAACTCAGAGCAGCAGAGGCTTTTCTCGACTGGGCGGGGGCTACAGATGTTTTCCGTGGTGGATTAGGTAAAGTTTGACTTGCCGTTATTTGATTGACTGCTTTCCTGCGACATGCACCTGTGCACTGCGTAACCTGCGACCGTCTCCTCCCACACGTCACACAAAGACGTTGCGGCGAGGTTGCCATTGTCCGACAGGGCCGAGGTGTGGTGGTGGTGTGTGCAGCTGAACAAACACTTGCTGTCTTTAACACCGAGCGGTGGCCTTCCCCTCGCAGAGATTGCACCCTTCTCTTTTCCTGGGCTGGCTCCTTGCTTTCTGTAGATTCACTGCAAACTCCTCCCACCAAATCTGAAGCTACGACACTCCCATTTATATACCGAGTTGTCCTTTTATCTTTTTTGTCCTTGGGGTTTGTTTGTATAGTCCTGATCTGGCAATAAACTCCACTGCCCGACCCTTGTGACCCCATGTCGTCCTGCGTAAGGCTGTTGATTTCGTTCTGAGACGTCTCTTTGGACACCGGCAGGCTCTTGCTGTCACTTCTGATTGCTCCTCCTGTGTCCGCTGCCAGTGCTTGTTCTGTCGCCATTGTGAGGGACTGATGCATGGTGGTCTGTTGGCTGCCGCGTTGTTTGATAGAGGGTAGAGTCCGCAGTCTGGGAGATGTCTGCACCCCAATGCTGCAAAGTGGACCCCATCGCCCCCCAGCCAGAGGAACTCCCAGCGCAGGCACCGGATTAGTTGGATCCGCCACTCTCCTGCCCATACTCCTCTGTAGGTTGGCTCAGCCCCCGGAGGAGCTGAAAGGGATGGAGGCAAGCGATGACATCAGCCAGCCTCTGCAAGGTTATATCCAACTGAAAGGAAAGACGTTCCAGCTTTTGTTTACCGAAATAAATCCGAGTGTTGCAGTGGCAGATGAAAAGAGCTCCGTATAGAAGTTGTTGACAGGAATTCAATATCCAATAAACTCTGGGGATTCTTTCATTATTGATCTCCTTCGAAGTTTAGTCAACTCTGAGTGGACATCTCTGTCAGGGTCTTTCTCACTTTCTGACCAATGGCCTGCAGGCGATGACTTCTCTGGGCATTCCTGATTAGTTCTAAGCAGAAAAGAAAGTGAGAGAGAGAAAGGAAATAAATGAGCGAAATAAAAGAAAGGGCAGAGGTAATGAATGGTAAGACTGGCTAGAAGACATAGACATTAGGCACATTAAGCACCATATAAAAGCTTCAACTGCGACTGAATGATCCCACTGACCAGATCAATAGAAGTCTATCGGGTTCTTATAACCAAGGAGGAGGGTTGCATTTACTGTTCTAAATTTTTACATTTAATTTGAGAAAACGTGAAGATTTTCTTGGAATACTTCAAAAGTAACAGTGGTTACAAACATGCCTGACTCCTTCATAAATCTGACAAACATTTTCCTATAGATGCAGTCTTTTATCACATGGTGAGTTATGTGCTGCTTGCAATACATTACATCAAATATGGATTAGAAAATAAGAGACTCGCAATCATCCCCTGCCTGTGTTCCTGTCCATGTAAATTTATTTTTGCGTTTTGGTGTTCATGACTTCATGGGAATAAGAGAGTATGAGTATGTTTTTCTTAATCCTCGTTTTTACTCTAACTATAAAGTGGAGTCTTGTTTTTATCAATTATTAGTTAAATTATAAAGATTAAAATAAATAGGAAATAGAGCTTCAATATTTATTTTTATAGCTTACGTTGTACCTCAAAATATGTATGTGGTGTTTATGGAAACAAAAAATGGTAATCTGGAATAGTCAAGGATAGGGGACTGTCTGTTTAGGAACCCCCAAAATGTGCTGGTGATGATAGAGTTCACTGGGTTTCAGTCTTATATAGGTTTCCTTTGCCTTTCTGATGCGAGTAAAACAAAGTATTGAGAGAAAATTAATTTATCTTTAGAGTAGTCAGTACTTACAGCAGCATAACACCCACTAAGGTATAGATTAAAGTCACCAATAACCATTAACTGGAGTTCATAAGCAGTGGACAATGTTTCTGGATCCTCTTTTTCACAATACTATGGTCAATTTAAATCTCAAATGTTTTTACTTTGTTCAGGCCGATAAAAGCAAACATTAGATGTCCAAACTCTATTTGTGTTTGTGTTCAGGAACCTCCCATCCTTTCATCCATTATCTATACCTGCTCATCCCCTCAGGGTCGTAGGACAGCTGGTCCCTATCCCACAGTCACATAGGGCACCAGTAAAACACGCAAACTCCATACAGAAAGACCCCTTTCCAGGATTTGAACCCGGGACCTATTTTGCTACAAGGCAACAGTGCAGCCAATTGCCCAACTGTGCAGGAAGATTGATTATTTAAAATCTGCATTTAGGGAGCTAACAATATGACTTATTGCAGATTTCAGAAAGGTAACTCAGTTTTGTGTGGGGCCACAACAGAACTGGAGAAAATACATTAGCTTTCTTACCATAAACTAATTGAGAAAACAAATGGAGGTCATTTGACTGTCCATATTGAATTGGTTCTGTATTTAAGAGCATTGGATAGTGATTGAAACCTAATTGTTTCGGGAGCTTTCATTTGGGTTAATTGAATCATGGTATTAGACAAATTTAGCTCTTAGTATAATTGGCAATTTAGAACATTAGTTTTCTGACTCTGTATAAAATAAAATCCTTATTACATTCAAGATGTATTCAAATTTATGATAGAAAACAAATCCCCTTTGTTGTGCGTCTCCTCTGATCATTGCATATTGAACGTTGCCAACAATTGGAATTTTTAGGAAAAAAATAATTTCATTAAAGAATTGCAATTTTTTTTTCTATTATTATTTACTTAGGATCCTGATTATTTTCTGATAACCAAAATGGCCACATTGACTCGTTTTGCTCAGCTTTAGGGTCACTAGGACTGAGCATACTTTCAGAACATTTTCTTAAATGTTCTGAAAGTCTATGTTTGCTGAGAAAATGAAGACAGGATTCAAGAAGGATCTTTTGCACAGTACCTGGCACTATGCACACGTTCGTAAAAGACAAGAAAGAAGATCAACCGAGAGAGAAAATGTATACCAGACAAGTCACTGTTGAGTCACAAGTTTTAAAAGGACTTTCTTAGTTCAGAAAAAAAAAAAATCTCTTTTTCAGACGATTTCTCTTGAAGAGGAGCTACATACAGACCTAAATATTTAGTTTGTAACTATTTAACTTGCTAAATAAGCATTAAGTTTGGAATTGTTACATGTATAAATGTATTGTTGACATAGTAAAGATGTCACTGTGGAAAGTGAATTCTTTTTTTTTTCTCTTGTGAAAGGCTAAATTACCCATATTACTTGCTAAATAACACAAAGTCATTCCAGTTATTTTTTGGACTGTAACAGAAAACCATAGTTATCCAGATTATCTGTCTTTTAGTACTTTTGAGATGTTTTTTCCACCAAGGGCAATCTTTTCATGAAGACAAGAGTTGCTTTGGCACAACATTATGATTTAATAATGATATGCAGAAGAGATTTGTTGATTCCTCCTTAAACAGGGGAGCTGTGCTGTTAGAGGAAATGGAAAACTAATAGCTGCTATATTATTAGTTTAATCAAGGTGCTGGAAGATGAAGTAATAAAAAAACATCCATTGCATTTTCCAAAATTATGAGCACAACTTTAAGAGTTTGAGAAGAACAGAAGGATCAGATGAGATGAAGAGTGGTGGGAACAGACAGATGGAAACATATGATATGAGCTAAAGAAGAGAAGGGGGCTCAGATTTATTACATTTTGCCCAACTTCAAAAGCAACGCTCACAGAAGCAGAAACTTAGAGGCATTGTTTGGTTATTTATATATTAACCTCCCTCAGACATTATTATAAAGTTGGATGAGAGCTCAAACTACTTATTTGTTTGAAGTCATTTGAAATTCAGCCTTGCAAATCAGTGCTGTGGTGTCTTAATCTTACTGTAGATGCAATATGTGCGTGAATTTTTATGGATTTCTGGGTTCGACCATCAGTGTTTCAGTATCCTAACACTATCTCAAACAGGCCATGTTTGATGTTAAATTTGCAGGCGCATCCTGTGAAATAAAGAAAATAGCTTGTTTTATGCAACATTAGGAAACATTGCAGCAGAGATGCTCAGGTTACAGAGCTAATAAGGAAGCAGTGTAATATTTTAAAATCTAAGACAGAAATTGATGCTTGGCGGTGTTCCATTTTTAATATAATGAGAGTGACAGAGACATTATATGATTATACATATAATCATAATATATGTAAATCATTTAAGTTTTGCAATAAGTCTAAGAAATTTCTGACAAAATATGTTTTTTACATATAGTGGGTTTTTTTATAGTCTGTTCAATTAAAGTCAAAAGTATAAAAACAGTTTCAGGATTTCAATTATTAAAAAATTAGTCAAATAATAAAACCTCATACAATCACTTAGAAAAAAAGCAAAAAACAACAACCTGGAAACCAGATCATTCATTTTAAATATTTAAAATGTAAAATCAATTTACACTGCTTCATGTGTCTTTTTATAAATAAGACAAAGCAATTTTTTATTCATTGCATTTCAATTACCGCATTAGCTTAAAGTTAAATATTTTCTCTGACGTTATTGAGAGAAGTAAGCAAACATTGTCGTAAGGGGAGCACAAATAACCTCAAGAAGTTTTCGAGGTCTTACAGTCAACAGTAATTGCAAATATTTTTTGATTAATTGACTTCACCTAACTCCCTCTGACTGCAGCGAGATACTCTAATTGTTCTTATGTATTCAGAATCAGAGCCGTGCACGCATCCTTCCATACCAACGCCTCGTCATGATTTCTAGAGACTCATTTGAAAGCCTGATGTCTCCATGGTGTTGAACAGAATGACAATAGGCACTTTATTTTCCTTTTTTTTTTTTTTGGCTGCAAGTGAAACAAATGGTGTCAGATTCTTTAGGCTTTCAGTTTTCATTCAAGAGTGCAGTATTAAATATTAAAACTGAATTAATACACTTCATTGTGGATGCTTACGTACCCTGGGGGCGGGCAGCACCACAAAACAGGGAGCAGTGTAAGTTTAGCTCAGTCTGCATTACTCTGCATCCCGTACCTGCTGATTTTCAAGAGTAGGACTAGCTGCATGTCACATTGTGGTCAATGATTCGCCGTGTCTTCCATAAAACTGTCTGAAAGTAGTGCTTCGAGATTCTCTATAGCTGATTAAAGCAAATCAAGGTGATCCCTCTCTAACAATAGACTGCAGAGGCTTTTGGCCAGAATACATCACTGTAGAGTCACAGTGGATCTTAAAAGGATGCACAAGCCAAGTTTTTGTGATGTACAAAAAGGCCATTGCTGATCATATGAAAATGGCCTCCCTGACCAATTTCTGTTTATTCTCATCAATTTTAGAGAAAGCTCCAGTTTTTAGGATATGTTCCCACATTTTTAAATAGTTTGTTTTTAAGAGTTCTATGGTATATATTTCTAATACTAATTTGTTTTCTCTGATAACTTTGTACAATCATGTCATCTTCATTTTTTTTTTGTAACCTCACTACAAATTATGGCTAAAGCTCAGGAGTTATTGCAGGTTATTCAAATTCATCGTAATTGATATTACATGGCTAAACAGACAGTCTAATTCAACCAAAGGCATTAGTTTCATCACTACGTGTTCAGAATTTAGTTTTGATTTGATTTTTTTTTTATATTTTCCACATAACAGATTTGTTGAAGTTATGGTTTGATTGTACAGGGCCACAATGAAGGTGAGAACCTTTAAAACAATCTCATCACTTTTGAGATCTACTGTAGAAAGATTTGTTTTGTTATTTGTTTACTAAGCAATCCAAAACTACTGGGTGGATGAGATAAGGACTGAGATGTGATGCTTGCCAGTAACAATCTGCAGATGATATTTATCCAGCGGGAAAAAAGACGATGATTGCTAACAGAAGAAGGCTTTGTGTGCGTACTTGAGGGAAAAGGGTTAGGTGCGTTAAAATAGAGCTACAAGTTTGTGTTTCATTTTGGATATGTGAATGGGTAACAGTTTTGTAAGATTTAGCTTAACTCAGTCGAATGTCATTTCTTCGCTGCTTTTTTTCGTTGCTTCAGCAGTTTCACAGGAGAGCGGAGCCCTTTCTCCCGCAAAGTTTCACCTCCCTTTTCTCTTTCTCTGTTTTCAGCCAGAGCGTGTGTGTGTGTGTGTGCGCCCGTTTGTTTACGTGTGTCTGTCTCAAGTCTCACTCTTCACCTCTGACCCGAGGGCTGTCAGGCAGAAAGAGACACCATGTCCTCAGAAATAAGTGTTCATTCCTCTGTCATTCTCCGCCTTTCTACTTGCGACTCCTTTAAGTCCCTTTAGATAACCCCCGATCCTCCTGTCACTCTTTCATCATTACCTGTGTTTGTTGTCACACTTTTCCGCACAACAGCCACCTTTTCCATTTCTGTCATGCTGTCTCTAATACGCAGTTTTTTCTCTATCGCCTCCCTCCGTCTCTATATTTAATCTTAGTCTCTCGCCTACACTGCACCTCGTGCTGTGCTAAATGAATAGGGAGGAGAAGGGGAGGAAACACTGTCAGCTGTAGGATGAAGGTGGGCTTCGGGGAGGTGAACGAGGGGAGCTGAAAGGCGGTGGAAGGATTACAGATGAAGAGCAGTCACAAACTAGGTAAACTGGATGTGTCATCCTGCATTTATCTGTCAAACAAAGACAAGGATCGGCCTGTTTCACTAGTGTATTTTAATCCATGAGACTTGGCTAGCATTAAATAATACAGAGAAAATACCAGATAATAGAGATGCACAAAGGGAAAAATAATAAAAGAGAGGGGGAAAGAAAAAACCCAAGATGTGCTGGCCAGAAATCAATACACACCACAAGTATGTTTGAGCATCTGTTTCCTTCCATGCAGAATCACTCAGCCTTTAAACGCCACAGGGAGCATCTTGACAGTGCGCTGCTTTTTATGACATCGCTTTGCAAACACAATGAGTTTAATTTACCAGTTGGTGGCTTTGCATTTTTAAAGAACTGTCTACAAAACGGCCTGTGTAAGCAAGGCCCTGTGGTCTTTGAGCGTGTGTGTGTGTGTGTGTGTGTGCGTGTGTGTGTGTGTGTGTGTGTGTGTGTGTGTGTGTGTGTGTGTGTGTGTGTGTGTGCGTGTGCGTGTGTGTGTGCGTGTGCGCGTGTGTGTAGGGGTGCGTGTGCGTGTGTGTGTGTGCGCGTGTGCGTGTGTGTGTGTGTGTGCGTGTGTGTGCGTGTGTATGCGTGTGTGTGGGTGTGTGTGTGAGCACGCACCTACATCTTTGCGGCGGCAACAGAGAAGTGAATGCTCCGGCAACAGAGCAGTGAATGCTCCAGCGAGTCGAGTCCCCCTGTCATTTCAAGGTGAGCCTCATTTTTCAGCGGCCGATTGACAGGCTTTCGGCACGTGCGTTTGTGTGTTACGGTAACTGAGATTTTGCTTTGCTGCTCTGTAATCACACTTCTTCTCCCAGTAACTATCTCTCACCCACTTGCCGCCAGAACAGAACAAACACAGCAAGATATTGGCCCTTTGAGACACGGCGCATGCTGCAGTTTGGGTTGCGCAGTCAATTTTTCCCCTTTATCTGGGTCGCAATTGAAAGCAACAGGGGAACTTTGTCAATTTTGCCACATAACAGACACAGACAAATTTGATAAAGGTCTGTTAAATGGCAAAAAAAAAAATATTTTATTGCAGCAGAACCTTGCACTGAATTATCCAGAGAAATCCAACATTTAATTTGAGTCAGTGTGTTTATTCAATGTGGAGGGAAAAATAAATGGATTTTAGCAATGCTTGCAATGCCAAACATATTGTTGTCCCTGCTGTTAATGCATTATGTTACTGTGGTTGTCAGTAGGATGAGGTTTATTATTCTCCTTTAGCAGCTCATGCAGTTGGAGCATTCAGACAAACAGATCTGTGTCTATTTTTCTTTATACCATCATAGTAAATTGTCTAGAATCCTGGATTTGAAACTGGTCGTCTGTTCTCCTTTCCACTCCCCCTACTGGGGTTTTTATAGGATTTATAAAAACCCCAGTAGGTAGTTGGGGATTAAAATGGCCATTTGAGAAGTTTGGTTTTGTGTCTGGTGACCCATATATGTATTAATTAGGCCATATCTTTTGGGACATTGTTTTATTCAAAGACACCAATATTTTTGCTGAAACATAAATTAACGGAGAGAAGGCTCTGATCAATTGTCAAACATTGGCTTGATTAGGAGAAAGGGTGGGGCAGCGATGTTCACCTTTTGGGAATTCACAGAGGTGGCAGTTCACTCCACAAGCCTTTTGTGGATCTGAATAAGGCTTGCGGCCATGATCCTGTCCTCAGTTTGGTGTCCTGAAATCTAAATGTGTCCTTTTCTCAACTGACATTTACATAGCAGCCAATCCAGCAGGGGCCATTCATTTTCCTTGCTGCTGATTGGCTGTACCCCCAAGAGCAGAGAAAAGGAAGACTGTAGATGTTAGGTCCTGTGTGAGGGCTAAGATGGTTTCCACTGTGCAAATTGATGCATATTGAGGTGATACAAGGCACATGAGGTGTTTGAACTATTAAAATAGGCAGTAATAGGCATTTGAGCCTCAAGTATTTGCAGATTTTAGCTATCTGCGCCCGACTGTGGTTCCTCAACCCATCTAACACTTGGCGTCTGCTGTATGACATAATTTTAGTACAAAAGGCATCATGCATTCAGTTAGTTGGAAAGTAAACTTCTTTTTGTCTAGTTGTCCAGGAAATTGCAAGTCAGTTTGACTTTTTGAAAATATATTTTCAAAGTAGTTTGGCGTGAAGATTTTTTCCACAGTAATTATAATTTGGAAACTGGTTAGAAGGTAATCAGCAACACAAGCATGCCTCAACGATGTGAATCCAAATCCAGTCACTCTTTGGCATCACAACCTGCCTTTAAAACATGTCCAACTATATTGGGAGGATGCTCCAAGCTCCCTGGGATGTCGCGACACTTCTTCAGACTGTCTTATTGTAATCTCTCACTGAGTCAATGATGCTGAGATCAGAGCCCAGCGGGAGGTTCATCACTTCTAGCAGGACTTCAGGTTCAATTCTTGACTTCAGGGTGTTGTGAGAAAAATTTGTTACAGCAAGTGATGATGGAGCCATTCCTCAACAAGCTAAACATGTCTTCAGCTTGCTCTAACAAGCACAAGGAACAAACTACAGTACTGAGAAAAATATTTGTGTCTCTACACATTTCTTTGATGCTTTTTTATGATTACACTAATTGTAGGATCAAATGACAAACAAATGTTGACAGGCAAAGTCACTGTCACTGAATCACATTAAGAGTTATTATCTGTATATGAAGACACAGTGATATGGAGGCAAACATTTCCAGGAATGGTTAGCCAGTCAGAGTTGCTCTGAGCATATAAATGACTCATTAAGGAGGAAACAGAAGAACCGGTACAAAATCTAAATCTTATCGCTTTAAATAAGTCATTGGGTAAAAATATATGGATAAATACTAGATTAAGAACAAAAAATGTTTGTGTTGGTGTTGTTGATTGTTGTTTAGTATTTTATTAGCAAAATCTGTGTTTTAATTGAAAATATTGCCTATTCTGTCGATTTACAGACCCTGCAATTAACTCAATTGACTATTTTAATCGAGTTCCAACAGAAAAACTAAATGTAAATGGGAAAGATAAGGGTGTGATTGAAAAGATAAGGATGCATGACTAAAATAAATAAATATAAAATCTTATACAGCAAAAACAACTTATCCAGGATTTTAGAAAAAGAGTATCATCCCAACAGTCAAACATGGTGGTGGTAGTGGGATGGTCTGGGACTGCTTTGATGCTTCTGGGTTGGATAATTAGCCATAATTGATTGAGCCATGAATTTTATTCTCCATCAGAAAAACACAAAGCAAAATATGCAGCCATCCGTCAAGGTCCCTGAGCTAAACTGTCTTGTGCAGGATGATGCCAATCAAAAGCACACCAGTAAGTCCCCCACTAAATCTTTAAAAAAACAGAAAGAAATGAATGGCTTGGTGAATGTCTGGACTTGTATCCAATTGAGATTCTGCGTAATGACCTTAAACTTGCCTTTCATGCTTGGAAACCCTGCAGTGGGGCATTAAAAGCACAAACGCTATTAGAAAATGGTGCCAAAGTTCCCTCACAGTGTGTAAATGACTCATTGCCGGATATTGCAAATAGTTCATGGCAGGTTTAGCTGCCAATGGTGGCACAAGGAGGTTCTAGATTTGGTGGGCAATTACTTCTTCACACAGAACCAAGTTGATTTGAGCTTTTCCCCCCACCCCTGAATACATGAAAACATGATTTAAAAATCTGTGTTTTGTATTTACTCTGCCTCTGATGTTGTCTGCTCGTGTCTTGGTGTTTAAAAATAACGAGAATCCCTCCTGCAACGAACCCCGGCTCGGCCACAGGTTTGTGGGCAACGTTGCAGATGTAAAGCATGTACATGCTCTCGATCCTGGATCGCTGCTTGCTTTCCTTGCTGTAATCGGCTGCTGATCTCGTCTGTTTTTCAGTGTTACGCCGTGGCATTTTGTTTTGCCTCGCAGAAGCACAAATCTGGTGACTGTCTTTGAAGAGAAATAGGAAACCGGCTCAGCCGTTTCTGCAGCTGGTTTCTTATGCATTTTAATTGCGTCCAGCTGTATTGTGTAGTGACAGTGCACTTTAATCAGCATTTTAAGTGAAGAGCCAGATGCCATAAAAGGTTAATGTTCATATCACAAGAGCCGGCTGTCTCTGTGAAGCACAGATAGTAAAATATGCAAGCGTCTCTCTCTCTAAGACTCTTATAGTCCAACATGCAACGTAAGAAGTTAATGAGTGTTCAGAGACTCGGGTCCTCTAATCCTATTTGTCTAACAAATAAGTGAATGAGTGTACGTACCATTGCTCCCCTTATGTCTGTGTGGTAATTTCCGCAGTAAAATGATAAACTTCTATGTGCATGGGGGGTTTGATATGATTTATTTATTTTTTTGGTTGTTGTTTGTTCTACTGGTATGCATAAAAGCTGAAAATAAATACAATTGCAGCCAATTAAAAAGTAAAATGTAAATTTTTCTTTGAGAAATCCTCTGATTAGAACAAACAGTCCAGTTGGGCATCCTTCTAAAGATCTTGTGTATGTATTTATATTTAGCAGCATCCATAAAATAAAACAAAAACAAAAAAACAGAGAGACATATTGAGAGGGACTGCTTCTTGTTTTTCATATTCGCATCTGCTCGGAAATTATAAAGTGGTGAGAAATTACTGGAAAAGAATAATTTCCAAAATGTTGCATATCTGACATGATAAATAACTCGTCTATAGTCATCGAATCCAATGTTCCAGCACAGGTCAAAGGTTAATGCTGCAGTATGCTAATTCTATAATGATACACAAACAAACTCATTATCATCAGTTTTATAACAGATTCAGAGCCTTGTTTAGCCGCCTTTTATGAGATGGAATTACGAATAGAATCGCTTGAAGAGCAGTGCGCTGTTTCAATTGAAAAACCCTCAGAGACTCCCGACAACAAACAAAAAGAGCATTTAGAAAAAGAGACCAATATTGGCAAATCCGTCTAGTGGTCTGATTCATTTGTTTTGTTGCTGGCTGGAGGAATTTATGTGCCGTGTTGGTTGAGCAACAGAGCAGAGAAACGAACAGAAAGCTGAATATTTATGAGCTATTTCCAACCAAACATCCAACAATGAGAGATGAGCTTGATATAGTGAAGGAACCGTTCCAGTGAGGTAATACGGGAAAACAAAATGTCCGACTTCAGGTGCACAACCAAACCACTCCCTTATCAGTGGTTAGTCAGATGTGATGAGTTGTTTTTTTTTATATAAACCATACTTTTATTATTTCCTCCATTTCATCTCAACTCTGAATATTTTCACCTGCTTTTCTCCTGTTTTGTTCTCTAAGTGCTTTTCATTCTTCTCATTTTTATGCTTTTGTAGCTTTGACAACTCTTGAAAATAAAACTTCTCTTAAACATTTCATCAGAAGTCTGTACCAGAGAAAAAGCTGCACAGAAACAGATTATCAGCAAATTCTAGGATTTTTTTTTCTTTGTGCAGTCTAGAAAATGAGCAAAAAAAGTAACACTTGATTTATTACCTTCTCTTATACATCTATGGTGACCACACCAGCATCTCCCCCTCATTCTTATCTCCCTGCCCTCCTGACTTCCCAGCCCTTCTCTCTTTTTTTCCTGCATCTCATCTGTGTCTCGTCACTTTATCACAGTCTTTCTGGCTAACAGAGCGGTTAAAGTTCTGGCAACACACACAAACCACACGCACACACACACGCACTCACAATGGCACAGTTTTTTTTTTTTTATTCATCCACCTTGTCTCCCTGTCAGTCCTCCTTTAACCTCCATTTGCTCTTTCTCTCCATCATCCGTCACTCTCTGGAGAGAAGCAACGGACTGAAAGCAAATTCAGGCTTAATGTCGTCACCTACTGATGAGGTTTGTCAGGTGTGATTTGCATTAAACTATTCAGATTTAAATTTCCCATTCAATCTGTTCTCTGTTATGTTTGATGGTGTTTTATTAATAGACGGGTAGTTAACCTCTCATTTATAATTAGAAAATATATCATTTACCTTCAGTAACATCAGAACTGTAATAATATTGAATACTATTGACGTAAACCAAGTAAAACAATGTGACAGGAAACAAACTTTTTGATATATAAAAGTTTGAATAATCCTTTTATCACTTAATAATTTTACTTTTAGATTATTTTTTACCGTTATTGGAATATTCCCATCATCAGAGCAGAATGATCATGTTTATTTCATTTGAACTCCTCTAATCAATAATCAGCAGCTCAGGTCTATAAAAAAACTTCTCTCTCTCTTTTTTTTGGTTATCATTTTGTTAATTACATCTCATCTCAAACCCAAACCTTTTTTTTCTGGTATATAAACTTATCAAACAACAATTCACTTTTTTAAATTCAACAAAAAAAATCCCTTGATCTTTTTTATCTTTTAATAATTTTTTTTTAATTATTATTTTTTCTCAATTTAAAAATATTTCCACCATTAATTAGTTTTATTCCTTGACATGTTGCAGCCCTTTGGGTCGAAAATCAATATCGGTAAAAATCAGAATCAGCAAGTTGCACCAAAAAAAAAAAAAAAAAAAAAAACAGATTTCGGCCTAAAAAAATCAGATTGAGAACATGAGAACATGTTTGGTGCAACTGAACATTTTAAGAGAGACTCTGTCAGAAAATAGGAAGATTACAGCAACAGTCAGCATCAAAAGTCTCATTAGAAATTAAATGGACAAAATCAAGGAAATGTTCAGATAAAAATGTGTGTCCTCTGGGCAAAACTGTAAGCAGAGCCCACAATGACAGCAGAAGCGCTTACAGTTTTCTCTACTGGCGTTGGTGTGCTGCAGCACCATTAAACTGTGCTGGAGCAATGAACAAACAGCAGATGTTTGTACATGGAAGAGTGAAACTCGCCTCAATAAAGAATCCAACATCGGTTTTGCTAAAAAAAAATAAAATAATTCTCAGTGAATATTTATGTTGAAGGCGTGAAAGTGAATTTGGGACTGAGCGTTTTGCAGCAATCAACAAATAACTCTGGAGTAAAAAGAAAGAGAGAATTTGATCCAAAAGCAAAACAACTTTGACAGCTCTCGAGAATTAGGGAAAGTACTTCTCTTAGGGGTTTTGCAGAAGCGCGCGTCAGAGGAAACGCTGCGCAGATAAACAGATTATCAGCAAATTCTGGATTTGCACATCATGCAAGTCAGGAAATTTAGAACAATCGAAAGAAAGCGAAGGAATCTGTCACTTTTCAGTTTCACACGGCGTTGGTACAAGTCTAGAAAATCTGGTGCTGTAATGTTTTAGCTCATACTGTATCAGGAGCTGTTTGAAATACTTCTCCTGACTGAGAAGGTTACAGACATTTTAGGGTCACAGGTCATATATCCAGACTGTCTCTGCAGTACATTCGCATGAATCTCATAATGTACTCATCGTCCTGTTTAAATCATTTGAGTGCATTTACCTTGGGTTGACCTAACGTCAACAGTAGCTGCTAAGTGCTCCAACCATAACTTGAACATTAGGATTCACTTACTTACATTAGTAGGACACAAGAAAGGAAGACACGTTGCTGTGACGGGGCCACATTAACCGGATTTACGTCTCCAAAGCCAAAGGCTTACCCAGACCGCACACATCGCAGACACATTAGAGTTCACCAGTGGTTTTAAAGCTACACCTGCTGCCCTGACGACCAGTTCAGTGGCTTTCAATAACAATTAGGAGAAACACACACACACACACACACACACACACACACACACACCCACACACTTCCACACATAAAGGTTTAGAATCCTCAATAAAAGCTAAAAGCAACATCATTTGTATTGTTAAATAGAACATGCAAAAATAAGCACCCGCTGAGCGCAGCAACACTGTACGCAAACGGAAACCAATGCAGTCATATGCATCACATCCTGCTGTTTCAGATGGATGTGATTTCATTCCTACATACTTACAGTGAAGCTCAGTGTTGATGTGATCACGTAACCTTCTTAATGAAAACACACGAATGCACATCTTAAACTCAACATACAGGTTTTGTAAATATAAATAGACCAATAAAACTATAAAAACTAAACAGACACAAGTCAGACAGTGTTTTCTGCTATTTAGTTGTACAGTGCAGATTTATTTATTTTTCCTACTGTTGCAGCTGCTTCCAAACAGTCCCAGTTCCCTCCATTCAAATATCCAGCCAGCGTCTTTAATATTAAATGAAGTGCTCTGAAACGGGGGAATATTCCTGAGAGGGTCAATACAGTCCTGGATATAAAAGTACCTTGTAAGCTTTTATGCCGTCTCTCCTCTATACACACTCCACTCCACACTCAGTAATATTCTCTAACAGCTTTCTTTGCTCTTGTTTCAGAGTCACTTACCGTTTCTTGTGCTCCTCCTTGGTCAGCATGCTTTTCCTCCCTCCTTCTTGGTGTGTCTCTCTTGTAGCTGGTAGTCCTTTACTCCTCGCCAGCGCTCTCTCCTCTCCTCTCCTGACTCTTTACCGCTCTCTATCTCTCCCCGTCTCATTCTGACGCTGCTGATCCTCGTGGAGCCCAGTGATTCTCTCCCTCCCTCCCTCTCTCTCTCTCTCTCTTCATCTCTACCTCCCTCTCGTTCTTCCTCTCCTTAATCGATTTCTATCTCTGCTTCTACCTACTGCAATTTTCTCATTAACTCTTGCATATATCTGTTTTTTCTTTTCTTAAATCCTGTCGCTCTGTTATTAGAACCCCTTCTCTGACTCAATCTTTTTCCATGGTATGCCCTATTAGAGACTTATCCCAGTGGAATGCTGTAGTTTTGATGTAGTTCACTACATCAACCGTGGCACGAGAATGGACCCAGTTAAACTTTGGCAGCACAGAAGTGTCTGCTCCTGGGAGTCGAGCCAGGACACACACGCACGCACACGCACACACATGCATACACCGAAATGTGCACTGTTGCTTGGGTCACTTGCTTTTCTGGCTGAACAGTCTACTACTGCTCACTTAGTTACTTTCGTTTACTGATACGTTCTCTAAAGCTCTCTAGCCTCCTTTTTGCCCCATTTCTACCTCTTATCACCATCCGGTTCTCCTCTTTTATCTTTGTTCCTTACACACACCTAATTCTCTGCCTTAGCCTTTCCTGCCACTCATCCTGCTTTTGATCTGATCGTGTGTCTGTGCCAACATTCATTCCTGCTGCGGATGACATCACTTTCTTCTGACAGTGAAAAAGACGGTAAAAGTAAACACCGCGTCAGCCTCAAATTATGCGTAATGATGATTACTTTGTCTTCTCAGTGTGGCAGAAACTCTCTGATTGCTAATTAATTTTCTCGTTTGTCTTGCATCGTAAAAGACTGAATTATGAAATAGATCTTTAGTTTTTTGGGGTTTTTTCCATTAAAATTTCAAACATACTTTGAACGCATTTTTCTGAATGCCGCGGCTTCTTGCAAAGCTACTTGTATCCCTTCAACTTTGTCCACATTTTCTTAACCTTATCACAAAAACCCAATAATTTACTGAAAACTCTAAATTAAATCCAGTGAAATCAGCCGGCTTCAGAAGTCACTTAATTAGTTAATATGGTATATATTTATTTAGTAAACGTACGGCTGCTCTGTGAACATCTTGAAGGTTTGTTAGAGAACATGAGAGAGTAAACGGCATCAGTGAACCCACCAGACAAGTCAGGGATAAAGTAGAGAAGTTTGAAAAAGGCTTGGGCTATGAGGCAATCAGACCATTCATCTGAGAAACAAAGAAGCTGTCAGTATCTCTGCAGGAGCTGCAGCTTTGGGGAAAGAACGTGTTCACAACTCCAAAAATCTGATTTTTAATGGAAGATGTTAAATTTGTAAAAGAGAATAATGAGAAGTTATTTCTGTGGTTTACTGCAAACAATGCAAAAGATAAGATCCCCCCAACAAACAATGAAAGCACGGTGGTGGCAGCATCATGCCTTGGTTTGCTTTTTAAAAACAGGAGTATCATGGATTAAAATGTGACCTAGACTGGTCACTTAGAGCAGGACCGCAGTCCTTCATGTAGAGCCAGCATTGTGCGTTAATCAGTCATATGTTAGAATAGCCCCGCTGACCTAAATCTGATTAGAAAAAAAAACATATGCAAGACTACATGACACATCTTCACAGATGCTCCTCATCCAGTCGAAATAAAAATGTGCGTCACATTTCTCAGATTTTGTATTTGACAAAGCCTTGAAAAACATGATTTGTGTTCCTGTTCAGTGGCGAATTCCCCTTGTCCCGGTCTAGCTGCATAAATTCCCAACAAAAATGTGACAAAACCCTAAAAGAATTTCAAGAAGTACGAGTGTCTTCTAAGATTAGCCAGCTGAAGTTGTCAGTCTCTAAATGTATTTATGTATTAGTGTTTCTAGACTTCCCCCAACATCCTGAGTGAGATTTTGTGCGTGTTACTATTCACCGACTGTTTCTCTGATGCAGCATCCTCATGAGTGTCCCCGGCGACCCCCTCCCCTATCTGAGAATAACCAGTGATATATGCGCCACGGCAAAGTGGTTGACTCACCTTGTGTTGTGTTTCGGTTGACCTCTAGTGAGAGAGAGAACAGCTCCTGTACGCTCTTGTACCGATGTAAGTGGGGTTGTGCATACACATGCAGGCTAAAGCGGCAAGAGGGGTCTGATGCGAGTGATGGCTGTGTTAGAGCATGGTCACAGCTATTTGATTCTGGAGTGCAGGATGAGAGGAGAAGGATGTCATTGTCAAAGAGAGAGACGGAGAAGGGAGGAGAAGGAGCATGCTGTCTAGGCAGGAGAAAGAGAAAAATCTCCGTATTTTAGCTTGCAAATATCTCATTCGATCCCATTTTTCTAGTCCTCCTGTCCTCTCATCTTCACACTTTTATTCCTTTCTCCTTGAATTCCCTCCTTTCCTACCTTTTCTCTCTCCTATTAGTATCACCTGAATTTGTCTCCTTGCTCTTGACTTGAGGGGAGAAGAATGAGGACACATTGATCTGTTTCCTTACCAGACCGCTACGTTGACGCTCATGCTCCAAATGCAAAGAGCCCCCCCCCCCCCCTTAAATCTTTGTCTCAGACAAATACAGCAGCTCTAATTAAACCACCTGACAATCCATCTCTACCTCTAGGCCCCCTCAGCTTTATATCTCACCCTCTGGGTCTGGGGAAACATGCGAGCTCATGTGTGTTTGGGTGTAATAGAGCGAGGTCAAAGACGAGTTTGTGTCTGTGGAGTGGTGCCGCAGGCTCCCAGCGAGGCTTTTTTTTTTTTAGGTGTTCTGTTTAAAAGAAAAAAATATTGGAAAATCACAGTTGTGAGCCATGTAATGATTTCCCACCTGGGAGGAAGCCTCAAATGGAGCAATAAAGGATAGAAGATGGAAAGAGAAGAGGAAAAGGTAGAAAGGAGACACAATTCAAACCTAATCTTTCTGCTTGTTAAAGCTAGTCATAGTTATGATGTTTTGATCTGTTATTTTAATGCTTACTTTACTGGCTCCTGTATTCAGGTTTTAGCTGTGTGATGACGTTCCTGTCTTTTTTTTTTTTAAGTTTAAATGCTTCATACACAGGTAGGAATCGTGCTGGGTCTGTGTGACACGCTTTTCTTTGGGTTATAAACGCTTCCTGCTTAGTTTTAAATTGCATTAATCGTGATTTAATGTTAATCCGCCCCCCCACCCGCCCCGAGTACCTCTGAGGGATGCTTAATGTGTACAATTAAACTTTGGCAAATTAAATTAAAATAAATCCAGGAGGAAGATTGCCTTTACTCATAAATTTCAAATGTAAGTCGCGCATAAATTGGTCAAGGTGAGGGAGAGAGAAGGTTTATGTAGAAAAGTTGCAACAACTGTGTGCATATTTCTGCACACTTTTAAACACATAGCTTCTAGACAGACAGGCAGATAGCCACAAAAAACTCTGTTCTCGCTACCACATCCTGATATTGAATTAATTTCGCTGTATAAGTAAAATGTAAATTCAATTGTGTATTCTGAGAAAATACCCATGTATATTTAATGAGCCAGTGAACACTAGCGTGCCTCACTAGTGCGGCAATCTGTTTCTAGCTGGACTGTGTTTCTTATTTATTTATTTAGCTTGGTCTAAATGTTTTATCATTTAGTGCAGGAGCATGAAAGAAGAGCTAACCAGCAACTGTAAGCTGGCAGGTAAAACATTTATTCAAACCATTCAATTTAAAGGCTGAACATTAACATTTACACGTGCTAATTTTATCTGTTCAGCGTCATGAATGGGATTTATACAGGTACATCTGCGCTTCACCATTGCTGTCCACGCAGCAGTGGCCGCGTCAGCACACATTTCCACAATGACTAAAGGTTTTCTTTCTGAAAAAAAAAGTTTTTCAGGATTTCGATTATACCCTTTTCTCAGTACCACGGCGAGGCTTAAATATTTATATATTCCTGTCACCGCTGTGTGTAAACTGATACTAGAAAATGTCATTATGTTGTAAAATTCAACCAATTTCCACCATAAAATATAGTGTGCTCTGTGGCTTCTGTTTTTTTTTTACTGTAGTAAAGCTGAATATATATATATATATATATATATATATATATATATATTTTTTTTTTTTTTTTTTTTTTTTTGTCATTTTTGTCTATATTACAGACATTTTTCAAGGAACTCTCATTTCAAAGCAAGTTAGAAATTATAGCTTTTAATATATTTTAATCAACTCTGTTGGGAGAGGATGGGAGTGGAGGACATTGCCTCAACAAGCCCTGAAATCCCTTTGACACCAGTGATGGCTTTATTAATACACAGCTGGCAAATGTGCTCTCCAAACTTTTTAGCATCTCCTTGAAGGTGCTAATGAAACACATTATTTAGAGCGCAGACAAACAGTTTGCCCCCTTGAGCATTTAGACCTATTCTCTGATCTTCAGACAATAGTAATTACAGTGAAATAGGACAATGCAGCACATGATCTGCACTTTAATTTGCAGACATGCACAGGCAAACACACACACACACACACACACACACACGCACACACACAGAGTGATCATGGAGGCAAAAATCCTCCGTCAAATAATATCGGTAAGTGACCAAGTGCGTGGGTGGGTTCCTAATCTTGTTACTGTTCAGTGGCTGCACACTAAAGAGGAAACGATTGAAGAGAAAGGCAGACTTGAGTTAATTGTCCTGTTCAGTCCTGTCTATAGATGCCGAGTTTTTGGGGGATGGTTAGACACATAAAATTGTATAGTTAGATTAAACTCCCACAATACTGTCTTTAGGATGGACAATAACAGTGGAGTTGGGTTTTAAAGCCAGAAGTTGATTATATTAATATCACCACTGAGTTTTGAAATAAAATTAAGGTAGTTGAGTAACGGGATACGTCCGCTAATTAGTCAGTGCTTAGATGTCAGATTAAAATGGTCTCCTGGCACATTTAATAGGGGAGCATGCAGGAGAGGAGAAGTAGAGAAAGAGAAGAGAGAGATAAAAGATGCGAGTCTTCAGAAGTGGTCTCTGGTGTCACTAAATTGCAGAAGTTAGCAGGAGAAAATGGCTTCTCATGCACTAAGTTCAAACAGATTCCTTTTAGAATCTAGGAGTCTTCATATCCAGTGACATATTTATTTAATGAGCCTTTTCATGTAATTCAATGGACGCTCTAGTGTCAATTTATGGGTCTCTATTTGATTTATTATTGTAACACGCTTCCGGTTTTCTCCTTTAGAGCGAAAAGAGAAAAAAAAGCACAAATTATATAGACCCTACTTATTTTGTTGCGACAGGAAAAGGTGAAAGCTGTCACCGCACTGGATGCCGTTCATCTCTCATCCTCAATTAGCCATCCATCATCTCTCTTCTCTTTTGCTTGCCTCCCCTTTTTCGCTGCCAGCTCTGGTGGATAATTTCACCCAAGCGCTGGCATGCAGAAATACCTGTACATCTGTGGGGCTCTCTGAAACAGATTTGCGATCTCTATGTGGATTTGAGTTAAAGATCTGGAAGCACTCAAGCAGAGGAAGAAAACAAAACCAAGGCTTTTGATTCTGTGCTCCTGTTAATGTCCAAATGATGTCCAGATTAGGTGGTCAGAATTTTGAATCACTATTTACTGATAATGCAATAAATGATAAAGTATGGGTGACCTACATACCAGACTAGCTACTTGCTCTGAATCTATATTTTTATGTTTAATGCAAATGTTCATAAAGAAAAAAGAAAACTACCGGTAAACCATAATTTGAAAAACATTTGTAGATGTTTTTTTTGTTTTTTTTACAATTCAGTCACAACATGGTAACAATCTCACATTTGCTTTGTGATAATGTAATAACTTGCTAATTTTATGTAATTACTAAAATAATTGCTATGCAACATTAGAATTTAGCACTTCTGCTAAATTCTAATAACACTTCTGGTATCCAACTGCAGTCGTTTAAATTCAAAAAGAGCATTAAAAATGGATAATGATCACTAATAATGCAGAAAAAAATCGTATTGTTGCATTTGCATTGATTAAATAAGATAAAATACAATGTAAAAGTATGTGTACTCTGCTGTCAAAAATTGTTAAAGTTGAAGCTATGATTTTGCTACCAATTCACTACATAATGTTGCTGTTATTATGTATTAGTAGTTTTAAAGTAGTTTTATCCATTACATAATATTCCTTATTTTCACCATATTCACACCGAATTGAAGTCTGCCGCTTTTCTCAAATAAAAATGCAGGCAGCTTTAGTGCCTTGTGTGTTTGACTCTTACATAAACCTCTGATAAATCTTCCGTCTGTCTCATGTAAGCCAATGAAGGTAATCTAGAAATAGAAAAGACCGCCAGTCCCCTTGGCAATGGTTTTGTTTGTTTATAGCAATTATGATAATTTGGGAATAACATTTCGTTGCCCTCTTGTTGGCACATGCAGGCACTTTAAAAATAACATCAGGGATAACACGTTTTCCTGCTGAGACTGCCATCCTGCAGCTCGATCTCGTTGACGCTTTTTGACTGGAATGCTAATGTCATAACTTACCGAGCGGCAGAGCTGGTGTCTGCAGGTGTTTCCTTATAGTTACCTGAAACAACATGGAGCAACAATTGTTTTTTTGTTTTGTTTTTTCAGTTCTTGGCTTCAGATGAAAACCTTCAAGAAAAGTAATGTTGCCTTTTCCCCTCCTTCTGTTTTATTTCGTTTTACCTCTTTTAGTCGAGAGTTGTTGCCTGCATGACAGCAATCCTGAGTCAGATGGATGATCGTCATTATGCCACGTACATAGAAACCTTTACTGGAACTACTGATCTAGTGGTAACTTCACACACACACACCTCAAAATTTGCAGGCAATAAGCAATCTTTTCAACTAGATTGCTTAAGGTTTTATAGGAAGTGATTCACTTTTTTTTCTCTTTAATCGAAGGACTTCCTGATGGAGTCCTTCCTGCTTTTCAAGGACCTGATTGGGAAACATGTATATCCCTCTGACTGGATGGCCATGATCATGGTGCAGAACAGGTCGGTACTTCATAATGAGCAAAACTGACATGCTTGCATTCACACAGGGCCTAGAGGTTGGACGATGCACAATCGCGAGATTCCTTCATTCTGCTAAATAAGCCACAGCAGCCCTGCTATACGGCCTGCTGTTCGACCCATGAGGCATGGCGCTACATCTTAAAGGACTGTCAACATCCACAATGAATTGTTCATCTGCACTAACCCACACTGAGATGAGTTAGAGATAGTGAAGCCGGGATCAGGGCTGTAATGATGAAAACGGCTGATGTGACAAATACGCTGGTGTGCGCCGACTGATAGAGCAAAAATCTATCAATGAAAGGAGCCAGAGGGGAGGCTAAAGCTGTGAAGCCAATAGGTGGAAGAGAAAGTGAAGTAAAAAAGAAGAACAACTCACTCTGTAGACTAGGAGTCTGGAAGAAGTGTGCAAATATAGCATTTGAGTCCCACTACATAGAAAATGTAGGAGGAAGGGGAATGAGAGTGGATGTCATTTGGCTCTGGATAATGATGATAGATAGTGTTTGGGCCAAAAGAGGCTGGAAGCAGTTTCTCCTTAAGTTCAAAAATGCATTAAATAACATCTCACTGATACCTCTGCACTCAGTGTGTCGAGCTGCTGTCATGCTTCTGCCGACATAGAAGAATAGCAATAGTTTAAAAAACCCCTGAAAAAGCAGTTTACGGTATGAAACGCCATGAAATTCCTTATCTAGAAAAAAAAAACTGTTTTTGATGCATTACACATTTTTATTCATTGGATTTTGTTTTTGTTCTCACACAAGATTAGTTTTGTTACTGATCATTGCAGTGCCAATGTAAAGGGTTACATCCATTTATCATGGATCTGATTTTTATTTTAAATATGGGTCTTTAATGAAATCTTCATGCATCTAACAGATGTAATTAATTTAAAAAAATATTAATTGCCTTCACAAGTGTATATGAGATCATTCTAAAAATGTAATGTCAGTCTACTTAGATCCAAAATTAGTTTTTAGCTGTACTTTGCATGTTTGCAAATACCAAAATGCCCTTAAGTTTCAATCATCTGACCCAAACTGTCACCCTCAGATGAACGGTAATGTGTAAGCGTGTTCAGGAACAACCCAGGGATCACCAGGACTCAAACCTGACCGAATCTCACTAGAAGTAGATGAAGCATCATTGTCACTGTCTGCAGTGAAGCATGTTACATCGTCATGCACTGAGAAGGTCCTGACCAATAAAACAGTAAACAAAATCAAGCTGAACTGGAATTTGTAGCTGCCTACATGAACAATTCCAGTCCCTTCAAGGAGAAAAGCTTTATCATCCCAAAAGATTGAGCAGTTTGGACAAAATGACAAAAAAAATGAATAAAGAAAAAGGTATATTTGATGAATAAGCGTTTTGTGTTTAAACTTAGAATAATTTTAATAATATTTAAGGCTGGATAAACACTAAATCTCTAAATATACCTAACCTAAACAGTTAGATGATTTAAACTTGGACATAATTGTGTCTTCCAGTTGTAAAATTATCCCAAACACACACCAAAACATTTTAACTGTATGGAAGATTCCAGCCACACACTATTAAACATTTAACTGAAAAAAAGTGGTTTCATCCTAGGAAATTAGGCAGTTTTAATAAACCTCACCTTTTCTGATTCCAAGAGTTTTTGAACATCCCATCAGTGTTATGCCAGAATCTCATTCCTTCTACTTTGCTTTGTGTTCGAAAACATTTTTAGTTTGTAAAAATGTTAATAAAAGCATCTGTGCTCGTCCATCTTAAAATTTCCACTTTATTCACAAAATTTAGAATTAATTAGGAAAGAAAAACAAAGACATTAAGTCTAGCGTTTTAATAAAAAAAAAACTAGAATACCATTGGAAATATCCCATACTACAGTTGAATTAAACAATATAACATGAATATATTCATTTTTAACATTGATTCGTCCTTTAGGGTGTTCCTGAGAGCCATCAATACCTACGCTGACACAATGAACCAAAAGTTCCTGACTAATGATGACTTCGAAGTGCAGGTTATTGTATTTTGTATACAGTACATAAAAATATTATGTGGCTGTGATCGTCTTTTCTGTTGCACTGTTTATTATGCTTCCTGAATACTTTCTCTGCTGTCTCCGTCTCCATAGCTGTGGAATAACTACTTCCACTTGGCGGTGGCGTTTATCACTCAAGAGTCTCTGCAGCTTCAGCATTTCTCTCCGACCAAAAGGAACAAGATTCTGGTCAAGTGAGAGTGCAAACATTTAATTTCTTCCTTTTTTACCACATCTGCGCTAATGGCGCTACCTATTAAGAGCCTCTGTTACCTGTAGACAGGAGATCAATTCAGTTGAGGTAGAGCAGCGCTGCACTATCTTTCCTAAGGGGATGTTCAGTTTCTGAAGGTGAAAATAAGTATTGATTAGGTAGTTGTTGCAAACTGAGGGGATGACTTTTCCCCTCTTATCAATTTGTATGTGCTTTCCCTTTTATTCTCACTCTTGCACATATTTCTTTCAGATATGGAGATATGAGAAGGCTCATTGGCTTCGCTATACGTGACATCTGGTACAAACTTGGTGAGAAGCTGTAATGAATTGTGCAAAGTTTTTACAGAAGATTCGCAGATTTAAATTTAAAACCCAGAGCACTCAGGTGGATGCTGCATGCTAAAATAGAGATGCAAATGTGGTAAATACCACAAAAACCAGAGTTAAAAGAAAAGGAGAACGCTTTTGTCAGTTTTGTGCGCAGAGACTCAGGGAATTAGTTGAAAGAAAGTAAAAGGGAACCAACAGAGACCACACAATGTAGTTTGGGTTTCTTGTGCTTTTTTGGTGTGTTTTCTTTGTCCTTGTTTTTCACAAAACCCCAAAGCATGCTTATACCAAGACACAGGATCTCCCATAGGAAGCATCATAACTAAACTGTGTCAAAGGTCCAGTTCAGGGCTTCTTAAACTCAAGTTCAAAGGTCTAAATGTGATTTCAAGATGAGGTCAAAGGCTCAGAAAAGCACTTTAAAGCAAAACCATTTTATAAATTTTTTTAGATATGACACGCAAGCAAAAGCAATGACACTTGCAGGTGTTTTTTATGCCACAGTGCTGTAGGTTTTCACAGCAAAACTTGAAAGCACTTTAATTATATGAGTATTGTAAGTTCATGTTTAGGATTAGTTGGAATACTCACATTAAAAATGGGTGCTGTGGGCTTCAGTTTTTCTGGAGATATTTCTAGTATTTATCGTGACAAACAGGATGATTAAAAGAAAGTTTGTAGAAACTCAACACAGTCTGTTTGCCGATGCAGCCGTCGCATATAACCAGAACCCCAAAAGAGCAAATGCTGCTTTAAAAACAAAACATTTTCTTATAAACTACTTCAGATGCACCAAGCAGCGCAAATGTTCTTCAATCAGCATTCAATAATTACTTCTACTTTGGTTTTCTAGTACATAGTTATATTTATTTGCGCTTTTGTGGAACTAATAGAGAAAAACGATCATTTAAACAGCAAAAATAACAATCTCATAAACAACAATTAGAATGTATCATTAATTTGATAAATCACATTTCTTGTTATACATCTCTCTCTTTTTTTTTTTGTGCCACTGAGAAACGAAACAGTGATCGCACATCCTTAATTCCTGTGCATGAATTTGTCTTTTGCAGGAAGTCATAAGATCTGTTTCATCCCTGGTATGGTGGGTCCAATCCTGGAGATGACTTTGATTCCTGAGGAGGAGCTGAGAAGAGCCACGATCCCCATCTTTTTCGACATGATCTCCTGCGAGCATGTCCAGTTTGGAAACTTCCAGAAGGTGGATAAGCACTGTGCATGAAATTTCAACAACATCACAGTGAACATAACAAAGAAATATCTGGTCTGGTTGGAAACCAAAAGCATATACACATAAAATTACTACACTGATTTCCTGCAATGTTGAATCTGAAACATGGGACATTCTAATTGCATTTGCATAATTGATTTGTCTTTTTTTTTTGTTTGCTTTTCCCTAATTTATCCACTCTTTCTTCTCCAAACCTGTACTTTTTTCCCCAACAGTTTGAAAACGAGATAATCTTGAAGTTGGATCATGAGGTGGAAGGTGGAGGAGGAGATGAACAATACATGCAACTTTTAGAAACCATGTAGGCCTGAGTATTTAAGCACATCAAATCCAAAAATGACAAATAAATATTTCAGCTTAAAGTGTTATATTTGCTGTTCCCTTAGAATAAGCTTTGCAGCTAGTATTGCCTTTCTTTGTCTGTCAACACTAGAGAAACACAGAAAGCTAGCAGCACTGAAAAACAAACCCTGTTTCAGGTTGTTGATAATTAAGCTGTTTATTCTCCTCTACCAGCTTGTTGGACTGCGCAGCTGAGAAATCCACACTGAAGCCACAGGTGCAGCACTTTGTCTCTTTGGTTAAGGGTCTCCTGACTCGTCTCCTTGACTACCGCACCGTGATGAGTGATGACAGCCGCAACAACCGCATGAGCTGCACTGTCAATCTCCTGGTTAGTAAAAACACCACTAAAATAAACCCTGAGGTGTCAGAGATGTCAGTAACTTGCTTTTGAAAAAGACCTATAAGCATATTAGCTCCCAGAGAACAACTTGCATGTAAAAGCTGAGCTAACCTTAATACTTCCATGTTAGAAACTATATTAAGTTTCTTTTTACTCCTGATGTATGCTTGCTGAATCTTTCAGACACATAAAGTTGTGTGGAAAAAAAATAGAAAAACCCAATAAGTGCTGTTTTTTATCAAGAAATGTTCACACAATTATGTCAACACTTGTGTTTATTTATCTTTGGAGATGTCAGTGACATAACAAAAAATAATCTTTTTTGACTTCTTTTTTTTCTTAAATATTTTTCATATGCTCATTGGGGGAAAAAAAAATCAGAAAACAGGCAAAATTTTCACAAATATTTTGGAAATGCATTGAGCAGAAAAGTTCACAAATAGATGAATCTGTGAATACTGAATCTAGAGTAGATGGGCGTTCACTCATGGATTATTAAAGGAAAAATGAGAAAACCCTACCCTTCTAGCAACCAGTGTTATCACCTTTGGTTGTGATAACTTTGATGAGGTACTTTTTGTAACCATCTCAGAGACTGTACAGCCTATATTTAGTCATCTCATTCTTAGCAAGTTTTTTCATTTTTTTTAATTCTCAGGTTTATTTACCAGATTTTTGGAGTCTTCTTTTAGCATCATGTGGCCTGCTTTCGGCATGAAATTATTCTATCATCAGCTCTGAGCATACTGGCAGTTGTTTTAAATATCCTTCACTTTTATACTATCTTCCATACAATAGAGTGAGTAGTTGATTTCTCATTCTTTTCATACCTCCTTAAATCCCTTACCAGACATCGAAGTTGCCACAGTCGTCTGTCTGAAGGCTTCAGACAGCTCTTTTGATCTCACTATGGTGTTTACTCTCACGTTAGCAGCCAGGAGCGCACCAAATGAAATGTCGGAGGTTTAAACGGGGCAAATCAAATTCAAAATGTTTGGTATCAGTGTGATTGTGCACCTGAATAAATACGGACTTTTCCTGATTTATTTCCTTCTATAATTGCACCTTTTCCATGTTTGCATGGAGTTAAAATATAAACAAAATCCATTTGGTGATTTTGTTCTAACATTACAATGTCTTTTATAATGATTTTTAAATAATATATCTATTTTTACCGCTTTAAATTTTTGAGGTGATTGATCTAGAGATAGTTCAGCTTCAGGCTGTTTACAAAAGGTTTAATCATTCTATGCACTGATTACATGTATCCTGTTAGATGACCATTCAAATGATTGCATTAAATAATCTTACAGTTTGTAATTTTTTTATTCAAAATAAGTAGCCTTATCAAACTACTCCTTCATTCTGCTGTTTTTAATGAGCCATTTATTATCAAACTGAGAAAAAATCTCACGTAAATATGAATCCGTGCATCTGTGTGTGTTCACGTCATACATTGTAGTTTTTAGAAGAACGCTGCTGGGAAATGGCAAAAGTATTTAGCCTACGGCTTGTGGTAGTTGCCCATTAGATATTCTATTTAATTTATTTCTTGGGCTGAAAAATCCTTTCTCCAGGCTAGCAAGCACTCTCGTATTTACACCCCTCCCCGGGCTAACACACACAATCACTCACATATTTGTTATTTGCCAGGCCTCCTGATGCAGATGCATTTTCAAAGGAACAGAAATGTACTTCTAAATGTAAAGGCATTCATACTCCTCTGGCCAAAATATCCCAATCTAACTTGCATATGAAAGTTTCAGAGGCATTTCTGTGCAATCAGCTTTTTTTCCAAAAAGTTTTTCATGTTCCAATTTACTGAATGATTTGTGTTAATTTAAAATTAAATAGCTACGTAATCCAGTTGACAGGTGATTGATTGGATGTAGGAAAATCCACTCCCACTATACCCTAAAACACTGGAAGGTTTAAAAGTTTAAAAAAAAGAAAAGAAAAGAAAAAATGCACGAAGGCTTCCCCACAGCTTTGAGTTCATATTACTTTTTATTACTAACAGAAAAAAGAAAGAAAAACAAAAAAAACAGATGTATAAGGTTTTATACGTTCCGTTTATAGAAAATAGCAGAACGTTTGGACTAATCAATGACTACACATCAAAGCTTCAAAAAAAACTGGAGTAACTTGTTAACCTGCTGTATCTCATGTTCGATATGGGATTAAAGGAAAGCAAACCAAAAATCTTTCGAGCCAGTTGTCCAATCCCATTGAATGTTTGGAAATGATGTGTCCAAACACTGAATGGATGCGTTATCTGATACATACTGTGGCTGTCAGTCCATCCATCAATTCATCTATCAATCAAGCAATCATGCACTTTTGATCCATTGGTTTGCTCATTTCAGCTACCTTTGCTATAAATTTAGGGGGTGAAGAATTGAGATGGAATGCTTCACCTTTTGTGTCAGCTCTCACTTCACCAAAAACAGACGTGTATAGCATCTTCATCTCTGTAAATGTAGCCCCAACGCCCCTGTCAATCTCCTTCTCTGTTCTATCAGCGATGACGAATAAGCCACTTAAACTGTCCCTCTTGAGGCGACTTCTCTTTCCTGACCCAGAGTGGGAAAACAACACTTTTCCCACTCAGAACCAATGTTCAGTCTTGGAGGTGTTCATTGTTATTCAGACTGTTTAACATTCAGCTGCAAACGCCCCCCATTGTATTTTATCTCAGAAAAGGAAAATGTGATCTAATACAAGAAAAAAAAAACAAAATACAGCAGACTTTATTCTTGGCCCTGTTGTTGAAAATATACCTCACAAAATACACTTACTGAATTCAAATAGCCCAAAACAATCAGTGGTACGTCTAAATGTCACCATTTTTGTATTAGTGTCTAACTCTTCCAACTTTTTTAGCTTTCTTTCATTTTGCATTTTTGGTGTTTGTTGTGTTTGTGTTCACTGTGAGTGTCGTTCGCCAATAATGAGAGGTGGGGTTAAATCAGTTTGTTCCACGTCTCAGTTCTCCGTAGATGTTATTAAACTTAATTAAACTGGGAAATACAGATACAACAGCGCATTACCACACTCACAATACCAGAGGGATGCAGTGAAGCGCTCGTGCTGCAACACACTGTTGGACAAACTCGCAATGCAGAGATGCAGAATTACAAACTCAAACTCTGTGCAGCTCTCCAGAATTTTTGTGGACATGTTTTTGGGTAAAGCACACACTCAAAATTCACTGTAAGTCAACTTCTTCCTTTCTATTTTCTGCAGAACTTCTACAAAGACATCAACCGTGAAGGAATGTACATCAGGTATTTTGCATTATGTTCTTGATTTGTCCTAAAATGCTTTTAAACGTTGCACGTCTGTCTCGTACAGTCTACTTGCATTTGAAATGCGCGCCTCGACGCGTGTGCTCCTGTGTGTGTGTGCGGTTTCGTAATCTGACAAGGGATTATACAAGTTCGGCTGAATTAATGTCAAAATCCAACGGATCAGGTGGCGGCCTGACAGTAGAGAGAGCAGAAGGAGACATGATGAGCACCAGCGAGGTGTAAAGGCAGAGAGAGGCAGCATGTTTGCAGGGGCAGAGACAAAAATGACTGACAGAGAACCAGACTGTACAGTTTCTGTCAGGTCATGTAGTTCACCTTGTGTTTTCCTTTTTTTTTTTTGTAGCCTTTTTGTTAGAAGAGTTGACTGATGATTTTAATTCTTCCTGAGGAACTACGGTTAGGATTAGTTTCAGACAAAACTTGAATCGAACTAGAAGTGGATTGGTTCACAAAATCCATGTTTGAATCTGGTTTGGAGTTTTGGGTGCGTGGTTTTTGCGTCACTTCTGAATTTTCCAGGAAGTTAGCCTCAACAACATATCCAGCTACCATTAACTATTTGGTCTTCAGCCCAAGTCTCCTCAGAGGACCTGATGTCTTTTAATAACTCGGAAGCCTACTAAACCTTGAATAAATGGATAAAAATGCAAAGCATAAAAAAAATTTAAAAAATTCTGTGCTGTGCTTGCCAGGGGAGTACAGTTATGAGCAAACGAGAAGCTCTCACACAGTGCAGGGAGACGGATGCAAACAGAGCCGTGAGAAGGATGAGGAAACTGACACGCATACAACTGGGAGAATCATCCTCGGCCCCAAGATCTCGCTCGCCTGCGAGTCTCTGGCTCGCTACAACACAAGACATACCTGAATGATTCATTAGCAGTTCTTCCGCAGACATTGATGAAATGTCGACGTAATTAGTGTTGTAGCAGGAAAACGTAAATGAAATGCAGAGGACAGTAAGGCACGAGGATCGTCGGTGGTATTGTACAGATGGCAGCAAATGTAACTCAGCTAGTTGGTCCAGCCAGCAGGACGACACAGATCATGTACGTCTGAAATATATTCAGCAGAAACCAAAAAAGTTATGTAGAGGCAAATAGTTATCGGTGTCAATGTGGCTGAGGGAATCAAAGCACTGAGGCTTCGCCTACCTCAGTAGGTTCATGATTCAGAAACAGACTGGATATGTTGTGCAACCCAAAATGCTCGTTTCATATTTCCCAACAAATATCTTGATGATTCTATAGATTTTTAGGAAAATATTTAGAAACTATTAAGACAAAAAAGAGGATCTTTTTGGAAGGTAACACTTCAGACAAAGAAAGTGATCATTGGAAGTAGTAGCTTAATGTTCTGGAGACTTCCTTTAATTGATGAAATGATGAATTCTGAAATCTGTAACGGGTTGAACACTTTTTCACAGCACTATTGGTGTATGGGCTGAGGCAGGAAATCCCACGGGGAAGTTGCTGAGATTTTTTTTCTTGGAAATATTAATAGTTTGGCTACATGCCTCCTGCCCTCTGACTACTTCTGGCTTTCTTTCTTGTATTTTCTCTTTTTTATATATTTTTTTGGTAATTTATTAAAATGAAAATGTTTGGAATGTTTTCCCAGTATTTTCCCATTTTTATTTTTGTTCCACTTAGGATAACAGATTTCAATAAACCCCCTGAACACCTAATTGTTTACTGTTTATGGACGCAGCCGGTTTGATGATGATGTGATTTATTTATTTATTTTTTTTTTTTACTATAAGCTGCAGCACCTGTTTTCACATAAATCCTGTACCCTGCTAAGCAATACCCAAAAGATTTCAGTCTTTTGGTTGAGGTTTTCACTTTTCACTAAAACAATAATTTAAACCTGTGAAGGACAAGAAATGCATAACTCGTAGTGTTTCTGTGTATCAACCAACATATTTGACATGTTGCTGCACCTTAGTAACATCAACACGTGTTGCATTGTGCTTTGCACAAGGCCACAGTTTTCCCCCACTGTGGATAACTGCCAGAGAGTAGGATGAAATAGTAAGTAGACAAACTCGGAGGATAGTACTACCTTATTTTACTGTGACAGTACAGTGGCAACAGTATGCCACTACATATGTCTTGCTTCAGACTACCTAGATGATCAATTATTTAAATAGGGGAAAAGGCATAATAGATATGTTTAATAAATGATGAAAAATCTTGCTCTTGTTAACTAAAGCAGCTTTTCTGTCAGTATCTTCAGTATGCCGTTTTTTCTTCGGTGATGAATAGGATGTACGCATTCTGAACCCAGACAAACTACTCAAAATGTTTTTGTCTTTGTTTTGTTTTTATAAACCATTAAAGCACAAATATTACAGAAACACAAACGGATATCTGATAAAAGACAGATTCTGATGTTACGGCTCAGTGAGTAAATATTCAAGATTGCACATGTGTATTTATTCTATCTTTATGTTAGAAATAGAGTAGCTGAATCATTAATTTCAGTTTATTTTCCATCATAAACAATTCCACATTCTCTACAGAGGTTCACTAACCCTCTGATGGTGAATAGTTCCCTCTGTTGAGCTTTTTTCACCCAGACAGATGAAATTAAAGACTGTGTCTCTTAAAAGCACCTTTTTACCTGCAACCCACTCATAATGCACACAGTGTTTTCCCTCTGGGAGTCCCTGAAACGACCGTTTTTATTCGAGTGGCGCATATTACATTACTTCACCTCAAGCGTAGAATAGACTTTGTCATACTTATAAAAAAAGATACATTGTGCCTTGTTTGCGTATGTGTACTATTGAGTGACCTTGTGCTGTGCTCAGGTTTCAAGGTTTTTGTGTGTGGAAAGTAATGCTGATACCAGCTGTGCACTTTGGCTAATTCTTCATTTGCAGATGTTCAAGCTGCCCAACACTGGCATCTAGTGGAGTGATGTTTAAAGGAATTTCTCTGGCTTTGTGCGTGTTTAGGTATCTGTACAAATTACGAGACCTTCACCTGGAGGGCGAAAACTACACAGAGGCTGCCTACACCCTTCTGCTGCACTCCCGGCTGCTCAAGGCAAGCTACACACACACATACACACACAAACACAAGAGGATATGTTTTGTTGTGTAACGCTGCAGCCACTGCCTCGCTCGGTCTAATCACTTGTCTGCCTGCAACAAATGAGAGAGTTCGTTACTTGCTGATAAATGGTTGCTACGTCGCTGGCCTCCAAATGATGAAGCCCCGAGGTTAGTTTATGGCTCTGCGTTGGCCACTGCAGCCATATCACTATGGTGATTGATGTAGCGCACTCGCACAGTGATCGTGTTTGTGCGTGAGCGGATGTGCGTGTGTTGGGCTGCGTTTCACCTCTTTTGTCCCCTGATCATTGTTACGGGACGTTTACAAGCTCGCAAAGGGGTCGGAGGATTCTCTTTCCACATCGTGTTACTGCATCAAAGTAGAGAAACTCTACAGGTTTTTTTTTTATTTTTTCCCGCAAAGCATAGTTTGCTTGCATGGAAAGTTATTCGCATTATTAGAAACTTAAATCTTTAAAGCATATGATGTAATTTGAATAATTAGCAGATGTATGTGGATGTTTTGACATACATCCTGTATGCCTTGGTCACATCACAAAATATTAATTTTATAAAACTGTCAAAAGTTGATAAATAACATGTCTCTTTCTGGTCCAGTGGTCTGATGACATGTGTAGCCCCCAGTTTGAGTTTCATGGCTCCCAAACTCAGCGACAACTCAAAGAAACGCTCTATGACACCATCATCGACTACTTCGACAAGGGCAAGGTTTGTACAGACGCCCATGTATGCAATTTACCATACATGGATAGTGTAAGTTATTATTTGATACTCCGTAAGATTAATCATTGCAAAGCAATATGTTTAAAGGTTTCCAATAACACTGGTGTGGAGCAGTCATTCGGCCTGTTATTCACAATAAGAATTATAAACTCCACTTCTATATAGGCAAGGCAACAGAAAGTTGGTAATTAAATTGTACGTATTAGACCTTTACACTTTACACAGATACACATTGTAATTTAATGACAGTTTAACAAATCTAAGCTCTTTGTTGTGTGTTGTCAAAATACAGGCTCATTTTTTGTGTTATGTCTAATTATTCATCCATCATTGTCAGTAGCTTTGCAAATAAATAAGCAGATCTTCTAAAAAAGAAAAAAAAAACAGCATGAAAACTGGTCTTGGCTCTGTTACAGAAAATGATAACTTCTCTGAACTGAGTTTATCGGCAGATTGTCTTGAAACCCACTGTTCTGTTTCTGTTCTTTGTTTTTTTGTTCGTGTTTTAGATGTGGGAAGAGGCCATCACTCTGTGCAAGGAGCTAGCAGAGCAGTATGAAAATGAGATCTTTGACTACGAGCTACTCAGCAAGAGACTGGTAATACATCATAGCTTTATACCTCAAATCAGCCGCGCAGCAGTCATGATCAATGGTTTGGCTGCTTCTCATATCCCTGGCTGTCTTCTGTTTATTTTCTTTATTGATATTTCCAATGTTAGATTACTTGAAGGAAACAGCTTTGAAATAGTAACGGTTAGATTCTCCGCAGGCTGTTGCTCGTTCAGACTGTGGTGAATTAAAGTTTGGAGAAACTGAGTCGGCCTCTGAGGTTCGTTTAGGTCAGGAGTGTCAAAGTCATTTTTTTTATTTTTGGCCACATCAAGATTGTTAATGTTCTCAAGAGCCGGTTGGGCCAGAATGGATTGCTAAAACCCATGGGCAAACTGTTAAAATATTAATAAATAGCTGTCTGTGCAATCTAAAATTATGACTTTTGCTTTGGAGTTTGGTTACTAATCACCATTTCAATCTCCATTTTTAACTTAACTTGAAGCTGCATATAAACCCGCTGTGACAGTATTCCCTGTAACTGCTGTTTCTTATCTGGAAATGCACCAGGTCACATCCTAACTTGTAGCTTCTCTCCTCTTGTTCTGCTGCTTCCCTCACACTCCATATATCTCACCGCTTCCCAAAGAAAAGAAAAACCGCACATTTTCCAACAATGGAAAAAACTGCTCCTTTTCTCCTTGTATGACTGCAGCCACGGCTCTTCTTAACTGTTGCTGAATTTATGTGGTTATATAAATGACAGACATTGCCCTTGGATGGGATGCTGGGGTTTTTTTTTCTGCATCTATCACCCTCACAGGTCCAGCATTCTGCTGATGGTAGCTTTGTCATTGGCGTGAGCTGATTAAACTGCCCTGACTGCACACATTGCACATCTGAAGCTCTCCCCCCAGACACATCCTTGGTTTCTCTCTTTATCTCTCCCTGCAGGAAAAACAAGCCAAGTTCTATGAGAATATTATGAAGATCTTGAGACCTAAGCCGGACTACTTTGCAGTGGGCTTCTATGGACAAGGCTACCCTCCTTTCATCAGGGTTTGTAGTTATAATGTCTGGTGGAAATCACTAAAATCTCCATTTTGTGTGTTCTCTAAAAAGAAGCTGTTAAATAATGTAAATGCTAGTAAAAGTAGAAGAAAAGGGAAATTTGTTTAAGTTTGCTGAGTCTCATAAAGCCTAATATACATATATATATATATATATATATATATATATATATATATATATATATATATATATATATATAAAGTAGCACAACTATTATGTGTGATTTTCTTCCTGCTTTAGAACAAGGTGTTTATCCACCGAGGTAAGGAATATGAGCGCAGAGAGGATTTCCAGAACCAGCTGATGAGCCAGTTTCCCAGCTCTGTGCGCCTTAACACCACCACCATGCCGGGAGATGACATCAAGAACTCTCCACTGCAGTGTATCCTTAAAGAAGCTAATCTGCTTTAATCTTTATAAGTGCATACAAAGCAGGGAACGTAAACGGAGCAGATGGACTGCAGCCTTCCAAGACCACTGAACACAGAAATGCACATTTAATGGCGCACTGCAGCTGCGTGGTACTAATAAACAACTGGGTCACTCAAGGAGTCTGAGTCCTTATCATTTGATATTGAATTAGGATTAATATCTTCAAAAAAAATCTCTGACATGATGTATTCAAATACAAGAAAATTACAACACCATAATATTCTTTAGTCTTTTCTTTTGAGACCTCATTCATTAGAAGGGACAGGAGGAAATAATAATAAATGACCTATGTACATGTACCTAGAACATTTATATATACTATTATGTTACAAAGAAGAAATAAAGGTGTTGAGGGCATTTAAAACAAAAATTGATTATTTGGTGCAATTTACAGCTGCCTGTCTTTTAGAATATATCTCTAGCAGCATTTTACATGGACAAATTCCTCACTGTGGAATAGCTCAAGCTTAGTTTACTGGAGAGGCTTTGTGAATATTGTTTTTTTGTTGTTGTTTTTTTTAGCTGGATTTAGGACTAGACCTTTCTAAAATATGTTTTGATCCAATCCAACCAAATCTCATAAGTTTTACCAACTTAAAGTAATCCATCTTCCCTTCATCTTGAGCCTCACTGTGTCTGCTAAAAAAAAAAAAAAAGCATGATACTGCCACCACCATGTTCCACTGTTGGAATCTGTGTGTTTCCCCACCCAACACTGAGCTTTTTTTGTGTTTTGTCCAGAAAGGAAATTAGCATCTTTTACATGTTTGCTCTGTCCCCAACCTGCTATATATTAAACTCTCAACTGGACTGCTTATGGCTTTGTTTTTTTGTCAACAATGACTTCTTTCCTTCCCTGAATAAAAGCCCCAATGCAAATCATGGGTGTTTATGAAGCAGTCCAAATACTTTAGCAAGATTCTATAGCCCAACAATTCACATTATCACACAGAGCGCACCGAGGAGTTGGAAAACCATGAGGTTGAAGTTTTCCTCGCTTTAATATAGGTATAAATAAACCAGGACAGACTAAGATCTCGTCCCTCAGGTCTCAATCAGAGGCGGTTTAAGAATCGCTTTTAGGTCAGTCTGCCCACTTTCAGCTGGGAAAGCAATTTATCTCCCCAAGACAGATTTTGAACTTTGAAAATGCAAATATATGTTTTGTTCCCGAGATATGAGGACACATTCTTCATACTGTCTTTAGGCTATGTGGAGATCTATTCTTATATAAAATCTATAATAAAAACTTATTTGTTTAAAAGGAAATGGATGCATTAAATCTCTTGGTATGAGATCTTTTACTGGTCTGAACATAATTGTTTGTTGCATCCTTATTATAAATCTCAGCTATAGAGCTCAAATAATATAAATTACATAAATCAAGGTGTTGCAAGTATAGAAGGACAGTGTGCGTCGCACTCAAAGTATTGTTTTCCTGAGCATTTTGAACCAGATATCCAGTGTTTCACTGTGCAGCCAGTTCTAGAGATCCCTCCTCGCCTGAAAAACAAGCCGGTCCCTGACCAGATCATCAAGTCAGTGCTGCCTTAACAACTCATTCCAATACAAAGACGTGTGCATTTTTGCGAACACTGATAATAATTTTCTACATCATTCTCTTATTTTTTATGCTTTTAATTAGTTTCTTATTTTCACCCTGGTCTCCGATTCTCTCCGTTTCACACTGTAGCTTCTACAAGTCCAACTATGTGCAGCGTTTCCATTATTCAAGGCCTGTGAGGAAAGGACCTGTGGACCCAAACAATGAATTTGCTGTGAGTTACTCCTTGAAAGTCTTTTCACAGCCTCAACCACTGGGACTGTGAAAGGATTTCAAGCGCTGTTGTAAATTTGCATTGTCTTCACTCTGAAATGAAGACTTCCTTGCTCACTGGATAAAAGTTTTATAGATACTGCAGGCTGTAAAGTACACAATTAGGGGGTATAACACGAGCTTGTGTTTAAGTATTTCAGAAGAGCAACTGAGATAATTAGACATAACAAGGCGAGAAGTGTTTGATAAGAGTTCAGACTGTTTTTACAAAATATAATAAAGTATTCACAAGTGTCAGAAACTTAACAGTTTGTCCTCTTTTTCTCTCCTCTGCTCTGTTGTGTTTCAGTCCATGTGGATCGAACGCACCACTTTCACCACTGTGTATAAGCTGCCAGGGATCCTGCGCTGGTTTGAGGCTACAGACATAAAACATGTGAGTCTGAGGGACATGTTGATTTACGCTGTGCTTCACTTTAATCATGCTTAAAGGTGGCCTATCATGCTTCCTTGAAGGTTAGAATAGGTCTACGGCTATGCAAAATATACTACATTTTTTTGCACAAGATTATTCTTGGTAGTAAGTCTGGTCAGTTCTGCCTGTTTTGGTCAGCAGTAAAACCAGCTGACCAAATGTGCTGGAGCTCAGCTCAGGTTGCTAGGCAACAGTGCAGTGTCAGCCAAATGTGACTCAGCAACTGGGGGGGGGGGTTGGAAACAGCTCATTTTCCAGAGATCAAAAAAATGTCTGGGTGTTTTTTTTTTGTTTTTTATCACTTTTTCTTAGAAGCAGTAGAAACCCGAATGGAAAGTACAAAAATGTGCAATACAGCTTATAATAATTTTAATATATTTTGCTAAATATATTCTTTGATGTCCATCATGTTTCTCAGATTACTTTCTTGATTTTTATGTCACAAACCATGGTGGCGGTGAACTTCTCTTTTACATTCTCTGTTCAGGGCAGAATCAGCCAGTTTATCTAATTATTTTATATTAAGGACAAATGCAGTTTTGATCTTTTAAAAATGCTGAAGCTGGCCTTCAATTCAAGGAATGTAAATCATATTACTTCTGCTCTTCCCCCAACCCTCACCCCCATGGAGACTACTGTTCCCTACAACTTGCCCCCAGGACAGTAAACCATGGTGGCAAATTAAAAAAAAAAAACACACTTTCTTCATTAACCACCTTCATTTGCTGATTTTATTTTCTCTTCTTTCCATCACGGTCCACTTCCAGACTACATTGTCTCCACTAGAGAATGCCATAGAAACCATGGAGTCCACCAATGAGAAGATTCTGACCATGATCAACCAGTACCAGGCCGACTGGAGCCTCCCCATCAACCCACTCTCCATGTTACTCAACGGCATTGTGGATCCAGCTGTCATGGGAGGCTTTGCGAAATATGAAAAGGTATTTCAAATGCTCCTTTTTGTCATCTGATAAAAGGGAGTATTTTGGCTTTAGAAAAATTATTAAAGCAAAATTTGAAGCCAAATTTTGCTTTAAATTTGGCTTCAAATTTAAAGCCAAATTTAAATTTGGCTTTAAATTTGGCTTTAAAGCCAAATTAATTTGGCTGAAGATTCAGTTTGGCTGAAGATCAGCCAAACTCCTGATCTTCAGGAGTTTGGCTGAAGAGCAAAGGCAGCACTGACAACTAATTAGTATGTCAACTCTTAACATCGTAAGATTTGGTGCGAATTCTGCAGCCGTTAGTTTCGTCAAATATGGTTTATTTTAGATGCGGTACCTCATCCTGGATAATAGCTCGTACTAAAATCAATACCTTTTGAATTTAAAACCCAACATTGCAATCTGCTATCGCTGATATTTTATGTGATATTCTTTAACCAAAACCTGACTATTTCTTCTCCGTCAGGCATTCTTTACAGAAGAGTACACTCTGCAGCACCCAGAAGATCGAGAGAAACTTCTGCGGCTCAAAGACCTCATCGCGTGGCAGGTACAGAGCATGTTCAATCAAATACATGGACATCCACCACGTCTGTGGTCTTGTTTCTGCATGTTTGTTCTGTTAACGTCATAAATTTTCACATGTAGATCCCATTGCTCGGTGGAGGAATCTCTCTGCATGGGAAGAGAGTAACAGACGACCTGCGACCTTTCCATGAGCGCATGGAGGAGTGTTTCAAACAACTGAAGAAGAAAGTGGAGAAGGAATATGGCGTCAGAGAGTTGGTAAGATTTAATTGGATACAATATAAAGGGGACAGACATAAAATGACTACTTGGGAAATCAGCAGGTCTGCCCATGGAAGACTGGTTGAAAGAGTTACTGTAGTGGAAATTTATAATGAAGTTGTAAATTAGTCTACTCAGGCAAACTACTCTAAAATACTCTTTAAACCTCTTGAGTGGCACAGTAATTGAGTTTTGCACTTTTTAAATTTCTCTATGGCCAAAATAAAGTCGAATTGATTTTATTGGAGCGATTAAGATATCTGACCTCTATAATAAATTACACTGACATAGAGCAGACGATGGTTTTCTGTTATTTACTTTTTCAGATTTCACTGTAGATTCAAAAAAAGATCTTTTTTTTGTCATAAAAATGATTCATGCTTTACACAAAACCCTTCTTGTTGCTTTTATGTCCTTGGATTTTAACCATACGCTCATCTGAACCAATTAGAACAGCATCCAGGGAATGTTACATTAGACTTTAGTAATATCAGACATTTATGTTTGGGATGGTAGGCTGTGGCTTGCCTCTCTAATTACTTATCATATAGATAGCTTCTAATGACCCTTTGCTATAATCCATTGCATCCTCCTCATGTTTTCCTTTTTTTGGGGGGCGGGGTGGGGAGATTTTGAAAACCTTGATTTTAGTTTTGTCCAACCTTCTTTGTTGCAGTTCTACTTTTAACTTTTTGTTATTAATCTGATTGGAAACATGGCTGTGGAAATTGTCTGACTTATGACGGTCACAAGTTCTTTTTCTCATTTTGTACGACAGAGTGCTAATAATGCGTGTTAGAAATAGTTATTTCTTATTTTGGGATTTGTTTCACCACACTCCACACTCTCCACAAATTTTATTTAATAGGTTTTGTAACTTTCTTACACACCTTTACCAAGAGTATCAATAATTTAAAACGTTTTAAGAAAAGTATTTTAAAAAAGTAAAAAAATAAAATATAATAATAATAATAATAATAATAATAATAATAATAATAATAATAATAATAATAATAATGCTGTTTATTGAGACAGTATGTGATTTTCTGCTTCACATAAGTGTTTTTCTTGTGTAGGTCAGCAACCATAAAGGTCCTCCCTTTTATACACAATCAGTACTAAATGTATATATTTTTTTATTTCTCTGCGTCTCTGCAGCCAGATCTGGATGAGAGAAAGTCTACTCGTCCTCGCTCGATGCTGCGCTCCTTTCGACAATCCATCATCTCCATCTCTTCACTGCAGGGATCTGAATGTGGAACCCCAACCAAGTCTCACGCAGACAGGTAGAATAAAAGTTTACAGCTTTTTGACATTTAACCTGTCGTCTCAAGCTGCAAAGAGACATCATTTACCAACAAAACAATACTGACCTCAACGCTGATAAATGCACTGCTGAAAAGTATCAAATGAATACTTTTAGGAAGGAAACAAATCAGCTCGCAGTGGAAAAAGGAATTCATATATTTGTACTGATACAGAGTGGGTAATGTCTTGGAACAAATGGATTCCACTTCATTTAATAGAAATAAAACTAATCAATCCTTAAAGAACTAAATTCAAAGACAACCCAAAAATCTATTTACTGTACAAACTGATAAAATGATACTCAGTACTTTTTATAACTTCCACATCTCTGAATACATGCTTGACAAGCACAGTTGCATTGCAACAAGGCCTTGTTTCCAGAGCAACGTCCTCCCAATTCTGGACCAGGATGTCACCCAGTTTCTGGGTAATCTGAGCTACAACCTGACCTGAACTGAACATATTATGTCCCAGAGGTTTTCTACTGGATAAAACTCAAGCTCTTTTGAAATACTGCTTACCTGCTTAAACACAAGAAATTTGCAGTTTGGTACATTTTGAGTAAAAAGTAAAAATCAGATGTTAACTTTGTGGCTCTTAGTTACCAGAAAATGCACTCATCTCTTAGCAACAGATTAACAACAAATATTGTTGTTGTTCAAAAAACATAAGATTTCCTCTGCTCATTTTAAATACTACTTATCTTATGCTACTTAACAAGAATTGTGCAGTTGTTGAATTTTTCTATAGTGAAAATGTTTGGGGGTTTTTTGTCATTGGTGGTGAAATATGTTATAAAACAGACATTCAACGCAAAAGTAAAAATCTCATTTATACTTCGTGGCAGTTCGTTATCTGAAAAGAAAAAGAAACCCTCATCCTATGCTTTGCTATGGCAAGCCCCAAAATGTCAGGTCTTGTCAATATGAGGAAAGGTGAGAGTAAAAAATCATCTAAACTTTACATTTACTTAATTCATTTAATACCCTTATTATACTTGCTTCACAGACAAATACTGACCTATATTTGAAATACTTTATTCCATATCTTCCAATTCGTAATAAATCCTCCCATACATAAATTTATTGAGGAAGTAATCCTCTCCGTTTCTTTTCTGATTATAGTGCATTCCTCTTTTAATGGAGTCATTATTTTGCCATCCCCTCATAATTGCTTTTTTCCCAGCTGCTAGCATTATTTTTTAGCAAATATTTATATTCCAAGTGCATTTTAGATATCTCCCCCCAAATATGAAAAATCTATATTCTGTATTCTGACCAATAATTAAGCGAATAATTCCAGCGAACTCCTGCCAAGTAAGCCTGGATAACTTGACAATCCCAAAAGACATGAGAATGATCTGCCATATGGTTTCCACACTTCCTCTAACATTGTCTAATTGGCCATTTTTAGTTTTGCTTCAATTTAGGAGTAATAAAGAAACAAATAATGATTTTTCTATGTAAATTCCCTTCGTCTCCATGAGCAGTCCTGTTACTTAATGGAAGTCGACGCGCCTCCGTGTGTTTTACCTCACCAAATCATCACTTATCCCCGCTAAACCAGCCATGCTGAATGATGAAACAAGCCTCACAGCCTCCTTCACAGCTTCCTGACATCATGTCATTCATGCAAAAGGTGAACCTTCTTTCCTGTGTGAAAACAGAGAGCAGAGGGGCTCCCCAGAGGAGCCACCCTCATAAAGTCCCAGCAGTGTCCCGCTGGAAGTCGTTCTGCAGGGTCTGTTAGAGATCACCCCGGTCCTATTGATAGGTGCGCTTTCCACCTTCCCTAGAGAAGCTGCCTGTCTCACAGGCTGTCCTTCATAATTTATGAGAAACGCAGCGAATGTTCTGTAGTACGACTATCATCGTAACCTCTGCAGAGTCGAGGTTTCACCTCATGCTGGCAGTAGTAACACTGACCATAGACAAATGCAGAACTAGTGAAGAAAAGACGAGTAGGGAAAAACGTCTGTGACCTCCAACTTGTAAAATCGTTCCCGTTAAGGGACGTGTCTCGTTGTTGCTCTTCTACCGCAAATGTTGCCAGTTTTAATAACACTAAAGTTACTTTTACTGAATAACAATCACCTCTGCTACTGAGCGGACAAGATCAATATTCTGGGTGTCGAATGGACTTGAGGCTGCAGTCTGAATGAAGCTTTCCTTTGTCTTTCGAGCAGTCTGTATCCTCAGATAGTATTTTATAACTTGTGCCTTTTTTTTTTCTGTGTCTCTTCTAAGGGACATCCCTGAGTCACCAAACTCCTGGTCCTCCACTCTGCCCCGCTCCAGCGGCAGCATGAGCATAGGTGAGGAGGGCGTGGTGACGGTGGGCGATGCAGAGGTCAGACTGAGGAAGAGCAAGAAGAAGAAGAAACGAAGCAGCATGATTTTCATCTCGGAGGAGAGAGAAAGGACGAGCACGCTGGACTGCAAACGGGTGAGCGTTGTCGGCCGTAGAGCAAGACAGAAGATTGTAAGGACATGCACGTCAGGAGGAGGAGGGGGAGGCTGAGTGTAAATACTCGAGCCAGAAAATTCCGAGCCTTTGCTGAGCTGCTGTTTAGTTTTCTGATCTCTGTCTCCCTCTAGCTGTCCAAGAAGCAGGAGTTCCGCAGCGACACCAACCTGTGTGAGCCAAACGCCGAAAACGTGCCGCTGACCAATGCCAACTCTCGATCCCTGCCAGCCATCACAGGTAACAGAAGCACTGAATCATCTGAGCCTGGACAGTGATGTCAAAACAGAAAGTCAGGGCCTGAGAGAAAATGTCAGGCTGAAAAAAAAAAACACACAACCCAGGCCAAGGTGGGGGGGGGAGGGGGGGGGAGCATGTCCACTACTGCCAAAGCATGGAAACATGGCTCTGAAAAAAACAACACACAGCCAAATGTGAAGCAGAAAAAAACCCCAAATGTTGTAATGTTTTAGAGAGATGCACCAATACTGTCCAGTTTCTGTAATTTTATCACTTGCATGACCTTGCACTTGTAGTGGTGCATCACAGCACTGTTCACTGATGCTCTGCTGGCTTTTTGCCACGTTCAGACAAGCTGAGCCAGCACAGGTGGCCGTGTTAATACACTAACTGTGATTAGTACTGCTGGCCACATCTGAGCAAACACACTTCTCTAGCAGGAGCAGATAATCATCAGCAGAACAGCTTCAAGAGCAAAAATGTTTTCCCAAAAGTGTTTTACTGAAGAAGAAAAAACCCCCAAAAAAAACAGATAATAAAGCACCGAGTCGTGCTTCTTGTTTTCTGTAGGTCTGTCTTTGTCCGTGGCTGGTGGGGGAGAAGAGGTGGACGCAGCCAGAGCCAAGAGGGACAGCAAGAACATGACTCCCTCCGGGACGTCTGACCGAACAGCAGACAGACGCTCAAAGGGCGTCATTAACCTGCTCTTTAAGTCCAAGGTAGACAAACATGACGACACGTTTAATCATTTTCAGTGGCATATTTATCAGACATTTGTAACCCATTAAAAAACACGTGTGAGTTAAAGAGAAGTTAAATTATTCAGTAGCTAAATCGATTGGACGGTGCATTGCGGTGCAGGACATTACTACTGTCTTCATCCAAACGTACTTTGTATGCATTTACATTTTCAGCTCTCTCAAGTCAAAATTATTAAGCAAAAGCAAAAAAGGCGAAAGACGACATTCTGTTCATAAGCGTTTGTTTTGATTGCATTTTGCCTTCATTAATGGAAGCTATATTTACATTAAATCGTCATGCTTGTTTTAACAGAGCTCCAGATCAGAAGATCCAAAGCCCAGTGATCCAACCAAGGACGCTGACAACCATTTCTGAAATGTCCTTCGATAATCTTCTGTTTGCCTTATTCATTTATCTGCACATATTTTACGACAAGGTTTAAAACCTCCTTCCATATCCAAATTTCCACATCACTCTCAAGTCTGTCTGTCCCTCCCAGCATCTCTGTAGCTTAGTCGAATTGATTCAACCTGTCAATAAAAGCTTTTTTATTTTTATTGGGAGACTTTTTTTTTTCCTGGTAGTTTGAATGACACTTGACAGAAGCTAAATGCCACCTTGCAGCTTTTGAATCAATTAAGCTTCTACAAGAACAAGCAAACACAAACCAGCCATCTGATGCTGCTGATTAAAAATCACCTTATACAGGTTTCAGCCCGGTGATGACGGACAGTAATGAGAAAGTGATAATTCAGTAAAGCGTAAAGGGTGCCATGTCCTCACGTAGGACTCTGAGCTGAAATAATATGGCAAACAGCTTTGATGCACTGATTCAACAAATAAGGGGGGGAAAAAGTCGACAAACAGTGAGATTAATCTGCTGTGCTATTTCTATCATTCTTTTGAAGCCATTTTCCTTTTTGTTTTTGTATGTTTGAGGTACCATTTGTGAAACATTTCTTTAAAATAAAGTCAGACTGTTGTACATTTTGTGTAAACTAATTCAATATGCTGTGATGTGTTGGGTTCACTTTGCAAAAAGTCTTCGTACGCCTTGCCCTGTCTCCGATTTTCGCATATCACAACTACAAAATTTAACAAAGGTTTTTTTTTCTTTTGCGTTAAATTGGGATTTAATGTGAAAGAGCACATATCTGCACAGTGGATCGGAAAGGACGCGTAATTAAAGAAATATATCTGTTAAATATCTGAAAACTAAGGCATGCTTTTGCATTCAGCACTGCTGAGGTAATATTTTGTAGAAACATATCTTTACGGGTGTTCCTCCAACAGCATTTTATAGTGCATAGCACAGTCAGATTAGATGGAAAGTAGTTGTGAACATGCCTTTTTAAGTCTTTCACATGTCAACTGACATTTCTCCATAACTTTATCCCTGACCTGTTTAGTGTGTTTTTTTGTTTTTTTTACTTTCACTATGCTGTTTGCATTTTATTTAGTAGTGTCGAGAGTAGAGGGGTGTGCAAAGGAATGTCAACTACAACATTTGTATTATAAAAACTCAATAAATTCACCAATATTAGTGGCTATAACATTGTGCTTTTACAAAGTTTTTAAAAAAGAGCACTAATCTCATCGTCTACTGGCCTTTCACAGGACTGGTCACCTGGCCTTAACAATAAAGTCAGGGATTTTGTTTTCATTTACTTAAGCTTTCTACCCAGAGGCGAGCATGGTGTCCCTTTTTTTGTGCTAAGCTTTAGAAAGGTTTCAAGCTTTCTAAAGCTTGAAACCTTTGCTGTGTAAGGTAAGGTTGTTTTCAGATTTGTAATTTGTTTCTGCGCTTGTAGATACCACTCCAGGGTTACAGTGAATAATTTACTCTGAACAGGACCATTAAAAATGAAAGAGCAGCCCAAGATAAGGCCAGTCAGCAAAGGACGATGTTGGTGAGCCACACCACGTCTGAAGAGCTATTTTGGGCCAAAAGGGGAGAGAAAAAAAACGACAAGCAGCTCAGTGGGTGGTGAGCAGATTTATTCCTTTATCCTTTCAAAGAAAAAAAACAATCTGGGAGACACCTGATGGCCCATAGGGTCGGTTGTGCAGCTTAAAGTTTGGTACCTGTGGGTTGGTCCTGGCTTATTTTAAATCCGCACAGCTAAACCACCCAAAGCCCTGACAGATAGCGAGCAAATGGAGTGGGAAGGTTATTGGCTCTCATCCTGCCTTCTTAATTGAATTTAGTGACATTTTAATAAAGACATTTTGCTCAGTTGTTGAAAGGAGCAGACAGACAGCTGCATTAGTTGAATATAAATTGGTAGTCTATATTCAGACAGGGAGCTAATACCTCTCCTGCTCTGGTAAAGTGACATTAAGTGAGAAAATATAATTTCAGATTAGGCTGTTTTAATGACGCGTGGATTGCATGGGTATCTCACATTTGCCCTCTGGAGGTTTTATTTCCTCACGGCTCTCTCTGGGCTCTGTACTTAGGAAGTACATGTAGTCGGGAGGTGATTAAGGGCAGTCGAAGCATGGCTTCCCTACCTTATTAATGCTACCATTAGCTGCTTTCACACTGACCACAAGGCTTCCCAACAGCCAATTTAAAGTTGCACAGTAGCCATTTAAAAGTCTAGCAAAGTCCTGCCCTGTGCCTCTCTAGTCTGGAACATGGAGTTTTTGATTAAACCACGACACCAGTCAGTGATTTCACTGACAAAGACATAAGTCTTACAAAAAAGATGGATTGAGTGGCTGGCAAAGTGGAAATAAATGCAGTTTATTCTCATAGGAAATAATGGTGGTGTATTGCTTGAGTGATTGTGACTGATCACCAATGAAATTATTCTGAACCATCTGTGAATTCATGAAAAAAACAGCATATACATATATATATATATATATATTTTTTTTCCCCCCTCAGGCTGAAATCGCGAGATGTCGTGAGATCTAAATTCTGAACATAGTCTTCCACATCGGGTTGATGGGGTAACAGGTTCAGAAGGAAACTACAGACATCTCTCCCAGGGCAGACTAGACACATAGACCATCTTCATCAGTTCATTTTAAACCCTGCATCATAGTCAAAAACAATCTAATTATTATTAATAATAATGTTACCAAAAGCTGCTAATGCTGCTCATCTGATGGAGACATAAAAGAGAAGCTAATATTCTTTTAAAAGCAAATTTAAACATTTGTTTACAAGTTGGTTTAATAGCTAAAATACAAGAAAAGTGGAAAAACCAACAGACTCACAACCAGTTTACAGGAAAGCATAGAAATGGACTCATTTATCCCCTTCCAGGCTATCAGCATTGTGGGCTGCTGACACTGTGCTGCTGTTGGTGTCAACCTCTGTTACACAGAAAAAAGCTGGAAGACATTACGTTCTTTCTATTGTTTAAGTTTCCGCACCGTACAGAACAAATGTGTTCGAGTGGGTCGTTTACAACCCATCAAATATGGAGCGGCAGCGTCATTTCCTTGGGATCATTCTTTATTCTATTTTTATGCTAAGGTTTAAAATTATTAAACAAAAATTATTTATTTGTAGCTCTTCTCCAAGCAGGCAAATTTTCTTGTCACAATTTACAACAGCAGCAAATGTTTGTAAGTTACATTTAATTTTATTTTTAAGGTATTTTTAAGTCAAGTATGATTCAAAATTTTAAACCTGATAGAATGATGAAAAATCCTACTTAAATTAATGGGTTTTTTTTTTTTTTAGATATTTTTATTCAGAAGGTGAATCCATACAAAATCTACATCAAATGTACAATACTACCTTGTTTTTTTTTGTTTTTTTTTTTGTGTGTGCGTGTGTGAAAACACTTCAAAAATAAAACCCACCCCACCCACTCTCTCCATGTAAGAACATATACAGTAATATAATTTAACACATAACATATTTTTGAAAGGCTAAAGTCAAGAGAAAAGAAATTCAACAAAAATATTGAGCAAAAATTAAACATAAGAATTGAAATAAGACAGTGAAAATCAATACATATCAGTCTCTCAGGTCTAGTCTGGTTAGAAGGTCCAGAAACTGAATCCAAATCTGGTTGTACTTAACCCATGTCCCCCGTATTGAGTGAGAAATTTTTTCAGGAGTACAGTATGACAACAGTTCATTGATCCAATGTTTCTGGTTTGGAGGCTCCATAGCTTTCCAATTTTTAAGTATACACTTTTTTTGCTGCAGATGATGCTAACAAAACAAAGTATTTCTTGAAAGGATACAATTTCAAGGACATAAGATCCCCAAGTATCCAAATCTTGGGATCAGCATCTAAAGAAAGTTCACAAACTGCTGATGATATCTGAATTACATTATTCCAATAGGTTTGCAAGTGTATACAACTCCAAAGCATATGAAGAAGATCCCCTACACACATTTTACACCTTTGACATTTATCAGTGATGTTGGCATTCAGTTTATTCAACCTGTATGGGGTATAATATATGCGGTGCAAAATATTAAATTGAATTTGTCTATGCTTAGTTGATATCAATATTGTTTGAGATGAATTTAGCAATCTTCTCCAGTTTTTGTCATCATATTTGCAGTTTAAATCTGACTCCCATATAGATTTTATTTTGTTTTCATAAACTGGTAAGTAATCAAGAACAATTTTGTAAACACAGGAAATAAGTCCTTTTGTGGTGGTACATTTAGTATCTAATAAACATGTTTCAAGTAGAGTTTCCTCTGGTTTATTTGGGAATATCTCTGTTTGGCTCTTAATCCAGTATCTGATCTGCAAATATTTGAAGAAATTGTGCCTATGTAAGTCATCAAATTCAGATAATTGACTAAAGCTGGCAAAGACATTGTTGGTATAAAGATCGCCAACTAATCTAATGCCTTTTCTGACCCAAGTTTGTAATATACCACCTGCTATAGGCTGAGGAATGTTAGGGTTACCTATAAGTGGAGCCTTAACCAAAAATTCTATGTTTAGATTTAAGCGGGCATGTAGTTGAAGCCATGCATTAAAGGTAGCTAAAATTAAAGGATTTGATGTGATTTTAGAGAGTTGTTTTTTAGAACCCAGAAAGGGGACAATTGATAGTGATGTGGATTTTAGTTCTTGTTGTTCAATTGAGATCCACCTAACATCGTTACCATTTGAATGCATCCACATCCATAGTATACGGAACTGAGAGGCCAAGTAATACACTTTGAAATATTGCAGATTTAATCCACCTTTAGCATAAGGTGCCTGTAAAGTAAAAAGCTTAACTCTTGGGACTTTCTTTTACCATAAAAATACAGATATTGCTTTATCCAAATCTTTAAAAAATGTCATTGGTACTTTTAAGGGGACACATTGAAATAAATAAATAAATAAATTTAGGTAATATAGACCTAATTGTATTAACTCTACCAATCAAAGACAGTGGGAGATCAGTCCATCGTTCCAGTTCCGCTTTAGTTTTATTTATTAATGACGTGTAATTATTTTGGTAAATCTGTCAGTTGTGTTAATCTTAGGTAAATGTAATCTTTTCAAAAATGTATTTGTATCTATTTTACCTTTAAGTTCAGATTTATATAATGTTTGATAATATTTTTTTAAATTCCAAATTTATATCTTTTATATTTTCTAAATGTCTACCATCATCTATTTTAATACTCTGAATAAATTTTTCATTATCTTCCTTTTTTATCTGCCACGCCAGTAATTTGCTTGTTTTGTTGCCAAATTCATAGTAGTGATATTTAGTCCTTGCCATTGCTGCTTCAGCGTTACTTGTACACAGATTATCATATGAAATCCGTTTTTGCTTTAAGATGCTCAGTAATTCTGGTTGTTTTGTTCTTGCATGGTCAATTTCCAAAGTCCTTATATCTTTTTCTAATTGAGAAATTTGTTCCCTTTTTTGTTTGTTTTTATACGAAACATATGAAATTATGTGCCCCCTCATGTAAGCCTTGAGCGCTTCCCATATATTTGAATGTGAGGAGGTATTTGAATTTACTTCTAAATAGATATCAATTTTGGTATTCATGAAAGTGAAAAATTCAGGGTCCCTAAGAAGATATTCTCTGAACCTCCATCTAGAGGAAGAAACGGGTTGATGAAATTCTAATTTCATTTGTATGGGGTTATGGTCTGAAATTGTGGCTGCTAAGTAAGTAAATTTTTTAATTTGTGATATAAGTGGGAGAGAGGTCAAAAACATCGATTCTTGAATATGAGTTGTGGACATTACAATAGAAAGAGTAGTCTTTGCTGGTTGGGTTACATAGCCGCCATACATCCCCCAATCCCAGTTCCCTCATGCCTTGAGCCAGAGCTACCGCCGATCTAGATAGTGCAGCAGATTTAGTAGAGGAACGATCCATGAGTGGATCTAGAACCAGGTTGTAATCGCCGCCCAATATACATGGAGCTTCAACCATTGCTAGTTTTAGAGTTAAATCTTTAAAAAATTCTGGGTTGTCTAAGTTTGGGCCATAAACGGATACAAGTATTATTCTGTTTGTATTTATTTCACAGTCTATCAAAATCAATCTGCCAGTTCTGTCTTTTTCCATATAATTTAACCGGAATCTAAGGTTTTTATTAATAAGTAAGGCTACACCTCTGGCTTTAGATGAAAAAGAAGAATAAAATACTTGACCAACCCAATCTCTGCGTAACTTTAAATGTTCTACATCTGTGAGATGGGTCTCTTGGATAAAGGCGATGTCTGTGTTTTGCTTCTTAAAGAATGTTAGAACTTTCTTCCTTTTAGTAGGGTTATTAATCCCTCTAACATTCAGCGAAATACAGTTTAGTAGTCCTGTCTTATTCATTTTAAATATTGTGAGAATATGTTATCATAATATTAAATATGTAATATGTTATCACCTGTCTAGGTGATAACATGAGATGTATAATTTGGAGCAAAAAGAAAAAAAGAAAAGGGAGATCTCTGACTCTTGCTAATAGTTTACAGGCTTCATACATCACAAATTGAACCTCATGGAGAGAGTGTCCCCCAAGCCCCAAACTAAAGAAAAAAAAGAACCCACATTTAAACCCCAGTAAACCAAAAACTGAAAAAAACAAAAACAAAACAAGAAGAAAACAAATCGTGGGTTAACTCTGCTTCTAAACATTTATTGTATCCCCAGCAGAGAACAATTTTTCTGAAAAAGAATGTTACGCTTGCTCCATCAAGAGAGACAAAAAGGAAAAATACTCACGGCTATAACTCTACTTAAAATCTACCGTTAACAGTCTTGGTGCGTGGTCATCTTGAAAAGGAAATAGTCTATCCCTCATCCTGAACAGTGGACAGGAAGGTCTCCACCTCAGACGGACCTGAAAACAGTTTAAATCCACCTCCGTGTCGAATCCTCAGTTTAGCAGGGTAGCGGCTGGCGTATTCAGTGTTTTTCTCCCGTAGTTTTTTCTTCACTTCGTTGAAAGTGAGCATTTTGCGTTGGATCTCAATGCTGTAATCCGGATAAAATGAGACTCGATTATTATCCAACTGCACCGTTCCCTTGTTCCTGGCCAAACGAAGTACTTTGTCTTTATCCCTGAAGTTCAGGAATTTCACGAGGATAGGTCTGGTCCGCTCCGACGGCCTCCCCAGGTGGTGAGCCCTCTCGATAGTAACCGGGGTTAGGAAGAGTTCCTCCCCAAGAAGCCGTGGGATTAGTCGTTCCACATATCCAACCATGTCGGTACCTTCTGACTTTTCTGGGATATTTATGATTTTGACATTTGACCTCCTGCTCCGGTTTTCCAAGTCGTCGCTTTTGTCCTTCAGGAAAGTTACCTCCTTCTCCATTTTTAATATACGCACTTGTACATCAGCGAGGTTGTCTTCATTAGCTCCAGTTCTGGTCTCCATTTCCTGCACCTGTTCAGCCAGTGTTGACAATGACAGCTCCATTTTTGTTAGCGACTGTTGGATATTATCCGTTTTTTGGTTAATATGCACTGTAAGCTCTTCTTTCGATTCACGGATAGCCTTCATCAGAGATTTCAATGTTGGTTTGTCTTGTTCAGACGTCATCTTCTCCACGTGAGAAGCCTCTCCCTTGGGTCGCCGAAAAAGGTCCAAAAACCGGCTAAGTTCCAACACCAATTAGTCAGGTTCGAATAGTAGGTATTTATCCACTGTTTCAGAAGTTAATTCTGTATTTGGAGCAATGCAGTCATCAATATAAAGCCATCTTTGCTGAGGATTACCTGGAGCTCACCGACACACGTCCGCCTGCAGTGGGCGCATCCCCGGAACTTAAATTAATGGTTTTAATATACCATTGCCAATCTAAACTTAATATTTAACCATTAAAATCCCTGTTTTAATCCCTCGCCTCCAGAAATATACCCTTCTGAAATCCGTCATGGCGCATCGAGTGATTAAGTGACGCAGTTGCAAAGGGTTAATAGTTTGAGTCATGCAGAACTGATTTGACCGTTTCTATAGCAATGATCAGAAGTAAGACATTCCCCCGGAACTACAGAGACTCATTGTAGCTATGACCTCATCTATGACATAGATAAAAGAACATCTGAGGTTATAAATACTTGGATCTCAAAACAGGAGGTTATATACAAGCATCTATTTGATCTGTAGCACCTGTGTTTGAAATATATTTTGAGAATGGAAAAAATTGCCGTCACCATGTTTTTTCCTATAACCTTTGGAGCAGGATACTTAATCACCACTGGATTGAGGAAGCTTTACAATAAGCTTCTTCCTGGGGTCACTTTTGACGTCAGTAGTGACGAGTCCCCCGATTACGATGAATTTGATGCCTATCTTTTCACCCCATCTGGGAAGATGGGGAAGCGAGACTCACAGCAAACTTTCCCGGCTGGGAAAGTTTGCTATGGCTCATTTCAGACAGCTCTGTTCCCGGCTAAAAGCTCAACCTCTGCGCCGACAAAAGCAGCATTGGAAGATTGGACCCGAGAGAAAGATCTTCCAAAACAGCAAACTTCCCCGGCTGGGGAAGTTAGGTCTGGAAAGAGAACACCCGATTATGAAACATTAACTTGTGTGCTGCAGCAAAGGGCAAAAGAACGGGATATCTACGGGGTTCGAGCTCAGAACATATCAAAATTGGCCGCATGCAGAGCTTACGATGACAGGGATAAATATGAGCACAAACATCATGGTTGTTGTCCGGTATCTTGAATGGTGTACTGTCTTGATCTGATCTTTTCAATGTTTTTCTTTTTGATGCTTTTCATTTTGATGCTTCCCCGGCTGGGGAAGCACATTCTTGAATGACATCATGTTATATCTGTTTGGACATTTGATTACCTCAGGATTGAGGAACGTTTCTGACAAACTGCTTTCTGGAAGCAATTTAGAAAAAAGTATCTCAGGACGAGTGTACCGTCTCTCGATATGATCTTTTCAATGTTTTTCTTTTCGATGCTTTTCATTTTCATTTTTTCATTTTCAGTCTCACTTCCAGCTCTGCATTCAGTAACTTACCAAACATGAGCCATGAAAACACTGAAGCAAAAAGACTAAATGTTTTTTTTCTCCTGTCATTTTCAGCCTCAAACATTTAACTAAAATATCTAGTTATGTGTTTCTGTCTCTGCCTCCCTCTGACTCTCTGCAGCCTGATGTTCCTGCATGGATTCATGGATTTACAACAGACACTACAGTAATGTACAGTGTCAGAATGTGAACTAAATATAAAAAGTATGTTTTTATCATACAGAATGAGAATTTAAACAACTTCATTTTCAGATGTTTACATTATTATACATCTCAACTCTATTTACTGTGTAGCAAAAATTTTCACTAATTTATTTTTAAACCTCTCCTGAAGCACTTTTCTTATTGTCTCCTAACCATTACCCTTATAGTGTGGAAATAATGAACAAAATATTGAAACGTTGAAAGAAATTAACCTGACATCAGTCTCCACCTGTTCTCCTTTGTGGTTCTATCATAATTAATGTAATTTAATATCTTCACAATCTGAAACTCCACCTGACTCTCCTATGTCTTCCTTGACCTGCTCCTCTCATAAAATAGTTTAGTTTATTTAAAAATTAAAAACAGTTAATACATATTTCAATAAACTAAATGAAGACCTCACCATAGCTTCTTCACCTTTCTTCAACATCATTCTAGCTCTGCTGTTCTCCTAAATATCTAAATAATATAATATAATATAAATACATGTTAAGTGGTCAGTATGATCAGGTGTTGCTCACTTTAAATAATAAAAAGGCTCATTTTCCTGCTGTTTCAGTCTCATTATAAAGCATTGTGACTAGACTAGCTAACATTTAAACAGTTAGCAGTAAAGTTTGGACATGTTACTCTCCCAGAATAAAAACCGCTTAACTAAAAGGATTTAGTTCTATATATGAAAGTAAACTGACAACAAGATGTTATAACGGAGCGATATTCATGGCACACGTCCTGACGGACAGTTTACCTCATTCAAACGGAGTTTCTCCGACTCCATCTGCTGATGCCTTTACTCCGAGCCGTTCAGAGGGGGGAGGGGAAGCAAGCGCTCTGCTGAATGCGCTGTTGTGTGCCTTCACAATAAAAGCATGCGAGTGGAAGATTTTAAAATTCTTCGCAACTGCGGTGAAATTATTGGTGGGGACGAATGTGGCTGTCTCTAATATCCGCCCGCTTCCTACGCCTATGGCTGGACTTACTTCCACTCTGGAGTTGCCCATGGTGAGAGCCACCAGGCAGGAGTGGGCAAACTTATTGACCCCCCATCTCTGCGCCTGTATGTTGGGGTTTACCCCGGTGAACGACAGGGTAGCCTCCCTCCACCTACAGGTGAGGGGATGGGTTCTGACTGTGCTTACAGGCCGAATGACAGTTCAGATTACTCACCCTTCTTGGAGTCCTTGGAGGGGGTACTGGAGAGTGCCCCTCCTGGGGATTCCCTTGTTCTACTGGGGGCTTCAACACTCACGTGGGTAATGACAGTGAGACCTGGAGGGGCATGGTTGGGAGGAACTGCCCCCCCCTCCCCCCAATTTATATATATATTTATATATAAACACATTATGTTTTTAATCATAAAAACAGTCAGCGTTTTTTTATTAAAAACAGATTGTTTTTTAATCTAAAGTTATATTATAACTTTATTATAATTTAATAACATAACAATATTAAATTATAATAACAGCTATTATAATTTAATATTGTTATTATTGCTATTGTTTTTAATAATAATAGTACTAATAATATCCCCACAAAAAAAAAAACAGAATATGCAGTCCATTACAGTCTTATGTTTTTATGGCTCGATGTTTATTTTGCAATTATTAATAAGTGATCAATGTGTTAGATTAGCTACTGCAGCTATTAGCTCATTAAAACTTGCTGTACTGATGATCTACCAGAGTTGGTGTTTAATTCGCCTTTTATTTTCCAACTGAACTGAAACAGAATTCCACACCACATCTACATCTTAAGGTTGTCAACGTCAAGCTAGCATAGCTGAACTACTATATACTATGTTGTATGTAAATATAGTATGTGAAACAAAATTTCATGACAACATGAATTACAGCTTTTAAATGCAAATAACAATTCTTGTTGGCTGGAGATTTCTCAGCTAGCTAATCCATCATATATGCTGTGTTATAAATGTTGCCTCCATCTCTGACAGGAAGGAAATTATTTCCTCCTGGCTGATGGTTTTTATTTACAAAATGTTTTTGATGCTGTAATTAATAAATGTCATATTTATGGATGGACAGGACTGCACAGTGGCACAGTTACTAACACTGCTGCCTTATGCCAGGATATGTATGGGTTTGTGTTTGGGCTATGGAGTTAGCTTTTTTTCTTTTTCGTTTATACTTGAATACAGCTAAATATTAACAATAAAGCTGAAAAATGATAGATATTCTTTTTTTCTTTTCTTTATATGCCTGAGAATAGTTGCAATTAGCCTGAGTCCTGCTGGGTCTTCATTAGAATAAAGAGCATTTGCTGGCAGAAGAAAAGAGGTAGTAATTTTAATACAAAGATACAAAACCTTATTGCTGTGAAAGCTGGTAAAATTCCAACTTTCTTCAAGAAAATTAGAGATTATACCTTTACTTTTAAGGTTCTGTCATGGTAACATGCATGAGACCCAAAGCTGTAGTTAAAGGACTTATCCACCAGGGGGCAGTAACACATAGCCAGAAGACTTTCAATTAATCGACCCTCTCTACATGCTGGTGGTTAATGTATGAAGGACAAGATGAAAGTCTCCAAATGTACCAATAGGTTCTGTACAACGGACTGGTAATATTTGCACATAACAGACATAGATGATCAAACGTGCCCTCAAGGTGTGGTGCAAGAGTCTTGAGAGGTAAAGAAGTGGATTTTTCTGTCTGGAAAGTTTGAGTGTTTGTTCACTCTGGAAAGACAAGCTGGTCCCTATGGGAATAAAATCCTCGGTGAGTTCTGACTTCTCCCTGTGATTACAACCACAAAGCAACGTCAGCTACTGCATCATGACATATTTCAGCAGCACACATCCCTGACCGGCCGGCATCATTTTCAAGTTTACACACGTCAGCTACATTTTAAAAGGATAACTTTTCTGTGGATCCAGTGCACTTATGAAATGCTGCTGCGCTGCTGAAAACTGAACCCTGGAGCTACAAACAACCTTGCAAGTGCTAACAACTCGTAATACCTCTTGAAGTTTTGGCTTAACTTCTTGCTAAAAAAAGAACAAAGGGCACGGCGAGCGGTATCCTTTATGTTTTATACATGAAATGCATTGCAGCTTCTGTTTAATAGTCAAAAAGGCAAGAATACGGTTAAACTCATGCACAGAGGGCAGTTGTGCTGTTCTTGCAGACTGGCTTTTCTCAGCACTATTTTGAATTAAGCCTCTCTTGTTCTTGCCAAGGTCTTAAAGTTTAACCTAGTGGTCTTTTGGGGAGTTTGTAAAGGAGTGAAATGAAGGAGCTGGAGTCAGTGGCATCTTGTAATTTTGTCCTTGAACACAGATCAAAACGAAGCACGCAATCTCCTCGTTCATATTTTTAAGTAAAATATAAATGTGTTTTCCCATATGTTGTAAGTTCTGCTTCCTCTTGGAATTTGTTTTGAAAATTTTAGAATTGTTTAATTGATAGTAGTAGCACTCTTACCATAAGTGGTCAGAGTTTACATTTTCAGCCTCTAGAGTGCAGTGTTGAAATATTCCAGCGGCAGACTCTTTCTCGATCAATTCTTGTCCAGCAGAAGTTGATGTGTTTGGAGCACAAAGTGTTGAATACCCTACAGAACTCTGTAAATCAAGGCAGATAACATGCCCAACCATCCTCGCCCTCAACTCCTTTAGTGTCAGTTTCCTTTCCTCCCCACGCTTCTCTGTAATTGCCTGGCTCTTCCTTTGTCAACTCTTTTCTCCTCTCTTGACTCGTTCTAGCCTGTTTTGCCCTCCCCAATGTTATTCCTTCTGCTCTCTCTGACAAACAGCTGATAGGGAAGCAGGCACCAGAACAGTAGTGTGAGTTTTAATGGGTCTCCCTGATAAAGCCCTATCTGACAGCTGATCAAAGAAAGCCATGTTGCTCACATTCCTTGGTTGTAAGGGGTTCACTCAGAAGGTTGAATGAAAGTAATACGAGAGGTAAAATGTCTGCCTGCAGCCTGTGCTCTATGCATGTCACATTTGCCTGTGCGGCTCTGGGATTTGGGAGGAAAATAGTCTACAGATCCTATAGTGCCTCTGGAAAACAGAATAAAAGGTGAAAGGTACCGTACCTTTGCAGTAACACAATAACAGCAGAAACTGAGAAACCTTTACCAATAATTTCTGACTTTTACCTGAAGTGTCTGTTTATACTCACAGTAATTCACTGGATTGAAGTGAAAAAGCGATCTTTATTTTCAACATAAAAATTTGGTTGTAGAAGAAATAACAGAAAGAAGAAAGAAATCTGTGTAAACTACCAAGCTGCCCAAACACAGGGAGATATGCAGTGCCGCACATGTCCCCGAAGAGCTGTTAACCCACAACCCAGAGGAGGTTATGGTGTAGATAAGACACTTTAAATAGACTGGAAAAATGACTCAGGCATTAAGTGTTGTAAAATACATGAAAAGGGTGTTACCTCTTTGCAGAATTAGGGTGTAAGAGGACAGTAGTTTAGATTATCAAACCTTCTCTGGATGGTGTCCTGAAAAGGGGTGCCATTTTGGGATTAAGTGGTTCTCCTAAGGGAGTTCAATGCCCACATGGGCAACAACTGAGTAACCGATTGAGAGGCGTGCGATTCAGAAGAATTACCTCCTCAATGTGAACCCAATCTGTTTTGTTGTTGGGCTAATGTGAGAGATACAGAATGCCCAATGCTAACACCAAATGTTGATGATCGACTTTGCAATTGTATCATCACACCTGTGGTGTTATGCTTCGGAGATTCTCAGGTGAACAGAGAAGCTGTGAACCAATCAAAATCTAGAAGTGAGTTGTGTCTAGTGGCAGGGGAGGCTGCTTTTTGAATAGTTATTAAACTGTTTCATATTCAACATTGTGTGTGTAAAAACTAACATATGTCCGACAGTTTCCCAAGCTCATGTTAGAAATTAATTTTTCTCAAATATTTGGACCTAAATTCAGTCTCAATTTTTAAAACTGAACAACTGTCCAACTCTATAGCACGTTTATCGTCTTACAGGACGATGTGAGGTCAGCACCTTCTCCTCGGTTTGATCGGACAGCTCACCAGCGGTCGAAATTAAAGTCTGGAAAGTAGAGTCCGTGTCAACTTGAAGCTCGTTTCATTAAAGAGAAACTAACAAGCATGACATTCACAGGTAGCAGCAGGGTTCGATGGCAGCAGAGCGCCATCAGTGGGTTAGACATCGACCACGTAATTGGTGACGGCTGTACTGTCTGTAAGCTGATGCAGTGAGAGATTCCACAGGAGAGATGCTTGTGTGTATGTGTGATCTGTGGCACTAAATTCTCTATCAGATGTCTGGTTGGCATAATGATGATCGTGATCTGTGTGTGTCAGCCAAACAATGGCTCAGGCAAAGAGGAAATGGGGACAGAAGTAGATGGAGGTGAAAAGGAAATGATTTGTTTTGGAAGATAGAAAGATGCTGGTTTAGAATCAGGTTATATTGGGATTGAAACAATGTAAATACAATTCTACTTTAATTTAAAAAAACAAAGAAAAAGAAAAGTGTTTTGCACACACTGTGAAAAAGGAAATCATAAATGTTTCCTGCTTTTGGAGTATGTCAATTTTAGAGACTGTTACTTTCCGAATCAGAGCTTTAATCACACTAAAACTAGTAGGTCTAAACAATTTGGGAGCGCTTCCAATTGGATGATTTACAGCAGTTGAGTTAAATGGAGATTATGTCTGTGAGTGTATTTTAAGGCAACACCTCAGACACACTGCTTCCTTGTGTGACATCATCATAAAATAATAAAAAACCAGCCAAGATATCAGAAACAGAATCGTGAATTTTCACAAGTGTGATTCATCCCTGGGTACAATTTCAAGGTCACACTCAACTGTTCAAACGATTATTTGACAATTTAAGCAACATGGCAGTGTCTATATGCATCATACCATTCAAGAAGGGGCCGGTTCTGCGTCCGACAGATGTTTGGGTAAAAACGTGTATCAACCTTGTGAAGATGCTGGCTGAATCTGAAGCCTCACAGATTATATTATGTAAACGACTTAGGGAAAAGAACCAATTCTTAAGTTATGTGTGGTTCCATGAAATGAAACTAGAATTTAATTTACTGTTTTTCCAAAAAAAAACTGTACAATTAGTGCTGCTTTCACAGGACATTACCATTTTTCTGGACTGCAAGTTTTTTTTCTTGGCTGGTCCTGCAACTTATAATCAGGTGTGTCATATATGTTTATTCATGCATTTTGATTGAGCCGAAATACTCAACAGTGACATAGTCTGGAAAATACAGTAATTGTTTTGAACAACTTAAATTTAGATACACTAGCAAGGGAAGCCATCAGAAAGCCGTACTGTAACCATTATAAAAATCTATGCATTCCCCTCTTGCATAGGGGAATACAAGAGGGGAAGCTGACAAAGTCCTGACCTCAGTAGCATAGAAACCTTTGCAGGTGAAGCTGAAAAGATGTGTGAGAACATTGAGACTACGAATGACATAGGGAAATATTGTGCAATGCTTATAAAATAATATCAGAAAATCATGACCCAAATCATCCAGTTCAGAGTTCAAATCTTTTTACATACCTGGATTTAAGTGTTGTCTGCATCAACATGCTGCAAATGTTATATTGTTCCTTTATATTCTATTGTCTCTTTCTAGTGTTAAATCAAATTCGCATTCATGTAAAGCTCTATTTATCTCCAAGATGTCGGATGCAGCTGTGTTCTTGTGTCTGCAAATTGCCTTCTCTTCAAGGCCATGACCTGTGGCTCCTCACTCTGTCGAGAGATGCGTATGGTCAGCTTAACCACAAACGGTGCTCAACCGTGCTTGAAAACCGGCCTGGCTAGTTAAGATCAGGACTTGAGGGGGTGAAGTTAGAAGCTTTTTGTGGTATTGACAATCTGTAGTGTAAGATGAGTTGTCCTGTCTTTTACCCAAATGAGTCTGTTTTCGTCTAACTCTGACCAAGGTACTCTACTCATCCTTCGATTTTTAAAGAATTATGAATGTGCTGGGAATTTGTGGGCGATGTGTGTTTAACTTTATGAGGATATTTCTTCTTCTTGTGAAGTTTTCCATTTTCATATATCAAAACATTTGCGAGACTGAGCTGCAAAGGCAAGTAGCTTCAGTCCAGATTCTCAGACCCATGTATCTCAGTTTACCATACAAAGGAATATGCAAAAACAAAACAAACAAACAAAAAACAACATTAATTGCTGCTGGAGTTACATCCCTCAACAGCCGAGGCATTTTTGTAATCCATTTCTGATTTTTGTCTTGTCTCTTTTGAATATTTTCTATTCTATATATAACTTCTTCAGCTCATCCAGGGGACACCTGATGAATTTGTTTGTATGACGTTTCCAACATGTTCTGTTTTGGCTCCAAGTCCTCCTTTTTGGAGAAATCCTCCTTAGGAAAGAATTCTGGCAAGAAACCCACATGACTTTAATTGACTTCTTTCAATGAAAAGAAGTAGCAGCTTGGTTCTTTGCTTGTTTTTTTCTCACACACAAGCTGTTTTCTCTTTTTCCTAACTGTTAGCCAACCTTCTCTGTAGAGTTGTTTTCACAATCAAATTTTAGTTATTTCCCACAACTCTTGGCCATAAGTCAGGAATGAAACATCAATCTAAATTAAAAAGCTAATGTTTTTTGGGCTCAGCTGTTTTTTGTTTGTTTGTTTGTTTTGTCTTGTTCTTCCTTATCCAGATTAGAAATGCCAGCATCCCCTCATAGATACAGAAGATAAGGAGTTACTCTTTGGGGGGCTTTTACTCACCTTCAAGAAGACACTTAGTCGTAGAAAGAATGGCTCCCAGCAGCCAGACTCACTTTGAGCTGTATGCCCTGTGGGAATTAAAAATGATGTGCCACCTTCACCTCTGACAAATTCAAGTCTGGTAATTTAGACTGCTTAGCCTGCTTGGACCGACCTCACATCCAGGCTGCAGATTTCTTGTTGCTTCTAACGGGTATTTTCTTTCTGACTCTGTAATTGATCTATTACGGTACGGTGAGTTTTAAGTTGGTTGGTTGGTTGGTTGGTTGTGTGGGTTTTAGGTTTCCTCTTCCTTCTTGTTCTGTATGTTTCCCCCTGCTATTCTCCCTCATTAGATCCCCTTAGCTGTTTCAGTTTCAGGCTTTTGACACCCACTGCCATCCGTCAGTAATCAGAACATCTCCCAGTCATCCATCCAGCAATCACATTCCCCGTTCCTCTCAGTTCGTTGTCAGATCGTCTTGTTGCTAAACCATGTCCAGCTCCTAATCTTCTTACTTGTAATTCTGTTTCTATTGACTCTTGCCGGTGTTTTTGAGATCCTGCAATTTAAATATTTACTCCTCACCCCAGTGTTTAATTGTTTTATTTTAATAAACTTAAAGAATTTGTCCTGTGTGAGAATCAAATGCTTTTGAAGTGTGCTTAAGGGCTTGTGTAAAAATGCGGTCATTATTAGAAAGCAGTTGCAAGTTGTCATTAATGTAAAATGGCTCCTGTGATCCACTGGTGAAATGAGCGTATACGTCCTGGGGGGAATTACCATGGGTATCTGACTGTCTGCTCTCTGATTAGGCAGTTGCCACTAGAGGCCCGGTTGCCACAGTAACTGTCCTCTGTCACCTCATCGTCTTGTTCGCTTCCTGCTGCTCCTCAATATCTATGGCGTTTTTGCTCTTTTTTTAGATGGTTTTCTTTTTTCTTTCTGTTTCAGAAGGAGAAATGTTTGCCAACACACTCTGGATGTGCATGTGTTTTGGTGTCTTTGTTTGTATTGACAGGAAGTGTTTGTGTGTATGCGTGTGTGTGTGTGTGTGTGTGTGTGTAAGTGACAGGGCAGTTGTGTTATCAGCCTCCCAGGGTGGCCATTGCTTTCCCTGGTGATGGACTGTGATGCCAATCTGTTGCAGCAGCAAAAGTCTGTCAGTACCAAACTGAACAGACAGAAGAAAAATAAAGACTTTCCCACATTATTCTTTATTCTCTGTCAATATTTTTTTTCTCTCTCACTGAAGTTTATTCGTCTGTTTTTATTTTTTTTTGTTGTTGTTCTGCAAGTGTGATCAGCATGTTTCTTTCACTGATGTGCTTCATTAAAAACAATAATAGTGAGAGTTCTTAATACGTCTATGGATTAGTTAAAAAGGAGCTTAGACTGGTGAGAAATGCTAGATTATGCTTAGGTTTTATTTAATGAACATAACTAATTCTGATTTTAATTTTTTTAGAACTGCCTTCCACTGCAGTAAGCTACCATGTTACGTTGTCAAAGATGTCATTGATTTTTGACGCTGTCTTGTTCAACTTCTGCATTTATTTTAATGGCCTCTTCAGAATCTCACCTCAGGATTTCAAGAAGTTGTTTTTATCTGGCCATTGTCTTGTAGATTGGCTATGCTTGTGGTTATTATCCTGTAGCATGATGACACTATTTTAGCAATGCTTAAGCAATCAAGGAGATTTCTTCACACTAGAATTAGAAAAAGGTTGTATTTCAAGTTGGCTAAATAACATCAAAAGTCTGTGACTGTTATAACTGCATATAATCCATCTTTCCCATTCATGCTTAATAGTTTGGATTAACTACAAGTCCAGTGTGTGATTTCCATCCATCATTCTGCTTTGGCTTAATCTGTTAAAAGATGATTGTCCTGGAAGCGTTGTGGTTTGTTCAACTGGAAAAGAATATGTCGCCATATTCTTTTTCGGCCAAAAGATGCCTGATGACACATGCCGGCAAACTTTAGTGATTCAGTCATGCATTTAACACGCTAACAACAACTCATTAATTTCATTGGCCTGCACAGCGCTCAATGATTGGACGGAGTTGATCAAAGATTTGGTTTGAGCTTGTCTATTTAAAATCATTGCACAATAAAAACACTTGAAAATGGTCTATGAGGTTTATGAATAAAACAAAACAACTTCATTTGACACCTACAAATAGACTTAGGAATTAATTTCATTTATAGACCATTAAGTGTATGACTTATTTTTTAATATTTCAATTAAAGAAAGGGTTTAATTAAAGTATTAATTAAAGTGAATACTTTTCCTTAACTTACTTTCCTTCAGCAACATGAAACACATGCTTCAAAGGATGAGAACATGAGGCATATTTGTCTGGCAAATTAGGCACTTGGATCATGGTTCATAGCAAAATACTATATAAACAATGAATTACAGAAATATTGAAACAATGTGCACATTATGCAATTCTAAGATAAATCAGACTTGTGGAAAACAGAATTGATGTCCATTGGATTACATACGCACACACACCCCCACGCACGGACGCACCCGCACACACACACACACGCACGCACGCACGCACGCACACACACACACATCAAAACAGTTTTTACACTTCACAACAAGATTGGTTTTAGTCAAGCTCTATACATTGAAGGATTAGAGCAGAGAAATGAATATCGAAGGATAAAGTGTTTTTCACATTGTGAGATGTGGGTTTCCCCTTGCCTACAAAATCACCTGGACATCTCGATCCAGGATAGGCGGTCCCAGAGATGAAGCAACATCCTCCCTCCGTCTGTGTGAGCTTGGCTGCCAGACGGGTGCTGAGCTCTGGCTGGACTGTATCGCAGAAATACAGACCAAGAATCTCAGTTAACAGCTGCCAAATGTGAGGATGGCAGATTATTTTCCTTCCTGCCTCATGGTCCAGCTGTTTATCTATTTTCATGTGTTTTTTTTCTGCTTATCGCCTCGTGAAAATGATATAAAATTACCCTTGAAAGGTGTTGTAAAATAGCCAATTGAATGCGCAGTTGTACATAATTATTTTGTACCGAGTAATATTGACACTTGCTTCAGTTGAATTTTTTTTTATTCAGAGCTTTTACAGGGCTGTTACTGGAACTTTCTAAGGATTTTTAAAAGCATGAATTACGAACACATGTTTGAATTTATAGTATATTATCTCCAAGCTGTGAAGTGTAAAAATGATCTATTCCTCCCCGACAGCTAAAGTAAATGTCAAAACCGCAAAGGGGTCTTGTATAATTGCGACAAGAGATTTCACCACTCTATTCATTAGTTTATTCTTCTTATCAAAGATTTTTACAGCTCAATCAAATTGGCTGACTTCCCACCACCAGCTCTTAACCAAAGACTATAGGTTTTTAGTAAGGTTGAAAACTTTCTTGATGTTTTACATTATCTGCTTTATTGAATCCAAAAGCAGCTTTGATTACAGTTTGGTGTTATTGTCCTTTCTTAAAGGTTGATGATTCAAGACGTTAATGAAAAGATTGAGTCTTGGATGTTTCTGTGATGTTGTTGATCATCCATTTCTTTCTCATCTAAGAGGAATGGGTGCATAAATTAACATTTTGGTCAAATGGTTAAAACATGAACAACGTTTGGTTTCCAACATGACAATGATCCCGATCGCACATTAAAGGTAGCTTGGAACGAATAATACAAGATGACATTAACTTCCTGGAATGGCCTCAACACATTCAAAGTCTCTGGGGAACACAGCCAGAAGCTTGTTTTTAAAGACTGCCAAAACCTTGTGGCTGACATATATCTTACTAAAAGGACATTCAGGGGCTAGTACCGGTAGGATCCTTGAAGTATAATTTATGCTGTTTAAATCAGAGAAAATCCACTATAAATTTCAAATTGCCCATTTGTTTTTAAGCCTTCCACAGTTAAAAGCACAGATTTTCAATCAGTTTTATGCCCGTGGTAAGTGAATACAAACCTTAAAATACAAACACTAATCATAATGGGGTTTTTTTTCTCTCTGTGCATTTGTTTGTTTTCTCAGCAGATTGCTCACTGGTTTAACAGTTCGTGGATGACCTGCAGGTTTCACAAAATGACTTTGCCTGAGTCTAATTAATCACAACTCTCATCCCGCTTCCTTCCTTCCATGTGATGCATGCAAGGCTTATTAATCCCTCTGGAGTTCACAGATCAGAAGACGCCGTCTCAGTCTAGGATCATACAACCACACAAGTAAGAGAACTTTTTACATTATCAATGTTACGTAACCAGAAATAGACAGCAGTGGCCCTGTGTGTTGTTCGTTGTTCTCTTTTGGTCCAGATGGTGGTCTGCTGCATTTTACTATAAATGGAGTGTGTGTCTGTGGGCCTCTTTGATGTAAAGAGTGCAACACAAAAGTGCAGGCACCATCTTGGCCAGTTCTCTCAGAATCAAGCCACAAGTGCACAGCCTGCTCTCGTGTCTCTGACTGTCATCTGACGACCGGGAAGATGAAAGGACGGCCAGAAATAGACATTAAGAAAAAAAAAACAAAAACAAAACAGACTGATTCACCAAAAACAAATCATAACCAGGCAATTAAAGATTTTTTAAAGATGTCAAACTGAAGAAAATCCTATAGAGGCAAAGGCCGAAACTGTAAAAAGTGAAAATTCAAAATACAGGGAGGAAATTTTACCTTGGATATGGTCTGTCAGGTTTGTTCTGAATGGCAAGCAATTACAAATCTACAAGGACTCAGGACACATTTGCTAGTCCCACTCTCTTGATGTCAGTCTCCATTAATGTGTTTTCTGTAAAGATCAGCCTGTGTGTATGTGACATGGAAAATCTGCACCGGCTCAGACGAGGTTTCAGAAAAGGTTTTGAGAAAATGGATAAAGTAGAAGGGGGTTGTATAAGAGGCAAACAGGTCAGGTCGCCTCAGGAGTCGGATGCTCAGGATGGGGAAAAAACATAATGAAATAATCAGAACAACAAATCTCAGCTGGATTCTGCTTGATATATATGTGTGAGATCATCTGTTCTTATTAAATTGAAAAAAATGTCAGAAGCATCAAGATAAATCGCTTTATGAACAGTTTAACTTTTTTCTCTGAGGTGAAACAAGATTTGAATAAAATACAGTGCAGTGCAAAAGCTTACAAAACTAGACTTGTTTTTTAATTATTTTTTGCTTCCAAGAAATCAGATATTCTTGCAATCTTTTATGGTTAACAGTTCTGTCCAAGCTCTCTGAGTCCTAATGCCATCCACTTATTGTATAATGAATGATAAAATAAATGTAGGTCTTTATGAAAAAGACCTACATTTCTGCAGAAAGTAAATATAATCTGAAAGTTATGTTTTATTATAACAGGAAATCACAACATGTACTTAAACTTTAAAATATATTTTTAAAGTTCAGAAGAACTGTTTCTAAAAGTTGAAAGAAGCTCATTTGATAGCAAAAGAAAAGGAGGGGAGATAACTGAATACTTCTACAAAGTTTAAAATAAATCTTCAAAGGTAATTTGAGTTAATACAGTAGGAGCAATAGGAAAATCATTGATATGCCTTCAAAAAGTTGCAGGATTTACCTTAACCAGTTTTTAATAGCTATTTTCTGCATTTATTTTTTACTGACAGGCCGTTACTAAGATTTTTAGAAATCCAGTTTGGCTGTAACAGAAGCTAGAAACCTAGGCGAGCTTTATTTGTTCATTTATTCCTATTTATTTATTCATATTTTTGTCACTTCCTATGTGACCAGTCTATTTAAAAAAAAATGTATCTCAAAATTAGGCAAATCCAATTAATCAAAAACAGTTTCATAATTTCGTAATTTGTTCCTGTTGTAACACTGCTGACTCAAATAGCTGAATTCCCTTTCCACTATGAACCATTCATTTAAACCAGGAAACTATCTGAAACTTTGGGCAGGGTGATGATGCTCGAGCTTTGGTCCAGGTGTCAGCCTGAGCAAAGTTTCCTTTAATATTGGCTCAGATGCGTGAGATCCACACTTGGTCTCTGTTCAAACATGTTCCATAAAATAAATCTGCCTCTGTGCTCCAAGTGTCAATATAAGAGTTTAAAGGATATATGTTCCTCATGTGCAAATGTTCTGCAGAAACTGATGCCTGGAGTATTACTGTTTTAAATGCACTTTGATGCTCCTTTTATGGTCATATTAAACTATGTATTTCTTCAAATGAGCATGCTTTCAGACTCTTCAGTGCTTTACATTCTGGTTGGTAAGTGCCAAGGATGGTGTGCAGCCTTGCTAATTAGAATGTGCACAATAGGCTGAAATAAAATCACATAAAAATGCTAAAAGCTTGGCAGAACCTGCTCTATTGTTTTCAGTCCACAATGGTCCTTTGTGATTTTTACTCTCCTGAAGTTACCTGAATTTGTCCACAATTACACATTTACATATACCCGCAAAGATAAGTAATTCGTTTTTTTTTTTATGTAAGATAAAAAATGAAAAAAAAATTCCAGGATCTTGTGCTAGGTTCAAACAGCCCTGCTTTGTGAAGCTATAATTTTACAACCAACATGGACTGTGAAAAGCTCTCAGCAGGAACAGAGTGAAATGAAACCTCTGTTCACAAGGTATAAAACAAATGAACAGCTGGGTAAACCATAATTTCAGAATCTAATTATAAACCGATTATGGTAAGGGCTAATGTGCCATTCATCCCCAAACAATATAAAGTCAGCAAAGATTTTCTTTTCCTATTTGCAGTGTGACTTGCAATTTGAAACAGTAGTTTAATTAAATGTTCCCTTGGCAGGTAAGGTAAAAATATGCATTTATGTACTTAAAGTGATCATATTAAGACACAGAAGGGGTAAAATAAAATGCCTTGTTAGTAAAAATCACACTACTACTGCCTCCTAATAAAGTGGATTGATGCATTAAAGCGTTGCATTTGAACAGCTGGAAGAATCAGAGAAAGGTTAAACACTCAAAGGTTTGAAAGAAGTACTTCATTTAGAGATCAGTGGGCGACTTATGAAAGAGAACGTCCCTGTTTCCTTTGAGTCTCTCGCAGGAGGTGACATTGTGTTGCGCTCTGGAGCAGCATTTAAAAGGTCCTGCTGAGCTGACGTCTAATATCAGAAAGGAGAGTTGTTGCTTACACAAATCCATGAAAGACCTGTGTTGAGCACAAGATTTAGAAAGCAAAGCAAAACAAAAGAAATTATTACATTTCATTTTTATAAATTAATTTGCTCGCACTGACTTGTCTGAGATTAATCACTGGCTTGCTGCTCTGCTGTTTTGTTATTGTTTTCTTTTTCATCTTCTTGTTTCCGTCTCTCCTTAGTGCTGCTGCCTTACTCCTTTTTCGACTCTCTCATCTGGGGCTTTGGAAATGCAGCGAGCATCTGTTTTCAGCGATAACGCAGAATGTTGTGAGGCATTACCCAACTAAAGAGGCAGATATTTCCCTGAAGATTACATGGAGACCAAAACATGGTGGAGAAGTAATATTGTCGAAGGAAGTGGAATACCAGACTTGTATGGTACTATATATCTTATCTTGTTCAGCAATCCTGAAATTCGATTGCGACCATAGGTATAGCAGCAGCAAATATGAATTCAATTTCTGCAAAGAATGCATTTTGGATTTGTTCAAATAATTTCAATGTACATCTTTTGTTGGAGATATCATGGATTTTCTTTCACATTTTGTTGATTGTCACAAACAACACTGCTAAAATGCTACTTTATTTGTCCAGATGTGTGAGATTAAGACCATATCTATAGCACTGTTAGCATACTGATTATGTGTAAGCTCTTCCTATTTTGCTCGCTGGCTCTCTGGGATGTCATACTTTTTGAGACTGAGCCAACACACATGCCTCTCTTATTATGACAAGACATTGATGGGCAGAAGGTCTCACAAAGCTGCCACATGAGCTGTAAGGGAGCAGGGGGATGGCCAGAGGAAAGCTTACACCATAAGGGAGCTGACAGTTTGGAAATGTGTGAGGAAGCTGGAAAGGTGTAGAAAAACTAGATTTGAAAAATCATAGGACATCGCTTCAGTTTGCAATGCCCTGAGGAATCAAGTGCTCTAGGGCAATCTGTTTTTGATGCGTGCCTTCCTATTAGGTATTAGTTTCACAGAAATGTTCCAAGAAATAAGATTTGAAATGTATTTTAAAAATATCCCAGAAATATGCATTAAAAAGTATACTCTGGGTACATGATAAAATTATTAAAGGTCAGGCTTGGCTGTAGGAAGGAAAATACTTCTCTTGGCTGTATAAGACCGACATTGGTAAGCGAATACATACAAAATAGTTAAGTAGAAGGAGAGAAAGATTGATAGGTGAAGAGAGACAGAAACATAAAAGATGAGACAAAAGGAGAGCTAGAAGGATGGAGAAACAACAAAAAAACCCCGTAGAAATAAAGAAATACAGTACTTACGATGAATAAAGAATTTCAGATTTTTCCTTATGAGTGTAGACATGTTCAAGTACTTCTTCAACCTTACCTGTAGACCATGCCATTCTCCTGGAGCTACACCTGAGGAAGAGGAGGATAGCTTGCCAGCAAAAATGATGCACTCCTAATGACAATATTCTTGTGGTTGCTAAGGAAAATGTATGTTTATTTGGAAGGAAAAAAAAAAAAAAGACTGGGTTTGCACTGCATGAGAAGACAAAATTTAATTTACCACCATTCAGCAGCCAGAAATTATCAGCATAAGTAAGGCAGTAACAACAGCATCTGTTTTTGGGGGTGTTGTTTCCCTCTGTGAAAGACAGATACCAGCCACATTGTGCTGCACGTTAATTCAGTCGCTGTTTATATCTGCTTGTGGATCTGAGCCGCTTTGACTGTAGGAGGAGATGGAGACAGATTACATCATTCCCTCGCCCAGCTCCTTATCACAGCCGCTGCACTTATCTACCCCGAGTAGAACAATGTTATTAGAAGCTGGAGGGAGCGGCAGCAAGAGAGCCAAATGAATAGAGATGGAGTGATGGAAAACTGGGAGGTTAATTGACAAAAGTTCAGAGTCAGAGTTATGAATCTTGGATTAGGGGTTAGAGAATAAAGTAGAAGTCTCATGAGAAATCAACAGTAGATTTAATATAAACCATTGAGAACGAGGAGCGGTATGTAAAGGATGTGAATATTAGTTTTGGCAAATGTGTTCTTAAGCTACCGTGTCAGGGAAATAATCAAATTTCTCGTACAACAGATGCTCTTCCTCTAAGAATTATTGATTCATTTCGTAAAACTGCAGGAGTTGGGTTTCAGAGGGATATTGTGACTAATTGCTCAAGATTCTTCCTTATCATGTGACAAGTAAACAAAACCTCTGCGGCTTCTACGTTTAGAGCATATCTGCACTAGTGCACACGAGGCCGTTGTATAGTTAATTACTCTCCACTTGTCCAGCTGAAGCTTGTAATCGTTCCTGTCCTTAGGTTTTTTTTTTGTTTGTTTCTTTTTTGGAGGTTAAGCTCTGTGAACAGTGAGGCATCGGTACTAGACTAGCTCTATGTTTTCCGAAGTGAGAACAAAAACGGATGAGAAGCTGCAGAAGAGACTGCATTAAATATTTGGGAACCTGGAAATTGTACATGTGTGTTTTGCTGTTTCTGCTGACAAGTTATCCAAAATAAAAGAGATCATTCATATTACCAGCTGTCAGGTGTAGCTCATTGGTGACACATTAACACAGCGAGGTGAGAAAACGCCTTTAAATACACACACTTATATGGTTTGTCCCTACATATCAGTGCAGTGCAGCTGAATCCCCCTCCAGTCTCCACTGTTGACTGCTTCTTCTCACACAACTCTGCATATTAAAGCTGGGCCTCAGCTCCACTGCAGATTAAATGTCTTGGCAGACAGACCATGAAAAAGGGAACGTTTAAGCTTCACAATGATGGTATGCATTATGAATTGCATTAAAATTCAGATTTACTTTCAAAATTGCTGAGAAATATCTACTTGAATTTTGTTTGAAAGAAGTCTGTTGCGCTTCCTTTTTTGACGATAGACCCTAATGTTTCTAAGTACTCTTTTGTTTGTGCTTTCTTTATTAAGAGTGCGTCTGCGTGTGCATGTTAGTGATTGCTCATATCGGAAACCTGACAGTGATAATAGCGTTCATAAATTACCAGGAGGTCCCTGCAGAGCCTGATAGCTGGTTAATCAGCTGTTATGCTCCTTCAGGGGGCCTGTGAAGGAGCACTTAGATATGATTATTTCAGTAAGATGTGTGTGTACCTCTTTGTGTTTGTATAAAAATGTAACATGTCTTTGATGCCTTTTAATACCTGCAACATGTTTTATAGTATGTACCAGTTTTTGTTTGTTTGTTTGTTTGTTTTTGCATTGTGAGATGTTTCAGTCACTTGCCCCGGTGTTAAATTGTTCTCCGATGTATTTTCGCACAGTGGCTTTCCTGATTTTTGTCAGAGCAAAAGATGGTCTCCTCAATTCATTCTTCAAGCAGTTCAGAAGCAGCGCAGTTGTACTAATCATCTCCAGCGATGAAAATCTAATTTAGTTATTCTGCAGTTTCAATTAGATATGGGACCCCTCAGTAGGGTTGGGCATCAAGTCTCAACAATTTATTGGAACTGGAACTAACATTTCAATTCTCCCCCAGTCGTTCAAATTTTTACATTTCAATTCCTGGTTTTGATTTCCAGTCTGCCGACTGAAGAAGCTGCCAAATCTGTTTATATTCAAGTAAGTACGTGTGATATTTCATAATGATGTCCATAAAAGGTCAAAAGCAAATTGGATGAAAATTAGTTGAGAAAATTTTGTGCAAAAAAAAAAAAAAGCAAACTTACAGTATTGTCACAAGATCATGAAGGAAGCTAAAAAAAAAAAAGAACACAACAAATAGCAATGGTCTTATGTGGAGTGTTGACTGTATTTTCTGCAGAAAGGTCTGTTTGGATGTGTAGTTGGAACCAGGAATGGTTGGATTGGTATGGGGTTCACTTTACTGACACACGCTTCTTTCACAGTTTTCAGAATTATAATTCGCAGACATTGTTTACGTCTGGATTTACCGCTTGTGGATTTTTATGAAGAGCGAGGGGTCACGGAGGGCCTAAAAAGATCTGGATCCGGCTCTGAAAAGTCAGAATGCTAATGACCTGAGACCACTTTTTTTTTTTCTTTTTTTCATAGTGTGTTAAGCTCCCTGTCGAATCCAATGATGATATGAATAAGTCCTGGGTCTGGCAGTGGGACCAGGATTGTGTGTGTTTGGCTGAGCTCCATAGAAATGGACACATACACACAGTGCCTGCTCCACTGGGTGTTTGACTCTGAATACTCATGGGTCACATTACAAACAGAGAACAGAAAGCGTGCGCTGTACGAGCAATGTTTCTAAAATTCAATCTGCACTTTGGACACAGTGATAATTCTGCTGTTAGTTCTCGTGCCTCTGCAACGAGCTAATGAGCAGCGAATCTAAAAAGCAGACAAAGCTTCCCAACAGCACAGCTCAGCTGGCTGCTGTCGACGTGCCTGATCAACTGATTTTACTTTTACTTTGATTTAGTTTTCATCTCAGAAATGAAATCCTAATGTGAACATGCAAGGGTTGTTGTGTAGCTTTCAATTGACAATGTTTTGTTTGTTTGTTTGTTCAGCAGATCAGTTCTATTGATGTGGAAAACAATCAGCGATGTATTTTTCGTACAGTTCATGAAGACACTGGGATGACTTTTAAATGTATATCAGGTTGCAACAACAAACAATGGCGCAAAAGAATGATGACAAAAAAAAAAGTTCAGTCACAAATCAAAGGGCAAACTTAAAAATACTCCCACTAAAACAAAACTGCGTGGCTGAGGACATGCAGACTACAGATTCATCTTTATTAAAGCAGTGATTAGGAAATGAGGCCTGGGGGTGTTATTGGTTGAACTGCTGCTGTTCTCTGATGTCATTCACTTTGTCTCCTTCAAATCAGGACATATACTCCTTTCATCTTCTATTCTAAATCATATCTGCTTCTTGTGTCCCATGTCGAAGTAATACACAAATCAAATTAAAGCGATTGAAGCTGACATCAGATCAGATAAACAGCAGCTTTTAGATTTACTGAGAGATTTGTGGGAGTCCCATTTATCTTGGGAGGCATCTGTTGGTTTGGAGATACTGCAGACAGTTGTAGCAGAAAAGTATGGGGTTTATATTGTTAGCACAGAGTAGATGGTTATAATTTAAATATTAGTACAGTAGCAGTGTGTATTTAAGGCTTGGAGAAACTGCGTAGTGCGTCTGACATTTTGTGACCATATAATTAAGGAATAGGGAACAACTTGGTTGCCTCTGTTCCAAAATTGCAAGGTTTTGAAATTGTCCATCATTTTTCTTTTTTACATCACAAAACGTGGGTGTGTGTGTGAACTTTTTCTACCAACTCTAAATGTTCCACACGCAGCCAGCAAAGGGAAAAATATCTTATTTTCAAACAACAACCAAGGGCAGCAACCGAGAGACGCTCAGACAAAGAAGCAACAGAGTGTGAATGATTTTCTTAACATGGCAACTGGTAATTATAAAGTTTCAGTGAAGCACAACTTCTAGCTCTGGGATTTCCTTTTTTAAAAAGTCTTTATTTTTGGATACGTTTTTTTCTCACAATGCTTGATTACATTTATTTACTTTTTTTCAGTTGGTTGGGTAAATTAAGAAAAATGATATAATAGAAAATGGTACCACTGATAATTATGTTATGATGGTTTTAATTAATGAAGACATTGTGTTTCAAAGGAAATGCTAAGCGTACCATAAACTTTTCAATCGCCTGGCAAAATTGCAAATAAAAATAATCTCACATCTATGACAGCATGCAGTCCTAGCACTTAGTCATTTCTCCTTGTGGTAAATGTCAGAATTTGTCTTCTTCTTTCACCACACTGCTTTGCCATTTGTGAGCAGCAAGGACCCACTTTGCTTTGTTTGTACAGTGGAGCCATATTTCCCATTTATGTCAGACTTTCCATGCTAAAGGTAATTGTGGCTGCCAGCAAGCTTTGGCTTTAATTCAGCAGAACAACTGGAGCAGCTTGCAGCTTTTACTCTATATGCTTATATGCCTATATCCTGCAGTCATTTGGGCGAGAAATTAGTCGACATATTCAATTGACCGAACAGTGACCAGCACCAGGAGAGAACCCACACACGCACATTTGTTAAAACTGTCAGCGATAATCTAAGAAGGAAATCTAGCTCCTCTTCCTCCTCTCACTTGTTCTACTGCCATCTGCAGAGATATGCAGCTGGGTCACAAACAATCAGTCAGGGTCTTAGCACTGTCAATCATCCTCGTGTACAAATGCTCACCCAACTTCCCCTGAACCCCCTGACTTGGTTTTTGAACCATTTTGCTTTTGTCTTTTTGCAGCATATATGAGTACTAAAGAGAAACACCATAATTCCTTATTCACAGAACAGATTTAACACATAAATTTAAGGGAATGAAATGGATTATTCCAACCAAAATGAGAAATTAAATAAGAACAGTATTCATAATCCTCTAACGTTAACATGTTTGATTTGTTTGCAACATAAAGCTTTTACTATCATTTCTTCTTTGTGATCATTATTGGGTTTTCAAGTTTTCTGCTTTTGCCACAAAACTGCATTGGCAGAGGTAAATCAGTGACAGGGTAAAAAATGTCAGCTATAAACACACCGGTTGCGTGTTAACTTGAAGGTCGAGTAGATCTGCAGTGACAGTTTTTGTTATGAAGTATAAGAGCCCATATTTTCTCTCCAACAGATCAATATTTATCACCAAAGAGAGCAGGACATTTGGACTCTCTTTATACTTTAAATAGTTTTTTTCTGTCTCGCTTGTTTAGGTGGTTTCCCAACTGCTTCTCCTCAGCGGGATGATGCTATATATAAACCACTGCCAGCTGACTTTTTGTCCATTTTCACCTCAGTTGGTGTCGAGTGTTGGAGCTCCCACATAAAGCTGTCACCTGGCAGATTTCTGTCTCCCGTAAGAGGGCCGGTACTTTTCTACATATTAATTAAGATAAAGAAGAGGCGCCCTTTCATTGACCGAAACTAAACCATGCTGACCGATTGAGGAGAGGTATGGCAGAGGTTGTGTACGTGTGTGGTTACATATCAGACGTCTGTGGTGAAGGCTAATGGAAAACAATTCGCGCTGAAAATAAGATTTGACAGGAGACAAGAAACTGCAAACGCCTGCCTCAATTGTCATTCCTCCCTCGTTCTCCTCTCACTTGTTTCAAACCATTATCATTCGGTCTTTCAGCTTCTGTCATTTTCTCTCTCTATTTTTTCTTTGAAGACCAGAAGCGGATATTAAGGCAAGTTGGGGGCAACAATGATGGGAGGTTTAATAATATTCACCATTGAGTTATTTATAAGTTTTAGAGTTCATCCTTGCAACAATTTAATTAGCTGTGAGAACAGAGCCTTCAGTGCAAATTACTTATGAAAATTTCTTGGAGCCTACAATTACTTCCTTTTTTTGTTTTTTCTAAAACGGTGTTTCTCAGCCATCTGCCTTCTTTCATAAATTAATTGTGATAGGCAGCAATAAATATTAGAAAATTTACCACACTTGCCATTTCAAAGGCACTTAATTTAGAATAAAACACAATCCTTTATCAAGAAACAAGCAACCACAGATTTAAAAAGTTGATTCGCATACAAAAAACTTCATACTTTTGCAACAATTAAAATTTTTTTCATATTTGTTTTTCAAAACAGTGTTTAAACTCATCACTCCTTTCTGGCAGCCGGAGCTTTCAGAAGACCCATCACCAGGAAGTAATTATAGGCAGACCTTTGGCCATGACAGGAGCTCCTTCATGTTAACGAAGGTGAGTTTCAATTTTGCAAATTGAAAGGAGTTTTTTCTCTCTCTGTCTCTCTATCATGTTAGAAAGTTTAATTTAAGGATGAGCCACACTGGTGGAGGTCCTCAATTTTCTCCTGATAGCTTACCTGACTTCTTTAGATTTACCAATGACGTCACACAAGGAAGCAGGTGTGAATTCATTAACTCAAACATTGCAAGTTGTCTTATCATAAGCTTAAAATGTCAAAACATCATCTGTGCTTTTCCAAATTGGTGTTGAAAATCTTAGTTTATGTGCTGCAGGTAGATTTCTGATGAAAAAAATTCATCTATCCAATTGAAATTTAATGAGTAGGAAAAATTAGGTAATCCTAAGAGACAAAACTTAGTCAGATTGCTTGTCAAACGCTGATAAAACAAATCTACGAATGCATTTTTATAGTGTGTGCAAAAATTTGCTTTTAACTATACTTGGGAGGTTCTGTGCTAGAGCTGAGGATGCTTTACCAGTGTTGACATGGGAGCTGGAAGAAATGGGATTAAAATTAAAAACAGATCTCACATGTGTGTGTGCTGAAACTAAACGACAAGAAAATAAAATCTGCATGACAAATGGGAAAAATGCCTCAAACAAGACCTAAGACATTATCAGCTTGCAAGAATTAAGTGCCAATGAGCTAAAGGAGTAGAGAAAGAGCTTGTATAAATTGCATTATCTGTGGTATCTTATTTGTTAAAATGTAAACTTTTTCTCATTTTGTTACTTTTACAAGGGACGATTTGGGGAGTAAAGTAACAAAACTGGAGTCGTGTTTGACTCGCCTCGGTCCTGGCAGTGACGGTAACCTACATGTACACGCAAACTGCTATTTGCACTCTATATTGATTTATACTGAACGCAGTAGCCAAGCAATTATAACACCAGACACTGACACTGTAGGACATCCGACTTCTGACATTTAAAACAAGAAAAGCTTTCTCCCTGGAAGCACGGAGCATGAACTGTCCTTCACCTGAAACGAAGTTCAAAATATATCACCCTGACAACTTAAAACATAATAAACAACAAACATTTGCACACACCCCCTTAGTGAATTCATTTATATATTTATGGTATAATGAACTAATTTTAATTTAAAGCTTGAAGTGTTTTAATGACTTCCAAAGTAACTAATTTTAACTACATAAAAGACAAAGCTGCAAAGTGTCAGTCCATATACTGACCACTGATGGCTTGACAGATTGTCCGATGATTCATTTAAAATTCTCAGAATGTTGGAAAAAGTGCACAAATGGCTCCTGATGGGAAAATAAAGGAGAATATGTAATGCTTCTCTCTTCTCCTATAACCAATACCCTTAATAAATAATTTAAACAGTAATGGACAAGATTCAAACTTTAATTAACTTAATTTTCCCCTGCCAAGCTGGGAAATAAAAATTCTTTAGCTCCCGTCTTCTTTTGTCTTCTCCCAGTCAAGCCCACACTTTTATATAATGTTCTGGTTTTATCAAACATGAAAACGAGTGCCTACAACTAATATCCCGCATCTCGATTTGCATCCACTTCCCCTACCACCACAAAACATGGCATAAAAAGTCGCAAGGAAAATTAAAAGCCTAATTTTTGCAGAACAAACCTGGTTGTTAACTTTATTGCTTAGTCAGAGCAATAATCACCCAACAAGCAAAGTGACGATCTCAATTTGCTTGTTGGAGCTTTACTCAATAAGCAGTGTAAGCTACTGTAAATTTGTCCAGCAGGTAATCCAAAATCACAAGAGGATATAATGAACCAGGACTTACCCCTTACATCTGTTTACTTGAACAAAAAGTACCCACAATCTGTACAATCTCTGGCAAACACCAAGGACAGCAGCGTGCGTCACTCACTGTTTATTCTTTGAGCAGCTTTCTGAAGACTGTTTGCTCAGTGCTGACATGACCCCAATCAGTCTCCCCATTCATTTTTAAAAGGTAAATAAACTAGCCTCAAAAAATTACACAAATTTATATTCAAATTGTTTTTAGTTGTTAAAGTTAAGAACCCACTGCCCTCTTGTAGCGGATTGTGTTGATGCAGTAATCCATTGCAGCAATATTGCTATTTGTTCAATATACAACAGATTATATTCTGGATCGCCAGTTATGACCATTGGTTCCCATTGGTTTAGCTCCATCTGTTGATGAGATAATCTTAGGAGAAAGGGAAACTGTAGTATAGAAAATTATGGAGTAAGAAGCTAAAATGCTGACAAGTTGTTTTGCACAAAGAACATTTTTATTAATACAAAGAGTTATTAGGCAGAGACATTGAGTTTCAACATTTATGGAAATCTTTAGATGATGCTCATTTTGTTAATTTTAATTATATACATTACTTCTTGCCTCCCTTCAGTTTTCAGGCTTTAATTGATCAGGGCGGGTTTAAGGAATTTATTTTTTATGAGCATTATTTAATCAATAGAATGTCTCACTCTTTTATGTGATCTTTTGCTTCATTTGTTGCTTTGACATCTTTACCCACTGACTTTAGCTTAATTCATGTTCTGTATTCTTTCTGCCTTACTGGAGCCCTTCTTCTCCTCCAAGTTCTCCTGCAGAAAACTCCTCCAGATCACAGTGTGTGTTTTCTTTTCCAACAAATTAGCCTCACATTCCTAGTTTGTTATTTTCACTTTCTCCCTCTCCCACACAAGCTTTATAGGCCTGTGCTATGTCTGATATCAAACAAGCAAGACCTTTGCAGGGGAATTTCAATCACGTATAACAAAACATCCTGCCTTTGAGCAACACTGTCAAAACTTCTTATGGATAACAGCATTGGGAGAGGTTTGGCTACTTTATGGATTAGGACCTGAGCCTAATTACTTGCAGAAGCCGTTTCCTGTTTGGCAGCAGTGATTGAATACAAACTCCTCGTTTTTTATAGCCTCTTCAAATAAAGACAGAGAATTGAAAAATGGGTGAAACCACCAAATGTAATTCAGGTATTTTGCATTATGTAAATCGCATGTGTTTTGTGGTTGATTTTAAAGGGTGCATATCATGATGTTTGTTCCTTTCTGTTCTGCTCTGTGTTGTTTCACACAGTACTTATATGCATTTTAATGTCATAAATCAAGAAATGTGTAGAAAAGTATGGATGTAAAAAGTGAGCAAAAGCCAGCCACTCTGCCATCACTCTTCTGCAGCTTGTGGACTTGACCTTATCAAGTCCACAGGACCCCAAAGTGCTTCACACTGCCGTCATTCATCCATTCACACACACGCTGTTGGAAGAACGCTGGTCTCAGACACGGATATATAAAACAATGGTCATTCAAAACAATAGTATTACAGTATTAATTGGAGCTTATAAAGTGAAAATTTACGCTACCGTGTGTGAGGCGAGGAGGACAAAGGAAAAATGTTTTCTAAAAAGGGACCTAACAAATACTCTGTATTGAGCCCAATCTGCTTGATACTCACAACATCAAACAAGCACAATTTTATATAAAAAATAAAATTCTGGCTACAATCAGGAGCTGCTCCAATTCTGACTGGCATTATTACTTTGAAGCTTGTGGGCCTTATTCCTCCAACTTCTTCTAGCAACTGCATAACTTAATACCTTATATCTAAGCCATCCACTGATTACATAAGCTTTATTTTTTCCACATAAGGGTTTAACTGCAGTAAAAAAAAAAAAAACAATACTCAAAAGACGTGCTCTGTTCTGCAATTTTCTCAGGCAATAAACAAGTTGTTCCTAGAGCGAACTATCATGGGTAAAGATCCAGGGAGAACATATGGGGAGCAGTTATAGGTATTCAACAAAGTGGCCGCCAGCAGATACCTTGCACCAACAGACATGTAAAAATTAATAGCCTTGGTAGAGGAACTCATTTTCTTACCTTATTACCCATATGCTCAACCCCCCAGTCGTAGCCTTGGTGGTTTGACTGTTGACTTACAGCTGAAGCTGTAAGCTTGTTATTTCCCCTCAACTTTTGGTTGTTCCTATCCTTAAACCCAAGATATTCCAGTTGTTAAATAATACTGGAGCAAAAATGCTTTGAGCAAACACTGTTTTTGGGATGGTGAGGAGAGAAATCTGTTCTCCTCACCTGTTTCCCCAGAGCTAACCGTCATTCGTTACGCAGGTAATCTTTGCGGCAAAACTCTTCGTAACGTCGGCCCGACTTCTCCCTCCAGAAATGAAAGTGCTTTTTGTTTTGAAGGATGCGGGTCAAATGTGTGTTTTTAAAATATTTATATGCTTTGGAATACAATGGAAAGGTTGATTGTGATTTATTTATACTTCATACATACTTTCAAACTGGTCAGGTTTTCCCACTCTAAAATACAATATTTGCTGCTCAACCTCTTTTTTTTTTTTTTTTTTTTTTTTTTTTGCTGAAGCAGCAGATATCCAGATCAAGAGCTGATTGAAACAATCTGCACTTTCTATGATAAAATCTAAGCAATGGATAGGTGTGAAAACTATTTGTTTCTCAAATAGTGGTTGTAATTAAATGATCTCAGACTGATACCTTTCAGACACCTTATGGCCAATAAATCATGCTAAATCTATCATAATCCATATTTCAAGTGTGTCTTTAATGCATGTGACTTCAGCATTTCCCTTTTAATTGAATGTCTGAATGACTGTCCCCCTATGAGTTGATAGAAGAGTAATTTAGCATCAAATTGAGAAAAAGACTGAGCTCATATTGAAATGGGAGTGTCGGTGCCTTCACACTGGGGTCAAATTTTGTGCAGAACTTGGTGGTGCCTTTGCAAAATTGGAACTTGTAAAGAACAGCTCCCCTCATTCTTATCCTGGTTCTTTAAAGACATCTGATCATCTGTTTCTGATTTGAAACACTACCTATTTATTAAGCAAGTGCATTTACACAATGAATAGACCTTCACAAAAATGTTTGGTGCTGCTTCAATTTTCAGAAAAGGACTGATGCGACTGATATAAACCTACTGATGCATGCACAATTTTATCATCATCGTCACGCATTTATTTGATAACAGCGCTTGCTGACGTTGCACACACTTGACTGACGCCAGCAAACCCAAGGAGGATGATGTCACACGGAAAAGCAAAAAGCGAACTATGTCATTCATGAGGCGTCCGGATAGAGAAATGAGTTTGGATACTTTATATTAAATGAAACCTTCAGCACAGAGAAGAACCTCTTTGTTATCTAATCGTAACACATATATCATCAGAGGCGTTTTAAATTACATTTCTTTATGATTGCACTTTATCAAACTGAAATGCTGGGGAGAAATCTCTTTTTAACTTTAGCAGTCAGAGACACCCGATTATTCTTCAATAATAACAACCATGAGCCCATATCCGACTGCGGGAGGTTTTTTTCTTCAGATATTTCATATTATCTAAATTGGATTCACATTTAAAATTAAACTTACTGTAAGAACTAAAAAAAATTTTTTGCAATCTAACTTTCCACTTTGATACATTTTCCAGATGATGGCCTGATGAAAAATAAAATTATGCTGTTAGATGGGATGTAATGTATTTTCAAGTTATTTAATTGCTCTGCATTACTAAAAGTATGTCAGAATAAATATATTCAGAAGCGAATAAAAGGTGCGTTCAGGTTGATATGCATCACGAGTGAAGTTGAAGTTGAAGATTTTTGTGCAGCACTTTGGCCGACGGCAGTAGTGCTTATATGTGTATATAAATAGTTTTTTAAGTTTTAAACAAAGGACCGGACAGTTGACACATTTATTATTAATTAGCTTTTTGCTAATTAATAATAATTAATTCCTAACACGTGCTAGGAATCACGTGTTAAAATCAAATCTGTCAAACTACATGGCAGCATAGATACATGGAGTTGTGATGCCTATCCTTTGTTGAGAAATTGCTTGCATAAGAGGCAGAAATGTACGTTGACTAAGACCTGACAGTACAAACCAATTTAATTAAATAAAGCACATTTCCATCGAATAGAAATAATCTAAATTAAATATACAATTTCTTTATAGTCACTGGATTTAGGACTTAATCCGAACAATGCTTTTGAAAAACCTAGAGCAAAACATTTACCATAAGAATTTAAAGAATAGCCAAGTTTCAAGCAAACAAATTTGAAACGTCAAACATCAGTCCTGAGCTTTTTGTTGGTTTGATTTGCCTGTCATTTGCCTGATTTATTTCTCGATTAAAACCCTTCTGCAGCTCGCTGTCCAGCTGTCATGGTAATGCTCTCACATCTACCAAAGCCTTGCGTCGTTGTCACGTCTTTGGTTGGCTCTGTGAAAAGAGAAATCTATAGCCTGCCACTTTATTCTCTCTGGACCTCTTTCAATTTGCAGCATGGATTTCCCATGGCTGTCAAAAGTGGTTGAGACTGAGATGAAGGGGTTTGGCAGAGAAATCGGATGTGTAACAAGCCACATGTGAGGCTATTGTGGGTTCAGCACGGTGCTGAAAGCGTGGAGTCATTCACAGTTCAGAGGGAAGCAGCGTGTGGCTGTAGGTTGGGTGTGTGGGGGCACAACAAGACTGAGGGTCCTCGAAACACCCAAATGTCTCTGTTCAGTCTCATGTGAGTGCTGTAATGATGGTACTTTGTTCTGTTAATATGAAAAGCATCAGGTGGTAAATTTCACTGGGTGTAGTAGATTAGGATCTCTGCTGATATTCAAAATGCAACTATTAGGTGTCAGATTCAACAGTTCTGTTTATGTCTGTGGGGGCTTTTATCTGGGTTTCCTGAGGGATTTGAACATCATCACTTGTGTTGCTTATGTCTGCTGGCATTTACCAAAGAGGCACACAATGAATGTTTTTTTCCAAAATGATTTGTGATTGTTTAGTGGTAGAGCCGTCTTCTTTGGACCACAGAGTGGTGGCATCCAGTCCTCCAGATGAGGGAGCAGCCTGGGACCCACAGCCAGTGTTGATCCTCCCAGTAAAGGCCACTGGTGGGGATAATTGATGGCAGGTTTCAATGTTCTGCTTCACATGTGGCAATGAAGCTGCATTTCCCCCACTTTACACGGGCTGGTAGTTGCAAGTTTGTCACAAGTCCCAAGCTGCACTTTTAAATTGTAAGCACAGAGGTGAAAGTATGAATTCAATTATAACTTTTTTTCCAATAACTATATCTCTGCAAAACTTCTGCATTCCAAAAAAAGTTTGTGATACGGTAACATTAGAAATGCTGATATGTAATTTTAAGAATTATTTCAAAGGATTTTGGTTACGTAGATTTTGGCAATAATAATATACTGTGTGCCTACTAAAACATTTTGAGTGGGTTAGCATGTGGGGCTAATAATAATAATAGTGATGGCACATAATAACCAAAGGGCAGAGTTTCAAATGTTTTATTTAATTATATTGCTAAAGTAGAACTTGAAGTTTGTCGATTTGATATGTGACACCAATATTTTTATAACTCATCATCAGTATTAGTGTCCATGGCTTTAGACAAATATAACTACAGATTAGGGTGTACTGATTTATCAGTGCCAATTTCCTTAATTTTGGGAGATCAGTGGCTGATCCTACCGTCCGATCTTATCGATCTCAAGAAGGTTTAAAAGTCAACAACTGTCTTTTTCTGCTCTCCCATCAGAGAGGTTGACTGGTCCACCAGATCATGTCATTTTTAGGCAATCTTAAAGTGTCCAAGTAAAAAACTTAACCAAGCCAGTTTTGATTAAATGTAAAGTAATCTACACATTGACTGATTTACCACAGGATTTTGGTAGATATCGAGGAGCAATGCCAGTAGTTAGGTTTTCTTAGAGCAGTACTGAAAAGGAATCGACTTATTTGTCCCATCTTTTCCTTTAATTCGTTTGTCTTTTACCAAAATTACTTCTCAAAATCTCTGTGTTTGAATAAACAGAATGTTTAAAAAAATCAGTAACTCAATATCCTTTATTCTTAGTATATTACTAATCAAGTTTATCTGCTCCCTGTAGATAGTTTAATGCCCTGGATATCGTGTCTGCAGGCTAATTCGAATGCTTCAAAAGACCTAGAGCCCTGTGTTTTTTAGTTCTATAAATAATAACTAGCAATGATTATTGCTCAGTCTGTCATGGATTTTTAACTTTTTAATTATCTCAAAACATTTTCCTGCATCACCTCTGGCTCTGTAATAACAAACAAAATGGACCAAGATAATTTTTTTTCCACCCCCACAGTGTTTATTTGCATAAATTTTGATTATTTTCTGTGTGGCATGAAACTGTGTCTTGTGATCGTCACAGGCACCTGTGCATTTAATGAAAACAAGTTCAGCAGAAAATCTTGTCGTAACCTCTGTCAAAAGTCATTCATCAAAATCTAGCAAGCAGAGACACTGTGAACAGCCAATATATTTCATGGACTCTATTGCTTTCTGCTACTAAAATATGAAAATTTTCTAATACTGGTTCTTGCCTGCTATAAAATCCCATCTGTGAAAATGAAACTATAAACTAACGAGTATAGCACTAAATGTGTAGCCTTTAGAGAAATCTGTAATAAATAAAAGATCAAGAGATGAATAAAATAACAGTGAAGTCACACAGCCTCTAGGCGTTCGGTACTTTCACTGTTAACATTTTTTGGAATTTGAGCTAGTTTTTCTGCAGTTGTGTATTACCCAAAAATATGAAAAACAGACTATCAACACAAATTAAAATAGGATTCAGGAACAAAAAGTTCATAAATAGTACAATGGTCAATTTGCTGAATAGAAATAGTAAAATAATTAAAATGTAAAAGTCCATAAAATAAATGCAGCATGTTCAAAATTTAAATTAAAAATAAAATCTGAACATCATTCACCACATTTTTCAGACAGTTTATTTTAACTTACCACACCTTGGAGTGTTTCGTGTCTGAGGTTGATTTCTTGACCCAGAGGCAACAACTAAACAGGAAACGGTAATTAGTAAGAACCAATACCAAAGTTTGTTTTACTAATTTGAGCCGATTCATACTTATGTTCATTAATACTTGCTTTTCTCAGCAGATGGACTCAGAGAAGAAGAGCAGATGAATTAATGTAGGTCTGTAACGGTGAGTAAACGAGGGGAACTTTTTGGATGATTTTTACACTTCTGCTGCACCAAATAACTTCAAAAATGTATTTCTCAGAGGCTTCAGACCAACTTTTGTTTTCCATTTCCGGTGAAGCAGAACAACGTTATGCCCTGCAGTCTCTTAACAAACTTAAACGAAAAGAACAGAGATTGACGACTGTGCTGAAGCCGACTGTGCAGCTTTCTTTGTTCGGCCAAAACCACAAACAAGTCCAGTCTTAATGATCTGTCAGTGGTTTCTGGTGGACTTTCTGTCAAGATGCCAAACAATTGTAGAGGCAAAGCAACTGTCAAATGTGGAGCCAGGACTTGGAAGGTTTATTCCAGAGTAAGTGATCGCTCGCATCAACACTCAGGCAATTGTGGTGTTCAGTGACACAAGAGAAAGGAAACCCCCCTGACAACCTATCCAACAGACTGAACTGACTTAGCTGTCTGAGGGGCACGTCTGCTTGGTTTGTCGCCAGGTGCTGCAGGCAGCTAGCTGATAACACAGATGGAATCGGCTGGAAGCAGTGCCTGTGCTGCACATGTGATGGCTATTATTGTTAAACTGTTTTCTGTAAGACTAAGAATTTTAGAAAAAAAAAAGCTCCTTGAGTGGATATTAAATGAGTAGCTTTTATCATGCCAAGAAAAAAAAAAAAAAGATGTCATGTTTGAGGTTATTTGAATGTGTCTTGTGATCTATTTATAAACAAACTAATGGGAATTTATAGCTCCAATAACATGTAATGTAGATTTTGATGAGTAATGGATTCTTGCAAGTGAGAGCTTTCATCTAAAAATGTTTTCATAATGGCAATTTCACGCCAGATCACACTGGGCAAAAAAATGTTCTGCACAAGCTTGTTGCGTTTCTATTATCACCCAATCAGTGATTTCACAGCGGGAACTATACTTGTGACAGACAATAAGTCCCCCCTACTGTGATGAAGTGATTGGACTGAGGCCAAATTTCAGACCCACACAGAGTCTTCACATTGTCTAAAACCTGATCACCCATTTGAATGATGAAACGAGGAATAATTATTTAATATAAGCAGACTCCTAATAGCAGAGCAGTGATTGTTTCTGTCAAGTGTTACCATGCCTTCCATGTCCTTTTTTTGGACAATGTCAAAATGTAAAATGCACAAGCGGATTTGGTAACACTTTATTTGAACATAACACCTGTCATGTCATGTTTATTACAGTGTCATGACAGTCTTATTCACCCCCCTTCAAATAAAGTGTTACCGCGGATTTAGGTCTGGACTTTAACTGGGACATTTTCTTCCATAAATTATTCCGTTGTAATTCTGGCAGTGTAAACTCTGCACTCAACACTGCCAGAACTACAACTCTAATGACTTTTTGTCTTCAACTGAATTTCATCTATCTTCTTCACAACTCTAGCCTGCTTTGGTGATGAAAAGCATAGTCACAGCATAATGCTTCCATTGCACATCACTCTGAAAACACCACACACTGAAACATGAAAATAGTGTTTTCAGAGTAATATGCAGCTTTGATTTTCTGCCACACAAAACGTGACGGTCAAAAAGTTCAATTTTGGTCTCTTCTACATGTTTGCTTTGTACCTTGTCCTGTAAACTTTGGCAAACTTCACCTTTACATTTTATGAACTTCTTTCCACAGTGGTCTTCTATTGGCCTTCTTTCCCTAAAAACCAGCCTTGTAGAGACCACAACTAATACTTTTATTGTCATCAGAAACTGCTTACAAATCAAAGTAGTCCAACACAAAACTAACGTGATGAAAGACCAGAAATCATGGATCATGACAGTAACTAATCAAAGTGTCCAATTAAAAACTCACTGCTGTCTTCTTCTTAGCTTCATCTTTTAAAAATCAAGTGTTTTTAATGTTCAGAGAATAAGATCTGCTTCGTAGTCGATGAATGATATGTTTTGAAATTTGGAACATAATGCTTTAATCGCAGTTACAGTAAAAAGTCCCTAGAATGGTTTTCAGATACTGACGTATTACAAACTTGCCTCCCCACCACTTAAAGGTTTAAAATCAGGCAAAGAATGTAAAATAAAAAAAACAATTTTCTTCCACAGCTTAATCACAGACAACTTTTTTTTACCCAAAATACCAATAAAACACTCTGAGCTTTGTGGCTTTGATGTTAACATGTGAATAATTTTTGGGGGTATTTTAATTAGTTTATGTTTACAGTAGGCATGAATCTCCATATCACAACAATTACTAAGTACTTCATGTAAAGATTCTTGGGATAGATTAGCTACAGCTTTGCTTTTCATCTTATTTGTTATTCCAGCTTCTTCTGCTTTTGCTGCTGCTGCTGATCAATCCCCATGCCTTTAGCCGATCTCCTGCAGAGGAATTGACTCACCTGCTGCTCATCTGCTTATCAGGTCTGCTGAGTGAAAGAAGTTGTGCATGATCCTCAGTTCTTTGCCTGACGTCTCGCAGTGGCAGCAGTAAGAGGGTGTTTTGGCTTGAAGCTATGTTATGTTACTTTAATGCTGCTACCAAGTGTTAACTTTTGGTTTCTGCAGTTCTGAAATCTTCTGTTTATCTCCTCTGATCTATATGAGGTGCACACTGACTCACATACTGACTTTACTGCTGCCTTCTGCTGAAAAAGGTCTGTCAGTCTAATTTATGTTGGGTTTGTTATGATCAAAGTTAGAAAAGCAAAAGATATTGTATGGATATAATCCATATGTGCAAATCATACTTTCAGTCTGAAATGAACAAACTATGCTGTTTGTTGTACACATAAACCAAGAGAACAACAAAACTCCAATACATTTAGACCTCTGTCTTGTAAAGCTCACTAGTGTTTTTCTCGAGTAGTATTCTCAATCTCTTCAGAATTAAGTGTTTCAGTTCATCATCAAAAGAACGTCAAAAATTGCCTCCTTGAACTGAAGTTTATTTTTAATGTTTGTTCTTATTTTGTTTATTTTTTTTCTTTTATGTTTTTGCTGTTTAAAAAACATCAGCCTGTCAAATTAGCCAAAAGGCTAATTCTAACTATGTTCTCTTCCCTGACAGAAGTGAATCTAACTCGCCTCACTCCTTCCACAGACCATGGAGTCTGGCTCTTCCCAAAGTCCCTGAGCCGCTCAGGTTCAGTTGCATTTATTAACATCCTGCTCCGTGTTTTGATTCATAGATTTTAAAACAACATAGAGAAAGTAAATATTTACTTCATTATAAATTTACTCTGGAGTGTAGTTGGTCAAAACATGTCTGCATTTAGGGTTTTCAGATATGATTAAATTGAGTTTCATATTTATTATGTTTCAAAGTCTGATATGGAATTAAAATATAAAGGGACGTTATTTTCCACAAACTACTATGACTGCAACCTAGTCACTAAGAGTATTCAGATTTATGAAAATCAACAGCAAAGTGTATTATTTCCACGAAGCAGTTTCCCTTAGAGATCCTTAAAATACTGCATTAAGAAGAGCACCTTTTTAACGTAGCACTTGAAAATCATTAGACTAATCCCTGTTCAGAAGTAAGATCAAAATATTGACCGCAGAATTAAAATGAGCTTTTACCTACATGCACACACTTGAGGGGTTAGTGGCATAAGCCCAAATCAGGCCTGATGTGCACTTGCTCTGCTTTTTTTATATTGAATGTTTTAATTGGCAGTTATGGCATTTCTGTTTGTGTGAACTTGGAGTCATAGTTTTCGTACTGTGAATATGGTTTCCTGCTTAAAGAAAGTTTAAGTCTTTAAAATATTCTATCAAACGTGAAATCCTTCATTGACAAATTCTCCACTGCACTGATTTACAATAAAATGAAGTTTTTATATTGTAAAATGAAAATGTGAAGCGTAATTGTTAGCACCTTGACCTCAGTAATAAGACGCAGGCCTTTGTGTCTTGTGTTTTCATTTGTTTTCTGTGGACGTCACAGTTTTCTCAGACAACTCCAGTTTCACAGTGTAGTGTAAAAACAATCATTAGTGCTGGAAGTGAGTAAGGGAGCTGACTGGGGGCTATAGTTTCGTGTTGCTGATGGATACAGCAGTGTAATGCAGCTGGATGTTTTCGCTTGGAGTAAACAGCAAACCAGAAAAGAACATGACATGTTTTCTTAAGCTGAGATGTTAACACTGTCATAGTTTTAGACATTTACTTTGGATGTGAAAGCCAGAGTCACACTTTGCTGCAGGTAACCATGGCTTATGTTTAAACCTTTACGCATCACTGTTTCTAAAATAAAAAATTCATCTAAATATAAAGTGAATTTTTCCTACCAACTGTGGTTTGAGTGTTGTGTTTAATTGATTTAATAATTTTAATGTTTTCTCATTGTTTATATATTGCTCTAGGATTGCAATAGGTTTTTCTCAGTTCAGCATTTTGTGTTTCATAATATTTGATAATGTAGTTTGCCTTTTTTTTCTGGTGTTAGTGTGGACTGTTGCTTTAGATCTTGGCACTTTATTTTAAATTTTTTGCAAAGCACTTTGTTTTAATGTAAGTGACTGAATGGCAAACTGAGTTTTTGACTTTTGAGCAATTATGTAAAACACAGATGCTTTAAATATTGAGCCTATCCCTAATTCAAAATGCACACATGTGCAGTATGCACTAGAAACATACTTGTGTTCAGCATCAGCAAAAGAAATCCTAGCTTACGCATGTAAATACATTTTTTTTAATCTCATTTTACTGATTGCTGGGTATTTATGTGCTGTAAAATCTGATCGTTTACTTTACAACATAAAGAATTAAGAAGTTAAAAGTTGATCAGTATGAATAAAATACTTGTTTTAATCTTTTTCATTTCATTCAGTCTAGCTGCTTCATTGCTTTTTCATTGTTATAGGTTTTCAATGCAAAAACCGTGTGAAAATGGGGCCCAAACATAATAAATGGTACTCAATCTATCGTGTGGTGGAGAAGAATTTGTGTAAAGAACTGTGCCTTTTGGTTGAGCAGTTTCAGACCTCCCATATGAGCCTTGAAAACTATGGGCTGTGGAAAAACTGTGATCAGAGAACAAATTCAACGTCTAAACAGTTTGTTTTCCTTCTCATATTTAGCTTGTAAGCCAAATTACTCAGTAAGTGTAGCATTTATCTTAATACATGTAGGAAGCTTTCTTCTGCAGAACAGTGCTCAGACTTCAGGGAGTTTTGTGAATGATTTTCTTCCCACATGCAATCACGAATGAAAACAGGTGTTGCGAGTGGCTGCGTCCGGTGCATAAACATAATAGCGGATCAAAGAGCTGGGTCAGGACTGGTTATTGTCTGTGTGTGGGTGCAGGAAGTCTCCATCATGACTAATGGGTCTGTGCCTCTAATTAGAGGACCAAACACGCACACTAATATGCACAGACACACACACAAAATGGATGATATTCAAGCTAGGGATTATCTTCTTGTTTAATTCTAACAGAAACAACTTTAAATGATGTTTAGTTTTGTCCACACCTTTAAAAAGTACTGTGTTAAGTGCAGTACTCAGGTTAAATATAAAGGGATTTAAAAAAAAATGTTTTAACTGAAGCTGGTGAGTTCAAAAGTTGTCAGATTGAGAGTGTGGTCAGAAGAAGATATCTTAATCTTGTTGTATCCACCAAAACAAGTGGAGCTGCAGTCCTGGTAAAGTGAGCACACTTTTTACTCCTAACATTTAAAGACACATTTTAGGATATATATTTTTTTCACCTCTAAAAGGTATATGGACTATAGAAAGAGACATACATAATGAGGTGGGGATTGTCAGAATTATACAAAAACATGTTTTAAAGTGGACTGAAGAAAAGAAAATACCCTGGTAAATCTCTTTTATGTGCATTTGAGTTGGTGAAATCAGAAGTGGCACAATAATTTGGCAATAAGAAATATTTTTGCCAGAAGAGTGAAAGATCTCAACATAAAATTTTATGCATCTTCTTTCTTTAAATCCACAGCATCCAAACAGTAAGCCTATACTGTTGTAGCTAATGGATAATGGTCCTGTACGCAGTTCCGCTCCCAAAGGTAATTCTGCCCACCGCCCCAATGGACGGCTCTGTGCATAGAAGATTGTTTTGAAAAGTTGATTAAATAACAATGTAGAACAAAAAAAGCAGAAACCTCCGCATTACACGTAGAATCAGCAACTAACTTTATCTAAATTTGAGTTGAAGCTTATATAAAAATCTAGACTATTATATTTATTTCTTGTGTCTGGTCTCATTCTGTCGTAGTTGATCAGTATAGCTGTGCTTCAATATAAATAACCAATGTCGGTAAGTTCTATTTTACTCTGTAGTTTGATTGTAGTTGTCTGTGTTGGCTGTCTCCACTTGTTTGGTAATATTTGTTTGTGTTTCACTTGTTCCTCATCTTCCATTTTGTAAAAGGTCGGGCTTCCTGCGCGCGCGCTCTCTCTAATTAGTGCGCGCGGACCTCTGAGTGAAGGTGGAGGTTTTTGCCCCTCGCTGCCGCGCGTCTCAGCGGCAACTTGTTCAATGGAAACTTTGAAAAACATAGGAAATATGTGGCACTTTGCAAAAATACTTTAGAGTAAATGATGCTGCCGAACTCTCCCGATGTCTGACGGGGGGGAGGAAAGCGACGGCGGCGGGAGAGCACATCTGTCGGAGTCTCCCTCGCCGCCTCTCTCTGTCAGTCTTCCCCGAGGATCTCCTTCCACTTCGCGGCCCTTGGACTTCTTCTCCTCAGCCTCTCCACTGCTTGGGGAATCGGACCCGCCTTTTCTCGCCTCCTCAGAGTGTCTGCACCCGTCTCCAGAGACCCGGGAACTCGGGGGCTCCACGCATTTCACCCCGCCAAAGTTCCGCCAGCGTGCCGTGGACTCCGGGTGTACCTCTCGCTCGCGGCCGGATGTGCGGATAGATGTCGGACATGAACAGCACGATGACCCGCTTCCCATATGGAGGGGACGCGGCGCGGAGAGCACTGAGCGCCTTCAGCACCGTGGACAGAGGCTGTACAGGGCTCCGGAGCTCTCGGAGTACGGGAACCACTTCTCTGCTGAGCACATAGAGACTGAGTTCAGCTCAGACAGCAGGCAATCGTGAGTCTTGACAGTTTTATTTCTCAGTTTTAATGTAGTATTTTCGAGGCATTGCGTAAAGTCTGTGCATTTAGGAACTTTTGCCGATATTGCACAATTGCAATTTGAAGGCAAACTCTGCATTGTGGGAATTTAATCACCGACGTCAAATCCCTCATGTCAACAGGTACAGGTCAGGTTTGGTGAGTTTAGGATCTCCGCTGACCCAGTTGCATCAAGCATGTGAGAAGAAATGCTTTAAACTCACTTCTACCTTTTAATGCGTCTCACGTCGAGAAAGTAGGGGCTTTTTTTCTGTAGAAGCATCAACCTGGTTAACTAGTAATAGCTTGAGATAAAGACTATTTTTTATTATATTTTTTGCATCTCTTTGCTCTTTCAGACTCACAGTGTAACTGTGTTTCGCCTGTGTTATACCTGAAAAGACTACAATGCAATGCAGCAATATATATATATTTACCAGTGACTATTATGATTGTCTTGCAATCAAACCAAGAGTTTCTACTTTTGCAACCCATTCTCACTGCTTAACTATGAGATAAGGCTCATCATTTTCAGCTTACAGCCACTGCTCCAGTGTGGAAGTGCTCCTCAGAGATCTAGGAACATGCACAATGGCACGTAATGAAAATTTAGCAGCTTATATCCATGACTATCAGAAGTTGGCAATGGCAGGCTTCTATATTGGCTCTTTGATCCTCCCTGGTCTGGCTCTTTGATACTCCAGTGTTCAGCTTTAAAGGTCTATCATGGGGAAAGAAACACATTGACTTTTACTAATGACTGTCACCAGAATGTGAGTGTTGTCCAAAATGCAAGCAAGAGAGGGTGGACTGGCATGTTTTTTTTTTGTCAGCATTACAATATAGTGAAAAATGCCTTAGAAAGTCTGTAGTTAGGTGCGTATTTAAATGAGACAAATTGATAGCTGTGCTTAATCGCTATGCTCATCTGAGTTGAAAAATTAATTTTCACACTTTTTAAGTGGTCTCCTTGCATTTGACTTGAAACCAGATTCATCCTCTTCTCTTTTTCATGTCTTGTTAAACTGTAAATGAGCTGGTATAAGTGGTTGCATGCACTGATAATAAATGACCCAGCGCTCACACCTTAGAGAGATCAGCTTCGAAAAGAAGCACATTCTGAGCAATTAAGATCAGATTGTAGAGTTTTGTTCAGAAGATATAATTAATAGATAAATAAAGGTGTAGTGGAAGTGATGCATGAATAAGAATATTATGGCCAAAGACAGTCAATAGAGATGTTTCCTTTATATTGGGGCATAAAATACAATAGGATTGCTTTAACCTCAACAGATTGCTTCAGTTTAATTACACTTTTTTTAAGATTATCGCTAATGTCTGTCCCTCTTGGCAGTGTGTTTAGTCTAGCAATCTGCTTAGGGCCTCTGCTGCATTTTGAACTAAATAACTATTATATGACATAGTAATATCTTATGTCCATTTTATTACTTGTGGTGACAGGACAAGTGGGCTTATTTGCTCACTGCTTTTGTGTTTCGGAACATTTACATGGACGCACATGTCATTGGTTCTTCATCTAAAGTTTTAGGGGCCTAATTTAAAGGAGTAGTGAAGACCAAATGCTGATTTTAAATTATGCTCTCATATTTTTGTATAAATGTTGCTTTTTAGAGAGAGAATCATCCTCCGAACAATGTTCTGTCAATTTAAGAGTGATCATTTGTCTTCAGCAGAAGAGTGTAATGAAAAGGATGGATGTTCTCAGTGCAGGACTCAATAGCTTGCAGTTTTTCTTCAGTTTGTCAAGTGCTACATTTATTTTCAAAATATATATATATATATATATATATATATATATATATATATATATATATATATATATATATATATATATATATATATATATATATATAAAATTTCCATACAATCTGTCTGTGATTTTGGACAAACTATCAGAAACACACATTTGGTCACCAAATCCTATCTGAAGGAAATTGGATTATGCGAGTATGATTAACATTTGCTTTATGCCCAATCAGGCAAATATAGAAAATTTAAATAAACTTGATTGGTAAATCCATTTTCATTACTCAAACTATGAACTAATTTGCTTAATGATATGAACATTCCCTCAGCTAAGTAAGTAATGGCATGGGTAATTGTCTACTATTGTGGTTTTATAAGTGTTCAGTATCCCTTTTGTCAAAGTTTTGCAGTAAGGCTGAACAGTATATTGAGCATTGTTATAGCATACAATAGCAGTATGTGCAATATTCAGACTGCAAAGGTCTGTTTAGAGTGTAGTAATTGTGGAGTAATATATCCAAATGATCAAAATCCCCCAGGATAAATGATCAAACTGAAAGCCAAATGATAGCAGTGTCTTGTTTTTATGTTACACTTATATTTGTACAAAATTAAATAAAACTTTAAAAGTTGCTTAAAGCCAGTAGTCTAGATCAACTTCTACACACCACTGGTTCTCTGGTTTGTTTAGTTCGATATGATCCTCTTTCACATAAACTCACTTTTTTTAAACTGGTGTACAAGAATGATCATACAATGGTTCATGAATTTTATGCTTCTTGTCAACAGTTCAGCATAAAATAAATTTTAGAATAATTTGATAATGTATGGTATTATGTGCTTTATTATAAAAATCACTTGGGGCTCCTGTTTCTGTGCCAGATAATCTGTCCACTTTTTTTCTAGAATGATAAAAATGATCCAATTTTAGATCCAACCTTGTGCAAAGTGTGAATGTAATCACCATATCATACGCAAGTAATGTAAGCAATCTTTCTCTCTTACGGCAATTTGGGGATTTTTGTCCCCAAAGGCACACAGACTGTATCTCTCTATTGTGTGAGCTTCCTCTTGTCCACATTGCTGTAATTCAGCTCTGCTATGATGCAAAAACATTCTATTTCTAGACCAAATTACAAACAATCAAAGATGGATGGAGTAAGAGATTAAAAGAGATGGGAAAAGGCAATTTATTACTTGACTATAAGTTTATCCAAATGGGCTGAAAGGCAGACTGTTCTTCTGTTTATCAGGAATCTTCTAAATGCTTTGAAATGCAGGAGGTTTTGGTGATGGCTTGAAGCTGCTAACATCAACTATAGAGTGTAACTCAAAAGCCATACACAGCTGCTGATTGCCGTAGGGCTAATAATTTACATTACATGTTGCAGGCTATGTTGACATTATGCATGGATAGTCTGACACCTTAAATGTACAAGGAATGAAGAAGAAAGATTTCCTTCTTACAGTGATTGGCGTCCTGAAATGTTGATGGTGTAAATGAAAAATTAAAACAATGCTGACCTTTAATATGATTTAATCACACACATTCGAGCACACACACATACACACCCTCTCTAAACCATGTGCATGGGATTTGGCATAGGGAGCTGTCTTCATTTTCTCGGCTCCACATCCATAGAAACCCTCAGGTGAATACATCTAGCATGAACGGGTTTCCATTTTCGCCGCCTGCCTTCTTCAATGTCCTGCTTTCTGTTCTCACACACACAGTCACGCAGACACACATACACATGCACACAAAGGGAGTCAAAAGGGAATTACAACTAACTGAAATTACAAGCCTGTAATTTAGCAGCAACGCTTGTTTTGAAACTGGACCTTTAGGAAGTTGTGTAAATATTAATGTCAATGATAATGGAATTATGTCACAAGCTTTTGTGGGAAATAATAATCTTTAAAAGTGTAGCTTTATAATAGCTTTACAATCATTCATAAGTACTGTAGGTTATTTTGCTTTTACTGTCTCTAGTTGTTTTGATTTCTTCTGTTGGTGACTGACAAAGCAAGACGTTGTAGGAAATAAGTTTTTTTTCACTCATTGATGATAGTCAAATCCCAGATCAGCGAGTAGTGTGTTTGAAATATCACTGGATCACAGATGTATTTTGTCATGCCAAAAGATATTGAGCAACAAAGTTTGCTCTTGTCATGCCAGTCAAAGCTCTGAGCAGCAGGAGGCTTTGACCTTTTTAGATTTGGTAACAGTTTGTTGCTTTAGTCAAGACTGGGCTTTTCTCTGAGATCAGGATAGAAATCTGTGTTAAACACGGCCATCGTTATAATCCACACAAAGAAAGAAATTACTCAGTTTTGTGTTGATGTGTCACAGCTCAGTGTAACTGGTTATACTTTTCTGACTCTTACAGCTAATTCACCAAATTGTCTGATATGTTAAACACAATTTCTCCTCCATCATTACACTGAGTATTGCTTTTACTGACTTCTGTTTTCTATCTTTTTCTTGCTCCCAGAGTGGAAGCCATGCATCGTCGGCACACCACACTGAGGGAAAAGGGGCGTCGCCAGGCTGTGCGGGGTCCTGCCTACATGTTTAATGAGCGCGGCTCTGCTCTCACTGCAGAGGAGGAACGTTTTCTGGATGCTGCAGAGTATGGCAACATTCCTGTGGTGCGCAAAATGCTAGAAGAGTCCAAAACACTGAACTTTAACTGTGTGGACTACATGGGCCAGAATGCTCTACAGCTGGCAGTGGGCAATGAACACCTGGAAGTGACGGAGCTGCTGCTGAAAAAAGATGGCCTGGCTCGGATCGGGGACGGCCTTCTCCTGGCCATCTCCAAAGGCTACGTCCGAATAGTCGAGGCCATTCTCGGCCATCCTGCTTTCGGTGGAGGTCTCCGTCTGGCTTTGAGCCCTCTGGAGCAAGAGATGCGAGATGATGACTTCTATGCATACGACGAGGATGGAACACGTTTTTCCCATGACATCACACCCATCATTCTGGCAGCTCATTGCCAGGAGTATGAGATTGTTCACATCCTTTTGACGAAGGGGGCCCGCATAGAAAGGCCTCACGACTACTTTTGTAAATGCTTAGAATGTGTGGAGAAGCAGAAGAAGGACTCCTTCAGTCACTCACGCTCAAGGATGAATGCGTACAAGGGCCTGGCCAGTGCAGCCTACCTGTCGCTCAGCAGCGAGGACCCTGTGCTCACAGCCCTGGAGCTCAGCAACGAACTGGCGAGGCTCGCCAACATTGAAACAGAGTTTAAGGTGAGGCGCTTGATGCGTTTTTATCCTTCCTTATTTTAACTACTTTGCGAACAAATGAAGCTTCTCTTTAGAACATACAGTACTTTGATGTTTTGCACATTTTTTCAGGTTACACCACAACATGGCATTATTTGAAAAGGATTTTATGTATTCACAGAGGAGCAGATAGTTATGATGTTAAAAGAAAATTATTTTTCATTTTCGGAGTGCTGTGTTCAGCACTCCGATGCACCTACCAAGTATTAGTTTTTAGCGCAAATATCTTGGTACATTTGAAATAAGACAAAGCTAAGCATGTGTCAGAGTACTTCATTATTTGCTTAAATCAAACTCTTATATCTTGCTGAAAAGTTACTTGTAAGTTAGCTTTGTCTTTTTTCAAGTGATTCTGCAAAACTAACAACTGATTTTTTTTTTTTTACCCACTTTCTTTCCAATATCTCTTAAGCTTGGTCAGAGTACATGCAGGGCATTTGTGAACATCACTTTTCAAGTATTTCCACAGAGTAACAATTAGATTTAAGTCTAGGCCATTCTAACACATGGATAAGGTTTGATTTTAACCATCCCACTGTGGCTGCATGATTAGGGTTATTGTCCCACTGGCAAACCTCTAAAGTTTAAATTTCTTCTCATCTGATCGGAGCATCTTCTTCAACCTGTTTGCTGTGTCCTTTATCTGGCTTGTTTCAAACTGCAGAATGACATTTGTACCTCACCCTTGTAGAAATTGATCAATCTTGCTACTTTTCATTACAGAGTTTCTGGGGAGCATGACTGACACATACTCCCTTATCGGAGGTGTGGATCTCATGCTGGAGAATGTGCTGGATTTCATTTTGCTGTAAAAATGAGCTGAAGGCAAATGCATGGCCTGCTTGACAGAATTTTGAGGCCTTTCTAAACAGATTTTAATTTTAAATGGATATTCAGAGCGCTTTGCTTATTGTAGGTTATGTGCATAAACCAGCTTTCATGTCACATTCCTTCATTCCTTTATCTTCTTGTTTTATGTCATTTTTTTTGCTTTTTTAATGACTTCTTTTGGTGGTGCAGGGTGGCTCGGTGGGAGCTCTCAATTTCACTGCACCTCCGGGTATAATAAAGATTATTCTATTCTATTCTTTCATTGCTTTTATAAATTGTGTAATACTCATACTGGCAAACACTCAATAAAACACTTGAATTTCATAATTGCACAAATGAAATAGGGAAAGAACTAGAAATCAGAGTGGCACGTTTCTCTGTATTTTTATAGCTTTACATACAAAAATTACAGTTTTAATTGAGGAGCTATGTAGTGCTGAAGCAAAGATTTCTACACTCAGTCTGTTATTCAACCTTCTTCTGCAATCATCAGTCTCTCATCTTTAATGGATTTTTAAGGCCCTTCTTTATTTTTAGAACTACTTATTTCCATTTCAGTATCTTTTCTCAGGTGAAACAAACCTTGTACATTGTACTATATTTTTATGGTCATTGCTTGAGTGTTAGAGCCAAACTGCTCAACTTTTTAAGACTTGAATGTTTCAGTAGCAACTCAAAAATATAGAGAATTTTAAAGAAAATGAAATAAATTTTATAACCCTTTTCTGCTTTCATCTCTCCAGGAGAAAGCTCATCAGTTTGAGCTGAGGGCAGAACATGTAAGCTATAAAGCAGCTGGGCCCATTTTAAGCCAGAGCTTGAGTTACAGAGCTGCCTGAATCCATCCGGAGCCTGATACTTTGACACATATTTTTTTTCCTGACCCAGATAAGCAAGCATTGACATAAAAGCCACCTGGCCAATGAAATACACTCCTGGATAAAAGCCAGGTATATACTTTCTAAAAAAGATACCTTCTAGATAATTACATACAACCATTATGATGATTGCAATTGTTTTGATCGTTTTTCTACTACGATGACATTGAGAAAGGAAAAAACAGAAATTTACATCAGTCAAAATGCTATTTTGTGCATTTTTAGTGAAATCTTTGCTTATGTAAGCTTCCTTTCTATAAGGTTTACCATTACTTTACTGTTGTCAGTGCATTCCAGTGTTATTACAGACATAATTCTTGTCAATAAATGTATTATTTTCCAAGCTTATATCACAGTCACAATTTCAAGGCACTGATAAGTTGCAAAAAGGCAGACTTGATTGATTGGCCTCAGTCCACAAATAGGTTTTGGAAAACATAAACAGCAATCATCTATATTACATACAATTAGACCAATGTTAAGACTCATGTAATTAAAAGCACTCTTTGTGATGCACCCATATCTTAGCGGAAATCAATGCACAAATATGTGTTATGCTCATTCAATCCCATCGGATTTTAACAGTCTATTATTGAGATAGTTTTTCAATCTCTACTTATGTGAAGTTTAGTTCACCTATTAATTTTTTTCTCAAGTCTATTAATTTATGTCTGTACCTACCTGTCAGTTCTCACCACTTTCTGACCACATTTGTGTTTGATATGCTGCCTTTCCGCTTGTCATTCCATTTCCCATCTCCCAGCAAATTAATGCGAGGGGCTCACCTGAGGGACCAGGGTTGTGTTAGGACTTATCTGTCTCATTACCATCTCATTACCATCCCCATGTCTTCTCTCTTTATTTATCTCCCTGTCTCCCTTCACATTATCTCCTCATTGCTTTAAAGCATCAAATAATGTCTACTCGGTTTGCTAATAGCATTAGTCAATCAACTTTACACGGGCAAATTACATGTGACAAATAAACATTTATAAATAGCCTAATGAGAAACAGATCAAACTAAATGTGCATCTTTTAATGGGACTGCTGACACAGAGAAATGTTTCTGTCATCCTAAGTCCCCCTTTAAACCGGATTATATAAGTCTATAAAAATACAAAGTTTTTGCACCAAAACTATCCACTTACTGTAAAAGTTGAAACACTCACAATTTAATTATTAGGTTTCTGGAATCAAAAGATGTTGCAGGGTAAAGCTTCTCTCTAACTTTGTGGCACATATAAACATATTCAGTCCTCTCACAGATTTAAATTTGAATGTAATATTTAAGTCTGATGATCATGTTTCTTTCCTGGAAGTAATACTAACATTTTTGAGTGTCCCACTCCCAGCCAAAGTGATGATTTGAATCCAACAGAGAATCTGAGATGGGAGCTGAAGATTAGGATAATGAAAATGAGGCCTCCCAACCTGAAAGACATGGAACACACTGCAAATGGTTAAATGAAAGTTATCATAACTCAAATCAGCCAGTGTTATGAATGACTTTGTACGTTTAGGCGTAGAATTGCAGCAGGAGGAAGTGACACATTTCTTTGGCTTCTTAATATCCTAAACAAAGCAGTATTTTATTTTTTCACCTGTTACAAAGTATCTCTAAAAATCTGTTCTTATTTTCATCTGTCAAAAATCTGTCAATCAGAAAATGACATTTACAATCATTTTCTGATTGTATATGTTGTTTTGTGTGTTTGTGTGTTTGCGTGTGTGTGCGTGTGTGTGTGTGTGTGTGTGTGTGCGTGTGTGTGTGTGTGTGTGTGTGTGTTTATTTTTATTGGTTGATATTTTAAAATACGTTGCATCTGCTGCACAATGCTTTGTTGAGGTTTAGAGACTAAAGTTTTTTCTCTTCCAAGAATTTAGTATTCTTCTTGGTCATCAAATTGGCTAAGACTTTTAGGCAGAAACAGGAAATACAACAAAAGCGACTTATAGTAAACTGAACATCCTTCCATTGTCTGTTGTTGCTTTTCCTTACAGGGTCACTGTGGGGCTTGTGACTGTCTCCAGCAGTCTTTGGGCAGTAGACAGATTAAACAAACACTGAAATAACAGTCATGTTTTTGGACTGTGGGAGGAAGCCAGAGTACTCAGCGAGAACCCACACATATATGAGGAAAGCATTCAAACTCCATACAGGAAGATTTGAGGCCGGGATTCAACCCCAGGGCGTCTTGTTGCATGGCAACAACTGCTACATCATTCAGCTTTAAACTGAACTTGTTCTCTTAAAAAAACTAAGGAAATAAATATACATTTTGGCTGTTAATTTTATGCTAATGTTTAGATTTTATATTAAAAACTTGATCGGAAATTATCCAAATAAAATAAGTCCCTAAAATGAGGAGAGACCATAAAAAGATATACTCTTTCCATGTTGGAAGCTGGTAATTGCACATCTAAAAAAGATCTGGTACCAGGTGCTCCAAATCTCTTTGGGTGTTGCAATCAAGCTATGCCATCAGCTCCCGTGTCATCTCAGAGCCACACAGATGCATAATCATAATCACAATCACGGCATACACACAACCACCACAGCTGTCATATCTGAGATTTGAAGGACAGCTTGTGAACAGCAGCCTTTTTTGATTTGAGAAGCCTCCAAATTTACATCATCACAACCCAACAATATTCATTCCCTTTTGTGTATTTCTTGGGTGGGAGAAACTTTGCTTAAATTTGAGTAGTTAGAGCTTTTCTCTAGTTCATAAATGCAGAAAACATTCACAGGCCTGTTTCCAAGCAGACATGTTGACTTGAAACAAGCTTGTAATAATTAGCAGTAGATCTTTCATGTGTGAATGGTTATCGGTTGAATCTGTTAAAAAAAGTAAATAAAAGAACTTAATTTTGATTGAAAGTTGGCACCTATTCTTTGAAGAGAAAATGTCTTTCACATCAGATGTCTGATTTGCAACACAAAGTAAATGGCCGTCTTTCACTAATTTGTGAGAGCAGAACTGGACTTTTAGCATTGTGGGATTTGTTGTAATGACTGTGTCCTTACTCTGGTGGTTCAACCTTTGGATAGAAGCATGTTACTAGTTATCTTGTAGAAAATAAACCTAATTTAGTTACTGTATCCTCTGATGTCTGTCTTAAAAAAGTCTAAAACTGATATTTTTATAGACTTGATCCATTGTGTGCTTTGCAGATTTCAACATGTCTGAGCTTCATCCACCTATCCAGAAATAACAAGCCTCTGTAGACCTCGCAACAGTCTTTTCTGATGACTGGAAGCTCTGAGTTAATATCCTAAACATTGGGATAATATGGAATAAGTGTGTGTAAAAAAATCTCAGTAGTGTGTATGTTTCTAAAAAGAAAACAACTGCGAGAGAAAGTACCAGCTGCATTTCCTCTGGCAAAATATCTGTCGTCAAAAAATGCTGAATTTCTTTTGTTCTTAAGTTACACATTAAAGGAAGATGTGAGTACAGCTACCGGCACCAGAACCCGCCACAGTGACTTGACATTTATCATCAAATATCTTACTTTTCAGGCTATCAATTTTGCATGTCAGCCTCCGGACAAAGGCACCCACACTTTTTAAGAAAGTGCAGTGGGGAAGGAGTTATTTCATTTACACATGTCTGATTTTCTGTTTTAATAGATTTTGTTGATTTTAATGTTAAAAGAACCAGGATGCAACACAAAGCTAATTGTTGAATGAGTTTAACTCCCAGTAAAATTAGATTTTTGTTGCTCATATCCAGTTTTGTCTTGTTTATCCCTCTTGGGTTTGTCAGAGTTGACACCTATTAACACAGATTAAATAACACAGGAAAGACAAGAGAGAGTTGGATTCTGAATACTCGCGAGGAGAACAGACAGAGATGTGCTTTCAGTTACAATCTGCTACCGCTCTGAAAGCACATTTGCCTGCCCCTCTCTTTTTATTGTCTTTAGGATCCCTAATCACATATAGCGCTGTAAGTCTAAAGGGAGGGGGAAAGACACTTAATCACACAATTACAGCGCCAATGATTATCACTAACTAACAACACAATCTATCTTGGACTAGATTATCCAGTTCCTGACACAGGGTCAAACAGAGTAAGTTGTACGTCTTCATGGCGATGGTTATACGGCTATCTAAAGCAGGGCGTTCTAAAGAACTGCTGTCACTGCTCTTCTTCAGAGAGGCCCTCTGAGAAAGGAAATCAGAGTGATTAACAATACAGGAACATTTCTTAAAAGATATGACTAAACAAATAAGAGTACATAAAGCAAGAACATTATAAAGGTAAAACAACATTTGATAATAATACCATTTACCTAACAGGTTCCTCACCATTTCATCTGTTTCACACCACATCATTCAATTTTAATCTCATGAATCTTTTCTTATCTCATATCCTGTAAAAAAAAAAACCATGCATCTGACATTGATATTGGATTTTTATACCCGCATCATCTGTTTTTCCCACCTTGCCGTGTAAATGTTGTTGCTTATCAATACGTTGTTGGTACATGTAGCACCCTGATGTATTGTCTTGAGATTAAAATGGATTTATTTCAGCAAGCTGTCTAATGGAAACACAGACCAAACAGATGTTTCTAACAGATAGTCTAAATTATTTTTCCTTTAATTGACAGACAGTGATGAGTCATCTAACCTGCGTTATCAAACACATTTCTCTCTAGTTTTATCAATGTATCCAAGGAAATTGCACACTGCTCCAGGAGCTAACATCACTATTTTATATTCAGCACAAATGATACAAGTTATGCTTGGAAGAACACAATCATCACAGGGGTCACACACCGAAGGAATGCAAATGAAGTTCATGATCAGTAGGTGAGCAACATGCAGTTTAGATTTTTAAAAACCTGGCTGTGGAAAAAATTGGTCTAGCAAAATAAAACTTAACACACTTTTTGACTTTTCAAAAGAATTAGTAATTTTTTTTTACTTTTATTGACATTTCATGAATCCTTTGTTTTTGTAAAGCTTTGCAGGAAGTTCAACAACAAACAAACATTCTGACCTTTGTACTTTCTTTTTCCTGTCTTTGACCTTTTTGAGGTAATAGACGAAAGGATGGATGAAATTTGAATATCACTGAAAAGCTAATTTATTTCTGCACCATATAAATTAATTACACACAGTATGATGTTTTCAATTCTTCATTTTTGTCAATGATTTATCGCTTACAGTTAATGAAGACTGAACATTTACAATTAGTGTATAACATCAGACAAAAAAAGGAAAAACTTTTCTTTACTATTGAAATGTAGGCTTATTGAGGTTGGTAGTTTAAAAAGGTGCTTTTAACCTGACCAGCAACCCTAATCAGAAAACATTTTCTAGTTTCCTGAAATGTAGCGCTGCATATTATGATGTTGGCTGAGATTTTATTTTTTTCTCCCTTTTCTGACAAAGGTAATCTTGAAATGAGTCATAAGAAGAAGTCAAGAAATGACAGATGAACTCTTAAAATTATTTAACACCTGAGTCATTTTATAATTGCAAACAGTGGGGTTGTAATTTATCATGTCAAAAGAGAAGCTTTTTCAAGTATTAGTGGTAAAAGGTTCAGGAACTTTAAAACAGTGTGAAGTGTGAATGTCAGTTGAGAGAATAAACCAGCAATTTGTCTGAGGTGACATTAACACACACACGCACGCACACACGCACACACGCACGCACACACACAGGGCATGGTGTCAGAACCCACAGTCTCACACACATTTACTGATGTGTATAATCACTCATCACGTACCAGTGTGACTTTTAACCCAAAATAACCTAAAATCCCACAGTCATGTGACATTTTTTTAAAATTTGTGACATTGTATGAGTTTGTGTTGACATCCTTTGCAAATTGTAGAAGTGCCTGGTCAGCAACTGTGACAGAGCAAGCTAATTTTAGAAAGCTTGCTTTTTGTCACTGAAGATAAAGTTCACTAATTTAACAGTTTAAAATAACTATCGTTCAGACATAAGTTGTGAGGACAAATTCATAATAAACATATTCTGCTACATTTCTGTTACATCTGAAATTAAGCTGTCAAATTATCAATTAAAATCCCATGTGACATATAAGAAATGTACAGAATTTTCACAGTGTTGTAATTAATGCACATTTTAATTTATGACAAAATAATTGAACTAACTAATCTGATTCAGCATAGAGTATGTACATGAAAGGACTGAAGATGTTTAACCCTCCCACTGTCCCAGAGGTTTTTTGCTCTATGCGCAGTCCGGCAGAGTCACACTGACGCTGTGTGCGCTTCTACAAGGTTTTTTGTGTGTGTGTGGTTTCGGAAACTTCCCCACTGTCCGACCGTGACATTTGCTGCACTCCTCCTGAGGGTCACACTATAAGACTGCAGGAGGGTTAGCAGAACTGAAAAATTAACATAATGGGTTATCGTTTATCTATTTGGAAACTGCTGATGCAAGTTTCTATGTCCAACATGCAATTTAAGACAAAAGTCATGTACAGAGACACTGACGCAGACGGTGGAACTCAAAATCTGTTTCTCAAAATGAGATCCATAAAGTATATTTAGTCCATGCAATATATTGTACCATATAATTGTTTTTTTTATCATGTGTAATAAAAAAGAAAGTGGTGGAAGGTTACTAAAAACACTGCTAAATATCTGTTTAACTGCTTGCATTGTGTAAAAGTTGTTTTTGACATTATTTGTGATTCTGACATTATTAATTGTTCTAACGCCTCTCTCTTTTGCAGAATGACTACCGTAAGTTGTCCATGCAGTGCAAAGACTTTGTGGTGGGTGTGCTGGACCTTTGTCGAGACACAGAAGAAGTTGAGGCCATTTTGAATGGAGATGTGGACCTATGCCCACCAAGTCCCTACAACCGGCCCTGCCTCAGTCGCGTCAAGCTGGCCATCAAATATGAAGTCAAAAAGGTACGAATAGAGTAAAAAACTTTAAAAACAGGAAATTGCTAAGCCAGATATATAGAGTAAAATATAAACAAGATTAAAACAAAGAACAAATGAAGTTAAGCTCTATTTTTGATAGCATGGCACTCAAAAAAGATTAATTCATATGTTTGATATTACACAATGTTGTATATTAAACGACTGATTAAAAAAATATCAAAACTGTTCATATTTTATTAGGTCAATTTGCAGTCTTGAACTCTTCTCTGTCTATACCCTTATGTGAGTTTAAACTTTTGACATGCTGTTGATAAAGAGACAAATAAAAATGTTTTTCCACTCAAAAGGATTTTCACTCATCCTTTTGGGTTGTATCCCATTTTATATGATAGTTACATGTTAATAAGCTAACCAGCAGAGTTATGAAATCAAGTTGCCTTCACTGCAAAATCGTATACCTTAGATTGTAATGGATCTTTAAAAGCTACAGACAGAAATCCAACATAAAAAAATACTTTCTAAGCTTAGTAAAGCCACCTGACATAATCCAGTCATAATAGGGTTTGTTGAGGACATGTTGCAGTTCAACAAAGTGTTATACAAAGAGCTTAGAATGAATGTGTTATGAAAGGATAAATAAAGCTTACTGTCTATCACAAGCTACACAGAGAGGAAAAGCCAACCAAGCATAAAATCGTTGCAGAAACAAGATTTTATTAGTAAACATCTATGCAGATTACAAAAAAATCTTAAGAAAAATAAATTTCACCAGTAAACATAATTCATCCTTCATCCAAATGATATAATATCATCCTATAGACAAGATATTTGTAATATATGTATATATATATAAGAATCCAGCTCATTCTTTAGACTATATTTCGTGTAACACTCAATGGCTCTACAAATAATAAAAGTAAAAAAACTGTAGCATGTTGCTTAAAAAATAAATATATAGTTCAAAGCTTTTCCGCTACCTAAGACATGTTGGCTGAGCAATCACTTATATTCCTTTCAACCCACTTCGTCCTAGAAAAGCCAAACCAACAAACCAAAGTTTGAGTTTGAGAAATACATGGAATACATGCCATGCTTTTAGGATTAATATAACTACTTAAGAATATTGAAAAATTTTGTAAAACTCTTTGCCTGTTATGTGGTCAACTGTTTTTAACATGAAAATTAATTACACAAGTATCAGATTTATAACAATTATACCCAGAACAATGATAATGTTCTGAGTAGAAATTCATATCCAGCTATGAACATGATTGTAAAATAGATGTCAAGCTGTCTATGCAGATGGACATCACCATTCAGATTGTTTTTCCAAGTTGCAAAATACAAACATATAATGAGTGTGCATAGTGAAAGAGAACAATTGTTTATCCTCTTTCCTAAATTGAAATTAGAGAATAAATGTCAGAAATAATTCATCAAGGGTAACGTTGTTTTTTAATGAGGGGTAGTTAACATCAGATGGATCAAATTACATTTTGAACCAGATTTAAAAATTCATAAATTTTATACATATTTCAGCAAAAATAATCTTACTAAAAAACATAAATTGATTTACAGATTCTTGTTTCATTTGGTGTATCTGTAAAAAAGCTTCAAACCGTTCATGGTAATTTGGGTCTTGCATTAGCGTTTAATGAATTCAGCATTAGCGCCTGGATCATTTAATAACTATGTGGGTAAGGATGATGTGTTTGTACAAAAAACAAAAACAAATTTGAAAACTTTTGTTGTGCCTGTAGAAAACCTAAAGTAAGCAACTGACAGGCCCCTATGGGAGAACTAATCCGCGCTGAGCAGAGGTGGCTTTAAAATGTCAAATCAAATCCCTTTCCCCCCATTTCACTTCACAGAAGTCCCGTTGGCGCATATTTCAATTTGGCATCAGTGCTGTATGTTTTTTCTGAACCATAGCTAGCCACGTGTATGTTTATGTTAGAAATTGCTTTCCTCCATCTCTGTTATGAATGTGTGTTGGGCAGCAAGGAAGCTGTTTGATGCTCTTTTTGTTTTTAACCAGTAAACAAAAGCATCTCCAGTAGCAAGCTGCTAATTACTGAAGTTGCAGGGATGAGAGACAGAGCCGTAGGAACAAGGTGGAGCATGACTGTTGAGCTCGCATTTCTGGACACAGGCAGCATTAGGGGTATATGGGTTAGTGTTATGTTGTTTTTTAACTGAACTGCTGCACAAATACACCTTATCAATGCATGTTGCTATTGTCGGATTTGATCAGATGAATCCAACCCTTCTGGGATGGAGGTGAAAACGACTGAGATGAAAACGTTTAGGCAACAAAGATGTAGAGAAAGCATGTTTGAACCAACAGAAAATCAGCTCCTTGCAACGTTAAACATGAACATAATAACACTTCCATATGGAATTTGATTGTTAGGTTTAGCCGTTGACTGAGCATTGATTCCTTTCCATCCCACATCCTTCCTCCAGCTAAAAGAGAAGCATTTACTCTATTTGTCTCCATAATACCTTTGCTACCTTTCATTTATCTCCCTGAGTAATGTCATTAATTAATGTGTGCACTCAGTCAATGCTACTTGCTGCCCTCTTTCATGCTTTCCTTTGCAAATCATTCATTAAAGTGATTTCACAACCTGCTCAAAGACTTATATTCAAAATTAATACAATTCAAAGTCATTCATACATTTACAGCACAAATAACTGAGTAATAGATCTAGATCTTTGTGACTGAAAGTTTATTCAAATAGAACAGATTTTCTAACTTAATTTACCTAAATGAATAGAGAAAACATGTTCATTCTTTACATCTATCATTTTGGTCATCTTACACTTTTTGTTTAAGGTCAAAGTGCATATAGACACAGTTAGAAATGCTGCTTTTTACAATTTATTTTAGTATAAGAGTGATCCTTTATTGTCCTTTGTAGCAAAATGTATTTGCATCAACATCAATTTGACAAATGGAAACGTACAGTGGCACAATTAAGCAAATATAATACTTTAATATAATTGAAATAGTATTCAGTATTTTTCTTTATCAGTATCAAGTGTGACATTTTTGTATCATTCTCATTCTAATTACAGCCTTAATCATATTGAAAAAGTTTTATTTCCTGGAACATATTACCAAAGGCACATTTGTTTCTTCTTTAATTGCCTTTCTTTCATCTTGCTTTTCCACTTCCTTATCCCTCCTATTTCCACATTTTTTTTAAGTTTCTTTTTGTTTTTTGTCTTCAGTTCGTTGCACATCCCAACTGCCAGCAGCAGCTGCTCACTATCTGGTACGAGAACCTACCCGGCCTGAGGCAGCAGTCCGTCGGCGTGAAGTGCTGGACAGTCCTGGGGGTAACCGTAGGTCTCCCCTTCCTGGCTATTGCCTACTGGATAATGCCATGTAGCAAGGTAGGACCTGACAGCAAAGGCAATGTAAAGAAGTGTGGAGCACAGTCTTTGAAATATTGTTGTTTCTATGTGCAAAGTAACATCTAATAGAAACATTTGTCTTGGTGTTTTATAATTTTGGTGCATCTGTAGTAAGGAAAAATGGGATTGTGGACTTAAATAATTAATCCAAAGGTAAACATTAAGCTTATCACAGCCATCTTTTACTTGGCAGTGGTACTGTTTTTTGTCTAGTTCTGAGTGTAACTCAGAAATAGATTGGCATGTGGACGTTAGCAGTACCAACAATTTTGATTACGATATTTTAAAGATCTAGCATTCTTGTTCTGCTTGAATAATCTGCTGCTTTTGCAAATAGTTAGTAAGTTAAATGTTAAAGCTTTTGACAGGAGATGTTGAAAATATTTTCAAGTAAGTGTGGCTTTTTGAAAGGATTGCAATGAGAAAGTCTATTCTGAATTCAAATACTTTTGGAGCAATGTCTGTTAGATATACAAGACTGAAATAGAGAGCCACAGCTGTAATACACAGTAGTATATTTAAGAAATCAGCATACTTATGATCTGTGCACCTTGCAGTCACTGATTCAACCATGAACTCCTTTGTATACCAAAGTATTCCAGAGTCAAATGTGAGTTTGTTTGACAGCTGGAGTTTAGATGAAACCGGATCATGGAACCAGACTTTGGATTCAAACACGGCAAATTGAAACAGAATAGGTGAAAGTGTTAAGACCCAAGGTGTTGCAGTGGCTCATTCAGAGCTCATTTCTCAAATTAATTGAAATTCTTTGCTGGGATTTTAATAGAAAAGCTGTGCAGAAACTAATACAATTCATGAAAACCTTAATTAGCTGGAGTTATAAAGAGAAAAAAAACACCTTTATTCTGAACAGAAGGAGAAACAGAGAAAGTCAGACAGAAAATTACTACTTCAAGTTGTTGCTACTATAGATGTTACTATGTAATATATCATCATAGGACTTCTTAATTTTACCTTTAATTGTAGGTATTGGATGTCACCAGCAACCAATAACAGAAGAAGAAAAGCAATATACATAGAAATGGGAATTAGAGAATATTTTTGTTTTGAATAATATTCCTGGAGGACTGTCTTGGTGGGAGAGTTGTTTTTATTTTGTTATTCGTGCGTGCATGCGTGCGTGCGTGCGTGCGTGCGTGCGTGCGTGCGTGCGTGCGTGTGTGTGTGTGTGTGTGTGTGCGTGCGTGCGTGTGTGTGTGTTTTTAAAGTAATTTAACAGCTGGCACACCTCTACTGTCTGGTTGGTTGAAGCTAAGCTCAAAGATAGTGATGGACTAATGGTTCATTCAATCATCTTATTTTTTGAGATGGTTTTTCTCTTGTACTCATTTAGCTTTTGATATGGTTCATAGATTCCCAGTCTGTATACTAGAACAAAACTTCATCCAAGATGTACAGTGCTGTGAAGAAGACATGATAAATTTTGTTTTTTTTATCCTCCTTCAGGTTGCCAAACAGCTTTTATTGAAATGATTTCTTGATTCTGCAAGTCTGGCAGTAATTAAGCCAGTAAAATTGAATGGAGCTTAAAAAAATCTGTAAATAACATTTGATTTGTAACTTAACAAAGGGAATAGTCACTTTTTCATATAGGACCCAGGTGGTTTGGATAACATTTTTCTCATTCTAAACAAAAACATAATTTGAAAACGGATATTTTTCCATCCATCCATTTTTTTCCACTTATCCGGGGTCAGGTCATGGGGGCAGCAACCTAAGTAGGAAGGCCCAGACTTCCCTCTCTCCAGCCACTTGTTCCACCTCCTCTGGGGGAAACCCAAGGCGTTCCCAGGCCAGCTGAGAAACATAGTCCCTCCAGCGTGTCCTGGGTCTTTCCTGGGGCCTCTTCCCGGTGGGACATGCCCAGAACACCTCACCAAATAGGCGTCCATGAGGCATCCTTACCAGATGACTAAGTCTCCTCAACTGGCTCCTCTCGATGTGATGGAGCAGCGGCTCTTCTCTGAGTCCCTCCTGGACATCTGAGCTTCTCATCTTATCTCTAAGGGAGAGCCCAGACACCGTATGGAGAAAATTAATTTCAGCCACTTGTATCCGTGACCTCATTCTTTTGGTCATGACCCAAAGCTCCTGACCATAGATGGAACGTAGATCGACGGACAAACTGATAGTTTCGATTTTTAACTCAGCTCTCTCTTCACCGCGGCAGACCGGTACAGCGCCCGCTTCACTGCAGATGCTGTGCCAATCTGCTCCATTTTTCCCTCATTTGTGAACAAGATCCCCAGATACTTAAACTCCTCCACTTGGGGTAGGACATGCCCCCTGACTCAGAAAAGGCACTCTACCCTTTTCCGTCTCAAGAACATGGTCTCGGATTTGGAGGTACTGATCCTCATCCTGGTCGCTTCACACTCGGCTGCGAACCGCTCGAGTGAAAGCTGCAGATCGCAGCATGATGAAGCCAATAGGACCACACCATCCGCACGAAGCAGAGATGCGATCCTAAGGCCACAAAAACTGATCCTCTCAACACCTTGCGTCCGCCTCGAAATTCTGTCCATGAAAGTAATGGACAGAATCGGTGACAAAGGGCAGCCTTGGTGGAGACTGCACACAGTCCTGTTCTCCGAGCAGGACACCATTTATTGAAACTTGTGGTTGTGTTTGTTGGAGTGGAGCAAATGAGGTGAGAACATGAGTTTCCTTACACAGTCTGAACCAGCTTTTGACAGATTAAGATGTATGCCTTGAGGTTTAAAAATTACTGACTTCTCACTTTTTCATTACAGTGCCAAAGGCATTTTATCACATGTTCTTAATTTTCCATCAAGGAAATTATAATTTGTGGAGTGACAATATTGCAAAGGCCATGCACAGGAACTCTGCAAGCAGTTATGCAAATCTGCTCATCATGCTGGATAATCCTCTACCACCTCATCATCAAGTGGGGAATGCATGTATGTGTGCGTGCGTGTGTGTGTGCGTGTGTGTGTGTGCAAGATTCACAGACAGTGTTGTGCACCACTAGTTCATGCCTGGTCTTTTACTGATGAGTGTGTCATTTTGCAGGCAGTGAGAGCAGCTGATGTCGAGTGTTTGAGTGAGAGGATGGCGAGTGCCATACAGCAGAGAGATTCCTCACCACTGAGACAGGGATTCAATCATGACGGACTGTCTGTGTTTGATCTCACTGTGTCACGAAAATATTTGTGTGTGTGTGTGTGTGTGTGTGTGTGTATGCGTGCGTGAATGTGCGTGTGTGTATGATTACTTTTAATTATGAATCAGCCAACCGATGAGGCTGGATCTGACAGTCTGTAATTTGTGACACTGGAAAGCACACAAGAAGCAGTCCACTAAAATGAAGTGTTGATATAGGGATGTAGAGGCTGATATTTATTACTATTAATTACATCATTCTGGTTGCTGGATTTATCAGGTTGTAAAGACAAAACTGTCTTCTCAAGGGCAGAAGAATAACTACTGCAAAACAAGAATGTAAAAAATCTAGATTGGCCTCTTGTATGCACTTTGATTGTCAGGTTTAGATTTTTTAATTCGAGTTGGTTGATTCGGCCATTCCTTGAGTTTTATTTTCTTTCTCTGAAATTGTTTTCTTGGCTGACTTTATGATTGTTTTCTTGCTAAAAAATGTACCTTTGTTCATTTTCAGATTCTTCTTGTTTCAGCACATTTCTCCATACATTTGCTACCATCAGGTTCTGACTATCAAATTCACTGCTGGTCTTTTATTTTTAGGATGATGTTTAGTGCCTGTTCAATTATTTCAACTTGTTCAAAAGCTGTACAGCAAACTTTAAACAAATTTTAACTTGTTTTCCCTTCAGCAGTGGAGTCTTGTGCTGTAAGTTACTTGTTAATGAAAATTGTACCTGCTAATTCCAAGTCTTAATGGAGATCTGCCTAACAGTCATTTGCTCATGGACAATTCTTTTTGATTATTGATAAAAAAAAAATACTGTTTACGTACGGGAAAACTGACTTGTACAGTACAGTTCTGCGTGGTAGTTGAATTTTAAAATGAGATAGCTAAGGCCTCAATGTGCTGCAGAGAAGCTTTGATGTTTTTATGTAACATTTTTGTAACGCCTTATCAAATACAGCTATCAATACTGATTTTATGGAAATTCAGCAAAATACTATTCAACATCTAAGATGTAATTTTCCTTTTATTTACATTTCTATTAATGAAGTAGGAAATTCTACATAGAGAGCAGCCGAGTACAGAGAAAACAAGTGACTCTTATGTGAACTGGTTGAAGCCTCCAGAGATGAGTCTTAGGTGTTTTGTCAAGGATTAACTTGGCTCTGTAAGTCTCTGTTTGGCTAATTAAGTCGGGCTGGGTGTGTGTGAGGAACATGGACTAAATAAAAATAGGTTCTGCTGGAATTATGGTGGATTTGCTGTTCTTATCTTGGAACATAATTGCAACGCAGTAATTACAGAAAGGCTCTCTGTTGATGGTGATTTTGAAAGCAAACAAAATCAATGATATTCTGACATTTGCAAACAGTTCAACATTTGTGAGCATTCATCCAATTGATTTAAAACACAAATATTTAAGTTTAAGTTTGAAAAGTGGCTGTTCTTACCTTTTTAGTTTTGTCTGGAGAATCAAAATACAGTTTTCTACAAAAGTACACCTCTTATTTGGTGCAGGTGCAGGACCTTCCAAAGCACAATGTAGGTGGTAGCTGATGGCGCCATGTTCTGGGATCAAAACTAAATCAAATTTCCAACAGCATGTGTTAATTCCAGATCTGTGCTCCTAGGTAACTTGATTATTTTTAGACAGAAAAGGTAAAATACATTATGAAGTCTCGGTGTTATTGAAATTACTGAAACATAAGAAAGGAGCAACAAACCAGAGGCAAGCACCCATTTTTTGTATTTTCTGTCTCATGTTTTATATTCAAATTACCAGCTGGAAAACACAAGCTAATGAAAATAATGTAGGTTGCTAACTTAATTTTTTTATTCTCATTGTTATGAAAAGTTTTAGCCAAGTGCATTTGACTGTAATATGTTGTAAATGTTTTTTAATTATTCCAGCAAAAGATACTTTTTTTTCATTTTTTCCCACCATTTTACACCATATAAAAGAAATATATGTACATATACAGCATATAAAGCAACACTTCATGGCCTGAACTTAAAATGATGCAAGAACAGCACAAATTTTGCGGTAACACTTTATTTGAAGAGGTGTGCATAAGACTGACATGACACTGTCATAAACATGACATGACACCTGTCATGAACAAAAAGAAGTCTTTATAAATGTTTATGACTGTTGTCATGAAGTGTCATTCAGTAAATAATGACACTTTTAATGTAAAGTTGCTCTAAAAGTTGCATTGAAAGTTTATTAAAAATGCCAACTTTGCATTCAATTTTTATAATTTACAAAATCATGCAAAGTTGGCACTTTTAATGGACTCTCAATGCAACTTTTAGAGCAACTTTGCATTAAAAGTGTCATTATTTACTGAATGGCACTTCATGTCATAAACATTCATAAAGACTTCTTTATGTTCATGACAGGTGTTATGTCATGTTTATGACAGTGTCATGTTAGTCTTATGCACACCTCTTCAAATAAAGTCTTACCAATTTTGCTAACATACGTTTATGACTCCTCAGTTCATATCACAAATTAGAAAGTACTTTATATCTGTTGATTTTACAAATTCTTAAAGTTATAAAGTGCTGTGCTCTGTGTGATGTACATAAACAACTTAAAGGTTAAGACCTTTATGTTTAAAACCTAAACATATAGGTTTATACGTGTTGAGTTTACAAATACTGGAAGTCATAAATTGCTGAGCTCTGTGCAGTGTGCATAAACAACTTAGAGGTTAAAACCTTTATGTCCTTGAGAGTAAATTAGATATACACACAGTGCTCACACATGTACATATACCAAAATTTATTTCTGTTACAGTCAGTGCAAGTTTTAGTGCCACTTGATAAGTCAGAGAGCACTAAAGCTTCCTTGTGGGTCTATAATTTCTCGACTCATTGACCCTCATGCTTTGCGGTTCTAATGCATTAAGAGAACAAAAGCCAGATCAGTTTTGGCCGTCTTATGAGGCTGACGCTGAAGTTGGACCGATCTCTTTAATGCATCAGCAAAGTGAAATGAAGGAGGCCAGATCTTTAGATAAAGTTTTACAGGGTTAAAAATGATCAGGCAACCTTTACGTGGCTTGATGTAGCAGTGTGTGTTGCATCCGTTCATCTTCACGTGTTACTCTGCATAGAGCGGGTAGAGGTGTCCCGTAGGTAGTTAATATTGAACACAGCAGGTTATGAGACTGGCAAATGTTGAGATCCCAGAGGTCTATATATGGCTGCGAGTGTGAGCATGTGTGTGTTTATAATCGCTGACATACTGTGGTGCAACCCTTGTGGTATTTTTTAACACTTTTTGCTCAGTACCTTCCAGCCTTTCCTCCTGTCCATATGGTGCTTTTCTGTTAACTGTTGATTGTTTGGCAGTGAGTTACTCTGGCATTATGTTGCTTGAAAAATGGATTTGAAAAATGGAATTAGAACAGCTGCTGTTTTCCTGCTAAGATGGGTTTGTAGTGATGCTTTCCATCTTTTCATCTCTGAGGACCAGAATGTGTGTAACTCCTCAGAAAGGCTGAGTTACCTGAGGAAAGATAAACAGATGTTGTGTTTGGCTTCAATTTTAATAGTTGAAAAAAATGCTTTAAGGTTGACTCCTAGGTAACTAATCAATTTTAAAACATTCCTGTTGCGTTTTTAAGACATTTTATTTAACAATATCTACCAACCACATATCTAAACGCAACTGAACAAGCTAAATCCTGTTATTTTTGCCTCCAGCTTGGTCAGATCCTCCGCAGTCCCTTCATGAAGTTTGTGGCTCACGCCGTCTCCTTCACCCTCTTCCTCGGCCTGCTGGTCGTCAATGCTTCAGACCGCTTTGAGGGCGTGAAGAACCTGCCCAACGAGACCATCACAGACCACCCCCGACAGGTTTTCAGGGTCAAAACCACGCAGTTCTCATGGACAGAGATGTTGATCATGAAGTGGGTGTTGGGTGAGTCGAATAATGCACAAATATGCTGATAATTTCACACATTTAAATAAAAAACAATAATGTTAGAATATTTCAAAATTTTTTTTACGTCCTTATGTCCACCAAGGGCACAACATATTTGAGGACACGAGACAAAAAGATAAGGGTTCAACAAAATATTTTATTCTTAAATTCTCTTCACTTTGGTTTTCTTACTTCAGTTTCTTCTGATTTTCTGTGAAGAAAATATAGTTAAAGGCCCTCAGATCCCGTGTCCCAAAAATAAAGAAAAAACCAAAACCCCAAAAGTATTAACAGAAAGTTGGACCTGGTGAGCCGATCAAACAGAACAAAACGGTACAGCATGGGGCAAGCCCTATACAGGGCTTTCGAAGCCCCTACTAGTACCGGACTAAAGCAAAAAAGATCTTAATGCAAAAGAAAGATCGAAAACAGGACAACCGGTCCCACCAGGCCAAAATCACAAGAAAAAAGCAAACAAACAAAGGCTAACAGAAATACCGCATGGCAGGCTGGAAGCGTCAGCTGCGGCCCACAGCGACTGGACGTGCGCGCACCTCGCCCGGTGGTGGTGGAGCGAGCGGAAATGAGTGGAAAGGCGGATACTAACATGTCGAAAGCCAGCCTATTTATAGACCGACCAACAGCGCCACAAATGAACGTAATTAAATGACCAAAAAAAAATTATCCAAACTCCAAAATATACTAACAAAAGTTCATACAACTAAACTCTACAAGAACACAAAGAAAAGAAATAGACGAAAATCATAATGTGCCCGAAGCACATAACAATGGAGTACTGCATGTATACACTAGATGTATGGAAAGTAAGAGAGTGAGGATACCAAACAAAGGTTTGTTTCAAACATGTCCTTTGTAAATGAGTACAGGTTCCCTTCAAGGGTCAGAAACGTTTTGCCCGACTTTCAGACATTGCATAATTAAAATGTCTTACAGCAACACACTAACCAAGTGGATAAAAGACAAGGTTATAGTTGTACAACCAATTATACTCTTTCATCTTCCAAAGATCAAACAGAGGTTACTGCCAGCATGGATTCAGTCCCATTCTGACTTGCCGAAGCAGTATTCATCCTGAGCCTTAATGATGAGCCTGGAGGAAAAGTTTCAGGTTCACCCGAGATGTTGTGCTGAGGAAATATTCAGAGAGCTGGAGAGAAGCAGAAATGAAGGAAAAGGTTGAAGTGTCCAAAAGAGAAAGATTTATAAAAAAGAAAAGTGCACAAGAATGAAGCGTGTGGCTCACCAAAAGACAAGCATGAGGAAGCAAGAAAATAGAGGCGAATGACAAAGACAAACTCAAAGGATAAATAGCCCACGGCGATGTCTGTCAGACCTCAGCTGCTTCCCATCTGCTGATATTCTCCCTCCCGTTTATTCACACATAACAACATTATAAGTGCGGTTTGTCCATGTTGGTTCTCATATGGTCCTGCTTTTATTTGCTTATGTGTAATAGCATCATTCGTCCCTCTTACGCGCTCATCTTTGGCAGCAGCTGTTTGTACAACTGTGTGTTACCCCAAATGTGTTCGCATGTGAGCGTTTGCACAGAGACTTGTGGCTTAGTTGCTGCATAATTTCATTCGCAGCCATTCTTTTGTCATCCAGTAATTGTGAAAGAGATGGTGCCGATCAGGGCTTCCTTTTCACTAGGCAATTTTCCCCTTGTTTGGCTCCGTCTGGAGAGAGACATAATGGGTTCACAGCAAAGACTTTGACTTTCAGATGTGTGTGTCTGTTTGTATACACCTGAGCATCAAATAGCATCTCTTAAGTGGTTTTATTTGAATGGAAAACCTTTATTAGCAGTTTATTCAGATTTCTGTCTCAGTTTATTTCTAATTTTGTGCTTTTTCATACATGTTCATCCCTAAATTGATAGATTTTCATACAGCTACCATTAACAGCCTCATCACCCTCATATAATGAGATACTGACGTTGATTATGACACGTTTCTTCTCCTTTAGGTATGATTTGGTCAGAATGCAAGGAGATTTGGAGCGATGGGCCCAGGGAGTACATCATGCACCTTTGGAACGTTCTGGACTTTGGCATGTTGTCCATCTTTGTGGCGTCCTTCACGGCACGTCTCATGGCGTTCCTGAAGGCATCTAAAGCCCAGCAGTATGTAGACATGCATGTGCCAGATGAAGACCTCAGCAATGCCTCACTGCCTGACGAAGTGGCTTACTTCACCTACGGTAAACAGTGGATACACTGTGTGTGTGTGTGTGTGTGTGTGTGTGTGGGAGGTGGGGGGGGGGCAATAATATAAGCAATGTTTGTTTCAACCGTTTGCTGAACTTTGCTTTGGCAAAAGCTGAGTTCCCCGTTTGTGGAAACTCTTCTCTTATGATGTTTAGCTATTCTTTTCACACAAATTGATTATTTGACATTGTTTAAAAATTGAAAATCTTTTCTGGGTTGATTATTTTCTATGCTACATGCATTGCTAATAACAAGCTTCAAATCAGATATGTACATGTAACAAATGCAGAAATATCTCAGCTTTTGACCTGAAACATTTGCACGTGGTATTACCATGCATATCTATACACCGGGTTGCTTAGATAGCTTTCTGCAGACTTCTGACCAATTTTAAAGGTATTTCTTTAAAAAGATAGGTCCAGGGTTTAAGTAAAAGAGCATCTAGCAAAGCAAATAAACTTCTTTCACAGTGAAAGGCAATGCAAATGTTGCTACAGTTACAGGAAATTATTTTATCATAGACATTTTGTCATAGCAGTTGATCAAATGAAGCATTTTAAAGATAGGGTCATTTCAGCCCATGGCCTCACAAGCACTGCCTGTTCTAAATGATATTGCTGCATCTTCATTATGCCTTGCCATTCTGGGTATATAAGACAGAGGAACTGGCCATTGAAGTTGTTTCACCCCTGAATTGGCCCTAGAGACAATCACTTTGCCTTACAATGTTGGAGATGATACGGTGACTCAGATTCTCCTTTCTCTCCACCAGGCTTTAAGCACAGACCAGGACTTCTGGTTGATCACTGTAAATAGGCAGAGTGGAGCAACAGCAGCATAATGAGCACACCTTAGCTGCAACATTTATTTGTGTGTAAAAATTTGTCGCATAATTTATCACGTTTGATTTTTGCATTGTGGTCATACGCAGATCCAAGTGATGGTTGAAATTAACAGAGCGACGAGTTACAATCTACTTTTGAGATTCTGCTAGATGTGTATTAGAAAAGCTTTATAATTGCACTTGTGCAAATCAAAAATGATATGGATGTTGCTTATTAATTGATATGCAGAGCATGACGTGCCAGGTGTGGCCTGCTTGTGATTCTATCAACAAAGTGATTGCATTCAAAGCTGCATATTATTCTATAATGTGAGCAATGATTAGAAAGTATGATATTTAGTGTTACTTAAATTTATGACAACAAGAAAATATCTGTGTGAATATTTACCAAGTAATTAATTCATTTAATGGTCCCTAACATATTTATGTAGCAAAAGGACTTCAGGCTGCAGGTAATGTGCTTATCTGCACATGAAAAGAAACTTCACTAGTGCTTCCCCCTGCTGGCTGGACTTTGTCACGACAAAAGACTCAGCAGATTGTTCTAAATAGATGCTAACAGACACAACAAAATTATAGATTTATTAAATTCAGCATTTTTAAGTTGAAGGTTAACATTTCTATTCCACACACTTCCCTTTGACTCTCAGCTTATCTTCATTACCTTCTGTCTTGCTGCTCTCCTGTCCAATTTAAAATATTTACTTTTACATTTCTGTATAATCAATTCTTTTTTTTCCCCCTCTCCTTTTGTTTGCTTTTTAACAACATTTCCAAGCATTCACTTTCATTCACACCCTTTTACTGAATATTTCTCTGCTCTGCAATCAGGAACATTTGAAAAAGCAATCAATATGCACATGAGGACAATGGTAAAATGTACAGCATGTTTGATTAAATTTTAACCCTTTATCATTTTTACAGCCAGCAGACCTAAAGGACACAGAGCCATAGCATATGTGTATCAATTCAAGAACCAGTAACAAGGGGATAAATTGACAAAAAAAAAATTAATTACTAGCAAATTAAAAATACTCTACCTTGCAGAATGCTTCAGTCCCTCCCTGTTGTTTTTTATTGTATTTTTAAGAAACATTTATGTCTTGTGATCTTTTGAAGTGATTATAATTAATCAGATCGTTTTCAGAAAGCTTCTTTTACCTAATTTTTTTGTTTATTTGCCCACCTGAATTTGACATACAAAACATTCAAGCAGAAAAAAGCTGAAAAAAGTTTAAATAATTTTATATTAAAAAAATGTATTTAAATAATTTTGTTCGTATATCTTTTGCTGTTTTTGATTTTATCTTTTTTGTGTGTTAGGTATATTTATGTATGAAAGCTTTAGCAGATCTGAGTTGAAAACTAGTTCAGTATCATGTCTTGACATGACATTTTAAATTTATTTATGTATCATAGTTTTCTTTGTATCCCTTATAGTTCTTCCTCTATCTATTATTAACTTTTCTACCTTCCTTGAAGTTTTTTACACAAATTTCTTCCTTTCTTCTTCAGCCAGGAACAAGTGGCGCCCCTCTGACCCTCAGATCATCTCAGAGGGTTTGTACGCCATCGCCGTGGTGCTGAGCTTCTCACGCATCGCCTACATCTTGCCAGCCAACGAGAGCTTCGGCCCGCTGCAGATCTCTTTGGGACGGACCGTCAAAGACATCTTCAAGTTCATGGTCATCTTCATCATGGTGTTTGTTGCCTTCATGATTGGGATGTTCAACCTCTACTCCTACTATCTTGGGGCCAAATACAATCCAGCTTTCACCACGTGAGTTGAGCCTGGCGATGAGACTAGTTTGACATGTTTGAGGTTTATTTACCTTTATTGTTACTGTACTTTGAAAAAGTATTGTCCCTTACAGGCTTCTTCTGGTTTTTTTTAAATAGTTTTTCACACTTAAACATGTCAGGTCATCTAAAAACCAGACTACAAATTTATATTTTTAAATTGTGACTTCCTGTCCTTGATGATTAGAGAATGTCCAATCAAGAAAGATTTGTAAATACTTTTTGACATCGCTGTGTTCCAGAGGTATTCAGTTTGTGCTCAATCTGTGTTAATGCTGCACAAGTTAAAAAATAAATTGAAATCTTAAAGTCATGGTGCTCTTATAGAGGAAAGGTCAGTTTTTAATCGTTATGCATTAAAACCAGACTACCTGTTTGCATCATATAACACCTAAAGCAATAATATGTCTAACAATATATCTACAGGCAGCTTGGATATTGACTTTGTGTCACCGCTTTAGCTGCAGCAAAGATAACTGCCATTTAGTCATTACTTTCTGGTCTTCAATGTTCTGCTTTATCTTAAAGCAAAAAACAAAAATGACTGGTTGGAACTGACCTCTGTGGAATGAATTAGAATAAAAAAATTCAAAGATGTAAGAAATGTCCAAGTGAACTGAAAACTTAAAAAGGTTAATATCACTTTACATCAGCCTATATTTGAACACGTGATGGTATGAAGCAGATCTGTTTGAGCTGTGTTTTGGTTTAAACACTTTGATCCTACATCATCTATGTTTTTGGTTTGGTATCTTTGGACCGTATTAATTACTGCAATCATATATTACGTCCTGCACAATGTCACTTTCTTCCAGCAGGTCTATGATGTGTTTCAAACAATTTGTAGGAAAGTTGAAGTGAGGTAAGTTGTTTATTTGAGAATTTTAAATTGCAAAGAAGCTTTCAGCGACACTCACAGGGAGCTGTAAAAGCATTAATCTGCTTAAGTGTCTGTTCCTCCTATGATTATTGTCTGCTTTTTCAAACTGTTAAAGTGTTTACTCTTTAAAGGCAGCAAAACATAAAACCATTTATGTTAGCATTTTTCAAGACATCATCTACAGAGGCAACATTTATGGGGGAGAGAATTTTAACTTTTACAAGAATCAGCTGTTCCAACATCTCCTATAACATCAATTATTCTGTCTCTTACCTCTACATAGCTTTTCGTGACACTCAAATATCCGACTTTGTCGATGTCGGATATTTGTTTTAAGATATCAGTGTTTGACTGCTAACATAATGTTTCTGATTATTATCACTCAGATTTGACATAAAATAACCTTTTGTTTTTCCCTGCTACATATCACGCTTTATTTTCTCTAAGGAAGGGGAGACTCACCCAGACAAATTTATTGACACATTTAATGAAAATGTGCATAAAGCGTCAAAATAAACATGTATCTTATCACAGTTGCAGAGCTTTAAACTGTAAAAGGAAAGTAATAGAAATATTTTCTATCATAATCTTTTCTTGATGCTGTGTTCACTCTGGGTACTTCTAAAAGTATTTAAAATTATATTTAAAAAAATTTATTAACAATTAAAATAGTACATATTGAAAGAATTGAGATTGAACATTTTGTTGCATTCCTTCAGTGGATTGAATTGGCAGCTAAATCTACACCAATGGTAGGTTTATTGTTCAAAATGAGTAATCTCAAATTAGTTTAACAACTGGTTAACAACAAAAACACAAGTTTGGTTGGACATAAATTCGGGCATTAAGGTTTGAAACTCTTCATATATCCGGGCTGCCAACAAATGTATCCTTATTTGTATGTCTATGTTTACTTTGTAAATATGATCTTCATAGTTATGCAAAAAGTTATGCATAGTTATGATATGGGAAAAGTCAAATCATTGCACTACTATAATGTTTCACACCTAATTTCAACTTTTCACCTTTTTACTTTCTCTTTCTCTCTGTCAGCTAGATCAACAAAAAAGGATTTGTACCTGTGTTTTTTAGTTGAGTTGGTAATTCCTTTAACTTTTGTATCTGATTCATATAAAACAACATTTATTCTCAACCTAGCTTTGCATGTTCACTAATACTCTTTACTTTATACTTCCAGCTACTATAAAGTTCAAGCTACTTTATAGTAGCTTATAGTAGCCTGAACTTTGTCCTGTTGTAAACACTTATTGTTAGAACCTTTGTTTAAATTGTCAACTCAAATGTACATGGGGTCAAAATCCAAAATCTGATTTCAAATGTTATTATTCTCATATCCTTCACCTATCAGTTATGTGTACAATGCAAAAAAAAAAAAAGTATATATGACCTCACTAATCTTTGCAGTCACTTATCACAAGGAGCATAAGAGAAATTGTACTTTCTTGTTCTAACTTACAGCCATAGCTGTGCTGAGTGGGTGCATGTACAGTACCTCGTCTGCCGAGTCTCGGCACCCGAGTGGCTTTGTGTTCTGCTTGGCTGCCCACATGGAGCCAAATATCCAGACAATGTGACGAGCAGACAGAAAGAGCAGAGAGTTAACTGACAGCAGCACATACAGACAGGCAGAAACAAGGTCTAATGGAGTTGGAATTGAGTGTCAAAGAGATCGTGGCCACAGACCGACCATCTGACATTAATGAAGACTTCTCACAAAGCAAAGAACAAGCACAGCACACATGTGCAACTTTAGACAGAAAGAAGTGTAGAATCCAGTCTCTTCCTTGTTTTAGAGTATCTTCCTCAACGAAGGTTGTGAATTTTGCTCAAATAAGACCTTGTTAATGCATTACTGACCTTTGTGAGTGTCTTTATTTTTGCTGTGTAATGAGGTAGATGATATTCAATGAATTGCTCTTTCTACCTGTACACAATGTAGATTTTCACTTTCCTAGAAATTGATGTTGTCTGTTTTACCACCAGGGGTCAGTCTGGTATTAAATCTTATCCAGTCGGCATGTCAGAACAAAATATCTGGAGGCAGGCATGCAGAGAAAGAAATATAATTTTTTATATGTACATCTGTATATGTAAGGCAATATACTAATTTTTGTGTTGTACAACTAACTGGAAGATTTCAGGGGGGCTTCTAGATTGTTTTTAGCATAATATTCACTAATTAGAAGAGGTGGTATAGCAGCTGAGTGTTAATAATAGTGTGGCAGTGTCAAATCTGTCCCTTTTGTCCTTTATTCTCTTGCAAAGAAACATGTCCTAGTGTCCTGTTTTGTAAGCGCGTGTGTGTGCGTGTGTGTGTGTGTGTGTGTGTGTGTGTGTGTGTGTGTGTGTGTGTGTGTGTGTGTGTGTGTGTGTGTGTGTGTGTGACGTCAGATGTCTGAAAGGGCACGTTTGATGGAGGGATGAAGAACAGCCCAGTCTGATAGCTCTCATTCATAGAAGGGGGCGCCAGGTGTAGGAGGTAATGATACCCCAGGAGGGACAACTCAGGCTGGATGTTGCAGTGAACGAGGTGATGTGGAAGAAGGGAAGATTAGCATAAAAAAGTGAGGCCGACACACCGATTTCACTCAACTATGCTCACACTAATAAAAACTTGCACATGAACGCACAGCTTGATAGAGCTTAATGAAGACTGAACCACCCTTGTACGAAAACTGGGAAAAGCTTGAAGACACTTCCAATCACAGAATTCAAAATGTACAGATAAGACGCTGTTATCTGTATCTTATTATGCTCTGTTAAGAGCCCATACGCTTCAGTCAGTGCATACTTGTTCTTACTGTTCTTCAGAGTTTGTGTTGCTGAAACAGTTGCATATGTGCAAAGAATCTTCTGATGTTTATTCACAAACACTGACAAAGAAATTGATTGAGATAGAGCTTTTACACTCTGGTCAGCTGTGCATGACTACATGACACACTAAGAAAGATGGACGAAACAGAAGACATGTGACAATATGTCTCTAAGTTAAACAGAAGAAATATGAGAATAAATACAGAAATACCTCTGGGTGCCAAAAAGTAAGGCGACTAAGTTAATTAGAAAAAGGAGGAGAAAGATGGAGGGAAATGGAGGAGGATGACAGATGAGAGGAGAACCACAGGGAGCGATGCAGAGGTGGATTTTTTTTGGATTGGCTCTTTGTTCAGGCAAAATGCAGGAGACCTGCCAGAATATGTAGACAAAGGAAGAAGAACAGTGAAAAGAGGATGAGAGAAGGTCATGCAGACTGAGCAACAGCCATACATCCTCACAGGATTAGCACAGATTTAAGCGTAAGCATTTGGAAAGGTGGGAAGAAATCAGGACGTGAGCTCTGTGTATGTTTATTGCCAGCTGGCTCTCAGCGTTCGTTTTATTCTATAGCATTCTATCTGACACAAGCTGCTATTTGAATTTTGCCTTAAATAGTACATGAGTTTCGTTTTAGTGAATCACGTTTAAAAACACGCAGTAGATATTGATTGAAGCAGACAAGAGTTAATTAATGCAATTGATGAGATTTTTGCCCTCTAACCTTGTAAAGCACTTCAGCCTTACAGTGTTTACTACTAACCTGACGGACTGTTGTGATAGACCACATAAATAAGTTATGATTTTAGCTTTTCCTTTGTAGACCTGCTATATGTTTAGGGTAATTGTTCTATTTGAAGGTGAACTTCCATCTCGGTCTCAGATCTTTGGAAGAAAAGCTTCACGACAACAAGGTGCTGTTAGTTTCATGCTGGAGAGCGGTGGGCTCAGGACGAAGTGCAATCTTTTCTGCTTCACATACCGTCTTGCATTTAGGTAAAAAAAAAAAAAGCTGAGTTTTGGTGTCACTGAACCTTATGTTATCTCCTTTACATTCATAAGGGTACTTCTTTCAGCTATGGGTTACTTCTTTTTGCTTATCCCTTGCCAGATTTGAGGAATCTTCAACTAATAGTTATACTCTGAGCTTTAGATCACTGCAGCTCCTCTAGATTTAATGACCTTCTTTGGTTCCTTTTGTGATTCATGATTCAACAGTATTTTCTCCTGACCTAGTTGAGAGTAATTTAGGCTTCATAGTGTTTGTGCACTTCTGTTCTCATGCAAATGTCAGATAAATTTATAGAAAAGCTGTATTTTTATTGGAATAATTACAACCAGGGGGAGGATACAGCACAACTGCACAACACTCCTTAACATTTTTATTTGTAAATATCTATGAAAACCTTGAAACCTGTCCTTCCACTTGACAATTGTTTTCTACTCTTTATCACTTTAATTTCCATTAAAATACATGAAAGTTTGAGATCGTTGCATGGGAAGTGCTACTGCAAAACACCATGTACAAAATTCAATTATCTAAATAATAATCCCACCAATCATGGATGACAATGTGTCTGTTGGTAAAATTTTCTCAGTAAATTCCTGTCTTGGAGTTTTCCAAGTAGACGATGTATCCTGCAAGCCAAACATTTTGATTCTTGCTTTGACGTCAGCTGTTGCCCTTGAAAACATTGGTTCCATCTCAATGAAGCACAGAATGAAAACAGGTGCCACACCGCTCCATCCACACGAGGTACATAAACCTCTGCTTTTTTTTGTTGTGTGACTTTGTCTAGATGCTTTGTCAGTATTTATGAAAGGGAGGACGGAACTGTCAAGCTGATGGACCGCTAAAGAAAATAAAATGAAAAAGAAAATAGTAGCTAACTGTATTTACTTTGAACGACGTTGACAGACGCAGACGGATTTCTCCTATTTTTTTTTTTTTTTTCAAAGAAGGATAAATAGAGTTTGACATTACAAAGCAGTGTCCTCACAACCCCAGTGTAATTTGGACTTTTTTGAAAAAATGTAATTAAAATAATATTATTCTTAGGGGTATGATTTCATTAATTTTGTATGGATGGCTGTTTTTGCTATCAATCCACTTCTCTTTACATGGCTTAAAATTAAAGTTTAGTTTTCTCATGACGAGGAGTAAAATACCAACTAACAAAGAAATCCTGACTAACTTGCACTCAAAAGCAAACCAATGTTTCAGATTACATATTTGATGTCTGTGGCGATTGTAGTAGACAGAAGGGTCTGCCTCTCCTCTCGTCATTTCTCCTCCCTCTTCATTATGTGTCTGTTAGTCTCTTATCTGTCTCTCTGTCTGTGTGTGCGTGCTCACCCATGTGGCTTCCTGGTCCCTGATAGCCTACCTGGTGCAGCTGTTGTTCATCTCCTCATTACTGCTCTGTTTATCCTCTGTGGGATTTTTTATTTTTTTTACTTTTCACCATAACGTTATAGGCACGCCACTGGGACCTGGAGTCTGCTTCCAGTTCTCTTCCAGTCAGCCACTATCTTTTCCCAGCTCTTCAGCTGCTCTTCCGGTCTTTCTGGGAGGAATCAATATTCTCTATTTTACATTTGAGTCAAATCTTTTTAATATCCTTGAGGTAAAATGATCTCTGAGTGACCTCGAGGAAGCAGTAGCAAAGCTCTGCCATGAATCAGTGGATCAAATGATTCAAGTCCACCCTGCCTTTCTTTTTTTTATTTCTGCCTTTGTAATATGTTTTACAAAATGTTATTAATCATTTAAATTATTCTACCACAATTCGTCTGAACAAGGGAGCCTCTGAATTCAAAGTCGGTCATCTGAACTTGGTCACTTTTAATATGCTCCCACTGCTAAATGCTCTTGACTGTCATTGACCCTTTAATACTTTATTTTATGCAGTCATTTAGCAGATAAATTTGCTTCATTGTTATAAGTTACCTTAACTTGCCTCCGATACAGAGTTATTTATTGGTAAGAGCTCATCATCCTATGATAGCAAGTTGGAGCTTTAGTTTGAGTCCTCGCTGTATCTTGTCTGTCACTGTTAGAGAAAATCCTGCTTCTACAGAAAAGCCCAGACATCCAGCTGACCTCTCTGCTCGGTGTATCTTGACCTAGATGACATTTTCTGCACCTCTCTACACCCACAAGTCATTTTTACTGTATTTATCCAACAGGCAAACAAGTCATGAAAGAGTTCATTATTGGATTTGTAGCAGCAGGCGTAGCCTTATAGGCCTCTTGTCCTCTGTGGCACTGCTTTCCTCTCTATCGCCTTGTAAAGCAAGACTTCTCCATCCCTGTATTGATCCAGACTAAATACTAATTTCCCATCTATAAATGTTTAGTCCAACATTTAATAGCAGCCTTAACTCATCTCTCCATCTATAAACTGCCTTTGTGTGAATCATAAAGTTTAAAAAAGCTGTGCTATCAGTGACCGGAGCAGGGAGGTTACAGAGAGATTGCATGGTGAGGTTTAAGCTACTTCATGACAAACTGGGAAACTTCATAAATGAACGGCTGACATCGAATTGAGAGAATAAACTCCTCATTGTGTTTGAATAAGTCATGAAAAAAAAAAAAAAAAAAACTCCTGTGTTTATTTAGCTCAAAGACCCTCTTTGCCCTGTGGGCTGCCTGTCAGGCCTCGGTCTCTTATTGAACTTACCAACAGGGTTGAAGGAGCTTCAGAAACCTTCATTTGTAAACATGGAGCTGCCTCGCAGTGTGAAAGTTTATTTTTTCTTTTTTGTCTGTCAACTCAGATCAGTTGCTTCTGAGTTTTTACCTCAGAAGCAACTTTTACCTTTACTCCTTCCACCCAGCCATTGATATGATTTACTGGAGGCAGGGCTACCAATACTTTGTAGCTTAAATTCAATCCTCTCTGAATACTTTGCAACTCTCTAATTTGGGCCTTTCGACGTCAAAATCCTGGGAAACAATATAGTCACCAGCCTGTCATGTATGAAGATTTATCTCTTAACTTTCTCACTTTTTTTTGTTTCCCTAAGTTTCTGGTTGTTATATTATCTGCCACTGTTCCTGTGTGTTTATGCTCTGGTGGCTTCCTGGTACCTGACGCAGCTGTTGTTTGTTTCCTCATTACATACATGACATTGTACCTAATAACTGAGACGAAAACTGCATGGCCCAGGGATGCAAATATAAGAACTAAATGTGTTATTAGACCAAATAAATGAGAATGATTGTAATTTTATTTTTTTTTCAAAAGGCTTGGTGGAATATTTTTAGTTCACATAATGATTTAAGGGGTGCACCGAAACAGATTAATGGGTTGACGAGTTAGGCAGGGCCCAAAGCCAGAGTTTTCAGTGGCTTTTGTTAATCTAATTAGATCTGATGGTAATTTTAGCTGCACGCCCATTCAGCACTGAGTCGTCTCAAATCAAATAAAGTGGGAAAAAACTGACTGATTTCACAAGGAAATTTCCATCAGTGATTTATGTTCTCAGCAAAGAAGTACTATTACTAACCCAAACGTCATGCAAGTTAAGTCATTGCAGTTTTTAGAAACAGATTTTAGAAAAAAAAAAAAGAAAAAGTTCAACTTTGGTTTAGGCTGATTATAACACATTCTCCCAAAGTGTTTTCGGAGATTAAAGCAAATTAGCAAAAGGCTACAAAAGAAGTCAATGCAAATCAGTCGACAAATAGCTATGGGTGAAACGTTGGAATGGCACAGGGGATGATTGCAATGATTTGCAATGCTATAATTAACAAAAATAATATTTTCTGTTCTTTTTAAAGAATAATTGCTGCCTGAACAGAAAAAAATTATATATTTTTTGCTTAGGAAAGCAGACAGCCTGGTCGTCCATTCTTTTCCCAGTTTTTTCTGTAGATGTGTTCGTTTTGTACATTTCACATTTTAATTCTGTGACATTCCTCAACATCTTGCCCTAAGCCGTATCTCATGGGCGTAATTTCAACTACATATGCCCGGAAACACAAAACACAGAACATCTAAGCTAGCATTAGTCTTTAAAATTGCTTCACATCTTGTGAGAAAACAGAACAGGGCAGCTAGAGCCAGAAACCAGTCAGGCACATAAAAAAAGAACCTTAAGACATGCTTGATTCTGTAATTGCTCCTCTTTTGGCATCAAATCCTATTCTCTGCTAAATATGGTTCCTCTTAAATCTTGCCTGAAGTCTCACCACAACAGCCTCCCTTTGCTTTCCCTCTCTTTTAGCCTCATTTTGTATTTCCGCTGTCTATCACACATGCACACGCGTGTACAAGTGCGTGTAAGAGGCAAACACATCAGCTTATGTTGTTCTTCCCTCTTGGTTGATTGGCTCACTATCAGACATACACACAGATGCACATCTCTTGGGAGCCAAATTTATTTGTTGATTAAATAGAGAAGTGGATATGACCCCACCCGTCTGGTTACCATGGTGACATCTCTCTCTCGCTCTTTTTTTTCCCCCACAACAGGTAGATAACACTCAATTTAATATTTTGTCTGTACTTGCCTGTGTGACTACTTGTTTGCCTTTAGAGGTGTGGAAGAGCGGTGAATTAAACGTCCTGCTAATGACACAAGTGCAGTGAGATAATGAATAGGTTGCCAGCTGCAGCCATTCGCTGAGGTATGTTTGCATTTTCTCTGTGTTATACTAAACCCATAAAAAAGATTTGCTGAGGATTACACAAAAATTAGAAAATAAATTAAAAGAAGAGAACGTGACAGAAATAGGTAAGAGCTGTTTTGGTGAAAACGATGGGGAGAGTGATACGCCAGGAGAGGAATGGGGAGAACGCTGTAAAAGCAGTGAAAACATAATGAGGAATTGGGAGCGGGACATGGCCCCAAAGAGAGGCAGAGAGGAGCTGGAAACATAAAGCATGGAGAAAGAAAATAAGGGCTTGTCTCTGAGGCGATGAGGTTGATTTGGGCCCGTTGGTGATTAGGTTTGGTCTTCTCCCGCAGAGCTGGGGTGAGTCACCATTCTCCCACTCACAGACGCACGCCATGCTGCATGTGGCATGATTTTGGTAGAAAGAGAATGAGAAGCAGCATCAGTTTTTTTTTTTTTTTTACTGTTAGTGTCCTGCAGGGCTGAGTGTAAAGGTTTGTATTATTCACACCCTGGGACAGAAATCTGGGAGGTTGGCTTCTTTGGAGGGACAAAAACAAAAGAAAACAACTCTCCAAAAGCAAATATGGGGGGTGGTCGTTGCTTTGGTTTAGGTCAGACCTCAAGGAAAGTGATTTCAAATAGTCAGATTTCACATTCATGACTGTGCCTGAGTTTATGTGTGAAGCCTTCATGCCTTATGCAACCTTTTGTTAGCTGGCAGCTCTGAAAACAAACAACAGACCCATCTATTACGGATTCAAGACGACTCCTATGAAATACAGACACATGCAGTTTTAAAATGAATGAATCAGAATCGTAGCTAGTCAGAAATATTAATCCTCCATAATCTGAGGTATCAGGTAAATCATCCGTCTCTTCTTGTAAAATACTCTCATAAATGGCTGACATTGGACAAATTTGAATTTATAAGGGCTGTTGATCTCCAGGGATACATTTTAGATTTCCCATAATTGGACTTCCTCCCTGAGAGGCACCTCGCATAGATTTCAGTAAATTAAATAACCTGAAAACAAGATAAGCAAAACAAATGATGATACTCTGCAACGCTCCCTGCTCATGCATCAATATATGCCAGAATGAAAGCAGAAGCTCTTTCCTCAGTTTATACCTGCATCCATATTCTATCTGCAATGTTTCAGGTCGGTGCAGAGAGAGGTGATGCGTGGAGACTTTCCCAGTTGTACTGACATTCAGACACATTTTATTTTGTTAGATTTCCCTCCTAGGAGTCACAGTTATGAACTATTACTACAGACTTTAAATTTGAGAAGAAGCATCTATTCAGATCCAATTAGTACAATGCTGCATGGTTTACAGCTCTTCAAATTGAAAAAAAAAATATCTTTAATCAGTTGCTGGCTTTGTCGCCATTATCTTTTGATTACTCAAACAAGACAAATGGTTGCATTTGGTTAAAGAACGGGGAACTTCTAAGCTGTTGCTGCGAGCTACTTAGTTTAAGTTGCCTTTAAAGCAGAGGAGGGAGGATGCATTCCGCTAAAAATCATAGTCATCTACAGGAAAGTGAAACAATGAAAAGACACAACAATTCTGAAATTCATTTATGTGAAATTATTAATCTAAGATCAAACAAAACTCTAAATTTAAAAAATATATGAGAAAATTATGAACAGTACAGGGTCAGGAGGATGCCATGTTATTGTCTGACATCACTTCTGAGAATATTAAAGCCATTTATTCCCATCAAAAATAAAGTCCAAAGTGTTGAAATATTGTCTTTAAGCATAACATTATCTTTACCTTATTTTTAAATATTTTGTGAACTATAATGTTTTTGTTAGATAAACAGGTTTTATTCATATCGAACTTGTAGCTTTTGGCCCAATCAAAGGCCATGTTAATGCAGTGGTTCTTTGTCCAGCAGTTCACATAGAGTCACACAAACCAATTAAAATATAACAAATTAAAATTTAGTCAGTCACAAAGACTGAAAAAGTTGTTCATCTAAGAGAGTCAAACCAGTTGTGTCAGGTCATTGACTCACTGACCCTTCAAATAATTATTTTATGACGTACTGAACAGCTAACAACCAAGTTTTTAAAAAGGTTTTTGTGGATTTAACCTCACCTGAGGCCTTTCTGTGTTTTGTATTGCACGTTTCCCCATGTTTGGGTTTTCTTCAAGCACTCCAGTTTTTTTCCAACACTTCAGAAACACACACGCAAAGTTGATTAGGCATTCTTCACTGATTTTCAAGCTAATGAGGAAACTACATGTGGAAGAATGGTCAAGCTACCTGTTCTCTCTTGACAAACATCACCATTTGTCATTTGCACATTTTGCATGGGTTGCTGTAGATATGAAGTGTCTGTGATGTATCATGGAAGTCCTGCTGTGGTATTTCCCAATATACCCCAACCACCTGGTCCAACGGATCAGTCTTCTTTGCTTCAAGAAATATTTAAAGATAAAACAAACAAAAACACGTTATAGTTGTAGTAAGACCTGCCTTAACACCATAAAATAGTATTTTGTTGTCCATCAGCTGTCATTTATTGCAAAAGATCAGATGTGAATGCTTATAAAATCTGCTTTTATGTGCTAAGGAGCTGAAACATCTTAACTGTCACAAAATCTAGATCTGTATAAAGTGAAAACTCCAGTTTGTGTCCACATTTATTAAACGATAACACCCTCTGAGCCACTCTGCCAACGCATGAATGTCACATTTTTGCAAGTCTCCTCCTATCAAACTAACAATCTGCCCCAGCAGATGAGCAATGACTATTTATAGACTTGCCTTTTGGTGAGTGTGGAATTTTAATTGTGTTTGTTCCTACAAATGTCTGCTTAACAACACTTTAGCATTGGCTGAAACAAAGTTGTCTATAATTATCTCTTACATTTTAGGAAAACTCCTCTATATCGGGCAAGAGTTTCACAGGTTGGGAAGTAGGACCTTGAGACTGATTTAAAAAAAATAATAAATCATTAGATTAGAAAGATAAATGGGATATAACATAATCAAGAGTAGAAAAGTGACCCCCTTTTTGGGGTTGATTCAAAAGTCACATTTTGTTTTATCTTGTAAGAGAGACTCAGTCACTGGTCTTCACAGCGTGCCCTCCAAAATCACCTTCTTTAGCTCCTCTGATTGCACCAAAGCCTTTTGGATTTCATTATTTTAATAGTGCTGGAGGGGAAGTACTGATGGAAACAGCCTTGCTCCCTAGTCGCTGCCAGTGAGCCACTTAAAACCCAAACACGGTGGTTTGTGAAAGTTCTTTGTCGTTGGACACCTTCACAGTACACAAGATTTAATTAGATGATTGTACAGCAATCTGATGTGGAGATGGCAACTATTTAATCCATTATTAAGTCATGTTTTTTATGAATATTGCATAGAACCAGTAAATGTCTGGGTAATCTCTTTGTAGTAGTTCTTCCTTTTTAACTGCACTAATCTGGTGCAAACCAAAACCATTATGGCTTTTGTTTCTTTTAAAAAGAGCTTACAATTAATCATTGTATGAACTGCAAAATTGTATTTGTTCCCTACAAGCTAGAATGCCATAACTGCATACATTTCTACATGCTTTGTATTCTAACCTTTTCACGGTTTCACCCTGTAACTGTCTGATTTGTTTTTTTATTCTCCGTGCTGTTTGTTCACTAATGTTCTCAAGGACTCAGGTACACAAAGGTGGACTCTGTTCACTACTCATGTAAATAAGTTTGAAAACCATGTATTACTTTCTTCGGCTTTAAAATTATGCGTTGCATTTTGTTTGGTAAAATTAAAACAGAATATCTCTACCTTGTGGATGTAATGCCGCAACATAGAAAAGTTAATTTATCGTGAAAAGGCTTGTGAGGCACATTAAAATCTCCCACATCATTAGTTGTAATTTTAGTTAAGTGGTCTGCTGATGTCATACATCATTTGTTTCAGCTGAACTGTTCTAACCAAATAATGACCACTCCACACTCTCTCCAATAGCAAAACAATAATATTTCAGATTTGTTCTGCCATTCGGTTAAAATCAGACTCCAGGTAATGATTCAACTTTTATTTAACATTTATTTCTGCTGCATTTGTCATTTCTCTTCTGCAATTACTCTTTAATGCTCTCTTGATGTCAACTCACTGGCACACACATATAACCCCTTCATGTCATATGTGTTGCAGCCATTACAACTAATGTGCCAGTGACATGACAGAGCAGTCATTACAACTAAAGCACAGCCATGGCCTCAATTACAGCAATGGCATCTCATGGAAATAGCCATAATCACGGTTATAGTCCGTCTCCAACAGCAACAGCAGCAGTCTGTGAAAAACTGGCAATTTGAGAGGAGTGCAATGGCACAAAGAAAATATTCCTCTGTAAACCTTCTTTGCATCCAACCCAATTTTTTTATTGCTCAGCAGAAGCCTCTGTGCACAGAGGTTTGACTGAAAATGAAAAGTCGTTTCTTTTGAAGACATTAAGCATCCAGTTATTATCTCAAAGCTTTCTATGCGCAGTCATTAATTATGCTTTTTCAGCAAACTCATAAAATTCACAAAGAACAATGACGGCATGCCAACGTTTAGAGAACATTATAGAAATTAAATGATGCTGAACAGGCTAATTATAAATACTTTGCCCAAAATCACAGTGTTTTGGAAGATATGTGGTTCAATGGGAGAGCATAATCCTACATTTTCTGCAGAAGAGTAACAAAGTTACACTAGCTGCATAGAAGAAAAAAGGATTTATTTCCTCCCCGTCTTCTTCTTCTATGGTATAAAAGGTGAAGCACCCAGAGGATTTTCTGTTTTCAAGAGTGAGAAAGAGAAACGTGGGGGAAGTTGACGATTGTGTATGTTCCTGTCTGACAGACTCCTTTCATGCATGTGAGATGATGGTTTTTCCTCTGTGCCAACACCTAGCCTTTCTTTGTGTGCCAGTGGATGAAGTTTTTTTGGAAGACGCTCGCAGTTCCACAACCTACACATCTTCCCTTTCCACGGTGCTCTCTTACCTCCAAGCCCTCCAGCGGTTCAACCAGCCGGCTCATTCCTCCCACCGTGCCTCCCCTCTGTCATCTCAAGCCCCGTGCTTGCCTCTCATGGAATATTTCACGACTCAGATGTACATGAAAAACCGGTGCTCACAGGTCATGCAGCCTTTTGCTGTTGTGTCTTGTTGCTTGTTTTTCTCTTTTCAACCTTCAGGCTCAGAAACACAACTGGACGTTTAACTGTGGAACTCGGAAACTTCAGATATGTCCTTTTATTTATTAAACTCTTGATTAAGCACACTTGAATAACAGAGGAAAAGCCAAATAGAGGTTAAGAACTGCCTGTATTTCACCCACAGGGATAGAAATTCATTCAGTTTCAGTTGAATGTCAAAATTCATTCAACTGAAAAAAGTAATTGTGACAAACATGATTTTTTTTAAATGGGACACAAACTGGGTCAGTATGTGACATATTTGTTAAAATGAGAAGGGTGCCATCTGTTCATATACATTTCTCTTGACTATAAATATTATGTTTTCAGTATTTAGTTGTGGATTTGACCTGTTCTTTTTCAGGGAGGGATGATGAAATAACATACATCTTCAATGAATGAAACAAACCAAAGTAGATCCATACATTTGAATTAATGTCTATACTGACCTGGTTTTCAGCATAGTCCACAAATTTTCACTATAGTTGAGGTCAAAGCTTTCCAAATATTTAGCCAACTTTATCTATTTCAAAACCAATTTTGATGCATGTTTGGTGTAAGAGTCTTTTTAAAATTCTCAAATATTTAGCTGTTAATTTTATTTGAAGGTTAAAAAAATTTACAGGATGGACTGCTTCTTTATTAATCTATCCTCTTTGTAAAACATACCAGCAACACTGATAGCAACTCAGTCCCACCTGAAGATGCTGCCATCACCAGGCTTCACAGTTGTCTCAAAGTTCTTAAGTTTGCAACCCTCACTTTGAATCTTCTTTGATGGAAAATATGTTATTGACCAAGAACTTATGTGAAATAATCAAGAGCCAATGATAAAGCAGAGATGCTCACTATGGAGTGCATGCTGTACTCTGCCTCAAATTACTTTTTGCTTACAAAACAGGAACCATCCAGTAGTTACTTGTCTAAGCTAAGTCTCTTTGTCTCACCCGAACATAAAGCTTTTCTCAGTTGAACTTTAATGTGTCAAATTTGAAGTGGATGCTTTTTTAAATGGAGGGCTCATTTATCTGCAGACAGAGCCACTGTTGGTGTTCCAGCAGAGCCCTGATTATGATGGGCTTGAGCCTTGGTGATTTCTAGACTGTTTCTGATCCGTCAAACCACTTGCATTCATTTGAGTGACTATGTGAGTCAGATGGTTGAATGTTGGACTCAACGTGATGTGATTCTGAGCCAGAAACGTGTCACAAATGTATTGACAACTGCGAAAAACTTGTGGTTCAGGTGCAAAATGCTCCTGAGCCACATATGTTAATTATCTATATATTTGAGCCTGCATGTGTAATTTGGAGTATTTGTGGAGTAGAGATAATTATCTACCAGATGTGCATCCAATTCTTTTGGCAAAAAAATTCATGAAGGTTGTTTGTTGTATAATTATTCCATCCAGAAAAAAAGATGGTATAATTAAAGTATTAAAAGTTATAAATTAAAATACTGTATGCAAACTTCTTACAAATTTTCATTCTGGACAAACTTTTAATATGCCTCCATTAACATAAGGTGTCTGCTTTGCATAAAGTTTGGCAAAGGGTTAAAACTTAATTAACTTAGTTTGAGAAGTTAATTATCTCCTAAATGCTGCAGCTGAGTCATTGTCTGTTTTTTCATGTGTACACAGTTGCAGCACTCTGTGTGCAGCAGAGGCAGAGACGGGGTTGTGTGTTCAAATTGGACATGACTCATCACTCCTGCCTCACAAATCAAACAGCATTAGATCACATATTGTCTGTCTTCATGTGTGTGACTCAGCAACTAGCGCCTAAGGGTGTTTACCCACACCTGCACCCTCTCATGATTTCACCCTCCCGTCTCTCTTTTCCCTCAGGGTGGAGGAGAGCTTCAAGACTCTGTTCTGGTCCATCTTCGGGCTGTCTGAGGTGATCTCTGTGGTGCTGAAATACGACCATAAGTTCATAGAGAACATCGGCTACGTGCTTTACGGAGTCTATAACGTCACCATGGTGGTGGTTCTCCTCAACATGCTCATTGCCATGATCAACAGCTCGTACCAGGAGATAGAGGTATGCAGCAGCGGCTCGATAGAGAAAAGGGCAGGATGTTGTCAACAAGTCAATAAGGATCATCTGGTATCAGTGATGTGTCTACAAGAGGATTAGACTGTGACTTTAAAAAAAAATGCCATCAGCTACTGAAAATCAATCAAACAACATCAGACTCTGTCACAGATAGAAAAAATTCAAATATTTTTTTTTTCCCCAAAGATATAAAGCACACAGACTTGTTGTCAAACAGGCAGATGTTGGGCTGTCTGCCGTCGTAGCACTGTCCTCTAGAAGTCAAAGTGCTCAAGCAAGTCATAGCTATTTGTTATTCCTGTCTCTCCTGTCATCATCCATCAGCAGACTCACCTTGCTTCTCTGTTTGCTCGTCCCCGCAGGAGGATGCAGACGTGGAGTGGAAGTTTGCCCGCGCCAAGCTCTGGCTGTCCTACTTTGACGAGGGTCGGACCCTGCCTGCCCCGTACAATTTGGTTCCCAGTCCCAAATCCTTCTACTACCTGGTCCTCCGCATCAAGTCGTGCCTGATACACCTGTGCAAGGCCAATGGCCGCCGCCACAACAATGAGGTGGAGATGGGCATGCTCCACACACAGGCCAAGGTCAAAATTTTGCATTTTCTACTGACAGTGTTTTGCAAAACTGTACATTGCGCACCAATAGAACCTTTACATATTTTGTCACAATAGACCAGAAACTTCAATGTATTTTTTTATCCGGATTTTACAGAATAAACCGTTACAAGGTATGGCATAATACTCGAGCAGAAAGAAATTATATGTGGTTTTCTTTGTTAGAGTTTTACAAATGAATATTTGAAAACACTTAGAAGTAGAAGTGCATTTTGCAGAAACTCCAGCTGCATGCCTTTTGGGCTTTGTGTGTACCAGCTTTGCACATCTAGAGACTGAAATGTGTGCCCATTGTTTTGCAAAGTAGCTCTTGCTCCATCAGATTGGATGTAGAGTTGTCCTTTCAAGCCATAATACAGATTCCCTGTAGAATTTAGCTCTGAACTTTGACTGCTTGAATGTCCTTTTATTTAAATCACTCCATTGTAGGACTGGCTGCATGAAGGAAAAGCCTTTTGCAGCTTCTGATAGGTTTTGTCCTGGCATTGCTCTACATTTAACAAAGTTTACATTTTACTCTTAACAGCTTCCTAGATCACGCATGCCACATTTTACAGATCTTTATTTGTTTTATTTATTTTGATGTCCTTTATATTTCTGTATATATCTTGTCTATTTTCATAAGCCTTTTATCAGTTCCTATCTTTGTGTTTCTTGGAGTTGATCCATCTCATATTACAAGTTTTAAAAGCAACTAATTTAAGTTTATGTTTGTAACTTGGCAAAATATGAAAAAGTTCAAACTCTTTAAGTACTTTTTAATAGGTTTTTCGTACAAAATGAGATTTGCAATCCCTCCAGCAATGTTTTCCTCTGCACCTTTCATCTAAAGTCATTTTATTTCTACCTCTTGAATTAATGTAGCAGGAGATTATTAATTTAAAAGCAGCTTATTCTGTTACCTTCTTTTTCAATACCATTTTCAGACAGTTTAATCTCCGTTTTATTCTCTAGTTGAACAAAACCTGCTGCAGTGACTCTAATTATAGACTAATTTGTGCATTTACTGTACTAAATACTTCCTGTCAAATTAATGTTTTCTGATTTCCAGTGTAGCTCCATATAACTGCCATAATTATAGTGAGGGAGAATGATAGTTGCACAAAAAACAAAACAAAAAATCATCATTGTTTTCCTTCTATAATTAGACATCTGTCTGTGTTGGTTGGTTGTTTTTGAAAGTATAATCTGTATATTTAGGAAACATTACAGATTTAAGTGGAGCGTCCCTCTAACTCAGATCTCTATAATAAAAAGAAAGTTTTATTTTTTTAATTGGAAACACCAGAGAACATTTAACAAGGCGTCAAACGTAGCATGCTAGCCATCATCCGCAGGCATTTCCTCCGCCGGCCTCCTCGGCTGGAATGGCTCACCTCACCGGAGCTATTAGTCAGGCCATTGCTTCTGCCTGCGTCTGCTGAAATGCCCGGGCAGATTTCGGATAGGGACAAGATAGGCTTCACCCTGCTGCCTCTGTGAGTGTCTAAAACCTTCTGCAGACCTGACAGTTTAACCAAGGCAGAGGCAGGAAGGTGCAGGAGGCGATCAATGGATAAGCCCACATTAGCCCACAGGAAAGCGTTGAGGATGTCAAGCGAGATTTAGGAGTGATGGGGTGGTCTGTCTGAACCACCGATTCGTTTCTTCTCTCTTTCGGTGCTTTAATTGTGATATAAAGATGCATATGGGCACTAAACTAAAAAAAATGTTTTAGAAAGCCAGCTGTGCCAACTGATTGCTTTAAAACTATGTGTGAAATTAAAGTGAAAGTCAATGATTTGATGTGATTTTATTGTGCTGGTATTTGGCTGGTAACTGCCAACCTGGACTTTATGTGAATCTTAAAGTCCAGAATTCACATAAAGAGAGATTAACACAAACAGAGTCAGGATAGCCCAGCAAATCGAGCTTTTAATGTTGACTAAGAACTACAGGAAATATATTTAAGCATTGCCAGTTGGCTTTGGGGAGACTTCTGCGTAGAAGATGCCTTCTCAGCATTCACATAAAACTGGAAATTTCTGTCTCATCTGGGTGCAGCTGCAGTAATGTGGTGAATAGATAAATAAGACGGATAGCTGAGCCACTGGCTTCAGTTCCTCTGCAGAAATACTTCTCTTAAAAATAAAAAGAAAAAAGTTCTTCTAGTTAATAAATAATATACTCTTCATAAACACTTTTGTAAAGTAGCACAAAACCTTTTCTGTCTTTTCTGTTTTTTAGGCTAATGAAATTATCAAAATGGATTGTAATTATTTATTTGAACTGTTCTTTTTCCAGGGTGGCATAGTTCTTAAACAGTCAACTTCTTTGATTTTTAGCAACATGTAGTCTCCTGGGAGTGTCATTAATCTACAGGTTCTCATAATGTGTGGATAAAGTTGCAGAGAAACCAAACGCTTTTACTGACATTTTGGCTGCTGTTGGCAGAAATAGTTGAGCTCATTTAACTGGATGGACTTTATTTGTCCCAGGTAACTAAGCCTGTGTTTCTGCATCTCTCAGTTTCTGTTTAACATAAACAGGGAGTGAATGGGCGCTGGGCCAAGAAAGACACGCTTTCTACAAAATCAGCACCTTCTGAAATTTGTTGCTGCCTACATGGGCCAGCCGAATTACTGTTGTAAAATCATTATCAGAGGAGGTAATGAATGAAAGAACCAGAAGTATGTTTGAAAGAGTCGGCGTGAGATTTTAAATCTCATGTTTTGTCTCCGAATTTTGATCCAAATACAGAAAATCACATGAACATAGAATTAAAGTTAAAAAATGAACAAATTTGTGACACTCAAGTGAGACCTTTTATAAAAGTATTTATTTATTGATCTTACTTTCTTGCTGATGAAGCCTTACCGTCGGAGAGTTGACAAGAGATCTCCGGATGGCAGCAGAGACAATAAAACAGAGTAGGTGGTCGGTACAGTTGTCATTGCTTCCTTTGTGGCTTGGTGAGTGGCATGGCAGACTGAGGGTGGACAGGTAGCTATGGACTGTTTTCTCTCTCACTTGTTTTTTTGGCAGCTCAACAGTGAAATGGGTGACAGATGCAGATAAGAAAGTCCAGCAGTTCTTCTCATAAAGTTAAGCTCAAGGCAGGCAGACATGTAATGGTGATGTCTGGCTTGAGACCAGAGAGTACCGAGATCACACAGGCTGGAACTCAAAGACGGTGCCAGGGTTTTTCCAAAGGTGCACAGAAACAGTGCAGGTTAGTGACAGGCAAGGCAAACTTGGAAATACAGGAGGGTTGGATTTCTGCAGCCATAAATAAAAATTAGGTGGCAGGATGAGAGAACGTTTGATGGAAGAAAAAGAAAAAAAAACATCTGGGAATATGCCAGGACCTTGCTGATGGCTTCTTCTCTGCAACTTGAAAAGTCACATGTTAGTTGGGATTAATAAGGAATTTGTAAAATGTGTGGATCAGAAAAAATAATCCCAAATAAATTAGATTATGTTATATTATCTGCCTTCCCCTTGAAATGGTTGATCCTTTTAAGAAGGTCAGAATTAATGATACACAGCCGATGATAAATGGATAGAAATCTGCGACCAGTACCCAGGTGGTTCATTTTTTAAAAAATGTTTTCAGACATACAGACATACTGCTTCAACCATCTGTCATATTATATTTCTCATTCTATTTCTAAGGACTAAACATTAAAAAATATTTACATAGCAACCCATTTAATTTTTTAAGAATTGTATTCTGCTCTCTTATGATGTGGTTTTGGTTGAAAGGGAAAATAAAGTTACATGTAGGTTATAATTATGGCTTCAAAAGTGCTTTTTTTCCCCTTGATTGTAAATCTGAAGAACGGGTAAATGTTTTTAATATAAGTTTGTAAATTCATCTTTGTGTTACATTTTCCTTTCTTGCTTTTTGACATTTTCATATCTATCAGATCTTATATTAGCAGAATTTTAATGCGCTGCAGATTTAATGCTTCCAGATGATTTTGTCTGTCCACACTAGAGGTGAAAGTCTTTCTCACACTCCAATGTGAAACTAACACACAAGCTACAAACCCAAGTCAAATTATCTTGCAGGTAAAACATGAGCTGATTTCAGATAAAGCAGCGTTGCCGACTCTCTCATGAATACTGAACGCTGTTATTTGTTTAGTTTTTAGTTTGCTGCCTTCTTCAACATCCTTCGCAAGTACTTCAATTATTCTGAAGCGTCTCTGCTCCTTGCTGTTGCAGGATGAGCGGTTTAAGTCTTACGCACGATCGGGAGAGGAGTTCATCCAGAGAAAAGCTCGAAAACACCCGACCAGATATCAGGTAAGAGATTGACAGACCTGAAAGCAGATGACAAAGTTTAGGGTGGAGTGAAGATGAGACGGAAGGGAATTGGAAATTAGATTGAGTCTGGAGGAAGAATGAAATGTGAGACAAACAGGCAGAGGAATATGTAGCAGGGAGAAATCAAAGAACTGCAGCCGCACAGATTGAGGTTGGTCGGACGGACGCTGACGGCAGAATCAGAGGAAGGAAGGAACGGGTGCGGTAGAGGTGAGGAGGTGTAAGTGAGACAAAACCAAACGACAGTAATAAAGGAATGTAACAAGTTTGAAATGAAAGCGAAGTTGTACAAAGACAGAGAGAGTAAAGAATGAACATGGCTGAAAATTCCTCTAATGAGATCTTTGAGAGTAATTGAGATCAAGACACTCTGTGCATCAACTCAAACTACATTATTTCACAAAAGCAAAAGTCAAAACTCATTTTTACTCTGCTGTGAGGAAAATCATCACAGGTCACCTGGATCGTATTTTTTTTTTTTCTGAAAATATTCTAGATCTGTACATTTTTAAGGATATCCATTGCACACACACACCAACAGCTAAACACACACAGCAGTGAATTGTCACCTGATTAGACATATGTAAGCACTCTTGTTTGGACGGTGGCGGCTATCGACCCGTATCCGGAGTGCCTACATTCAGAGACTGACTGCCTCAGGCTCAGCAGCAGCAACTGGTCACAAATCAATACTCAATATTCTACACACTGACTGAGAGAGACCGAGTGAAACTCTGTACCACAATTAGCACTGTTTTCTTTTTGTCTCAAGAATGCGATGAGTCTTCTGTCCTTGTAAATGCAGAATGCGTTGTCACCTCCCGCTGCTGCGTCCTTTTGTCTTTAATCTTCACCTTTCTCTTTCCTCGCTGCAGAAGATCATGAAGCGGCTTATTAAACGTTACGTGCTGAAAGCTCAAGTGGACAAAGAAAGCGACGAAGTGAATGAGGGTAAGAATCGCTTTTTCAATTCGGCACACTTCAGTTGCACCATTATGAGGCTCATAATGGTATGAGTGTGGAAATGTGGGCAGGAATTGATCAGCGAGTTTCTATGTACATCTGCACATCCTTGAGTTCAATCTGCTTTTTTTTTTCTTTTTTTTTTCTCTAGCAGGCTGCATGTAATCATAAATAAAAATGTTTATTGGAGTACTTAGCTAATCCATTTAACACAACAGACTTAGTTTTATAACTCACTGATATCCAAGCAGTTTTCTCCTTATGTTTGGCATCTCCTGCCTGGGTTTGAATAACCTTCTGACTACTTGAGGTTTATTTGAACTTGTTGGAAAGCCGTAAAAAAAAGCACACGTCATCATACATTTGTGATATAAGACATGTAAGCTAATAACATTAACATAAAAAGCAATATTTTAGCACAATGAGAGCCTCTTAAACCAGGAATCTGACATAAGAGATTCAAAAGACCATGAAACGATTGGTTGCCGTTTGTGCTCCAACTACAGCCTTATTTTGGCACCAAGCTCAGGATTTTAATGTCTACAACAGACTCCTCTGGGCAACATATTTCTGAGATTAGTTGGAGGAGAAAGGATCATAAAGTGGAGTCGACTTGGACGAATTGTACCGTTGTCTCTTCACTCTGTATCTTATCGCCACATCTCACCTGGTCGTTGACCTTGTCTTATCTTTGCATCATCAAACGTAGATATGCAGGAGAGCTTTAGATCGCTGAGTGAAAGCATAACCTGAACGGGGTCGTCTTTACAGCAGCCATTCGCTCCAAGGAATGCTGTTTATTTTTAGTTTTCAGTTTTTATTTTCTCACCAAAATGAAATTTATCCTTAAATTTCATGAAAATATGAACATTCTCATGAATGAGTTTCTTTTAACTGTCAAACTGTCATCACTGTAACAACACGTGCAGTGTCACAAATGCAAAAGGAAGCTTTTAAGCAATGTTGTGCGTGATCCGTAGCTCATGGGTACACTGTGATGACAAAACAAGAAGGTTATCATCACTGAAGTATTCAGTAATTTCGCAAATTGTCCTTATATTAAGACTCACATCTCCTCCACCACATTGGTTTTCCTTTGGGTTTGAACTGCTAGGTTTGAACTGCTAAACAAAGCATGAATTGGTCAAATGTACGAATCTAATGGAAGAACCGCCATCGGTGTTCAATCAATCGAATTTTATTTGTATAGCACATTTCAGCAGCAAAGCATTTCAAAGTGCTTTACATAATTAAAATAAAAACAGCGTGTGACATTGTTTTAGTGAAAACATATGAACGATTCAAAGACCATAAAGAACGTAATCTACCAATCTGACACAATAAAAATTGAAAAGTTGGGATTGAGTCCATAAAGGAAATCATCACAAGGCACCAACTGCTCGCTAATATTTCTACAGTACTGGACGATTGCCAATCTATGTTTCCTCGGCGAAACCCGGTGATGACAAAAGCGTTCTGCTAAGGCTTTTTTTCTCCAACAGTTTTGGGAGTGTTGTCAAGACAGAGTTGCAAGAAATATATTCAAAGTCTTAGAGAAAAAAAAGCTTCTCCAATCTCTACACAATTTCAGAGACTTTAGGGTTCAGTGAAACACCAACCTGAACCTTATCTGTCCAAGAAATGCAGGACTGGCTTCAGGATTATTTATCAATTTCTCAACGTGCCTCGTGAGGACAGTCTGCGATCTGAGAGGTGCTACACTAATGGGGATGTTCCCGGGGGATTTTGAAAAATAAATAAATATTGTTTTCCCTGAGACTAAAGGTATTCAAATTGATCCAATTTTATTTTGCAAAATGATGACACTGCATTAAACAATAAAGTTATTTCAAGGCTTTTTACACATATTTCTTAATGGGGCCAATGAATGTGTCCACATCTGCAAATAAAATATTTCTTACAAAATCATCCTCCTCCTTTCATACTGTCTCATCGCAGAGATTTAAACTAAACGTCAAAAACAAAATGCCAGAACCTCAAAGGGTCGTGTCCATTTAGACTTTTCACACTGACCCCAGTTCATGCCTGGATTTGCTCCCATCCTGATTGCTGTTTGCTCACTTCGTTCTGTCTTTTCTGTGTCTGTGTTGCAGGCGAGCTGAAGGAGATCAAGCAAGACATTTCCAGCCTCCGCTATGAGCTGCTGGAGGAGAAGTCCCAGGCCGCTGGGGAGCTGGCTCTGCTCATCCAGCAACTCGGCGACAAGTTTGGCAAAAACACCATGAGACACTGACAGGCCTTGCACGACGGGGGAGGGAGGGAGGAGGGGAAGGTTGGTGTAGAAAGCAGATTCGGGCCAGGTAGTTCACGACCTCGGTGGGAAGACGAGAGACAACGGAGAGGCAGGATGTTTATGTGAATGGACAGGATGAACGGAGAGTAGTTAGCAGCTTAAAATATCGAAACTGTGCCGAGTTAAAAATGAGCTAGCTTTAGATAAAAAAACCCCAAGTGCTTTGGACGCAAAATGACCAATTAGAGAAGAACAGTAGAAGACTATTGTAACTGCAACCCAGCGTGAGGTTAGGAAAGTAAACTCACTCGGAAGGACTTTGTATTGACAGCTCAATTCTAATTAGAGGGAAAGATAGAGATGGAGTAAGAAGGAGAAGACAAGTGTGAGGAGGATATGAAGAGACACCATGGGGATCAACAACGATGCAGCGCAGCAATGAGGGCCCCACACCCACTGCCAGAAGATATCAGTGCTTCAGCTTATCACCAATTTAGAGGAGAGAGGGGGAATCCAGCAAAGGGGAGACGCTGGAAGGGCAAGAGGATGAGGAGAAACTGCTAGTGGTACTCACAGCAGAGATGCCTGCTACGTACCATATTTTTAATTGGTCAGCTGAAGTGCTGACGCTGGTTGAGATCATGCACACACCTTTATACACAAGGCTGTCTAATTAATGCAGTTCCAATCCACAATGCACAACCTATGATACAAGTCGAAGGCAGGAAAATTTATTCATTGCACTGATGTTCAACTCTTTACAGAAACCGTTTGACGAGTAAGATGTTGTTTTTGTATCTCTTAGAAATGAACGGAAGGTCCCAAACACAACCAGATAATTGAGTGATGGATGCACTAAGTCAGCATGAAAAGATAACGTGGTTATTTCAACTGACCTGCAGACATTTTGCAAATATAAATGAAGACAAAAAAAAAGAAAATGTGCATCCCTTATACAGCCTGGAAAATAGGAATTGAACAACGTCAACATTTTTCACAGTAGATGTTTTTCTACTATTGGCCTGAAGTTCACATTGTAAATAGCAACCAAAGTAATCCACACATGAAAATGAAAACAAACCTGTCTTTTATATTCAGATTCTTATCCAAAATGTTGTGGGATGTTTCTCCATTTGATCTGGATTCATTTATAAAATGTAGGCAAATATCCTACGGCTCCCACACTAAAAAGAGAGATATTTGCTTCATGTGATGTCTTGGTGATGAGACATTTCTTCAGAGCTTTAGAATAACTAATATCAATTAGCACTGACAGGAGATGTGATTACTTTCTAAATACAAACACGTTCTTTGCTTGTTGATTCAGTTTTGTTTCCTTTCTAAATTGTTTTGATTTCAAAATATGTAGAAGTTGATTGGGTTGTTACCAACATTTGATATCACTTTAATGTAAGTAAACCGCTTGAAAATATAGGTACTGAGAAAAATGTTAACGTGTTCAATACTTACTTTTCTCTTCTGCGTTTCCTGAAATTTACATGACCCACTTTCAGAAAATTATCCGAAATGTCAAAATGCGTCGACAGAGTCGTGTTTACAGCTGTAAAAATCCAGGAGTCGATTTTTTATGTTGTTTTTTTTTAAGGTGAAGCAGTGCATTTGGGAGATGAGAAAACCTTGCAATGTGGGAATTTATTTTCACATGCATTGATTTGGCTATAAAGGTGAGATTCTTTTACAGAAGCTGCATGGAGTCATTTTCTGGTCTATTTTTTTCCTGTCCCCTGAGACTCTGCTGCACAGTGTTGAGACATGAGCAGTAACAGTCTGTAGGCAACAACTGAATTTTAGCTTTTTTTTTATTCCAAGTAGCTGTTTAGTTTTGCAGAGTAACAACTTAGACTTTACGATAAAAATAAATACTGGCATGCGGTGCCTAAGCAGTTTGAAGAAATTGTCATATTTTCTGATTTATGGTCTGTTCACAATTAAAAATAAATAAATCATAACTAACAGCAAACAGGATACATTTTTGTGTTGATAAACCTTTATAAAGAGACAACAATTTGACTAGCAGCAACTAAAATCTGCACTGTTGTAGCACGAGACGTTCATGCAAAGAAAAACAATATTTGTCATATTTGCATCTGATGCGCTCAGATTGTCATCAAATATAAAAACCCTAATAGACTCGCACCACTTTTCCAATAATCTGAGGGTGACTGAACACGGGAACGCCACGTCTGAATGAGCGCCCTGCTGCTTTGGGTAAATCAAAATGAGACATTAATCTCCCTGGGTCAGATGTAATAATATTTATCTAACACTTTCAGCACAGCACAAGTTTCAACCTTTTTCCAATGATACTTCTTTAGCCTTCTTGCAGCATCTCCTACAGTTTATGACAATGGCAAACATCTTTCTTGATTTCACGTACTTTCTTTAAATTGCTCATGAGAGGCAAATCAGATATTTTTTTCAATAGACTGAGCATATAAAGGTAAATAATTTCAGCTGCTTACATCTACATGAGTGTACATCCCAATAATTGTGCAATTGTTATTTTTTTATGGCCACATATTTATGTTTAATCATGTAAGAAAGCAACTTAGATTATTCCTGATGAACACCAAACATTACCCTTTGTACAATTACCTGTTTTACTCATGAAATATCAAGAATATGTTTTCTAGTTTAGGGAAATGTTTATGTTTACTTTAGTTCTGCTGACTTGTTTTCTTAGAGAGCAAAGCTTTCTTCCTAGCTCATATCCCACCGAAGTTGAGTTTCTTTCTGATTTTAGAGACATACAATTTCATATAAACAGCAGCAAAGTCTTGCTGCAGGTCCCATGCTGACATTTTAGGGGTTTTGAAGATTTACCATCTGCTTTCAGGATGAACTTGCTTAGATAACCAGACCTTAGCATGTTGGAATTTACTTTGAATCTCCTTCACTTTGTTTTTCGCAGTCCGGAGAAGACAAAACACTTGGTTCAAAATGAACGGACCTTAAAATGTTTTAAACATTTCCACCTGATTTGTTACAGATGTCAAATATCTGTTTGTCCAAATATGTTCGGAAACTCACAGTTTTTCTAAAACTCAGTTTTTTTTTTATAACTGTATCTCTAAATGAAGACATGGCGACATTTACTATAAACTGAGTGCAAAGTGAATAATCCATTATTATTTCTGTGTCAGCAACTTAAAGAATCTGACTGCATTGTGGAAAGAATCTCTACAGAAATAAACTTTTTTTCTGTTTGTTTCACTTCTCAGTCCAGTCTCAGTCGTCTCCTCTCTTTCAGTGTGCCTGCGTTATTTGTGCCGTGACGCAGGTTGTGTGCTGTTTACAAAAAACAGAAGTCTCCCTGATTTTCATCTTCATCTTCTGCCTGATTTGCATTTTCAGTCGCTCCAAAATCCAATAAAAGCAATCTAACGGAACAGTGCAAACTGAGGCTCAGCACTTTCTTGACATAATTTTGAACCTGGGCGCCATTATTCCCATCTTTCCAGCGCAGCTCAGTCGTAGCTCACTTTTCTTTTTGTGCACTCTGCTGCAACTTTTTAAAAGTTCAGATGAAACGCTTCCCCTGCTGTTTCATGCCATTTTAGTAACAGCCTGAGCAGTGAAGCGTCTTAAGTTCCAACAACTGACGTCTGCAATGAGTTATTTAAATTTTCCAAATTATTAATTATATTTTCTAACCTGATTAACTCTGTAACATCTTCCTACCTACAGTAAATGAATTTGTTTCACCTACACAAATGTCCTTTATTTTAGACAAGAAAGTAAAACTCAAAAGTCTCTTCATGTAGTAATGTTACATGTGAGAGCTACTGATTGCTCAATGTTTTTTTTTTCTTTTTTTTTCTGGGTTTATAAAATCAGACAAGCTATAAGATTTGGCCAAGAGAAAGTTTTATCATTCCTATACAACTATTGTATCTGAAATACTGTATTTTTGACTTGTATGCGAGACATACTGACCAAAATCTTGTACTGTATATTGTCATATTTTTGATCCTTGAAATAAATATGCTCTAAACTGGCTGGTTTGGAATTAATGCACTCTGTGTGTCTGTGCCGGTGCAGTCTAATTGTGCTTGTCCCCGCCTTTGCCCGTCAGCGGGATGATGGGTACTGGAGCGAAACCAGACAAGTGGCTGCAGAGTTGCTCCACACTTCCACAAAAGCACACAAACACACTCAGAAGGAACAAAGCCCACAGATGCTCTCGAAATAGAAAATGTTAGCAGCATGTGGATCCCACCTTGAACAAACTGTACATACTCAAACATCCTGAGATGTAGTATTTATTACACGCAGTATTTTTCTTCTGTTCAACTCGATGATTTAGTTGAGTTTTATTCATGTTGTGCTGCTAGCTTGCAAAACTGAGCTAACGGAACATTACGAAACCGTTTCTGATTCTTAATCTAATACTGTCATATTCAGGCTAATATAAAATTGTAATTTACCGGTCATCATTAAGACCCCACCTCCTGGCTCTGATTGGTTGTTTCTGACCAGGAGCTGTGCATCAATTTTTGTTAATTTCCTATCTCATGTTATGCTGCCCCACGTCGTGACAGTTTTATGAAACGTGTGAAAGAAGCTATTCAGACAGAGAAGAAACAAACACTGAAGTCAATAGTAGACAAGAAGAACAGAAGCAAAGGCATAGCGCTTGGTATTGTTCACCATTCTATGACTATGGCAACATAACCAACATTGATAATTGGAGTCAGTTCTAACTATAAGCATGATCAAAAATGGACATTTTCAACAACAAACCTGTAGTATATGAGTAAGAGGCACTTTAAGAAAAGATGGAGCGTGGTCATTAAGAGCTTAAGAACATTAAGAACAAATGGCTGCTGTCTTGAATGAAGAGAAGCTGAAACTGTAGAAACATCATCTTTTCATTTAGCGCTTTTCAGAACGCGCTGCTGCGTTGGGGTTAAACTGAAGGCTTTTTACTGAATTGCTCTGTAGGGAGTTCTTCATTTACATGCTAGGAGGTTCCATTTAATATGCAAATCATCTCCTTCAGCGGCGTTTTCAGATCAGTGGCACACGTCACATGAAATGACTCGCAGACGTGAGTAAGAGAAGAAAAAAAGTAATGGCTTAGTAAGGTTTTGGGCTCCAAACTTGCAACCAGAACTGCTTATATATGTACGTAGGTAAAAAATTAAATCAATCTCTGCAATACAAGAAGTACGAAACTGATCTTTTTGTGTCTTTGGTGTTCCACTTATGCCATCTTTAAACTGATGAGGGAGACAACGTTAAACCTCATTAACAAAAACTGACTAAACCTAAGAAAATTGTAAGATTTTCTTACTTATTGGTCGAAAACAGTATGTGTTTATTGTGATTTCATAAAGTAATGGCTCAGCAATGGCCAATGGGTTCACATGGCATTTTTTGCCATATTAATATTGTTAATGTCCTCAAAGGGCTGTTTGTTGCAGAATATATTGATAAAACTTTTTATATTAACAAACAGTTAACATTTGGATAAATAGTTCTCTTCGTATGAGTTCTTCTAAGAATGAAATAATAATTCACTTCGATGTAATCTGGCATCATAGATAAGCAAAATGTAAGAAGCTATGGCGGTCCAGATTTGGCTCCAGAGCCTTGAGTTTGAAACACGTTTTTTTTAACATCATTAGACTTTTGCTCTGTAGACCAAGAATCCTCTTCTTCAAATACGCAACACTGACAGCAACCCCAATGAGCGCCGTCCTTTTCACAGATCCAAACACAGATGTCGCTTTGCTCTGTTCCTGTTTAAACACAGAGCGCTCCATGCGCCCGAAGCCGCAGCAACTCAACGGAAAGACATTACAGTTCGTTAGCATACTGAATTAGCATTTTAAATCGCCATTTGTTAGTTATTCTGAAAAACCATATGGCATGTCAAATGGCACATTGCACTTTTTTTTTTTTTTTTACTTTAATAAGGACAGAAACAGAAAATAATTAGCAATCTAACAGATAAAGTCATACTTATAACACCATTTGATCAGCTTTCATTGACTCATTTGGGATTATGGAGAGGACTGGTGTCCTTGTCAAAGTTTTCCTCTAGAGTCCCTTCATATATACAATGAAAAAAATGATTTAACTGACACACAATCGTACTTAACATCACTCTATGGGTTTTAAAACTGCACTAATTCTCCTTACTCCCACCTCACTTATTCAAGTAAAGTAACTTCTACAAGGTTTAAAAGTCAAAGAGTTAATGTGGAATTTGAAACCTTATTTGTGAATGCGTTGGTTGCGTGGTCTTGCACCTGTGTTGACCCCACCAAACACACTGGGCGTGAAACAGACACATCCTGGAACAGTCCTCCATAAAGCCACACTGTAAACAATGTGGTCCTACATACGTCCAGATGTTTATGAGAAGTCAAACTCATCCATACCTTTCACTCACCCCGTTCTCTGTATTGTTTCAAGCTGTCTCTGAACGGCTCCGTTTTATTATCCGGGTCTGTTTATAGCCAAACCGAAGCTGTCATTAAAAAAAAAAAAAAAAACTTCCCTTAAATAGACATCTTGTAAAATCCTGTCAGGTCTGCTATGTCTTCCTTTTTCTTTGCATATTTTGACACCTTTATTTTTTGCAGAAAACCTTCAGCAAAAAAAAAAAAAAACATTCAAATGTCGGATAGTTAATGCTGGCAACAAGTTATTTAACCCCAATAGATGCAATGAGTCGCTCCTCATTTTCTTATGTCAAACGACACATACAGGTGTTATGGAAAAGTTATTTGTCTGTTTAGGAACCACGAAATCATCGGCATGCTGCAAGCCGAGAAAATATCTAAAAAGACTGCAGAAGTGACTTAAATTAAGAAGGTCATGTGGTCTGATGCGTCCAGATTTACCCTCTTCCAGAGTGATGGGTGCAGAACGGAGCCAGAAGAAGTGATGCATCCAGCTACTGTAGCCGTCTGTGGGGCAGCACTGTGATTCCAGTTGGTCAGGTCCAGCTTCAGCAACGTTACGAGATCAGCTGAGTACTAGAATACTGAATGACCATCAATTAATTATTTTTTTTTCTCTTCTGATGGCATAGACATATTCCAAGATCAGGCTCAAATCAGGAAAGAGTAGTTCAGGGAGCATGAGACATCATTTTCACATGTGGATTAGTGTGCATTTTGTGTATGTAATGTTTAGACTACTGAGTAAAATAACGCAAAAGCAAGAAAAAAGAAAACCAAAACGTGACGGTTTAAAAATACTGCACCGCCTGCAGGCACAAACTACCGAGCCCCTTTGCTGTAATAAATTTAGTCCGAGGAACACGGGGTCCTGGAGGTCCACAGGAGATGTTATTATCTCGCTTCCTTCACTGCTCCCCCTTACATTTATGATATGAGTTTGAGCTTTAAGGGCATTACTCAACAATTCATTCAGTGACTGTTTGTGGATCGGCGAGCATAGTTTTCTGTTTTAATAGCAGAAAATTATGTTATTAAATGTATTGATGCTTGGTGTGTGTGAAATGCAATCTGACAATAGATTGCAAAGAAAAACAAAACAAAACAGCAAGAGCACAGAGATTAGTTTGTGTCTTGATTGTTACTTTGAGCCGCGTGGTATAAAGTGACGCTGCTTTTCTGGTGTAATTTGTCCCTGTGGCCCGAGGTGAGGAAGAATTTTCCTCTTCTCTCCTCTTAGTGTCTCCATCTGTCTTTCTCTGTCTTCCTCTCGCTCTCTCCTGAGAGCGTGGAGCTTTGTGACCTCCTGCCACTGAGAGACAGGGAATCCATGGATTTGGAGAAGAGTCTCCTACGCTCTCTCGGGGAGATAAACTTCTGCTGCATTCACGGGTCTAAAACACGGCAATTTTCTTCACAAAAGCTTCTTTAGTGGCCTCAGAAGCAACCTGCAAGCGTTACACAATCACTGGAGCATTAACGCACATGAGCCCATGCGGATCTACACACCGCACAACTTTTAGCATAGAAACAACAGTCATGCAGAAGTGTGAATTTCTCTTGAACTTTTTGACATTTGTAAATTTTAGTGTACGTTATTTGGGCTATATTTCATTGACCAACCTTAAACGTCAAATAACATTGGAGTGTATCGTTTTGACCTTCTATAAATATTCCAAAAAGTGTGGCTTGTCGCTATATTAATAATTGAAAAAAGTGGAAACGAAGAGACAAGAAAGCCATGAAAAGTCACATTTACGGTTTGGCACAGCATGTGTCAGAGGTTGAGCAGACCAGCCTGAGAGACACTGGAAGTTTGCAAAAATAATTCTTAATTTAACAAAAATGTCAACAAAGCAATCTTTCAAAATGATAAGTTGGACCCAAACTGACCTGACAAACAAGACATGGAGGGAAGCTTAACTAGCGTCTGATCAGACTGCTGCTGATACACAAGACTAAATGACCAACAAACTAACATTCATATTCTGGCCAGAATATCATTAATAAGCAACCTGTAAATAAATCCAATGCTATTGGGTCACAATAAGTTGTCCAAAATATTAGAAAAACTAAAAACCAATAAATGTCCCTCCTCCTTGGAATCAAATAGTACGATCCACTTATGAGGATGTGCCATTTAAGGAGGACTGGAGCAGATGGGACTCTCTTCTTTGCGGCTCTTCAGCAGCAGCTCCAAGGTAACATTCAGCCTCTTGTCTGACGTGTGACAGCAGGAACAGATGTCGCACCTTGTTGGGGTCACAGCGGGTGTTCTGGTCAGATGAGACCAAAGCATTTGGCAGGAAACTAAAGCTGTACAGGCCATTGAAGACACCATGCCCGCAATCAAACAAAGTGGTTGCTGCTTCATACTATGGGATGCTTTTTTTTTTCCACAAAGGACAGGAAAACTAATCAGGGATTATTAGAAGATACATGAGTGGCTTCAAAAGATTTGAGACTGGGCTGCGGGTTCATCTTCAATCCGGTCAAAAGCCCTGAACGTGCATCCAGAGATAAAACAGATTGATTTAAATCACTGCCTAGTCATTCTCCAGAATGGCCCAGTCAAAGTATAGACCTAAATTCAGTTTCGAGTCTTTTTCGAAGACTTGAGACGTTGTGTACAGGCGCTCAAGCATTGAGTCTGACTAAGTAGTAAAGACACATCGCAGTCCTCCAGCTGTTGCTGCAAAATGTGATTTAACTAAGCACCGAGGAACAAATACCCCATTTTTCAGGTTCTTATTTGTAAATATTCTGGAATCCGTCCATGTTTTTCCTCTTGCATTACTTTGAGCTGGTCTATCACGTTAAGTTCTAATAAGATATACTGAGGTTTATGGTTGTAATTTAAAAAAAAAAAAAAAAAAGCTAAACGGTGTGTATGTTTTTGCAATCAACATACCTTCTGGTCGACAAAACGGAAAGATTGCAAAAATACTCCGAGGGATTTGCCAGGAAGCGGGTTTAAATTCAAATGCATCTCTGGCTCCTAAAGTGACTGCACGTCGTTTTCACACACACATATACAGCTTCACACATATACAGCTTATATCCAGGAGATTAATCACAGCCGTAAGCTGTTTCAGCCTGTCATCTCAGTACGTCGTAAGAAGAAGAACGCCTTCTGGAGGTGACTTTATCATCAAACTCCTGCTAAACAAACTAAAGAACAGACACGGAGCTGAAAGCTGTCACGAGCCTCCAATCGCACTCAAGTTCCTCAACAAGAAAGACGGGCCATTAAGAGACGCGGGAATCATTTCTAACTTGCTCCATCTCGGTTTTTACTTCTCCGGCACGACGGCAGGCAAAAATGAATCCCGAGTTCATGACTGTGTGACTTCTGCCATGAATTCTGACCAATGGCGAAACGCCAATATCTCATTTCTGGAGCAGTCAGGGGAGGTGATGGAGTGGCCGAGGACAGGGCCACGGGGAGGGGTGGGCATCCAGATGAAAAGATTTGCTGAGTATTTACCGTCTCCTCAGAGCCGCCATGCGCCCAGTTCAGGATGGATGACGAGCCTGATAGGACAGCAGCTCCTACTGGCTCTCCAGGTGGCTCCGCACAGCCGCGAGGGGCGTGAACCGCTTCACTGCGGGATGAGAGCGGAGGCAGCCTTGACTCGAGATAAATGCGTCAGGAGAGCAGCTTTGTAATTGGATGCTTTTTTTGTGTTTTTTGTTTGCTCCCTCAGAAGAATATTCATCCTCCATATCGTCGCCAAATATTTTATTGTAGTTTGAGAATTATGTCCGCTCAGACCCTCCGAGGTTCAAAACAGAGCTGTGATTCGTGCACTTTGTGACGGTGCGGCGAGAGGTTGGAGAAGGAGTTGAGAAGGTCCTCGCTGCAGCATGCAGAAAGGGGCGGGGACGGACCACTGTCAGCCTCATACCTTATATGGAAATGGGACCATTGCACTCCGGAAGTGAAGGGGGCGCTATTTTCCTAATTTCTAGTATAAATACCTTAAAGAAGCGGGTTTGAGATGCCGATTGAAAGAATTTTGAGAGGGTTCATGTGTTCGGCACACGATCCAAAATGGAAAAGGCGCAAAGTCAGCAAAAGGTATTTTTACCTTCTTTAAAATTTTTATCACATAGTAAATCAATACGCTTTTCTAGATGACGTTGAGCATATAATAAACAGCTGTAGACTATTGAAATGCGTAATTCATAGAAGGTAAGGTTAAATTTAGCATGTAGCATAGCTAATTATTTCCCTGCAGGGCACCATTAGATAAAAATAGAAAAGTAAATAAAATGTATAATTGATAAGTGTATTTTATGCTCAAACTTTGTTTTTTATTTTATTTAACAGATCCACGTTTCTATTTGTAACATTCGTAACGGAGAGAAGATTATTCCGTATTGCACGAATGACGGATATTTCTGTCCTCTTTGCTCATACAAAGCCGATGAGTCGTTCAAGGTACAGAATCACATAACAAGAACTGCTACGGTTCAACATAACGGTATGTAAAGCTACACTTACACTATCATTTATTTATTTACCTTCTTAACAGTTTTGTAGTTGGTTTTTTTTTTCATAAAAAAGACTAGAAAAAGGTTAATCCTTTTTGAAATATGTTTTTGCACGCCAACATTTCTGGAAAGTCTAACACTTTTTATAAACTAAAAGCTGCCATCATAGGTGGGTGTAGTTCCCTCTACTTCATATATTTATAGTAGTAAATAACTGCAAAAAACACTAGTAAGAGTAACAGTATTAGGTGATATATCTACTATTAAGTACGGTTTTACTGATCATAATGTGCAGTGTAATATTACCCATTTATTTCTGCAGACATGAATTAAAATGAAGGTATGTGCACTGATAGTTATTTTAAAAATGGAAATTAAAAATATTAATATAAGTGAGATGTTATTGTTGGACAATTATAGTTCTTTAGAGCTACCAGACTGCTTATTTCCAATCATTCCTCCGTTCAATGTTTACAGTCAATAGTGTGGGTAAGGCTGTTGTCTTGTACATTAATTTGATTGTTAAAGTAATTTAAATTTTCCCTCTTTTCTTGAATGTTCTCTCAAACACCACAGGGATTGCCTAAACAAGGACTGTCCAACAACTGTGGAATGTTTGTAGTGATGGTAACATCCACTTCCTCCCACCATTTTGTTGTATTGTTTGTATAGACATAATCACATTTTTCTCCACAGTATGCTCTCTACTTTGTGATGGAAGCACCATTTGATTTCACGGAGGTAAGGAAACAGATAAGACTGCATGCTTTCTGTTGGAGATGTCATTAAATGCGAACCTGTCATGTCCACAGAATGACATGATGACAATACGAAGATGGTGGACTCTCACTCTCCTGAGAAACTTCCCTGTGAAGTAAGAATAATGGTGCAATATACCACATCATCATACACATAAGTCAGTTTTTTAAAGAAAATCTTCAATTTGTCCTTTTAAAAGGTCCAAAGAAGAACTACAAAAGGAGAGAAAGCGGAAAAAAGTTCATGAGGGGGCAAAATATGAGGTATGGTTTAGTTCAAATTCATCAGTGTGTAGTTTTGAATCATGTAATTTCTATTATGTCCGTTCACAATGCAGTTTTATGCAATGCTTGATTGTTAAAATATGAAACAAAATCAGGATAGGACAGTTAAAAAGGTTGAAACTGTTTTGATGTTGTTTGGACTTGGGCTCATCTTTCACTTTCAAAATATCTATATTTTTTTACAGACTCTGTGTGCTGATGACCACACCTATGCAAAAGCAACTGAGGCACAAATTGAGGTTAATTTTTAAAATGTACACATAACTATTATTTTTGATTTGTATTTAAACCAGAAATGATTTTTTTTTAAACAGGAAAATATATTTTTTGCACATCATTTTTTTATGACAGTAGAGATGGAAAGGGTAAGACACTGAGAGATACAAAGTGTTAATTACTGTTTTATGCTTCTCACCATGCAGGTACAAATGATGCCACCAATTTTGCAGGTAAAGATACATTCATAATCATATGCATCATAGCCATTATTCTGGTGATAGTCTTGCAATGCACCTGTTTTTCTGTAATTTTCAGATGCCTTTGGATGTACTGGAAGCTGTTCTCCAAGAGGTGATACTAGCACAGGGAGATGCAGCTTACCTCACCTTGGCATTAACCTGCAAGCGCTTTAAAGCCATTGTGTCTGACCCAGTGTTCAGGAAGAGGACTCGCTTTGCTTGGCTGGATGGTAAGAACCTTTGACTTTTTTCCACATAAAACATGTTAAATTAGATTTAAACTACATGAAATTTATCATTCATTTACAGGTGAGATCAACTGGGGTAAATTTTCAAAGTCATTCAAGGCAGAAAACCGGATTCCTTTTGCAGTTGTTACGTGTTCTTCCTGTAACCGGCAATATAAAGACTGTGTGGGCTTCACTGGAAATGGAAGACGAGGAGATTACCCTCGTTACTACTGTGATGGCAGACCTGGACACTGCCCTGGATGTCAGTACTGAATGCAAGGAGAATAATAGTTGTTTTCCACAGTCTTTCACACATTTCAGTTGTCACACATTGTTCTTTTTTGGTGACATCTTTGTAAATCTGTTCTGCTGACATTTGGATTTGTTCTGTCATCCTTTAGTTTTTCACAATGTGTTCTTTAAACATTATGTAAATTTTTTAGTGTTCCTTTTGTTGTAGTTCAGTTGATTTATATTGTTTAGTTTTTTGGTAGAACTGTTGTTTCCAGGAAAAGTAACATTGTGGCTCTAATATATTAAAGAGAAAGTAGAACCAATAAAGTAGTTGTAAATATATTGTAACAGCATTGTTTAACAATTGGATAACCTTGTTTTAAAATTTTGAAATACAAGCAAAGATAATACCTTTCAGTATTTCATGTGTAACGTTTCATATACTTTAACAATGACTGGAAGAAATAAAAATTGTCTTTGCAAACCTCAGTCGTTTATGTTTTAGCAATCAGAATCAACAGTTTTTATTTAAATAAAGCAACCAAATACAGAAACATGTTCAGTTAGAAACATACCATAATACAAAGATTAAAGGTATGCTGAGCGACGGTGGAGACCGGGTGGAGGTGATGGAAACTCGGGTGAGGAGCAGTTGTTCACATCAAGCCGGACTTTATGAAGGGTAATTCAAGAAGATGAGGAGACCGGCGCCGATAGGCTGAGACGGAGGCGCATGATGAGCTGATTGGCTGAATTGAAGAGCGTTAGAATGTACACATAAGCCTGATTTATTTATCTGGTGACTTCAAAGAAGCTTTTCATACAGAAACAATGATTAATCCACAGTGGATCATTCTCTTGTCAAATAAACTTTCTAAAACCTACTTTCTCTGAGTGTTTCCAGTTTGAAGCTACATTTAAAGTTTTACAAAAGTCTCTCTGGGTTTTGCAACAATTGAATATTTGAGCGCAGTTTGTGAATCAAATACAACTGGTAGAGTTGATATAGAATTTCTAAATTGAATAGTGGGACACCAGTCCAGTGTCTTTTATCAGATTACTGGTTAAGCTGGAGTCCTTACAGGAAAGGTTTCCAATGAGACTTTATGGTAAACAATGACAATAGTTGAGCTCACCTGCAACCAAGCATAATAGTTTTTGGCACTAGTTATATTTTAGATTTAAATTTATTTATTATAAGAGTACGTTTCACTACATCACAATCTATTAATTGAACTACAGCGTTCTTGAAGTATTTGGTATCTGTTTTCTTAATCTAGGATGGACTGGTGATCTGCCCAGGGTCATGCGTGCGTGTATGATAATTAATGGATGGATAAATGTGTTCCTAAATATTTTTTAAGCCTTTTGTTTCAGCTAGATTGGGTGACAATAGATAAATACATATACATAATAATTCATTATTGTTGCTTGTTTTAAGTTGTTTATTACTAATGTGATTTTAACATTAAAAAACAATAGTTTTAATTATTTTTTTAAAGGGACATACCACGTTACATTATTATTATTATTATTATTATTATTATTATTATTATTATTATTATTATTATTATTATTAACGCGGCTGGTACAGGAAATAGCGCCACTAGCGCCCCCTTCACTTCCGGATTGCAATGGTCCCATTTCCATATAAGGTAAGAGGCTGACAGTGGTCCGTCCCCGCCCCTTTCTGCATGCTGCAGCGAGGTGTACTTGAAGGAGTTAGCAGTGGTGGTTAGCCACTCTAACCCAAAACAGCAGGACGCACTTTTGAAGTATTCCACGCTTTCAATTTATTTAACTTCGTCCACATACAGCCAGATCTCCACGGTACTAAGCATTATATTTCCATACATGAGAAAAGTAACGTTAGTTTACCGCTCTGCACCTCATCATCACCTATGTTCTCTTCTACAACAAAATGGAAGACTAGTTCTTCTTCTGTACAATAGTGCAACAACAAAGGAAATAGGCGCCCCCTTGAGGCGATACCTACTCATCTCTAGGAACCAAACAGCATAATGACTGTTACAACTTGTGGGTCTGAGAGTCTTTTGGACGTGTGTCTAATGAATCATCACAGGGACACAACGCTTGTTGTCTGGGTTAAAGCGAGAATAAGAAAGTGCTACGTGTGTAAAGCATAAATGTGTAATAAAAGCCCTTATTATGAGCGAACGGATAAATGAGAAGAAAAAAAACATTTTAAAGCAGTTTGTAGAAACTGGATGAGAGCACAAAGACGCTAACAGTGAAACTAAATCATTCTCTATGCTTCAGTCTTTGACCTGTTGATTAACCATTCATGAAGAACAATTGAACAAATGTCTGTATGATTATCAATCTGAATTCAACCAACAAAGTCTACCTCGGTTCCTTTATTCTATTGCTTCATTGAGAGAGCACCTCCACAGGTGATATTTGTTTAAGACGGATTTATCTTTTGAATAATTCGTTCTCTCTTCACCGTCTTACTCGTTGTGTGAAGTGACAAAATGAAGTGGGCTCCTTGTTCAGCTTTGTTTGTCGAAGCTCCAGCTGTTCTAACCCTTTTCATTCTTGATCTGACTCTAGATATCTGCTGGTTTAAGGTGGAAAGCTATTTTCTTTTCAGTCATTTCCTGACTTTGAAGATCGCACATCTATCATGTTTTTTTAACAAATAAAAAATGATCTTCTTAACATTTTGAAAGGTGACTAAAAGAAAAGAGTTGTTGCGTTTATATTTATAACCCAGAAAAACAGGAAGTAATGAATTACTGATCAAATATTTGTACATAATCTGATCAGCTAAAGAGAAGTTTGACTGAAAGTGCTTGTTACATTTTTTTCAAATATAGAGGTGACATTTCTTTCTTTACTGCTGTAAAATGCTTTAAGTTATAGGTTGATTTTTTTCCCCCACATTTTTCAGAATGTGCTGCTGATGAATTTATTTTAAGGTTATTTACAATCTCTTTGCATGTGCTTAGCAGTAATCCTTAATTTCTTCTTTCCCTCAGTTGCATAGCATTTAGGATTTTGCTGTATTTTAATACTTAGTCATTATTCAGATTTGTTGTCTTGATTTTGTTTTGGCTGTGATACATTCCTGGAGGGAGCATCCTCCAGGAATGCCATCCTGCAACTGTTCCTCTTTTGCTACTACCTGTGTGCTCATACTGAGTGACCATGGTTCTGCTGGAGGTTTCTTCCTGTTAAAGATGAGTCTTTCCTCTCTACTGTCACTACATGCATGTTCAGTATGAGGGACTGCTGCAAAGTCAACAACACAATGCAAGTGATACTAGTAGGAATGAATCCTTCAAGTCAATGACTAGAAACAATCTGCTGGGTTTCTGTAAATAGAAACCTTTTCAACAAATGTGAATAGTTAACTGAATTTGACTTTATTGTTTGATAACAAGAATCAATTAGAATGCATGCATGATTCAATTGATTTTCTTTTTTTTTCTTTCTATTTTTGTAAATGCCTCGAGATTATTTGTTGTGATTTAGTGCTTTATAGATAAACTGAATTGAATTGAAGTGTATGGATTCTAAATTGTCCAAATTGTAGATTAAACCTTTCAGTTGACAAATTTGTTTTGTGTACTTTTCGTACTTTGTTTCATAAAAAAGTATAAAAACAAAGTAGGGACAGAGCTGTTCAGTATCTGGAAATCCACTTTAAATGATAATGTGAAAATGTAACCCTTTAAAACGAGGATAGCTACTTTTATCACTTGCAAACAGCTGGGGAGTAGTTTTATTTGAACCTCTATTTTTAATAAAAGCTCAGAGTTCAGGAAACCATCTTATTTTGTTTGAAATTTTATTGTGAGAAATTTGCACACTTCTTTTGAGACTATCATACGGCCTTTAAGATTTTTACATTAGCAAAACAAAAATATTTTGAAGACCAACTAAAACCCAGAGGCCTGTCCATTTGCAGATTACCTCAAAAGATAGATTCAGTCAAACCAAATGCCACAAGATAAAGAGCTCTGTTGTAAAATATTCACCCTGAAGCTTGGTTTCATTTATTTAGTGTAGACATTAATATAATATAATGTCATTTTAACTTTATTACTCTATGTCACAAGCAATACCACATGTTATGTGAGTGTTAAAACGAATCCTCTGTAATCTGAGCACAGCTAATGAAAACCGAGCTGTTAAAGTCACCATCAGCCATAATTGACCACCATGTTCCAATAATTTATCCTCTTATGAAATGCGTCAGTCATATTGGCAGCTGCGATTTGCAGATAGGAAATGCTGTTCCAGGCCATTTCCTGAACTGCAGATTTTTACTCAGATTTTCCTTCTCCGTATGAGAGAAATAACTGAGAGCAGGCAGGAGGGAATTACAAAAGAAAGTTATGTTCACAATCGCAAGCAACTCGGCTCGTAAATACAGCTAAATTTCTTCTCTGTTCTTTATGTACCTGCAACATAGTTTCCCTTTTATGGGCTCGCTGCAGTTTTTTGCCCAACATTCATCTTCTGAGTCACTTTTCCCCGTTTTTGTCCCCGTTTGGTTGTTATCAATTTTGTTCTACTTTTTCCTCACTTATCCTACTTCTTTGTTTTCTTTTTTTCACTTTAGTTCTATTGTGTTTTTTTTTGTTTTTTTATTTCTCCTTGTATGTGGCATTTTTTCAACTATTTGTCACCTCCTGTTTGTTTCAGTCTGCCTTCATTTTAGTCCTTGTCACGTTTCACGTGTCTCTTTGGCTCAGGCACACATACATGCATACTTCTGGTGGGATCAGAGGCTGTGTTCTATATGGAGTGCTAGTTCTGTCATTTCCCATCTGTTTGTTTCGCTGGTCTGATATCCTCTTTTCCACCCTTTTGCTGCTCAACATCTCCTTCTTTCCCCACTCCTTCTTCTTCAGTAATTTGCTTCTCCCCCCCCCCCAGATCTCAGGCTTTTGGGATAATGTTTTGCTCCGTCATGTGGCTACTGAACTGAGGACCTGCCCACACTCCACTTGCCTGGAGCAGACCCACCTTTTACTTTACAGAACTTCTTCACTGATCCTGAACACAAACTCCACCCAATCAGCCACATTTGAAATTCAGATCAAGAGAGGCTAAAAAGACCAATGATTCTCAGCAGCTTTGCTTTAGACGCTAAGAATAAACAGCGTCTAAGCAAAGACACTGTAGTTCTAAGGATTGATTACAAGTTACAATCCCTCCTGCTTGTGCAAAGTGAGCTTTATTTTTATAGTTGTCCTGCAATGATGAGGTGAGATATTTTAAATTTAGCTGAGGAAATGTGGTGCATCAGAGAAATACATTTTATGTTAATTAAGTAAGTAATTATGTCTTTGCTGAGAGATTGAGATTTCATTCACTTAATTGTAGAAATATTGAAATCTTTTTTGTAACACATTTCTGTCTGAATTGTGATGATTCTTAATGTTTCAGATTAGTTACACAACAGGAAGTATTTTACTTTCTTTCTTTTTTTTTTTTTTTTTTTAATAATAGGCTTTATGGGGTGGAATGTGTGCGTGTGTGTGTCTGTGTATGCGTGTCTGTTTGAAGGGTGTGTGGGATGGCAGATGGATAGGCTTGCCCAGGGCGCCAGTAACACTAGAATCGCTGTTGTTTCCACGAACATCCTTCACACACTTCTGTCACAAAGTTTATTACTTGTTTCCACAACTTCGAAGGATCCCAAGAGGTTTATGATTGAAAGCGCTTTAATGGCCTTCCAGACCGATGATTTACGGTCATCACTTTGCAGTGCTTTCAATTATAGCATCTTCTATGGGTATCCAACGGCTCTTTTGTCTCACCCGTTGTGAAACAGCAAGCCCGCATTTATACATTATACTGTGGGAAATAAGCGCCTCTCCTTTTAGCCCTCTCTCTCTCACACACACACACACACAAAAAAAATTGTCTAAGCTTTTGGTGCTTTGTGAGATAATCAAGTGACTAATTGTCCAGCATCTGAGTTCTGCCATCGGGGGCATTTTAAGCACTGGCAGAAGAAAGTTGTGATTTGCCAGATGAAGAAGACGTGTTGAAGAGATTGAATGCAATTACAGAGAATGAGAGAGAGGGGAGACATCTGCTTTGTTTGTTTAAGATTCACTCCTACTGAATCAGTCTTAGCGATAATTGGAGTTTATTGACATAAAAGACAAGAGAGGGCTCGCTGCCCATATAGATATTAGTCATCGTGTTGTGTTTCGTGCGGCTGCCTGTTTTCTCTCTCAATCCGTCTCTCTGTCTGTGTTTATGTTAGTGTAAAGCAGTGTGTGATTCAAGATTGAGGTTTATAAAGGCCAGATGATTCCCGTGCATGTGTTTTCATGTGCACACATAGGGCCGTGCACAGCAGAGTGCTTGTAATCAGTCTCTTGTGTCACTAAAAAGTCTGTTTGTGGAACCACTATTATCTGAGGCCAATTGTAGTGTCTTGGCATGCAAACACAAAGGATTTTATCGTTTCGAAATATCGAATATATTAGTGATTTGGGGACTTTTGGCAGAACTGTTTTTATGAGCCCATCTGCCACCAAGGCAGCGTAAAGCAGAGACGGATGGACCCTATAGACACTATATTTGGGCGGCAGTTGGCATCATGGCGGTGCGTCGGCTGACTCCTCTGCTCTGTGGGGTTTCGTACTGAGGAAAGCAAGAAAATAATTTAATGGAGCAAAAAATAAACAAAACTCAGCAGACTAAAGCAATTTGCCTCAGAGGAATAAGTCGTAACGGCTGAGTAAAGCACCGCTGCGAGTGGAGATTACCTCCTCTTTTTGTTGCTACTATTAAGGGTGCCCTCACTTTACTGATAATTCTAGGTGACTGAAATGTAATGATGCAAAACAGCAGAGCTGCTTGAGGAAATTGTTCCTGTATTTTTGTCCTGTCACTCATAGAAAAAAAAATCAACAACTGACTAATAACAGATTAGAATAGCCAAATTGTCCAGCTAGCTGATAGAGTGGTGTCTTTGTAGAGGCTACAAACATATTCACTGCCAACCATTCAGGTCTGTCACTTGCTTTCTGTGTGTCACATCACTGGGAGCACAAAAACTGCAATTTAGCTTCTACAAAACTGAATGATTGAGGCAAACAAACATCCATTTTTTTTATTTATTAAGTCTTACTTTCAGTCGTTCTTAATGAATTCTTATTGAGTGAGTTGTTTCATCCTTTTATGGGATTAAAGGGATTAAGAAACAGTAAATAGTGAATAAAAATCAAGAAGGAAAACAAGAGATAAAGGGATTTTTCCAAGGAAGTGATTTTTGTGCTGTTGTTTGAGGTAGGTGCTCACTGAGGTGTTTCTACTGCAGCCTTAAGCACAAAATCCATCCCTGAGAAACTACACAAAACTATGAATATGGGCATGGATGGGCTCCATGTCAGGTCTCCCCTTCACTACCTCCATTATCATTTCATATTAGAGTAATTCTCTTGGCAGTTGAGTACTCATGAAAAAACGATGGCTCGCAATACTGGTGTGTTTGTGAGTAAAATAACAAACAGCACCTTAAATCATTTCAAAACGTTTCAACATCCTGCATAACTCAACTGTAAATCAAATCTGTTAAAAGAGAAAAAATGGAAAAAGTGCAGTAATATATTTGCCATTAAAAAAGACCAAAACAGCAAAAGGACAAAATGAAAAACAGTCAATATTGTACTTAAAAACTCAGGTTTTATTGCGTTTCTCTTGACCTTAAGCAATTCTGTAAGGAAATCGGATTCGTTGTCCAGGACTTTTGTTTTCTCTACATATTCAGGAGAAAAAAGCTTTTCAAAGACAACAACTGTGCTTTTGCAACATAAAACATACAGGTTATTTTGTCTTTTTATGGCTATAAGTTAGACTCCGTGCAGTACCATTTTGTTAGGTCAAAAGCAAATCAATAAACACACTACAGTTCATCCAAGAACTGGGGTACTTTCAGGTACGCCAAAAAGAAATCTATTTGGCTTTTCGTAAGTAGTTGATCGTTGATCTTAGATTTTTTTCCAGTTTACTTATAATGCCTGTAGTAGCCTGTAGTACCTCTTTACAGAAAATGTCTGATTATCCCATAACATTCACTTGAACACTTTGGTTGCAAAGTGTTCAACTGAAAAACGAAAACGGAGCTTCTTCTCCATGGGTTTTTGGAGAAGTAAAACCCATGGAGAAGCCATGGAGAAGAAACTCTCAGGGATCACTCTTGTGATCCCTGAGAGTTTCTGTCTTTGTTTTTAAATATATAGTAAAAAATAAAAAATAAAAAAATGTACTGAGTAATGAGGCTTACATCCATTGTCTGATTAATACTTGCTTTGTGCAGTAATAAATCACATTCAGTTTATCAATATTAATATGCAAATCCTTTTAGCTTTACAGACAAAAACTCTATGATAACTGAATTTAATTGTGTGAAATTGAGCTGAGTTGACTTGAATTTTATTGATGCACATATATCTGTTAAATGGGGCCGTGTAGAAAGCCGAGTCCAGCATCCAATCAAGGAGTTCAACCGTTCTGAGATGCTCTGCTTTATCTGTTGAAACCAACATGACATTGTGTTTGATAGGACACCAAATGTCTTCAAAAGGTTTATTTCAGTTTAGTGGTATAAAGAAAATGTTCTGCCATCATACTGTCAAAGTATTTAGAGAATTAATACAGTGGCAGACAGGGGTGGAAGCTTGCAGCTCACCTTTTCTTTTTTTATTATTTCACGACAGTTTTCAGTAAAAAAAAAAAACAAAAAAAAAAACAAACTGAAGAGTTGGGTTTTTTTTCACCAAAATTGAAAAATGAATTATAACAATGGTGAACATTCGTACAATAGAAATCTCTTCCTTTGGTTTGGATGAAATCCTTGCACAGTGTGAAGCAGTCTTTGTCAACATCGTCTCCTGTGTCATCGCGAGTCATCTCAGTGGGCACATCTGAAATTTTGCCAATTTATTTCCATATCTATAAGGCCGAGATCTCTCCAGATAGCTTCAGTAGTGGTGAGTGTTAGTGGTGAGTGTGGTGGAAGGAATTCACCATACAGCAAACTTGACCTTGGTTTAGTGGAGGTCGATATTATCCCGCCCAATGAATGCTTCTGCTAATTAAACCTGGTCCACCTAAGCCTCCTTCTTGTTCTGCCTTGAGCTCTCTGTAAAGTAATTTATAAAAAGGCTTCAAGAAAATAGATATAATGCGAGATAATATGATTAATGCAGTGTAAATTAAAACTCACACTCTCCTTTAGTCTGGACAACAATTTCCACCAAGAATATTTTGTCTATGTCTGCTTTTCTGAGCCCATTCTTGTCTGAAAATTTGCTAAATGTGATTTAATAACTCAATAAACATTTATCGTTTTAGGAAATATTTGTGGCAAATAAGTCTACTTCTCCTTATGCAAAAAAATTTCCTCCTTTTGCACCATGTGGAAAAACATGAGCAATTTGCTTGGCTTAATGTGAAATCCTAATCTTCTTTGGAAAAATTGAGAACTGAGAGCATACTGTTTGAAACAAAAGTAATCCTCTTAAAATAAAGCGAGTCAAAGAAAATGAGAAAAACCGCAATGAAGAATATTAAAGAATAATAAAGGGATGCCACATTAAACTGTAATCTCCTTATGAATCACAATAACTAAGGTCTCAACAACGCTTCGGGCTGTTTTCCGATTTCCCAGGCGACACACATTCACAGAAACACTGGATTGTTGTAATCCTCTTGCTGGGTGTGCTGTAAAGCAGGCACAGGACAGCAGGACCTTGCAAAATAGCACGCATTATTTGTTAATTTTTTTTTGTTTTTGGTAAATCATTTTTGCTTGTATCAATATGTCATTAATGTATACCTTGCAGACTGAGACGTGTTTTATGTCTCTTTGTTTGTGTATTTGCCCCTCTGTTCTTGTGTTCTAAGCTTACCGGTTTAATTCAGGTGAAAGAGAGCAGATGCAGATGAATATGAAACAGGGCAGGCCCTTGTGTGCACACTCCATCTTTAGCACCTTCACTTAAGTATCAGATGATATCCAATAAATTTCACAGAGAAAGCAAACAAATCAGTGGGTTCAAGTACTCACATCAGTTAGGACTTTGGTCAAAACTTAACTTAGCAAAAGTTTGATCATTGAAGTAACAATTAAGTTTCCGGGGAGAACTTTTTCATTGATTAAACGATTAAAGATTAGAACGTCCTTTATTCTCCCTAATCTTTCCAACCACAGCTCTGCACCATTCTCTGCTAAGTCGTTCTGATTTGATAATATTACTGTTTTAATGAGGGACTGTGAAATACGTTGGCCCTTGGTATTGTTATGACCCCAAGGGTCCTTGTAAAATCCTGCACCGTCTTTGGGCCAGGTCTGCTGGTCATGAATAAATCAGTCTCTTAGCACCGGTGTTGTACCTGGAGTACTTTAAAATAGTTTCAGTTAAATCCGTTTATGACAATCCTCATCTGAATCCACAGTTGCTAATAAATTACTGACTTACATCTAAGATTCACATTTTATCTAAAATCTGAGGGAATAAAAGTTAAAGTATCTCTTGAATTAAAATCGAATAAAATAGTCCTTTATCGTCTCAAAAGAACATAGTGAAATAGTTTTTGTGAAAAACAAAGACTATTAATCCTCAGGATTATGAATAATATCCTAAAGTTAGATTAGTCATGTTTCTGTTAGGTTATTGAGCTTCTTCATTGTTTGTATTGTTGTTTATTGGAATTAACCATAGTTATTAATTACTTCTCTTTCTATCAATCATGTCTTCATTTCAATCACTCTACCTTAACTGCTTATCTACTTATGTTTAGATTTTACTGTGCTGGTTCATTCTTTGTGTTCAGCCTGATTCTGATAATATTGATAAATATCAGGTTGCACAAAGCATTAGATTGGCCCCTGGGTAACAATAATGTTGAAATCAAATCAAAAGTTTTATGTGACAACTGATGAGTTGGACTCTTCCCTGGTATTCTTCACCCATGGTGTCCCGCAGGTATCGATGCTTGGACCTTTCTCTTTGTATTCATTTCCCTTGAGTCACCTCCTTCAAATATTTAGTTCATCATACAAAGGTCACAACTTAACAGGAATGCTTTTCAGCTATTATTAACAAGACGGCTCTTAATTTCCTCCGCCGAAATTACAAACAGATGTTCTAGTTTGTTTTTCACCAAAGAACCTTCCCAATAATTGTGTATAATATAAAACACAGGACAATTTAGATCTGTTGTTTATTGTAGCCATTTTCCTCTAAGTGATAAAATAAGTACCCTCCTGCCTCATGGAAACAGTAATTCTTGCTTTTATTTCATTACTCCAACATTGCTGCAACTCTGTCTATTCCTGCTTAAATGAGTCAGCTTCCTGCTTGCAGATGCTCTGAAAGTCATCTGCAGAACTGCTTATCAACACTCCATCCATGCTCACATGATTACGGGTCTCATGTCCCTTCTCTGTCTATCAGTCACATTCAGAATACTCCTCCTCCTTCTCTTCCTCCACAAAACAATCCATCACTTGGCTCAGACTTACATCAGCAACCTGGTAACACCATGCACTCCCATTAGACCTATAAAGTCTTCCGATCAAGATCCTTTGATTGTTCCTCAGTATAGACTGAAAAAGTAGTCTGTGCTTTGTTAGTGGGGTCTTTGTGCTGTGGAACAATATTCCGCTGAGAAATCAGGAAAAGTCCCTTTTACACATTTTTGGACACACCTGGAGATTCATCTCTTGTGTGTGTTTTTGTTTGGCTCACGTCTGATTCTGCTTTGCTTCATATTTGCATTAATTAATTTATTGTCTTGTAGTTTATTGCGTTTTCCTTACAATCTCAAGCACTTTGAAGGTTATGCTCTGAAGAAACGCACAACAAACGACGGTAGGTCTATTCTGAAGGTTAACCATCCATTTTGAGGTAATACATGCGCCCTCCGATCTCACACCTTCCCACTGCTCTCTCATCACCCCAGTGTGAGACATTCCCCATGCCGGCCCAGAAATGGACCAGAGTTGGGAATGGACTTCCTGTCACCCCTCTGAAAACGAACCTTTATGAACCGAAAAAAAGGATAAACAGGGAAAACAGATGGAATAGATAGAGACGTGGTGTCCGGGGATGTGCGTGCCTCCTGATCTGCAATTTTCTCTCTCTCTCTTTCCCTCTCTCTCCTCCTTCTCTCTCCCCCTCTCTGTGTCACTAACATGCAGCCCAGGGAGAGGATGGAAAGCTGTTCATGACCTGGCGCGCTGGTGTGTTTCGCTATCCATTAATCCTCGCCTTTCACCTCGTTTTAGTGACACCGAATCGATGAACTCGTAAGGGCAGGCCGTCGGAATAGTATCAAATCAACACGCATCGATTCTTTACTGGATAAAAAAGGGCAACCAGAAGGGCGGGCTGCGGAGATCGCACGCCGAGTCCTGTGCGCGCATGCAGGCGGTCCGCGACGCGCAAGCCTGGCTACATGTGTGCGCACCCGCGGCGCTCGTCGCTCAACTTCAGATTCCCAATTCGTCTGGATATTGTTCTCGCAGAAATAGTGTGGGCTGTGAAACGGGACGATTGCTGGTGAGGCAATGTTTTGGTCTGGTACCGTCTCCACACGTGGATTTGGTTGCATCCTCTTAATGTGACGGGAGACGGCGTTACAGCAGCCACCAGGACCCACTCAGCACGCGTGGACGCCGATAAGAAGCTGTCGACGGAGCGACGTAGGGGCCGACTCGTCCTTGGCGGCGCTGGATCAGAGTCGGGGACGCTGAGGAATGCGGATCCGAGTTTTTGACTTCTTCAGATCACCTGCGGAACTCTTCGCAGCTCACACCAAAGTAAATTATTATTATTTTTCTTTCTGGGGAGTAATCAGTGTAATATGGCCACTATTTCCTGTTAAAACCCACTTGACCACTTTATGGTTTATTCCTCTAATGGCATCATTATATTGTTGAATACAAATATTTCTGACGGGATATTTAAAAAAAAAAAATTCTACTCTGAAGCTGCTTCTTCTTGTACATCTGCCTTTAATCAAACAATAGATGCCCTGTGTGAACAATTGAGCTGTCAGTCAGTTGTATAATTTGTTTGTTTGGTTGTTTATTTGTTCTCCTGCAGCCGACCTTCGGTGAACCCACAGGGCGTCATGTTGAGACAGATCCTCCTAAACTCCACCGACTCCCCGGACTTCGACCTGGTGCTCATGGCCCAGTCCACGACGCACGCCCCTTCCTCCCTAAACGCCTCCAACGGCGGCTCGGTGAGCGTGGCCGCCCTTCTGAGACCCACCACGGGCAGGGGCGGCGGCGGAGGGGGTCTCCGGGAGGGCGAGCTGCACAAACCGGACCTGATCACTTACATCGTCATGTGCCTACTGCTTTTCCTGCTGGTCCTGCTGATTGTGTTCTTCATCAACTGCCAACTGCGGAACTCCTTCTTCGCCTCCATGCCATATGACAGGTCACTGAGAGAGGCCCGGACCTCCTACAAATAACTCCCCCCACAAGGGACAAAGCTCTGGCGTTCATGTTGTTTAGTGAACTTCTGGTGCGCATTTGCTGATACCTGGAATGTTATCAGTTGCGATAGATGCTGCCCTCAGGCCTGAAAATGACATATAAAAACACTTCAGTGCTGTGACAGGTGGAAAGATAAAAGGGGGACCTCAGAAATGATTCATTAGTCATAGGCCTGTGCTTTCTGCTAATCTAAATAATGAAACGTGAAACAATCCTCTGCCGTGATTCACCGGCAGCTCTCCACAAAACGGAAGCCAATTTTTTTCCAGGATCCTCATTCCAGTTAGTCGTTCCAGCATTAACTCATCCAACTGCTTACAAATCTGACATGGCGCCTGCACTTTGCATCACAAAACTGAGCCCCAGGCCTGTTTTCCTTCATGAAAACATGGCTCGCAATGTGTCAACATAGGAACTACTGTTCTAGTCTGTACAAAAGTATTTTGTAATACTGTAACTGGACTGTCTTGTCTTGTAAGACAATTAGGATACAATTTGAAAAGTTTTTTTTTCCAACTGTAAAATAATCAAATGACAGATTATAGTGGCTATATATTGTTGTATAAAGATACTGAAATGTCTTCTGTAGTTTTTTTTTTTTTTGGTTGTACAACTGTGACCAAATAATACAGGAGAAGATGTTGCAAAACTGCTGAAGTGAAAGGCCAACTGTTTATCATTTATTACACCCACAGAGGCATTTTACACACGGTGCCGCAGGACTGCAAGCCTTATCACTTTTATAATTAACTTCTCATAGACAATTTTTAGCTTCATAACCGTCATAGGGGATGAAGACTTATGGCGGAGTCCTGTGCGATAAAGCAGACCAAAGTGTTGTCTTTTTCAGTGCCGCCGGTGATGTGCAAATCCTCTCCAATCTTGTTATTGGGAAACATCACTCACATACCACGACAGAAAAAATAAGCTTGTCTTTGTGATCCTGTCTCTCTTATTGTGTGTGAGAGAGAGAGAGATAGGGGGAGAGAGAGAGAGACAGAGAGAGAGAGAAAGATTATGCATGCTTACAAGTGTGTGTATGTCTGAGTCAAAGTTATGCAATGAATCATACCTTGTTATATCTATAAAACATACAGCAAAAATAATACCAAACACTCATTCTGTCAAAGTTTTATCTGTATGTTTTTAATAGATATGAAAGTCAACACATGGAATTTTTGCTTATTTTGTACCTAAGTTGAATTACAACTTCTTTGAAAAAAGTATGTTTAAAAAATGTACTTGCAGTTGTATGCTTTCTAAAGTCAGAATCGAGACCCAGTCGTCCAATTTAGCATGTAACACTATCATGAATACATTCCCTTCTCACCTTGAAATAACTGCCGTTTACATTTTGACCACACGGTGGAGCCCCAGGTCCTATTATTTGTATGCACAGCGTGGTTGCAGAGCAAAATGCTGAAGGGCTCCAACCACTGCAGGAAGGGAGGACTCACACGTTGCTTCATAAAAAAAAGAGTTCAGGCGTTGAACACACATGCTTACAGAATGAAAAGGATGGAAACTGAAAGCTGGGCCATTTCATAGGGCGATAAAGTATGCCTTTGGTAATTTCAACACATAAGAGCACGATGGTTGATTATTCCCTTTTTAAGACTTGCAAAATAAACTAAGTTGCCTTTGTATTATCAAAGAGGTTGGGACCCTAGGAGAATTAAGAGTTGTGGGTTTTTTTTTTGTTACTGCTAAACTTGGAGTATTTAGCCTGTAGCTCCTTCCATCCTCCTGAGATCAGAGTTCTTCCACGTCCTTGCTGTTTCACCGACATGGCTTACAGCAAACTTTAAACAAGCTAGCTTTAAACAAGCTAATGGCTTTCTTTCAACATTGCACTTTCTTTTTGCTACTCCTCCATAAAGACCAGATTTGTGTGGTGCACAAATATTAATTCTTCAGTCTATTCTCCCACCACATATGTGGATCCACCGATCCTTGAGATTTACAATGGACGTCTTTTCTTCTTTGTTGATTGATGCTCTTCTTGCCTGTCACCTTAAGTGGATGCCTGGTTTCAGGATGCTTGTAGCTCTCCCATACTCTTTACATTTTCAGATTTTTGGAGTGCCATAGGGATGTTTAAAGCTTGGGATACAGTTGTAGAAACTATGCTTTAAATTTCTCTAGGTGTTTACATATCAACTGTAACCATGGAGGTAGCACAGACAAAAATAAACCTGTCTGGTGTTCCTTGGCTTTCATGATGCAGTTCATTCAACGTTCTCTCTAAAAGACTCTTCATAGAACAGGAGTTATTTCAATTCAATTCAGTTTATATTTCCTATTAGCAGTCTCTAGACAAAAAAAGAATTCAATCACACATACATTCCAATTAATCCTAGTTATCAAACAATACAGTATACTCAATTAATTATTCAAGGTAGTTTAAAAAGCTTATATCTAAGGAAGCCCAGCAGACAATCCTGGCTGGGATTAAACTACAAACAAGTGGGCTCTTTTTAGTAATTACGTCAATTCTCAACTTTAATGCAATGGAAGTTATTTCAAGGTATCTGATTAAAAGGGGATGAATAAAATTTAAATAGTTTTATTGTTTAATTTTTCAATTTGCTTTCTTTTTCGTCCATTTCACAAAAGTGAAATTGTTTAAGCTGGTATGTTTCATAAAACCCTAATAATATAATGTGATAGAATGAAAGAAAAAAAAAAAACCCAAAACAAACAACCTTTTAGCCAGGCGCTGCACCTTACTCATTTAACGTTTGAGCTGATTCTTTTTTTAATTGTTCTAGATACTAATTGACTTCTTTGATATTTTCAAATTTAGATTATGACACAAGGTGAAAGAGAATTCCCCTTGTTGTTCCCCTTGTTGTTGTTTGGTGACGCTGCTTAAGGTTGATAAGATGTGATGATCAGTGTTCTTTTGCCCTGTGCAGTGATCTGTCAGTTAAATCGGCTCAGGTGAAGCTGCAGGGCGCATGCTCCGCCCACTCACCAGGACTGTCAAAGAACAGGAAGAAGTAGTCTACCGTTGGAACTACTCGCTTCTCCGTTGTCACACAGGGGTTAAAAAGTTACCTAAACTTTGTTGAGCAGCCATGGAAACAAATATTAGACACACCGTCGACTCTGGTCATCTTTAAAGCCGACTCCGCGGTTGTTGTTACCGAAACAACGGGTGGAAGTGAATGCGCAGGCTTTTTGTTCCGCTTTAACTAACTAATTACTGGAGCCCACGGGCTAGCCCGGGCTAAAGCTAACGTTAGCTCTTTTTGTACCGCATATTTGAGGGGTTTGTTGTTGTTTCTTAACTCGGTGGCTGGTGTAATCTATAGGAAGTAACAGCGTTAGGTGCTCGTTGGTATTCCACAGGCGCCACAAGTTGTTTTCGTGCTTCTTGACTCGAGTACTTCGGCTTGTGCTTTGAATTTCCCTCCTTTGGTCATACACACGGGCGGCTTTGCGAGGGGGTCGCTTGGCTGTGTACCAAATTACTAGCAGACTTGTGCTAATTGTGGCTATCTAGCTGAGATACTAGCACTAGACCTTTGGGAATACACTTTCCCACCCAAGCTAGACAACATTGCAGGCGAGAACCCCCGCTACATGTGTCAATCTGTACGTCAAATTCAAGGAAACGGATTAATTTACCAATATGGATCAAAACACGGGGAGTTCAGCTTCATTTGCTGGATCCAAGAAAGAGAAGGATAGGAAATCAAAGAAGAAGGACAAGGACGAGGATGGAGATGGGAAAAAGAAATTTGTGAGTATCTCATTTGACTGAACTTAACGCATTATTATCTTTCTTAGCCATCTGTAGAGTTGGGCCCAGGTATTGCACCAAACTCTACACACACTGCTGGTCAGGGTTTCTTCTCAAGTTTCACACAGACACCCTACCTGTAATTACGGTAACCTCTCCAGGCTATTCACCGGCTGTTACATGCTTCAGATATTGCCCTGTGTGTACACATGGTTGAGGTCATTGTTCTGGCTACATATGAAGTTATTGACTCTTTGCTTTTTTTTTTTTTTTTTTTTTTTTTTAAAGTTCAACTCATTTCTGCATCTGAGGTATATACATTCCTGACTGATTGCAACATGCCAACACAGGACTTCAACGTTTGTCTGAACACAGCACACACCCCTTTATGGTTGTATTCATTTCTACAGAGGCAGAATATTCCCACCCGTTTCTAAATAAAACAGTCCATACCGAAGAATGTTTTTAAATGAATTATCTTAACTTTCAGTTTATAGGTGTGGCAAAAATTTTAAGCAGATTACTTAGTATGGATTTTTCCCTGGCTGTGTCAGCTCGTATGACTCAGGGTGCTGACTGGATGGCAGCACTGAAGTAAGAGTCAACACGGTGATAAAGTTTGTCATCAGCCTGGGCAAACTCTTGTGCAACTTTATCCTCTTGTCACCTCTAGCAGCAGGTGAAAGCTGATATTGATCACAAACCGTAACCATAGAGTATGCGCAGACCAACTCAACTTTTCTATGTCAGTACTGAATGCACACATTAAAAAAAAGAAAGAAGTGAATTGCCTTTTATCATCAAGGCTTCAACAGCCTAAATACCAGGCAGCTGGTGCAGATAAAATTCTTGAGGTTTATCATGATTGGTTTGCATGACCAGAGTTGGTATGTTAGCTCAGTTTTTCACAATTTCATAATGCTGCATGAATGGTCAGCTTTTGTATGTGTTGAACTGCTCATATTGTGAGATAAATATATTTTGTAGGCAAGTAGAGTTTTAAATCGACATACAGACCTTTAATGCATCTAAATAAGAATATACACATTTATTATGTATTGTATACCTCATTTAGATGTAGCATAAGTAAATATTTAATATACAAAGTAGTTATGTATTTATCTAGTTAAAATAACACCTGCATGGGAGGCTGCATGTGGGTGTGGTTTATTTAAAAAGGTGAATTATCCCTAATACTGGTTGCTTTGTCATTTAGTAACTTTACAAGACATTTCAAATAATAAACTTAGTAGATTGAATACCTAGCAAATAATATATTACTGAAACTAAAGGGGCTTAGTGCATTTATGATTTAGTGATGACCTGCATCCATTTCTTGATATTGTTTAAAAAATAAGTACAACGTTAAGCTATTATCTTGTGTCTGAACAGGACTGTTGTGTTGTAAAATCATTTAAGGGTTGTTTCAGATTTTCTAATTGATTTGTCACATATACTTCAATTAAAAATGTAACAACTTATTTTTCCACAGACAGTGCAACGTGGTACAAAGTAATCTTTAATACAAAGTTAAAAAATCAAGACATAACTGTTTTTCTATTCTTTTTATTTATAAATTTGCTTACTCGTGTATCAGGTTCATTGCATATAAATGGGGTGTGCAGCAGGCAGCATCCTTTACAGCTAAGGATTTGATCCAAAGGTGTTCTTGCATTTCATGGAAATTGTATTATATTTCCGTTAGCTCTTGGATTCTCAGAATTACCATAATAACAAGTCAGCACTTTTTTTAAAACCTCCCATTCTGTTACTGACAGCTGTGCTACCCAAGTTTCTTTTCACTGAAGAAATCCGCTATATACTTAAATTTTTAGATATAGTCCACACTTAAATTTCCAGACAGGGCTTAGCTTCTGCTGTCTCTTTTTTTTCTACCTGGCTACAGACTCATGCTCAAAGATGAGCACACTGAAGAAAAGCAAAGCAGATACATCTAGATCAGTGTTTTTCAACCATTTTTGAGTCAAGGTACACTGTTTTAATTGAAAAAATCCCGAGGCACGCCACCAACTAAAAATGGAAATAAAGATACTCTGCAGCCGCCTATATAGTCATTCTTATCAAAGTCTCTTGAATAGGAATCAAATAAACACAAAAATGTATTTTATCACATTTTACATTTCTTATTTCAAATTGCACTTAACATGTCCACTTCAAAAATACCCCTGAACAGTACCACAACACTGTTGTGTTAAATTTAAAGAAGTTGTAGAAAACTTCAAACTGTTTTACAAACTAATCCACAAGCATTCTCTTAGCCAGAATACAGAAAATAATTCTTATTCTGAAAGAAGCAATAATATTTGGGAAACATTTCACTTCATATTCACTGTTACAATATGAAGAGTTGCATGTACAAAATGTCAATATCTGTATATTTTACCCACCTAGTGTAAAACCTGTGCATGTTTGGATGAAAACAGTTGATTTCCTGGCAGAAATTGAAGAAAGACAAAGCTCTTCTTCAACATCTCTGTTTCTCTCTGGTTTTAGTTTTATAGTAGCCAGGCTTGAGAAGCTCACTTCACACAGACATGTTGTGGGAAATGGACTCATGTTCTTTCTAACTACTGCTGAGCTTCACTGTCTTTTCCATCACTGTCATCGCAGTATTTCTAGATTCAGTGCTCTCACCGCTACCTGTAACATTCGTGCGTCACTAATTCTCTTGTTGTAATATAAAATGCTCCGTACCTTCTGCCATCTAGTGGTAAGAACATTACATGATTACGCCGCTGCTACTACTACAGCAGATACTCGAAGATGGCATTATTTACAGACGATTCATTTTCAAAAAATCTTTTAAAACCAATTACCGTATTTTTCGGGCTATAGAGCGCACCATTCTAGCACCCTCGATTAAAAAAATAAAATAAAATAAAAACTGGAAGCTGCTCTCGGTTTTCCATTAGGACCCAGCAGAATGCCTCGTCCTAATAAATCTGCTGGACACTGCACTCCGTCTCCAAAGCCGAACCATGGTTTCGTTCACACCGAGCTTAAGTGCAGCGGCTCTATTTCCCTCCTGTAGTGCCAGATCGACAGCCCTCAACTTAAAAGCTGCATAATATGAATGTGAAAACATTTCTCCATCGTGACTGCTGCTAGCATGTGCTTGTTCTAAATGAAAATTAGCCGTTCTTCTTTGATTTACAATTTTGACTTATAATGATTCACTTCCTACTTAGAGAGCCCCCTGGTGGTTGAAGAAAAATCCACAGAAAAGCCACATCGGGCTACAATCCGTATGGTTCAAAGTTAAGGAAAAAAAGTAGCAGCTTATAGTCCGGAAAATACGGTACCGTAGGTGAAATTGAATAATTTCCACGGCACACCTGACGATCACTCACGGCACGGAACAGTGGTTGAAAAACACTGATCTAGATGATGCATTTCATCTCCATGTATCACAGGCTGCCTCCAGTAGCCAATCAGCATCACTTTTCCTATTTGTTGTGTGACCTCCCTTCCCTTTGTGCTTTTATTGTTTGGAGGCTGCCTGATTTTGACATTTTGTTTCTGGCTTAGCTTAGCCAGGTTCCATTCCCTCCAGTTTCCTTTTTGAGGTAAACCCCTCTCCTTGCCCAATGGCTGCTGGAGATTGTAACTTCAGCATGATTTAGATATGGTTGACAAGAAAAGATAATATATAAAAATTTATGTTTTTCTTTACTTTGGTCAACAGTAAACAAATTATTCTTTTTTCAATTTGTGAAATAAATTAGGTTTCATTATGTTCTAAAACGCTCATATTAGTATGTACAGCCAATGCTTGGGTAACAATATACCCACTTGAAAATGTTCAATCTTGGTGCTTAGACTTTTTTAAAGACCCTGCTCACATTTAAGAATCAGAATCAGTTTTATTCACCAAATGTGAGCAAAATAAAACAATCTTGGATCTCTTTGTCCAAATATCAAAACACATGGTGGCACAGCCACCATGTATCAAAATGGTGGCTGTGCAACTCCGCGGACCGGGCTGCTTCACACAGGTTCTTCTGAGTTCCACCTTTTGCCTTCCATATAATTAGGTCATGAATTACATTAGGAAAATCAAGTTTTCATGTTTGTTAATCAATAATTTCTCCCATCTAGTTTGTGTGGGGGTCAAAATGGGATTTAAAAACTGCAAAATAAAATTATTGGGGAAACTAAATAAAATGTTAGATTTTTTTGGTGGTGTGTCTTGATCGTTTTTAGCTATAATTTAATGAAATATTTAAATATCCATTATTGTTGAGACTATTTTTTTTATTTACTAGTAAAATTATCATCTCATGCAAAAAGACAACCCCTCTCAGCAAATATAATGTTGAGAGTATTTGGGCAAAAGACCTTTACTGAACCAATTTTTCAATATGGGTGTTTAAAGTATGGTGCTTTGTCCTGACCTTTGATAATGTAGGTCACACTAATGAGCTGATTCTTTCCAGTCAGCATTTCCTGATCAGTAAATACATTCTCTTCCCATGCCTTCCCAAGAAAGACAGCAGATCTGTTACTTAGCTTGACTATGCAAGTTTACAAGTTGGCTCCAAGATGTTAAACCCAATTAAGTTGTTTTTTATTGCAACTTGGGGTTGTATAAACTTGAGATGAACTTGTTTTACAGTGTGACATCAGCACTCGGCTGTTTTTCCTGTTCTACTGCTCTGATTTTATCATAATTCTTCACCTCATTCAGGTGAAACCAGAAAACGGAAGAGAAATGTGTGACACCTATGTGTGCGTTTTGTCTATACAGCTTGTTGCATGGAAACCTAATCAAAATGATCTCGGATAACCAATATGTTTTGTCACTGAATCAGTCTGTCACTCGCTAGTCAATTTTAGCCAAAAATGTCACAAATAATCACATTATTTTATGACAGCTTGGTTTTTTTCATATGCTCATTAGCTCAGGTAAAGCAGAGCTTATCAACTCATATCTGACCTTAAAGATAATAACTGAAGCTGCCACAGAAAAAAAATCCAATTCTTCTCTGGAAAATGTAGCTTGAAGATGTGTTTGACAGGAGTGATATGCATCTTCCTCAATATCTACAGGTGTGTCAGGTATTTGGTTCGAAACCAAAACTGAATCTTCCTAAAGTCCCATCTATATCAGGTCTAGAGAGACAGAAGGTCAGCATACATAAATGCTGTTGATGTAAACATGCCTTCTGGCTCAAGCCAGCAGGCAGACAAAGTGGGGATTAGCCAGGGATCACAGCCTTGGACAGTTGTTTGGGATACAAGGTGAATTCTAGATCACAGATTTTGGCCTGGAGTCTTTGTTTTTCAGTGTCCAGCACCGTTTTCCCTGCAGATTTAGTGTCTTGCATCATATAATGAGGTGTAAGTGTATCTCTTTTGTTGTTTGACACTTTTCTTCAAAAAGCAGAAGTGCTTACATTTGACAATGTGGCTTTTCCTAGGGGTTAGTAATGTGCAGAATGTATTTAAAGCATTCTTTAAAGTGTTTGTTAGCTGGGAGAAAGCACAGTGACGGTGATAGACAGCCTGATTATTTCTGAACATTCTTGGGCTGAAGTTCTGCGCGTTTGCAGATGAAAGAGTTGTTTAACAACTGCATAGAGTTACTAGAAGTCAGATGACTTTTCTTTTTCCTGTTATAATTAACGCTGCTGCTCTGGTGTCTGTCCATTTTTATTGCAGATTGGTAATAGTTATGGGCTTGACACACGGGGAGCAACATTGCTCTCTCTCCATTCAATTTCTATGAAACTTGTGTGATGAGGTGACAATTGCCTTCCCTCCTCCAGCCAAGCGACCAGCGAAATTTGTGCCTGTGAAATTTTAAGCTCATACACGTGCACGCGCAGGCAAGCAATGCAAAAAATGAGAGTATTAAAATTTTCAACCTTTATCACTGCTGTTGCTTACTGTTTGTTGGAAAAAGTTTCAAAATGTTCAACTTCTGTTCAACTTTTGTCGTTTTTGTTAAATATTTGCTTCTGTTGCGTCCTGTTTGTTGGGTTCACCCAGAATAGCGGAAAACTGTCACTTTTGCTCCACGTATCAAGTCCATTAGGGTTGAACTCAAAATTCTTTGTACACCAGCAGATTTAAAGTAATTTTTAAAATTTTAACAAGATGTCTCTTTGATTGGAACTAAGATTCCATTTAAGGGTGGCAAAATTGGTCCACATTTTTATTTTTTATTGTTCATTTCTAAGTTGTTTTTTTTTTCACTCTAGTAGCCTTTATTCGACAGTTGCCAGACAGGAAAGTGGGTTACAAGAGAGAGGGAAGACATGAGGCAAAGGTCATTAGGCCTGTGACGGCCAAGTTGAGGAGGAAGGACTCTAGAGATACCTGGGTTGCAATTTACCCCGGTGCCACTGCCATGCCCATATTTCTTATCAAAAATCTGCAGATAAGGGTGATGGAGGCTTTCCAACCTCAGAGATTTGGAGCTCATCACCAAAATAATCAAATAGCAGAGAAAACCTGCTAAAAGCTGTACTGCAATTATCGGAAGGTTCTGGTTCTTGGAAGGGCAACAAACATTGACCCGTTTCTTCAAATAAATGACATTTAGAAATTGTGTGTTCTATTTATGGTTTCCTTACACTGTTTACAGATGACTCTAATTTTTAATTTGATAATAAACTATTTATTTCTCAAAATACTGTAGAAATCATTTGTTTAATGAACACCTGGTCATATTGTGTTGGATGTATTTACGCCTAAAAATGTAACCTGTAATGCTTGTTTTCTGCAATAAAACATGATGTGCTTTAAATAACTTGTTCTAACAACTTGTCACTTTAACGTGGTTGTTATGTCTGGCTTGTGTGGGCGCTCTCATGCTGTCAGCTATAGTCATTGGGTGTTTTTTTTTTTTGGTATGTTGGGCTGTAAATTTTTGGTCAGTTGTTACCATACAGCACCTGTGTGATGCCTATGTCAGGTGGGATTTGCAATATACCAGAATTGTGAGTTACTGCTGGTTTTAAAATTATCAGTTTAAAGTACATTTTTTACATATTTAGCCATAATTTTTATCCTGGACCTTTTAAAAGTAACTCCAGTTTTTCAATTATGTAGAGAATACAGCACAGAAACACTGGTCCAGGTGTAATGTATGTGAGAATAATGTACAGTTAATAGCAGCAATATCTGCAGATGACAGTTTTAAGAGTTATCGAAGTAGTTGCATAATAATTTAGAAAAAGTTCTGAATTATTCAAATGTACTAAGTAGTTTCCAAGTAAACGTGAAGTTGAGATATTCATGTCATGCTAATGAGCAAAAGGAACTGACCAATTGAACGGTTTAAGAGAGCAGGGAGCTGACTTTCCACAGCAGATGGTAGAACATGAAGGGGATCAGTTATGTTGCAGAGATGGAGAAATCACTGCATGGCAGAGCATTTGTCAGATTTTATAGATTTAACAGAGACATGTTTCCACAACAACTAATAAGCAGCAAGTAGCCTAATTAAGAGAAAAGCATGAAGATATAACTGTGAGAATGTTTTAATATGTTCTAAAGCAGTGTTTCTCAGTTACAGTCCTCAGGGACCACTGCCTTGCATATTTTAAATGTCTACTAATTTAAATGATTGCACAACATCCTCTACACAGCCATCAAGTGCTGCATAAACCCTGCTGATCACCCACTTATTCAAACCAGGTGTGTGGAAGAAGGGAAACACCTAAATCATGCAGAGCAGTGGTCCATGAGGACTGAAATAAAAAAAACACTTTTTTAAAGCAATCAAACACTTAAGTTACAGAACCAAATGTTGTGTAGAAAACCACACCAATTCATGACTGAACAATTCATGCTGTTGTGATCAAAAGTCATACATGCAATCTGCTGTCTCCACAAATTAATCAGATGTCTTTAACTGATGTTATAAATTTTAACTTTGTGAATGAGGAAGTACATGTGTACTGTGTGTGGGCACAGATACATTTTACACACTCACAGGATGTAAATCTAACTAATCAGCCAGTGTTTATACATCACTGTGCCAGTTTGGCTCTCTGGAGTTTTACTACAAAATGCATGTAGAAAAGTTAGTATCAGTTATATGGTACTACAGAGAGCAGTAAACCAGGCAAGGGGTTCTACTGTACCGTACTACATGCTGTGAAAGCAAGAAGCGCAGACTAAATAATGGAAATTATGGGTCTGTTGTGGCTGTTTTCTGTGTTTATGTCCATTCCGGTGTATAAACATGGCTTTAGATGATTTATATTCATCTTTCGAGAGAATGAGAGTTTTTCACTCATCTCTGGTTGGAGTTGATAATGTGCAATCTTTGAGGATTTTTCCACTCAATGGCTGTTGCTCTCTAAAACCACACATCTTCAAAATAATGGGATGTTGCACCCTTTTCTGCTTTTAAATGTATTTTTTCTAGAGTGCACAAATAGCCGTAGCTGGATATGAGTTTGAAGTGCTTTTAATCAGTAAGCATCAGCATTATTGCAAAGTGCATCATCTTTCGAGCGTGACATCTTCTCCCTGACTGTGACTTTATGCATCAGTGTGATTACTTCCTGGGGGAACCACCTCAGCAAATGCTTATCCTTCTGTAGTGGTACAAATAAGCAGGCCAGGTCACGACTTCTAAGTCCCTCTTATATCTGCCTCGAGTGCTCAGAGTCAAGTGGAAAAGGTAAATATGCACTTGTTCTCTGATTCTCCTTGGCATCTCGTTTTTTAAGCGTACCCACTCCTTTTGAACAACAAAAACCCACATGCTGCAACAGACCTGCAACTGTTTGGTGCATCTTGGTGTAACAGGAGCATGCTCTACAGTGAATAGATGTCTTGCCAATATGAAACTAGAGTGTTGAGTAGACTGTTAATAGGAGGGGCTTCTTGGCTTAGACTGTGGTGGTTCTCTAAAGAGCAAAACGAGACTAAAATAGTTCTAGGAGAGCTGGACTAAAAAGATTATGATCAGAGTTAATTTTTGAAGTATAATTACTTTGTTGAATAAGAAAAAAAAAGAATCAACCATGAGCTCATATTGACAGCAATGTATTTCTGGCCAAGATTAAAGCCTATTCATCACAACTTGAGATTCAGACTTTATGCCATAATTGCTTTGAGTATTTATGTTTTATTTCCTCTTCAGAATTTTTCTTTCTCCCCCAAACATTTAGTGGTGTTTTGGGTCAAGGTGTTAAAAAGGTTATGAAGGTGTTAAAAAGGTCTCACAAGCCACTACTTATTGCATCAGAGTTCATGTTGGTCTTATAACCTAACCTAACAAGCTTTTATATCATGAACAGTCATTCATTATTCATGAGTGGACACGACCCCGTGTGTAAATTAAAAATTAACATGCAGCATATTAAAGTGTTTTTTAAATGAAGACAACATATGACGATTTGGTAAACTGTTCTTGTTACTGTTAGTAATTGGTAGTGTGTTGGCATTACTGCAGAATTTATGTATTTTCTACATTCTAAGCATTTGTATCTCCTGTCAGTGTCTTTCACCAGGTTGCCAATATTTCTAAATCCCATGCTTCATGGGAGAAAGTTGCTGACGGCTTAAAAAATTCAAATAAAGCAATGTTCTGTAATTCAGTTGGCTTTCCTCTGACAGCTGGAGCTCCTTGTTGCTCCTTTGTAGAGATCCAAGTGCATGGAGTTCCCTCCAGTAGATATTGCTGTAGCAAGTGGACATAATTTCTAAACGCAAAAGCATACAGTATGGCAAATTACTTTCTTCAATTAATCAAGATTAATCCATTATTGAAGTAACTGTTAACTAATTTAGTCACTGAATAAACATTAACTGAAATGTATAGCCTATAAAACATCTCATTTGCTGAAAGAACTCAGAGCAGTAATTAAGCCAAAACTGTACAAGAAATGGATATGATTGCATTTGAAAAACCCTCTTTGTCTAAATATCTTCTACCTAGAACTCAAGTCACATAGTTTATCTGGTTCAAATTTTGTAAAAAAAAAAAAAAAAAAAAAAAAAAAAAACTTTTTGCTATCCAATTATTAATTGAAAAATTTGTCAATCATTTAGCCCTTTTACCTGCAGATGCATTGTTTGCTACAAAGGATCAAGCTTGTACTAAAGGAACGCTTTAGTTCAAACACAATGTTTGATTTACTAGTTAAAAATTGAAGAGTCGTATGCATTTATGATATCATATAACATGAGCTTGCGAGATTAACTGAAACATCTAACATGCCAACTCTTTCATCTTGTTAATCGACAATATCAATAGCATAATCGATTCCTAAAATAATCATTAGCTGCTGCCCTAGTCTTGTTAGAAATTATACAACTTTGCAGAGCTCAAATTAAAATCTCAATCTTATTTCAACAATGATTTCTAACTTTAATAAAAGATCTGATTTGGAATAAAAACTGACTATCCACTTCACATTAACAGCATCCCTGTATAGAAGATCAATGGTAAATTTTGTAAAATTCATCATCATGGAGAATCTCGATGCTATGCAAAGCTAAAATATCTCGGTTAAACCTGACCTGAGGAAAGGGAGAATTTCTTTTTTGTTTTAAAAATGTAGCTACAGTTTTATGGGTGGATTAGGGATGTGATTTTTGTGTTACATGTCACATAGTTATGCTAATGGCTTGTCTGAACTCCAGTAACTGCATAAGAGATACCTTAGCTGAGTAGTGGATTAATGCAATGATTTTGCTATAATCAAATATTTGCTCTTTTATCCCCCCATACCTCAGATGACTGGTTTCTCTGAACTGCCATTCCGTGTGTTTATAACAAAGTTCTTTTTGCAGGCAGGTAGAAGTTGGAATGTGGAGCCACTACACCTTTTAAATACCTTACTAAGAATAGATTAAGTTAACCCCAGTGAACGTTCAAAAGTTTGGGTTGGTCTGTATTTTATTACTGTGGAGGTCAGACATTACAACGTGTAACTGACCAACACCTTGTCCTACAGTAAGCTTTATCTCACATTAGGATATTTCACATTGTTGTAGACAAACAATTGTTGACATTCCTGGTCAACAACTCATATTCCTTTCACCTGCATTGCCTGCTCACCTCTGTCAGGCTGCCCCAGTGGCGAGTTAGTGACTACAGCGTGTGAATGTGTGGGTGAGAGGCTGAATATAGTGTGAAGCGCTTTGGGGTCATCTGGACTAGACAAGGTGCTATAAAAGTACAGGCCATTTTACTGTGGCCACACTTTAGAAAGCCCTAGTAGATGTTGCTGTATGCACAATAAATGATTAATCAGTCAATTAGAAACGGTTCTAAAGGCAAATTCAACATTTTTCATTATGCATCGTCATAAATTACCCCTAGACGTTTAATGATAGCTTGCCATCTGTCATTAGTAATTCTGTCTCACTAGTGAGATTTTATTTACCAGGAACCAGCAATCAAAACCACGTATCCAAATTTAATATAAACAGAATTCTCAAAAGAAAAACAATTGCTGGAAATCTGCAGTTGTTGCAAATGGCTAAACTGTCTTCATCCAGCTGGTACTAACAAGAAGTACACCTGGTTAACTGGCATGACAAACCTTGTGACTCTACATTTGATTTGTTTGTGTGCTTTGTCTAAGCTTTCCTTAGTAACAGGAAGTTTTTGCGTAAATGTTTTGTTGCTCCTCCAAATTGACAGAAGGTGGAGTTAGCTTTAGGTGCTTTTCCATTGGCAATATGCGAAATAACAGGTTAATGTGTGGTTTGGTTCTATCCCAGGTAGTGCGCTTCTCCATTATACAGTCTATTCCTCACTATTGTTGGCGGGCCATTAGTATACATCAGCTGTGGTCAGCTCTCCACTGATGTTTGCAGTGACACTGGTTTTGATGGATTCAAATAAACCCAGATATATCATTTGGTGTTTTAGAAATTCATTGCGAGGCCAAATATAATAAAGACTCCATAGCTAAGCTATAATTTTGTTTTGGGGTTTACGTTGAGGTAATCACAAGCTAATCAATGAATGCAGTCAGCTGTCAATCAAATCGCTTCAGTAAAGTACTTGGCTCGGTGTGTCTAATGTTACCCCTGAAGTAGGTACAAAAATCTGAGAACAGCCATGAACTGCTAATGGAAAATGAATCTGGCCGGTGCGGACCGAAACCAAACCGGTAACAGGCGCTCTAGTGGAAAAGCGCCTTTTGTTGTCTCAATGCTAATTCAACCTTTTAACTCTTAGGTGTTAAGATTAAAAATCTCAAAGTGGGTCATTCTCGCCTGTTAACTCATCCTTAACATAACAAGCTACTACAATACAGACCTCATTTGATGCTTAATCACTTCTTTCCCTTGCTCTTGTCACAAAGTGCAGCTGTGTCACCCTTATTTTCACAGCTTCCGGTCCAAGTCTGCTTCTTGTAGCTCGTTGCTGTGCTTTCTCGTGCAGTGAGGCTCTGGAGAAAACAGAAGTTTCTCTTTCTGTCTAACACTGTTTGTCATGCAAACAGCAAAGTTGTTTGAGCCAATCATGATGCAGATTTGGTGCCTAGTATTTTTGACTTTCTTTAAAAAAATAGTTTTTCCTCATCTCGTATTTGCTAGGTCCCTGTTGAACACTGTTATATTTCTCAAATTCTGAGGGTTGCGACAGGAAGTTGTGCAAAAATAGCAAACAGGATGCTTCCTTATTTGTACTCATTATTTCTCTCTTATCTTTCTCATTCTTCTTTTCCATCAATTGTGTAAATGGGTACCAGTAGGCCAGTAATTATAATGACCCTCCGATGACTTTCTATTCTGAAGGCCTGGAAGCTTTAAAGGTCTCTGGTGATTGCATCTAGATCAAGGTCTTTGTTACTGTAGTGATCTCACTTTGGGGTCTGACGTCAGTTTCACACATATTTGTTGTACTGCTAGTTGCACATTGTACAATTAAGTGTACATTTTCTTGTGGTTGAGCTTGCAAAGCTTTTAATTTACTTCCATTCTAACTAATTTACTGTCAGAATGAACTTGTGAAAGGTTGTTTTTTTTTGTCTAGTTTTATCAACTCAAGAGCTTTCAAAATAATTGGCATATTATCTGCTGTTGATTCATTCGATAAGACATTTTGAAATTTCTTACTTTTACCTATTTACACGCAACGTTTTGCCAAATGCTCTGCAGTAACTTTTCCTCTCTGAACTTACCCAATCACATAAGGTCACGAGGTCGCAGTTTCAAACCTACATTTTCTTTGTAACCATAATCTTGTCATAATTAGGTTTTGCTGATTTTTATTCTGTCTCAGTAACATGGCTTGGAGATTTAAGTTGACTGAAGAATCTAATCTGCTAACCCTAACCTTCATATCAGACATGTTTTATATCTGACAGCAGGTTTTTTTTTGATAGATCAAATAGTTTTTGTATTTCTGAGCTTTATATAGAACAAGTGTGTGTCTCTCATATGCTAGTGGACTAGTATAACATAATCTGCGTCACTCTTTTCAGATACATGAATTGGGTACTAATAATTAGCAAGTAATAGTTTTCAAGGCTCAGGTTTTCATTTTTCATGATTGTGACTTTCTAGTAACAAGCCAGGTAACTAGCAGTAAATTGTTGTGTAATAAAACTGATTATAATGGCAATTCTAAGTAACTGGAATAAATTAGCTGGAGGATTCTTTTTTTCAACTTTTCTGCACTACTCAAATAGCTGTTTTCTAAAGGGACTTGGTTTGAGGACTGTCCCCAAACATAAGCACTTTTAATCTCCCCATCATTTTGAGCAGTCAGCGAAGAGCTGGTTAGACAGAACAGCTCCTGATCCTCACAGATATGACTGGCCTCACTGCTGTGTGTTACCCGTGTCGTAAAGGAGGAGCTTAGTTGGGATTACGGTGTCGGACCTTGTCTCTGTCTTCCCTTTAGTGATTGCAGCTAATCTTTTGTCAGCTTTGTGTACCAACAGCACTGTTTCAAGAAAAGGAAGAAAAGCATGATTCGGCTGCAGCAAAAATGTAATTTAATAGAGTAATACTGTGAGCTAGTGTATTGGTTTCCTAAACTTAAATAGTGTAGCTCCAGGTTGTCAGGATAAGATCATGGTGAAAGTTTGACATTTGGATAAGTACATGAATGTAAGCAAGTAAATTTTATTTAGACAGCACTGTTTGCTGAAAAGAATGACACAAAGTGCTTCACAGTGAAACACGGAACACAAAAGGGTACATTAGATGTAGTTTAAGAGCATAAAACCAATAAAACAATAAAGTAAATGATAGGCAGTAAAAACCCTCACTAGCCAGAAAAGAAATGTCATCTGCTTTTTAAAATGATCAATAGTCAAACTAGTTTAATGAGCATCTCAACTATTTGTGTGCCATTTCTTAAAAAGTGACTATCTTCTAATTAGTTCTTGATTAGGGCTATCAACAGAAGATTTGGGTGTTTGCTGAATAGACAGATGCTATCTGCCCAACTCTTGTTTTGATAACTGCAGAGGTCTGGAAACCCACCAGTATTATCGTAGTTAAATGTTGGGACAAGGTGAGATTAGCCTTAGTTCAGCAATGCAGTCAGGGTGTTCCCTGACTGCATTGCACATAACAGGTTAATGTTATGTGCAATGCAGTTGTTCTGCCTCAGGGGGTTTGGCTTAATTGTTTTCACAGCTTCAGCTAGTCCTGGAATTACCCGTAAGCCAGCGAAAAGGCTTTAATGCATACTAGCTAGGGATGGGAATCTTTAAGAACTTCGCAATTCAATTCACTCACAATTCAGAAGGCTGAGATGGGTTTATAAATCGATTATTAATATAACATGAATTTAATTTAATCCTTCTTAGCTTCTGTTGGGGGTAAGTGTTGACATCAGTAATTTTATAGTTTTCTTGTTTACGGTGGTTGGAATAATCAGCTGTTTCATTTTTACTACTTTGGGTTTGGCAGCACTATTTTATAAAATGTGGCACGGCCATAATATTGGTAAATATTGCGATGACAATATTAGTTATAATAAATGCCTGTTTTCTTCTTTCATTACTTCATGTGTGCTTCTAACACTGGCCAAAATGTGACGGGTCACAATGTCATCTGTGTCCGGTATGAGCATCTGCTGTCATGAGACTCTGTCCAGTTGGATTAATTTAACATAGGCATGTAAAATACAGGTCCATAAAACTTGGAACAATTAGCCAACACTTAATTGCTCTCCAGTCAGGCCTTTGCAAAATGAAAACTGCTTTCACTCATTTTCTCATACTATAATTTTCTGCTTCTAAGTTTCACCACCCGATGTCCTCAAAATTAAGTCATAAGATGAAAATAATCAAGTTTTGATGTTCAATTCTTGATCCTTCATATCTGCAATGTATTGACTCCTCAATGCTACACAATGCCCAAATAAGAAAAAAAAAAGGTTACTTAGCCCATCTGGAATATTTCTCCTATAAAATTATCAGCCAAAAAAAATGCACACCCAACAATTTCCTTTTCTAATGCAGTCATTGGAATAGGAAATAAAACCTAAACAGTTTTAGTCTAAGACTTTTTATGATTAATTTTTGAGCCAGGGACTTTTGCTTCAGTCCTCAGCAACATAGCCATTTTTTCCTCCAGTGCTGCTTTTTGCTGTAGCTTTGGATTAAGCAATGGTAATGGCACCATTAAAAGAGACTAACAAGGGATTTATGAAGCTACGCAAGGGAACTCATTTTATGTGCTTGGTAAGAAAGACCAGTAAAACCATTCCATAGAAATGAAGGGTGCTTTGTTTTTTTTTTACCATCGTTGATTTGTCTTTCAGAAGTCAATATCTGATGGTGGCTTGTCTTAGAGTTTTTAAGTGTACCATTTGTCCTCTTCTTTATTGAGACAAGAAGAGTAGAAATCCATCACCTTAGAAAGAGAATCAATAAATATCAGTTCAATCCTCTTCTGTTGGGGCTTGAACCATCAGGTGGTACCAGGTCTGACTGTAGAACCCGCTAAAAACATCTTTGTTTCTTCACAGGGCCAGAAAGACAACAAAGAGCCACATATTTGCATCATTTTAAATGCCTATTACAGGTCTGGTTCTGTCTTTAAAACCCCAGCTGTGAGCATTTGGCATTCTGTAGCCACAGTGCAGGGAGCTGCTGTCACCTCAGCAGTTAGCAATGTTTTGTGCTAAAAGTAGGATAAAAGGAAACTGAGAAACTGCAGTGTTATTGTTGGCTAGTGCAATGAGAACATCCATTGTGATTAATCTTCATTTTCCCCACTCTTCTTTCTTTTCCACCCTATAATTGTTCTGACCGCTGCCCCTTAAGTTCACTAAAATCTGTCTTGGATCTGGACATAAAGGACACTGAAAAATCCTCCTGCTGGAGGAGGGTTTGGAATATATTATTGGTTGGCAGAGTTTAAAAGCATAGCTCATGAAATGTTACAGCCTACCAAACATTGCATCCAAACAGAACAGCCCTTTGTGTGTGCTATATTGCACACATAAAACTGGATGTATTGTACAGCTCTATGTCAGGTAAATATGTGCTGAAGGAAACGCATTGCAGATGTTTTTTAAAGCTGGGATCATAAATGTGAGCTTGTGACAACAAAACAATTGGCAGCATTTAGGAAAGAAGCTGCATTTTAGACTTTCTGTTGTTTTAGGCATAGAGCAACATTAATGAATGTAGATCACAAATTGTAGCAAGTTTATATTTGAACTTCAGTTTTTATTTTAAATAACCATTTTTAACCCAACATTATTTTACTAATATTAAAATAGTGTTGGTCAGAATGATCTCAGTCAAACCCTGTGGTTATTTCTAGAATAGCAGGATTCTGACTCCAGTTTCTTAGCTGATAGTTGGTGTTGGGTACTGGAGAAATCTCTAGTGGCCAATTGTCAGAGTGCACAGATTTATCGACCAGCGGATTTATTGGTACTGATTTTCTTAATTTTCTGAGATCAGCGATCAGCTGACATAAGGCGATCTTATCCCCTGATCTTATCTACATCGGCAAATGTCTAAAAGTCGATCACTGTCCTCTTCTGCTCTCCCATCAGAGAGATTTGACTGACAGACCGGCACACTGGGCCATATCTCCACATTTTCAGTAAACAATAGTCACACTGCTGTTGCCAACTCAGCAACTTTCTTACTACATTTAGCAACATTCCAGACAAAATTTTTTTATATTGGCCAAAATCAAAGTTGGCAGAGCAGACTTTTTACAGGTTGGTAATCGGCGATTGGCTAGAAAACTGCAGCCAGTGCACCTCTAGTCATCGGGCAAGAGGCGGGGAGTACCCTTTACAGGTCGGAGCCCCTCACATGATAATACAGAGACACACAGGACAAAACGGCATGCTTGCTCCTATGGGCAACACTCATTAACATAAAAGTCATGCTTTTGGACTTTGGCGTTAAGCTGGAAACCCCACACTGGTATTGCAAAACCTTTTTTTTGAAAACTAACTGCTTTTAACCTTCCATCTGCAATGATAATTTGTTTAATTTAGTGCTTATTGTTTTGTTTTCCACACTTGTGATTTTCCAGAACTAATCAGAGTTCATCTTGGCAATGGCTGCCTATTAGCTGCATTTCAAAACAATCTCTTCTGGTCAGTTTGTCTGGGAAAAAAAAAAAAAAACTCCGCAGTTAAACTAACAGTTGGTGGTTCTTGGAATTGATGTGTGTAGAATAAAGCTTACAGGAGAGCTGATTGTTTTTTTTTTGTTTTTTTTTACATTTAAAACTCATAACTTTCTACAAAATGATTCGGAAGAGGTTGTTTTTTGTTTTGCTTTATTTTTTGTTGCCAAAATTTCCAGCAATATGCCTGGGTGAATGGGCAGTCATGCAGCAAAAATGCCCTACTTGTTATTGCATTCAGACATAATGTCTCTCACACAGTGAGTCGACTGAAAAGCACTGGATCTGCGCTCTGTAAGGCATTTAGGGACAATACCAGAATGTAGCTGTGAAAGGTTGGGAATTTAAAGGATTGCTGCTCACCACATCAGTATAATCTTGGCCTCATAAGAGTAGCACATTTACTGTTTTGGTACTATTTTTTTTCTTTAGTGGTTTAGTTTTAAAGGTTTTTTATGTATTAGTTTGCACTTTGCGTGGGTTTTGTAGAGATAATGAACCGTTTTTCTTTACTTGTATAGTAAGTTATGTTGACAATGCTTTCAGTTAAATGCATCAGAATTTGACATTTCCTGCTTTGGTATTATGTGTATGAGGCTGTAGCTGTGTCTGGGTGTGCCTGTCACAATACTACTTCCCTACGCACACCAAGTATGCAACCATGACAACCCAGTTTGAACAATTGCATAGCGAACATCGTACACTCACCTGCAATTTTACTTCATGTTTTAAGTACTTTTTATTGTTACACAGAGTAGAAATTATTTAGTCTATTCATGTATTAAATTTGCAGAACAAAAATGCATCAATTAACATTATAAAAAAATATTTTGCCACTTTTTGTTTTTACAAAGGCCTCAATAGTGAACACCGTCAGTGAGGCGACTGTCGTCATTGCCCAGTTTTTTTAGACTATTATCTCTTCCATAACTAGCCAGTCTGCTTTGGAGGAAGCTGTGGGAAGAACACCACTGGAAAGATGGAGAGTGACAGCCCTGTCTAAGAAAGGAGTGATAAAACTACAGAGAGGAAGTCATTCTTTGCCACTATCAGTTAGTGAAAGTAGCAATACTGCTGCAGTGAGAGGATGGTGGCATTATTCCACACTATATGCAGGAAATATGTGAAATATAACGGGGCCATAACTTTGTAATTGGACAGTTTGTCCACTTTGTTTCGTATGTAATGTTTGTCTGAGACTAGGAGGCTATTTCAGACTCTGAAGTCATCTCTATAGAGAAAAGTTCAACCAGGTTGCTGGTTTTACATGGAGCTCATGTAAAACCAGCTATCTTTGTTTTGCGTGTTTTAACTTTGCTTACGACTTAAAATTACTCCTTCAGAACAATCATAGTAGTACAGCTCTTGGTCTGTGTTTTGCATGCAGAATATATTTGGCATATATAGTGCAGGTGAGCAGTTATCCTGTGAGTGAATCTCACTTTTGCACTTGTACAACATCAACATGGCATGTGAAATATTGTTTTAATGCCCTATTTGGTCAGTTAACAATAGTGTTTGGGAGCCAAGTTAAAAAAATGTACCAATCGGATGTATTTATCGGGTTTCTTTTTTTTTTTTTTAGAAATTAAGCATTTAATTATAAATGTAAAGCTACTCATAGCTGGTCTAAGGCTTCTTTTCTAATAAGCTATGTTACCAGATTTTACATCAAGAGCTATCTTGTCTCAAACAGGAGTTCATTTTTGCATAAATTAAGTTGTGGTTTAAAAAGCAGAACTTAAAAGTTTATTTTTCTAAGTAGTTTTGAGTCTTGTTCTTACCCTGAACACGCTCAGTTCAGGATAAGAACAGAGTGTGTTCAGAAAGTGCATTTCCGTTGTGTGGGCACAATGCTACCACAGCTCTGGTTTTCACCTGTATGGGATTTTTCTCACATTCTGCACACGTTTATGATGTGGGTTTATCTAATGACAGCTGCTGGAGGAGAAACATCTTTCTTTTGAGGCCTTTTCCTATAAACAGAATGTTCCCACTTTCTCTTTTCGATTGCCTGCTTATGTAGGACTTACATTAATCTCCTTGGAACTTGTACTTGGTACTAAATGTAACGATGACTAATACTTAATGTTAACCAGACTGAATCCAAAATGTGAAGTTGTTAAACCCCCATGCAGACCTAAAACATGCCTTCACATGAATAATATAATCTGTGTTGAGATTTTTATATTTAATGCGGTCTTATCCTCAGACTTCCTCATGTGTAAATAGGCTGAGTTTATATTGTGGTTTTATACCAGAGCCTCAGTAAACACTCAAACAACCACCATACGGTGATAAACGGATTGGTAGGGAAATAGCCAGTCAGTGCCTTGCCCCAGGGCACATCAACAAGTGGCAAGCGAGGAAGCTGAAATCGAAACCAAAACTTTGATTGGGCTCTTCCTGCTGAGCCACAGTTAGGCAGGTGCATGCTCACACTAACACACACGCACACACACACACACACGCACACACACACACACACACACACACACACACACACACACACACACACACACACACACACACTTTTCTGACACGTCTTGAATAATTACTCTGCAATTGGTAAAAATATTTTAATTTGAAACATATTGTTAAATTCTGGACACTTTTATTATTAATTAACTTGATGACAATTTTTCCATTCTTATATATATATATATATATATATATATATATATATACACACACACACACCATGTTTGTGTGAAATTCTTATAAATGTTAAAGACAATGGATCCGTCTGCTCTCTCTTCACCACTGCCTCAGCTTTAACGGTTGGACATGTTAGTTTTTATTCCGTTTAATATAAAACGGAATAAATTGTGTAAGTCGCTGAAATTATGTGCAATACCTGCCGTCTGGCTGGGATTATTCTGTGTGGATCCAAGCACCACTTTCATTTGAGAAGAAATGTATGGAATTATGGAGTTTTAAGTGTTTTTTTTTTTTACTTTTCTCCCATCAGTTATTCAACTTTTTATTTTCATGAAGACAAATGAAAAAGCCTGCAGAAACACTTATTATAGCAGGATTTTTTTTGGTTCCAACTTTCATAAAACCTCACGTCTTACATGACTGATATCAGACAATGAAACAAAATTAAGCTAAAAAATTTAAAAACCTTGGAATATTTGAACCTTCCAAAGGAAAAGTAATATTTTGCCGTTAGGTTCTCAATGGTTTTAAGAATATTAAATAATACTTTCTCCTAGTCGATTATTTCAGTCTGACATATTGGAGCATTTTCTAATCTGCCTTGATATTTAAAGTATTTGCAGTACCTTCAAAACCCAAAAGTTGGAAATTGCCTACTTTTTATTTATTTATTTATTTATTTTTCAAATATGCCTCACTTTTCAAAATGTATTTTTCATTCTTTGGGTGTTCTTGTACATATTCCTTTGTGGTGCTATAATTCCTTTTATAATTTAATTGGAGAAGGTTAAATGGATGTGTGCAATTCATTCTTTCATTGCTTTGATCTTCCATCAGAAACATTATTTGGCACATACTGACATCTAGTGGCTGACATGTGCCATCTTGTTTTTGAAATTATATTAGTCAAATTTTTCCTTCTTTGCCTTTTGTTAATCAAGACTGTATTTTGGTACCTTAACATAGAATGTGTTTGCCCTAATATAGAACATAATTATCCTCAGTTAATAACTGAATAAAGTTTCCTTAGCAATTTATTAGATTTCTCCCTGAATTTCTTATGAACTCTACATAAATTTCCAAAGCTGTTGCCTGCCATAATTTCTGTCTAATGGATTCTTTTTTTTTTTTTTTTTTCTCTCTCCTCCTCCTTGTCGCCTCTTTTCTGTCATGTTGGCTGATATTTCCTACCCTCTCTTTCCATTTCCTCCCTTTGTAATCTTTTATACGATCTGCAGAATCTCAAACGGCTGATTCCTGATGAGGTAGGTCTGCTAGTACTGTGTATTACAATCACCTGTGCTCCACTCACCAACTGCTGTCTGTCAGAGACCCACTTAAATGTAATCAGCACTGAATGTGTGTTTTGTCTTGCGTTGAACATGAGCTTAATGTGCATAATTTAGAGAAATTCTTTCTCTAAATTATGCCAATGAAGACGACTGGCGTAAGTGCTTGGCACAAAGATTAGTGAATTATACCACATCTTTTTGCTAAGGCCTTGTGCATCACTGAGCTCATGTTCTTTTGTGTGTTTTCAGTTATTTTAATACACAGTGTATGTCTTGGCAATATTCACAATGTTAACAGAAAGACGTAAACCCTAAGTGTTAGACATCACCCCTGTGGTTTACTTTGTGTGGGCATTGTTTTGTGCCAAAATGTCTGTCACAAAACAATGACCCCATTTTGCTAAAAGTGTTCCTTTTGAAGATTTTAGCTCTTTTCAGACTTTAAATTTGGAGTGTTTCTAGTTTTAATACTTCTCAGTGACATCTAGACAAGTTTAATTCATGCTTAAAAAAAAGAAATTGGTACAGTTAGATGTATACAGCACCTAAAGGTTGGAACTACTGCCACCATCTTTTTGAAAGAAGGTGCCATTGGCTCAGGAGGTACAGATTCGTCCTGGCGTTGCCTATTCCAATCCCCATTCTGTCTGTGCCAGTCGTCTTCATTGGCAAGAGGCTTCAGCCACTTTGCCTGCTGGTGTTTGTCAGAAGATGACATCTGAATGGCAGCCTCAGTTCCGTCAGTCTGCCTCAGGGCTGTTGTGGCTGCAGTGCAGTTTACCACCATCACTGCGTTATGAGTGGGAGACTGATTGTGGGATAATGTGCTTTGGAACCCTGGGCTTATAAAAAGCAGACCAATGTCTAAAATGTGCTGCAATATATTCATCTAGGAAATTGAAATGAATAAGTGTTCATAATACACAAGCAATTCATAAAATGTCCCTCTTCAGGTTAGATGTAGTTCCACGAACAGGAGTGTGTGAGGTTGAAAGATTGAGATGTGACATTTGCAGATGAAGACGCACCTTTTTATTTTGGTGATTTCTATATTCCTTTCAAACATCCAGCTTTCATAGTGTATCTAACCATAAATAATGTTGTTAATTTAGCTGCTTTCAAATTTCCTGCAAAGAGTTTAAAGTCTGAAAACGGCTAATGTCATATCTGCAAACTAAAGCAACTTAATGGCATTAAAAACCTGATGACATTGTCAATGTTTTTTAAAGGAGAGTGGGGCTTGCATGTTTTACTATGCCCTCTCTTTGATGTGTCCGTTTCCTCTAACCCATCTTATCTTGTTCACCGTCCCAGTTGGAGCGTCTCACCAGTATGAGAACAAAAAAGGACAAGGAAAAGCCTCTCCCTCCAAATCAGCGACATTCTTCAGCTGCCAGCTATGAGCTCTCACCTCAAAGCGCTATGCTCCATGAACAAACTGATGAAGATATCCTGGCGCTCTTCGAAAAGATGCTGGTGAGGGAAAAAAAAAAGAGGTTTCTGTGGAAAATGTAGCCACTAAGAAGTCAAATAAAATTCATTATTCAAAATTCAATGTGCAGCTCAGTAAACTCATAATCTGCAGAACTACTGAACCCCTCACTGTTTAAAGAGCCTTCATGTGGGATTACCTAAATACCTTCAAAATAATTTCGACAACAGTTTTACACAGTTGAGTTTTTTTCTGAAAACGGATGTAAGTCATTAAGCGCTCCTATTTTCATATAATCACAGCCTACAACAGACTTCAGCACAAACATGTATGTTTTCATGTTTAATAAAGACAAACTGTAATTTCAAAAGCCAGGACCTCAAAATACAGTAAACTATACAAAAGTGTAATAATACACCTATTTTGTGTCTTTTTTTCCTTCAATCTTTTTTTTCTTTGAGAGTAAATAAATTCACAAAGTGGTTTGCCCTTCACATTTATTTATTTTTTTCCCATTTCTTTGCTTTTCCTATTTCTTCTAAAGGTGGACATGAACCTGAATGAGGAAAAGCAGCGACCGCTGAGGGAAAAACACATATCGATTAAACGAGAGATGGTCTCCCAATACCTCCACACCTCCAAAGCTGTAAGTACCCAAGTTAAATACCTAGTGGACGATGCCAAAATCATTGTGCAGATAAAACATTGAAATGCATGAATAAAAGCTATTGAGCTAGAAATTAATTTGTTTCAAAAGGTGCAGTGAAGACGGCAACATCAAAAAATTACAAAAAAAAAGTGATTGCAGTTCACATTTTGTCATATAACTTTTACTCTATGCAGGAGGTTTAGTTTAAAAAAATGGCCATTCTTCTCTTACCCATTTTGATTTGAATGGGTAAAAATGCAAGATGATCTTGTTGCCATTTTGTTTATATTTCATTTTGATTCAACAGAATACTTACACTTTGCAGCTACAGTTTAAGAAAAAAAATCCTCTGCACTTGGACTTTTACTACTTTAAATAGCAACTAATTTAGCTTTGAATGCTTTTCAAAGCTGAGATGTTTTGTTTGTACAAAATCAAAGGAAAACTATTAAAGCTTCTGTGATTTCATTGTGAATGAATTGTTCCATATAAATAAATTTGGACTTTGATCCTGGTGGGGAAAATTCAGATGTCAAAGCGGCACAAACCAGTATAGTGCAGACAAAAGAGTAAAATAGCATAAAAGAGTAGGATTAACTCTAACTAATGCGTTTTAAATTACAAATACTTTAAAATGTATTATTTGATGTGTTTTTCAGGGACAAGATCAAAGGGAGAGGTCCAAGTCGGCAATAATGTACATCCAGGAGATAAAGATGGAGTACAGAGACCCACAGCAGCTGCTTACCTGTCTGGAGTCCTTGCGAGTCTCACTCAATAACAACCCCGTCAGGTAATGCATACAAGATGAAAGGAATTTGGCCCTTTTTCCCTTCAAACCAGAGGCTTCATTAAATTAAATTTCAAATAAGTTGACCTATACTACATGTGTTGGGAATCTCATCTTTATCTTATGTGATAAGAGGATCTGAAGTGGTGAACATTTTATGGTGTCAAACGCTCTTTGAATGCAGTGACGGCCTGAAGTCCTTTGTAGGTTTTCTTGGACACTTTTTGTCTTCTCTGGTCATGTCCTTTGTGTTTTGCTGCAGCTGGCGCTAGTTTGAGGGGTTTTATGTTCTGTTCGTTTTCCCCACTGGAGAAAAATGAAGCTCAGTCAGGCTGAGATTAGATTGTCGACTTATCTATGCAGCTTCTTTAGGTTGTTTTGGTTAGATGGTTATGATTGTCCTGTGTTGTAAATTAAGTCTTATCTTATCTTATGGGGTTTGATTAATTTTTCTGCATGTCTGAGCATGATTGTGCATATACTCTATACACATTGTATTCACCACTTTCTCCTAATTGGAAGCATTATAATAAATGTGACTATTGGCCTTTCTCTTTGTGTTAGAAGTTACTATTTGATTTGGCCTTTTTCAGTTAAAAATGTTCAGTGGATACACGTGTTTCATTATTATGAAATAATGTAAGCATTTAGTTTCAGTTTCTGAGAATTGCCAATGGTGAAAATAACCATTATGAAATCACCAAAGACTGATATTTTCAGTCACATTTGTGCCAAACTTTATCTGGTAGAAAATGATACTGAAAATCATATTATAAAGAAGTTTGCTTTCTGGTACCTTTGAATCAAACCAGTTCATTAGTCTGGATTGTGTGTTAGACGGTTTTTTGGATACGTTTTTTATTTGTAGATCGAGTTTCAGAAATGACTCGGTCTTGATATATCTGAAAACTTCAAATGGTATATACTGAAAAAGAAAATTAAAAACAATTCTAACTTTTATTCATCTTTTCACGTTAAGTTGGGTGCAGAATTTTGGAGATGAAGGCCTCATGCTGCTTTTGTCGCTACTGAAACGACTTCAAGACGAGAAGGACGAAAACTTGTAAGTCACAGAAATCGGTTGAGCAAAGTGTGCTTTTTATGGAATCGACTGTATTTTGTAATACATTTCTGTCTATATTCTGTTTTAGACAAGCTAGAAATATGGGATACAAATGTCAACATGAGATCATTCGCTGTCTGAAGGCCTTCATGAATAACATGGTAAGAAAACTGAAATTCATTGGTAGATTAGAGATTCTTTTTTCTTTAAACCAGAGGATATTTGCTTTATTTGACATGAGTACTTGTTTTTTTTTTTTTTGTTTTTGTTTTTTTTTCAAAAATGTATGTAGTATACAATTCATACCACTAGAGGGCAATGTGACCACTATTTCAGGTGTCACTGATTATTTTTTTGATTTTCAAAGTAAATCTTAATTCTAATGACCTGAAACTGAATAGAAGCAGAACATCTAAGATTGTTGTAAAATAAGCGTATGCACTCTAAATATATTGAAGTATATTTAAGGGCTGGCATTATTGTGCAGCCCTTTTTAAGTTCTACTATATACTCGAGATAAAGTAGTATTTCTAATAATGTTTTCAAATGAGACATGCTCTTTTTAGTGTAGTTAATTTCCTGTATAACCTATATTGCCTAATGAAAATAGCCTTTGATTATTAGAAACTTGGGAGTGTTCCTTTTTTTTTTCTTTTTATAAGAATGTTTTTAATCCTCTGTATCAAAGTAAATATTGCTTGATGAGTGTTGTAGGCTGAAAACCCCATACATTCATTTTGAAATACGTGTTTTGCTCTTTCTATTAGTATGGTATAAAATCCATGTTGGGGAAGGAGGATGGGATTCGTCTCCTGGTCAGAGCCTTGAACTACAAGGTGCCCAACATGATGGTGGATGCTGCCAAGCTACTTTCTGCCATCTGTATTTTCGATCATCCTGACAACCTGTGAGGATAAATAAATTAAGTGCCAACATGGTGTGACCGAGTCGAGCTTAGTGAAGTGATGGTTATCATTTTAGGCCTGATTTAAATGTTCCTTCTACTATAATTTGTAGGCTAGTTTTGACAGTCATTAAAATCATGCAACGACACAGGCTTTTTTGGGGGGGGATTTCTGTGTGTATTATTAGTTATTAGGTAATGAAAATAAATCTTTGTCTTTTCCAAGTCATGATCGTGTTTTGGAGGCCATTACAGAGGAAGCTGAAAAACGGGATGCTGAGAGATTTCAGCCTCTTATAGATGGGATGCAGAGTAACCAAATTGCTCTTAAGGTATGCAGTCTGATTTAGATCTGGACCAGACCAAGAACTAAGAAAGAGATTTATTTAATCTGTTATACTTCTGTTTGATTTAAGGTGGCATTGTTCATTAACGGTACTTGATATAGCCTGTCATGTAAAAGGCAAATGTTTTACATTAAACGATTTTCTTAATGTGAAGCTAACTTGAAGTGTCTATTGCAGAGTGGATGTATGCAGCTGATCAACGCCCTAATCAGCCGGGCAGAGGAACTGGACTTTAGAATCCATATTCGTTCTGAACTCTTAAGACTGGGACTTAGACAACACCTGAGTGTAAGTCATTAGGAAAACTATCGGAGTGCATTATATATACCTGCTCATATTGATGCTTTTGCTGTAGAGTCACTGATGGATTCTTCTGGTTAAAGAAAAAATCTCAGCTGTCTAAGCTGAAAGATGTTTCACTGCGACACACCTCCTGCCATTCTCCTCCGAGTGCTTTCATCTCTCTCCTTCCATCCCATCCTGATCCCTGCAGGAGATCCGGAGGATAGAAAATGAGGAGCTACAGGTGCAACTCAATGTGTTTGATGAGCTGGCCGAAGAAGACTCAGACGACCTTAGAGGACGTCTTGAAGACATCCGCATAGAAATGGAATATCCTTTCAATAGCAATAGGCCTTTATTGAACACTCCACTCACATTACTTTACAAGATAAAGAAAATTTGAGTATTTTCCCCCTATATTATTATGATGCATTCTTTGAATTTTTCTGTTCACGCAACCCTTAAAGTGTGGTTAGCAAAATATATCTGTATTATGAACACTTTTTGAAAGACATGCCCATAGTATGACTGACTGCATATTAGCTTATGCTTTTAAATTTGAATTTGGATTCTCTATTTTCCTTATTCGATTTCTGGTTGACAACAGTTATAAAGTCAATATTTTTCATGCACAACAAACACAGTCCCGTTACTCCCTCTGTTACTTTGTTTTTGTTCATTTCTCGCAAATTAAATTTTGTGAACATAATCATATTAGCTGTGGTAAAGTCACAGTCAGCAAATAACCCAACCACTGGAGTTTTCTTAAAATAGCTCTAAATTATCTCCGTATTAGTCATACAGTCTAGCACCCCACAAGCACAATTATTTTTAAAACGTGCCTAATTTTAAATTCTCTTTCACAGCACTGGGTAAATTAGTGCACTGCCTACAGTTCACAATAACAAATGCATTACACCAGATGGAGTGTTTATGGTTGCTGTTATGTAGTGCACAATTAGCTAAAACAGCCCAATAAACAATACCAATCATACCATTGATTTCTGAGGTTTGGGAACCTGATTAGTTATTCGGACTGGATGACAGTTTTTCTTTTATCACCATTATGTTTTTTTCCCCTGTATTAAATAAATGGGACAGTTGTGAGATAAATTATTACAAAAGATTAAACTAAATGTATTTTGCTGCTTTGGACTTGCAGTTGCTGATTTTAAACACCAGGTGTCTCCCAAGTGTTACTGCAATCCTGTCCGCTTTGCACGAAGCAGCTCTGCTGGTCCCTAAACACATTTCAAATCCATTAGAACAACTTTTCAAATTACTTTTATAATTGTGTATACATTTGCTTATATACATACTTTTATATAATTACTTATGTGATGTAATTTTTTTATTTAGTATTACTGTTTGTCTCTGATCATCCAACCTCAGTATTGTTCAGTTTGCAGTAATTAATATTTGTTTTTACTGTACAAATATTTCTATTAGATTGTTTATTAATGATATATTCTAGGTATACATTTTATGTATTTTTTAACATGATCCTCTATCTGATGTATTCATTGAGCCTTAACTTGCTTCAATGATGTGAGGGAAGTGTTTGACATCCTGTTCAACACAGTGAAGGATTCCAAGGCTGAAAGTCACTTCCTGTCCCTGATGCAACACCTGCTCCTGATCCGTAACGATTATTTGGCCAGGTATTCCACAATAATGCACAAAACGCACTGATACACATCTGTTCTGTGATAGGTAGTTGCTGCTTGCATATTCACGTGTTGCATTTGACACAATTTGGCAATTATTTACCTTTAATTTATAGTGACTCACTTTGTCATTTATTGTGTCTTTGTGTTTGGGACTGAATTGGAACAGTCAACCCTTTTCTTTGCAGACATTTTGTCATTGTAAACTGATGAAAAGAGAAAACCACCGTTCTGAAAAACATTGGATTTTGCTATTGCATAATTTTGAAGATGAGGTAAATAAACAGCTAAAAAATTAATATTCATCCGTGTTGTGTCTGTACTGTGTAGAGCAAGCTTGGTTTCTACCAGCTTTGCACATCAACAGGATGTGTTGCCATGTTGTCAGATTGGATGAGGTTTACCTGTGTCGACGTCAACTTTCAGATATTGACACAGATTCTCAAACAGTGTCAGACACGGTGTTGGGCAGTTTTAACACACAAATATTCTTAAACTTATGCCATTACATTAGCTGTAGTTGTGTGTGTGTGTTGTCATCTTCTGGAAGGTGAAACTCGGCTCCCGTCTCAAGTATTTTTCAGCCCATGACTGAAAAATATTATTTTACTCCAGGATTGCGTTGTATTTAGCTCTGGATTCCCGTCCACTTGTACTGGCTTATCCTGTCCCTGTTAAGGAAAAACAAAATGGCACCATGATGGTTTACCACAGTTTTTCCACAGTTCTAGTTATCTAAAGCATGTAGGATTTTAAAATGGGCTAAAATGTATTATTATGTTCTCTCATTTTTCACAAAGGTGGGATTTGTGGAGTTCACACTAGTAGTTGTCTTGCAGAGAGTACTGAGCTCTTCATGTTTGCAGCTCCTCAAGAGTAAATGTGTGCCTCTTGGCCATTTCTCTGATGCTCTCTTTGCTTGGAGCATCAGTCAGGTGGATGGCAAAGAAATCTTTTTGATCATCCAAGAGTCATCTTGCTAGGTGTTTTCAGATGATTGAGCAGTGTCTGAGAGATGGTCAAAGCTTTGGATATTGTTCTAGCCTGGATTAAACTTCTTCGCACCTTCGTCTGTGGCGGTCTGCTGTGTTCCTTAGTCTTTCTGAAGTTATTTGTTCAAACAAACATCTGAGGCTTTTACAGAACTACTGTATTTGTTCTGAGATGAAATCATCCACAGGTGTACTGACTGAGTGTTCAAGACAATTGGATTTTAGGGGTATAAGCAGGTCCAGGACAGAATAAATATGCACACCACATCTCAGATTATTTGGTCAGCATCCTTTTTTTCCCCCCACTTCACAAGTATGTACCGCTTTTTGTTGATTTACTACTCAACGGGAGTAACTAAGACTTTTCTGTTTTGATCCGACAATCGTTGATCAGAGCTGATCAAGGGAAAATCACCCATTTTTAATCTCAGGCCAATTAACTGCTCTATCTCTATAATTGGAGCAGAAAAACTCTGTAGAGATAATAAGAACGCACAGTTCAAAAGCTTAAAAGATAATGACGGGTGTACGGTTTTAAAATAAATCAAGCATACCAGAAACTGCAGTCTTCTGCTTTTAATGTGAGCAATTTACAAATAAAAGAAAAATAAAATCTTAACACTACAGTGAGCACCAATGAAACATGGTAATATTGTTGTCCCCATGTAACAAATACAATCTGCCTTGGACCATAATAATCAGGAGTCTCTAGTAAATCTTTCACATCACTAGTTTGCTTATTGGCAAAAATAAATATAACAAAAACGCCCATTGTTTCATGCCATTAGATAATGAGAACAAAGTAAGAGCAAATGCAGCATTTTAGTTGTGGGTTAATGTTGACATGAAAGTAAAACTTGGAGAACATTATTGCTAATGCATTAAAATATGATCAAAGGCAGTTTTTACAGCAGATAACAGGCCTGTTTATTGGTAATTTGATAAAATGTAGAACGTTTGCCAATTGTTTCACAGCCAATGAAATAATAATAATAATAAAAAAATCTCATCTTTAACCAAAGTTTATAAGAACCAAAGTGCTTCTTGTGGCCCCAGAGCTGCAAGTTGCAGACACCTGCTGTGGAGAAACAATGGAGTATTGTTAAAGAAAGATGCTGATGTTTGTACTCAACATACAAACGTCAGCAGGACTATTAAAGCAACCTGGGTTTCCTCATCTCTCTCAGCACAGGACAGGCTGATCATATCTATGCCTTGCAAAAATTATGCTTTATTCATACACAAGGAACCCTGAGGATGTGTTGCATTCAGGCACTGTACAATATATTGACAGGTTATTCAGAGGGTCAACATCTCTAAATTGAAATCATTTTTTTCAGAGAAATTGAGTTTTGGTTTGATTTTAAGCAGTAGACTATCAAAATAAACAAATAAGCATCGGTTTAAATTTTTTAAAAGTGAATTAGTAAAATAAATTACTTTTTGGTGAAATAATTTAAAACGCACCTGGAGCCTAGTCTGTGTCATTGCCTTTAAATCAAATTATTAACTGTTTGATTAGCATATCGGCGCATAAAGCTTAGAAAAATAACTCATCATTTAGAAAATAAACAGCATGTTTTTATAGACTAAGTGAGGCTGTGGACAACAGAAATCATCCGATGATGGTGTCGGCATACCTTATTTTGATTCTCCTCGCATCTCCCTTATTTCAGCAGTTTTCTCCATTTGCTGTTTGTTTTCTAGAGGGCCTTATCGAGACAGTGAAATTAATAAATGCAAAGAAGTCCAGTTTCATTTTAATGGAATTGAGCACCATCCACGCTTATCAGAAGAAATATGCTAATGTCTCGCCTGGTGTCCTCCAAAACCCCTTGGAGTGTGATTTAAAGGAAAGAAAGGGGAATGATTGAATGACAAAACCGTTGCAGAATCATATTAACATTTACTTAGTGTTGTGGATTTGTGTGTGTCCCTTATTAATTTAAAAAATATATTTGCAGCTGCATTCTTGGCATAAAAAAATTATAAGTCTGCCTGCTTAAATGGATGTTTGCCCAGTGTCTTGACTGATGTAATAATGCAGACATAGGATGGTCTATTTTTATCTCTTAACCAAGCAAAAATTCAAAAACCATCTCACCAGCTGATGTTTTTTTTTTTTTTTATATGTGTGTAGCAACTTTTTTTTTACCTGACACACAATGGAGGTGGTCTGTAATGGACTCCAAAGATATATCGAAAGTAAGAGGAGGAGAAAGGGCTTCACAGGGCACAAAGTACAGCTTTGTTAATACAGAGATGAAAGGAAAATGAAGGTGGAGACTGTGAGACAATAGTACAGAGAAAATTGAGAGCAGTGGTAAATTGCTACGTAGAGTACCTGCTGATTTGCTCCTTTATTCAGACATGGTTGGTTTCAGGCTCAAGTGGCGCAGAGGGGAGAGTTTAGTGGACAAGTGTGCAATATATGCTTAATGTAGTTTTATGCACATAGTATATATTTAGTCTTTTAAAGGTTTAGTAGATGTACTTATAGAATTCAATTTGTTCTGTACAGGCTCTTGATGTAGTAAAATAGATAAACCCCTGGCCCACCACAATCTCCTACTTGTCATTTGTAGTTGAAAGTGTCCTCAAGATTATTAAGAATATCACATTTTTAGAATAAAGTTCTTTTTTTCTTGCAACACTAGATGTCTCTCTCGCTCCACGGATAAATCTAAACTTTGGGGAGGAAAAATAAATAAAAAAAACACACCTAAAGTATAGTGAAGTAGTGAAATAAGCATAAGACAAAAGCAAAGTGAGAGAGCAGAGTACAGAGACAGAATAAATAGTGTTGAGTTTTTGAATCTGGCAGCGTCTAATGGGGTCGAAGAATAAGGCACCTCTGAAATTGAGTGTCTGTGTGAAGCTGGTTTGATCAGACGTTTGACGCTGGACACAAACCAGCAAGCGCTCGCACGAGCAGTTGCACACAATCAATCTTTGTGACAAGAAACTCAAACTGCCCTGCTCGCACAGACATCCAATCTCAGTTTCAAAGACAGAGTAGCGGAGGATGTGTGCTCACACATTTTTTTTTTTTTTACCCGAGCAGGGTAACATCATTTGTCTTGCGCAAAGTCAGAGGCTCTGTTATTGACGAGTTGAAAATCGGTGCCATTTGCTTTATTTTGCACATCAGGTTTGGGGGGGGGGAAAGAAAGTGATGCTTCAAGAGAGTTTTGAAAATATTTCTAATGATAAATTCATTTCTTCTTCTAATAGGCCTCAGTACTACAAGCTGATAGATGAGTGCATTGCTCAAATTGTGCTTCACAAGAATGGGTCAGACCCTGACTTCAAGTGCCGCAAGCTCCATGTCGACATCGAAGGTTTGATAGGTGAGTTATTGGATCAGAACATGTCAGCCTTCAAGGATTTTTCATCCTTTTAAATCCCACCTTCAAGCTTTTCCACGTACTTCTGTACTTGAATGCGCCTTCACTCTTTGAACACAGAATGCCAATAGATGAAAAGAAAAATCGGTACAAACTGTTGGTCATTTTTGACTTACAGGAATGAAGAGTGAAATTTTATTCAGTCATAACAGGTTTGCATATCAAGTCGAATATATCATTGGTAAAACCACAAGGTGGAGCCAGAGAGGAAGTACTGATGTAGTCAGAATGGTGCTACAGGTTTTAACAGCACAAATAAGTTGTATAAAACAAATTTGTTATGAAACAAAAGATTAAAAACGGCCTCTTTCCTTCTGTGCGACTCCAAACTCAGCTTGCTGCTGGATGGTAGCTTGAATACTCTGCTGGGGAAGGCATAAATAAAACAAGCCAGCAGTGCCCATCTTCATTTGTCTGCAGGGCACACCATCTCTTCCAGCTGCAGGCATGACACACACTTTTTTTTTTTGGGAATCAAAGTATTAGGACTGATTTATGGGGTGTCAAAACCACTTTGTAGAACTCGCTACCTTGGATGTTTTTACCAGATCCAAATAGCTATTCTGAAAGATAAACGGAAAAACGTTTCCAGCGATGAAGGTGATGCTTTATCATTAAAGTGGGGGCATTAAGTGTCTTCAGGGTGAAATGTATGCTGTTCCACAAGGTTTACTGATTGAAAAGCTCCACAAGTAGTTTAGCAACTGCTAAATTACTGCTAAAAGTAGTTTAGGGGGCTCCCTCACCCCCCCAAAAAACCTTAAGGTTTCAACCAGTTTCTTATGACTGACAACCTGGTCAGTCACAATATGAAGTAGGAAGAAATGACTGTCAGCTTTTAGAAGAGACAGAAATGGTTGGACACAGACCTTAATCCGCCATCAGAAAGGTGTCGGGGGAGGGGATTAAAGTCGACTTTGTGATTGCCACTGATCCGTGAGATCCGTTTCATGTCACTCTCCATTGAATACAAACACAAAATGTGGATTTCTCCCCTGTAAAATAATCGTTCCTGGGAGAAGCCGTGAATACTTGTCTAAATACAGAATTTTATTTATTTTTTCTTCCACTTGAGTGGCAGTTGTTAAAGATCACTGCCAGCAGATGGGGAAAAACAAAGCAAAATACAGGTGCAGGCCATGTCTCATGAGTTCAATGCTCTTTATGGCAGGTCTCCGTTGCTCACTGCAGGAGACTCTAATTGCGCTGCTTCTAAATGCGTCCTGACACACGCGCGGGCTGGCTGGCCTCTTTTAAGCCTGTCAGAGTTATTATTGGTGGAAAGCAGCCCAATTCTGCCCTGCATGCATTATTTAGTGTTTTTCTTTGAACTCTGAAATTCAGCACAGTTTCCCCCCCCCCTTCCACATTCTGTCTCCCTCTGTGCTCTCTATTCAAAGTTTGTCCCATTTAGCCTAGCCACCATAAGAGACTCGCCCCCTCCGCTAAATCCATTTCACATCCAATAACCACGTAAACTCGTACACAAATACACCCTGAAATTGCATGGGGGTCGGTATATTATACATTTCTTTTTAATCGGGGAAGGTCTTGATCTCCGTTTTTTCCATTCAGTTTATCTTATTATAGAAAATCATTCTTTCCCATTTTATCTATTCCGATAGTGTATTTCTTTTATCTCATCTCTTATCTTTATGGTTCACTTTCTACTTAAGCGTGCACAGATTTTTGTAATTTTCTGTGAGCTTCACACAGCTTTCCGTTTGTACTTATCTGCATCAATTCCCCCCAGTGCGACCACCCCACACCCCGCTTCCCACCCCGGGGCACCATAAGCTGCCTTTGATCTGGTGACATAGTGGCATTTATCTTCATATTAATTAGCTCCATCATCCAGCTCTGAGCCACCTGTTGACCCTGCAATTATGCAGTAAAGGCATCCTGTTGGCCGTTCAGTGTCCTTCTCACCCTGTCCTCTGCCAAGACGCATATCTGATAATACATAACTCCCAGAGCAGAGATTTATTTTGCATGAAGGGAAAACAAAGGTGTGTGTGCAGAAGGCTTAAAAGGTAATGATATGTAAAAGCAGCATGCGACACAAAGCATCCTATTGTAATGAGATGCCTCTGCTATCGCCTCATGGATCTTGACTGCGAGTGTTGTGATAAGGGGGAAAAAAAATGAGAAGACAGATGGCTTGTATCCTTCTGTGAATTTATGTGAGTGCACAAACCCCGTACCACACTGAAGGGGTACAATGGCTCCGAGGTGCGATGTGTGCAAATGTGTTGTCAAAACCCTTATCTGTGACCACTCTTCTGGTTTCTCTCCCCTCCCCTTTTGTTTCCTCTGTTTCTGTCCAAAGACAACATGGTGGACAAGACCAAAGTGGAAGTCAGTGAGGCCAAAGCGACAGATCTGGAGAAGAAGGTACACACAAATCTACTTAATAGTGAAATAAGCCTTGCAGACACAAACAAAAGCAAGAACAAACTCATCAACTGAGAGAGAATCACGCGACCTATAACCTAAAAGACGGTAAATAAAAAATAAAAAATACTGTGAAAGTGTTCTTCAGTCTGACTCAGACATGTTTGAATTATAATGACTTTAGGTTGGCTATCGTCAGGCTGACATGAGATGACAAATTACAAAAAGCGAGAAAGAGAGGTTGACTGAAAATGAGCATCCACTCTCCTGAAAGCCGCCCGACAGACGAGCGCACGTACGTGCTCACCCAGACACATGGGGGGTAAATGTCTTGATTGTGGCTTGTTGCCAGCCTGATGTTTCTGTCCTAGTGACGGGATAATTGCAAAGAGGGAGCTAAAAACTAGTCTTCATTCATAATACGCAGTTACATGTGGGATCATATCAATCGACGAGACACATCCACACTAGCAGGCGCGCCGTGACGTCTAATTGTCATGGACCACACATCATATTGGTGGTTGAGCATGATGGGGTAATTGCGAGCAGTCCCTTTTGGCAGGAATTAGGGATAAGGCTGTCAGGCTGCTGACAGCCAGAGTAACGGATCCGCTTTCTGCAAATTAAACAGCTGTGTTTGTGCCTGTGTCTTCATGTAGTTGTCTTTTTTTTAAACATCATCCTGTTTGTCAGGTGTCTGAGGGAAAATGATTTGAAAATTGCGTTTAAAGTGAGAAAATTAAAAATGCTGTAAGAAGTTTCACTTATGAGGGGGAAGGCGTTGGAAAAAACACTGTGAAGGGCGCTCATTTAAAAACACTGAAGCCTCCTCACTTTATAATTGACTGCAATTTTCGGAGTAAATTATACAATAATACAGAAAAGCACTAGACTGCTAGAAATGTTCTCACAGGCTCAACAGAAATTGTCTCAACAGGTCTGAAATATGTAAGAACAGCTGCCTCTTCAACGAGAATCCTTAAGCCTTCTGCTCGAGAACACACTTGGCTCTTCCATCCATTTTCTTGCACCCTTGTCCCTTAGTGGGGTCGGGAGGGTTGCTGGCGCCTATCTCCAGCTAACGTTTTGGGCGAGAGGCAGGGTTCACCCTGGACAGGTCGCCAATCTGTCGCAGGGCAACACAGAGACACACAGGACAAACAACCATGCACACACACACACACTCACACCTAGGGGCAATTTAGACAGACCAATTAACCTGACAGTCATGTTTTTGGACTGTGGGAGGAAACCGGAGAACCCGGAGAAAACCCACGCATGCACAGGGAGAACATGCAAACTTTATGCAGAAAGACCGGGGCCGGGAATCGAACCCAGAACCTTCTTGCTGCAAGGCAACAGCTCTACCAACTGTGCCACTGTGCAGCCCACACTTGGCTCTTATTATTTGTAAAAAAAAAAAAAAAGAAAATAATAAAGAATTAACACTTCTCAGCCATTTTTTTGAATGAATTGTTTATAAATTTAGGTTAAGTTTTACTCATGTAGTATTGTTTTTGATTTTTATCAGCCTTTGTTTTGCAAAAGTACTTTGATTTCTCTGCTTTCACATAACAAGTCGCAACGACAAACTTCGGTTTATTTTGTTGGGATTTTTTGTGTTAAATCAACACCAAGTAAAACAGAGAGGTAAAATGGAAAGAAAATGATGTATGCTGCATATGTTTGGGGAGGGAATGCCTCCATCAGGTTTAGGCTGAGATTTTTGCCTCTTCTTCTTTGCAAAATACCTCGGGTCTCAACACCGACTCCGTTTTGTTCTGGACTTTGACTTAGACATTCATTGCCATGGTTTTAGCTAAACCATTAATTTTCCTGCTGGGAGGTCAGTTTCATTAAAAAAAAAAGCTTAAACTATTCAGTTTCCTCAACTTCCACCAATTTTGCTGATCTACAACAAAGCTCCCTAGAAAATAGATTAAAGTTTGTTGTTTTTACCCAACAAAGGTAAAAAGCGGCAGTAGTACTTTTGGAAAATACTTTTGTAGTATAGTTTGTAGTGGAATGGTTTTTTTCTATCGGAGTCCAATGTTTTTAGAAACAAGCATAATTACAAACATTATTTAATTAATTAACCTTAATCGTGTTTTCAAGTACCACATTATGATTAACATTTTGAACAGTCAGGATTCCTGTGCAGCGCAGGGACCTCTGTGACTTTTTCTGAGTGTTCTTGTGAAATTTAGGAGAAACAACGGCTCGCTGCTGTCCAGCTAACACCTCATCACAATAAATACAAACGCAACACTGCTAAGTTTAAGCTTTTCCCTCCTCTTTTTAAGTACACTAATTATTTGGTGTCTCTTTAACCATGACTTGAATACACATCAGCTGGATGCAGAGCTGACAGCGCGCCACGAGCTGCAGGTGGAGAAGAATAAATTGGAGAGTGATTATGACCAAAAGCTGCAGGACCTGAGCCAAGAAAAGGAACAGCTGGCCTGCGCCAAACTGGAGCGAGAAAAGGAGAACCAGGGTCTGCAAGAACAGCTAGGCTCTTTGCAAAACCAGGTATACACAAACAGATAATCATGGTTGTATTTTCAATTGTCACTTTAATCACTGTCTTCAATTTTGTGTGTATCATTAAGCTTCCGAAGCTTTTATGTTTGCAGTTCATATATTAAGCTGTACTTCTGTATTTTGTTAATCGTTCTAGTTATATAGTTAGATCAGCTACAACATGCTCAGGAAACATGCACAGAAAACGGCATGAAGCAAAAATATTTTGAGGTGCAGAAAAAATGCAATCTTTCAATTCCCTACGTTGAATCGTTGCCTAAAATTAGTGAACGCCCACTTTAGGACCGAAGCCCTTCATGCTTCTTGATTTTAGGAAATGCCGCTGATGAATGGAAGAAAAATAAAAGGATATTGCAAGTGCGCCAAATTCTGCAGGGATTAGAGAACTTTATAAATAATAAAAAAGCGGGACATTCGGAGGGACTAAAAAGAGAAGGAAAAAAAAAACAGGATGGAGTCGGGACAAACATATTTTCTAAGGCCAAGATACACATGCAGTTTGTGTGTATTTGTGTATTCACTCATGGGGAGGCAAAGATGAGGATTGTTTAGCTGTCAGTGTCCTGCTGCCACACCAGCTGGACTCTGCCTCGTAGTGACAAACAAATTCACAAACACATCAAGTGACCCAGAACCGTCTGCCTCTGAGCACGTGTGCTCGTTAACTTTATGAAGATGTTTTTGTGTGTGTGTGCGTCTGTCTGTCTGTCATTTGAACAACCACCCAACTTCCAACATGAGCTTCATCCGTAGAAGCTGATGCCAGCAGAGTCAACTTCTCATCGAACAAAGGCTCTAAACAAACACACACACTGTCTCTGTGACAGTTGTCCAAAGCGTCACCAGCACCACGAGCCAGGCATCAAACAAGCTTCTCATACTAAGATGGCTCACGTTCTGTGTTTGAGGCGCTGCCGATGGAAGATTTCTTCACATGTAGAGATCTCTCGGTGTCCCCTCGTATGATGCTGTGCCCAGTTCTTCATCTGCTGCTGCACTAAGAAAGCCTGCCTCCGAGGCTCCCTGCGTCTGTTACTGTCTTCCTTTCAAAGTCCGAGGAAACAACACAGACAATTTGTTACACTGCTGCATGCAGACAGGGATCCACACACGTACATGCACGCACGCACACAGTGTGTTCACTACAAATACAGAAGAACACATAGAGGAAATGAGCTTCTTGGTGCGTGCTAGCTCTAAATTGTGTGTGGTGTATCAATATTCCAAAAGCTAGTCTGCTTTTATTAGCTGACTGACTTTAATGACTTGGACAGTTTTCTCAAAATTTGGCACCAACTGATGTAAATACTGTAATCAGTACTTCAGTGTGGAAATGAAAAATTCATTACACTCTCACTTCTCATTTAGAACTTTATCCTCGTCTTTCAAAACTTTTTTCTTTGAATTCCTCTGTGGACTTAATTCCCTTCTGCTATCATTTTCTGTGTACTTTGCCCTGCATTCTCTTCTCGTTTCTTCCAAAACTAAATCTTTTTTAGGCCGTAATCACTAACTCACTTCTTTAGTTATTTTCTTTCAGTTGGCTTCTGTTTTCCTTGGAAACAGAATTTGGCAAGGGTGAAATTGAAAATGATGATTCAAGGGATTTCAGCGTGAGCGTCGACCTCTTCCAGTTCTACAAAAAAGACTCTAGAATTTCTAGATATATTTCTGGAATATATTATATAATATATTCTGGAATTTTCTGTTATGTTAAATAATATTGTTAAAAAAAATTGACAATGGATCTTGAACATGCGACACCAAAGCTAAAACTAGCAGACGTTGCACTGCTTAACCCAAATAACAGTCTAAAGCCAATAATATGTTGGGTTTACTTAAGACTTGGGCCTAAAAATTAAAGTTAATTAGTTGAGTCGGATGGGGCTCGGACTCTGCCCCAGAGGATAACCTGGTTTGGTTATCCTCTGCAGATAACCAAACCAGGCTTAGGTTTGATATTTCTTTTGATGTTTTTAGACTGGATCTAAACTCGAGTGTGACTAAATGTTCTTTTCCTGGTTCTTTTCATAATGATTTACCTACAGATTGAAAAGTTGTCGAAGGATCTGGAAGAAGCCAAAACGAAGGTGGTTACGGTTACTGTTCCTGTGCCAACACCCGGTGTGCCACCTCCTCCACCTCCTCCACCCCTTCCAGGCCAGTCTGGTGTTGCACCTCCAACTGCGCCTATACCAGGCCACGCAGCTATACCTGGTCCAGTTCCTCCCCCTCCACCCCCACCGCCTTTACCTGGGATGCCAGGACCACCACCTCCTCCGCCTCTCCCCGGCATGCCAGGACCACCACCTCCTCCGCCTCTCCCCGGCATGCCAGGACCACCACCTCCTCCGCCTCTCCCCGGCATGCCAGGACCACCACCTCCTCCGCCTCTTCCCGGCATGGGAGGACCACCACCTCCTCCACCCTTACCAGGTGGTCCTGGTATTCCTCCTCCACCACCAGGACCAGGTATGCCTCCACCCCCGCCAGGAAACTGGGGTCCTCCTGCACCACCTGCACTACCCTTTGGGCTCCAGCCTAAGATGGAATACAAGCCAGAGGTCCAGTTGAAGAGGGCTAACTGGAGTAAGGTCAGTGCTGACAAAAGCAGTTAAAAATGTTATTTATAATATTTAGCAACCTGTAGGTTGATTAACATGTATTTAAGCCACAGAGACTTGTAGAAACATCATTGTATAGCATAACATTTTTTCTTATAGGCGTCTCTGTACGAGTAATATGTGAGCTTGGAGCTTTTCCAGTGAAATATTCACCAAAAGTAGCTTCCACGCATACGTGTATCTCATGACTATGTGCTTCAAGTTCTTCAGCACCCTCTCCTCTATGATGGTTAAAACATCAAAACGTCTTTCTTTCTTTCTTTAGCCTAAAGCTACTGTTTAATGGCTAAAGCAGACTTCATCAGCATTTACACTCTCTCTTTCTCACTTCTCCTTTGTTGGGGTGGTACGAGGGTTTGACAAGGATGTCAAAGAAATTGCGTTTTAATAAGCCTCCTTCTTTTAACTGCACCACTGAAAGATAATTAAATTGCGGCTGGAAAGGATGGTATTCTTTTGTAATTTAAATTGACTTTTTTTTCTGGCTTGGGTGTCATCCGTTTTTTTTTCTCCTGTGCATGCTCTCTTGCTTTCTTTCTTGCTCCTTCGACTCATTGCCATATCACATTTCTTTTGCCTCACTCGCTGTCTTTTCTGTCCTACACCCATCCCTGAGGCAATGTCCATAATGAAAGGCCTGATATCTCTAAATTTACTACCCCTGCTTTCTCTTTCGTTATGGGCTTTTTATTCTCTTGATAAGAATTTTGAGAAAGTGGAGGAGAGGGGAAAAAAGCATGGTTAATTTTGACTTGTGCGAAAACATGCAGATAAAACTAAGGGGGGAAGGGATTTAGAAGTCAAAAGTTATTTGAAACTTAATCTGAAGTTGTTTTACACCATAATATGTACAATAATTAGAGAACATGACTACATGCATCTTCTTCTCTCTTTCCTTTTTGTGTCCTTCATCCTCTCATACCATCATTCCTACCAATTTCCTTTAGTTTCTATTGACTTCTTCATCTGCAGATCTCATTGTTTGCCAGGTGTGCAGATAACCAATTTTGGGCTATTGAGCCAATTTGATGGAAAGATCATATAACAGCTGTGATTCATTTCCCTCCTATTCATGTCATGTTTCTTTTCATGTCATGTTTCTTTGTCTTCCCTCTCCTGTACATTCTGACCTTTGTGCTTTTTAGATTGCAGCTGATGACCTGAGTGAGAACAGTTTCTGGACCAAATCCAATGAGGACCAATTTCAGAGCAATGAACTGTTTGCCAAACTCACGTTAACTTTCTCATCACAAACAAAGCGTACGTTTTTATCTAGTGTGTAATATCTCATTGCTTTTTACATTGCATTTCTAAATATTAAAGAATGCTCTTCTTTTTTTTTTTTGGTCTTTTTCTATGTAATTTCCACAATCCATGATGCCTTTTCTTCTTCTTTCATCAGCCAAGGGTGGTAAGTATACTGCACACTGATTTTTCACACATTTTCTCTTGCGCTTCTCTCTTTCTCTCATAAGCCGATGACACAGCAGGACTCCACACTAACTTTTTCAACTGGTTGCACTAGTGTGTCTAACCTTTTCAATTAGGTGCAGCCAGATGTTCACATCTCCTTTATTAGTACCACGATACATCTTTGAAACTCAGATTTTGGTCATTTCCTGATTGACAGCAATGTAAATAGGAATTTAACAACATGAAGATTTTGTATCACGATACAAAGTCATCCTTTATGTATTCAATATTGAGAAAATATAACTGACTTTTATTCACATTTTAGTATTTCCTTTATCCCCAAATCACAAAAAGTGATTACTTTTTAACACTTTTTGAAGTATAGCTACTAATGTTAACCATATTAACTAAAATTAGCTTTACGAAGATGTTTGTGTATGTGCGTCTGTCATTTGGACAACAACTAGCTTTCTTAGAATACATGGCAGTTGAAGGACAAATGGCAGTCCTTTCATTCAGATAAAAAGTGATATTTATTACTGTGAAATGCTACCATTAATAAGACCAAAACGGAATATTGTCTTCAACCTGAGAAATTCTGGAACATTTAGTTTCTATTTTGATAGAAACTTTGTTTTGTCAGAAACATGAAATCGTTGACAATATGCCTGGACTGTGGCGCTCTGAGGTATAGAAAAAATAATCTATTTTTCTGTGTGTGTGTTTTCTTGACATTATCAATGAAAGTTATCAAAACTACAAACCTCAGCATAGAAGAAGATATAGCCAGCAGCATAATCAGCCAAGACAGGAGCGCAAATGACAGCTGCAGACTTTCTCATATGGACATAATCATCCATAGTTGTTAATCTGACGATATTAGCATCGCTGTCTGTTGTCATGGAAACCATCCTGGTAAATGGACTGAACTTATATAGGCACTTTTCCAATCATTTTGACCACTCAAAGCGCTTTACGCTGGAGTCACATTCACCCATTTGCACTCACAAACGCACACACGTTTACACCGATACGTAGATCGGTGGGAAGCTTGTGGTTAGGCACCCAGGGGCACATCAACATGTGACAAGAGCAAGCTGAAACCGAACCTACATCGTTCCGATCACCGGACTGCTCTACCCACAGAACCACAGTCGCCCCACTTTTTTTAGTGAGTCATGTTAGCACTTCAATCATGCTTAGTGTAACAATGCTTGTGTCTTTGTCTTCAAGCTGTAACTGCACCAACTAAAGCAGTTTCAGAGAACCTGAAACCTGAGCCAGATGATCGTAATAAAACGGCAACATCTTAGTTGATCATAATCTTAGATGATTGTAATGGTATTAATAATTTTAACACAATCGTCCGACCCGCTTTCTAAGAAAAACTCAAAAACATTTGACCTACACTTTTTAAATGGTATTCTACTTACACCCTATGATGCATGCAAGCTATTTTGTTTCTTGCTTTTTTTTTGTTATTGTTTTGCAAGGTGAGGAAAATGCTATATCATTAAAGAATTTCAAAATGAAAAAACACTTTTACAGCTTTGTGAAAAATGTATTGAAAATATGTTTCAGCAATTTTTTTAAATGTAGTTTGTTACATATTGCCTCTCCCTAAAACATGCTGAGTATCTCGTGTGTCACCTTGTTTTTTTCACAGGTCTCTTATAATTTTTTTTTACCAATTAGTATTAGCACTAGAATAAATATAACAGTCTGGTAATTCTTACTTCTAAATATAGTCTTTTTTTTTTTTGAAGATTTATGTTTTAAAATGTAATTTTGACCCCAAAAAAATAATTGTGCGCAGTTTGTAGCTATTTTGATTTGGAGCAGGAAGGCACCAGTCTGGGGTGTTCCTGGATGGTGTTTGCATGAGCTCACTGCTAACTGACTTAGCTTTAGCAGCAGACAGAGGAAGTGGAGGCTGGGGACATAACTTTAGTTTCTTTGGACAGGAAATCTTACTAGTCATACTAGAGCAAAAAAAGAAAACAATTTGCACTTCACAGATTTTTACTTACCTTTACAGGGTTGTTATTTGGAAAGGGCAAATCAAAACGATGTTAACCTCGACTTGATTACATGCCTTTACCCACTGTGGACCATTTTCTCATTGCACTCGTGGCTTGAGCTGGGACAATCACTACTCGGGCATATTTGGAGCACACCAATGCAGGTAGACGCAGACAATGGGGCGACAGAATAGGAAGGGATAAGAAGAAGGTCACTGATGTCCTTTGACGACTCACCAGCTGTCCTGGCACAAAATGCTGACACACACGCACACACACCTGTCCACTCCTCTCACCTTGTCCCGGTGTCACTGAGCCTTCTGCTCCTACTCCTCCATATTCAAATTATATCCCGGACATCAGGAGCTCCCAGACAGTGTGTATGCAATTTTATCTCACCTTCAGTCTCAATACTCATCACACACACTCAGGTCATATACATAAACAGTAGTGTGCATGCACAAGACAGCTTATGCTAGCTTTTGATGTCAGTTAAATGTCAGAGCTGGCAGCTGTCCCATCTGTATATCAAATCCTTACGTTCGGCTGCCACTCCATAATATGACCTCCTCTACACTCCATTTGGCACATGCTCCTATGAATCCTTTTTTTATTGGCTGAGACAGCCGCCTGTTCCGTATGATGTCAAATAACCTTTTCCAAGCGCTGCATATAAAGACACCATGGCCTTTTCATAGCCTCACACCTGTCTGCTGGTGGGAATGTAAAAGGGGGGGTACGGTAGTAGGGGGTGCACAGGTAGGCGTTATTGATTTACTTGCATATTTTTAGCATGCTGAAACTGAGTAGTTTTGATTAAAACATTCTTATGTGCAAGGTCTTTTGTTTTTGCGAGGCCGATTGTGTTCAAGACTCAAAGTCTTTTTTGTGAATATGTCTGTATTAGTTCCTGCCGTATAAAGTATGTGAAGCACAGATGTCACTAAGCTCCCACTTTGCTCAAACTGTGTTCCTTTGCCCATGATTTTGTTAAAAACAGCTGAAGGCCTGTTATATCCCCCCTGAGCTCCCTCTCACTTCCAGAAGCTCTCTTTCACTCTTTCCATTGTGCTTGGTTTTTTTTTTTGCTCCTTTTGTGCTGCTCATTCCCCAGTCTCCTTGAAAAGCAAACTGAGATCACACAAAGTCTTTGCTGACCCACTCTGACCCTTCCTCCTCCTCTTCATCAGTTGCCCGGCAGCTGGACGAGCAAGCGCACACAGCCACACAAAAAAATAGACATGCAGCATTGGTAATATGCTCAGGGCGCGGTCAGAAGTGTCGACCTCTGCTGCTTAGTTGAAGACCAGACAACTGATGGAGGGAGACACTCATCCTCTGGCTGCACAGAGATCCTGTAGTCGCAGTTAAACAGTTTCACATATCACAATTGCGTGTGCCAGAATTTTTCTAAAACTATTAGCAATTTATAGCTGTAGTAATTGTGTCCATGGTAAGGATCCCTCCTACACTTGAGCTTATTTCAACACCAGCCTTCATCACCATAATGATGAGCTGTTCACCTTCTGCTTCTTCAGTTAGTGAATCTCATATAGTCTGCTCCATTTTAATTGCTTCAGTCTGCCTTCCTTTGCTGTTTCTGCAAATCCCTCACCCCAGGTCTTCCATTCTTTTTTTTCCTTTTAATTTCATCTGACCTTATCAGTGTCAAGTTTTTTTTCCATTGATTCGGTTCTGTTCTGCACCCTTAGCAATTATTGGAGACGCTCAGCTGGGTATAAAGTGCTGTAAGTCGTTGCTGTATTTACCAGGGGTTGGAATGATCTTTTTCACTAAGCGGTAATTTATAATTTATATACATCTAGTAGATTTATTTACAAACTTTTTATCATTACACCCATCTCTAACTTTTTTTTAAAAATATTAAAACGATAGTTTATCCTGCTTTTTTAAATCATGTTTCTTGGAGATGCCTAATAGACCTCCAAGATTGAGCAACTACCCGAAGTTCCAAAATTGATTGCACTTTGCTGTTAATGTCACTCGTTTCACCCTCGAGCTTTGCTGTCTTTGTCACACAAGAGTCCGTCCTTTAGAAATCGCTTTGAAAAATGCATGTGTCGCAGTTCAAAATGTGTGAAAGAGTAGCGGATTGTGGTCTGGAAATTATGGCATATGAGCTTGGATTGAACAACAAGTTGTTCTGTCTTCAGCTTTTAAGTCTGTATTTCTGTACCTGCTGTTTACCAATTCCCTATAGAGTCACTTAATGCAAAAATATGTAAGGACTAAAGACACAGGAGTTTTCTGCAAAGTAATTTTACTTCCAAATTGAGCAAGCAGAGTGGAAAAATGACAGCAATGAAAATAGACACAGAAGATAAAAAGTGATGCAGCATTTTTACTTTGTACCAACGTCTCTTTGACTTTACCTCTGTGTAGTCAGAGAGACACACTTATGCCGGTTGAAGGTAAAATGTGGAAGGGATTTGCATAACATGGATCAGTACAACAGTGGCGTTGTTGAACATATCTGTATATTTGTGTGTATACATATTTACATATATTAGTAAAAATGTTCTTAAGACTGCATATTGAGGTTTATATGTAATGTTTGGAACTCTGATTAATAAGAAAGCTCAGTTGCTTGTTTTTTTTACATATTAGATTTGTTTTATCATTCCTTTTGAGGAGCCATTTATTAAATAAAATCAGTTTTTTTTTCTAATTCTAGTGGAATATTAATAGACGATCATCAATCGCTCTTTTATATTGTCAGACGTGCTGTTTCTCATTAGTCTAATTGTAACTGTAAACAGCCTTGTTGTTTTGGATTTGCTCTGAGTCTATAAAGCGATTAGTGCAGCAGAAAAGATTTTAGGCAGCAAGCTTATCCTGTATTTCCCCTTAAGCTACTTTTTTAAAGATTCCTCACTTTGAAGTGGTTTGTTTATTTATTACCTTTCAGTGTTTGTTTGCTTCTCTCTTTCATAAGAGGGAATAACACTGGCTGATCAGGATTTAAAGGTCTGTTTTCAAAAGTACAAGAGATCAGTGGCGCCATTAGAATTCATAAACTGTTTTTCCAGCATTTACATATAGTCATCCCAAACTGCTGTCCTTTTTTTTTTTTTTTTTTTTTTTTTTTTTACTTTTTGAGACGTTGTGTTTGGTGGCAGGTGCCTTTTGAAGTCGGCACCTCGAATAGCCCAATTAGCAAAAGAATTAGCAAAAGAGCAAGTGACGGAGGAGGTGGTGGGTGAAATAAAAGCAGACTGAGCAGAGGGAGAAGGGTATGCTAGTGGGAGCAGTGGTGATTAATTTGATTCAGGAGAGAAAAGAGCCAGAAGCATATATAGTTATTAATCCTTATAATGGGAGGATCATCTTCGCATCCCAATTCTCCAGCCTTTAGAGCAATTCCCCTTTTCTTTTGTGTTGCTGTGTTATAGCATGTTGTCCTTGTTTCTTTTTTCTGCTGCCGACACCATGCGACACATTTCCACTTGTCACCACAGCTTTCTGCGTTGCGTTCCCCTCCCGTGAATAACAAACAAATTTATTGAGAATTCATCCAGGACTGCCGGTGCGATGTCTGTATTCTGGTGTTTGTGCTTGTGAGAGTGGGTTGGTGAGCTCTGCCACATTTAGAGACCAATTATAATAAGCCTTTTGATCTCCCTGTGTTCTGACGAAATCAATTTTCCCTCTCTGTAGGTGTGATTGTGTTCTCTCTAGGCGTGTTTGGGTCTGTATGAACACATAGACCTATTTAGTGCGTTTTCTCCCCCCTTCTCTCCCCCTGTACCTCCTCCATTGCCTCCTCGCTTTAATGAGGTACCAGTCAGCATGAAAGTACCTGCTGTGTATGTGTGTATTTGCACAAGTTTGCAAGCCAATCAGTTATTAGGATCAAAGATGGAATATATTAAAAATAAAAGACCTAGACATGGAGAACTACGGCGTCGTGTTGATTAGGTCATTTGGTTCTTTTGCAGAGTACACTTGTTTTTGAAAAATTTCCATTTTAATCAAATAGCTGAGGCACTCCCCTGCTTTTCTATCACTGTTTACTGCAGTCTGATTGCTGGACTGTTACAAAATGTCAGCACTAGGACTGTGAAATGGTGTCTCTTTACCCTTTTGTCAGCACGCTTGTCAGTTTATTTTGATGGTTTTTAACTAATTGGCATTTAAAAAATGCCAAATAACTGTTTGGCAAATGTTGTTGAATAGTAATCTTTTCTAACACAGAAAGCCAGAGTGAGCATGTGTAAAGTGTTCCTCTGTTATTACTTTTAACAATCCCTGATAACCCACTCCCGCATACACACCATAAACCCCTTTTTTAATTTCCAGGTTGAAAACCATTTAAAATCTTAATATTTTTCTGACACCTCAATTTTTGTGTGGACGTTCGATTCAGATGGAAAGCATAGAAACTGTTTATCAAAATACCTGAGGCCATTATGCACTTATCGAGGCTATAGTCTGCTATGTACAGTACCCTCCACACCTGCTGACACCTTTGGTAAAATAGTTGAAGTACAAGTTCATGCCAAGAAATGTTAATGAACTTTAAGCTTTTGAGTATATTTACTTATTGCTCCCACAAGAAAAACCCCACATTCAGAAATATTTGGTTTTTACAAAATGATGACTGACCTATGTTGGACTTCCTGTGCCAATTCCTTTTACAACCCCCTTTTGCCAGTGGGACATTGTATATAGAGGAATCTGTCTGTGTAATCGCTCTCTCGGTTTGTGTTTTTTTTGCCTTTAACTCTCCCCACAGGGTTCAGGTCTGGGTAATGAGATTGCCTTGGAAGAATGTCAGTTTTATTGGGAGAACTCATTTTTTTATTTTGCTATGTGTTCTGAATTATTTCATAGTAGAAGAAAGACCTAGTGAAGATTTCAATTTTCTGGCAGAGGCCACCAAATTATTATTTTTAATGTCCCAATGTTTTATAGTGTTCATGATGACATGAATTCTAACATTCCGGCTTTTGGGAGAGAAATAAGCCTACAGGATCACTGATTTTCCACCATACGTGCTTTTCTACATATTTTAGTTTACTGAGAAGCATGCACCTTAGTTAGTATTATTTAACAAAGGCGCTTGCTCAAAACTTTAAAACACACCCTGAATTGAATTTGGTCTACTTCTTTAGAGTAGACTAAATTGTGAATATTACCCAAGGGAAATTAGTCTACGAGCATCATTATTTATCTCTTGGGAAAACAGTTTTTATATGGTAATTAAAATTTCCCAATGAATCTGATCAACATTTAAAAGATAAAAGGAAATTATACATAAATAAGCTTCGCCAAGTAGAATGGTACTATTTTTCCTTATGTGATTTATTTTCATTTATAATTCCTCAACCAAACAAATGCCCTGAACATTGGGTTGTTTTGAAAATTTCAGAGTGAGATTATGCTACTTCAATAAAAATGATGTGGCTTTTGAAATGTCTTATCCAGGCTTGCCAATAAGTATGAAGGCAGCTTTGAGATGTCAAGTTTATTCAGGCACATAAGATTACCATGACGGAAAATGTAGTCCAGCAGAAATCTGGGAGACTAGGTGATAAAGAGACTATATTCTTCATCCATTTTTGAAATGTGGCTCGGGGCTTTCTGAAGAAATATCTGAGAACTCCAGAAGGAGAGATTAGTGAACATTTAATATCTGTTGGTCCCAAGCATGAATGTAAAATAGCTATTCCATCTCACAGGAGGCTCTGGTGCCTCTTCCGTATATTAGAAAAATGAATTTACTGTGGCAGTTTATTTCTTTTACTACCGGTACCAAATATTTCTACTAGTTTTCGTAGCATCTTGGCCTAGAGCCTGAATGTTGCAGTACAGGAGCACAGATTGTTTTATTGTTTTCTTTTTTTTTTTTTTAAGAAAAATAGAGCTCAGAAACTCTTAAGGTTCTCAGGGGAATGTTATTGGGTTCATTAGTTGACAGAAATTGATGGATTTGAATGTCTGAAACAAAAATTCACCACATTGTTTAAATGTTAGGTTAGTCCTGTTTATATCAAGTTGAGATAATTGTGATCAGATCTAAGCACTTTGCTTTTACTTCAAATGAAAGATCTTACTCATTTTTTTCTGGTACCTGTTTCCAGACGACCCAGATTCTCTAGCTGAATCACATAGAGTATGCCTGAGCATGAGGGAATCCGCCACTATCTTCTGTCAGAGAATCATGGCCTGGAACTTGGTGGAGGCTTTCATTATTACCACTCCAGTAAACTGCAAACCGTCCAGTGCATGCTCAAGAACCGTTTGGAAAGCTCAGGATTGCTTTTCCTTCCTGTGCTGCAGCTCAAAAACCTATCCATGAAAATCCCGTGCCTAGCATTCTAAACAGCCTTGACATCCCATATGAAGACTAAATGTAGACCGGCTATGTTTTTATGACATGCAAATGAGATTTTGTATTTTCAGGCCTGGCCTGCTGTGTATTTTTGTATATATTTCAGTGTTTATGTTCTGCCACTGCTTAAGTTTGAATCCTAGCTATACCTCTTGAAGTCCCAGCAGTGGCAGGGCATTAGCTTGGCTTTGCTTGCTCCTTAAGCCTCAGCATGTATCCTCAGTACGGCAGTAGCTCGCGTTCCGTCATTCACCATCTCTTCATGCTTACAGAACAGCTGCAAAGCACTGTTTATTCATCAGGCCTTATCAGGTTCAAACACATCTGAGCGTGTTCACGTTGGTTCTCGCTGCCAGCCACAGCAGCGCTCATATGCTCAGAGAGCAAGCGTACGTTTGCACATACTCATGTAAGCGTCTTCATAAACATGCATGCAGTCCCACACCTTCTCTTCCTTCCATTCCTCCCTTGTTGCATCTCTCTTCACTGTTTTACATGCAAATGAGCTAAGTGTGTTCATGCCGGCGCATTACCGCTGTGTGTCCCTAATCTCCTTGCAACCTATTCTCTTTCCTAAAGATTATCCTGTTTTTAGACGGAATAAGTCCTCTTCACAACCAGCCAGCCGGTCAGTTAGCCAGGCGGCTAGCCTGCCAAGGACCCAATCTCTCATTCCACTTCCAGTACCATGTAAATGTTCCTTTTGATGTGACAGCTGAAGATAGAATGATGGAATTTGTGTGTTTTAATGTGGATGCGCTTTTAGTATGTTTATAATCTCTGAGTGCATGTTTAAGGTACTGGTTGATAAGTCCGAAAGCCTGTTAGAGATGCTAATGTATTATCAATGCTTGCAATTCTGACTGGTTTCACCCACAGCTAGACCAAACAGAAGGAATGAGGGATGAAAGCAAATATCTATGCACACCTACAATCTATCCACCCACTCTTCTCTTGGTCACAGTCACATACTCTTTGCTCTACATGTGTGCTGCTTTCATAGATGTCTGCTTTAGTCTTTGTGCACACGTCTGTAGATGTATTGAAAGTGTCAGAGTGAGAATAGAAGTGCTTCACTTTTGATACTGATGAGCTGAGGAGCAGCAGAAGTCATTATGATGCTGCGACTATGATTAGAAAGCACAGTTATCAGGAGGAAAAGGAAAAGCGGGGGATTAGAGTCAAAAAGTAGATTGTGTTTGTCTTCTCTCACAAACGGCAGGAACTTGCACTCTGTTTACTTTATTTGCAATATAAGCTACCTATCCCTGCGGGCAGAGAAGTACTAACGCAGGCACACATGCTTCAGACTTGGCCCACTTTGATGTCACTGATAGTGTAAGAAAGGGGGGAAAAAAAGCACTGGTAAAGAGCAACAACTTCAAAGATTTAGCTCTCAAGATATGGGCATTAACTTGCATCTCTCATCTTCTTCTCTCTCCTGCTTTCCTCAGCTCTCCTATTGCTTCTTGGTAAAAGAAGCCCATATGAAATGAGACAATGAGTGAGGTCTGGATCAGAAAATAGTTTTTTGAACAAAAAGAAAAAAAAAAGTTGTAAAACAGAGAATGATATACGACGGCAGTGGAGGCATGCGGAAATGTCATTAAGATGTCTAATTCTCCCAGCTCAGTGAAATTGTTTCACAGTAGCCTTAAGGCTGCAACTGACTTGATGTTAGCTACATAGTGAGTTATTAGGTGCTACAAGGCCATTAGGCTATTGTGCTAATGGCTCCGACCGTGTCCACAGGGTTCTAATACACCCAGACTTATTAAAACTATCAATTCCATTCACATTGCACACACTCTTAAGGTACACATTTTCTTGTTTACTTCCACGTAGCCGTGCGTGTGCTTCATGCCCTGCCGGGTTCTATGTGAGCTTTGGGTGTGCTAGAAGCTTTTATTGCCACATCTGCTGGTGCAACGTGTCTGTTGCTGCAGAAGCGGTGTTCAAAATGGATAACCCAGTGGCATTTACACCAGACACCAGTGGTATTTACAAGGCTCTGTAGGCTAGGCCACGCTCCACTTTCTGACCTTAATTTCCTGCCAGTCTCCATGTGACTATGTGTAGAGCAACTGTTTAGGCCAAGATGTTTGACCTATGCATATTTCTGTGTGTAACTACATTATGCGTAAGTATATGTGGCTTAGTTGCTGTAATGTCCGTAGCTGTGTGTTTGTGTGTTGCTCCATTACTCAGTCTCTCCATTTGTCAAGTTCTGTAAGACGTGGGTTCTGCTTTGCCTGCGAGGCACCTTAATTTTTCACCATTCTGTTTGCTACACTGTGCAACACAAAACTGTACATCTACATCCTCTCCCTCAATCCATCTACCTCCCCTGTTTTTGTACTCCCCTACGACAGCCGGCACCCCACCTGCTCACCCATTACCACACGTGCTCAGCTAATCAACACGAGAAGCTCCCCAGATTAGCACTTGAGAGAACTCCCTCAAGACATTCGTTCACTTTTTACCATTTCAGGTACCCTCTTCCCTTCTCCATGTCCACCTCCTCTTCCCTAGCTTTGAATTTTTAACCTCCCCACTGAATAAGAGATGCGGCTGGCCTCATGGGGAAAGGAGAGTTGGAGGGAGGGCAGAGAAGGAAGGAAAGGAGAAGGCGGGGGGAGCCAAAAGGGAAGAGGTTTTCCCTAAACACACTTTCACATTTATCCCCTAAAAACTCTACTCTGTATGCTCAATAATGCATGGCCATTCCTCATTCCCTGTTCCCATCCCTTTCCCCTCATTTCCCTCTTCCTTCATCTTCTTCTTGCTGGTTCCCAAAGCTCTCATCACTCCACCGAGCAGATTAACTACAGGGAGAAACTGAGAATGGCAAATCAGGGTGTTGGTAGCTGGCCATGAGGGGCTAACGGTACAACAGAGAGTAGGAAAGAAAGCAGATGAGTCACTTGTCACACTTTGAAAGGAGTTAAAGCAGTGATTAGAGTGTGTGCTTTGAAGTTTTGCCATTTTAGTTGGACAGTAAAGCTTGACTGGCCTTAAGAATTTAAATTTAAGTTGAACCGAAACCACCAATATATTATCTCAACTTGAACAAAGCCAGCAAAGTCTAAAACCACATTCATTTTCTAATTCGTTCTAAGCTTGCTTTCACTCACAGTGACAGACCCATCAGTACCTAGTCCCAAGTCTGACTGTTCCCATCTGTTTTTGGGCATTAATATTAAATATCAAAGCAGCCACAGTGTAGCCTTCCCATGCCACTTTTCCCAAAAATAAAACACACAAAAAAACACTGAAGAGGTTTCAAAAAGTGACATTTAATTTTAGATTAAGTTTTAAACTATAATTCACACATTTATGCTTTGAATTATATTATGTGCAAAAACTTTTTTTGCTTTAGTAGACTGAGGCATTCAGGGCTTATTGCGCATGCATATGGCATCAGCGAGCAGCCCGTCTCTGTTTGGGTGAACGGAGCAGTACAGAACAGACATCTTAAGATTTCTGCAAGTTTTCCAAGTTTTTGAACTGTTTGCGGAGTTTGTGCTTTGAAATCTTTCCATGTTTGTCATTTTGGTTTTAAAGTTTTTTTCCCCCTCCTTCACTGTTTTCTTTGTTGCTTAAAAAGATTGGGCTGTAACATTGCAAGAGCATCATAAAAAGCATATTTAGACTGTATGCCAAAGTGGTATTATTAGGAAGTTAAACAATTCTTTAAAGAGTTGTGTATAGTCTGTTTGCAAAACAGTTTTCCTTTAATATTGAAAAGCAAGATCACATTCTTTGTGATGCTACTTTAAAGTTCAGTGTTGAACTCTCTTTAGTTATCTACAATTATCTGGCATTTACTTTCTACTGTGCAAAAACTAAACTTTTTGTTAGAAAAGTTTGTGAAGTTGTTTGCTCACAGGCCAGTCGGCTAATTACAGACTGAAAAGCTTCATTGCCTGTGGAAGTTTTTAAGCACCAGTTGGGAAAAAAAGTTTTAATTCTTAGATGAAGCCACTTAGAAGAACCAAACCTTTACTTTGTTTGTCAGGAGGCAAGGATAAATACAGAACAAAAACACAAAGTGGAAAAGCTCCTGGTAAGGCTTCACACCCACATACTGAAAATCAAATCTGGTAGAAGTCAAATGGTTTCCATTTATTGAAGGTATGAATCAAAATTGACATGCAACTCTACTGTTGCAGATGGTTGCTTGGATGCCTTATTAGATATTAGATTTCAAGCCTCATTCATTCACATTCTGCATGTCAGTAATGGTCTTTATAAAGAAGTATTTATTTGCTTTGAACTTTTTTTTTTTTTTTTACATTTTGCCTAGCTGCACCTACAAATACTTTCCAGAACCATCCTTTGCCTGCGAGTGTGTTGTTAAACTCTACCAGCTTTACATTCATACAGGATTCATTTTTGCTTATTCTTCACTGCACAGTAACTGAACTGTAAACAGATCCGATGGAAAGTGTCTGATCAGAAATGTTCAATTCTTGCAAAAAACATTCTTAACGTTAAGATCTCAACACAAGAATTTGCTTTGCGCGAATACTGCAGAAACTTAGTAATCAGCAGTGGTGGAGAAAGTACTCAAAAAATGTACTTAAGTAAAAGTACAAATACACAGACAAAAATGTACTCAAGTAAAAGTCAAAGTACCACATTAACATTTTACTTAAGTAAAAGTAAAAATGTACTGGTTTTTGAAAATACTTAAGTATTAAAAGTAAAAGTACTTGCTGAATGCATTACCTAATCACTAATATCATTAAGTGTACCGATCATATGATCATATGCCACAGATAAAACATGTTTTTATTGCGTTTATTCTGTAACATAGTTTAGACTTAGATATATGATTCTATGCATCATCATTTCAGGGATGGAAACATCTCGTCTCCTGTCCTAACATAACATGAACTTCACTTTTTTTGCCACACATTTATTTTGAAAGAAATCCAACTGGCACAGGAGGACATGGAACCAAGGAGCCACGTAGCAGAGTTGTAGTCTAGACCACTGAACCCAAGACCAAATCAAAACCAGCACCCCGTGCTACATGACAATAAAATTTAGTGCACCTATCAAAACTGCTTCTCAAATTGATCTGAAAGATTCACTTTCCCACCTAGATATTAAATACTTAGAGCTGAAATAAATTTAACCAGTGACAATTCAAACTCTTCTTCATTCTGTTTTGCTTTCATCTCTGTGCCACAATCCACAGAGGTCTCCTGCCATCCCTAAAGAAATAACACCCTGGGCGGTTGCCCATATTGCCAATGTCAGAAATAATAATTGTCTGCACCATTAAACAGCAATTAACAACGCTCAACTATGAACACTGTCCAAGGCCCAATAAGCAACAAGTAACCAAGCAGGAGGAGCACCGTGACTGTACTCATCCTCCCTCCTGCTGCAATGTCTGCCGCCATGACAGGTGACGAAAACAAAGAGCAATGAGCATGCTCTGCGTTCTTACGTTCTTGTTTTATTTATTCACCAATTAAATATAAAGATATTTTAATGAAATAAAATAGCTACTGCAGTGTACGCAGAGCATTTCAAGAACAAAGAACGGCTCGCATTGAGGCTTCAGTACTATACGACTTAGTCAAGATCCGTCCAGAAGAATCGGATCGTCCATGAATGTCATATTACAATATTGCACTTTGGTCACAGCGTTGTCCCATATCTGCGACATGTCAGTCATCGCAGATGCAACATGTGTCTCAGTCAATACAGCTAACTTTGCTAGCATCACGTCCACGGAGCTTACCTGTCTTTAAGCTTTCCTTCCAAGTGACGTTAAAAATTGGACAAAGTCCCCACCGTCTGTGAAAGCGAAGCGCTGCTGATTTTACATGTCGCCATATCTTATGATTTATGCAGCGCTATTATATTACTGACGCTCAGAGGAAACCACTGCGCATGTCTTGGAGCTCCGCGTGCGAGTAAAGGTGGAGCCGATGGGTGACAACAGACACTAAGTCACGTTATTGCTCGGATTTTACGGCGCCACCTTAAGACCCTGAACTTCACATTTTAACGGAAAAAAAAGAGCAACGCGACTTGGATGTAACGAGTAACGCGACAGTTTTGTAGAAATGTAGTGAAGTAGAAAGTACAGATACTTACTGTAAAATGTAGTGGAGTAAAAGTAGAAAGTATCCATTATTAAATCTACTTAAGTAAAGTACAGATACACGAAAATTGTACTTAAGTACAGTAACGACTTACTTGTACTTCGTTACTTCCCAGCACTGGTAATCAGCCATTATTTTAAGTTACGTGTGGCAGCAGGGAAACGGCTAAATAATGTATTCCTAGATTAAATTCTGGGCTTTATTTTATTTGCCTGTTTTATATTATTATATATTATGTAGAATATGATTATGGTAAAATTTTGCAAATACCAATGGTGCCTGTAAGTATAGACTAATAAAAGTGAGATTTTTGTCAAAGACACAGTGGATTTGACACTGATCCTGGTTCAATAGACAAGACGGATGACGGTATTTAGGACGAAGTGAAGGAGAGAGAAGCCCAAAATGAATGAAGTCGAGAGAAGGACGAGTAGAGGCAGGATTGATGTGTATATGATTGAAAAGGGCAACGAGGGAGGAAATGACAAACGATGAAAAGGTGAGCAGACTTGACGCAAACACAGTGATTGAGCAGACGGATATGAAGGTGAGGTAAAGTGGGGAAAGTGAGTTAAGCTGACTGGGAGTGAATAAGAAGGTAAAAGGTGAAATGTGTCCATAGGTTGAGTGTTCAGGGTGGCGAAATTGCTCATTTTTTGTTATAACAGTAGATTGTAATTTTCTCCTAAGTAAGTTTTTTTCCTAGAAATATGGCTTTTTCCTTCTTGACGCAGGAGTATACATCAATGTATGTGTCCCTCATGCCCTTTCTGCCAGTACAGCTACAGTCTGTAAGAGTCTTTGTTTCCTATTCTTGTAAAGATTTCAGTGCATCGTCGTCCAGCAGTGTTCGACTTTCCACCGAATCTCTCCAGACTTTATCCATGCTTTCTTTTTCCTGATAGGTTATTTAGGGCTCTGTACTTAACTGTACATGGTTAGCGGTCAACAAGCAAACAACACACACACACACACGCACACACTCTATGCCTCTGGGTCTCCTTGGAGGTTATCTGGTTAATACTTCATAGCACTTAGAGGCATCAACAAGCCTTGTGGTGTTCCAGTGAAGCGGAGAATGCATGAAAGCATGTTAATCCCCCACCACAACCACAAAATCTCATTCCCTTTGTGACCTCCCCTTTCCGTCAAACTACTTCCACTTTCTGTCCATCCAAATATTCTCTGTATCCACCATCATTAAGTGAGCAGAGAAAATGCAACAGTGCACTCACTGAAACAAGCAAAACAAATTAATAAGTAGCATTCATTTATTGTCAGTCATGCTGTTCGTTATTCAAAATACTTAGGATCTATCACCAAATTATGTATTCAAGGAATTGTAAATATTCTTCCTCCACCATTCTATTGCTTAAACGGTTTGAAACGAATGTTTCTCATAATTAAAAACCACCCTAACAGAACTGTTTGTTTTCAATTTATTGAATATTTTTGTTGATTAATTACATCAGGAAATGCAATCAGAGAATGCTTAGATGTGAATCCAAAGCTGGAAAGAACTGGTCAACATTTCAAATTACCATAATTAAGAACTCATTGATTTTTGTTTTATAATGGTTACAGTACGGCTTTCTGATGGCTTCCCTTACTAGTGTATCTAAATTTAAGTTGTTCAAAACAATTGCTGTATTTTCCAGACTGTCACTGTTGAGTATTTCGGCTCAGTCAAAAATGCATGAATAAACATATATGACACACCTGATTATAAGTTGCAGGACCAGCCAAGAAAAAAAACTTGTAGTCCAGAAAAATGGTAATGTCCTGTGCAAGCAGCACTAATTTTACTGTTTTTTTTTAGAGTTTGAGAATTAGTGTCAATTTGATGCAATGTTTTACAGCAAAGACTTGCATACTAAATTCAATTAAGTTCTTAGAATAAATCCCGTTTATATGATTAACACTTCAGCAGCTCGACAGTCATTTGAATAGCTTACAGTGACGGTCTTCTTTACAGTATTTACTGTTTCTGTGAAGCTACGCAACACACTCTGTTCATTTTTTGCTATCAGTTTTATGTCTTGTGCATATTCCCTGCAGTACGAGATTCACAAAACCACTGGACAAACGGTGTACTCTGTTTTTGATCAATGAAGGATCAATGCGATGTGCCATGAGGCCGAGCAATGATATTGGGTGAACCCCTAAACTCTCAAGTGTTTGTAGTAAAGCTATAAGCAGCCACATCTGTGAACATACCTCAACGATGATGCAGTTTTTCACCCAGCTGAGACAGCACTCAGCTGTGTTGAGGGTAGAACATACTGTGGCTCCAGCTGCTGCAACAACCTGTGACAGCCAAGATTGCTGAGTGCAGCAATAGGTTGATCATCCAAAGTGATGAATTCTTTCATCTGTTCTGTAATCCTTTTGGTTTTGTCATTGTCCCTTGGAAGCTTTTTGTCTACTTGGTTTCCTCTAAGATGTTACTTCACCTTGCTCAATTATAGCCTTGGTGAACTGGTTTCATTTAGCTTTTAAGCTCTTTCTCTGCTTCCCGAGAGTTAGCTTAACTAACTTTTAAGTTTGCAAAGTCCAATGGGTTGTGTTTAATTTTGTTTTAAAATGGTTCTGAGCTGCAGACAGGATGGCATGTTAGCAACCCTACAGTCATGTTTTTTGTTAAATATTGGGCTTCATAAACAAAGTGTGTTGTTGCCCAACAAACTTGTTGCCTAAACTTGTTGGGCAACAACACGTTTGGGGATTTGAGAGGAGCTGGTATGACAATATAGGTAAGGGGTCTTCAAATCCAGGTCTTAAGGGCTAGTGTTTTGCAACTTTTAGATGGATTTGAGAGCCCTTGATGTAGTTCATTGAAAACAAAATGATTGGGAGCCCGAGCCGATATTTGAGATCAAATTAGATCAAGATATCCGTTATTGGCATAAAAATGTTTTCAACTTCTTCTTTTAATATTCTTCCTTGGGTAGTTCTTTCCCAGCAACCAGAAGGGGAAAAAAGGAGTGAACACAAATTGAACTCGTTTGTCTGTGAAAGTCGTTTTTCTAAACTCATTTGCAAAGAATTGGACTTAAAATGAATTCCATTAGTATTAGTGTCATTAGAGTGCTCTGGTATTTCAGACAGTGTAAAACGGCGCCGCGTGGGACAGTTTGTGCGGCAGCTTTCAGACTAAATGTGACAGGGGAGCACTGTCATAAATACGTCCTGTGTTCCCCAGTGACTCCTTACTTTAAGTCTGTAAACTCAAGCTGGAAGTCCTTGCCACTTTCAGCAGTGATTCAGAAGCATTTCTAGACCTATGATCTAGGGACCTTCATTTGTGTATTCGTGTGTGCACAAGACGTACCACTTGTTTGTGCGTGAAAAGCGGAGTATGTCTGCAGTTGTGTCATAGGGGACCACAGACACTGTCAGCTTCATTTCCTAACATCATGTAACTGAGGACATGCAGGCCTTATGAGACCTTAAACTGAAAAACGGCAAAATGACGCCCCACACACACATATGCACACACACACAGTCATCAGGGCAAAGAGTTGAATCCTGGTCTTGTCATGCTCTGTGCAATAATCCAGTTTAGGAGGATTAATTAGGAATTAAGGAGTGTAATGTTATCGGTGCGTGATCCATCCACATACGTACACACACGCATACACACTGAATGTGTATGTAGGCCACGTATTATTTAGAGCTAAAATAGAAAGTTTTTTTATTTTACTTTTTCCTCTTACTTTCTTTCCAATCTCCCTACTTCTTGTTGCTCATATTCTTTTCCTCAATATGAGCAGTACTTTTTATTTTATTTTTTTTACCTCATGTTCTTTGAATATCCATAAAATACATTTTCACTTTTTTCCCCCCCTCACCTGTTTCCTGCTACCTCTTTCTGTGTTCTGCCGCACCATTATCTGGTCTTTAAAGGTCCTGTGTAGGCTTTTATTCAGGCCTTTCATCCTTCCAGCCTGGCTTTGTCAAAGAGAAAAAGATGAGAGAGATTTCTATAGCTTTGCTTCTCTTTCAAGAAGGCTGCAGCATTTAGGTGTTGCCTCTCTAGATGTCCATTTTGTGTCTGGCATCCCATTTTCTTTTTCAATGGTGAGGAAGTGCGACTGGGGAGGTGCGGTACTTACAGTGGCTTTACTCAAGTCTCCATCTCCTTGCTGTATGAAGTAGCTTGGAGTTGAGTAGCTGACCTTTGTTTTTGAGACAATGCTTTTATATTTCATTTTACCTTCTCCAGCCTTTCAGATGTACCTTATAAAAGGATTCATACTTCTTGAACTTGATGAAATGTTTTCATGTTGCAACCACAAATCTGACTTTGTTTTGTTGGGATTTAATGTGCATACAACAAGCTGGTACGTAATTGTCGAGTGGAAGGAAAACAATACATGGTGCCTGAAAAGAAAAGCAGCCTCATTCACTTTGATGCCTCTGAATAAAATGCAATGCAAACAGTTGGCTTCAGAAGTAAACGGAGTTCACATGTGTGTTTAATCTAAATTTAGCCGTACTGATTTTGTGGACAGTCTGTTTAAATGACAAATATTACTTGTGTATCCAATATATTTGTTGGAAGATGGAACAGTTTGTCAAAATAAATCCATAACAAGTTCTGTTTGCAGTTCTAGGTGGTTCTACAGTTGATTAATGGGGACTAAGTGCAAATGCACACCATGTTTTTCAGAACTTTATGACGTAGATTTTGAAAAAACCACACATCCTTCTACTTTCATATTTGAATTATGTCTGCCTTTACGTTGGTCTAAAAATGTGAATTTCCAGTAATGTAAAATAGTTGTTTGTAAATAGAAAGTGTAAAACAGTTTAAGTGTTGTAAATACTTTTTCAACTGTTTTATCGCACTGTGCTGGAGTGATTTTAGTCGGTAATTGTAAATATAGATTTGTTGATGAAAGGTAACGAGAGGCAGCGGAAGGGGGCAAATAAAGAGTGTTAAAAATAGGAAAAGTGCAATATGCGTGATTAGGATTAGTTATATCTGCCTGAGTGTTTCCTGGACTGTAATTTTCTGTGCGCCTCCCTGCAAGTACTCATGAGGTTTGTGTTTCCTGAGGCAGACAGTAATGATGTTGCTTTATTAATGCCTGTTTAATTTTTTAGCACACACTGTGCCGCTGTCAGTCATTAGTCATTTTTAATTACGAATGTTGAACGCCGCATCTCCAAATTTCCCCGAGAACAAACATTCAAGCACACAAAGGCAGTGGCTGACTAGACGTCAGTCATCCTGTTGCCACTGTTCTCTATTACACCTGTATCTTTGTGCCTTGGGTTTTGCACGCTCTTTGTCTCTATTCTTGAACCATAATTCCTATTTTTTTTGTCATCTCCTCGCTGTCTGCCACCTTCCATCTCACTTGTTCCCTCTGGCACTATTGGCAGCACTGTCACTGTCAGGTGAGTGTGAGATAGCCTTCACACCAATGACTTTGAGGAGATGGGCTTTTGGATGTCTCATCCTCGATATAACTGCTTCCTTAACTCTCTGTCGCCCAGCCATAAAGAACAAGATCACTTGTTGAAACTGATCCCATTAGATTTGATTCAGGGGTTTTTGATATTTATTTGATCACACCGAATGTGCCACATTTGTCATCCTCTACAAGCAACCTACTTGTTTTTGTCACATTTGTTTTCCTTTTGTAAGTCGTCTTTGTATAATAGCGAGCTGGCTGCAACACCCCATGACATTCATTGCATATCAGAGCTTGTCTGATATCCCACCATGGAGAGAGAAAATAGACCATTACTGACACACAACTGAGCCTCTCGCTACATCATAGCAGCAGAGACTATTAATATTCTTGTTTTATTCTTAATTTCAGCAGTCAAACGGCATGCGCAGTGTTATCTGTGATGAATGGCAAAGTTTATGCAAGTTTAAAATCCTACACAGTTAAAACAAATTCTGCACTTGATCAAAAAGTTCTCTGAACCTCGTGTCTTGTTACCAAGGGCTTTGACTGTAATAACAAGGGAATTAAATTTGGGTCATAATCCCACTGGGCACCTGATGTACATGGAATCAGATAATATTTCAAGAAGGAATATATTAATCTTTGAGTTTGTAGGATCACAACCCGGTGAAATAATTTTGCAATGTGTATAGGTTGCCAGGTTCTGAAATAAAATGTGACATTTAATGCAATCGAGATGTAATTTTTTTTTACATAACAAATGTCAGCCAGTAAAGCATTTTACTGTTGGACATAAAGACGTATTTAAATTTTAATTGCCATAAATAATTAATGAAACAAGTGCATGTTCATTTTAAATATTTTAACTAAACTATTTTTATGTGGTATGCAGCTTGTTAGTGTTACTGAAGTTAGGTTGGAGTAAATTTCAGATTTTATGTGTGTGCGAGAGTGGGAGTCTAACAAAAAAAGGGGGAAAAAAAAATAAAAATCCTGAGTAACAAGGCCAGCTCTGCCTCTAGGCTGTTTGGCCCCAAACTCTCATCAGCCTGCTGGTGCTGAAACGGAAAACCTTCTGCCCCTTGCCAGTTTGTAACCACGCAAACACAAGCACGCGTAATGAGAACCTGCATGCATTCGGAACGCATACAATCAAGAGTTTGAGACAATATCATCTCCCCCATCTCCCGCTGTCATCTTTACTTGTTTTATCAGTACTTCCTGTCTTCTTTCATCCACCACCCCAATCTGTCTGGGTGTCTATCACACACTTCTACTTTCCATATTTTCCCTATGAGACGAGCTCTTTTCGCTCTCAGTTCTTCCGTATCTTCTGCACGCAGCTATACATTCACCAGCTTTGGATTACTTTGCAAATGTTTCTTGCCATTTCTCTGCGCCTCCAACCCTCTGCTTCCCCCCATGTAGTTTCCTCCCTCACTCCTTCTCCCTGTCTTCTCAGCGGTGGGTTTAATGCATTATGAAAATGGATTCGGGCTAAGAAAGCGAAACAGGACAAGTTTGCCTGTTTAATGTGACTCCTTTCACTCCTCATCTGCCTCATTGGCAGTATGAATCTGTGTGTGGCGTGAAGCTTTGCTTTCTATGTGCGCTTTTGGTAGCGCTTTGGGCACACATGAAGCCCCCCGCACTCCTCCTCTTAAACACCGAAGGCTGAATGTGTCTTACGCTACTGCTGTTTTTTTTTTTTTAAGTCTTGCAGTGGCTTTTTTTTGCTAACATGAACCTCCAACACTAAAGCTTGCACACACTTAGGGCGAGCATTAAACTGCATTAATAATAAAACGGACGGGCAGACGGCGTGGAACACATGTTTCTCCGAGTTGTGTGTTAATGGAAAAGCATGTTAGGCTATGGATGGAGGGGTGTAGAGTTGTACCACAGACTTGGGATAAGTTTTACCCTACAGGCTGGTGTGACCTGGATGCAAACCCCCCTCACCCCCTCCTCCCTCACCCCACTCTATTTCTTGCCTCTCTCACTTTTTCCTCTTTCCCATAATAATCTCTCCAACGCCCTCCCCCCCATCCCCACTTTGTTAATTTACGTGGAGTTAAAGCTCCTCATCTCTGGAGAGAGGAAGATCATCCTGTGGAGAGTTGACTCCATATGAGCTGATTAAATGGATAAAGATGAACTGATGGCAGATGCAGAGCGGTAGAAGCGCAACCGAGAAAGGAGAAATGAGTTGCTGTGTGATGACGGTTAGATTAAGATGGAGACGGTGGGCGTGGTGAGCCCACTAAGCCTTCTCCTACCTTCTAATGTCAAACTTTTATGGTTTGAATAGAGTTGATAAAGATTGACGAAGTTTAATGAAGTTTTTCTTTGTTGCATGAAAGAACAGTAGCAGTGAATTAAAACAGCCTTAGTCTTGTCATTTTTTTTTCTCTCCCCCTTCCAGCCTCTCTGCCACCTCCTCCTTTCTCTTGCACTTTCTCTCTGATGTTGCTGAGAAAGTGTGTGTCTGTGTGGTTGGCGGAGGATATTCTGAGCTTGGGCCATGTATGTGTGTGCATCAGAGTTTAATTGCGGTGTGCATAGAAACGAGTGTAATTAGCCAGCGCTCGCTTCCCTGCCGCCCAGCTAACAACCAGCATCCCCTCTGTGCCTGCTCTTTCTCTCCCTGCCTTTCTTCTTTGTCTCCCTCCCTCCCTCCTTCCTCTTGTCTCCTGCCTGTTGCCACAACGACAAGCCCCACTCCGCCATTGTTCCCCGCTGTTCTCCAAGAACAAAGGAGGAGGCTATTAGCTCCCTGAGAGAGGAGTGGTGGAAATGGAGGATAGGGATGGAGGGAAAGAGAACGAGGATTGCTGTGAGGGTGGGATGATGAGCGTGGGGGAAGAGAGAGAGAGAGCTGACGAACAAGTGAGTGAAGGAGAGAAACGGGCACGAAGGAAGTGCGCAAGGACACAAAGGAGATGGATAAGGGAGCAGAGTTTGGGAAATTTACAAAAAGGTGAAAGAATGGAGAGGGGGAAAAAAAGCACAAGCATTAGAGGATAAATCGTTTAGAGGAGTAGAGAGGTTTATGGGGCAGTTGAGATTGCCCTTTTTTCAGAAGAAAGAATTGAGTTATGAAGTCATTATGTTTAATTCCGAGAAACATACTTTTCTCTGCAGTTTCTTCCCCTTTTTGCCCTTTTTCTGTCCATTACGGCACAAATTTGAGAACCGGTGTGTTTGTGTGTTCTTGTGGGAGGGTTGATGTGTACGCTTCTTTGTGCGCTCATGACTACGTGTCCTTGCTCGTCACTTGTCTCCGTGTGTGTGTGCAGTCCGTTTGAGGGTCATTAGCAGAGAGTGTAGGCGGGTAATGCCCCGTCTACAATGCTGGCCATCTGAATGTTAACAGATTGTAATTCGAGACAGAAAGTGAATTTGGTTTCCTCGGGAAAATGGAGCAAATTACACTTTTATGGCTCTCTGCCACTGTCCTTTGCTCCTGCCATTACTCACAAGGTGTAGTGAGGGGGAGAGCAGGTGACTGGGAAGATGTCCTTATTGGGGAACACAATTTAAGAGTGGTGACAAAACTGGAGTTTATGGTGTACATGTGGAAGTTTTTCAGTTAAGAGCATCTTTCTGTACGGGTTGAAAAGGACCTAAAGGATGTATAAGTGATTCGATTTGTGCTTGTAAAGCACCAAACTACAAAAAAAAAAAAATCTCATGCCACTTTACAAACGGGGCCAAATCAGATACGATTGCGTAGAATCCCGATCAATTCAAATTAAATTCAGATTAATCCATTTAAGTCCAATATAACACAATCATGTATTCACATTAAAATCAAATTACATGCATTTCAATTAAATTCTTATTACATGCAGTACAATCAGTTGATCATTTAATACCATCTGGTAAAAATGTATCCAGGAATTGCTTCTAATATTTGACAAAATTAGGACATTTTGGGCTTTTCCTAATCCTGATTGTCCCAGGTGTCCAGATTTTTCTTTTTAGTTTTGAAATCTGTCCCTGGTCTTTTTCAATTTTGGTTATACAGTACGTTTGTGGTTTTAGTTATTTTACAGATAACTAAAATTAATGAAACGGCAATGTAGTTTCTTAATTCTTAGAGTATAGAATTTTAATAAGACATTTTCTAAATGCATGTTTTCATAACACCAAAACAGGACAGTATTAATTCTCAAATTTTGTAAACGTCCCTATTAAAACATACATTTAATTTCTGTAGGGGAAAAAAAACATGTTTTGGAAGACAAAGGGTTCTTTCTAATGAAGAGCAGAAACACTATAGTAATGTTTGTCTTAATTTGTCCAAAACTTATAAATATATTCAGGTTTATTCCGGTCAGCCGCCATTTAAATACAATAAAAGTATTTAATTTATTGCAACCCAGTAAACTAAATGTGCTTGCAGTGCTAGAAGTGTAGGCTCTAGATTCAATTGGGGAAGTATCCGTTTCTAAACGGTGTAAACAAGGATCACACAGTACACGTGTTCAATTTCAGTCTTTCTAGGAATTTTGCATCATACTTTCTTTGTCATGTAACAGAATTTTTTTTTTTACTTGCAGCAGCAACTCATTGTTTAAACAGCTATGATTTCTCGGGTTAGCTGCTCCAAGCTCCAGTTTGGTTGTGTGTGTGTGTGTGTGTGCGTGTGCATGTGTGTGTGTGTGTGTGCGTGTGCATGTGTGTGTGTGTGTGTGTATATATATATATATATATATATATATATATATATATATACTTTTTTTTCAGTTTAGCTCTTCAATTGATTGAGCACTTTGGACTTACTGCGCATATTTTTTGTCAAATATTTAGTTAACTATATAATTTGGCAAGGATATTGGATTCTTATAATACACCCTCATCGTATTTTTTCTTGTAATTAAGCAGAAAGTGTAGGGGCCTTTTTTCTCTCTACTCCTTCCGGTTAGAGAAAACAAATCAGTCTGGCACGTTCTCAGGGAAACAGCCTTTACACTGTACAAACGATTTTAACTTTTGAAAGCCTTGAATTTAACCAGTAAATAGCCAATGGCTGCATGAAATAGAAACAATTTGATTAATGAAGCGCAGCTCCAAGAGCTGGCACAGCAGTTTAGAACAGACTATTCTGGATTATAATATTTATGACAATAAATATGTTTATAATGAGCAGAACTACCTCAGCGGATGTGATGCACTATAGCATCTCACTTTAGTAAATATATGGATTTTTTACTTTTAAATGACCTTTGGTTTTTGCTATTGACCTAGGGTTATCTGGGAAGAACTGGTTAACTCATTAAAGTTTGATTTCTTTTTAATATTCACATCACTTATGTTCTTCTTGACATCCTGCATATATTATTTTATTCACTGCTGACTTTGGCCTGGCTTTTTGACACCATGGAGGGCTTGAAATGGGTTTCAAAGTTGAGATACTTCTGATTCAGTATTTCAGTTATAATCTGAGCGATTTTTCCAGTAGGGAATGTAAAGGTACGCTCTGACCCCGCTCACCCTCTGCTGCTCTGTATGCAGCGGTGGGTCTTGTAAATTTTCTCAGTGCAGTAGACTCTGAATCAAACAATTATTATCAGAGGGTTATTTAAATATCGACTTACTTGTGCTTGAGAAAGGAAAATTGTAGAGTGAAAAATCCACCTGGAACATTTCGTCAGTTCTGCAATTGCTGTCCATCAGCTATAATACAGCAGCAGAGTTACCCTTGAAAGCAGGGCAGACACTGTGCCCGTTTATTAGACCAGGATGATTGTAGCGTTGAGTTAACTCACATGTTGAATTTGAATGAGTTTTGTAACTTCTCTGCTTGCGCTGGAGTAGTCGCCATGTGGATTTTTGTCTGCGCAGAAATGCCAAGCTTTATCTCTTTTGTCCATTTTCAAGTACATATTAATTTCAAGTAATGACCAACTTCAATGCCTATAATACAAGAGAGACTCTTAAATATTACATTGGACTTTTTTAGTTTTATTCAGCAAGGTTAGGCTACCATTTTTGTTGTTGTACATCCTTCTTTCCCAGCTCTTGATTTTGAAATAGATGCTCTCTAGCAGTAGATGTGAAATGTTGTTCACTGTTAAAAACATTGTTCTGCTCATTTACATGGATTACTTAATTTTTCCCCTTTGTCTTTAGATGATGTGAATAATTTGATCATTTCAACATTATTAATCAGTATATGATTATAAAAGAAATCCTTCTAGAAAATTTTGGCTCTTTCATTCACTATAGTTATGTGTGTGGGTTTGCTATTTTTGGTACGTCTTTTGGATAACAAAGGATGAACTCAAAGGCTCAAGTTAAAAGGCGTACAAGAATTCAGAAAAGCATTACGATTCTTATCTCATTTAAAACAAAAAAAGTAACATCAAAGAAAAGGAATTAGTTTTTGATTAGAAATGAATCCCCTTTTTTTCTGGAGCTGAGTGAAACGGCAGCCAAGGTTGACTCAAGGGCAACATTTCACAGCCAGCCAGTTGATGTTAGTGCAGCTACACACAAGTAATACTCGCACACGTATAACACGCTCATATGAGGATTCACCTGCCTGACCTGGCAGATCCTTTTCCCTGCAGTGGGAGATGGGGAATATTTTTTTCTCCTTTCCTGGTGATGTGTTGCTTCTTAGCATCTCAAAGATTGTATTAACTCTTAGTGGGGGGAGCACCGATGGGGAAGTGTCTCCATCAGTACAACTCAAGCTTTTGCATAGATTTTCTTTCATTTTGTTCTTTATTCTTTACTTTCCCTTTCTCTCCATGTTTTTTTTTTTTTTCTGTCGTCCTCTGTTCCTCTCTCAATCGCCTCCCCTCCCTGAGCTGACGTTTGCTGTCAGGCAGCCTTATTATTTTTGTTCTTCAGAGTTCTGATTAGAAATCTTCGGTTCCCTCTCTTTCTCTCTTCATCCCTCTCCTTTGCTTTGTCTCTGTCCCTCCGGCCCACCCCCACAATCAGCTCTGTCCAATATTGTTTCCCTATTGCTTTTTCTCTCACTTTTTTCCCCCATTCTTTTCATCGCTACGTTCAGTTTGGCATAATCAAATTCATTCCATCTCCCTCCACCCTGTCTTCGATTATATCTTTCCCATCTCAGGTTTTTTTTAAGGTCAATTTTATTTTTCTGTCTCACATCCACATTTTTTTTGCCCAATATAAAGTTCTTGCTGTAGTTACAACCAAGGCTTTGTCTCTGGTTTTTAATAATACTACTTTATCCTCACCAAGCCTGTTTTATGCACCTCCTTACAAGCACAGGTCAAACTCAGACAAGGTAAATATCATCACAATTAATTTCCAGATGTTAACTTGTGGACTTTATTAACTTATAACTTATCAAATTTAAAGGATGTTTCTTTAAGAAACATCCTTGCAATTAACTTGCAATAAGAAGAGATTCTTATTGCAAGTTAATTCACCAAGACTATTAGCTGGTTTGCCAAAGTATCCAGGAGTTCACTGTGCAACCGGACAGCAAAGGAGAAAGAAGGGGGTTGTCATGGTGATATGAATCCCTTGAGGGGATATTTCTCCCCCTCATTTACTCTCTCCCCAAGTCTACATCTTGTCCACAACATGATATTTTCTTTTAGGTTTTCTTGCTTCTTCTGGTCTTCCTCTGCGTATCACTCTCAGCTCTCCCATTTGTTTGTTGTCTCCACATCTCTCAGGCGTTTTTTTTTTTTTTCTCTCTCTTAATGTCTTCTTTTATTCCCATCTTTCTTCTTTTTCCTCTTTCTGTCTTCGTTCTTCTGTCCCTGTGGTCCTCACCTCTTGTCCGGGCATCGAGGGAGGAGAGAAGCAGAGGAAGGAAAGGAATGCTAATTTTGTCACCACAGTGACGGACTAGAGAAGGAGAAACTGAAAAAGGAGAGAGAGGAAAATGTCACTTGTCTGAGGAAATGAGATGGCGATTGCACTCTGTTCGTGTGTGTGTCTGCATGCGTCTCCACTGAAAGATCAGGGTGACAGTCTGGGTGACATTGTGTGTTTTCCTCTGCTTTACCTCACTGTTCTGCTAAGTAAATGAGATGTATGATATAAATGTGTAAATTATTCTACGGTGGCCGAAGGGTCGTGTATCTATCTTATGTGTCTGCACATTTGTTGTTGTTGTTTTTTTGTTTTCCATCAGTGTTTAATGTGGTTTTCTGCCCTTGTTGTTTTTCCAAGTCAATTATCAGTCTCTCACTTCTTCCCTCTTCACCTCTCAGTCATGTCGGAAGTGTAATCACGTTCAGGGGCTGAACTGAGGCAGAGACGGGGAGGTTGATGGGAAGGAGAGGGGGGCAAGAGAGAGTTTGGAGCGAATGCTGGAAAGAGGAAAAGAAAAAGGAAGGAAAAAAAAAAAACATCGGTATGTGTACCCAATTACCACTCCAGCCAGCCCAAAGTCACCTTCGCAGAGAATGGACGCACGCACTCTCAAAATAGCTGCTTCCATCCCGCCTCCTCTGTGCGTGCATGTATGTGTGTTTGTTACAGTGGTGATGAGGCAGACTGAATAATATCATGGCCTTCCTCTCGTCCATCAGCACAAGGCTTATTATGAGTGTATCATCCTGTGTGTGTGGGTGTGGAAGAATGTGGGTGATTGTGTGTCCTGTGTCTGATTGCGCTAGCTGATTGAGTCCTGGCCCTGCAGTTTTCAGGTCCTCATCCTCTGATTAGGTGTTGCAATGTCTGAAAGAGGAATAAATCTTGTGTGTTAGTTGAAAAGAGTAAGAAGGAGAAACCTGAGGGCAGTGGTGTTCACCAGAGCCTGTTGCTCTGGTTCTTAGTAAGCAGGTTCTCAGACTTTTGTTTGGGTGAATTCTTGCATGAAACATTTTTTGACTTGTTTGCCTTCTTATGAAAAAGTTTTTAGCAAAGTGTAATGTCTTTTGCATTTCTTGTTATTGTTTGTGGTCATACATACCACCTAAACGTCAGCTGTTCTTTTGCAGGGATAGGTAATCTAATTAAGTGGTTCAGGTGAAAGTATATTCATGAACTTAAGTGGCCTAGTCAACATCTTGACCGAAATCCAACTGACAATCCTTGTTAAAACTTGAAAAGTTGCTCAGATGTTCTCTGTCTAATCTGACTGAACTTAAACGAAGACGAATGAGTGAACATTTCAATCTCTGGATAACTTGACTTGCAGGTGTAATGTACACATAAAACTTGTTAGTTTAATTTGTCAAAAGTTTTGTAAAGTATTAATCCTTCAAAACATAATTTATGCCCAACTTTGTGCTGGTCTATTACATAAATACTGATAAAATATATTGAAGTTTTGGAAAGTAATATAACTAGATGTAAGCACTGTACTGTTGCAGACAGCGTGGGTCCTCATAACCAAACAGAGCGACCATATGTGTTTTCCCTTGTTAGCAGTGTCCTCCTTTTCTCTTGCCATTTAATTAAGAGACAATAGACCTCATAACACCGTCTGCTATCCCACTGTCTAGTGAGAAAAACAAAGAACAGACCAGAACAAGGGAGGGATCAAGTTGGAAAAGCTATACGTGTAGAAAATAAGGAAGGCAAGTGCCAGAAATGTTCCACCAAAAAGAGTAATAGAACAAAGAGGAAGGAAAACCAAAGAGGGATTACATGAGTTGGAATAAGCGCCTAGAGCTGATGAGGAAGAAAGCAATACAAAGCGTGGAATAGTGCAGACTGATGAGGATGTAAGGTCCATACACATTTTCTATTTCCTCTGGTGAATTGATGCCATTCATTTCCATAGCCGCCTGAACATTATGCAAGCGTGCTTGTGGTTTTGAGCGGTAATCTGCTCCATCTTATTCTTTATTTTCCATCTGTGTAGGATCTTTCACTCCATCGCTTCCAATCTTTTGCTATCACATATGACTGATTCCTGTGGAATGAGTGCATGTGGGGTTGTAGGCGCCCCTATCTTTGGTTAGAGAACACACCCCCGTGTATCCTGGCTGAGCATCTCTGCTGTCCTCTCACCCTCGCCTGTCAGAGTGTGGTGAGTGTTGAGATAGTGGGTTAAATTTTAATGGTGCTGCCATCTCCGAGTAGCTTCTAAAGGGGGCCAATGCAGACTGACACACTCACTGAGCCGTAAGCAGAGACAAGACGGAGATAGGGACGATAGCTGGGTAGACGTACACACATTCATGTGGGGCCCTGTATAAACAGCAGGTAAATAATAAAAACCCGATTCTGTCTCTGTTTCACTATGTTTTGGGCTGGGTCAGGTTGGTTTCCTGCCAACCGGAGTCGAGTACTTTAGAATTTCAGCTCTGCTTTGGGCTTTTTAGGTACCGTTTTAAATCATCACAGTCAATTGTAGAGAATGTCCAGTCATGCTTTGAATAAATGAAATCACATGTCCTCCAGTAGGTTAAACCTTAAAGAAGATAATCCTGACATAATTTTTCTGAGACCTTAGATCTGCTGTGAACCCTAAAACAAAGGCTTGTTTTTTTTTTTGTTTTTTTTTCCTGAACATTACGTTTACACTTCCCTTCGATATTTTCTCATTTATAGAAAACTTTAACAAATCTCTGCATACTCGCACACTGCCTCTAGGAATGCATTAGGTGAGCACAGCAAGCCAGCTTGAACTCAGTCAAGCAAACACTTGTGCTCATAAGCACATTCTCTGAGCCATATTGTGTGTTGTTCCTTGATTGTTTTCATTCGGCCAACATCACATAGCTGTCTGATTGGCAACATGTCCCCTGATGGCTCACTAAGCACATGGAGGGATTAGGTGTGTGTTTTTGTGAATCCTTTGTGATTGTTTGTGTTTTTGTCTGTCTTTTCGCTTTTTTTTTCCATCTTGCCCCAACAGCAGCCAATTCCTGGGAGAGGGCAGCAGACAGATGTTCGAGGACAGAATTCACATATCCATCTCCCAGTTTAAATATCATTTTCTCCTGTGTAGTTTGTTTTTGTGAGCTGCTGCTGCTTTTCCAAAGAGGTTAAATCTAATTTAACAAACTTGGAGTGGTACAGCATCCCAGTAGATTATGAAGTAAACTTTTTCTGAAGTTTTCGAGTAGAGGTGCAGATTGCCAGCTTGTGGCTCTCATTGCTTCTGGCTTCTTAGTTTCACTGATCTTTTGGTATTGCTGAATTTTAAAACTACCTGGAGCCTTAAAACTATATGGCAAAAAAGGGAGGTTCTTACTGAGGCAGGGCAATGAAGTTAAAACTGAATTATTTTGTGGAATTTATTTCAATGACGGTAAGTGATAATTTTGGTCTTGACAGTGACTTTGGAGAAGTAGCCTATCTGATGGGTATTTAATGAGTCATTTTATTACCTCTGGAAAATGTAAATTTCAACGTATTTTCACTCAATCAGGAAGTTTATTTTTGATAAACAAGATTGGCATTTTCAAAACATAATAAATCATGTTGTGTATCTTTAGGTGTATTTAGAAAAAAGTACAACAAAAAGTACATAACTAATCAATTGCAACCCCTTTTGCTTTATTAATCCTTGCTATTTTCTTGAAAAAAAAAGTCTAGAAAAAACACCTTTAACACATTGTTTCTGAAACTGGCACACAACACACATTTAAAAATGAAAACCAAGTCCAGAAACTACATGGACTTCAGCCGAATTTTTTGGCTGCAAATGGATTAATCCAGGGATTACAAAAAATTATAAATATATCTATGTTGTGTAACCCAACGCATAGTGGTTGTAGTAACTGTGAAGTACTACGTGAACTGTGAAGTGAGTACGTCTGAAACCACCAAGACTCTTAATAACATTGGCCTTTAAGCCAAGCTGAGTAGCAGAGCCTTGGGGCCTTGTCAAGGAGGTGACCAATAACTTGACAGTCTCTCTAAAAGCACCTAAGAAGTCCTCTGCCAGAAGGTCTGCCATCTTGGCAGCACTTCAACATTTAGGCTTTTAGTGGCATGACAGAAACCACTTGTGTGGGGGAGAAAAGGCTTATATGATGCTTGAAGTTTGCCGAGTGACATTTAAAAGGATTCTGAGAGCATGAAGGAAAAGCTGTTCTGGTCTGAAGAGACAAATCTTTAACTGTTTCAAGGACAGTATCTGGCAAACCCTAGGTGCAGCTCGTCGGCTGGCTAATATCTCTGCGCTAAAGAGTCATTTTGGTACCGTCATGCTATGAGGGGCTTGTCAAAGGATGGAGTAAGCATTCAGATGCACACGTTCTCCAAGGAACCCCTGCATCAGAGTGTGCAAAATGAAACTGGGATGACCTTTTGCAATCACCAGATGGCCAAGACGGAACTGGAGTGGGTTCAGGACTTGACTGTCCTTGAGTGGGCTGCCAAAAGCCCAAACATGAATCCCCTGGAGAACATCTGTAGAGAGACGTGAGGATTGCACTTCCCAACCAGTCAGAAGGAGCTAAAAGAAGTCTGCCAAAGAGAATTTCATGAAGTGGCCAAATCCAAATTTAAACGACTTGTAGGGACTAAAATTCATTGTAAGTTAGCTGAAGTGCATTTTAAAATTGCTCTTTGTTTAAATCTGAACAATGTTTGATTATTAATCGTAAATTAATGCACTTTAACGAAACCGCTGCAGCATTACTGAAAGGCGAATCTTGGTCATAATTAAAAAGAAATCCATTTAAATATCAGTGTAAAAACGCATTTGAAAGGTCTAAAAAATGAGGTCGGCTGCATGCGTAGAGTCATTTCTCTCTGTTAATCAAAGCAATTGTTGCAGTCCTCCTTAAACTAGGCTCTAATTTCTTTTTCTTTATTGGTATTAAATTGACTGAATAACCTAATCTTTATTCTCTTCCTTTTTGTCTGTATCTCCTTCAGCTCTGCCTCTTCTGCAATTTCTCGACATGGATACTTATCATTAATTCACATCTTTTTTGTCTTTTTCCTTTTTTCCACTCCTCTCATTTCCTTTGCCTCATTATATTAATATGTTCCCAGAGAACAAAAAAAAAAAAACTTAACGGCAAGCAGCAGAAACGGCTCAATATTTTTGCCTCCAGACAGACACTCAAGTCTCTGTACGTGCAAGTCCTGAGGGTGATGACTGACATTAAAAATGGCAAATTTCCCCACTTCCTCCCCCCCACCCCATTTTCCTCTGTGCGTCTTGCTCAAGGGATAATCAGACCTGGCAAAACTGGCCCTTGTCCTCCTCCTTGTCACAATTGTGTGTCAGTGGACAAATTTGTGCTTGTGCGCGCCGTCTTTTTCACCATGCGGTCAAGTCACAATTGCTAATCAGGCCTCTGAGCTTTGCCTGGAGGGACCAAGAGAAAAGGAAGAGGGAGGAAGGGTGGGCAAATGATTGAGTGCTTTCCTTTGTCCTCATCACTGAAGCAGAGATAAATACGAGAAAGGATGGATGGTTGCAGACGAGAGGATGGAAACTGAGGGATTAACAGGATGAGAGTGTGCACCAGCGCTCTGACACGCTTTTAACTGTCCTCCATGGCATGACACCGTGTAGACCTCCATTTTTCTCTGTCTTCCTTTCATCTATATTGCTTTCCATAAGTCAGCGCTGCTTGTATTCATAGAGCTCTCTATCATGTATTCATCCTTCTCCCTCTCTTTTTTTTTTTTCTTGCTTCTTCTAGTTCCCACTCACTTTGCTATCTTTCCATAAGGTAATAATGAATATTTGAGAGCTGACAGGAGTGCTGTACCTAATCCCCTTTGCCCAGGGCAAATGTGCCTCATGGGGTGCACTAGTGTTGGAGTTCATCTAACTTTTTAATTGAGATGGAAATCCAATTTTTAAGTTTTTATTTCTACTTCTCTGCTCATGTAAATGAGACTGCATAGATGGCTGTGCATGTATCATACCAGCTGTCGTTATGGATACTACATGTTTCCAGTGGGGATATGCTACAAGGTAACTGGCCTGGGCATCGAGCAGGATTTAGCTGTGCTTCCTAAGCCTGACCTCAGTGGATTGGAGGGTTTAAGATCCTCCTACACAGAAACAATGATGCTCTGTCCTTCCTTTACAGCCATTATTCTTAAGTCATTCTGACCTCCTTACATAACTCTCTATAAGAAGTCTCATTGGTCAGTGAAATGCACACAACGTGTACAGTGCCTGTAAATGTCACTCCATAGCAAGAAACAAGGATCAGACCTGATTGATACCCAGGTTACCAGAGAGCCTGGTTTATAGCGTAATTCACTCTGTTCTCCATAGAGGGAGCACTGTGCTGTGAAGGCCAGGGAAGCATCAAGGGCATTCACACTTTGAATAACAAACACCATAGCACCACAGAAGGACACAGTGAGCCACTCACTCACTCACTCACACACAGCTGGTTTGGGCTTCTGAACAATGAGTCTTTGTGTTTTTGTTGTTGTTTCTGTGGACTGCATAAAAAGGCTCTGGTGTTGCAGGTGGCTTCAAGGTCACTTCCTCATCATATTTGTCCTTTAAACTTCTTTCCCCTTTTATTTGCTTTCTCGTGGTCTCAGTTTTCACACCTTTATTTGCACTCGCTCCTTGTGATTTGATTTTCTTCTACACTCTGTAGCTCTCCCACACTCCCTCCCTTTCTCCTCCTTGTAATTAGCCAGTGTAATTGCTGTAGTAAATCTTTTCTGATGTCCCAAGGAGACTGGCTGATATAGGACTGATTTAATAAGCACACCATAGCGGCTCACCTCTCCCTCTGTGTTGTGTGTAAGTGCACACATACACCAGGGGGTGGGGGGCTCTGTATCTTCTGTTATTTGCTTTGGGGATTTATTGGCTGTTTGTGTGGTTTCAGCAAGTGCAAATTCAAGTTCAAGGTAGTGCTGTGTCGATGTGTCAACCATAGTGTGCCTTATCAGTTATGCGGGTGGCATACTCGGGTGTGCAAGTTTGTGTGTCTCATCAGTGATGCTGCTACGTGCCATGTGTGCGTCATCACCAAAGACCTTCATGGCCAAAAGAGCACAGAGAGGTCATATTGGTCCTGGGAGAACAACACTAACAGCCTCACATCCATACAAACACAAACCAACTGACCGAATCGTGGGCCTTTCGACAGCCTCCAGGATCACCTTTGCACAAGCACTGTTGTTTGAACTTTTTCTTCTCTTTTTTTTTTTTTTATAGTATATGTGTAGGGGTTTATCTGCATTTTGTTGTAGAGCAGCAGTTTAGCAGTATGACCACTAGAGGGCACTCTGACTCCACACATGAAATGTGGGCTCATTGTAAAAGCCCACACTTTCTTCCTCCTTGTTCTATCATTTCTATTAGAAAAATGATTAAAAAAAAACTTTTAACATTTTTTTCCGATTGACATTGATAAAGAAAAGTCCAAATATAAAGAAGGCAAAAGGAAGTTCATTAGGATCTTTTTTTGCTTTGTATACATTTTTTATATATATTTTTGTCATTATTATTATTATTTTTTTTTTTTTAACCAATTTTCATTTTTTTTAACCAACAAAACTTACTTAAATGTATAATCATTGTTGCAGTTTACTAGTAGTACTATCATTGGCCATGTATAATAACGTATTAAATCAGTTTACATCTCTATAATTTTAGTTTTCTATAAACAGCAAAACGTATTTAAATCATTGTAAGTTATATGTAAAAAAAAAAAAATATATATATATATATATATATATATATATATATATATACTTAGCTTCTAACTAGTAAAACACTGCAAAGGATTGGGGGTAAAATTGTTTTGGTAATTTTATGTATTTATTTTTTCTTCTTTTGCAGTAAAAGTTTTTGTTTCATCCAGCAGCTCAGGTTGATCAATTAGAAGGAAACTTGTCATTTTTTCTTTTTTTCAGGAAACATTTTTATTTATTTTTTTTCTCTGTTTGATTTATAATAAATAAAAACATACGTTTTTTCAAATTTCACCTGCAGTTGCACTTTTCATGCACCAGGGGAGCGCAAGGGAGCAAGGTCCTAGCCCCTCCCATATGCCGTCCCCCTGCGTCCTGGCCCTCCCACATCCTGCCCAGTCCCCCTCCCCACTGCCCCACCCTGCCATCTGGTGCTTTTCACACAATGGCGTGCCCGTAGTCACATGCACGCACGCACACACTGTCGGGAATCTTTTCTCCTCATTTCCTTTCACAGTGGAAAAACAGGATGAAGGGGCTCTTTCAGCCTTGAGGTTACCCTGGAAACTCCTTTATTCTTCTCCTGTCAAACTCTTATGTCGCAACACCAACACTTCTATATAGAGTGACAGAATGGAAGTTTAAAGTTTAAAGGGACCAGAGGAACAGCTGTCTCTCTGTCTGCCACAGTTGACACAAAGAGCAGCTTTTTCCCTAATTTTTTTATGTTTCTTCTTTGTCTTTCTTCTCAGTTTTAATAGATTTACACTTCTAAACCACAACCATGTGAAGTTCTTTATAAATTTCCATGAAATACCAAAGATTTGGCACAGGCTCTGTGTATGTATGCGTGTTTTTCTTTCTCTGGATCACATTCAGAAGCTTTTTTTTTTTTCCAAAAGAACTTTTCAGCTCAGGAATATTGATGTTTAAACTCAACTCCCTCTTCTCAGTTTCTGTTTAGACAGCTTCCAGACCTGGAATGCAGAATGGAAAAAGTTAGTTTGGTATTATATAAAGTTAATATGAGGGTTTTCTTCCATCGTGCCACAAGGGGGCCCATGGAAAACTCTTGATGCTACAAATATACAATGAAACACATCATCTGTAAGCTTTTAGTGGGATAAAAATAAACCACTGGGTTTACAAACAGGGAGTGGTGATGAGAGGATGAATAGGCTACATGAAAAGGCTGAAAAAGTCATTGTGAGTAGAAAAGGTTTTGCTTTATGAAAGAGGGATGAAACTTCATTTGAGTGGATGCTTTAGGTTCAGCTTGGCCAGATATGAAAGAGTTTTATGTTCTTTTTAATTTCTTTGTTTCTCTCTTTCTATCCCTCCTTTTCTTTCTATATTTCTTTTTCTTTTATGTTTCAACTAAGCCTGGCTACACATCACTCTCTCCACTCCACATTTTTGTCCTTTTAAGGAGCGAGGGAATGAGAATGGAAAGCTAGCTGAAATGGGGTGAAGGACACACTCTCTAAGCTCACTAACTGATAAACAGACTCCTCTTTGTGCAGACGGACACACAAACACTGACACAGTTTGTTACGTATTGACAAAATCCCCATCATGACTTGGCTCCTCGTGATTCTGCTGAACCTTCCCCCCTCTCCTTTTCCTGTCTTCTTCCAACTTTCTGCATTTTTTTGGTCTCTCCACATAATTAAAAGCAGATGTCAGCAATGGAAGAATTTCTACCATGACACACACACACAGCCCCTGCCAGTGTGCGTTCACACACACACACGCAGACGCACACACACAGACACACGGTGCCAAGCAGCTGTCGAGGGGAGAAGAAGGTGGGGGTGTTCCAGGAAGGGAGGATTGTGTGTCCGCCTGTTAAAGCAAAGTTGGTTTGTTTTTACAATAAAACCTTGTTTTTCGTTGACTATAAACAATACAGGCTATAAAAACACTTCTGTCATGTGTTTTTAGCACTCCACAGTTGTTTTGTGCTGGAAATGTTTGTGTGTGTGTGTGTGCGTCTGGTCAGACATGTGTTCTGCCTCCATCATCTTTCTTTCCTCCCCCACTATGACTAAGTGTAACAGGATGCAGTGCTCTGTAGTCGCCGCCAGAGGTGCCATCGGCTCATAAATGAAAAGCCCTTGTACATGTAGACACCAAGGAGCAGCCATTTTACAGTCTGCACACCAGACCCCATTTTATGAATCAGCTATGATGTCAACACAGCTCAAGCTGATTCTATTGGCTAAAGCGCAGCCCGAGCTTTAGCTCTATACATACACACATATGCTTCAGTTCTGTCTCTCTCTGAGTCACACACACTGACCCACTGACATGATGCTTCCACTGGGTCACCAGTCCTGCTCAGAGGGATTTTGTTCTATCCTAAGTTCGTGCTGTATAGTTAGGCCTGTCACACTAATAAATTTTGCTGGATGATAAATTGTCCCAGAAGTTATTGCAATGGAGTATAATATTGATAATATTGCTGTTTTGAGAGTATTTTCATGTAAAAAATGGCATAATAATGTCAGAACACATTCTCAAAGATTAATAAACGTCAAATTCTGATGAACATTTAACACTGGAACTGAAAGACATTTTTTAAATATTCAAAATAAATAAATAAAAGAAAAAAAATTATGAAGTCTTCGTAAACAAAATTGTCCTTCAAAAATAATGCTAATTTACACCAATGAATCAAATTGAAAACTTTTTGTCATCCAATTTTGGTAGAAAGAGGGAGAAAACGGATAAGTCATGGAATTGGAAATTGTTGAGCCTGTTTTAATACATCATTGCTTGTTGCGAAAGGCCTAGCTGTAGTTTTTACTTTTACTACAGATTTGCTGAAACATGGTTACTGTTAAATGATGTAAATTTCCCTACTACTGTTTGTAGAAATACTTTTTCTCCAATTTTGTGTCTTGCAGAAGTGAAAATTGGTTTAGAGACATAGATTTTTTTAAAAATCTCATCTCTCCTCTTCCTGTAAAATGTTCAGCTGTGGCTTGATGTGGTTACGTGTTTGTGCAAAGATGTTATTTCCTCAATGATGTGTGGATTTTCCTATCCTGTGTCTATATTGGCTACCTTCCTGTCTTAGTTTCCTGCAGGGATTGTGAGAAGTATTGGATACACAATAGTGCTTTATATGGTAACCATGCACACAGGTGGCTGTTTTCATAATCCCAAATATACTAAAACAGTGAAAATTGTTTGTTGTTGAAAGGTTCTTGTTATCTCTGAGATGAGTTTCATAAAGTGGAAGCTACTGCTGAGGCAAATGATCTTAAACCCAGTGACACACTCTACTGTGTGCGTGTGTGTGTGCGTGTGCGTGCGTGCGTGTGTGTGTGTGTGTGTGTGTGTGTGTGTGTGTGTGTGTGTGTGTGTGTGTGTGTGTGTGTGTGTGTGTGTGTGTGTGTGTGTGTGTGTGTGTGTGTGTGTGTGTGTGTCTAAATGAGGACATGGTGTCCTCATTAGGACCATTAGCAGTTCACAGACTGTTGAACTGACTGCTGTCTCTCATTCTGACAGAGGACTCTTTGACCGGACTTGTGGTTGGATCAGTGGATGAATAGAGTTGTTATCCTGTGGCAATTATGTGACTGTGTGGTGACTGCTGACACTTCCACTGTCTGAATCAGGCCTCTTCAATAAACTGTGCACCATGATAATAAAAGAAATTAATGCATACAGGCTGTGCAAAAAGCAGGTTGGGTCTTATGTTGCTAATAACAGGTGAAAATAGATTTGTCTGTTTGATTTCTTGTCTTTTTTTGTACACGTTGCAATACTTTGCTTTAGTGGTACTTTACATTATGGTGTAGAAGCACCATCAAGGATAGCTATAGAGTCATCCTGACCAGCAGTGCACTGGAAGTTCTCAATTAGCAAGAACTACTTCTAAGGTCAGTTTAAAGAGCTTAAAACGGAGAATGTACAGGACAACATTTAACCACCTAAACATTCTGGCCTGAATTCAGTCCCAGCATGAGATGGTTTTAAATCACGTCATTGATATTCAATTTGAATCTAAATTGTGTCCTCATCTAGCATTTACATTCTGGCCTTCACGCTTAAAATGTAGTGTGTGGTGGCAGAATTCCCCATAAAGCCGCTCTTATCTACTCACTTAGGGATAAACCAAAACTTAGATGTGAGATCAGCCATTTTTTATCATCACAGAAATCAAAATTGGTACAGAAAAGCATGGACGGCTTAATAGTTTTTACTTCGAGTCCTCCAACTTTTGAGGCGCTGTCAATTCTGTGATCATAAATTAATAAGCAGTGATTGATTAGATATTTCCTGACAGGAACAGCAGGACAGCTGTGACATCCAGAACTCTGCTGACCTTAGACCCAATGTGCCTGGAAACAGCAAGCTGTTATGTGACCAAAGCCCACGTGATTGTTCATCTTTCACTCCTAATTCTCATCCAGTTCATATCCACCCCCACACTGACACATCCTTACAGTCACAACTCTGACCTTGTCAGAACCAGTTAATCTAAAGTGTCTCTTCTCTGTGTTTGTGTGTGTGCAGATGCATAAGTTTAATGCAATCTCTGAATGCCCCACAGTAAGCAGATGTCTGGCCACGTTTAAAAAGCCCAAGCTCAACGGAGACGTTACCCACATTTTTAAGCCATTTCATGTTAGTTTGGTATTACCTGGGGCAGCTAAAAAAAAATCCAACACCTCAGTGACATCATACAGTTGGATGAGAGTAAAAACGGCAAAGGCCGTACCAACGCTGTCGCTTTTAATATGCATCACACAGGCATTGTGATGCATATTAGTCTAGCAGCTTTTATTCTTTAGCAATACTTATTGTACACCTATTTAAGCCCCAGAGTCGCCTTATATGAACAAGAAGGTTTGAATATCCTCTTCTTTTCTTTTCTTGTCTCCAGTTAAAAAAGACCAGGATGGTGGACAGGAAAAACAGACACAGAAGAAGAAGGTGAAGGAGCTAAAGGTTCTTGATTCGAAATCCTCACAGAATCTCTGTAAGTCACTTTTACAGAAAAAAAAAACAATAATCTAGAAGTACTTTCTTTTGTTTTTGTTCATGAGGTAATGTTTTTCTTTGTGTCTTCTTCGCGTAGCGATTTTTCTGGGGTCGTTCCGTCTTCCTTACGAGGAGATCAAGAATGCAATCTTACAAGTCAATGAGAAGATTCTCACAGAGTCCTTGGTTCAGGTACCAAGATTTGTCTACTAAAGAGGTCAAAGGCTATGTTTAGGTTTCCATTTTTTATGCAACTTTCCCTCTTAGTCAAAACAAAAAGCGGGAAGCTACATCTCTCTGTAGGTTCTTCAGCTAGATGCTATTTTATTTTATATTTGCACCTAGGCCTGTCACGATAACAAATTTTTCTGGACGATTAATTGTCTAAAGAATTATTGTGATAAACGATAACATTGTTTCAAGACCTTTTGACACTGATTTAATGGAAATGACTAATAATTCATGCGATTTCCTGCCATAGATGCATTCTGACAGAGGACTCTTTGTCAGAATGAGTCCTCTGTCAGTGTTAAGTGAATTCAACCATCCACATAACACTGGAACTGATAAACTAAATAAACAAAACAACCAAAAACAAAAATAAAATGGATTCTCAGTCTCCATTAACAAAAAACGTACTTGAATAAAAACTAAACAACATAAAGCCAAAGTGAAATAAATACTGCATTCAACCAAAAGAGTGCAGATTATGAAGTCTGTGTACTATATTCCCCTTCGGTAATCACTAGATTTAAATGGACAAGATGGGCACAGCCGTCTCCCTAATGCAGTAGTTTGTACTACACAATTTTTTGCTCCTATTTTCTCCTTATGACAATCTTAGATCGTTGGCCGATCTAAGATTTTCGCTGGTGATTTCGTAACCGATCATCCTGCAGTGTGTGGTGTGTTACGGTAGATCGTCGTGGCCGCTCCGATCTAAATCAGGGGTTTTCCCCGACTGGGAGCTTAACGCTGAATGTGACAGGTAGCCAATCGGAAAGCGCAGATTCTCCTCCGTGCTTTCTGAGGGGAAATTACGGAGGGGAATCCCAAACAGCTGACACGGCGCAACCCGAAGTCCAGCGGGCATCGGAGATTATATGTGCTAACAAAATTAATATTTAATCAACGTTTCGTGCAAAGAATATAGAAATGACAAGGAGAGGAGTTGGAGCCAAATTACTACCACAGTTGATAAACCCGGTAACTTTTCAGCTGTTCTTCGTTAACGTGAAATAAATAGGTTATAATGATTTTCATTCAGTCAGGACTTTACGCTGTCTCTAGCCACATGCATCACAGGTAGATTCTAGTAAAGCATTGATTAATGCCTGATTTTAAAATTAGTTAACTAAACTTGTAGCCATTATTTTGTGCCCATGTGGCTGGACACCACACGGCACAATCGAACCCGATTGAACAGTTATACCTAGGATTTCTGTCGGCTAATGTGTGTTCTCTCAGGTTTTGAAAATGGGCCGACAGTCGGCCGACAACTCGTGTAGTGTGAGCTGGACATTACACCGAGGAAATGAGGAAGGGAGGGTCAGTGGAGAGCACCGTAGCTGAGCCTTTTTTCAGTCAGTGTCATCAACAGAAAGAAAAAAGGCAGGAGGAGACGATAAAGCCGATAATTAAAATGAGGTCGATAGGTTTAATTTATTGTGCGATTAATTGATTTATCGTTTATCGCGACAGGCCTATTTGCACCCAATAAAAAAGTTACCTTGTCTTTTAAAAATTACATGTAGGAGTTATATAGGAGTCTAAACTCTGCATATTTATTCATTTAATACATTTTCTATTTTCTCCATGTCTCAGTCTATTTTATAAATAGTCAGACATGCATTGGTAAAGTAGTAACTTCAGGCATACATTAATTTAATCTTCCGTTTTGGTCTCTGTATCACATAGAACCTGATAAAACAGCTTCCGGGTCCTGAGCAGCTAAGTGTTCTTGGGGAGATGAAGGATGAATACGACGATCTGGCTGAGTCTGAACAGTTTGGAGTAGTGGTAAGAAATTGTCATCACACACAAAGGCAAATAAATATGAAACACAAGATATGTGCATTTTCCTGCATAAAAAGGTATATGTGGTGTTTGAACTCTTAAAATAAGCAGATATAAATGTTTTCAGAGGGAGTCTCATGTATTTCTGGGTTTTAGCTATTCAGAGCGGCTGTGATCCCTAACCCCCACGCGAATACTGGGGTCTGCTGAATTATACAAAGCTGTTTTGTTTTTCTGAACAGCCTAAATGGCAACTGGTTTAAGTATAAAAAATGTTCTGGACCTACTAGTTTAATTTATATATATATATATATATATATATATATATATATATATATATATATATATATATATATATATATATATGCGATGACTGAGTCCAAACATGCCAGGGACATTGGTTTGACATCAACCGAGATTTAAAATGTTGAGACTGAGCACTGCCAGTGTACGGGGACACAAAATATTCTCATGCCCCCAAAGAAAGCTTGTATTGTTCAGCTGTCTTAGATTGACTGTTACTAATTCACATCTGTGTTCACACACACATACTCACTCACTCACTCACTCACTCACATACTGGCAACCACTGCACCAAGAAGGGCCCTCTAATCCTCCATACTCTGGTTTCTCCAGATGTCCAGTGTGAAGCGACTGATGCCACGGCTTCAGGCCATCCAGTTCAAGCTGCAGTTTGAGGAGCAGCAGAACAATATCAAGCCAGATGTGGTGGCTGTGACGGCTGCCTGTGAAGAGCTCAGGAATAGCAACACATTTGCCAAGCTGCTGCAGATCATCCTTCTAGTTGGGAACTACATGAATTCCGGCTCTCGAAATGGAGCCGCATTCGGCTTCTCCATATCCTATTTGTGCAAGGTGAAGAATAGATATGTTATTTAGGGGGGAAATGGATACTTATCCTCAAGAGGACTTTGATGTGGAAATACTGAACAATGACCTGAATAATGGACTGTTATGCATAGTTTTTTCTTTGCAAAACTGATGCTCCTTTTTGTCATGTTATGTTATACCCACTAGCCTCACTGCATTTTCTTTTTGATGTCATAAACCAACACAAACCAACTGTAAAATTATTATTTTTTATCAACAAAAAACTGAAAAGTGTGGAATTAATTTATATTCAGCTACTTGTATCAATGCTTTGCAGAACCCACTTTTACTGCAATTAAAGCCATGAGTAGCTTTGGCTTTCTCTGCCACATTTCCATATGAAATGACCTACTGAGAATTTAAACTGAGAAGCATCTCCCCCACAACACATATCCAATATTTCCTTACCCTCTTTCTGCACCATCATCCTGCTACCTCTAACCAAGCCTAACTAGTTTTCTTCTATGTGGCTTATTGTTAGCTTTAGTTTTAGCTAAATTGTTATATGTTCATTTGCAAGTTGCTTTAGATAATAGACGTCTGCCAAATACATAAACATAATTTTCAATTTCTTGCCACAAATTCTCATTTGGATTTAAGTCTGGACTTAGACTAGGCCATTCTGATGCATTTTCATCTATAAAAGTAAAGAAAATAGAAATAACCTTTATTGTCCCTAAGTGGGGAAATTCAGGTCTAACTGCAACTGAATTTGCAACTGAATTTTTGACTCTTATTTATTTTATCAGCAAAGTCCATCCAAAGAAACATGTTTAGATCCTAATCAGCTCTGGATTTAGCTCTAGATTTGATAATGAAGGGATCAGATCATCGCATAATATGCAATGCACTAAAGTTCTGGAGATATGAATAGTGTTAGTCATATCTCTAACACTAATTTGGCACTAATTTTATCAGCCAAATAATTTTACACAATTTATTGATAGCAATAGTAGATATTTAAAATTTTAAGAGTGTGTTAAGTAATTTATCTTGTTTCAGTGTCTACATCCTGTTAACTTTAACGCTCATAGTCAGACTTAGGAAAGCAGAAAACATTTGATGTTATTGATTTTTCCATGTGATCCTTTTTAAAATCTATTCTGTTTTCCATTAGCTGCGCGACACCAAGTCAGCTGATCTGAAGCAGACACTGCTCCACTTTCTTGCCGATGTTTGCAATGAGGAGCATCCTGATGTCATGAAATTTCCTGAAGAGCTTATTCATGTGGAAAAGGCCAGCAGAGGTAAGTAGGACGCTCAGCCTTTAATCTAATCCAGTTTAAGCAATTAGCTATCCACTTCACCTGGTTTTACCTTCAAGACGTGTATTTAAGATGGATGAGGCTGCATTTTTTTTTACTGTAATTTCTATGTAATATTTTGAGATTTTAAATGCCATATAACTTATAAATGATGATTCAGCTATACATCCATAGTCAGAAATGTGTGAGAATGATTTCAATACTTAAAACTTGATGTTAGTAACATATATTGAATATTTCTAATGTCTTAACGTTTTTTTATATTTTTTTGTCATGCAGTTTCTGCAGAGACGATTCAGAAGAATTTGGAGCAAATAGGGCGTCAGATCAAAAGCCTACAGAAAGATCTGGAAACTTTCCCTCCTGCACAAAATGAAAATGATCATTTTGCGGACAAGATGTCTATATCCTTTGTCTATCTGGTATAATACCAGTATTCTTATAAGAAAACCCCCCAACAAATTTTGTATTATTTCGATGCATCACCTAGAGGAGGATTTTTTTGTCCTCCTCTATAGCAGTTAAAAACACGTTGCCATCTCTGCTTGTGAAGAATTATGTTATAATACATTTTTAGCAATAATTTTAGAATACATCTAATTCCACTTTCATCTATGGAGTCCCACTGTGATGTGAGTTTTACGTACCTTAACTGTATGTTTTCACAGTTTTGTATCCTACGCTCAAGAACAGTATGAGAAACTGGATGGGATGCATAAAAATATGGAAAAGCAGTACACTGAACTTGGAGACTACTTTGTCTTTGATCCAAGAAAGATATCAGTGGAGGAGTTCTTTGGAGACCTCCACAACTTCATAACCATGTTCCAGGTGTGTGCTTGGGGGAAAAAATGTGTTGTTTTAATTTAAATACTGACATCTTTACAGATGGTGTGTAGAAATGGAGTTTGAAATATGTCATAGATGACAGGCAATTAAAACCAGATATCAATCATGTCAGTTTATTCTGTAAATTTGCCTCGGGAACATTTTACTTGTTTTACCTGCGACAGGTTGTAACCATCAGTCTCTGCTTTTGAAGTTTTGTTTACATTTAACACCCTCTCCAGATGCCTCCATTACTGGTGATTCACAAACTTGAAATACTTCTTTCTACAATTGCACTCTTAATTATATTTTCTCTGTTTTTGTTTTCTTCCTCCTTACAGCAAGCGGTGAAAGAGAACCAGAAGAGGAAGGAAGCTGAAGAGAAGATCAGGAAGGCCAAGCTGGCTAGAGAAAAAGCAGAGAAGGAGAAAGAGGAGAAGCTGAAAAGAAGCCAGCTTCCCGACATCAACGCAGGTCACGACTGCAGAGTCTTTTGTCTTTACCTGTTTGTGACTGAAGCAGACTCACACAATCCACATCTCTCAATTTGTATTTCTCTCACATTCCAGTTGGGGGCAGTCAGAGTCCACACTTCTGTGTAAAATGTTTGTGTGCGAGTGTAGATGATGAAGCCTTCCGTATTTATAGACCAGAGTTAATCTGATGTTGATGACTTGTTTTGAAGCAACGAACAATGAAGCTTCAGATAAAGTGAGAACTCAGAGGTGGATACAAGTACTGGCTTGACCCTGTTTCACGCCTCTAAAGTTTTGGGGGATTTTATTTCATGAAAGAAATGTGGTTTAAAAAAAAAAAAAGCAACTTAAATCTCTTTATCAGCAAATGCAGATTTCCAGCCTTCTATTTGATGCTAAAAAAATGCTCTTAGCGTATTGCCTCATGTAATACAACCCACCGCTCTCATCCCTGCATGCACAGAGTTAGCACTCAAATCCTGCCTTGCAGACACACATTTATGCACAGAGACTTTTCCCCCTCTTTCAGCCTGTGACCTACTTTTAGTACATTCCTCCTCTTTCTGGCTCTATTTGGGTTCTCCAGAGACTCTGCACTTCCAGGGTCAAACTTTTTACAGCCTCAGTGCATTTCATCTAGTGACTGATTCTGTTTTGCTTTGCTCGTGTGCTAAAAAGAACTCTGGTGGTTAATATGAGTTGTTTCTTTTTGTGTTTGTAGCTTAACAAAAGTTTTTTTATGGAGTTTGACCTTCTCCTCCATGTCCCATCTGGCATGTCTTTTTTTTTTTTCTGACTCCTATTTATTTTTCTGCCAGTCATTCAAAGGGCACTTTTTCTGGATATTGTTTCATCCATGTTGAAAAAACTTGAAACATTTGTTGCTGATAGTGACTACATTTCATGGTCATCCTCTGGAGGCTCACATTATAGTAACTTTATAGAACTTGAAAGATAAGCACAAATGTGAGCGAGGGATCATTTACATACAGGTGGCGTGCAGCCTGGAGTCATTCGACACCCCCTATTTGAATTCAACCATACACAAATCAGTCTGATGTCTGCACACCTGCTCTTTGTTTTGCATTTGTTTATTAACCCTCATACTAAAATTGATTTCAACAAAGTGTCCTTTCAGCAGCTGGTCTTTAACACGCTGATATCTCTGCTTTTATTTGTTCCTCCTCTCTGCTATCTCACATGCTGTCCCTATCTCATGATTTCACTTAATGCTTCTGTCTTTTTTTGGTCTCTGTGCGTAAATGCCAAATCCCAAATGCTTGTAAAAACCCTGAAAAAAGGTCAGTGTGTGTTTGCTGTCTGTGGCCTTCTCATTCCTACATGCCTCAGTATGCACGTGTTTAAACACATGATAGTTACTGCTGTGAATGGCTCATTCTTCAAGGAGTCTTTGAAGGCTATAGCTCCTCACAAACTCACATTTTCTAATCATGTGTTTTGACTATATATGAAGGCCCTGGGGATCAGTATGGTGAATATTGTCAGGAGTTTGATGGCACACCCAAAGGTTCACATTCTCCCTCTGGACTTCAAATGTGACGTTTGCACTCATTAGATCTGATGGCTGCTATACCGTACATTTACAACTAGATGTCAGTGGTGTCCGCAAAAGGCTATTGGAGGCTGCATGTTCTCATAAAGGGTGTGAGGTTTGAACAAATTCAAGTGCTGGTATGGGAACTGCCACTGGGAGTGCTCACACTCCACACATGGAGTGAGCAGAGCAGCAATGGGGTGTGTGGGGGAGGGGATGGAGGAGAGCAGGGCAGCAGCAGATGGTTTGCTGCGGATTAGGCTGTGTTGTCGTCGCTTTGAAAAGAGGGTAAGATGAAGATAGGAGAAAAGCATGAGATATGAGAGGATGAAATGGGATAAGCCTGGCTTGCCTCACACTGGGATGCTATGAAAGAGGGATTCTGTTTTAGCACATTAGGAAAATAAAAATCCTGTCTCCGTGTCTCAGCTGTCGTGTTTTTCACAATATGTCATATTCTTTGTTTACAGTCTACTTCATTTAGTAAATTGTCATTAATATTCTCATTAGCAACTGTGTGAACATCCACTAGAGGCACTGTTGCTTCACAAAAGACACTGTGCAATGTCTATCTGAGGTTAGGTGTGGGTGGAGAGGAGGGAAAAGTGGGTGGGTGTATTTGCTGCACAGGAACATGTGTGTGTGTGGATTTCAGCTGATCTGATCCAGATAGACAGCTTCAAAAACTCACACTAATGATATTGCACTAATTAATCCGTCTTACCATCTTAATTGCTCTAAGTGCTGCTACTCCGTTTCATGCACTCTGCTGTTCATGTACAAGAAGCCACCTTGTTTTTGATGCTTTAACTCTGGCCACATTGACTTAAGAAGCGTTTTTTTCAACATCTAATCACAAAACAAATTCCTTTAAACATAATTATCTACATTAATCCTGACTAACTTGCCATGATCTCTCCAACAATGTGGCTGAATTCTGGAAAGTTTTCACACTTTACACCTTTATTATTAACAAGTTGAACGTTGTTCAATTGTTTTTTTTTTATATTGTCAGTTTAAAGGATCCAATACTGCATGTTGTCAGCTGTAACTGGAAAAACAAAGTGCAAGAGAGCATGGGCTCGCTACATCTTTTTTAGTTTTCTTTGGGTGTTTCCTGAGACCAAGAAAAGCATATCTAGTAAACAGACAGTTTACTGTTTGACCTCAGAAGTGCCTCCGGTTTATTTTCACAAGTAGGTTTGTGTGTTTCTGTGCCTCCACGACTGCTTTAAGCAAACCATGTGATTAGCGTAAGTGGAAATATGCCAGATGTGTTCGCCCTGAAGAGGAAAACTGCAGTCTGTTTTCTTTTTCTGCTCCTTTGGTGCAGTTCCAGCTCTTGGACATTGAGGGGTGTATGTGAACCACGCAAGACTCAGAGAGTGAGCCTCGCAGAGAGACTTTCTCAGACATGACAGGCGACACCACAGACCATCTGGTGCATGGCTTACTGCAGGATTAAACGCTGTGTTTGTGTGAGCTTGGCATGTGCTCTGTGTTTGGGGGTTGGGAAGGTGACGGTATAAACCTTTAACCCTCAGCCCTACTGCCCCTTTTCCAGAACCCTTCGTCCCTTTTCAGAGTCTGAGAGACATAAGTAAAAGCATCTGTCTGTGTGCTAAACTCTGCCCCCGACTGCTGCCCATGGAGCGCACACACACACATGCATACACACACAGTGGGCACTCCATAACCAGACAAAGGTATGAAGCACCTTTGCCTGGTAATGGTCCTCAGACACAGAGGCTGTGCTGAGGATCAGGATGTAAACAAACACAGAGCCCACCATCACAGATGACACAGGCAAACATCCACAAACTCCAGATTTATAGCCAGTCGGTACACATTTAAAATGTAGGCCTCAATTACACACGCATTTTGGAGAATTTGTGGCTTTATGGGGTGTGTCTTTTTAGTTGGGGGTTTATATATTTTCAGAAGATTGCTTCCTCAGACTTGAACCATGTAGCTTTTAGCAGTGAAAGCTTAACTGGGTCACTGCCTATCTGGGTTAATGAAAACAACCACATGTCGGGAACATATATCCATTTTCCATGTATGTGTTTGCAAATAAGAAAAATGACAACACAGATAATGTAGCAAAAACAACTTTTGTGATCGGAAAAGAAAATGAGTGATCAGAAACTGCTGCTGATTTATACTAACCCTCTGATTTAGGTAGTTTTTCTGAATGAGGAATAGATGGACATTTCCATGTTCACCCACTTAAGATAACTTAATATTTGTTGATGCATTTCTGACATTGTGTTGATTTCTTTTTTTTATTTACAGAGGGTGATGAAACTGGTATCATGGACGGCCTGCTGGAGGCGCTGCAGTCAGGTGCTGCTTTCAGAAGGAAGCGAGGACCTCGACAAGCAGGTACCCACTCTCACAAAACATGGTGGTCTTTCAGCCTCCTGTCCTCTCAAACAGATGTGTTTTAGACCTACTAGGCAGAGGCACATGCTGCATCTGAGACTTATTTGCTTATTTCCCCTAATTTCACTGTGTGTGTTTGTGTCAACGCTCAGCAACAGATTTGTTTATCTTCCCCATCTCTGTTGCATGCCTCAGAGGCGGCATGGGCTGGTTTAATTCTTGGGTTGTAGTAGCGGAGCCAGTGGCATCAGATGCTGGCACAACAGCAAAGTAAAGCGAGGGTGCCATGAGTTGGTGTGGACAGCAAAAAATTCAGTGATAAAGTTGTGGTCATAGAATAGGAAAATAGAGATTTAAAACTAGGGAAAGAATCAAACGAAATGTGAGTGGAAACTTAAATAAAAGGACATCAGGGAGTAAGACATAAGCTAAACATGTAATAAATGTTAAGTTTTTTTCTTTTAAAAATTGTTGTTATGCTTAGTATGCCAGATTGGAAAGTAATTGTTTCCTTATTTGGTGAAACTTTACTGTTTTGAAGTTAAGGGGTGAGGTTTTGTTAATCTTTTGGAGTTTTGTAGTCATTTGTAAATTATTTTTCAGTCAAACTTCCTTCCTTACAATAAGTAAAATTAATCCCATCCTACATTAGTAAAAGGTCTTTGAAAATCCATCCTTTAATTAAAAGTATTCATTCAGTGAAGGGGATTTCAAAATTTTAAAAATATATTGTTGTGAGCATTACAATTATTGACATCTCAAATATTAATGTACTTGAAGTATTTGTGTGTGTTTGTGTAGAAATATGAGCAGTGGCAGAGCTAGACTTTTAAAGTTGGGGGGGCCAGGACTACCTCTGGGGGGGCAAAATTTAAAATGTGTGTGTGCATATATATATATATATATAATTATATATATATATATATATTATATATATGAGGAAGACTACAGGAGAATCATCGAAAGTGGCCTAGTCAATATATAATTTAAAAAAAATAACCAAACTGAATATTTGGTTATTTTTTTAAGCCCCTCTGTCATTTGACATGTTATAAGTAACACCTTTGACTGGCGTACATGGAGACATGATAGACTTTACGCAAAGAGTTCATCGCAGAGGCAACTAAAATCAATCAAATAAAAGATTTTTCTCATGGACAATGAACTAAATGCGTCTTTCGTCTAAATGCGTGTTGATGAGTTACATATTGGTTAAGAAGCTCTGTTTTGACAGGTAAAAATAGTCCGGGTCGGACCAGAATTATTTGCCTGATGGTGGCTCGGGCTTCTAATGAGTTTACATTTAATGAGTTTGGAGCACACAGAGAAAACCTAAAGAGAATGTGATCTACTTATTGTAGTTTAAGTAGAGGAATAACAGCTGACTGTTGAGAGAGGAAAGAAATTAAAGTGCAGATCCATTAGGCAGAAACAAGCGCAGTGCGCTGGGCAATAAATGCTCATAAATGCTCCACCGTTACGCTCCAATTAATCACACGAGATGACAAACGCCAAATATACAATATATAGTTACACTGCTTACGTTAATGGTGTTTTAAAAACAAAACCAGTAAAAACTTAACTGAGTTAATATGTCAGATTCCCTCCTCACCCTCGTCTTGATAAGAACAGAGAGCAGTCCGCTGGCCCCCCCTCTGGCTCCGCCACTGAATATGAGATAGACCAACTTGTCCTAGCCACTGTTTAAAAGTGAGAAAGCCAGGAAAACATGCCATTCAACTAAACCAGATCTATGTTGATTTTGCAGAGTTGAATCAGCGCTCTGCAGAGTCTGTTTTGTCCTTCTCGGGTAATTTAACTCTTTCAATTATTTCAATAAGACATTGGGTAATTTTAACACTTGAAAAAGTTAAAACTACTCAATGTCTTGTTGAAATAACTCTGAAAGAGTTAAATTAATTCTGGAAAGGCCCAAATAGACTCGGCATAGTGCTGATTTACTCTGCCAAATTGGCTGTTTACTCTCAGCAATTATCCAAACATTTGTACATTTGTGCAGCAATATGGCCTTCTGGTCAAACCACGTCAGTGAAATCAACAATGAAAACACTTTGGACAACAACTTAACTTGATTGTTGTTTCAGGCAAGTTATGTGTTACCGAACAAGTTAGATAATGTCCAGCGGCCTTTAACGGTAAGCAAAGGAGACGGTATGTGTGTGTGTTCATTCACATGCAGTTTAGTGTGTGTTCTCAAATTGTAGAGGAGTGTGTGCAACCCAATCCGTCCCTCAATAGAAGCCAGATGTGAAGCTTTGTTACAGCGCAGGATAGCTCAAAGCCAGAGGGGCAGACTGCTCTGCTTTTTTTTTTTTGTTTTCTTTTGATCTGAATTCTTTTAAACTTCATTCTTACTTATGCTTTCATTTTAATCTGTAAATGTGTTTACATATTGTTGTTGACTTGGCTCTAGCAGTTGTAAAACTCATGCTGTGGTTCCGAGTTGACCTCAGTTAGGAAATATTTGAGTGCCGAAAGCTCTGCAGTAATAAACAGCGCTGTTGCATTTCGTCCAAATTCACTGAGACAAAAGTGTGGGGCGAACTGAAGGGAGAAGAGAACGGGAAGTAAAAAAAAAAGAAGAAACTGGGGCCCAGTCTGGGGTTCACTCAGTCACCCAAAACCCTGTTTGGCCACCTTACACTCCTTTACAGGAAAAACTTGATCATTTATGTGAGAGAAAGAAACGAGTTTTCCTCCCTTTATTATAGGAGGATGATCTGGGATGTCTCCTATTCTACACTGTCCTTTTTTTTTTTTTTTTTTTCTTACTCTTCCCAAGTTGAGAGTTTTCTGACTCTTTTGAAGCTGGGTTATGGTTTATTTGCAGTCTTTGTGAGAAGTTTATATTATCCTCAGCCATGTTTAAAGGTCATGTTTTTAGTTACCCATGTTGTGTTTGGAAGGCATGAGGCCAGAAAACCGCTTTGCCAACACTAGAGGACGGTATTTTGTTTTTGTGTGTGCAAGTTTTACTGGATGAGTTGAGTCAGAGGTCTTTATTTAGTGAAGCTGAAGGAGGAGATTTATCTTTATTCTCACTCTGCTGACACATATTTGGCAATTTCTCTCTTTTTTTTTTTTTTGGAGCCTTGACTGCCTCCTCTGCAGAATGTGAGTGGATTTTGTAGATTTCAACAACTTACGGTAATATAAAAACTCTGGATTGTTTACTTAAAATCCTTTTGGAAATGATTGTGAAGTTGGGACATCCTCAACTTTGACAGCTCATAAGGGAATCATGTTCATTTGATGCGATTACTCATCCTTTCCAACCCCTCCTATTGTGACACATAATATGCATCTCACCCCTGGGCCAATATAGCCAGTTAATGGCTTTGCTGCAATCTAATTGCTTGTCCCTGCAGCTAAAAGCATTATTAGTTTAATCCTTGGTGGTGCAGAGTTTGGCATCATCAAATGAGACACAAACCGTTTCCAAAGACCCCAATACGTATTTATTTAAGATGTCCTGAAGTGAAGCTGTGTGTTTGATATTTTTAAAAAATTGATTCTTGTCACTTTTTACATGTTTGAAATGATAACATTTCCAAAATTGGGGCAAATTAGTTAATGTCAAAGCTCTGTAGCCAGGACTAAAGTGACATTACTGATGGGCTCCAGGATTTACAACGCTTTCATCTTTGTTTCTGTTACAGAAATGAATGTTTAAGCTTTTCTAAGAAGTAGGCAGACATCTTCACATAATAACATTAGACTAATATAAATATTTGGCCATATAATGCTGTCATTTCCAGGCAGAGTTGTCTTTCCCCTGGATTAAATCCTGATTATTTTAATCACTGTGAAGAACATGTCCTGACCCCGAACTATTAAAACAACAATTATTATATATATTTTTAAAGTGTTTGGAAAATTTATTTTGAAGAAGCTGATTGTAGTTTATAGCTTATATCAATTAATCCAATAAAAATAACCATTTTGTTAAAAACATGCAATTGTTTCTCATATTGACTGACTGTTGTGCCTCATTTGGATTGGTTGGAGGACTTGCATCTTTCTAACAAGGGCAACATATTTTTACTCTAAACTTATGAATCTGGACTCTGATATTTTTCATTCTGATTTTGTTTCTAATGTCTGTCGGTATGCGAAGAGTTCCTCTCCCCTTTATATCCACCACTCACAGCTGCAGTGACTGCAAGCACCACTGCTAAGCAATAAAAGACCACCGAGGACCTATTGAGTGTGTCGTCATGCTCATTGTGTCACTGAGGTTCTACTGAATGGTGTGCCACGAGGCTGCGGAGGCAATCTCCCCACTCACCTTTGACCTGTACCTCTGATCTGTGTTTATGTGCATGCGGGATCCTCAGCTGCCTACCCTCCGTCTGTCTGCCACCCCCTCCTTCCTTAAGCACAAAAGGATAAAACACACACGCCAGATGCTCGCATGCCGATACAAAGACATGCAAATGAATGAAGCTAAACGCACATTAAGAGGATGGACGTTTTGTATGCAAAACGTCTAAGCTATCAACTTCAAATCTTTAGTTTTGAAATGTTTCTGATTTTTTATATATATGAATTCAGACTAAAAAGCAGCTCTGAGAAATCAGTTGATTTGTGTTTAGACAGGATGTCTATGCTTTTTCAGCATTATTCAAGTCTAGATGAGTGTGGGAAAAGTTGAGAAGCGCATGGATTAATACTTGTATTTGGATTCTACGTTCTATTATCTAAATGTTATCCTCCTATTCTTTCTTCTTTTTCTCCTCCCTAATGCCCTTCCGTCTTTTTGTTCTACCTTGTGCCATTCCCTCTTTCTTTTGTCTTTTCTTCCTAATGCCCTGCCTCTATTTATTATATTTGCCTGTGTGTCTTCCTTTTATGTTTTTCTGGTGTCTACTTCTCCTTCATTCTTTTTTTGTGTCTCATCCTTGTCCTATCTCCATCCCTTCCTTGTGTCTAACCCTTATATCCTTCCTTGTGTATTCCTTCCCTTTATTTTTTATTATAGGAATGTGTGCTCTAGAAGTCTTTAGAATATAAATACTAACGTTAACTAAGACTTTAAACACAAAGAAGTCTCAACTTTCTCAATTTGAGTCTGGAAAAGCTTGGATGTTTTCCATGAGAATGAATAAGAATCCTGTTTAGGATCAATTAAGTGGAGGAATGTTGTGTCTAAACACACTATAGACCCATCTGCTGGGTCATGACCCTCAGTGCACAGTGCGACATCCAATGACAGAGGCGACTTCCTGACAAAGTACCAATCACAACAGAGAGGAGGAGATAAAAAGAATAGCAACAATAGAGAGAGGCACACGCTGTCTGAGCACCGTCTGTAGGAATGCTTTCACAGATGCTCCCAAACACCAGCTACCAAACAGACGCGTAAAAGCAGGATCAGTCCAACTGGACCAAGATCGTCCATCAAGCTGTGGCTGAAAAAGCAGTGACGTCACATGCGTCAATACCCACAAACACAATGAAATGCAACCATGTGCCCCAGTGGCAGAAAATGCTTAATGTTTTAGCGTCAATAGTTTCCTCAACAGCTTGCAGTGGTGCTAGGTGATGTCACTATTTCCCACAATCCTCAGCTGTAGAGCAGCTACAGTGTATTACCCAGAGCAGCCTGAGGAGGGAGGTATGTGTCCCTGGTAAAATGAACACGAGCTCTGCCCGCATCTGCAGATACACCATTATCTTAGCTGCATCACCATCATTATGTTGTCTTGTGTGTTTCTGGGCCATAAACTGTCTGCACAACACAGAGCGGAGGTTTAAACCACATCTTATTCCCTCGTACTTCCGAGAAGTTTGACTTTCCTGTAATCTACTAAAGTGGTTTTTGTTCTTGAAGTACAAAGATGTCTGAAAAGTTTGCGTTTAAGACATTAATAGAACAGTGGGGGACAGAAGAGGTTTCTTAAAAAAAAGCCTTGTATGTACTTGGAATAAAGAAAAGTGTCTGAAAGTCTGAAAAGTGGGGAAGACAGACATAAAAAAAGCCTTTAAAGATTCTGATCTTTTTGTTTGGTTTTTAAAATGTTTTCAGCTTCTTGTTCCGTTGGAGTTACCTAGTTGAAGCTAAAATACAAATTTGTAAAGCAGTGTTAAATGTTGTTTTAGATAGACTCAACTAAAGTGGAAAAAAGGCTGCTACTTATACAGATCCAGTGTAAAGCTCTTTTCTTTTAGTAAGTTCACTAGATAAACAGCACCAATTTATCCCACAAGTTGTCTGTTTTTTGTTTTATTTCTGCATGACTCTGGTATCAAATTTAACCAGTTCGACAACCAAAACAAACCTTTCTGAAACTAACTGAACTGAATTTGAGTGAAAAAGGAGCCAATAGCTGGAGAGAAAAACTTCAAAAGCGCTTTAAGAAATGCTGAGGAAACGTTGCCCTAGACCGCTGTAAAAAGATTACGAGATGTAATGGAAGCATCATTTAAAGTGAAGGACAAAAAGATAACTTTGAGTGCTATTGCCTATCTGAACATAGCCGCAGAGCATCTCTCATCCAGATTATTGGTTAGCGCAGGAATCACAACACGTTGTACACTAGAACATTATCTCTCATCAGGTGCTCATTACTTCGTCTCCTGCAGTGTAATGTGTTGCAGACTTTTTTCACTTAGCTTTTTGTGCCACAAAGCCCCCTACAGTGTGCAAACATTCACCAGTAAACAGACTATCAACAGCCTTTATCAGTCCAACAGATCCTGCAAATGTGGTGCATCTACTCAGCTTCACGCCAACCGCATGGATCATTTAGTCCACGTCCGAACTGGTGACCATGTTCAAACTGCATGCACTGTGTTTAGTAAAGCATGAAGAAATACTGCAGCGAGTTTTGTATCGCAGTTCTATAATAGTGAAAGACCCATAATTGGTTTCCTAATTGAATAAAGTTTGACATTTGTAAAGACATAGTTTGTCTTCTCGGTTTAGATGGCTATTATAATAGTTCCTTTTACAGGCTGTTTAATAACCTAACCTGGAAAAACCTACTAGATTATAATTTATGTAGTTAAAACATGATCTTGATGTTCGGAACATGACTGTACTCAGTTCTTAGTAGACTGAGCTGTAAAACCACAGGAAAGTGCAGAAAATACTTTTCTTTTTTTTTAGGAGACATATTTGAAACGTACCATTTAAAATGAGAGTTAATTTCCCTTTTTTAATTGAGCGTTATTTTCCTTTTCGTATCTTTTGAAGTTATCTCAACCCTGACAGCAACACACAGTCGCTTCTAGTTTTAAGGACAAATTTAAGTTTTCACCAGATTTCTTTTGTCCAAATTGGGAAATGTCTAAAATTTAAAACCAGTTAAAATGCTAGCTGTATTCTGGGAGTCTTTTTGTTCTCCTCTGTGTTACGCAAGTGTGAACCACATTAGGTTACAACTATACAGTGGGGCAAAAAAGTATTTAGTCAGCCACCAATTGTGCAAGTTCTCCCACTTAAAAAGATGAGAGAGGCCTGTAATTTTCATCATAGATGTACCTCAACTATGAGAGACAAAAGGAGAAAAAAAAATCCAGAAAATCACATTTTCTGATTTTTAAAGAATTTATTGGCACTATATGGTGGAAAATAAGTATTTGGTCAGCTACAAACGAGCAAGATTTCAGGCTCTCACAGCCGTGTAGCTTCTTCTGTAAGAGGCTCCTCTGTCCTCCACTTGTTACCTGTATTAATGGCACCTATTTGAACTCGTTATCAGTATAAAACACACCTATCCACAACCTCAAACAGTCACACTCTAAACTCCACCATGGCCAAAACTAGAGAGCTGTCAAAGGACACCCGAAACAAAATTATATAAACCTGCACCTAGCTGGGAATACTGAATCTGCAATAGGTAAACAGCTTGGTGTAAAGAAATCAACTGTGGGATCAATTATTAGAAAATGGAACACTTACAAGACCACTGATAATCTCCCTCGATCTGGGGCTCCACGCAAGATCACACCCCGTGGGGTCAAAATGATCACAAGAACGGTGAGCAAAAATCCAGAACCACATGGGGGAACCTAGTGAATGACCTGCAGAGAGCTGGGACCAAAGTAACAAAGGCTACCATCAGTAACACACTACGCCGCCAGGGACTCAAACCTGCAGTGCCAGACGTGTCCCCCTGCTTAAGACGGTACATGTCAAGGCCCATCTCAAGTTTGCTAGAGAGCATTTGGATGATCCAGAAGATGACTGGGAGAATATCATGTGGTCAGATGAAACCAAAGTAGAACTTTTTGGTCAAAACTCTACTCGTCGTGTTTGGAGGAGAATGAAAGCTGAGTTGCATCCAAAGAACACCATGCCTACTGTGAAGCATGGGGGTGGAAACATCATGCTTTAGGGCTGTTTTTCTGCAAAGGGACCAGGACGACTGATCCGTGTAAAGGAAAGAATGAATGGGGCCATGTATCGTCACATTTTGAGTGAAAACCTCCTTCCATCAACAAGGGCATTGAAGGTGAAATGTGGCTGGGTCTTTCAGCAGGACGATGATCCCAAACACACCACCCGGGTAACGAAGGAGTGGCTTCGTAAGAAGCATTTCAAGGTCCTGGAGTGGCCTAGCCAGTCTCCAGATGTCAACCCCATAGAAAATCTGTGGAGGGAGTTGAAAGTCTGTGTTGTCCAGCGACAGCCCCAGAACATCACAGCTCTAGAGAAGATCTGCATGGAGGAATGGGCCAAAATACCACCAACAGTGTGTGAGAACCTTGTGAAGACTTACAGAAAACGTTTGATCTCTGTCATTGCCAACAAAGGGTATATAGCAAAGTATTGAGATTAACTTTTGTTATTGACCAAATACTTATTTTCCACCATATTTTGCAAATAAATTCTTTAAAAATCAGAAAATGTGATTTTCTGGATTTTTTTCTTCTCCTTTTGTCTCTCATAGTTGAGGTACATCTATGATGAAAATTATAGGCCTCTCTCATCTTTTTAAGTGGGAGAACTTGCACAATTGGTGGCTGACTGAATACTTTTTTGCCCCACTGTATGTCTTATTGCAATATTCTCTTAAATGTTCAGAGCCTGAACGCACTTGAGAGAATAACCAAAATACTTTCAACATATTTCAAATCATCATATTTCTCTTCTTCTATTTAAACTTCTGTTTTTTTTTTGTCTAAATGTGTCTGTTTCCCATGCTGCTTCCTCTTCCTCTCCTCCTCGGCTCTCAAGAGGAAGAGGAGGAGGAGGATGAAAGAAGAGAAGCTGCGTTGACGGCCTTTGAAGAACTTTTTCTCAACGGGTTTAAACATGTTAGGACTAGCTCGTCACACATGAAGTCAGCCACACCAACATGTGCCGTTTCTCATGGTTTTTGGGTCATTTGCATAATTTCTAATTAGCACATTTTTGAGTAAGAAGGGATTGAATTGGCTAAAAATAGGGTGAGAGAAGAGGGAGTGTTTATGATGGGGAGAGATCTGTTTCATACAGGAAACGGTGGAAGGGGATTGTTGCTACATTAGCTGATATGAAAAAAAAAAAAGATTACAGGCCTAAAAATTGCAGCTCTGGATCCATACATGTTTCTCCTCTCTTTCTTTCTGTAGACTCGGTTTTGTCTCTGTCGGAGCTAGTTCTGGAAACGTGCTCGGTAAATCTGTGTGGAGTTTCTTTTGTGTGTCTTGCATCTCGTGTTGCTTGTTAAACCTCGGTTCATTTGCATGCCTATTTTTACTTACAGGACTGATGTTTGCTTTTTGGTTTTTGCATTGTTTGCGTGAGGAGTGGAGACCTCTAAATGTTCACCTGGTGTAAAATAACAGCAAACACACAAGAGCAATCTTCCACTGACCTATATAGCTCAAAATGGCTGCTGCTGTACAGCTGTCCTCCTACGCAGCAGAGTAAAGAATAGGCGGAGGAGAGGAGCGATAAGGCGGCTGCTGCTATGTAAGGAGATAACTGTAAGCAGGTAGATGAATAAAAAGACGGCGTCCTCAGGGTCCGATCTGTCATACTTATTCTCTTCATGAAATTTCCGTCTTATTTCTGTCAGCTCTCGTCATTCCTCTCAGCTTATTCCCCCTCTGACTCAAGTCTCTGTAGCCATTTTCGTCTCATTTTCATTCATCCCTCAATGTTTAATCTTCCCACAGCATGCATCATGCTGCTGTTTAACCCGCTGCCTTACCTCTTGGATTTTGCATACACCATTTCTGTTTGTTCCTCTCAACAACTCCAACTCTGCTTTCTCTTCTCCCACTTCTGCCTTCTTCCATTTTATTCCCTTATTTTGCTTCACTATATCAACAACAGATTGACTTTGATCTAGTAATAGCACTGAGTTGTTCCAGATATTACATTAATGCGCTTCTCATACAAACCAATATGGGGCTTTCGTCTGTTTTGATTAAGTTGAGTTGTGAAATGTCTTTTTGACCTGCTCTTTCAAGTCATCTCTAAATACGATGTACCAGGGTTCCTACACGATCTGAACAATGTTTAGGAACCCCGGGTAACACGCTTTAATGCTTTTCTTATTTTTATTTATTTTTTTCCCCATTTCATTTTGTATTTCTGCAGTGAGAAAATCTACTGAAAATCTAATTTATTTAGTTTTATGTATATCAATTCATCTTCTACATGTAATTGTGCATCAGCACAATTAGTGCAGATTCATTGAGTTGTTTTTTGTTTTTATCTCACTTTGTTGTTTTCCTTTCTCAGCCAACCACCGGCGAGCTGGTCAAGCAGTGACCAACATCCTGGCCAAAGAGCTGATGCAGGAAGACACAACTTCATCCAGTAAAATCCCCAAAAAGAAGACGAAGTCTGAAAAGGAGGAGCCAAATCTAGAAGGAGCAGAATCCTTGGAGGAGCTACTGGACCCTGTTCCCTCTCGGTCTAATTAGGACCTCCAAGTACAGAAGTTTTTTTTTTTTTTTTTTGATATATACATTGGTATTGAAAACAGTTTCTTATCCAATCCAGGGATCAACAGCAACATGGCATTATTTTCCCTGATCCCTTTGCTTGCATGGATTATTTTCAGGACTTCTTTCCTGCTCTGGGTTAGAGAGAGGCAGAACCAGAGGGCCGACCTCTCGCCTCAGCATCAGCTTCTGAACGTTTGCCAATTTCTTTCATCAGCATGCACCTAAAGGTTAAAGTTTTGATCAAAGGGCCTTTCCCAAAGACTTCCTCAGGACTGAATCACCTCTTTTTATTTCATGTCAGAAATTACGGCTTATTTCCAGGATGTCTGAACAGTAAAAACTTTTTTTTTTTTTTTCCCCCAACAAGGTAAAACATACTTCTTTGTAACATTTTGCAATACTGTGCATCTGTAATACTTTGTCCACATGTTTTATTGAAGTGCCAACGAGTCTCATAATTTCACTTGCAGGTGTAGTCCAGTTGTAGTTCCCACTGCAGAGAGCATATGGACCAGATCATTACGCTTCACCTGGGTTCATCTTGTAGACAGGATTTACCTCACTTGGTGTGCATCAAACAGTTATTTTTGTACATATAAAAACGTAGACCATAATCTAAACTGTAATGGGGAGTGAATTTACATTGAAACCAAAAAATAATTTTCAATGTGTGGTTTCATACAGACATACTGCAGCCTCAGTAGTTTGCATTCCTCTGTGTTTTTTGTATACCAGAAGAACTTGAGTGTGAAATTATCCGCTTATATTTAGTTTTGTGTGTACAAATCTGTGTGCGTGTGTTTGCTTGCAAGTTTCAGTGTTTGCGTGCACATGTGTGTTGCCATCTGTAATTACTGTACAATACCAACCGGGCTGTCATGAATGATGATCTTGTGGTCTTTCTGCTGAGAGTATAGCGCACTGGAAAACAGCCCAGAAACTGCTGAGACAAGTATCTGTGTTCACTTGTTAGTCTGTCTGTTCTCCCACTGAACTGCAGCCGTCGTCTCCGGATGTCTGGCCTCGCTCCTGTTTGTATTCTGCAGCCTGCAGCAGACATGTTGCCATGATGTTTTGGTGTAAGACCTGACAGGAAGCACGCCAGGTGATGTCAGCTGCTCAACACAGCTTCTCCTCCTATGCAAATCCTTCAGTGTAACCTGCAGCCCAGTCAGTCAGTGCAGCACTTATATGGTATGTTCTGTAAAGATGAATGTTTACTTTTTTTCCCTTTGTTTATTTTGGGAGAACGTGGCACTTAAAGGTCATGAAATGGATTCCAGTGAAGCACTAGAGGTGTAGTAATGTCTGAGTCTGGATCTAGTGCTTTATTTTTTTAATCTTGAAACACAGGAAATATCCACCTGCACAAAATATCTCATTGCTGTAATTAAACCGATATAACTGCTGTGTTAATGATTTTCTGTGTTCAGGTAGGCAGCACTAGATTGTAAGCTTTCAACAGTAAGAACATCAGAACACCACTGGAATATTCTGCCTGAGTTATTTCTTTTTTTCTGTACTTTTTTGGTCCTTCTATAACATATTTTGTCCTAAATAACCTTTTACAATATTTTTTTTTTTCAGTGATTGCTTTACACAATAACATGCACATTCCTTCTGTAATTTTGAATTAAAATGTCTTAAATTAAAGTGATCGCTCTTTTTTTTTTTTATGTTTTTTTTTGTTTGGTGATATTTTCTACCCGTATACTTTCCTGTTTACCAATAGCTCTTTTCTTTTGGGCTCTCAGTAAATTGATTATGACATGTTTTTTGCAGCTCTGCTCCTCCCTCTCATGTAAACACATTGTGCTGTAAAATACCATCCAGTCACTGCAGTCTGGCCTTTTGTAATTTTATGGCCAAAAGGCAGCACAAGAATGAGTAAACAGTGGAGTTGATTATTTCTGCAGATAAATCCAAGGATTTTCCACGGCTCCAGTGTTTCCAGAGATATTTTTCCAACATTGATTGCCAGTATCCAACAAGACAGCCTCCTCTTTGAGTGTGTGTGTGCAGTGAGAGATATGGAAAATTACTCTGCAGCGTCATTGATACATGATATTTTTTTATTTTTTTCATTCATAGACATTTCTAACTGGTTTTCTTGTTTTTACTGACACAGTATTCTTGAAAGCCAAAATACTTATGTGGCTCAGTAGAGCAGAACTTTGTTCAGACCAGCAGGCTACACGGGTTTAGCTGGCTTTTATTTCTATACGCAGCTCTCGTTGTGGATAACCTTACTTTGGCTCCGATTGAAGAGTTGAGGGGCAAAAAACGGGAAAAACATTTTTCACACTTTCTCCATATTCAATAAATGCATCAAAATGTAAGAACTCCCACCAGTTTTGTATCATAAGCGTCAATCCAACAACAGGATAAAGTTTAGTCATTTGCTGAAATGCATAGATAATCTTAACTCCATTTTTTTTTGGCAAGTCGTGAGTTTTGCAGCAAAGAACCTGTAAATAATCGGTTTCTTGCTTTGAGTTTTGTTTTTTTTTGTTTTTTTTTTCAAAGGGAATCAAGCAAAGCTTGACTGGTACAACTTCAAACTCTCTCCAACACAACAGCCTAAAGTTTTCTGTCAGCGGCACAATTTTAGACTGTTTCAGACCAGAGTCGCACTCTGCAGCTCTTTAAAAATGATTTAGTCCATTTACAAGAACTCAAGAATCTCCAAATTTATTAGAACAATATATCCTTATTCTTTAGTGGGAGTATCTAGAAATAAAACTATCTTGAAGATCCTGCTGGTGGAACATTGTGCATAATTTATTTATTTATTTTTTCTGCTCTGAAAAAGTGGACGCAAAACTGTTTTTCCTGACGGGTTTAAATAATTTAGTAACAACCTATTCCTGGAGCCTGCAGCTACTTTCTGTACATGTGCTTTCTATTCTAGATGGGGTTACACATAAATCCTGTCTTGTTCTCATACATCCTGACCTCTTAAATTAGCCAGAAAAACTGAATTCAGTGTTACCTTCTTTGACAGGCTTTTTCAGACAAGACTGTAAATTCTGCTATCTTGGCGAAGCCCGACTCGCTTCGCTGATGTTTACTAGGCTGTAAATTTACAGAGAAAACGGAGCAGAGCTCCATGTTTATGGATAGATGCGAGTCCCGTCAGAGGGACTTAAAACCACAAAACTCTTGTTAAACCTAGAATTTGTCATTTTAGGAATGACCCATTTTACACTCACGGCAGTAATAATTTTAGAAGCATTCTTCAACAGCGCACGTTTTTATGCAGTTTTTTGCAACCTGCTGTGCCAGTCTCGTGCGAAAGGAGTTGTGCGTTTCAAAGCCGTTAGAGTAAACATCCTGGAGACGTCGACTCGCGCTCTCATGTCTCTCCCTTGCATTCTTCAGGGACCCGAAGCTTCCTTTCACCCAATTAGCAGGACCAGTTAACGCCACCAGAAAAACCACAGCTTCCTTTAATCCTTTATGACCTTCCGCTTGGCTCGCAAACATGAACGCCAGAGGGCAGAAATCGTTCTGGCCCAACACTAAAGACCATTTTAAGATGATATTTAATAAATTCCTTATTTTTAGGGTTTCTTTGTCATACTTGCTGATTATCAGAACATGCATGTAGATGAATATTTTTAGTCTTGATCCTCATTTAAGATAACGTGGACAGTTTTTGATGGAAATATGCTTTTGATGTTTAATATAAGGATTGTACCCTTTGTATATTTTATGACGGTTCATATGGTTCGTTAAAGTCAGATATTTGAGCTTAGGTTGGCAGCGGTGATGTTGAAAGTAGCGAAGTTATAAAATCAATTTTTAAAACGTTTTTTTTAATTTTTTTTTTTACTTTGAACAACTGAAATTACTCATGAATCTGACTGCAAGCTATTTAATGTGCATTTAACAATTTCAGTAAGTTAATAGATTTTTTTGTTGAATGTGTGCCGCCTCCACTTGACATAAGTCCTTCCTCAGCAGCATCAGCCAGTTTCTGCAAGAGTTAATCCTAAAACGACCCTTTTAAGAACTTTGTATGTCTTTTTGAGCTCCCGTCAGGGTTTTCCCCAACATGTTGGAGAGTAACGGGTGTGGCACCAAAGCTTCATGCCACTTCACTTTTAGACGTCTCCCAGAAACATACAGCTGATCCATGGCTTTGTTTTACAGCCTTGTCTTACAATAAAATCTATAAATGGTCTTGATTGCTACAAATTTGAAAGCCTGAACTGTATTTTCACTTTCTAATTAGAACCAGAGGTCAGTAGTCTGGGAAATTTTTTGTTTTTGTTTTAAGATTTTATTCTTTTGTTATTAGTTTTGTCAAAAGTATTAATATTCATATGTTCAAATATGCTAGACTTTCACAGGGCATCCTATTTTTCTTTTTTTTTTTTTTCTTTAAACCAGATGGTCTTGCAGCATAAACGAGACAAATATAGGTAACAGGTGTAAGATGGTACTGAGGAAAAAAACTAGGGAGAAAAACTTAAAATACTTAACGTATTTATATTGCAGCTCCATTATTATTTATTCTAATAGTTTTCAGATATGAGGGTTACCAGCGATCTATATGTAGAAGTCTCATTACTATGAGTTTCAGGTCCTCCTGATTCCCAGACTCCATCATGACATTCTGAGGAGCTAGAGGAGATTGGTATGCATGTGTCAGTTTCTGTGTGTGTGTGTGTGTGTGTGTTCATGGTGTTAAAAGTGTGAAGGGGGTCTACGAGAGAAAAGGGCTCCGAATAGAAGAAAAGGGGGCAGTATAATTGGCTTTGGCAGTGCCAGACGACACAATGACAAGGCATTGATAGAGGAATGAACTCCGGGGATCAGGGGACCAATGGAGGAGCAGGAGGCTGTTTTTCACAGCCTCTGATTGGCTGAGCAGCGAGGCTGTCGGTCTCCAGGTAGCAAAGTGAATCTCGGCGCATATCTGCCACCCTTCCTGGAGGAGAGAGGGAGGGAGAGAGAGAGAGAGAGCGCTGGAAGAGCTACGACCTCAGCTGTGGGGAAAACAATGAATTTACATAAACAGAACATGTGATGTTTTATGCTCTGCGTCATCTCGTCTCTTATAGCTCCTCTTTTCTAACTAGACCAAACTCCCATCAGTCAGATTTCTCTTCAACCACTTTGGATTTTTTTTGGCTGCCATTGGCGTCACCATGCCAGGGGCTCTGAAGTAAATGTTTAGTTTATCTTTAACTTGGCTGTAAAACCCCCTCAGTGGTTCTTTCTCTCTGTCTGTTTCTAAGAACTGTGTAGCTTAAGCTGGACGTCGTTCAGCATTCCTGCTGCTTGAGGGGAGAAATATACACCGGAGTGGCATTTAAACTCCAACAATACTGACTTTTACTGACTACTAATGAAGCTAAGAAGGTTTGTTCTTAGTACATCGTTTGCATGCATCAGTGTATGTCTATCCTTATCCCAGCTCTTTACACATCTGGAAAAGTTGTCACCATATAGCTTTCCGCTACATAAATAAACTGAATTATATGAATACGAATGAGTAGATTTGTTGTTTCATTGAATTTGCCTTCAAGTGCCACTGCGTCTTAATCTTTTCCATTCAGTCCTCCTGCATCAGTCGTTATAGCTTTATGATTTCAACATGATCAGATTACTCGGCTGTTTGTAGAACATCCTCCATGTGACACACAATTAACAGTTAATTAAAATGGGAAGAGCGGTGTCAACCGATTGGCTGTGCCGCCGCACCTGTGAGTGACATCTCCATGATCTCGTGGCGACCGGTCGTCACCCTGAAGCAACAGGATTCAAGTCCAGAAATCATCTCTCCGACTCGTGCAGGAATCTGTCCATCTCAGTTCATTTATAGTTGTTGAGCTGCTTCAACTATTTCTATAAATATGAACATTTTCTCTAATTGCGTGGCCCTTTTAAAACAAATTTTTCTGCTTGTCATTTAATTTCCATGTCTTTGTCCTTTGTTTCCTCATTGCTCGCATGGCTCTTTCCCTGAAACAAAAATATTTCTGCTGAGAAAACATTCAGCTCATCCTGCCTGTCGGCACAAACATCTGCAACTGACATCATGTTGGGAAGAGGCCTTTGATGTGTGCATGTGTGTGTAGTAAAGCGTACCTCAGACCTGAAGACATCCACCAGCATTAAATGCCATTGAAGAGCAGATGTGAGATTTGTAAAGGATGTTCTGTATTTCTGAAGGAGAGAGACCACCACGATGTTTTCTGTACAGAAATCGAGACAAAATATGACCTGTAACCACGTGAGGCTAAAGAGCTATTATTTTTGGACCAGCAGTTCCTGAAGAACATTGTTTCACTTTATCTCTTTCATTTCATTTCCATGTTGGATTAGTTGTATTGGTTGTTTATGAAAAAATTTGGTTGAAAAATCAAACTCTACAAATATAAGCTGCATGTCTAAAACATTTTTAGATAAGTTGATTTTTGATTTATTCTTGGAGTGTCTGATTCAACTAATTAGAAACATTTTAATATTTATTCTATTGTCCACTCGATGCCTTTTTTTCTATTTTATTTTTTTATCTTTTTTTAAATAAAAGGCTAAGTAATTTTGCAGTTATATTAACAGTTCCGAAAGTATAGCAAGGTGGCAGAATAAAAAATGTAAAAAATACATATTGATGTATTGACCCTTTGCACGTGACGTCACGCTCTTCGAAACTTTTTCCGCTGCACCATGACGGACGTAAAAAACAGACAAAAAAAGAAACTTAAGTTGTAATGACTGTCAAAAACACACACACACGTAGTAGCCCAATAACGATTTTAGCTAGCTGATTTCACTTTTGAAAAAATGGTTATAGGATGCTGCGCGGTCAGCTGCACGAACAAACATGGGTGAAAACCAAACTTGTCATTTTATTGTAGAACTAATGAGGAAAGATATGGCGGCGGTGGATAGTAACCGTCAAAAATAATGACTTGTCAACCCTCGGTTTAACCGCGGATTTGCAGCTTTAAACACATTTTAAAAGGTAAGAACTTAAACATTAATATGCGCTACAAGTAACTATGATTAGAAAGATGTCAAGTATTGCATTGTGGCGAATTGCCTATCAGTAACCATGTTGTAGCCTGGCATATGTGGAAGAAATTGGTTAGCGTCTGGTCTTCTGTACGTTTTTAAGGCTGCGGTGTAAGGAGAAACGCTGTTTATGACAAAGTGACATAAATCATGTGGTTAATTCAGGAAAATTAACCACATGATTATCAAATCGGTAATTATCGATTACCGATAATCGATAATTACCTCGACCTTCCTCTGGAGGGTCGAGGAATGGGTCGGTTTCTAAGCTAGCTATTTCCAACTTTTGTAAATACCGTCATCTAGGAGCCCCAACCAGGTGTGTCACGTTCGAAGATAAATTAGCTCGACTTGCAAAAAGTACAAGCGATGAATAAACTGGCAAAGCAACTTTGGAAAACAATTTCAGTTAGTCGCACAGGTCAATACTACCATCCCTTAGTGCCGACGTCCATCATGGCACTTCAATATCATTCTGATAGGTCTCTCTCATGTTGAGGCTAATTACAAACAGTACCAGACGGATTATATTTTCTGATTTTTTCTTGTGAAGTTTGCTGTATTTTATTACACAATGATATCCAGAGAGAAACATTTATTTTTTTTTAATAGGTTAACCTCTAGTCTCTCCTTTTTTTTTTTTTCCCTGTCTCGTCATCCATAGATTATTTTCTCTGATGCTTACTGGTTAAATAAAGGAGGAAGTAGATCTTCACTGGCATGATGAAACTATGGGAAATATCACATGCTATTTTTATTTTACCTCCAGCATGCCTCGATTTTTGATGTGCTCCTTCAAAATACCAATCATCTCAATTTTTTTTAGTATCTTCCCAGATATCATGCCACATATTAACGGAACACCTTCTCACTGAAGGTTTAAATCATTACAAGAGCAAGAACTGAGGGTAGGGGAGCGTCCATCCGGTTTGCAGGTTGCATTGAAGGCTGATGCAAACAGAGGTTACACACCAGAGGTTACAGAGCCACATAGTCTACTTTTTACTACCCTTTGATCTTCTCACAATCACACAGGCTACCAGTGATCCCTATAAAACCTTTACATGTGTACCAAACAAATAGTGTGGGCACCATGGGAAACATTGTTGTGATGACTTCTTGAAGGTGAAGTGTCAGAAAGAACAGAAGCTTTTTAAAGAGACAGGCTTAATTTCTAGCTGCCAAATTTCTTTTAGGCTATGTTTGGTATCCACAGCATTTTTATAGCAACTCAAGGTAACATTGTTACTTGATTGTGCTATAAAAATCCACAATGTGCTTGGAAAATACATATTACTGGCCTTTCAAAACTGGGACATGTAACTTTTATTTAAAAAAAGGTTTTGTACATATTTGTTAAAACTGTCACTATGTTGTGACAGTATGAGACTCGCTATGGGAAAATTTTTTTAACTCACCAATAACTGTGGATAAATGGTTTTCCTAAACACGGTAACTTCTTTCTCCATCTAGCAGTGCCTACACAAGGATGATTGACAGCACTACGACCTTCCACCTGACTCTGATTAGTTACGTACCCCGGCTTTAATGTTGCCTCTGTGTTACTGGTGTTGGGTAGATGTGATCCTTTAGACTCAACTCCAAAGCAATCCACCTACTTCTTATTATTTGATATTTATCAGCAAGTGTCTGAACGGAAACTCTCAGACAGAAAGTGTGCAGACATTGTGTAGCTGAAAATATTTCCGTTTAAGCACAGACAGTAATAATAGTTGTAGATTTTGTAGTAGATACGTTTTTGCCTTCAGGGGAACCAATCACAATTTAGGGCAGAGAAGGTGACGGCACCTGAGAGAAAAACACGATGGGACAAAGTTGACATGATGCTAAAATTCATGTGGAAATCCCCCTGAAGCTATTGTGTCTCCTCCAGCAGTCAGGCTGAAGTCACAAGAGTCCGACACTTTGACCCACATGAAGAGATCTTTCTTTCATGTGCTGCATGTTTGTGCTTGCAGGCCCGGTCACATGGTACGCTGTGCCACAGAGGGTTAAATTTTGATTACACTGTGGTAGAGATCATAAAAGTAAAGAGCTTTTGAATTCATTTACAATATTTGTAGCCGTGTGTTGGTATGCCTGCCCGGCCCCTCTTGCACCCTTTACATCCACACACATCAACGGAGGTCAGGGAGATGTCAGTCAATTGACCTACATCAGCAGAGTCTGCGGCAGTCTGATTTCCTCGGGGTGCAGTGAGTTTCTGGGTGTGGTGTATCTGTGGTGCAGACACACGACTTGTAGGAATGTCTGCATTTAAGGACGGTCAGCACTTAAAAGAGGACTGCATCCACAGTGACATTTCAAGGTTAAAAAAAAAAGAAAGGAAAAACCTTAAATGACACATTCGTGTTCGCAATCCTAAAGATGAACACGGATTATTTTCTTGAACCGTTTTTTATGCTGTCTCTTTAAACTTTGACCACGTCATTACAAGAACATTTCTTGACCTTAAATTAGCGTATTTTTGTTATTGGGAGACTAAATGCTCACAGATAAATGTTCTTCAGGTAAAGTGAACTCAAGTTTTGTCAAAACGACAGAGTCTGTTAACTTTGTGCTGAATTTTAGCTTGTTATTCTTTGATGGTATTGTTTATTAAAGCAGACCTAAAATAAATGATCTCATAATTTGCGACTAATTAAAATAGTGACTAATGGGTCGTAGTGGGATCCAGCAGGAGATGAATAGGCTGATCTGGGCCTCATCTGCAGCTTCGCAGGCGATGCTTTGATCGTCACAGGAAGCACAAAGTTGAGGCAAAAATAAAAGCTCTTGATTTAGTGGTCTATCGACATTCAGATCCTCAAATATGGTCATGAGAATTGGATCGTAGCTTAAGAGAAGGAGGTCCAAGATCCAAGCGACTGAAAAGAGCTTCCTCCAAAAGATCAGCATTAGAGATATGGTGAGGAGAGGTCAGGCAGGCTTCTAGGGCCGTCCAGCAGGGAGGAGACCACAGGCCAGAACAATAACTCTGTATTCTAGGTTTCTGGACCCAAGATTTGGATTCAAAAAGTGACCTTGGGAGCAGAAATATTAGTTTCTGTACTTTTTCATGTCTGAGAAAATACTAGTCATTCAGCTTATTAATATAAAAAAATGTCATCTCAAGGCAATTTATGAAAAAATAATAATTTCAATTCAATTGCACATACATTCCAATTGATGATAGGGTTAGGCTTCAAAATACATTTAAAAAATTTTAAGAAAAATTAAGATAAATAAATGTCCTCTCCTTCTGACATGAATCGAAGTGCTGATGGTAAAGTAAGACTCCACAAAAAAAAAAAAGCCAAAGACAATACCAAAGCACTCTGAGAACAAAAATGATGTCACTCTTTTGCTTTGTTGCCATGGTTACACTCACATGCTGCTGTCAAACATGAGTATTTTCTTTGTCTCCTCTGTTCTCGCACCTTTTCCTGTGTGTTTGGGTTTCCTCTAGTTTTATTTCCCTTCACCTTTGTTCTAGTGGATTTAACGTTTTCTGTGTCTGTTTCATATATGAATTTATTTCATATACCTTTAAGAGGCTCTGCTCAACTACCTGGTAAGACGGAGGCTCAGGTGGTGGCAGAGGAATGAGTAAAAACAAAAGACGAGTGCGTAATATACACAACTGGAAGTGATCCACATAAAAAAAAACCACACACACACACATAGATGTGATAATATCACTGCAGCTCAAAAAGGGCTGGTGGTCTCTAACAAAGGACAATAAAAACTGGGCAGCGATGCTCAGTCAGGCAGAATATATGACAAATTGGAAGTGATGAGAAGAAAAGATCAGGCAAGAGACCAACAGCTAAAGTGAGATTTTCAGGCAGTTCCAGCTGGAGGTGTTTTCACTCTGAATCACTTTGTGCTGGTAACATAAAGGAGAGATGGGTCAAGAGCTCCATTTGATTTTTTAAAATTTCTCTTAAGGAAGTTACACCTCAGTGCAAAGAAGAGGATGAATGCTGCATTCTGGTCCAATTTGTTCAGACACTCAGAGAGAGAGGTGGGGAGAGGTGGGGGGAACAAGACATGCTACAAGTCTTTGTTTAGCTGCATTATAGTAAGCAGCTTACAGTCTCGCTGCAGAGCTGCTGCTTTATACGTGCTGGGTGGGTGGGTGAGACGGGGGCAGGCAGTGTAGAGGGGAGACAAAGAGGCGACGAAAAGGAGGAAGACAAAAAAAAAACAAAACAACCAGAAGACATGCAGTCCCATCATTTCCTGGTGATCTACTCTCTGCGATGCCAACGTCCCTCGTCTGCTCGCGACCTGTTTCCAGGGAGGTATCTGTCGCCCCTCCCTGTGCTGCCCAACAAAGGCGAGAGAGAGAAGGGATGGAAATGGATGGCGGGGGTTGCCATGGAAACTGAGTCTTTCGCCAGCCAACTTCATCTGCCGTTGCCTGGCGAGACGCCGCCGCAAGAAGTGGACACATGAATATTTGATCTTTATGGACACAGACAGACGAGTGCGGCACACTGCGATGATGTCCACTGGCTCCTCGGACACAAATGCAGAGGGGTCACTGGAAGAGTAGGAAAGGAGGGAGGAATGGACGGTGGGGTCAGCAAGACAGACTGCCAGACCACGCTGCTATCTGGAGCAGGGGTCTCTGTTATTTGGCTTAACAAAAGACAGGCAAGGGAGTGGAAGCAGGAAAACGTAATAAGAGGGGATAAAATAAAAGGATTTTATGAAGCAAATGAGATTTGTGCGCTGACAAAAATGCAGAGTAAAGAAAGCAAGAAGGGAGGGAGAGAACAAAGAGAGAGAGGTGGAGGGAGGGAGAGGCGGCGTACCATGAGAACAGTAAACTGGGGCACTGGAGCTGCTTTTTCCACTCAGATCTCCTCATTTTCCCTTAAACCATTCTGCAGTGTTTATAATTAATCATCTTAAAGGGCTGTTTTCCCTACAAGATAAACACAGCGATGCAAACAAGAGATTGATGATTCATGCAGGTTTCCAAATAAGAGTGAACAGATTTGACTGTACTGGATCTAAAGGCTCAGGTTTACTGGTTTGCATCTCGGATCTGGGTTTATAGAGTCCGTCCTTTTTTTCAGCATTTTTGCATTTTTATATGCATTCTCACGTTTGAGTTCACTTCCTGCAGACTGCACTCGTCCTGTTGATGAGTTTAGCACCTGTCCCCGAGCTCTCAGCCTTCAGCAGAGTCCCTCGCGACTCGTCCACACCGCTGAATTTCAAATCACTGTCAGAACATGAGCTGCAGCCCCTGAAATATTCCCACGTTCCCCTCGGTTAAGTTCATGTCTTAAAATCCAGATTGTTATCCCCCAGCGTTTAACAAGTATGTGACTTTCTCATGACTTCCTGTTGTGTGTCTGACTGCTAGTACAAGTCATCTTCACTGAGGATTTACGATGTGGCTGGAAATCTGTTCATTCCACAGATGTTTGACATTTCTGTCTGCTGCCACACAGGCAAAACTGAGCCTGAGAGAAAAGGTGTATGTCTTCATTTTAATTCAATGCAAATGAAATGGGTGAAAGTAGCATTCACTATCCATCAGGTGAAATATAGTTGCAGTATTATGGACAGGGCCTGAGTAGGGCTGAGCGTTGTGGCTTAAGAATAAAATCGCTTTTTTTTTCATTCCAGATTTTAATGCTTTTTTTCTTGCTTTATTTTCTAAAAAAAAAAATTACAAATAACATCAAATATTTTCAAAAAGTGACTTTTATATGAATCAACCCTTCTGTATGATGGAGGATTAGGGCCATGCTACAGGAATTTTGTTTAATTACGAGAGTAACCAAGATCTTACCAGATCTGGTAAAATCGGGGAGAGACAGAAGAGAGAAGGGTCTTTTCAAGGAACATACATAAAACTGACCTTGACTTCAAAGTCCGCTTGAAGTCATTGTTTTTAACAACTGTGAACTACTTTTTTTTTTTTTTTAAAGAAGACAAAATTATATACTTTATATGTTGCATTGTAGCTTTTTAAAGAGCATATTTTTTTTCCATTTATCTTTCATAACTCGCTTTTATCCATTGCATGTCGTTTTTAACCCTTAAATGATTTTTAAATGAACAGATGCAAACATGATTTTGTGTCTTGTGTCACAAACTTTCGAAGGTTCTTATTTCAGGACTCTATAACGACCAATGCCAATGATTTGTTTATTTATTCTTCAATTGTATTTTTAAATTAATAAACTGTGATCTTACTCCAGCGGGTAAATGAATTTTAATTTCAGGTCGTCTGACCTATCTCTTTGCTGTCTTTTCCTTTGATGAAGCTCATATGACGACATACAAGTAAACATTTTAAAGCAAATCTACCAATGTCTTTGTCCTTTGTGATGAACTAATGTGTCCGTTTTTTAAACTCTGTGGAGTGAAACATCTTTTTTTTTTTTTTAGGCATAGCAGTCATTTTTAAAATGGCAATGGAAGAACAGTTTTTGGTTTGTTTTTAAACAAACAGTGTGTGAAATGACGGGCTCCCAGTCTGAGTCTTCTTCTTTCTGACTCCAGGCTGGGGTGTGCTGGCTCAGAGCTGAGGGGCGGGGAGGGGAAATGGAGAGCTGTTTGATGGTCTGGGGTTATTAGCTTGAAATATCCAGGCAACAGCTGCACCATTTCCGCAGCAGCACCTGTCAGCATGGCGTGGAGCTGTCGACATGCGCCTGTGTCAGTGCCTCCATGTCTGAGGGGCCTGGTGTTCACAGACCTTTGGTAGCATGCACACGCTAACACTTTAGCACACAGTTGCTTTCTCAGCTAAAGCCCTGGCATGTGCAGCATGTAGTATATGTTGCAGAACATCTAATCTTTGATGCCAAATCGTTCACATGAACACAACCTACCCCCCACCCCCCCTCCAACCGCCCACCACGCTTTAAGGCTTCTTCGTTCTTTGTCACACGTTTAAGTTGACAGCTTCCTCGCAGCTTCCTGCTAATTCCCGCATCTGAAATCTGGAATTTTCCGTAACTATGACAACAGCAGCGGTGGAGGAGGCAGTGGATTAGATGGTGCATGCTGCTGTGGGGGGGTGTGTGGTAGCTGCATTTGTGTGAAAGCTGTGGGCTGCTTATATGGGGGGGTGTATGATGCGTGTGGTAGGTTTGGGGTTATGCTGGCATGTTGTTGTTTTATGTGTGTTGGGAGCAAGGTGGGGGTGAGGGACGCCCTCAGACCACTCTACACCAGATGGAGGGTTCTTAATCTCCTGAAAACACAAATATATATGGTACAACTCTGCTTTATTCATGATTCCTTGACTAGTTCACATGATTTTATTGCTTTTGGATGTAGTTCCGCTCTCCTCTTGCCACTTATCAATGAAGCAGTTAAACCTGTCTATTTAGTTGTCTAAATTCGCCCCTTTCTTCATCCTTCAGCTTATCATTCCTTGCTTCATTCCTGTCTGCCCAAAGCCTCCCCCCTTCTATATTCCCCCTGTCTGACTTCCATCCTCCCAGCTGAGAAAACAGGCCCAGAGAGCACTTGGCAAAGGAGACGCGGGGAGAGACAGAAGAGAGAAGGGTCTTTTCAGATCAAGAGACTAAAAAAGAGTTTTCAGCATTCAAAGGACGCATTGTGCTCTTGGTCCACATTGCTACAGCTCCATCTCTTGCGATTCGACTGAGCCAGCAGCCAGCACATTACTGTGTCTCTTTAAATCAGGGTAGCGTTAGCCGTAGCAACGTTCAGGCTTCGGTGCTTCGACGCTCTTCCTTGCTCCTCTGCCTGTCTGGCCTCCTTATTATCTGAGCCTGATGGGACGCATTCCTCTCAGCTGAAATGATAAACGAAAACATACTTTATGGAAACGGGGCTTGAAGTTTGGTAACTTCAGAGTGTTTGGTAGGATCTGAAGAGTCCTGGAAAGGATACAAGCATGAGGACAGCATGTGTTCATTCTTAATCAGAGCAGGATATTTGATGCTTGATTCTGCGGAGGACCGTGAGGGGCTGAGGTTTTTATTCCTTTCCCTTCCCCCTTAATTATTTTTTATTGTGTGACATCTATCAAAAGAAGAGCGTATTTTCCGACTCTGCACTGGCACAAATCACATTCTTTTGACAGAATAAATCTTTATAGAGGGTGTCGTTCAGTTTCAGTGCTAAAGTCCAGGGGTAAACTGGTCTTTGTGTTTCCACCAGTGCGTATTCACAGAGCAGTGCTCTGTCCTCCAACATGTGGCGACACAGAGACAGCTGCAGGATGGGAGGGAAGAGGGGAAGAAGGGGAGGGGGAGGGAAGGTAAGAGGCAAGGGGGCGATCAGGGAAGGAAGGAAGGAGAGAGGAAACCAGTGGAGGAGGATGGGGAATGAGGGAGCACTCCTTCCTCTCGCCTCACCTCTGAAGGGTTAAAAAAATAACAAAACGCGCGGGAAACTCGCTTCCTCTCCCGCCAAGAGCAGCCAAAAGCGTCACATCCTGATTTCTTTCCTTTCAGCGGATCCAATATAACCTCCTCACATTACATAATGTTTTCCTTTTCCAAGCTCAGATACTGAAAATCTTATTTTTGCTTTAGTACTATGGAAATAAAAACATAAACATCAGAAAAAAAGAACTTTTTGTAAAATCTGCTCCCCCTTTTTTTTTTTTTTAACTTTGAGGTGCTTCCAACTTTTCGTGACTCATGTCTGCAGAATGTGAGCATGTTCCTGTTTATGGAAGTATAAATGCTTACTTAGCTGTTTTCCAGACTTTCTGACTAAGTTTATGGTCAACATCTAGCATCCAACCATCATGCGAGTCGATGTTTTCTTATTTCACACTGAAGCGCGTGAACTCTTCTTGTAAGACAAATTATTATAGATTCAATTCAAAGTTAGTTCCTGGTCGTGGAACACTGTACCAGCTCTACACCCTCAGCAGGGTCCTGGAGGGTGCATGGGAGTTCGCCCAACCAGTCTACATGTGTTTTGTGGACTTGGAGGAGGCGTTCGACCGTGTCCCTCGGGAGGCCCTGTGGGGGGTACTCCGGGAGTATTGGGTACCGGGCCCTTTGATATGGGCTGTCAGGTCCTTGTATGACCGGTGTCAGAGTCTGGTCCGCATTGCCGGCAGTAAGTCGGGCTCGTTTCCGGTGAGAGTTGGACTCCGCCAAGGCTGCCCTTTGTCACCGATTCTGTTCATTACTTTTATGGACAGAATTTCTATGTGCAGCCGAGGTGTTGAGGGGATCCGTTTTGGTGGCCTTAGGATCGCATCCCTGCTTTTTGCAAATGATGTGGTCCTGTTGGCTTCATCGGAACGTGATCTGCAGCTCTCACTAGAGCGATTCGCAGCCGAGTGTGAAGCGGCCGGGATGAGGCTCAGTGCCTCCAAATCCGAGGCCCTGGTCTTGAGCCGGAAAAGGTTAGAGTGCCTTCTCCGGGTCAGGGGGGTCGTCCTGCCTCAAGTGGAGGAGTTTAAGTATCTGGGGATCTTGTTCACAAATGAGGGAAGAAGGGAGCGGGAGATCGACAGGCGGATTGGGGCAGCGTCTAGTGTGAAGCGGGCGCTGTACCGGTCCGTCGTGGTGAAGAGAGAGCTGAGTCAAAAAGCGAAGCTCTCGATTTACCGGTCAATCTACGTTCCCACCCTCATCTATGGTCATGAGCTTTGGGTCATGACCGAAAGAACGAGATCATGGGTACAAGCGGCCGAAATGGGCTTCCTCCGCAGGGTGGCTGGGCTCTCCCTTAGAGATAGGGTGAGAAGCTCGGTCATCCGGGAGGGACTCAGAGTAGAGCCGCTGCTCCTCCACGTCGAGAGGAGCCAGTTGAGGTGGCTCGGGCATCTGGTAAGGATGCCTCCTGGACGCCTCCCTGGTGAGGTGTTCCGGGCACGTCCCACCGGGAGGAGGCCTCGGGGAAGACCCAGGACACGCTGGAGGGATTACGTCTCTCGGCTGGCCTGGGAACGCCTTGGGATTCCCCCGGAGGAGCTGGAAGAAGTGGCTGGGGAGAAGGAAGTCTGGGCCTCCCTTCTGAAGCTGCTGCCCCCGCGACCCGACCCCGGATAAGCAGAAGAAAATGGATGTATGGATGGATGGAAGTTAGTTTCATCCCTATTTTTTCTTTCTTTGCGTGTTGACTATTTGTGACTCTTATTACTCCAAAGCATGTTTTTCAGGAAGGGTAGATCTCCACCGTTCTGCTTTGTGTCCGTCCTCTCTGACTGATATTGTAAAAACACAGACAGCTCATTGTCTGCATCCAGTCTGAAGCTCCTCTTCTTTGCTATCCTCTGCTGTAACATCACTGCTTTCGGAGGCCTTTACAGTATATCGGTCTGTGTCTAATGAACAAGAATGTGCTTAATTGAGTGAGCTATGGTGGCGGGGCACAAAAGGGGGGCAACACCAGAACAATCTCCTCATTCTGCCGGGTCTCCTCCAGGGGAAATGGGTGACCCACGGGGACAGCAGGAGCCTCTGTGAGTCACAGGATGACAAACATCAGCTGACATAGTAACTCTGTCTGCTAATAGTCCACGCATTATTCCCCAATGAGAATACTTCTTTAGTTTCCTTCGATTGTTGCCCAGATTTAGATCAGCTCCTGTACTACGGAGCTCCAGTGAATGAAACCGAGACAAGCCCACGCTGCTTTATTGCCTCTGACTCATCCGACTTGTGCCTGTGTGTGTGTGGGGAAGTTCTCCTCCATGTTTCCTGCGTACGTCTCCCTGGGTTGCCAGGTTTTACTAATGGGTGAACATGTTTGCCTTTTTGTGGCCCGGAGCGGCGGCCAGAGACGGCCACGTCTGGGATCGGTAATGAAGACGTGTGGTGAAGAGCAGAGGGAGAAAAGCACAGAGTTGCTGGGGGCTGACAGTTGCCATGGCAGCCCTGCAATACATCTCGGGATAAGGGGTAAATGGAGTCAGCCATTTTGGGTTTTTGTGAGTCTGTAGTGACTGGTGCTGGAAAGCTGCAGTCTCAAATGAAGAATGATTTAACTTTTAAAAACTGAAGATTTTATTTTTTAAGGTAGGCAGATGTTACACAGCTGTGCTTTTACAGGTGTTCATGAAACTCGGTCAAGAAAACAACTACATTATTCAGCACTGAATTGGGTGTCATGCCTTTTGAATGAACAATACGGATCACCGCCGTCCCTCCAGCTGCTTGGTCTTTTCTTTCATCCCTCCAACATCTGCAGCAGCATGTTGCAGGCTGCTCCTTTTGTTATGCTCAGCGACGTATCATTGGCTATTTATAGGCTGTTGTGAAGTGCACAAAGAGCCTGGTTGCTTACGGCTATGATCTCTGTTTGGTCTTCGGATTTTTACATGAATAAAAATAACATGTTAGTAATTTCCCAAAATAAGGAAAAGAAACTGCATGACATGGAAGTAGGATTTTTTTGTAATTTATTTTTTTAACCATTAAAATGATTTGAGAATTTGATGACTGAGCAAAATGGGACTTAGAATGTGGTGGAGAAATCTTTGGTGGTGCCAACAGCACTACGGCACAACTTAAATTATTATTTATCTTTATGTGAGACACTCTGGGTCACAGAGTGAAAGCAACAAAAATAAAATGGTAAATTAACATTAAGAAGCCCAAAAGACAATACAAGAACAGTACACAATCAAAATTACATCTATTATAAGACATCCAGACACTTTGTTCTGTGTTTCTACGTTTTCTTTTTGAATTTAGTGGTTCATATTTAGTCTTTTTACAATAACCTAAAATCACCTCAACAATTAGAGGCTGTTAGTTTTTAGTAAGTAAGTAAATGTTTCACACAAAGTTGGTTAAGTTCCGTTAAACCCTCTCATTTTGGTTTTGTTCCATTTATCTTTCATAAAATCATAAACAGATTTATAGATTGACTTGCCTGCACTGTTGCATATTAAAGCTGTTAAACGTCAGAGTAGGATTACTCTGATTACTGTAAACGGATTTAAAACAAGCACTGTACATGTAAGGTTTTTCAAATGATTTCTTTTATTTGAAATGTCAGTGTCCAAGAGAAAATAAAACAGAAATATAAATATTAGCATAAAAATAAGAGAGTAACACAGGGGTGTAGCGTGGGGGAGAGGGCAAAGCGTTTTATAAGAAAGATAATACAGCAGGATAGAGTAGTATTAATTCAGCAGCGGACAAACTTACACATATATAATATTTATAATCATTTGTTCATATGGACAGAAAGAGAATGAGAGGCATTATTTCACAAATGCACAAGAGAAAAAATCACCGCAAAGTAACATTAAGAGGTTACAGAAGGATAGAAAGACTTCCATATTTTTTTTTTTGTTTCATTTCTTTACAGGGTGATAAAGGGTAGTAAAGAGAAAAAATAAACACAAAAATATGCGCAACACATACCACAAGTTAACTAGTCTACGTGTGTCACTGTTTTTTTTTTTTTTTACTCATCTAAAGTTATCTTTAAAGTCATTTATTTACACTGAAGAGTTAGTTGGCTTCAATGGTGCTCAGTTACTACATTGCAACACAAACTGTTGAAGAACATGTCAAACGTTTTGATTATTGTTGATAAATTTGTGTATTTTTTTTTTTTTTTTAGCTGTGGTTTTCATTTTTCTTGAAAAACAAAATGCAAACACATTCCAGTAGTAAGCCGCGCCTTGTTGAGAGGGAACAGTTGGAGAAGGTCCCTGCTGTACAAATACTTGGCTCATACCATCAACCGGACTCGTGTTTATTTACAGTGGGTTAGGAGGCTCGCAGGGCGAGGGGTTGGGGAGCGGACGCAGACAGGTGAGAGGCGGAGAGGGTCGTGTTCGCCACCGATTTCAAAAGCAGAGAAGATGCCCCAAAGGGGCCGTCTCCTCACCAACAGGTCTGACTGTGCTTGGCTCTGTTGACCTCTATCAGGGTCAGTGCATTGGAGGAAAATTAAAAAAGGGGCGGGCAGGCCAGCATTGGTTCCTCTGTACATTCAGTGGGTAGAGCCAAAGGTTGCAGGTTGTACCCCACCTCAATCGGTTTAGCTCTCATCGATCCCCCTTCGCTCCCCTTTGACCCAGCCTGCGAGCTGCCTTCTTTTCCATGCAGTTTTATCCTGACAGACAGATGTATGGCAACGTATCTTAAAACAAAACCCCCTTTATGCTATTGAATCAATATCTCCCAAAAGGAAAAAAAAGGAAAGAAAACACATCAAGAAATTTATTTTCAGCACCTCAAGAAAGTGAAGGGGAAACTCCGTCGAGGCCCTAGAGGCTTACAAAGTGTCTAGAAACGCCTAAGCACTTAAGTTTACCACATCTACAAGTTTCCCTAAAGATTGAAGTGATTACAACCCCAACTCAGTCTCTTCTTCAGCATACGAACAGTGCATTTCTCATAGTTTGGCTCAAATCGGGGGGTGAGGGAAAGGACACTAGCTGGGTGCAAGAAGGGATGGGGGGGGGAGAGCAGGAGGACATGTCTGTACTCGTCCTGAGGTTTTATACAGGTAACCAGGATAAATCTGAGTACGCGCCACATGCCTTCACCACAGTCCTCTGCCAACCCCTCCCTTCAACTGTGGGTGCATGCTCAGATCATAAAAAATATCAGATTAAAGTCTTAAATCTTTTTTTTTTTCCTAAAACTATGATTACAAAAGTTATTCTCGTTTTCTGTCAAGTAAACACTACGTGTGCATTACGTTGACCTGCGATTGGAGGGAGGAACAAGGATTCAGAATGTTCCCCTCTTTGCTTTTGCAATGCATAGTTTGCAACTCTAAACTAGCATATGTGGTTTGAACCTTAATGAGCATGCAGAAGAGTCTGTAACACCTGTCAAACAGCAGCCTTATGCTTTGCGGCTGACCCTATGGAGGAATATAATGAATGGCAACTAGCGAACTTTACAATAGCCGGCTTTCCGCTTTCGGAAAGTGCACAATAAATCCAACATGAAAGACATTAACTTTTCATCTCTGAATACATCGCTGTGTGTAGCCTTGTCATTCCAGCAAGGTTTTTTTCACACTGAATCTCTTTGTCCATTATTTTATTTTATTTTATTTTTTTCATTTAAAGAAAATAATGGGGGGGAAAAGAACAACAACAGCAACCCCCCATACCCATCCAAAAAATATCTACCCACAAAGATTACATGAACAATACTAGACCTTTAAGCACAACATGGGTTAGTAACACTAAAACCTCCAGCACATTTGGATTCTTGGAGAAAATCTTCAAAGAACCACCAACAGCGTCCATGTGACAGCAGATACCTAATGGTGGGGTGTGGGGGGTTGGGTTTCTCATCACTTCGTTGTGCCTCCGCCTCCTCTCCCCCGGCATCTACTTCTTCTCCTTCTTGGTGGACTTCTTCTTGGAGGCGGGGGTCTGGGCGGCTTTCGGAGGCTCAGCCTGTGCCGAGGCCTGAGGCGGAGGCAGCGCCTGCTGCGTGGCCTGTTGGGCCGTGGCCTGCTGCTGCTGAGGGTTGGAGGTGAGGGTGGCCGTGCTCCCAGGGATGTACACGTTCTGGCGATAGTCGGGGACATGCTGCAGGGTGAACTGGGGGCTGTAGCGGGTGCTCAAGCCCATGGTGCCGGGCCCGAGGGTAGCCGTCGCCTCACTTACTTCTGGGGAGAACAGAGACAAGAGTTTGGGGGATGACAGGGGAGGAAGAGGAAGAGGAGGAGAAGAAGGGTGGAACGTGTTAAAAGTGCTGGAAAGTTTTAAGGCGGCAGTGTTAAAAGAAGCAGTGAGAGTTAAAAAAAAAACATGGCAGAAAAAAAAAGGCTAATACCTAAGCTAAACGAATATGATGTGAATGGAAGTAAAAGCTGACGGCTGAATAAAAGGAGAAACAGTGCAACAGGAGCAGAAGCATGCTTGTTTGTGTTAACGGGTCTGCACTGGGCATGCTCTGTGTCTTCAGCTGCATGACGTAGCTGCTCTGCTCATAATTCTCCCAGAGCCCCTGCATTGCAGAGCCAGAAACACAAATGCTCCCTCCCCCCCTTCCTGGAGCTCCTCTTACACCATATAAAACACACATATGCAGGCAAAAAAAAAAAAAAAAACTTCTGAGAATTTTTGTAAAAATCCTTTTCAAAGAGCAAGACTAATGCTGAAAACAAAATTAGCTCCAGTCGATGCATGGAACAATAAGGCTAAGCAAAATGACCTTCAGTGTTTATCTACAGTCGCTTTTAACCCTTTCCTCCCTGATCGTTGTAACCGTTCAATCTTGTGCTGATATTCATCTAATCAGACTTTTTCTCCTTCAGCTTGGATTTTCCTTCCAGTGGAAAAATGAAATCCACACGACATCCTTCTGTGATGTCCAAGATTGGAGTGTGAGTTTCTCAAGGGAAGGAAATATGATTTGTTAAAATAACACTGGAAACAATGACTTTAGTTTGTTTTTCCGATTGGTTTTCTTACTCTGCTTTCTGCAAATATGATCAATATTTTCCATGAGGTATCAAATACTTGCCAGGTCGATAATGACTCACTACATGAGTCACTATGTACAACAGGAGCAAGAAATGGAATGATAATAGTTCATAGATGTCCCTGGAGCGCTGCTTATGTTAAAACACTTTACGGATGTGTACAGTAGAAACACACCTTGGTTGTGTTTTTAAATTCAACACTGTACTGCAGAAAGGAAAACAACTACAGGTACTCATGTCCGCTCTCTGACTTTGGGTACTTATTACCACACGACCTCAAAGTAGAAATTTTTTCCAATGTGGACAGAGAGGGCTTTATCAATGAATGAGTCTGGCTGGACGCTGTCCGAGCAAACAGGAAGGCACACAAACAAGCACTTCCCACGCAGCCATGTGCACACGAAGAGACAAAAAGGCTAGCAGGGAAGGAATAGAAAAGAGAAAGATAGTAGCTGCGTTTCCATTAACCATAAAAATGTGCCAATTGAAATTACGAACATAAATCTGCTTAACGGAAACTTTGAACAATTTTGAAAAAAAAAAACAACTGTTTTTACTAAAAAGTTTCTGCGCTATCATAATGGATGTATTTCGCAAAACTACAATGGAGACACTTTTTTCACATCACACAAGTCACGTGGTCAACAGTCGGATGTTGATTGGCAAAAATGACAAAGGAAGTAGTTGGAGGATGATGGTTTGTTTTTGTGTTTGTTTGCTCTCACAGCGTTGCACAGCTCATAAGAATTTGTGTCATTCAAATGTGTTGAATCCATACCTCTATTTTAAAATTGCCGACTACAATTTCCCCAAAATGCAGCGTACGTAGCTGCTCCCTTGTATGAGGGGCTTTTCACTCCAACGCCTGAATAAGACGCCAACAATCTCCTCTGATGACTCATAACTAATTTCTGAGTTATGAATATATCTCCTGTAACTGTTTACATCAGTCACTGCCATGATTTTTAACGTCTTATCGCGTGAACAAGCTTATTCATGTGTGATTTTAATTCAATTTCTTATTTAACTGAAACACCGCAATTACGAAATTGTGTTTTTTCTTTTATAGAATATCGACAAAATACCTGCGCACGTTTGTAATGGAAACACAGCTGGTGACAAGGCGTCGGACTCACCGTTGGCTGCTGCCATCAGTGCCTGAAGCTGCTCGGCTTCGGTGGGGGGCTGGGGCCAGGGGCCAGTTCCCATGGCTACCTCAGGTCCTCCAGTTGCCCTAGAGGTAAAAAGAAAAATAACAAAAAAACAGAGAACACCTAAGTAAGATGTAGACGACGATCCTCAGCAGTTTGTGTGATTAGCTTAATGACTTCACAGTTGACGCTTTGTAATGTAAAAAGCAAAGCAGCTGATGGTTGGACTCAGCAAGAATAACAAGAAGGATGTATAGTTTACAGAACAGGGCGGATCTCAAACGGTTGTGGAGGCATGAGCAAATGCATGTGCACACAGCAGCCAGCAGTGTGTTGGTGCATCCATGGTACCACACTCACTGGTGTGCCAGTGAGCACTGAGCCCTCTAGTAAATCCGGCTAAATATTTAATGATTCCTTCTTTTAATGGAGGAAATAGCAAGTCTACATGGTGGCACACGTGGCGCCCATTGAGCGCTGAACATTTCCATCTGGGCAAACTTTGTCTTCAAAGCCTGGTTTATTTACAGTCTACAATTTGCATGTGAGGCGAACAAAGGAGAAAGCAGACATTCACCAACCTTCTCCCCACATGTGCAGCAGACCATCATGCGCTCAACTGACAACTAGATCACAATGCTCTTAATTCTGCTTGGACTACTGCTGCTAAATAGCAAATAAAGTTTGCAATTTGTTTGTTTTTTGGGTTTTTTTAAAGGTAGCATACATTATATAATTCTATGCAGGTGACGTTCTGTTATTTGCATACACTTTGTATAACCCCGGCTTTAGAAGTGCTGGACAAATAACTCGCAGGACAGCAAAGGGACTTCTTTGTTAGCAACAAAAATAACTATCAGTCTACGTGGAACATTGATTTTTTTTGGCTTTTCACTTAAGAAGACTTAGCCGAGGACTATGTGTTAAAAAAAAGGGTTCATAATAAACGGCTAAAGCAGAAATGTATACACAGCACAGTGAAAAGGCTTTAGGCACCTGAGATATCCATATATTCTTAGATAGCTACATGGAGCATGTTTCTGAGCACAACCTGAGCTATATACAGATATTCCTACATTTGGTCATTTTGCCCCATCGTCATTTCATACCCTAATTTGGTATCAGGCCAATAATACGTTAAAATAAGATGCAATTTTATTTTTTTAGAAATTGAGACACAATTATGTGAAATTACAACAATTTGTGTTTACAAATAAAGATAGTATTTTGATGCACAATGGCTTCAAGTACATTTTTACAAAATCATGTCTACAGTTATGAAAATGGAAGTGGAAAGAGACAAAATAGCAACATGTGGATATGAAATGGAAATATAAATTGAAGATGGGCAAACTGAGCAAAAGATCCTGTAAAAATGGTTTGAACTACACGCAGTCTGAATTTTGAGTTGTTTTATGCTCACATGAAGATGTTATGAGAGATTAAATCAAGACAACTGAGGTGAGGTCGGTACTGCAACTACTAAGGTGTTTTAGACTATTTGAAGCAGTGTTGTAGTTGGTCTAATTTTCTTTTTATTTCATCCATCGCTGACAAATTAAAAGAATTACAAGCCTCGTTTCTAAGGTCCTCAAATGATCTTAAGTGCCTCAAACCTTGGAGAGATAAACACAAGGGATGCTCACAGGAACAAGTTTTTCCTTCTCTAAACCACCTGAAAAAAAACCTTAAATGCTGAGAAAAATGTGTCTTCCAAAAAAAGCAAATTGCATTGGACAAAATAATAATAATAAAAAGGAATTCCAACACAAAAACTAAGGCCTTCTCAGAGAACAGGTTACCAGTTTGTACTGCAAAAAAAGCGGTTCTCAGTTTCATGCCAGAGACAGAGACGGAGAGAGAAACATCTAGCTCTTGTGCCAGGCAGACAATGAAAAACAGACAGAGTAAAAAAACAGTGAAGGCGACCATTTTGTGCCTCTTCACACATTTTGAGATAAAAAGGAAGGCTTGGTTCAAGCTAAATTAACATCTAGTTAGACTTATCGCATCCTGTGGTTTTGTTGAGCATTTCCTGTTGTCGGGATTATCGCTTCCTGACCAAGAGAATTATCCTAAGTGGGCCAGAAAGGACCATCAATTTCCCTCTCCGCAACCTTTACATGACATGTTTTTACCTCCTCTGGCAAACTGGTCCTTTTCAGCACTAGTACTTTGATTGTAGCAATTCAATGCAGGTTTTTGTTTCCTCTGGAAGAGGATTTCTCCGATGCTATGAAACATCCATTTTTATTATCCTCTGCTTCATCATAAATCACAGAGAAAAGCTGCATGTGGTGGTGTTGGGCTACAACATCACAGACACACATCAAAGGCAGCAAAGAAGGAGAGGAGAAAAGGAGCTCTCGGACTTAAACGACTAAATGTATAGCACACATACAAGGCCACAGCAAATCTACAGAAAAAAACAAACAAAAAAAAAACACTGCACAGAAATATGCCACAGTCCTCGTTCTATGCCACAGCAGGCATTGTGGCCTATTTGCACATCGACCAACAACAAACCCCATCAAACTTTCAGGGAGGCTATCAGAAGCTATGGGTTAGGTACAACTACACACAGCACAGCACTCGACTGCAGTGCACTACCTAAAGTTTTTTCAGTCACTCTCTGCCCTTAGGAGAGGATCCAATTCTTTTTTTCCACTGATGGATTAGAGGGTTTAGCTGAACCCCGATCAGCTGCTAAGGACAGAAAGCGACCGCACAGAGTCTAAGTCTAAGCTGGTACCTTGTCCCATTCTTCGGCGTCCATCGTATGTGTGTACCGTATGGCATGTGGGGACTAAAAACACAACAAGTTATACAAACCGAAAGAACCACTGTGTATTTAGTTGAAAGCTGGGGTTAATTTAAAAGGACATTTCTGAAACAATGTGCTGTTGCATAAACTTTACATTTCTTTCAGTTTTTGTCAACTTTGGGTCTGTGCAGCCAAAATCTAATATATTCTGTCTCGTGTTTTCTAGCTATACAAGTTTTGCCTCAGCTGGTGTGTTTCAGGGAAATGACTTGACTTACTCAACTTATGCGCAATCACTGCTGGGAAAACAGTTTTATCCCACACAACATGGGCTAAAAGCAAAACTCACACTTAAAAAAAAACCTATACATTTGAAACAGATAAAAAAAAATCTCACACCTGATTTTAACAGGGAAGGCAAGAAAAAAAAAGAAGCTACATTTGGCTTTTGTGTCGGTGGAAAATGAAGATAGAGAAAAATGAATAAACACGTTATCCAACCCCCACTCCCCCAGCTCTGGGTCAGTGTCGCTCATCAGCAGTACTGAGTGATGGCGCATAGGCTCGGGGAGAGCAGGGAGGAGAGACACAGCAGGGGAGGGGGAGGGGAGTGCAAGCTGTGGCAGCCATTTTATAAGGCAGCCTGGAAACAAGCAGAGATTCTCATTCAGGAGTCTGGAGACATCTAACAGAATCTTTCAGTGGAATTTGACCAAAGTCGATGCTAACGTGCCGCTCCAAGTCAGACTAAGACGTTCACGCCGTCATGACTTCAAAATCGACCGCCCCAGCAGGCGACTTTTCTCATCCGATTTTATTCTTTCATCTTCATGTTGAACAACAACGCTGGGGCTGATATTAATTAACACTTTAGCTGTGTGCGTAGGGGTGTGCGTGTGTGTCTCAGTTAACTTACCCACTAGGTCCAGGTCTCTGTCCTTGTGTGAAGCGCCAGTCATTGTTGGGGGGTTTTTGCTGCAGAGAGAAGAGAAGATGCAACATGAAATGGACGTTTCATTGCAGCAACGGCAAAAACGTCTCTCAGGTTTGTCTGTGTGTGTGTGCTTTGTAACTGAGACATCTGCATGTAATAAAATGTGTGTGTGTTTGCGGAAGAGTTCCCTTTTGTGTGATTCAGAAAACATGAGGCTCAACAAAGAGCTACAGATGGCTACAAATGTGTTGAAGTTCAGGCGACCATGCTGTTCTAAAGGCCATGAGGCCACAAACTGCAGCACAGGAGCACATTTACACTGCAGTGCAAGGTTTATACAGACTAGGAACAAACAGGTAGTTCAAGAAGAAAAGTACATGATCAGTGAACAAAAAAAGAAAGAAAAAGATGTAAAACTCTAAAAAGCATCGACGCAGCCAAAATATAAAAATTGATGACTAGATAGCTAAGTTCTCACAAAATGATTAGTTGATGTAAAAGAACACAGAAAGTCCTTGGATATTCATTTAGTTTGTGTTCTGAAATCAAGACAGTCCATGTTCCTAACTAATCCTGGATAAAGGCTTCTCTCTATACATCTCTGCTATTCTTTATTAATATCTTCAAGCCCACTGCACTCCTGTCCATCTCTACCCATGTCGCCATGTCTTTCTCATCTCTCCTGCACTCTCCCTCTCTCATTGTGCAGTGATGCGGTGAATAAGAAAACCCTGGCTTAGCTCCAGACTCTGCCGCCTAATCGACACGAGAGCTCCCGGGAGAGAGAGAGAGTCCAGCAGCCCAATGTGCTGCATTATTAAAAGAACTGTCCTACCCGAGGGAATGATGGAAAGATACAAGGGAGCAAGGGAAAAAAACAAACATGGAATCCAGCAAAACATTTCTACACAGAATGGAAACAAGATAAAACTTTTGAACATCATGACCAAGAAGAGGATAATAGTAAATCAACTTTCTTTTGAAATGATTTCATGTATTTCAAGGAATAGTAAAATGGTAAAGGTGCACAAATAAGGATTTATGTGGCCCTGTCATCAAGCAATTATTAATATTACAGATAGAATATCTATAACAGGACTGGGTCCATGCTAAGAAGCTAAAAACAAACTCAAAAAATGTGAAAATATGCGTGGGTGTGAGAGTCTGTCTGAGTTGTAGGAAGAGAAAAAGATGAGCACAGACCAACGGGACAGAAAGCACACTCATTCAGAATTTTTTTTTGTCAGTTTTTAGCTTTGATCATACCAAATGTATACCCTACTGGCATACAACACTTGCAAATTTACATCTCTCCATACATTATGCTTTTCTGTGTTTTTGCATGTAGGTGTGAAATGATGCATTTCTATTTGACACATAAAAGATTATTTCAGTATGTTTCCATTAGTAACTTGAAAACTTTTCTTAGTTGCACTATTTTTTTTTTTAACAAGCTATCTGTGCGGCAGCATAGATCAAGGTTTCAAAGGATTATCTGTGAAATGGACTTCTTATCTACTCTAAAAGAAAAACATTAATTTGCATAAAGGTCTGCGTATAAAGGTTAGACAAGTAGGACACAAGTACTCAGTTCGGAGCAAGGCTAATGGAGCTCTGTAGACCGGGATTCTCACCCAACAATCACAGTAACCTCGCAGCCATCAGTCTTTTTCTGTACATCTTTCACTCGAGTCAAAGAGCTCCGAGGCATCTCCAGGTTAATTACAACCTCACCGTGTTTCACCTTAATGCCATTTGAGGACTACCATGTGTAGAGCTGGATTTAGCAGTGGGTTTAAGTTAAATGCATGAGGACACGACACACCTGAATGCCGTCCCTCGAGTTGGTGAGCATATGAGTGTGAGCCATGCACAATAATCCCACATACAGGCAAAAAACTTCTCTAGCCAGTTGTTCTGTTTGTATGTTCCAACATATAAACAACGCAATCCATTTTGTTCCAACATCTGGCAAGAGAAACATATGCATGTACAACACACTCAGATTCTAGACGTGAAGCAATTGTGTTGGTGGAAGCACAACATAAATGTGACGTTTATAAGACACACGTTGGGGTTTGTGATTATGTTTACCAAATGCAAACATAATCATGCCAAACGCAATAACGCTACCAGTATTGTTGTGCTATTATTTCAACATAGAATGGCTTGTGAAGTTTTATAAGAGGATATCTTTTGTACAGTTATATATATATATATATATATATATATATATATATATATATATATATAAAATGGATGCACAAAACAATGGATAAAAAAATCTAAGTTTGGAAATGATCTTGGTTGACAATTGTTTTTCAGTTAGACTGAAAAACAGTAAAACTCAGCCATGAGAAAGTTTAGGTTGTGAGAAAGATGTGTAAACTAAACTGTAGAAAATTAACTAAAGCAGCTTCATGTGAACCAAACATACATTAGTCAATATTAGCAAAGGCCTCTGACCCCTTAAAACTCACACATTATTAAACAAACTGTGCCAAAACAACACAATACACTGTGGATTGATAAAGGACATAAAGAGGAGCAGTGGGAAGGCAGGGTCCTGCTAAAATTACACACGACCACAGGACTACTTGACATTGAAGCTTTGCACACGCAATCTCGTGCACATAAACACCCCTAGTGAGGGCGACTGCTCTAAAGCCATTAAGGCCTGCGCCTTCTGTCACTGTGGCACACGTGCGTAAAGCCAAAGCTTCCTTTTCAGTTTTCTGTCCCTTCCTCTCTTTTTTTTCCACTGCTGTCCTCATTCCACACGTGTCACTAGAGCAGGGAGACAGATGGCGTCCTCCTGACCTCGGGTACAACACAACTCAGATTAGTCTCAACAAACTTGTATGAAAAGGAAGAGTATTATACATGCAAGCAGGAGAAAGAAATGTTAAAAAAGGTTTTTAAAAAAGAAAAAACAAAACAAAAGCTCTAGCAACAGTAATGACTGGACGGGACAGACGGAGCAAGATCCGGTTCACATGTGCTGCCGATTCCTGGAACCAATCACCAGAAGTTCAGAGGACAACAGGAAGTCAGGGTCGGGCTGATGACCCCGCAAATTCCTGTTTTTCAGTGACTGCTTTATTCTTTGGCCTATACTTCCACCTATCTGGCCATTTTCCTCTTCACCCCCACCATCCCTCCTTCTGTCATCCTGTTCCTCTCTGTCTCCACTCCACTGAGTGGACTCTGCAGGACCCATTTCATCTAGATGTCTCCTCCTCCCCCCCCCATCTGTTAGAAGCACTAATGTTTTCCCCTTTACTTTCCTATTTGACCGTTTGCTGAACTAGCTTCTTTCATCTTCATTTGTCTTTATCTTTCTCCTTTTTGTCTATGCAGAAAGCTCTCTGTTATTTAAATAGCTTGCAACCAGTGATAGTAGTTTGTAAGTTTTAAGTTAGATTAAAAAATATTTAACAACTCTACTTCAAACGAAGTAGCCGTGTAGATTAGGGGAACCTCAAAAATCCTTTCACAATATGAAGAAAATAATCTTCAAAAACTAAAGTGACACACATAAAATCCAGCAAAGACACATTTTGCTATGCTGTCACAATTCAGAATTAACAAACTAAATGAAAACTGCTTTTGGGGATGTTTCAAAGACATTTAAAATAGAATGATCTACAATAAAACTCAGTGATGCTCTCATCCCAACTGTGGATGGCTTCCTCTCACCTCAATGGCTGAGTTCATGAGGTTCTTCCTGCTGAGCGTCATGTTGAGTGTGTTGTTAGGACTCAGCATGGGTGTCTTCATAAATACAAAGTCGCTTCGACTAGATATAGTGGAGTAGCACGGTCGATAGGTGCGTGTGTGTGGCTCCTGGGGCCCTCCCACCACCTCCATGTATCGTATGGGTCCATCAGTGTTGAGCTGCAGGTGCAGGTCTTTGCTGGGCCTCTGGTGGTAGCGGCTGGACCTGTGGTGGCCATAGCAGCAGCATTCAGAGTCTCCCAGTCCTGAGTCACGGTGCCTTAGGCAGCGCACCATGAGAACCACGAATGTGATGAAAGCTACACCCGACACACATGCGAGAGAGATTATGAGATATAAAGTGATGTTAGACATTCCATTGTGGTGGTAGAAGTGGTTGTGGCGAGTGTTCACTGGAACGTCGACGGCTGTGGCTTTCTCATCCACAGTTACGGTGATGTTCACCGAGCTGGACCTTGGTGGGTCACCGTTGTCCTGGATGATGACCGTTATGTCATAAGTAGAGCCCTCTTCCTCTTCGGCCCATTTGCGGGCTGTGCGGAGCTCCCCGGTGTGGGCCCCGATACGGAACATGCCAACATTTGGTCCAGGAGCGATGGAGTAAAACAACCATGCATTGTGCCCACTGTCTGCATCCACAGCCACCAGTTTATTTATGACGTGGCCTGGGCCGGCAGATGGGGGCACAGTGAGCTGCAGTCTTTTGTCTTTAGGGTAGGAGGGATGAACAATCACTGGTGAGTTGTCATTCACGTCCACAACAAAGACATGTACAGTGACATTTGTTGCCCGTTGGGGTTCCCCTGCATCCCGGGCCTGAACCTGAATGCGGAAAGCATTGAGCTTCTCGTGGTCAAGGGAGCGCATGCTGTATATTTGGCCGGTTTCTGGGTTAATGTACACATAAGATGAGATGGGCGAGTCCTGGACCATGCTGGGAAGGATGGCATAGGAGATCCGAGCATTCTCACCCAAATCAGAGTCCGTGGCAGAAACAGCAGCAATCGGGGAGCTGGGGGAATTGTTCTCAGGGATGTCCACAGAATATGAAGGCTGGGAGAAAGACGGAGCATTGTCATTTACATCCAAGAGCTTCACTACAAAGGTTTTCTGAGATGAGAGCGGTGGGGTGCCAGCATCAGTCGCCTTGATAACCACTGCGTACTCTGGGACAGTTTCTCGGTCCAGGCTGCCAGCAGTTTTCAAACTATAATGGCCATCAAAGGCTAAAATAAGTTTAAACGGCAAACCTGGTGGGATGGTTAATGTAACCTTCCCATTGTCTCCAGAGTCCAGGTCTTTAGCATTTATAACAGCAATCACTTTCTCTGGAGGCGAGTCTTCTCTGATGGAGCTGATGGGTGACATCAGTGTCACCTCTGGGGCGTTGTCATTCACGTCGATGATGTCCACTATGACGTTACAGGAACCCTCCATAGCAGGGTATCCCCCATCTCTGGCCTGCACTGTGATGTGATAAGATGCGGCCTTCTCGTAGTCTACATCCCCCTTCACACGGATCTCCCCGCTCTTAGAGTCCACAGTGAAAAGCTGGAGAACACGTTCTGGTGTGTATTTACTAAACAGGAATGATATTTCACCGTTGCTGCCAGAATCAGCGTCAGTCGCATTTAATTTTGTAACTAAAGTGCCCTGTGCGACGTTTTCCGACAGCGTCACCTTCGTCACCGTCTCGGCAAAAACCGGAGCATTGTCATTTACATCCAGAATTTTAATGAGCAAAAGTGTTGAGCCAGACTTCTCCGGCTGACCCCCATCCACGGCAGTGAGCAACAGGCGAAATGAGGCCTGCGTCTCTCTGTCCAGAGGTTTATCCACGACAAGTTCTGGAAACTTGCTGCCGTCACTCTTAGACTGCACGTTTAGTGTAAAAAAGTCATTTGTGGCCACATGGTAAGTGCGTAAGGAGTTGGTGCCCACGTCTGGATCGTGTGCGCTTTCCAAGCGGAACCGCGTGCCCGGCGCGGCCGCCTCCGACACCTCCAGAGAAATGTTACTGGTTGAAAACTGCGGCGCGTTATCGTTCACATCCAGGATGTCCACCATGACGCGATGGATCTCCAGCGGGTCCTCCAGCATAATTTGTATTTGTTGCGAACACGTTGAACTCAGTTCGCACAGTTGTTCCCTGTCAATTTTTTGTTTAATTATTAAATCACCAGTTGCCTGCTTCACCTCGAAATACTCCACCGCTGACTCGGAGACCACCCGTAGCTTCCTCTGGACGATTCTCTGAGCCGTATAGCTCAGATCTTTCGCGATGTTTCCAACCACGGAGCCTGGATCTAGTTCCTCCAATACGGAATATCTGAGCTCAGCGGACGCTGAGCACACACAGGCTAGACAGAGGTAAATCCTCCACAGCGTCCCTCCTCCGGAGCGCTTCCTCTGCCTGCAGTCCATTGTGCTGCGCTCCCAGGATCGGGAAAGTTTCTAACTTCTTTCGCCGTCACGTATCCATAACTAAGTGTTAAAACGAGCCTACACGGCTCGATGTAAACATTTCCACTCTAAAAGCAAAGCGATGGAAAGCTTTGATATGGTCATGGCGGCCGACATTAAAGAGAGAGAGAGAGAAAAAAAAAGAAAATCACGGAGAAAACTCAAAAGTTACTCCTGGCTCCTCAAAACCTCTGCTCTGTCTCCTCCGCCTCACTCTCTCCATGGGCGGGGAAAGACCACAGAAGCCTGCCCTCTCATTGGAAGACAAAGCTGGAGCAGCGCTGTCACACTTCCAACACCCACACCAAACTTTTCACTGACTTCTCTCTCACAGGCGAGTAAAAGAAACAAAACTTTAAAGTTTTAAGAAGATTTGAAAGGGCAGATGGAACAGAAAGAAACAAGCAGCAAGGATATGAAAAAGTACACTTTGCACAACAATGGGCGTTTAAGTAAATGAAAGACAATTTACCTCCCGTCAGATTTGTCTGCGCACCGTCAAACTAATGTTAAACAAATAACACAGAGACCTGTGTGCTCTACTTCCGCATGGGGGCGTAGTTTCCCCAAAAAACTTTTTGACTTACAAAAACTTTACTTTTTATCTGGACTTTATCCATTTATCTAAAAAAAGCAGTAATGCTCATTCTTAAATTTATTATTTTAAAAGGCCAGTTTAAGTTTGTGAGAATGACAACTGAAAAGAAAAGTACTAATTATGTAAACTGTATTTAGCAATTGTATCTCATAGAATTCGATTACTTTAATTAAGGAAAAAAGAGAGAGAAACTAAAATATAATGCATTAATCCAAAATGGATTAATGCATTAAAAATTAGATCAAGACAAAATCATAAATATGAATAAAAAAACAATGAAGGAATATATATCTTTTTTAATACCTTTGTTCTAAAAGATGTAATTAGATAAACATATTGGGTGTGGTGTTAATTCTTTTTTATTTATTTGTTGTGGGGATAATTGTCAATCTCACTTTTAGGAAAATGTTTTTAACCTATTTTTCAATTCAAGCCATGTCCTCAAAAATAAACTAAACAGAACGCATAGTAAAATCCATGACGCAAGACCTCAAAATAAGCAAATTATGTGTGTGAACAGACATAATTTGTCTGTTCACACACATAACAGACAAATTATAGTTGCTGTTCTTTTAGCTCACCTGCTGGCTCTCAAAGGTCCAGGTGCTGTCGGGTAAAGATGCATCCAGAACACTGATGACTTCTTTAAAGTCTGTGGTGCTGCTGGGTTTGATCAATGTGAAATCACTGTACTCTGACATCGGAGACATGCAGGACCTGAACGACTGACTCTGAGACATCATGTCTCCTCCCAGAACCTCCACGTATTTTATAGGTCCATCAGTGTTGAGCTGAATCTGCAGGTTTCTGTTGGGGTTCTTGTAATCATCACAGTCGCTCCTTCTCATGCAGCAGCTCCCGCTGCTTCTGCTGCCCCTGATGCATTTCACCGCCAGGATGAAAAAAGTCACCAGAGATAGCACGGACACTGAGGCCAGAGACAGAATCAAATAAAGGGTGATTCTGCCGGTTTTCTTACTGGGCTCGGACATTTTGTGTCGGAGGTCTAAAATGGGTTCATGGAGACCGTCCTCCAGTAGGATGGACACCGTGGCGGTGGCGGACTGAACCGGTTGCCCGTCGTCCTTGATCTCTATCAGCAGCCTCTGAGAGGAGTCGTCCTGCTCGTACACAGCGCGTTTAGTCCTCACCTCTCCTGTGTACTGATTGACGGTGAACAGAGAGGCGTCTGTGGCCTCCGCCAGTCTGTACGAGATCCAGGCATTATGGCCCGAGTCGGCGTCCACGGCCGTTACCTTGGTAACCAGGTGACCCGGTTTAGCGGAGCGGGGCATCCTCTGATGAGAGAGGGAGCCCAGGGCAGCGGAGGAGGGGTAAATAACAGCGGGGGTATTGTCGTTCTGGTCCAGGATGAAAACATGGACAGTGGCGTTGCTGCTGAGAGAGGGAGAGCCCTGGTCCTTTGCCTGAACCTGAATCTGAAACACTTTCAGCTTCTCGTAGTCAAACGAGTGCATGCTGTAGATGCTCCCGTTATCTGAGTTAATGTAAACATACGACGAGACAGAGACGTCCTGCACTTTAGAGTCCAGTATGGAGTAAGAGATCTTTGCGTTTTCACCAGAATCCAGATCAGACGCTGATACTGAATAAAGTATAGATCCCGGTAATCCGTTTTCTTTTACATACACATTGTAGGACGACTGAGAAAAACTAGGAGGGTTGTCATTTACATCAGTGATGCTGACATGAATAGTTTTCGTACTGGACATTTGTGGAGTACCTGAATCAGTGGCGGTTATCTCAATATTATAGTCAGAGGCGCTCTCTCTGTCTAATGTACCGCTAGTAACTAGAGCATAATTATTAGAAAATGAAGGCTTCAGATTAAAAGGTGGACCTTTGGCGAGATGTAGAGTTACTTTACCGTTATCGCCGGAGTCAAGGTCTTTTGCACTTATCAGAGCAACCACAGTGCCGCTTGGCGCGTCTTCGCGCACAGGTTTAGGCTGAGAAGTAAAAACTATTTCTGGGGCGTTATCATTAAAATCAGTTATGTCTACCTGGACACGACAGTGGCCTTCCATCTGAGGACTGCCTTTGTCCTTTGCGATGACATCAATGTCATATGACTTAACTGTCTCATAGTCTAAATCCCCTTTCAGAGTTATTTCACCAGTTAAAGAGTGAATATCAAAGGCTGACAGTACAGAAGGCGGTGTGCGAGGCCCAAATGAAAATTCAACTTCACCGTTTGAGCCTTCGTCTGCATCTGTAGCTTTGGGTTTAATAATAACTATTCCTTTCAAACTTTTTTCACCCAAAGATATTTTGTACAAGTTTTTCTCAAACACCGGAAAATTATCATTAATATCAAGAACATTTATAGTTATTTGTGTAGTTCCAGACCGTACAGGATTTCCTCCGTCTAACGCTGTCAGCAATATTTTGTGAACAGACGTTTTCTCTCGGTCAAGAGTTTTTTCCAAATAGAGCTCCGGGGCAGCCTTTCCACCCTCGATTTCTTTTATCTTCAGGGAGAAGCAGTCGTTTTTACTGAGTGTATAAGATTTAAGTGAATTGCTCCCAACATCAGGGTCCCCTGCGCTCTCTAAAGGAAAGCGCGTACCAACCGCCGCCAATTCGGCTATATATAAAGAAATCTCGTTTGAAAGGAAATTTGGAGAATTGTCATTAATATCTCTTATTTCAACTTCAATTCGATGCAACTGCAGCGGATCCTCGATTACAACCTGCAGAGGCAATATGCAGCTGGCGCTTTGTCCACATAAAGCCTCTCTGTCTATTCTGTCATTCACCACCAACTCGCCCTTCCCCACATCCACGCTGAAATGCTGCCCACCAGCCTCCGAGGGGACACGCAGTTTACGCTCAAAAATGTCCGATAATCCCAAACCCAGATCTTTTGCAAGATTCCCAACCACAGAGCCCCGTTTCAGCTCCTCTTGTATGCTGTAACGAGTTTGTCCATGTATTGTATTCCACAGAAGAAAGAAATGATGCCACCAAAGCGCCTGCCATCTCCAGTCTCGGTGTTCTTTCCTCTTTGTCATCCTCATTCTACAAACGAACCCGTTTCCATTCCACATAAGCGCAGATCAGAGAGGGAAAAGGGATATCCGGCGAGCGCAACATATCCAGTTGGATTAATAGCTATTTCTGGTCAAACATTAAATAAAGACATGATGCTGAGCTCCTAAAATATGAATTATTTGCTGACTGTTCTCCCTCCGTGAACATTGTGGCTGCTGAAGCTGCAGGGGGGAGGGACTAGATCTCTTTTTTCTGTGATGTATTCTATTGGTTCCCAGCATCCACCTCTGATTTCCAATCAGAGTAACACTGTTAAAGACACATCTACGTCATTTTTGAAGAACGATAAGATAGCAAAGAAACAGCAAAGTGAGATATTTAAATTTACATCAGACAATATGTAAAAAAACCACAAATATTATTCAGGATTGTAAATATATTTTGTACAATTTAGTTGTACTTTGTTGAGGTTAAAATTAAATATTTCGTTCATTAATTCTGTGTCAATATTTGGTGTTGTCCTCTACATTTCTTGGGATTACGGTCGCTGTCCAGCAGTGCAGTGCTGAAATGCTTTGCTCTAAAATGCAATGAATATGTGACGCCCTATTTTCAGGTTTAAAAAATAATAGTCAGCAGAGTACAGGAAAAGTAAATCAGCAGAAAGTAAAATGTTTTTTCTTTAAGATAAATGTAACTTTCACAAAATGTGTTTAATGTTGATGTAAATCTATCTAAATGACCATTAATGCGACACTATGCTCACCTGCTGGCTCTCAAAGGTCCAGGTGCTGTCGGGTAACGACGCGTCCAGAACACTGATGACTTCTTTAAAGTCTGTGGTGCTGCTGGGTTTGATCAATGTGAAATCACTGTACTCTGACATCGGAGACATGCAGGACCTGAACGACTGACTCTGAGACATCATGTCTCCTCCCAGAACCTCCACGTATTTTATAGGTCCATCAGTGTTGAGCTGAATCTGCAGGTTTCTGTTGGGGTTCTTGTAATCATCACAGTCGCTCCTTCTCATGCAGCAGCTCCCGCTGCTTCTGCTGCCCCTGATGCATTTCACCGCCAGGATGAAAAAAGTCACCAGAGACAGCACGGACACTGAGGCCAGAGACAGAATCAAATAAAGGGTGATTCTGCCGGTTTTCTTACTGGGCTCGGACATTTTGTGTCGGAGGTCTAAAATGGGTTCATGGAGACCGTCCTCCAGTAGGATGGACACCGTGGCGGTGGCGGACTGAACCGGTTGCCCGTCGTCCTTGATCTCTATCAGCAGCCTCTGAGAGGAGTCGTCCTGCTCGTACACAGCGCGTTTAGTCCTCACCTCTCCTGTGTACTGATTGACGGTGAACAGAGAGGCGTCTGTGGCCTCCGCCAGTCTGTACGAGATCCAGGCATTATGGCCCGAGTCGGCGTCCACGGCCGTTACCTTGGTAACCAGGTGACCCGGTTTAGCGGAGCGGGGCATCCTCTGATGAGAGAGGGAGCCCAGGGCAGCGGAGGAGGGGTAAATAACAGCGGGGGTATTGTCGTTCTGGTCCAGGATGAAAACATGGACAGTGGCGTTGCTGCTGAGAGAGGGAGAGCCCTGGTCCTTTGCCTGAACCTGAATCTGAAACACTTTCAGCTTCTCGTAGTCAAACGAGTGCATGCTGTAGATGCTCCCGTTATCTGAGTTAATGTAAACATAAGACGAGACAGAGACGTCCTGCACTTTAGAGTCCAGTATGGAGTAAGAGATCTTTGCGTTTTCACCAGAATCCAAATCAGATGCGGACACTGAGTGAAGTATAGATCCCGCTAATCCATTTTCTTTTAAATACACAGTATATGTGAGTTGCGTAAAAACAGGTGGATTGTCATTTACATCCGTAATATTGACGTTTATTGTCTTTTTACTGCTCATTGGTGGTGAACCTAAGTCAGTGGCAGTAATCTCAACTTCATACTCTGAGAATTTTTCTCTGTCTAAAGGACCATTTGTAATCAACGCATAGTTATCAGAAAATGACGCTTTTAGCTTAAAGGGAACATTTTTGTTAAGCTGTAGTATTACTTTACCATTATCTCCAGAGTCAACATCTCTTGCGCTAATTAAAGCCACTACTGTACCACTGGGTGAATTCTCAGGCACAGAGTTTGGTTGAGAGGTCAGAAATATGTTTGGAGGATTGTCGTTAACGTCTAACACTTCAACATGGACAGTGCAATGCCCCTCCATTCTCGGACTTCCTTTATCAGTAGCAGAAATGTCTATCTCATAATTAGAGTTGGTTTCAAAGTCTAAATTACCGATCAGGCTTATTTCCCCAGTTAATGGGTGTATATCAAAAACAGATCGGACGTTGTCTGGTGTGTGCGCACCAAAAGCAAATTCAACCTCTCCGTTAAGACCTTCATCAGCATCTTTAGCAGCCAGCGTAAGAACTGGCGCCCCTTTCAGCGCGTTTTCACCTATGGAAACTTTGTATATGCTTTTCTCAAATGCAGGAAAATTGTCGTTAATATCAAGGACATTTATCGTTATTTGACAGGTCCCAGACCTAACTGGATTTCCCCCATCTACGGCAGTGAGCGTCAAAGTATGTGTGGGTTTTTTCTCTCTGTCAATAGATTTAGACAGAGCTAACTCTGGGACTCTCTTTCCACCAGACACTTCTTTAATTTTCAAACTAAAGAACTCGTCTTTGCTCAGAGTATACGATCTCACCGAGTTAACGCCAACATCAAGATCTTGAGCTGTTTCTAGCGGAAAATGTGTCCCTGCCGCTGCCGACTCAGCTATTTGCAATATTTTTTCTGTCGAGGGAAACGTGGGGGAATTATCATTCACGTCTTGTATTTCCACTTCTACTCGGTACAGCTGTAAAGGTTTATCAATAACAATTTGCAGAGTTAAAACACAGCTGACGCTTTGTCCGCACAGAGCCTCTCTGTCTATTCTGTCATTCACCACCAGCTCGCCCTTCCCCGCATCCACGCTGAAATACTGCTCGCCAGCCTCAGAGGCGACCCGCAGCTTACGGTCAAAAATTTCAGATAATGACAAACCCAAATCCTTGGCGAGATTTCCAACCACAGAACCCGGTTTTAGTTCCTCTGGGATGCTGTAGCGAGTCTGTGCTTCTATTGTACTCCACAGGAGAAATAACTGATTCCACCAGAGCGCTTTCCATCTCCAGTCCCGGGATCCTTTTGTCTTTGTCATTCCGGATTCTCAAGAATTATTTTCCAGTGAAATAGTCAAGAATGCAAAGTATCAATGTCGTCCATGGCAGTAAAGAATCAATCAAACGAAACATTCCAAAATCACGACTAAAAAGCATGTGTATATTTTTTCTTTGCTTTAGCCGTGTTAGTAGCATTGCTCCGTTCCATCCATCTGCTTGCAGAGGTAGAGATTGTGACTGTGTGGCTGCATGGGGGAGGGACTAGATCTCTTTGTACAACTCTGCGTTTCATTGGTGCTCAACATCCATTTCTGCCATCCATTAAGGGAGTGAGCATTTCATATAAAGACACAGATGATCTGAAGAGAACTAAATTAAAGTAGAACTATTTTTTCCCCATAAAGTGAGACTGAAATTATCATTGCACGTAATAGTAATGACAAAAATATAGATATATAGAAAGTTGTGATTTACAAAAAAAGACAGATTTATAAATTATGTACCATATGGAATTAACTCTTAATACTATTATACTATATATTATACTACTTAATACTATTTCAAATTACAATCCTGTTTTCAGCAGCTTAGACCTCTCATCAGAAATCGTGTTCAAGTTGTCGCTGTTGAGTGTTGAGGTGCTGGAAAGCGACAACTTGAACTGAAAAAGTAAAATTGATACAACATAAAAAAACTGATACCAACAACCCTCCCGATCCCACTAAGGGACAAGGGTATAAGAAAATGGATGGATGGATAAAAAACAGATTAAGTGGAAAGAAGAACTCACAATTTGGAAGCTACCGTGCGAAAGCGAACTGAATGACATATCAAACAGCCCCGAGACGCAAGAGCAACGGCACAGATGAAAATAAACGTAAAAACAAGTCAGTTATAGCTTGTTTTCCTTCAGCATTTCAAAGAAAAATAAAATAGAATAAATACATAAGACAGTTGGTTTAATAAATAAAGATCGTTGTTCGCTTAGCTCACCTGCTGGCTCTCAAAGGTCCAGGTGCTGTCGGGTAACGACGCGTCCAGAACACTGATGACTTCTTTAAAGTCTGTGGTGCTGCTGGGTTTGATCAATGTGAAATCACTGTACTCTGACATCGGAGACATGCAGGACCTGAACGACTGACTCTGAGACATCATGTCTCCTCCCAGAACCTCCACGTATTTTATAGGTCCATCAGTGTTGAGCTGAATCTGCAGGTTTCTGTTGGGGTTCTTGTAATCATCACAGTCGCTCCTTCTCATGCAGCAGCTCCCGCTGCTTCTGCTGCCCTTGATGCATTTCACCGCCAGGATGAAAAAAGTCACCAGAGACAGCACGGACACTGAGGCCAGAGACAGAATCAAATAAAGGGTGATTCTGCCAGTTTTCTTACTGGGCTCGGACATTTTGTGTCGGAGGTCTAAAATGGGTTCGTGGAGACCGTCCTCCAGTAGGATGGACACCGTGGCGGTGGCGGACTGAACCGGTTGCCCGTTGTCCTTGATCTCGATCAGCAGCCTCTGAGAGGAGTCGTCCTGCTCGTACACAGCGCGTTTAGTCCTCACCTCTCCTGTGTACTGATTGACGGTGAACAGAGAGGCGTCTGTGGCCTCCGCCAGTCTATACGAGATCCAGGCATTATGGCCCGAGTCGGCGTCCACGGCCGTTACCTTGGTAACCAGGTGACCCGGTTTAGCGGAGCGGGGCATCCTCTGATGAGAGAGGGAGCCCAGGGCAGCGGAGGAGGGGTAAATAACAGCGGGGGTATTATCGTTCTGGTCCAGGATGAAAACATGGACAGTGGCGTTGCTGCTGAGAGAGGGAGAGCCCTGGTCCTTTGCCTGAACCTGAATCTGAAACACTTTCAGCTTCTCGTAGTCAAACGAGTGCATGCTGTAGATGCTCCCGTTATCTGAGTTAATGTAAACATACGACGAGACAGAGACGTCCTGCACTTTAGAGTCCAGTATGGAGTAAGAGATCTTAGCGTTTTCACCAGAATCCAGATCAGATGCTGATACTGAATAAAGTATAGATCCTGGGACTCCGTTCTCTTTCAGATACACGTTATAAAAAGACTGGGTAAAAACAGGTGGGTTGTCATTCACATCATTGATGGTTACTCGCATAACTTTTTTACTAGAAAGTGGAGGAGAACCCGAATCACTGGCTGTTATTTCGATATTATACTCTGAGAATCTTTCTCTATCCAAAGGGCCGTTTGTAACCAGCGCATAATTATTAGAAAACGAAGGTTTAAGAGCAAAAGGAGAGCCTTTATTTAACTGCAGCGTAACTTTACTATTATTACCGGAGTCAGCATCACGTGCATTAAGCAAAGCAACTACTGTACCGCTTGGCGCGTCTTCCCGCACAGGCTGAGGTTCAGAGGTGAGAACAATTTCTGGTATGTTGTCATTAATGTCTAAAACATCTATCTGTAAATGACAGTAACTTTCCATTTCAGGAACTCCTTTGTCTTTCGCAGATATTTCTATTTTATATGAGGTGTCCTTCTCATAATCCAAATGTCCTTTCAAATATATTTCTCCTGTTGATGGTCTAATTTCAAATATGGATAAGACGGACTCTGGGGTCCTCGAACCAAATGAAAATTCAATTTCTCCATTAGATCCCTCATCTGCGTCCGTAGCAGTAATTTTAATTATAGCTATATCTTTGACAGTACTCTCCTCCAAAGAGACTGTGTAGGTATTTTTTTCAAACACAGGGAAATTGTCATTAATATCAAGCACAGTAATTACAATTTCTGAGGTACCGGAAAGGGCTGGATTTCCCCCATCTACTGCTGTCAATTTTAGATCATGAACTGCTTTTTTCTCCCGATCAAGAGTCTTTTCTAACACCAACTCAGGAACGGCTCTGCCACCATTAACATCTTTCATTTTTAGTGTGAAGCATTCGTTTTTTGTCAAAGTGTAAGACTTGACAGAATTAACCCCTACGTCTAAATCCTCCGCGGTTTCCAAAAGAAAGCGAGTTCCTACTGCTGCCGATTCTGCAATTTTCAAAGACAACTCTTTTGCTTGAAACACGGGAGAATTATCATTAATATCTTTAATTTCTACCTCCAGTCGGTGTAAATGTAAGGGGTTTTCAATAACAAGCTGCAAAGGTAACACACAGCTAGCGCTTTGTCCACATAAAGCCTCTCTGTCTATTCGGTCATTCACCACCAGCTCGCCCTTCCCCGCATCCACGCTGAAATGCTGCTCGCCAGACTCAGAGGCGACCCGCAGTTTACGGTCAAAAATCTCAGATAATGACAAACCCAAATCTTTGGCGAGATTCCCGACCACAGAACCCCGTTTTAGTTCCTCTGGAATGCCGTAACGCGTTTGAGCTTCTATTGTAGTCCATAGGAGAAAGAAACGCTGCCACCAAAATGCTTTCCATCTCCAGCCTCGGTATCCTATTGTCTTTGTCATCCCGGATTCTCAAGAATTATTTTCCAGTGAGGTAATCAAAATGCGGTCTGTGTCATTCATGGTAGTAAACGATTAATCCAATGCAAGATTCCAAAGTTAAGGTTAATAAATATTTCCATCTCATGTGTTTCCTTTAGCTCTATTAGTAACATCGCTCCGTTTCATCCATCTGCTTGCTCTAGGAGAGATTGTGACTGTGTGTCTGGATGGGGGAGGGACTAGATCTCTTTGTACAGCTTTGCGTTTCATTGGTGCTCACTATACACTTCTATCGTCCAGTACGAGAAGTGGTGGGGATTTAATTTAAAGATGTGTGTGTGGTGAAAAGCTCAGCATCATTGCAACGGAGAAAGGAGAAACGAATCTCTCCCGAACTCATGGATAAAGAAAGAGCATGGCTGATTTTAAAATATGATGACAAAAAAAATTATAATAATAAAAAATGCAATATAGATTCTGTGCTTTACATCAATTTGACACAAACTGTGAATCACAGTTTTACTAGCAAATACATTTTCAGCAGTTTGTGTCTCGTGTCAGAAATAATGCAGTTGTCGCTGTTCAGTTTGTGGTGCTGAAAAGTCATGTCTTTCATGAAACTGTAAAGGAAAGTTTTAATCTTACCAGAATATTTCGAGCTGAAAACAAAAATCATATACGGGATATGGCTTCAAGAAAATCAGCTAATTAGCACATCAACTTGCCACAAAATACAACAATTGACATAAAAAAGTCAACAAGTAAACCGCGAAAGAATCGCTTTCACTCCGCAATGTAAATTATATAAAGAACATATCAGTATTAAGCCATTGATTTTTGTATAAAGATTGCTGTTCGCTTAGCTCACCTGCTGGCTCTCAAAGGTCCAGGTGCTGTCGGGTAACGACGCGTCCAGAACACTGATGACTTCTTTAAAGTCTGTGGTGCTGCTGGGTTTGATCAATGTGAAATCACTGTACTCTGACATCGGAGACATGCAGGACCTGAACGACTGACTCTGAGACATCATGTCTCCTCCCAGGACCTCCACGTATTTTATAGGTCCATCAGTGTTGAGCTGAATCTGCAGGTTTCTGTTGGGGTTCTTGTAATCATCACAGTCGCTCCTTCTCATGCAGCAGCTCCCGCTGCTTCTGCTGCCCCTGATGCATTTCACCGCCAGGATGAAAAAAGTCACCAGAGACAGCACGGACACTGAGGCCAGAGACAGAATCAAATAAAGGGTGATTCTGCCGGTTTTCTTACTGGGCTCGGACATTTTGTGTCGAAGGTCTAAAATGGGTTCGTGGAGACCGTCCTCCAGTAGGATGGACACCGTGGCGGTGGCGGACTGAACCGGTTGCCCGTCGTCCTTGATCTCTATCAGCAGCCTCTGAGAGGAGTCGTCCTGCTCGTACACAGCGCGTTTAGTCCTCACCTCTCCTGTGTACTGATTGACGGTGAAAAGAGAGGCATCTGTGGCCTCCGCCAGTCTGTACGAGATCCAGGCATTATGGCCCGAGTCAGCGTCCACAGCCGTTACCTTGGTAACCAGGTGACCCGGTTTTGCGGAGCGGGGCATCCTCTGATGAGAGAGGGAGCCCAGGGCAGCGGAGGAGGGGTAAATAACAGCGGGGGTGTTATCGTTCTGGTCCAGGATGAAAACATGGACAGTGGCGTTGCTGCTGAGAGAGGGAGAGCCCTGGTCCTTTGCCTGAACCTGAATCTGAAACACTTTCAGCTTCTCGTAGTCAAACGAGTGCATGCTGTAGATGCTCCCGTTATCTGAGTTAATGTAAACATACGACGAGACAGAGACGTCCTGCACTTTAGAGTCTAGTATGGAGTAAGAGATCTTAGCGTTTTCACCAGAATCCAGATCAGATGCTAATACAGAGTAAAGTATTGAACCAGGTACTCCGTTCTCCTTTAAGTACACATTATAGGAGGGCTGACTGAAAGCTGGAGGATTGTCATTCACATCAGTGATTGCTACTCGCATAACTTTTTTACTAGAAAGTGGAGGAGAACCCGAATCACTGGCTGTTATCTCGATATTATACTCTGAGAACTTTTCTCTATCCAAAGGGCCGCTAGTAACCAGCGCATAATTATTAGAAAACGAAGGTTTAAGAGCAAAAGGAGAGCCTTTATTTAACTGCAGCGTAACTTTACTATTATTACCAGAGTCAGCATCACGTGCATTAAGCAAAGCAACCACTGTACCGCTTGGCGCGTCTTCCCGCACAGGCTGAGGTTCAGAGGTGAGAACAATTTCTGGTATATTGTCATTAATATCTAAAACATCAATCTGAAGGCGACAGTGACTCTCCATTTCAGGGACTCCTTTGTCTTTCGCAGATATTTCAATTTTATAGGAGGTGGATTTTTCATAATCCAAATTTCCCGTTAAATAAATATCTCCAGTTAATGATTTTATTTCAAAAATGGATAACACGGACTCTGGTGTCCTAGGACCGAAAAAGAACTCTATTTCTCCGTTCGGTCCCTCATCAGCGTCAGTCGCAGTAATTTTAATCACAGATGTACCCTTTTCAGTATTTTCTGGTAAAGAAATTTTATACGTATTTTTTTCAAACACAGGAAAATTATCATTAATATCAAGCACATTAATTACAATTTGCGCTGTACCGGAAAGGGCCGGATTTCCCCCATCAATTGCAGTCAGTTTTAGTTCATGAACAGCTTTCTTCTCTCGATCAAGAGTTTTTTCCAGTACTAGTTCGGGGACTGCTCTGCCATCATCCACCTCCTTCATTTTTAGCGCAAAACAATCGTTTCTTGATAAACTGTATGTTTTTACTGAGTTACTTCCAACATCTCGATCCTCTGCATTCTCCAATGCAAAGCGAGTTCCCACTGCTGCTGATTCTGCGATTTTTATAGACAATTGTTTTGCTTGAAACATTGGAGAATTATCATTAATATCTTTAATTTCTACATCAAGTCGGTGTAAATGTAAGGGGTTTTCAATAACAATTTGTAAAGGTAAAACACAGCTGACACTTTGTCCACACAGAGCCTCTCTGTCTATTCTGTCATTCACCACCAGCTCGCCCTTCCCCGCATCCACGCTGAAATACTGCTCGCCAGCCTCTGAGGCGACTCGCACCTTACGGTCAAAAATCTCAGATAATGACAAACCCAAATCTTTGGCGAGATTTCCAACCACCGAGCCTTGTTTTAGTTCCTCTGGGATGCTGTAGCGAGTCTGGGCTTCAATTGTACTCCACAGGATAAAGAGCTGATACCACCAGAGCGCCTGCCATCTCCAGTCTCGGTATCCCATTTTCTTTGTCATCCCGGATCCGTTAGCTCATAATATTTCCCATCATGAAAATGGTGGCACTTGTCCAGTTCCAGGAAGAATCAAACAAAATCTGAATCAATCCGAAACCATGTTCATTCATGACTTCAGCTGAAAATCAATAATTTTATTCTAAGGTCCGAGCTATAAGCGTCTCACACTGCTATCCAACTCATTGCATTATGAACGTTTTGTGATGCTGAAGCTGCTGGAGGAGGGGGTAGATCTCTTTGTACTTTCCTTGCCTGCGGTTGGAGCACAGCATGCTTCCCCGTCATCCAACGGGAAGCGCTCTGAGCAGAGCTTTTAAAGATACAGCCGTGCTTATGAAAGCAGCTCTGCGCGGTGCTGTAGAGATTGAACTTTTAACACATTTACCAGTCCGCTGACTTTAATTGTGCTACTGGAACTTTAACTTTCTAATGGATTAAAAATAACAATAAATAAATAAATAAATAAATAAATAAATAAATAAATAAATAAATAAATAAATAAATAAATAAATAAATAAATAAATAAAATAACAAGCATCAAAAATATTTTGCTGGTAAGAATATTTTATTTCACGAATAGAATATTTGTGAACATGTTAGACTAACATATTATCCTGTTTGACAAAATATGTTTTTACAAACGAACCGAACTGAGAACTGTCTTCCACATCATACTGCAAAAAAGTAAATTGAAGCATACACAACTGGCTACAAAAACTAGCAACCAAGAATGACCGCCATTCATTTCTTTAGCTAAATTATTCCACTAATGTGATAATGCAATGATTTGAGCTCACCTGCTGGCTCTCAAAGGTCCAGGTGCTGTCGGGTAACGACGCGTCCAGAACACTGATGACTTCTTTAAAGTCTGTGGTGCTGCTGGGTTTGATCAATGTGAAATCACTGTACTCTGACATCGGAGACATGCAGGACCTGAACGACTGACTCTGAGACATCATGTCTCCTCCCAGGACCTCCACGTATTTTATAGGTCCATCAGTGTTGAGCTGAATCTGCAGGTTTCTGTTGGGGTTCTTGTAATCATCACAGTCGCTCCTTCTCATGCAGCAGCTCCCGCTGCTTCTGCTGCCCCTGATACATTTCACCGCCAGGATGAAAAAAGTCACCAGAGACAGCACGGACACTGAGGCCAGAGACAGAATCAAATAAAGGGTGATTCTGCCGGTTTTCTTACTGGGCTCGGACATTTTGTGTCGGAGGTCTAAAATGGGTTCGTGGAGACCGTCCTCCAGTAGGATGGACACCGTGGCGGTGGCGGACTGAACCGGTTGCCCGTCGTCCTTGATCTCGATCAGCAGCCTCTGAGAGGAGTCGTCCTGCTCGTACACAGCGCGTTTAGTCCTCACCTCTCCTGTGTACTGATTGACGGTGAACAGAGAGGCGTCTGTGGCCTCCGCCAGTCTATACGAGATCCAGGCATTATGGCCCGAGTCGGCGTCCACGGCCGTTACCTTGGTAACCAGGTGACCCGGTTTAGCGGAGCGGGGCATCCTCTGATGAGAGAGGGAGCCCAGGGCAGCGGAGGAGGGATAAATAACAGCGGGGGTATTATCGTTCTGGTCCAGGATGAAAACATGGACAGTGGCGTTGCTGCTGAGAGAGGGAGAGCCCTGGTCCTTTGCCTGAACCTGAATCTGAAACACTTTCAGCTTCTCGTAGTCAAACGAGTGCATGCTGTAGATGCTCCCGTTATCTGAGTTAATGTAAACATAAGACGAGACAGAGACGTCCTGCACTTTAGAGTCCAGTATGGAGTAAGAGATCTTTGCGTTTTCACCAGAATCCAGATCAGACGCTGATACTGAATAAAGTATCGAACCTGGAACCATATTTTCTTTTAGATACACGTTATATGAAGGCTGACTGAAGAGAGGTGGATTGTCATTTATATCTGTGATACTAACGGGGATAATCCTGGTGCTGGAGAGAGGAGGAGATCCTCCATCCGTAGCTGTTATTTCGATGTTAAACTCTGGGACCGTCTCTCTGTCTAAAGGGCCGTTTGTAATCATAGCGTAATTATTAGAAAAGGAAGGTTTTAGACTAAAGGGTGAACCTTTTGGAATCTGAAGTTTAACTTTACTGTTATCACCCGAATCAAGATCACGTACGCTGAGTAAAGCCACCACTGTTCCGCTGTTCGAGTCTTCTGGCACTGATGTGGATTTAGAAGTGAGAAGAATGTCGGGAGCGTTATCGTTTACGTCTAATACATCCACCTGCACAGTGCAGTGTCCTTCCATCTTAGGCAAACCTTTGTCTTTTGCGCTAATATCTATTCGATATGATGCCTTAGCTTCGAAGTCTAATGACTGTTTTAAATATATGTCTCCAGTTACAGCATCTATGTGAAATAAGGACAGAACTGATGGGGGTGTGTGTACGCCAAAAGAGTATTCAATTTCTCCATTTATACCTTCATCTATGTCTGATGCTTTGGTAGAAATGACAAATGAACCGTTTGCACTGTTTTCTTGAACAGCAATCTTATAAAAACTTTGTTCAAACTGTGGAACATTGTCATTAATATCAAGTACGTGTATGGTTATCTTTGAAATCCCGGTCTTAACGGGATTCCCTCCGTCCATAGCAGTGAGAACTAAGCTATGTGTCGCCTTTTTCTCCCGGTCTAATGATTTATTTAATACTAGCTCTGGAATTTTTTTTCCATTTTCAATTTCCTTAACTTTTATCGAAAAGCATTCATCTTTGCTTAGCGTGTACGTTTTTAATCCGTTATTCCCAACATCCGGGTCCTCCGCCATCTCCAAGGGAAAATGAACACCTACAACGGTGGACTCAGCAATTTCGATTACATGATTGCTTTTGAGAAAAGTAGGAGCATTGTCATTTACGTCTCTTATTTCCACTTCTATCCTGTGCAGCTGCAGCGGGTTTTCTACCACAACCTGCAGAGGTAACACACAGGTGGCGCTTTGTCCACACAGAGCCTCTCTGTCTATTCTGTCATTCACCACCAGCTCGCCCTTCCCCGCATCCACGCTGAAATACTGCTTACCAGCCTCAGAGGCGACCCGCAGTTTACGCTCAAAAATGTCTGATAATCCCAAGCCGAGATCTTTGGCAATATTACCAACCAGAGAGCCTCGTTCCAGCTCCTCTGGGATGTTGTAACGAGTCTGTCCGTGTATTATATTCCACAATAGCAAAAAATTATGCCACCAAAGCGCCTGCCATCTCCACTCCTGGTGTCCCATTCTCTTTGTCATCCTCGCTCCGTTAAAGCACGTTACGTCCCATCGATACTTATAAAATAAGCGGACAGATGCTGAAATCCGTTAATGGCGACACAGGCAAACTCCAGGGAAATCCAAATAATAAACCCATCGTAAGGTGCAAAGTAAAGATGACTTTTTCAGTTTTACTGTTAAAGTGCAAGCTCGTCTCCGTTCATACTCAGAGCAGTGCACTGGCTCCAGTGCTGAGAATGGATGGGGGAGGGAGTAGATCTCTTTGTACAAAGCATGATGCTATTGGCACAGTGCATTTACTACGACATCCAATAAGATCAGAAGAGATGCGAATAGACAGAACAAAGCAATTTAAAATTATAAGATGTCCGTGTAACACAAATAAACCATTTGAAAGATGAAATAGATTTAAAACTAAATTTTTAAGGTTTTTATTTTTACTTTGTCGTCAAATCCTGTGGTTTATTTCAAACCACACATAATTCATAGGATATATTTTTAAGTGGCAGAAAATACAGCAATTTAAAATTATTATTTCTCAGCACATAAAGATCTTTTCAAAGGAACCTTACGAAATATTGTTTTTAGATACTTCCATTGTGTTTCTGTTTCAGTCATCCTGTGAAATCTCACGGACAGAAAGAAAAGGTATTATATGCGATGAATAGCTGCACTATCATTATAAAATGCAAAACCAATTAACTTAAGACAAATATTGCGGGCTAAAAAAATAGAATAATCTGCATTGTTACGTCATTATTTATGTTCAAACTAATTTCATAATTTAAAGCGAAAAAATAGAATGTATATTTCTTTATTCATATTTTTAAAACAAATTTATAGGAGTCAAACAGCAAAAAAAAGAGAAAAAACAGCACTAAAACAATCTTGAATATGACATGGTCGTGTATTTTTGTTATCTTTTAGCTCACCTGCTGGCTCTCAAAGGTCCAGGTGCTGTCGGGTAACGACGCGTCCAGAACACTGATGACTTCTTTAAAGTCTGTGGTGCTACTGGGTTTGATCAATGTGAAATCACTGTACTCTGACATCGGAGACATGCAGGACCTGAACGACTGACTCTGAGACATCATGTCTCCTCCCAGGACTTCCACGTATTTTATAGGTCCATCAGTGTTGAGCTGAATCTGCAGGTTTCTGTTGGGGTTCTTGTAATCATCACAGTCGCTCCTTCTCATGCAGCAGCTCCCGCTGCTTCTGCTGCCCCTGATACATTTCACCGCCAGGATGAAAAAAGTCACCAGAGACAGCACGGACACTGAGGCCAGAGACAGAATCAAATAAAGGGTGATTCTTCCGGTTTTCTTACTGGGCTCGGACATTTTGTGTCGGAGGTCTAAAATGGGTTCATGGAGACCGTCCTCCAGTAGGATGGACACCGTGGCGGTGGCGGACTGAACCGGTTGCCCGTCGTCCTTGATCTCGATCAGCAGCCTCTGAGAGGAGTCGTCCTGCTCGTACACAGCGCGTTTAGTCCTCACCTCTCCTGTGTACTGATTGACGGTGAACAGAGAGGCGTCTGTGGCCTCCGCAAGTCTGTACGAGATCCAGGCATTATGGCCCGAGTCAGCGTCCACGGCCGTTACCTTGGTAACCAGGTGACCCGGTTTAGCGGAGCGGGGCATCCTCTGATGAGAGAGGGAGCCCAGGGCAGCGGAGGAGGGGTAAATAACAGCGGGGGTATTATCGTTCTGGTCCAGGATGAAAACATGGACAGTGGTGTTGCTGCTGAGAGAGGGAGAGCCCTGGTCCTTTGCCTGAACCTGAATCTGAAACACTTTCAACTTCTCGTAGTCAAACGAGTGCATGCTGTATATGCTCCCGTTGTCTGAGTTAATGTAAACATAAGATGAGACAGAGACGTCCTGCACTTTAGAGTCCAGTATGGAGTAAGAGATCTTTGCGTTTTCACCAGAATCCAGATCAGTCGCTGATACCGAGTGAAGTATAGATCCCGGTAATCTATTCTCTTTTACATACACATTATAGGAGGGCTGATTAAAAATAGGTGGGTTGTCATTTACATCAGTGACGCTGACATGAATGGTTTTCTTGCTGGACAGTGGATTGGAGCCCATATCTGTGGCTGTTATCTCAATACTATATTCAGAATCTTTTTCTCGATCTAAAACACCATTTGTAACTAGTGCGTAGTTTTGTGAAAACGAGGGCTTCAGCGCAAAGTTACTGTTTTTAGGGAGCTGTAATTGTACTTTTCCGTTATCACCGGAGTCATTGTCCCGAGCGCTGATCAGAGCGACTACAGTGCCGTTAGGCGAGTCTTCGCTCACAGGCTTTGGTCGAGACGTTAGTATTATTTCTGGAGCATTATCATTGACATCTAAAACTTCAACATGAACAATGCAATGTCCCTCCATTCTTGGGCTCCCTTTATCTTTTGCGCTGATGTCCAATTCATAATTAGCATCATTTTCAAAATCTAGTTTTCCTTTAAGGAATATTTTTCCTGATGTGAGATCGATGGAAAAAACAGAGAGCACAATCTCTGATGTGTGAGCGCCAAATGAATATTCTATCTCTCCATTTTGATTCTCATCGGAGTCTGTTGCTTTTGTCTGTACTATTAATGCACCTTCCGCAGCATTTTCTGCAACGGATACTTTATACAAGGTTTTTTCAAAAGCAGGAATATTATCGTTTATGTCAAGAACTTTAATGGTTATCTGCGCTGTCCCTGATCTTACCGGGTTACCTCCGTCTAGAGCTGTCAAAAGAAGCTTGTGAACAGCTTTTTTTTCTCTGTCTATCAGTTTTGACAGAATTAATTCAGGGACTTTTCTTCCTCCAGCGACCTCCTTAAGTCTTATACTAAAGCACTCGTCTTTACTCAGAGTATATGACTTCAGTGAATTAATGCCAACGTCTAAATCTACGGCACTTTCTAGCGGAAAATGAGCTCCGATAACTGTGGATTCCGAAATGTTCAATAACACGTCACTTGACGGGAATCTGGGGGAATTATCATTGATATCTTGAATTTGAATTTCTACTCGAAACAGCTGCAGTGGGTCTTCAATGACGACCTGCAGAGGCAACACACAGCTGGCGCTCTGTCCACATAAAGCCTCTCTGTCTATTCTGTCATTCACTACCAGCTCACCCTTCCCAGCGTCTACGGTAAAATATTGCTTACCAGCCTCGGAGGCGACGGTTAATTTGCGATCAAAAATCTCAGCTAACGACAGACCCAGATCTTTTGCAAGATTTCCGACCACAGAACCCCGTTTCAGCTCCTCCTGGATATTGTAACGAGTCTGTCCGTCTGTTGTACTCCACAAGATAAAGAAATACTGCCACCAAAGCACCAGCCATCTCCAGTCTCGGTATCCATTTCTCTTTGTCATCCTTGGTTCGCTATAACATATCCATTCCAGTCGATGTTGTGTTCAGAAGCAATGTTAGATCAATCATCTCACCTATCATTCTCTACTGATATTTGATTACAAGTTAATGTGTATGAATTTAAGCCAAAACATAAAATCTTCATATTGCAAAAATAAATCTCGTCCCCTTCTCTCCTCTGGCACTCTGCGTTGTGAGTGTAGGACCACAGAAGCTGGAAGGGGGGAGGGACTAGATTGCTTTGTACAGTTATGAATCCTATTGGTTGAGCGCCTCGAAACCAATAATCCAATAGGAAGGAATCTAATCCACACTCTGCGCCACAGTGTCGAGAGTATAATGCTCATATGATGTTTTTTGACTAATATGACTTGTCAAACGTCATTGAATAAAAATAAAATTGGGGAAATATAGAAAAAAGATAGATAGAAAGAAAGAACAAAAATAGAAAGAAGCTGAGAAAAATAGGGAAACACTTAATTTCATTACAATGAATAACAGACCACAGAATCTCTACAGACACGGTATTTTTATGCATGTGTCTCATTAAAGCAAAAGCTTTTCAGTTTTGACTAAAATAGAACGATTAACAGTTGATAAAACATTCATTCATTCAAACATTTCATATTTTTTTGACACACCCTGGCCAACGTTGAATTAGCTCACCTGCTGGCTCTCAAAGGTCCAGGTGCTGTCGGGTAACGACGCGTCCAGAACACTGATGACTTCTTTAAAGTCTGTGGTGCTGCTGGGTTTGATCAATGTGAAATCACTGTACTCTGACATCGGAGACATGCAGGACCTGAACGACTGACTCTGAGACATCATGTCTCCTCCCAGGACCTCCACGTATTTTATAGGTCCATCAGTGTTGAGCTGAATCTGCAGGTTTCTGTTGGGGTTCTTGTAATCATCACAGTCGCTCCTTCTCATGCAGCAGCTCCCGCTGCTTCTGCTGCCCTTGATGCATTTCACCGCCAGGATGAGAAAAGTCACCAGAGACAGCACGGACACTGAGGCCAGAGACAGAATCAAATAAAGGGTGATTCTGCCAGTTTTCTTACTGGGCTCGGACATTTTGTGTCGGAGGTCTAAAATGGGTTCATGGAGACCGTCCTCCAGTAGGATGGACACCGTGGCGGTGGCGGACTGAACCGGTTGCCCGTCGTCCTTGATCTCGATCAGCAGCCTCTGAGAGGAGTCGTCCTGCTCGTACACAGCGCGTTTAGTCCTCACCTCTCCTGTGTACTGATTGACGGTGAACAGAGAGGCGTCTGTGGCCTCCGCCAGTCTGTACGAGATCCAGGCATTATGGCCCGAGTCAGCGTCCACGGCCGTTACTTTGGTAACCAGGTGACCCGGTTTAGCGGAGCGGGGCATCCTCTGATGAGAGAGGGAGCCCAGGGCAGCGGAGGAGGGGTAAATAACAGCGGGGGTATTATCGTTCTGGTCCAGGATGAAAACATGGACAGTGGCGTTGCTGCTGAGAGAGGGAGAGCCCTGGTCCTTTGCCTGAACCTGAATCTGAAACACTTTCAGCTTCTCGTAGTCAAACGAGTGCATGCTGTAGATGCTCCCGTTATCTGAGTTAATGTAAACATAAGACGAGACAGAGACGTCCTGCACTTTAGAGTCTAGTATGGAGTAAGAGATTTTAGCGTTTTCACCAGAATCCAGATCAGACGCTGATACTGAGCACAACATTAATCCTGGAGCATTGTTTTCTTTAACATAAACTACATACGAACTTTGAGCGAAAACTGGTGGATTGTCATTTACATCTAAAATTTGAACTATTATTGTTTTTTCACTTGTTAATCGCGGTTTTCCAGAATCAGAGGCGGTTATCTTAACACTATACTGGCTGTTTGTTTCACGGTCTAGTGGAGCCTTAGTGACTAATGAAAAATGTTTTGAGATCGATGGGTTTAATTTAAACTGTGATTTGGGTGACAACGTTAATGTCACTTTCCCATTGTCACCTGAGTCTGCGTCTCTTGTGCTAATGATTGCAATGACTGTTCCAATTGCAGAGTCTTCGGGAACGGGTGTTGTTAAAGAGGTAACAACTATTTCTGGATTATTGTCATTGACGTCATTTATTTTGATTTCCACTCCACAATGCCCGTCCATTTCAGGATTTCCTTTGTCTTTTGCAGTTATATCGAATCTGTGTAAAGAATCTGATTCATGGTCTAAAACCCCTTTAACAGTAATAAGCCCAGTGGACGGATTGATGTCAAATAAGGATAGAATTGTATCTGAAGTTTGCTCCGCAAACACATATTCTATTTCTCCATTCAGTCCTTCATCTGCATCCGAAGCTTTCACCTGCAGGATTTCGGTTCCAATCGCAGACCTTTCGCTGACATTAGCTTCATATACTTGCTTTTCAAATTGCGGTGCATTATCATTGTTATCGAGCACTATAACTGTAATTTCTGATGTCCCTGAACGCACCGGATCTCCTCCATCCACAGCTGTGAGAATGAGGTTGTGTACAGCCTGCGTCTCTCGATCTAGAGCTTTTTCAAGCACCAGTTCAGGAATTTTTCTCCCATCTTTAAGACTTTTAACTGTCAATTTAAAATGCTCATTTTTGCTAATGAGATACGTGCGCACAGAATTAGCACCGACGTCAGGATCAGTGGCACTCTCTAAAGGAAACCGCGCACCTGGATTTACCAACTCTGCTATTTTCACCACTTTCTCTTTAGTAAGAAAACTAGGGGAATGATCGTTCGTATCCTGTATTTCAATTTCAACCCTGTGCACCTGCAGCGGGTTATCTATAACCAGTTCCAACGGCAGCAGACAGGACGGTCTTTGTCCACACAGTTCCTCCCTGTCTATTCTGTCGGTCACCAACAGCTCTCCCTTTCCCAAGTCTACATTAAAATACTGCTTACCAGCCTCCGAGGTTATCCGCATTTTACGCCGAAACAGTTCAGGTACGAGCAAACCCAAATCTTTGGCTATATTTCCCACCACGGATCCCTGTTTCAGCTCCTCGGGAATGCTGTAGCGAGTCTGTGCGTCTATTGTACTCCACAAGATAAAGAAATTATGCCACCACAAAAGCACCTGCCATGTTGACAATTTGTTCCACATTATTCCACGTCCCGTACACTCCATATCGTTTCAACCCCAGTCCCAGCCTCTGAACTGAAGATACCGTTTGTAATCCAACGCAGACGAGGCTTGGAAATTAGCAGTAAAATTCATGCTTCGTGCCTGCATCCGTCTCTTCTTGTGCAGGACATGGTAGCGCTTCTGAGCTGACGCTGCTCACTGAGATAGAGTAGATCTCTTTGTACAGCTCTCACTATCATTGGTGCACAGAGCAGAGGGATTTCCACCAATCTCGTCCACGAAAATGTGACGTATTAACACAGATTAAAAAAACAACAACCCGTATTTAATTAATTTATTAGATGGAATAAAGAAATATTTATTCAACAGTTTCTGTATCACTTACATCTCTTTTGTAATATTTATGTACTATGAATATATGCGCACAAGAATGTATTTCACTATTATTAAAACTTCAAGAGAGTAGCTGCACAGATACAGTGATATGCGTACAGTTGCTCAGTTGCATTATTAATAGACATCGCTTTCACTAATCAATCTGTCTTTTTTATTCTGTTCACCTGCCAGCTTGCACATGCATCTGTGAAAGGCAAGGCTCTTTGTTGCCTTCCCGTGGTGACACAAAGTCAGTGCAGCCTTCATGCGCCATGACGTCCTCGCAGCTCTCTGCACAGCTTAGCCAAAAAAAAAAAAAAAAGATCTCTGGCAGCGACTTACGTAAAACACCCGTATGGAGGTTTGTAGAGCAAATGAAAAGGGCGGGGTAGAGCACACGATGCAGAAAGGGACTCACTGCGGCTCTCTTTTTCTTTCTCTCTCTTTCTCTCCCACACATACACAGAGACATGGAGGCTGTTTAATCTGTTCTATATAAAAAAACATATTCCAGGAGCGAAGCCCCTATATTAATCAATAAATACAAAAGAAGCAGATTGTTCAATTTCGGAATAGATGAAAAAAAAAAGAAAAAAAAAAAGGTCAGAATAATATTTTGCTGTTTGTTCTGTTGTGTAGAAAGAGCAGAGCAGCACAGACGGAGACGTGGAGAGTCGAGTGTGAGAGGAAAAGAGACGGAGGGAGGGGTGAGCCGGAGAGTATTTCAGCACCACCGGCTGTGCGGACAGCGCCACACAGGCGGAGAAGTGATGCAGCTGCAAGATGCTGTAGACTTAAGACTTAACAGCCCTCAAAGTCTGTCTCTGCAGGGAGGCAGAACAACAACACAACTCACCTATCACAGCTTCTTCTTTCCTTTCCTTTCCTTTCCTTTCCTTTCCTTTCCTTTCCTTTCCTTTCCTTTCCTTTCCTTTCCTTTCCTTTCCTTTCCTTTCCTTTCCTTTCCTTTCCTTTCCTTTCCTTTCCTTTCCTTTCCTTTCCTTTCCTTTCCTTTCCTTTCCTTTCCTTTCCTTTCCTTTCCTTTCCTTTCCTTTCCTTTCCTTTCCTTTCCTTTCCTTTCCTTTCCTTTCCTTTCCTTTCCTTTTCTCTTCTCTTCTCTTTTCTTCTCTTCTATTATTTTTTTCATTTCTTTCCTTTTTTTGCAGTAGACGACGGCAAAACCGGAAGTTTATTTGTTTATTTATTTACACTTACACACATACAGAAGTTTAATTTAAAAAATAGCTATTAACATGCTTGTAAATGTAGTTTCTGAGCTCAAACAGAAATAATAAGCATACAGCGTTATATTTTTAAAGCTTGTTCATTGTAAAAAAAATAATGTTCCGATATGGACTAACATGTTTGAACATTCCCATGACAAGTTTGGATGCCTAGTACAATTCAGCAGCCCTGTACTGAAACCTGAAAACAACATCTTCTCAGTGGATTTAGAAAGGTGAAAATAAAAAAGGTAGAAAAAAACTACAAGGAATTATTTGTTAAGGTTCTTAATTTATCTTTATTTTCCTGTTATGGAGATTATTTATTTAGTTTAGCAAAACTATTTTCCACTGTTTTCCCTGAAAGTTTTTTTTCCAATCATTTAAAGTTTTTTTGTAACCAATTTCCAACATTGTTTGAAAAATTGTCAATACAATTTCCAACATGGTACTGACAATGTTGGCAATGGCACAATAAAATCCACAATAAAATATTAACTGAAATTAAAAAATAAAAAAAACTCTAAATTAATACCCCTCTCAAATAATCAACATAAAAATTTGACAAACTTAGAAGTTTTACTGTGGTTTCTTTTTAATAACGTTTTTACTGCTGATGAACGTGTGCTTGTTATTAAGTGATCTTTGTGCTTTGAGGTGTAGGTATGTGTAAATAATTAGGTCAAAACAAGGTAAACAAATAAAGAACCAACACAAAACCATAGCAAGCCAACATAATGATGCAACACTATTTATTAAAGTACACTTACCTGGGCTCACAGAAGGAAAACAAAACATATTTACCTTGCTTCAAACATGACTGAGTCTAAGTTTCAGTTTTAGATCAAACTGAAACTTTGAGTTTCAGTTTGAAAACTCAAAGTTCACTGATGCACACGTTCATCAGTGAATGTGTGCATCAGTGAAGCGCACGTTCACTGATGAACGTGTGCTTGTTATATTGTTATTGTACAGGAAAGCATATTTATTGTTGTACTTTCCTTTTTACTTAGACAATATGCTTCACTTAGGGCATAATCTCTGGCACTTCAGTTGAACTCAAAGTGCCACAGAGTCTTTACTGCTAATACTTTTCTTAAACCACATAAGCCTATCAGTAAGCAAAGCTGTCTTACAGCACACAGCTCAGTTTGAAACTTTTTGACATCCTTAAATCTTGTGCATCTCCAGGTAACCTAACTATGTCTGATTTGTAGAATGAGTTACAAATATTCTTCAAAGCCTGCAGTGGCTCCACTGAAACTAGTTTAAGAGACCTTGTAGTTATTATGTTGTGCTGAGAGCAGCAAGACACACAATACATTTTACATCAGTGTTGCTTGCAGTACGTCAGTGACTACCTGCAATATTTAACAGTTTCAGTTGCCATGAGAAAGTTACTTCATTAAGACACAGTACTTTACAAAAGTCTTGAAACATTCTTTTATCTGGACATTCTGGAGGGCTTTTAATCCCATTTGAATTATTTGTATTCTACTAGAACCAGTTTTTAATGTATTTTCAGTCCAGTCCTTGAAAAATTTCACTGTAGTTTATTAGACCACTAAATTATGTGATCAATTACTCTAGTCCAAAAAATGTTCTAAATCTGAGTGTTCTCACAACATATGTGCTACATAACTTCTCAAAACTAGCAGTCTAGTCTTTGCACATTATTATTGTTCTATTACAAAAACACAGATGGTTCCCAAAGTGTGCTTCTTTTAGTCAACTCAACTGTAATAAAACACTAAAGACAGCAGATTGGCACACATGACGGGCTTCTTTAGGAGCAACTAAAGATAATTTGACATAGTTATGATAATCAGCTAAAAACAATGCATTCTTTAGATCCTGTGTCAGGGCTTTGCTGGATCATTTCCCTGTTTTATAAAGACACAATTGTCATAGACTATTTTAATGTGTTAATATATTCCATTTTCTAAACACACACTTCACAATATGATAGGCTACCTTGGTCACAGAAAAACCTTGACAATAATCAGTTCAATATAGTAACTAAATTGCAAAGATCAATTTCAATAGACTTTAAGAAAGCCTGGAGAAATACTGATGAAGATCCCTTTGAAAACTTTGAATCCATGGAATATGATAGAGGTGAAATCAAACTTTTGCAATGTCACATATATGTAACTTGTGTATGTCACTGGATGTGTACCTTCTGAATAAATCACACAAGTGGCTTTTGTCAGAGGGAATATTGGCTGTTTGAGCACAGCTATGAAACAGTTTGTGTTTTAACTTTGTTAGTGCAAGGTGAAAAGTTTGATTGGTTGCAGCTTTGTTGGATGTACTGTGACTTATATAGATAGAAACTATTTCTTACCTTATTAGATGAGTCAGGATTGGACACAAGTTGGGGAGGAAGCAGGACAACCACCACGGAGAAAGAAGGACATGAAAAAGAAAAAAAAGAGAAGAAAGGAAATCTGTTAGACTGGTGGTGGGCATACACAGTCTGTGGGGAAGGCATCATACTTACCATGAGGAGCATAGCAAATAAAGTTGCAAGTTGTTTGGTTTAAGAGAATACTAAATATGCTACTTTAAATATTTGTGCTGATGCTGTGTAGAAAATAACGAGTGCTGCTAAAAATACACTTGAAACATTTAGGTTTAAAGTAAAGGAGTCACAGAAATATATATATGTAAATAACTATAGAATGTGCTTATGGAATAGGTTTGGTATGTATTTTCAAATAATTATTAAAACTTACATTTATGTAAAAATGCAGTGATAAAGCCTACATGTGAGCTTATAGCCATAAGAAAATGTGTGTAAATGTTAGATTCATGGGGTTGAAAGAGACAGAGAGGAATGATAAACAAACAAACAAACAAAAACCAAACAGGAATCAGAAGAGTGATCCCTAGTAGTAGAATAGAGTTATACATTTGCTTAGAAGAGTAAGGAAAATAATATGTAAGTATAAAGCATAGAAGAACATGTTGTGTATAAATCAAAATGTATCCTTAGTATTTTGAAATATTTTCAACAGCTTTCTCTCTTTCTTTTATAAAAAAAACTTACACCAACCTTCTGGCAAATCAAATATGTACAAAGGTCAACCAATACCGTCTTTAAAAAAGCAACAATTATCAAAGTGAAACGAATACAAGAACCATATTACATGATCAACCTATGAATGTATCAAAAATGCTGCACTAATGCACAGAATCACTACCTTAATACCAACAGCAGAGGGCCTCAAGGCGATGGCCTGAGACAACTCTATGGCATATTAATGACATTATTGTCCTCCTGTTTGTCACAGCTGATGCAGGCATGGCTGCTTTTGTGATGTCAATTCTAAGCTTTTGGGACAAAAAAAGTACCATCTGTGTTAATAAGACTCTACTGTAATCTAATATAAAAATAAAAACAAAAACAAAATGGTACTGTTATGCAACTTTGAGACAAACAAAGAGATTTAATAATATATGGGTTGTAGTCATTACACATTATGAGGTTTAGGTCTTGACAACAGGACATCCTACAAAAATTGGAAAAATAAAATATCACCAGCAGCCATTATAACCTCCTTTCAAAGCTCTTTTTATCATCACACACCCAAGGTCTGAGAACACTGAAGCAAAACAGGGGTGATTCCTGGCCTCTCAGATTCAATGCGCACATGTACTTATCATTCTGTGTGGGCTGCATCTGCTGCTGACCCCCATAGATACAGAAAATGGTACAGTCTTGCCAGTGAGTCAGCTTGTTGCTATGGTACCACATCCCACCTCCCCTGCTTGCAATCTACCCTTCTCACTGCAAGCAACTGGGCTGGTAAAAAAAAAATAAAAACAACAACATGGAAATGAAATATGGCACCAGAGACAAGAAATGACATTTTCTGACAAATATATGTGTGTATCGGTTAAACCACAACATACATAATATCGAAATAGAGAACACGCTCAAATCTCATGATTAGATGTAAAAACACTACAAAGGACGCCAATTTTTTTTGTCAACACATCAGAAAGAAGCAATCAGAAGCCACAAATCTTTTTATAGACACGATAAAAACGTCCTACATTTACAGTTTTCCTCTCCATTTTTCTCTGTGTGCCTTTCTTTCTCTGCAGCAAAGTGGTGCAGCTGGAGAGGGGGAGGGGAGGGATGCAGAAAATGAGATCAGGAGGAAAGAGAAGCACTGTTGGAAACTAAGACAGGCAGATGAACAGTGGCTATCCAGTTCTGTCAAATTTAATGTGTTTAAAATAAACCATCTGATTAAATGATAATTTTATAAATAGCCAGTAAAGTCACTTGCTTGCATTGGTATAAAATGATAAGAGAATTAAATGTAAACAAGTCTATGGATTCTATCTATGTCTATGAAGTCTATCTTACTGGTGTCTTGCAAACTTTATTTGATATTATGAAGTTAGTATTTTATTTGAGCACAAAGGTGACTCTAAATCACGCTAATACATAAAGGTTGAAAACTAGGCAATGTTTTACATATTAAAAACATGCACTTCTTATGATTAAACATGTTGCAACTGATTAGTGGTGTTATCTTTCAAACTGAATTGTGTTTTTCACACTTTCTCATCTTGAACAGCAGGGAATTATGCCTTAAACATAATTTATAAGTTCCAGAGAAAATAAGTTCATCAAAGTTAGATTTTCCTCTTACTGTCATCTTATTCACTCATAACAGTTAATACGTGTGAAGCAGAAAAATCCAAAAAGAAAAACAGCACAGCAGAAGAAATACTAGAAAGAGAAGCAGAAGATGAGGAAATACTACCAAGATAGATTGAATTGAAGGTTGAATTCAAATACATAGTTTGTAACTTGTTTGCCAAGAGTTTAGGTGAACATCTTTGTTTATACCAACTAAGCAAACAATAAAGTGAACATAGAAAAACAGCCTCCACTTACAAGCAGTAAGAGGGAATCACTTAATGTACAGTATTCAAAATACAACTAACTATTGTGATGTGAATACTGTTTGTTCACAATTTTTAAGAAATGTATATCACATCTAAGTGCATGCTATCACACTCTCAAGTCCCTGTAGAACAGTATTTTGCAAAAGTATCCATACCTCTTGAAGTTTTAATATTGTTACAAGCACAAATGTCGATGTGTTTTTCAGAGATTTTACTTGATGGAATGACACAAAGAAGCATATCATTGTAAAATCACAACAAAGTGTTGCATGGTTTAAACATTTTCTTTTACAAATAAAATCTGTGTGACATGCATGCATATTCAGCTCATTTTACTCCAACGCACCTTTTTGCATTTTAATTGTAGTATAAATTTAGTGACTGTAAAGGTTTTGGAGGTTTTCTAGAGGACACTAGTGAACTGTAGCAAATGTGGAACAACATTCTCTGGTCAGATGAGGACTCGTTAGCCTACATGTAAATTCCCACAGTGAAACGTGGGTGTGGCGGCACCATGCTGTGTCGGTGGTATTCTTTAGGAAGGTAAGGGAAGTTGGTAAGAACTGGTGTACAGGTGGAATCAATTACAGGCCAGTCACAGAAGTAAACATTTTATAATTCAAAACAGACTGAAGATTGAGCAAAAGGTTTAAAGTGAACCTAAACATACAGCCAAAGCTAAAAATGAAAGGATGTACTTCCAAGACATTTTCATGTAACAGAAGAATCTTTTCTTGACCCAAATTCAGTTGAGAATCTGCTGAAGGACTTTAACACTGCTGTTCACAGATGCTCTCTGGCCAATGTGATTGAGTTTAGGCAGTTTTACAAAACTGAATGGCAAAAATGTTCAGAGTTTTGATGTTCAAAGCTACTGACAACCTCCTAAACTCTTGTAACTGTAAGTGCTTTGAAATCAGTTATGCAAAAGTACTGACTCGAGGGGATTTATTGCACTTCAATTGGTTAGATTTTAAATAAATAGAAAACTGTGTGTCCTTTTCTTTCCACTTTCCCTCTATGCACTACTTTGTGTTGTTCCATAACAAAAAAAATATATAAAATTAATTCATTTATGTAGTTGCAAAGTGACAAAAACAAGAAAAAGTTAAAATATGTGGATACTATTCAAAGGTACTCTGCGTACAATGTGTGATCTAACTTGTAAACACATAAATAATGGCTCACAGCATCAACACTAACCACATCCTCAGAAGCAAAGCAGAAAGTGCTAAATAGACCCATCGGCATAAACAGGGGGGCACAGCTGCTCAACACACTTCTTTACTGGGGAGAACCGGACTATGAAAGAACTGCTTGGGTCTATGAGAAACAGGAGCATCTGCATCTGATTAGTCTAAGGAAAGTTAACCAAATTGATTCATGGAGGTTGTGCAGCACAGAAAATAGCTGGTAATTAAAACTTCAAAGGTGGTTTTCCTACAGGATAACCATAAAATAAGGCATTCAACTAGTGTAGCTTGACAGACAGCCTGAAGTGTTTACTTGATTGCTAAAATGTTTCAGAGAGCATTAACCCCTATGGGGTAACTGAGATCAAAGGGAATTATAACACGGAATAGAAGCCTCCGTCACAACTTCAAACCTGGGAAAAGAGGCTAAACTGGTTGGACAAACCTGAAACAAAAGCATTGATGAGATCTAAAAATAACAATAGAGTCTTTCAGGTAAAAATAACATAACTTTCCACTTTTACTTGCCATATGCACTTTGTACATCCACACCTTAAAATACGTTCATGACATAACCCAGAACTGTGCCATGCAGACTATTTTATACCCTCAATGAACTCTCAGTCGATTTAATAACAGAACAGTTATTCTCAAGCAAACTGTGTCAGGGTTAATCGATCTTTAGTGAATTATTAAAAAGAAAGAAAAAACTTAAAGTGTATTAAAAATAATAACTTTGACTTACAATTCTGCCACAATAAGTCAAAATAAATATTACATCAAGATGCAAAGCTTTGGATTTTATTCAATCTCTTTCTTTGTATTCTCATGACCTTGCTATGTTTTCTAACAATTTAAAAATAATCCAGGTGAATTCCTTTGGCACTACATTTTGTTCAAACTGTCTTTTATCCTGATTACTGACCTTCTCTTATTTGTTGTTATATAAGCAGTTTCACGCTCCCTGTCTTGCTGTCTCTCATGTCAAACCTTTCATACTTTTTCAAGACAAATCTCTATGTGGCTGTATCCTCCACACTGTGGGAAGCACCTGCATTCAAATGTGTTTTGAAACATGCAAGACATCCCTGTTTTCAGCTCATTTCAGCAGACAAAGCAAGCTCCAGATCAAAATGGCTGCTGTGCATCACTAGCACTGCTGCACAGGGTTGCTGAGGCTGTGCTGCCTCCTCCCCTCCCCCGCTGCCTCTCTACATCTCACCATCATAGTTTTCCTCCCTTGTTGTCAGTCTCTCCGTGGTCATGAGAGTGCCCTCGTTTTCTCCACCACAATTTAAACGTTTGATCACAAAGATCGTGTCACTTTTTAAAAATGTTTTTGTGGCCAAAATGAATTTCTTCTGTTGAAAGAAAAGATAAGTGATCTCCATCATCTTTCCTCCAATTCTGTGTATGCACAACTGAGTGCTCATGATTACATGGTGTTATGAAGAGAAGTAGGTCACTGAAAATCTAGTGCACAGCACAGTTTGGTATCTCTCTGTGGAAACAATCTTTAATAAAGCTTTGGCACAAATGAAGCGTTGATTTAAAAAAAACAAACATTTTAGCTATCAGAACTGCATATGCCATCTCTGCCAGGTTTTCTGATATACATTGAAGACTTAGTGATAAATCAATCCACAGATGAGGTACAAGTTTGTCTAAACATTGACAAGTATCAGGTGATATCAAGCTTTTGAGGTGCTTTCAACTGCCAAAAGTATTACTTTACAAATTCAAAACAACAATATGATTTGGTGCTAAGTGTTCTAAAATGGCAGCTATTGTCAAAGATAGATGTACTTTATAAAATGCACACAGTTGAATGTATGTATGTATGTATGTATGTATGTATGTATGTATGTATGTATGTATGTATGTATGTATGTATGTATGTATGTATGTATGTATGTATGTATGTATGTATGTATGTATGTATGTATGTATGTATGTATGTATGTATGCATGTATGCAGACAAAATATTTTATATAATCTAAAAACGATCAATTTGGATGTAGAGAACATGTTTATTGACAACTAAAAATCCTAAACTTGTGAAGATCTAGCTACAAAGTAAAAACCTTGGAGAAGAAACGATGCATGGCACCAATAATGTCAGCGAAGCTGCGGTGATCTCACCTCTGTCAGTAAATTCTCCGACTCTGTTTTAAGTCTTGGCATTGTCCTGCTAGCGCTGCGGTCAACGCTCAGAGTGCTTTCACGGAAGGGCCTCAAGTCTTTGACGTCACTCCTCCTAGAGTCAGTAGTGCCGTACACCTCGTAGCCAAAATCCTGCTTTAAATTCCCTGTACCCACTGCGTCTGCGTAAAGAGGCGGGTAATATGGAATCACTGGGAGATTCCCACTAGATTTGTAAAATACTCGCTCCTGTCTCCACCTGTAGATCTTCACTGAAATAATAACCACTAAACACGTGATGAAGAGGAAGGAAACCACAGCCAGAGCCAACACTAAGTAAAAAGTCAGGTTGTCATTGTATTCCTTATCATGTGGAAAGTCAGTGAACTCCGACAACACTTCAGGGAAGCTGTCCGCCACCGCCACGTTGACAATGACTGTAGCTGAACGAGAGGGCTGCCCGTTGTCCTCCACTATGACAGTCAGTCTTTGTTTCACAGCATCTTTATCAGTCACCTGACGGATAGTTCTTATTTCTCCATTCTGTAAGCCCACTTCAAACAGCGCTCTGTCTGTGGCTTTCTGGAGTTTATAGGAGAGCCAGGCATTCTGTCCAGAGTCCACATCCACAGCCACCACTTTAGTCACCAGGTAGCCCACATCTGCTGAACGAGGCACCATTTCAGCCACCATGGAGCCACCAGTCTGGACTGGGTACAAAACCTGAGGTGGATTATCGTTCTGGTCCTGGATCAGGATTTTCACAGTCACGTTGCTGCTGAGCGGAGGAGAGCCTCCATCCTGCGCTTTGATACGAATGTTAAACTCTTTAAGTTGTTCGTAGTCAAAGGAGCGCACTGCCAGAATCTCTCCGCTCTCTGCAGTTACCGAAAAATAAGCTAAAGCCGACATCCCATTCAGCTGGATGTCCTCCAGAAAATAAGAAATGCGCGCGTTGTTTCCGTCATCTTGGTCACTGGCTTTGACAGACAGAAGACTCATACCCGGCGAATTGTTTTCAGACACAAAAGCAGTGAAAGAAGGCAGTGGGAACACCGGGGCGTTATCGTTTACATCTGATATTTTTAAATTAATTGTTTTGTTCGCGGAAAAAGAGGGCGAGCCCTTGTCCACTGCTGTTATCGTTATATTATAAACTGGATCAGTTTCACGATCCAGAACATCAGCAGACACAAGACTATAAAAATTAGGTGTCGATGATGTGATTTTGAAAGGCAGTTCTGGGTTTATAAAACAGTGAACTTGGCCATTCTTTCCTGAGTCTAAATCTTTAATGTTGATCATCGCAATAACTGTATTTAACTCAGAATCTTCAGGAATGGGGTTGGAAAGCGAAATTATGCTTATTATAGGAGGATTGTCATTTATGTCAGTCACCTCAATCAGAACCTTACAGGCGTCTGTTAGTCCTCCGTTGTCTGTTGCTTCAACATCTATTTCGTAATGCTTAACTTTTTCATAATCTAACACAGCAGTTAATATAATTTCTCCAGTTTGATGATCAATATTAAACAGGGATGCTACGGTGTTAGTATGCTGTGAAAAGGAATACGTCACCTCTTGGTTTCCCCCCTTATCATTATCAGTAGCACTAACTCTGATAATAGCTGTGCCTTGAGGTGCGTTTTCAAGAACGATGACTCTGTAGACAGACTGACTAAATACTGGCGCATTGTCATTAGCATCCAAGACAATCACATTTATTTTAACAGATCCGGATTTCTGAGGATTACCCCCATCTAGCGCAGTCAGGGTCAGTTTGTGCTCGTCTTGTTTTTCTCTGTCTAGCAGCGTGTGAAGAACCATTTCAATGTATTTTGTTCCGTCAGACCGAGACACGGTGTTCAACTTGAAATGGTCTGTAGGGTTTAGTTTATATATTTGTATGGTGTTTTGAGCTACATCTGGATCTTTGGCACTCTCCAGCAAATAACGAGACCCTGAAGAGGCAGATTCGCTAACCTGGAAATTGTATTCTTTTTTAGAAAAAAACGGAGAATTATCGTTAACATCTGTAATCTCTACGTCTATTCTTTGCAGCTCCATCGGATTTTCTAAAATAATTTGGAAATGCAGAGAGCAGGGAGACAGCTGCTTGCACAATACTTCTCTATCAATCCTTTTAGTCACGACCAAGGTTCCTTTCTCTATATTCAGCCCGATGTACTCACTGCCATCTTCGGTAAAAATCCTGGCACGCCCAGACTTCAGTCGTTTAATATCCAAGCCTAGATCCTGGACAATATTCCCGACGACCGAGCCAGTCGACATCTCTTCGGGTATTGAATAACGGACCTGACCGAAAGCAATCTCTGCGACACAGACGCTGAGGAGCAGCAGCCACATCGGAAAAATGCCCTCCTTGTTTAAACGCCGCAAAGCAGCCATCTTGAAAAACCACTGAAATAACCGAATGGACAAAGTAATAAATGTTCAATGCTGACGAATTATTACACTATGAGCGCATGTTGAGTTCAGAACGAGTCTCTTTGTCAGGCTATCTGCGAAAAAAACAGAGGATGGAGCGTTTCTGTCGAAGGGAAGGTTTAATTTCCCTGACATTAACCCACAGCGACCCCTCGAGATAAAATATGAAACTACAGAATTTTTACACAGTCAAAGCGCTAAGTAAAATATGAATCGATGAAATAAGATAGACTGAGAGAATAACAGTCAGACAGACAAACAGACATAGAGACAGACAGATTGAAAGACAGACAAACAGACAGACACACACAGATATCAGAAAAATACTAACATTTTGCTCTGTCCAAGGTGCTGATCAATTGGTGTCAGCTAAGACTGTTTAACTAAAATAAAATAAAATAAAAAAAGTATTGACTTCAAACCCAAATAACCAACCTCTAGAGGAGAATCGGGTTCATCCAGGATGTTCTTTTTACTCTCTATCCGCTGCAGTGTCTCTGAAGAACTGGGGTCCATTATCAACACATTCTGACTACCAGCTCTTCCTAACTTACAGTCACTCTTTCTGGAGTCAGACGTCCTGCACACCTCGTAATTGTACACATGTGGCAGAGTTCCTGTTCCCAAAGTGTCTGAGTAACGAGGTGGATAATACGGAATCACAGGGAGGCTGGAGTGATACAGGATGCGAGACTGTCTCCATCTGTAGATCTTCACTGATATAATAACCACTAAACACGTGATGAAGAGGAAGGAAACCACAGCCAGAGCCAACACTAAGTAAAAAGTCAGGTTGTCATTGTATTCCTTATCGTGTGGAAAGTCAGTGAACTCCGACAACACTTCAGGGAAGCTGTCCGCCACCGCCACGTTAACAATGACTGTAGCTGAACGAGAGGGCTGCCCGTTGTCCTCCACTATGACAGTCAGTCTTTGTTTCACAGCATCTTTATCAGTCACCTGACGGATAGTTCTTATTTCTCCATTCTGTAAGCCCACTTCAAACAGCGCTCTGTCTGTGGCTTTCTGGAGTTTATAGGAGAGCCAGGCATTCTGTCCAGAGTCCACATCCACAGCCACCACTTTAGTCACCAGGTAGCTCACTTCTGCTGAACGAGGCACCATTTCAGCCACCATGGAGCCACCTGTCTGGATTGGGTACAAAACTTGAGGTGGATTATCATTCTGATCCTGGATCAGGATTTTCACAGTAACGTTGCTGCTGAGTGGAGGAGAGCCTCCATCTTGTGCTTTAATGCAGAATTGGAAATCCTTCATCTGCTCGTAGTCAAAAGAGCGACCTGCATGAATGACTCCACTATCAGCACTGACGGACACATATGAGGAGACTGGCACTCCGTTAATAGAGGAATCCTCTAGGATGTAAGAAACTCGAGCATTCTGTTTCCAGTCAGCGTCTGTAGCTTTTACTGTAAATACAGAGACACCTGGTGTGTTGTTTTCTACAATGTAGGCCTCATATGAGCTCCTCTCAAAGACAGGCGAGTTGTCATTCACATCAGAGATCTGTAAAGTGAGAGTGACGCTGCTGGAGAGGGAGGGTACTCCTTCATCAGAGCAGGTCACTGTGATATTATACTCAGATGCTATTTCTCTATCTAGTTCATTCTCTGTTATTAAGCTATAAAATTCTCCAGTTGAATATTTCATCAGAAACGGAATATTATCATTTATGGAGCAGTGGACCTTTCCGTTGTCTCCGGAGTCCTCGTCTTCTATGTTTATCATCGTCACAACAGTACCGAGGGTGGCATCTTCTGATATAACGTTTGATTTGGATATAATTTGGATGTTGGGTTGATTGTCATTTACGTCTATGACGTCAATCGTCACTTTACAAGAGTCTTCTAGCCCACCATCATCACTTGCACGAATATTCATCTGAAACGAATTAACTTTTTCATAGTCAACATCTCTTCTCAGTGTAATTTCACCACTTTCAGCATTTACTCCAAATACCCCGCGCGCATTTTCAATTATACTCGATATTGAATAGGTAATTCTACCATTGGAGCCTTCGTCTGCATCTGTCGCCGTGACTGCCATTACAACTGTTCCTACCGGGGAATTTTCTCTGATTGAAGCCTTATAAGCCGGCTGTGTAAAAACAGGAGCGTTATCATTGGCATCTAAAACGGTGATGAGGATCTGCATTGTTCCAGTCATCTGTGGCTCTCCCCCATCCAGCGCAGTCAACACCAAAGAAATGTGTTCCTGTTTTTCCCTGTCAAGCGGTTTCTCCAAAATCATTTCAACATTCTTTGAACCGTCTGCCTGATCATGTAACTTGACCACAAAGTGTTCTTTTGGTTCAAGTGTATAGGTCTTTAGTCCGTTAACGCCCACATCGAGATCAAAAGCACGATCTAAAATGAATTTAGCCCCACGGACAGCCGATTCTCTTATTTTGAATTTCACATCGCTTTTTTCAAACGATGGAGGATTGTCATTAATATCTGTAATCTCAAGAGTAACACTATAAAATTCCATGGGATTTTCTAATATAATCTGGAAATGCAGCGAACAGGGCGCCGTTTGTCCACACAGCGTCTCTCTGTCTATTCTGTTTTTGATGAGAAGGACGCCTCTTTCATTATGCAGCTCAACATATTTATCGCCGTCTCGACTAAATATTCGAGCTTTTCCTGTTTTTAGTCTTTTAATATCCAAACCAAAATCTTCAGCAACATTACCGACTACAGAACCTTTCGGCAATTCCTCAGGAACGGAGTAGCTGACCTGACCGAGCACCGAGCAAACGAAATGGGCCAAAAAAAACAACAGCACTTCCCTTCTCATTGTTTGTCCGACGTGATCCATAGGCAAAGTACTAAGAACCAAAATATCTTGTATTCCATAAAATAAAGTATTAAAAAAAATTCCACGAGGATTATGAATTATTCAAAGAAAGAAAATTTTGAAGATATCCTGGACGCTGAGTGCATCGACTATGCATTTCGCTTCTCTCTCTTCCTCTGTCTAAAATAAAGACGTGATGGGAGGCAAAACGAGTCTGCAGTGTATTTGATACAAACTAGCCAACAGCGGCACTTCGAGCTCAAAACGAAGCAGTGCACTGAGAACTCAACAACTAACATAGAATTCAAAATTCTGTTTTAGAATTTAGACTTAAATCTCAATATTCTTAGAAGAAATAAAACAAAATAAATGAATTAAACATATGCCATCACTAATGTTAAAATGAAATGAATCTTTCGTCTTTACACTTCTTAATGGATTTTTATACATAAAAAGAAAGACGTGAATGGGCAGGAGGGACTTATGAATACAAAAGCGGGTCACTGGCCAGGGTACTGAAAACAAGACATTTTTTTAAATGTTATGAAATAATTTCATATTTGCAATAGCATAAAATATAAAATGATCATTTCATTTTTGCATTCAATAATTTTTTAGATTAAAAACAAGGAAAGATTAGGGCGGGGGAATAATAAATACAAAGGCAGGTCACTGGCAAGAGTACTGAAAACAAGACAAATTATTTAAATGTTTCACAACCAATGAAAGTCACAGCAGGAAAATGCTAACCTCTAGAGGAGAGTCGGGTTCATCCAGGATGCTCTTCTCACTCTGTATCCGCTGCATGGTTCCTGTAGAACTGGGATCCATTATCAACATGTTCTGACTACCAGTTCTGCCCACCTTAATGTCACTTTTTCTGGAATCAGTCGTTCTGCACACCTCGTAATTGTACACATGTGGCAGAGTTCCTGTTCCCAAAGTGTCAGAGTAACGAGGTGGATAATATGGAATCACAGGGAGGCTGGAGTGATACAGGATGCGAGACTGTCTCCATCTGTAGATCTTCACTGATATAATAACCACTAAACACGTGATGAAGAGGAAGGAAACCACAGCCAGAGCCAACACTAAGTAAAAAGTCAGGTTGTCATTGTATTCCTTATCGTGTGGAAAGTCAGTGAACTCCGACAACACTTCAGGGAAGCTGTCCGCCACCGCCACGTTAACAATGACTGTAGCTGAACGAGAGGGCTGCCCGTTGTCCTCCACTATGACAGTCAGTCTTTGTTTCACAGCATCTTTATCAGTCACCTGACGGATAGTTCTTATTTCTCCATTCTGTAAGCCCACTTCAAACAGCGCTCTGTCTGTGGCTTTCTGGAGTTTATAGGAGAGCCAGGCATTCTGTCCAGAGTCCACATCCACAGCCACCACTTTGGTCACCAGGTAGCCCACATCTGCTGAACGAGGCACCATTTCAGCCACCATGGAGCCACCAGTCTGGACTGGGTACAAAACTTGAGGGGGATTATCGTTCTGATCCTGGATCAGGATTTTCACTGTTATGTTGCTGCTGAGTGGAGGAGAGCCTCCATCTTGCGCTTTCACGCAAAACTGAAAATCTTTGATCTGCTCGTAGTCAAAAGATCGCACTGCATGGATGACTCCACTATCAGCACTAACAGATACATATGAAGAGACTCTCACTCCGTTAACAGAGGATTCCTCTAGTATATAAGAAACACGAGCGTTTTGATTCGTGTCAGCGTCTGTAGCTTTTACTGTAAATATAGACACACCTGGTGTGTTGTTTTCAACAAACTCGGCCTCATATGAGCTTCTCTCAAAGACAGGTGCGTTATCATTCACATCAGAGATCTGTAAGGTGAGAATGACACTGCTGGAGAGGGAGGGTACTCCTTCATCAGAGCAGGTCACTGTGATATTATATGCAGAGATTATCTCTCTATCTAATTCACTATCTGTCATTAAAGTGTAAAATTTTTCAGATGTGGACTTTAAAACAAAATAATCCTTATTATTTATCACGCAATGCACATTGCCATTATCATTTGAATCTGCATCCTCCACATTTATAATGGTCACGACGGTGTTTGGTTTCGCACCTTCTGAAATCATATTTGATTTAGACATGATATGTATGTCTGGGCGGTTGTCATTCACGTCAATTATATCAACGATCAGTTTAGAAGATCCGGTCAGTCCACCATCATCTGATGCTCGAAGATTCACCTCGTAATTTTTTGCTTTCTCATAATCTGTTTTTCCATTTAAAGTCACTTCGCCGCTTTCTTTATCTATTTTAAACAGCCCATGCCCCTGATCTGTCATAGCTGAAATTGAATACGAAATACGACCATTAGCTCCCTCGTCCGCATCTGTTGCAGTAATTCTAATTATTACTGTTCCTATCGGTTGATCTTCTTTTATAAATGCTTTATAAACAGGTTGTGTAAAAACTGGAGCGTTGTCATTTGCGTCTAAAACATTGATTATTATTTGCATTGTTCCGGTCATCTGCGGTTCTCCCCCATCCACCGCGGTCAGAACCAATGTCAGCAGTTCATTTTTCTCCCTATCAAGCTGCGCATTCAAAACCATTTCAATATTTTTACGACCTTCTATTTGGCTAATAGATTTCAGAGAAAAAATATCAGTTGGATTTAACGTATATGCTTTCAAACTATTTTCTCCCACATCGAGATCTGTCGCTCGGTCTAGTGTGAAGATTGTGCCAATAAGCGCAGATTCACTGATGTTAAAATGAGCCTGGCTTGTTCTAAAGGTCGGAGGGTTGTCGTTTATATCCGTTATTTCCACAGTGACACTGTAAAATTCCATAGGATCTTCCAGTAGTATCTGAAAATGCAAAGCGCAGGGCATTATTTGCTCACAAAGCGCCTCCCTGTCTATCCTTTCTTTCAGTAGCAGAATCCCTCTATCTCTGTTCAGCTCGACGTATGCTGTGCTATCGCGAGTGAAAACACGAGCTTTTCCACTTTTCAGTCGCTTCACATCTAAACCTAAATCCTGGGCAACATTACCAACAAGAGAGCCCTTTGTCATTTCCTCGGGAACAGAGTAGCTGATTTGAGCAGCCGCTGTGCTGAAGGAGATGAGCGAGAGAAACAATAGAACTTGCCGTCTCGTAGTCATGTCGGATAACGTCTTCAGATCCACAATAGAAAGCCGTTGTCCAGCGTCACGGCTTTCACTAATCCAAAATGTGTTAAACATGTAGGAATTCCTCACAACGAGAACAAAATTCCGACTCGATATTGTTGAATCATACACACATCAGTGTATTTATCATTTCTGCCATGTCCAAGTCTTACGTCTTTCTAAAATGTAGAGACGATGGGAGGTACCGCTCGCTTATAGAGTATAAACCGAGCACAGACTGGTCAACAGCGTCGCTTGGAGTTAAAATACCAAATTGCAGTGCAGATGCTCCCATTGAAATTCTGATAACAGAGCAAGGATAAGATTAGCAAAAATAAAAAATAAAAATCAAAACAACAAAAAAACAAAAAAACAACAGGCACTTTTGAGCATCACATTTACAACAAGAAGGATGAATCAGTAGAAAAGTGAGAAGAATGAAAAAGGCAAAAAACTTTCCCATGAGAAAAATTATTTCTTTGCAATACGTTGAAGAGCACACACTGAAAAGGGATACATTGTATAGAACATTAGTGATGTTTTATTAAAATAGATACTCATATGCTAAATATATATTATTCTTTATGATGAAATGTTGAAAATAAAACATAAAAGAAAAGAGAAAAGACAATAACACGTCAAATGCAATTTCTAGAAGAAAGCAAGGAAAGCAAGCAAACCATGGATAGAGTCAACTCTATCCATGGTCCTGAATGCAAGTGTATGATAATGATGAGGCGCACTCGACTGATCTCACACACACACACACACACGCACGCACGCACACACAGACACACACGCACATCTATAACTATACCTACATATCTACCTACATATAGATATGTATATAACATATATATATATATATATATATATATATATATATATATATATATATATATATATATATATATATAGATAGATAGATAGATAGATAGATATATATATATATAGATATATAAATATAGATAGATATATATAGATAGATATAGATATAGATATATAGATATATAGATGTAGGTATATTTGTGTCTGAAATAACCAACCTCTAGAGGAGAATCTGGTTCATCCAGAATGTTTTTCCCACTCTGTATCCGCTGCATCGTCCCTGTTGAACTGGGGTCCATAATCAACAGGTTCTGACTACCAGCTCTAACGAATTTACCATCACTTTTCCTGGAGTCAGTCGTCCTGCACACCTCGTAATTGTACACGTGTGGCAGAGTTCCTGTTCCCATAGTGTCGGAGTAACGAGGTGGATAATATGGAATCACAGGGAGGCTGGAGTGATACAGGATACGAGACTGTCTCCATCTGTAGATCTTCACTGATATAATCACCACTAAACACGTGATGAAGAGGAAGGAAACCACAGCCAGAGCCAACACTAAGTAAAAAGTAAGGTTGTCATTGTATTCCTTATCGTGTGGAAAGTCAGTGAACTCCGACAACACTTCAGGGAAGCTGTCCGCCACCGCCACGTTAACAATGACTGTAGCTGAACGAGAGGGCTGCCCGTTGTCCTCCACTATGACAGTCAGTCTTTGTTTCACAGCATCTTTATCAGTCACCTGACGGATAGTTCTTATTTCTCCATTCTGTAAGCCCACTTCAAACAGCGCTCTGTCTGTGGCTTTCTGGAGTTTATAGGAGAGCCAGGCATTTTGTCCAGAGTCCACATCCACAGCCACCACTTTAGTCACCAGGTAGCCCACATCTGCTGAACGAGACACCATTTCAGCCACCATGGAACCACCAGTCTGGACTGGGTACAGAACCTGAGGGGGGTTATCATTCTGATCCTGGATCAGGATTTTTATAGTCACGTTACTGCTGAGCGGAGGAGAGCCTCCATCCTGCGCTTTAATGCTGAACTGGAAATCTTTGATCTGCTCATAGTCAAAAGATCGCACTGCTTGAATGACTCCATTATCAGCACTGATGGACACATATGAGGAGACTGGCACTCCGTTCACAGAGGAGTCCTCCAAAATGTAAGAAACACGAGCATTCTGGTTCCAGTCAGCATCTGTAGCTTTCAATATAAGTACAGAGACACCTGGTGTGTTGTTTTCTACAATGTAGGCCTCATATGAGCTTCTCTCAAAGACAGGTGCGTTGTCATTCACATCAGAAATCTGCAAGGTGAGAGTGACGCTGCTAGAGAGGGAGGGTACTCCTTCATCAGAGCAGGTCACTGTGATATTATACTCAGAGGCTCGCTCTCTGTCTAATTCACCTTCTGTCACCAAACTGTAGAAATTATTTGTGGTTAATTTAAGAACAAAGGGAATGTCCTCATTTAAAAAACATTGAACATTTCCATTTTTACCTGCATCTGGATCCTGGATATTAATCATCGTAACAACTGTATTAGTATTTGCACTTTCAGATATTACAGTAGATTTTGACATAATTTTAATGACTGGCTCATTATCATTTATGTCTACAACATCAACCATCAGTTTGCATGAATCAGTTAGCCCTCCATTATCTCTTGCACGAACATTGATCTGAAAAAGCCTTTTCTTTTCATAATCCAAGCCACCAATTAGTGTAACTTCACCGTTTTCTTCGTTTACTTCAAAAATCTGCCTTACTTCATCCATAGTGCTTGTAATGGAATATGTGATCTTACTATTCAAACCCTGATCAGCATCTGAGGCACTAACAGCGGTCACTACCGTGCCCTTTGCTGAATTTTCACTAACAGTCGCCTTGTATATTGGCTGCGTAAAAACAGGCGCATTATCATTCGCGTCTAACACTGTAATGAGAATCTGCATTGTTCCAGACATCTGCGGCTCTCCTCCATCAACAGCTGTTAATACCAATGAAATGAACTCATTTTTTTCCCTGTCTAGGGGTTTCTGTAATACCATTTCTACATTCTTTGTACCGTCAGCCTGATTCTGTAATTTCAGCACAAAATAACCAGTGGGTTTAAGGACGTATGTTTGGAGGGTGTTAATGCCAACATCCAAATCCACAGCTCTCTCTAAGTCAAATTTTGCTCCAACAGCTGCAGTCTCGCTAATCATGAATTTGATTTCAGCTTTTTCAAAAGTCGGAGCGTTGTCGTTGATATCTGTAATTTCAACAGTTACGCTGTAAAATTCCATGGGATTTTCCAGCACAATCTGAAAATGCAGAGCGCATGGCGCCGTGTCACCGCATAGCGCCTCTCTGTCTATTCTTTCTTTAACGAGGAGAACTCCTCTCTCAGCATTCAGTTCGACGAAATCGCTGCTATCACCAGAATAAACACGGCCGTTTCCTAACCTCAGTCGTTTAACATCCAAGCCCAAATCTTGAGCTACGTTACCAACCAACGAACCTTTCGCCATTTCTTCCCGAATGGAATAGCTGACTTGACTGGATACTGCTCTAAAAAGGAGAATGGATACAAACAACAGCACTTGCCGTCTCATTGTGTAAGGAAAATACCGGTAAAAGAACAGTGCACCCTCTTGATTTTCCGCTTCAACGAAAGAAGAAAAAGCATAGAGATAAACAATCCTCAGATTTATGTAGGAAATAGATATCCTGCCGTCGTTGTGGTGTTAAAAAAAATCACAAATGAAGACAAAGCGATCAATGCCGTCCCCTTCAATCTTAAACATCTAAGCGGAGAGGAGGTGCTGCTGTTTAAATATTGTAACTGCGACGGAGCAGACAACAGCGGCCCACTGAGTCAAAATAAGAAAACTGCATGACAAGTATTATGTAAAGTAAAAAGTAAGAGAAAGGACAAAAAATAGAGAAACGAAGATCTACGACTAAATCATCCACTGGAAAACTAGTTTATATAAAGTGCATAAGTAAGAATGAAAACGAAGAAAATAAAGTCTTTATCACAATCTTTATCATAATAGAAAATATGATAATACTACTCTCCAAGGTGCTGAAGAAAATAATTGATGCAAAAGGTTTTGAAATGATAAAAATTCTGTTATTAAAAATAAATAAAACGGGGAGAAACATTTCTAAGAAAATGTATATTTAGAAAACATGATTTTTAGGTCACTGAATGCTAACCTCAAGAGGAGAGTCGGGTTCATCCAGGATGTTCGTCTCACTTTGCATTCGCTGCAAAGTCCCTGTAGAATTGGGGTCCATTATCAACATGTTCTGACTACCAGCTCTTCCGAACTTATTGTCACTTTTTCTGGAGTCAGTTGTCCTGCACACCTCGTAATTGTACACGTGTGGAAGAGTTCCTGTTCCCATAGTGTCTGAGTAACGAGGTGGATAATATGGAATCACAGGGAGGCTGGAGTGATACAGGATGCGAGACTGTCTCCACCTGTAGATCTTCACTGATATAATAACCACTAAACACGTGATGAAGAGGAAGGAAACCACAGCCAGAGCCAACACTAAGTAAAAAGTCAGGTTGTCATTGTATTCCTTATCGTGTGGAAAGTCAGTGAACTCCGACAACACTTCAGGGAAGCTGTCCGCCACCGCCACGTTAACAATGACTGTGGCTGAACGAGAGGGCTGCCCGTTGTCCTCCACTATGACAGTCAGTCTTTGTTTCACAGCATCTTTATCAGTCACCTGACGGATAGTTCTTATTTCTCCATTCTGTAAGCCCACTTCAAACAGCGCTCTGTCTGTGGCTTTCTGCAGTTTATAGGAGAGCCAGGCATTCTGTCCAGAGTCCACATCCACAGCCACCACTTTAGTCACCAGGTAGCCCACATCTGCTGAACGCGGCACCATTTCAGCCACCATGGAGCCACCAGTCTGGACTGGGTACAAAACCTGAGGTGGATTATCATTCTGGTCCTGGATCAGGATTTTTACGGTGACGTTGCTGCTCAGCGGTGGAGAGCCTCCATCCTGCGCTTTCAGGCAGAACTGGAAATCTTTTATCTGCTCGTAGTCAAAAGAGCGAACTGCATGGATGACTCCACTATCAGCACTAACAGAAATATATGAGGAGACTGGCACTCCGTTAACAGAGGAGTCTTCTAGTAAGTAGGAAACACGGGCATTCTGGTTCCAGTCAGCATCTGTAGCTGTTACTGTGAATACAGACACACCTGGTGTGTTGTTTTCTACAATGTAGGTCTCATAAGCGCTTCTCTCAAAGACAGGTGCGTTATCATTCACATCAGAGATCTTTAAGGTGAGAGTGACGCTGCTGGAGAGGGAGGGCACACCTTCATCAGAGCAGGTCACTGTGATAATATACTCGGAGGCGCTCTCTCTGTCTAACTCACTGTCTGTCACTAAACTATACAGGTTACTAGATGTTGACATAATTGTAAATGGAATATGTTTATTTATTGCACATCGGACTTTACCGTTTTCTTCAGAATCAGGATCACTAACGCTCATTATAGCTACCACTGTGTTTGACTTCAAGTCTTCTCCTATTGAAATAGATGACGAAATAATGTTGATAATTGGACTGTTGTCATTAATATCACCTACATCAATAATTACCTTACAAGAGTCAGAAAGACCTCCCTGGTCCACCGCCTCTACATCGATTTCATATTTTTTGTTTTTTTCATAATTTATAGGCCCATTTAAAATTAGCTCACCATCTTCAGTAATATGGAATATTTCTAAAATAGATCTCGCGCTATTTCCTATTACGTAGCTTACTTTTCCATTCGAACCTTTGTCTGCATCAGAGGCACTGACTTTAGTGATTAGTGTTCCTTTAACTGAGTTCTCCTGGACTGTAGCTTTGTAAATGGGTTGTGTGAAAACAGGAGCATTATCGTTGACGTCTAACACTGTAATATGAATCTGCATAGTGCCAGACCGCTGCGGCTTTCCGCCATCTACTGCTGTTAGCAACAATGAAATAAATTCCTCTTTTTCTCTGTCGAGAGGTTGCTGTAAAATCATTTCAGCTCTTTTGCCACCGTCGGACTGACTGTGCACTTTAAGAATAAAATTATCACTTGGCTTCAGGGAATAGCTTTGGAGACCATTTAACTCGATGTCTGGGTCTATTGCTTTCTCTAGCATGAATTTGGAGCCCACGACTGCAGATTCGCTAATTTCAAACCTTCTCTCTTCCTTTTCAAATACAGGAGCATTGTCATTTATATCAGTGATTTCTACGGTAACGGAAAATATTTCCATCGGGTTCTCTAACGCAATCTGCAAATGCAAAGCACAAGGCGTTGTCTGAGCACAGAGAGCTTCGCGGTCTATTTTTTCTCTGATCGTAAGGAGCCCCCTCTCCTTGTTAAGCTGAATGTACTCTGCATTGTCTCCCATATGGATGCGAGCTTTACCCGCGTTCAATCGTTTAATGTCCAGCCCTAAATCCTGAGCTATGTTGCCAACCAACGATCCTTTGCTCATTTCCTCAGGAATGGAATAGCTGACCTGACCGAGCACCAAATGTAAAGCAACGGCAGAAAAGACCAGCAGTACTTGCCGTTTCATTGTTATATCGGGAGCATCAGTCCAGCAAAAATAAATCCGCTTTTGTCAGTCAGAATTTTTGAAGAATAATATTGCTGAAAGGTGATATATTTGTAACCAAGAAGAAAAAGAAAGATGTTCCAGAGATTGATATATTCCGTGACGATTATTTTTTTCGACGTGCTCCACTGACAAGCCCGTTCTTACTGAGAAAAAACATGGAGTTTTCCTTCTCTATGAACGCTATTTAAATAGCATTACGTTGATCAACAGCGGCCCAGAGAGTTCACATCACGGAACTGCATTTCAGGAATAAATTAATAAAAACTTTGAAAACTTCCAATATTTTTATTAGCAACATAAGTACTATAAAACAGTTGGAGATGCTTTTTTACACAAGAAATTTACATAAATAAAACTTTAAATTTTAAATACTCGATAAAATGAATAAAATAGAACAATCAAAGCTTAAGAATTATGTTAAGAAAGAGAGGAGTTTAAATAAATATATGAAATAAATATGTTGCTAACCATGGTGCTGAAATCACATTGATTAGTTATAACTAAAACAGTTATTGTTATATAAGACGTATGTTTATATATAAGATGCCTAGAGCATTCTAACCTGCAGAGGAGAGTCGGGTTCATCCAGGATGTTCTTCTCACTTTGCATCCGCTGCATCGTCCCTGTAGAACTGGGGTCCATTATCAACATGTTTTGACTACCTGTTCTGCCAACCTTACAGTCACTCTTTCTGGAGTCAGTCGTCCTGCACACCTCGTAATTGTACACGTGTGGCAGAGTTCCTGTTCCCAAAGTGTCTGAGTAACGAGGTGGATAATATGGAATCACAGGGAGGCTGGAATGATACAGGATGCGAGACTGTCTCCATCTGTAGATCTTCACTGATATAATAACCACTAAACACGTGATGAAGAGGAAGGAAACCACAGCCAGAGCTAACACTAAGTAAAAAGTCAGGTTGTCATTGTATTCCTTATCGTGTGGAAAGTCAGTGAACTCCGACAACACTTCAGGGAAGCTGTCCGCCACCGCCACGTTAACAATGACTGTAGCTGAACGAGAGGGCTGCCCGTTGTCCTCCACTATGACAGTCAGTCTTTGTTTCACAGCATCTTTATCAGTCACCTGACGGATAGTTCTTATTTCTCCATTCTGTAAGCCCACTTCAAACAGCGCTCTGTCTGTGGCTTTCTGGAGTTTATAGGAGAGCCAGGCATTCTGTCCAGAGTCCACATCCACAGCCACCACTTTAGTCACCAGGTAGCCCACATCTGCTGAACGAGGAACTATTTCAGCCACCATGGAGCCACCAGTCTGGACTGGATACAGAACCTGAGGTGGATTATCGTTCTGATCCTGGATCAAGATTTTCACAGTCACGTTGCTGCTGAGTGGAGGAGAGCCTCCATCTTGCGCTTTCACGCAGAACTGGAAATCTTTGATCTGCTCATAGTCAAAAGATCTCTCTGCATGGATGACTCCACTGTTAGCACTAACAGATACATATGAAGAGACTGGCACTCCGTTAACAGAGGAGTCCTCCAGTATGTAAGAAACACGGGCATTCTGGTTCCAGTCAGCATCTGTAGCTTTTACTGTGAATATAGAGACACCTGGTGTGTTGTTTTCTACAATGTAGGCCTCATATGAGCTCCTCTCAAAGACAGGTGCGTTATCATTCACATCATATATCTGCAATGTAAGAATGACGCTGCTGGAGAGGGAGGGCACGCCTTCATCAGAGCAGGTCACTGTGATAATATACTCGGAGGCGCTCTCTCTGTCTAACTCACTGTTTGTCACTAAACTATACAGGTTACTAGATGTTGACATAATTGTAAATGGAATATGTTTATTTATTGCACATCGGACTTTGCCTTTTTCTTCAGAATCAGGATCACTAACGCTCATTACAGCTACCACAGTGTTAGATTTCGAATCTTCTGCTATTGAAATAGATGACGAAATAATTTTGACAATTGGACTGTTGTCATTAATATCACCTATATCAATAATTACCTTACAGGAGTCAGAAAGACCTCCCTGGTCCACCGCCTCAACATCTATTTCATATTTTTTAGTTTTCTCATAATTTATAGGCCCGTTTAAAATTAGCTCACCATCTTCAGTAATATGGAATATTTCTAAAATAGATCTCGCGCTATTTCCTATTACGTAGCTTACTTTTCCATTCGTACCTTTGTCTGCATCAGAGGCACTGACTTTAGTGATTAGTGTTCCTTTAACTGAGTTCTCCTGGACTGTAGCTTTGTAAATGGGTTGTGTGAAAACAGGAGCATTATCGTTTGCGTCTAACACTGTAATATGAATCTGCATAGTGCCAGACCGCTGCGGCTTTCCGCCATCTACTGCTGTTAGCAACAATGAAATAAATTCCTCTTTTTCTCTGTCGAGAGGTTGCTGTAAAATCATTTCAGCTCTTTTGCCACCGTCGGACTGACTGTGCACTTTAAGAATAAAATTATCACTTGGCTTCAGGGAATAGCTTTGGAGACCATTTAACTCGATGTCTGGGTCTATTGCTTTCTCTAGCATGAATTTGGAGCCCACGACTGCAGATTCGCTAATTTCAAACCTTCTCTCTTCCTTTTCAAATACAGGAGCATTGTCATTTATATCAGTGATTTCTACGGTAACGGAAAATATTTCTATCGGGTTCCCTAACGCAATCTGTAAATGCAAAGCACAAGGCGTTGTCTGAGCACAGAGAGCTTCGCGGTCTATTTTTTCTCTGATCGTAAGGAGCCCCCTCTCCTTGTTAAGCTGAATGTACTCTGCATTGTCTCCCATATGGATGCGAGCTTTACCCGCGTTCAACCGTTTAATGTCCAGCCCTAAATCCTGAGCTATGTTGCCAACCAACGATCCTTTGCTCATTTCCTCAGGAATGGAATAGCTGACCTGACCGAGCACCAAATGTAAAGCAACGGCAGAAAAGACCAGCAGTACTTGCCGTTTCATTGTTATATCGGGAGCATCAGTCCAGCAAAAATACATCCGCTTATGTCAGTCAGAATTTTTGAAGAATAATATTGCTGAAAGGTGATATATTTGTAACCGAGAAGAAGAAAAAGTTGGTCCAGAGATTGATATATTCCGTGACGATTATTTTTTTTCGACGTGCTCCACTGAAAAGCCCGTTCTTACTGAGAAAAAACATGGAGTTTTCCTTCTCTATGAACGCTATTTAAATAGCATTACGTTGATCAACAGCGGCCCAGAGAGTTCACATCACGGAACTGCACTTGACGAATAGTAAAAAAAAAAAAAAAAGAAGAAAAAAAATCTTCTCAACTCAAAATATTATTAATGGGCAATGCAATTATCAAAAATGACAGAGTTGCTTTAAACATATAGTAATTTAATTGGTTATGAATAAAAAATGTAGAAATAATTAACATATTCAAAGCTTATTGAGCATATTAAGAAAGAGAGGGGTTAAAGAAATATATTAAATAAATATGTCACTAACCATGATGCTGAAACCACATCGACTACAAAAAGAGCTGTCTTTGTTTTGTAAATATAAAATGTATGTTTAGATACAACATGTTTAGCGAATTCTAACCTGCAGAGGAGAGTCGGGTTCATCCAGGATGTTCTTCTCATTTTGTATCCGCTGCATGGTTCCTGTAGAACTGGGGTCCATTATCAACATGTTCTGACTACCAGTTCTGCCAACCTTATTGTCACTCTTTCTGGAGTCAGCCGTTCTACACACCTCGTAATTGTACACGTGTGGCAGAGTTCCTGTTCCCAAAGTGTCTGAGTAACGAGGTGGATAATATGGAATCACAGGGAGGCTGGAGTGATACAGGATGCGAGACTGTCTCCATCTGTAGATCTTCACTGATATAATAACCACTAAACACGTGATGAAGAGAAAAGAAACCACAGCCAGAGCCAACACTAAGTAAAAAGTCAAGTTGTCATTGTATTCCTTATCGTGTGTAAAGTCCGTGAACTCCGACAATACTTCAGGAAAGCTGTCCGCCACCGCCACGTTAACAATGACTGTAGCTGAACGAGAGGGCTGCCCGTTGTCCTCCACTATGACAGTCAGTCTTTGTTTCACAGCATCTTTATCAGTCACCTGACGGATAGTTCTTATTTCTCCATTCTGTAAGCCCACTTCAAACAGCGCTCTGTCTGTGGCTTTCTGGAGTTTATAGGAGAGCCAGGCATTCTGTCCAGAGTCCACATCCACTGCCACCACTTTAGTCACCAGGTAGCCCACATCTGCTGAACGAGGCACAATTTCAGCCACCATGGAGCCACCAGTCTGGACTGGATACAGAACCTGAGGTGGATTATCATTCTGATCCTGGATCAGGATTTTCACAGTCACGTTGTTGCTCAGCGGAGGAGAGCCTCCATCTTGCGCTTTAATGCTGAATTGGAAATCTTTGATCTGCTCATAGTCAAAAGCGCGTACTGCATGAATGACTCCACTATCGGCACTGACCGAAACATAGGAGGAGACTGGCACTCCGTTAATAAATGAGTCCTCCAGTATGTAAGAAACACGAGCATTTTGATTCCAGTCAGCGTCTTTGGCTTTCACTGCAAATACAGAGACACCCGGTGTGTTGTTTTCTACAATGTAAGCGTCATACGAGCTCCTCTCAAAGACAGGTGCGTTGTCATTTACATCAGAAATCTGCAATGTAAGAGTTACGCTGCTGGAGAGGGAGGGTACTCCTTCATCAGAGCAGGTCACTGTGATATCATACCCAGAATGCCTCTCTCGGTCTAATTCACCGTCTGTCACTAAACTGTAGAAATTACTTGATGTAGATTTAATATTAAATGGCACGTTTTCATTTATAACGCAGTTAACCTTACCGTTATTTTCAGCGTCTGGGTCATTTACACTCATTAAAGCTATGACTGTGTTCAGTCCTGAACTTTCAGGTACTGAGTCCGAAGTGGATATCATATTTATAGTTGGGCTATTGTCGTTCACATCACTTACATCAATTATTATTTTACTCGAATCAGAGAGTCCACCTTGATCGATCGCTTCAATGTCGAGGTTAAATATTTTTTCTCTTTCAAAGTCGATTGGTCCGTCCAGTATGACTTCACCATTACGAGTAATACGAAACAATTTTGAAACCGGATCCATGCTATTTCCTACAACATATGTCACGTTTCCATTTTGTCCACTGTCTGCATCAGAGGCAGTCACCTTAATAACGACCGTTCCCTTTTCTGAATTTTCAGTGATGGTTGCTTTGTAGACAGTTTGACTAAAAACTGGTGCGTTGTCGTTTACATCTAGAACTTTAACGTGAATCTGCATGGTCCCTGTCATTTGCGGTTCTCCTCCATCCTCCGCTGTCAGAATTAAAGATACATGCTCTTGTTTCTCACGATCTAGAGGCTTCTGTAAAATCATCTCCACCTTTTTGCTTCCGTCAGACTGAGGATGAGATTTAAGAATAAAATTATCAATAGGCTTAAGCGTGTATCTCTGAAGACCATTTATTCCAATATCAGGATCAATAGCTTTCTCTAGCATAAACTTTGAGCCGACAGCTGCCGACTCGCTTATTTCAAAAATCCTCTCCCCTTTTTGGAAAACTGGAGCGTTATCATTAATGTCAGTAATTTCAACTGTAACAGGGAATAACTCCAGTGGATTCTCCAAAGTGATTTGAAAATGTAAAGCGCAGGGTGTCGTCTGTCTGCATAGGGCTTCGCGGTCTATTTTTTCTCTTATGAGGAGAACTCCCCTTTCTTTGTTCAGCTCGATGAACTGAGCACTGTCTCCGGTGTAAAGGCGAGCTTTTCCTGACTTGACACGTTTCAGATCTAAACCTAAATCCTGTACAATGTTTCCGACCAACGAGCCTTTTGCCATTTCCTCGGGAATTGAGTAGCTAACATGACCGATCACATAGTCGAAGCAGAGGACGGAGATCACCAGTACTTGCCGTATCATTGTTCTTTTTGTCTGCGCTGTCGCGGAAGAGCTGCCGAAATCTGGTCGTTTAAAATGTAAATCCAGTCATATACACAAAGTATTAAAAAATATATAACATAATCCAAGCCGTGGTAAGGCAATTCCACTTTAAAATGTCCACAGGAAAAAGGTAAATCCCAGCGTGTGCGATGTGTTTCTGACTGCTCCTCAGTAATATGGTAAGAACTATGTCTCGGTGAATGTGTTATGAAAGCTACTCTAAACCTCAACACATTGGGCAACAGCGGCCCGATGAGTGCAAATGGTGAAAGTACAGAGAAGACCATAATAGTGCGACAAAAATCCACACAAACGGGTAAGAGAAACACTGAGAAAATAATATTACAATAATTTAAACTTAAACCAGATTAAATATAATATTTAAAATATGGAGGCATAAAAAATTATCATAAAACCAAAAACAAATAATAATAATAAAAACTAATTGAGAAGAGATGAGGTATAGCAAAAAGAAGGAAGAAAGAAGCGCATAAAAAGGGCACATTCCAAAGCCACAGTCAATCTGCCACTGGCCGCGGTGCTGAAATACAGTCACTTATTCGACTGAGCAAAGCCTGACACACTTCAAATCAAAAAAGTCAAACACACTTAATAAATATGCTCAGCAAAAACAAAATTTTGATTATTGTGAAAATAGGAGCCATAACCTGAAATCAAAATTACACATAAAAACAACGGGTAGGTTTTTATTTTAATTTATGTATATATCACAAGAAAAAGTAATGGCCACAATCAATAAATTGAATAAACATCAGGATGGTAGTCTAACCTCAATAGGAGAGTCAGGTTCATCCAGGAAATTCTTCTCATTCTGTATCCGCTGCATCGTCCCTGTTGAACTTGGATCCATTATCAACATATTCTGACTACCAGCTCTTCCTAACTTGCTTTCACTCTTTCTGGAGTCAGTCGTCCTGCACACCTCGTAATTATATACATGTGGCAAAGTCCCAGTTCCCAAAGTGTCTGAGTAACGAGGTGGATAATATGGAATCACAGGGAGGCTGGAGTGATACAGGATGCGAGACTGTCTCCATCTGTAGATCTTCACTGATATAATAACCACTAAACACGTGATGAAGAGGAAGGAAACCACAGCCAGAGCCAACACTAAGTAAAAAGTCAGGTTGTCATTGTATTCCTTATCGTGTGGAAAGTCAGTGAACTCAGACAACACTTCAGGGAAGCTGTCCGCCACCGCCACGTTAACAATGACTGTAGCTGAACGAGAGGGCTGCCCGTTGTCCTCCACTATGACAGTCAGTCTTTGTTTCACAGCATCTTTATCAGTCACCTGACGGATAGTTCTTATTTCTCCATTCTGTAAGCCCACTTCAAACAGCGCTCTGTCTGTGGCTTTCTGGAGTTTATAGGAGAGCCAGGCATTCTGTCCAGAGTCCACATCCACAGCCACCACCTTAGTCACCAGGTAGCCCACATCTGCTGAACGCGGCACCATTTCAGCCACCATGGAGCCACCAGTCTGGACTGGGTACAAAACCTGAGGTGGATTATCGTTCTGGTCCTGGATCAGGATTTTTACGGTGACGTTGCTGCTCAGCGGTGGAGAGCCTCCATCCTGCGCTTTCACGCAGAACTGGAAATCTTTTATCTGCTCGTAGTCAAAAGAGCGAACTGCATGGATGACTCCACTATCAGCACTAACAGAAATATATGAGGAGACTGGCACTCCGTTAACAGAGGAGTCCATCAGAATGTAAGATACACGGGCATTCTGGTTCCAGTCAGCGTCTGTAGCTTTAACTGTGAATACAGAGACACCTGGTGTGTTGTTTTCTACAATGTAAGCGTCATATGAGCTCCTTTCAAAGATAGGTGAGTTGTCATTCACATCAGATATCTGCAAAGTGAGAGTGACGCTGCTGGAGAGGGAGGGTACTCCTTCATCAGAACAGGTCACTGTGATATTAAATTGGGGTGTTTCTTCTCTATCTAAAGCTACGCCTGTTTCTAAACTATAAAATCCGTTCTTTGCGTCCTTTATTGTCAAAGGAATTTCATCACTAATTTTACACTTTACCTCGCCATTTCTTTCGGAATCAGGATCGTTTACGCTCAGCATGGCAATCACAGTATTCTCAGGCGCATTTTCTAAAACAGATGGTGATTTTGAGAGTATTTTTAACTGGGGACTGTTGTCATTAATGTCAATCACATCAATTACAATCTTACTGGAATCAGAAAGCCCCCCGTTATCTGTAGCCTCGACGTCTATTTGTAAGAGCTTCGCCTTTTCATAATCTATTTCTCCTGTCAAAATAACCTCCCCGGATTTTCTATCGATTTGAAAGAGCTCGGAAAATCGTTGCTTGCTTTTTGTAATCGTGTATGAAACCTGCCCGTTTAACCCTTCATCTTTGTCTGAAGCTCTAACAGCAATAACACTTGTCCCACGCGGAGAATTCTCCACTAATATCGTCTTGTAGACGGATTTAGTGAAAACTGGTGCATTGTCATTTACATCTAACACATTAACAGTTATCTGCATTGTACCTGACATTCGCGGCTCCCCGCCGTCCACAGCAGTCAGTAACAAATATATTTCTCTCTCTTTCTCTCGATCTAGAGGCTTCTGTAAAATCATTTCTACCTTTTTACTCCCATCCGCTTGATTCTCTAGTTTAAGAGCAAAATTGGTTGTTGGTTCAAGCAAATAGCTTTGAAGACCGTTCACGCCAATGTCAGCATCCGAAGCTTTTTCCAAGACAAATTTTGACCCAACAAAGGCCGACTCGCTGATTTCAAAACGTTTCTTAGTCGACGCAAAGCTGGGCACATTATCGTTAATGTCGGTAATCTCTACAGTTATTCGAAATAACTCCATCGGATTTTCCAAGATCATCTGTAAATGTAGAGCACAGGGAGTCATGTCTCCGCACAATGCCTCTCTGTCTATTCTCTCTTTGATAAGGAGGACACCCCTTTCCCTGCTTAGCTCGATGTATTCTCCACTGTCCCCCGAATAAAGATGAGCATTGCCCGACTTCAGCCTTTTTAATTCTAAACCTAAATCCTGAGCAATGTTACAGACTAACGAGCCTTTCGCCATTTCCTCGGGAATAGAAAAGCTGACCTGCCCTGAAACCACGTCCACGCAGAAAACGCAGAAGAGTAGCAGCACTTCTCGTCTCATTGCGTAACGGGGATATTCCGATTCGAAATCCAGCAGAAAATAGGCGGAAAACGTCAAAACTGCTTTAAATATCCGTCCAAAAAAGATGAGGCGGTTTAAGCTTGAGGAGGAATAGATCCGTTCAACGAACTGCAGGCGTTGAGGGTTTTTTATTGTCTGAGAGATCACATGTAAAGGGGAGGAATATTTACAAGTCCTATCTAAGACTGCCACATACTGGCCAATAGCGGCGATTCTGTTAAATGCTTTGAAAAAGAAAAGATACGCAAGACAAGCATGATGACTAATATTGCTAAAAAAAAGTATTGAAATAAATGAATAAATAAATTACAAATAAAAATGATAATAGTAATAATAATTATTATTATTTTATTACTACTATTGTTCTTATTATTTTTTTATTAATAATATTGATATTATTTCACTGTAAATAATACATCTCTTTTCATATAACAAGCAGTGTCATCTGCCCTTTATAATGTTATACAATTTACAGTAATTATTATTTATTCACTTTTTACTGATTCAACCAAATGCCAAAACTGTATTAATGATATGATACATATATAATTCCCTAATTTTTCCATTGAGCATGAGCATAAATAATCTTTGCTTTCATTGTTAAAATACAAAACAAAAACACAGAACCTAAAATATAAAAAAAAAAATGATGCAGTGGTAGAAATTAAAACAATAACACAAAACTTGACGTAGAGTAGGTAAAAAAACACAAAAAACCCATCATGTCCAGAAGAATAATGAGTATTAAAATTATTTTGTATTCATTATCGATATTGATGTCTAACCTCTAGTGGAGATTCAGGTTCATCCAGGATGCTCGTCTCACTGTGGATCCGTTGCATTGTCCCTGTTGAACTTGGGTCCATTATCAACAGGTTCTGATTAGCAGCATTGCCAAACTTATTGTCGCTTTTTCTGGAGTCAGTCGTCCTGCACACCTCGTAATTATATACATGTGGCAAAGTCCCAGTTCCCAAAGTGTCTGAGTAACGAGGTGGATAATATGGAATCACAGGGAGGCTGGAGTGATACAGGATGCGAGACTGTCTCCATCTGTAGATCTTCACTGATATAATAACCACTAAACACGTGATGAAGAGGAAGGAAACCACAGCCAGAGCCAACACTAAGTAAAAAGTCAGGTTGTCATTGTATTCCTTATCGTGTGTAAAGTCAGTGAACTCCGACAACACTTCAGGGAAGCTGTCCGCCACCGCCACGTTAACAATGACTGTAGCTGAACGAGAGGGCTGCCCGTTGTCCTCCACTATGACAGTCAGTCTTTGTTTCACAGCATCTTTATCAGTCACCTGACGGATAGTTCTTATTTCTCCATTCTGTAAGCCCACTTGAAACAGCGCTCTGTCTGTGGCTTTCTGGAGTTTATAGGAGAGCCAGGCATTCTGTCCAGAGTCCACATCCACAGCCACCACTTTAGTCACCAGGTAGCCAACATCTGCTGAACGAGGCACCATTTCAGCCACCATGGAGCCACCAGTCTGGACTGGGTACAAAACCTGAGGGGGATTATCGTTCTGGTCCTGGATCAGGATTTTCACAGTAACGTTATTGCTGAGTGGAGGAGAGCCTCCATCTTGCGCTTTCACGCAGAACTGGAAATCTTTGATCTGCTCGTAGTCAAAGGAACGCACTGCATGGATGACTCCACTATCAGCACTAACAGACACATATGAAGAGACTGGCACTCCGTTAACAGAGGATTCCTCCAATATATAAGAAACACGAGCATTCTGGTTCGAGTCAGCGTCTGTAGCTTTTACTGTAAATACAGACGCACCTGGTGTGTTGTTTTCTACAATGTATGCCTCGTAAGAGCTTCTCTCAAAGACAGGCGTGTTATCATTCACATCAGAGATCTGTAAGGTGAGAGTGACGCTGCTGGAGAGGGAGGGCACACCTCCATCAGAGCAGGTCACTTTAATTACGTACTCTGAATTGTTTTCTCTGTCTAATTCGCTGTCTGTCACCAAACTATAGAAATTATTTGCTAATGATTTCAAGTTGAACGGCATATTCTCATCAATATAACACTTTACATTTCCGTTTTGTTCCGAGTCTTTGTCTTCGATGTTTATCATTGTGACAACTGTATTTATTTTTGCATCCTCTGAAATAATGGTGGACTTCGACATTATATGTATTTCTGGTATATTATCATTTTTGTCTTGTATGTCAATAATAATTTTGCAAGAATCCGTAAGTCCTCCTTCATCAGTAGCAAGTAAATGTATTTGATAACTTCTCGACTCTTCAAAATCTGTATTTCCAATTAAAGTTACTTCGCCGTTTTCCTGGTTCACTTTAAACGTTGTCCTCACGTCATCTAATGTGTTTCTAATTGAATATCTTATTTTACTGTTAGAACCTTCGTCTGCATCTGAAGCTGTAACTGTAGTGACAATTGTTCCCTGAGGCGAATTTTCAATTACGCTAGCCTTATATATCTGTTGTGTGAAAACCGGAGCATTATCATTAACGTCTAGCACTGTAATAACAACCAGCATCGTTCCTGACATCTGTGGCTCTCCTCCATCTACAGCTGTTAACACCAGATTTATCTTTTCCTGTTTTTCTCTGTCTAAAGGCTTCTGTAACACCATCTCCAAGTTTTTATTGCCATCAGGATTATTGTGAAGCTTTAAAGCAAAATTCTGTGTTGGCTTTAAAGTGTAGCTTTTGAGGTCATTAACTCCAACGTCAAGATCGACAGCTGTCTCTAGAGCAAATTTAGCTCCAGTAACAGCCGATTCACTTATCCTAAAATCAATTTCATTTTTTTCAAATGTTGGCGGATTATCATTGATATCTGTTATCTGGACGGTGACACTATAGAATTCCATCGGATTTTCCAAAATAATCTGAAATTGCAGAGCGCACGGCGTCGTCTTTTTACAGAGCGCCTCTCTGTCAATTTTTTCTCTCACAAAGAGGACCCCCGTTTCTCTGTTGAGCTCGAAGTACTCGTCGCTGTCTCGAGTAAAAATCCGTGCTTTACCTGAAGTCAGACGTTTAATTTCCAGACCTAAATCATGAGCTAAGTTCCCGATCAAAGATCCTTTGGCCATTTCCTCCGGTACAGTGTAGGACACCTGCCCGAGCACAAAGCCGAGGGAGAGGACGAATATGAACAGCGTTACTTGCCTCGTCATTGTTCTATCCGAGTAATAATCCATTGACAAATCCTTATGGAAATACTCTTGGCGATGATGTTGATCTAAATTCAGCTCATGAGGATCGTTTCAAAACCAGCAACATTCACGCAACAGCGATGATCCGAAAAAGGTCTCAAAAACTCTAAAAGGCTTTAGTGATCCTTTCACGTCGTGTTCTTGCTTTATTATGTCGACGGTGCAGAAGAGACGCTGCCACAAACCTACTGTTTGTTAGACACTGTGGTCAACAGCGGCCCTATGAGTTCAAATGGAAAAACTACACAGATATAAAATGGAGGTACGTCTGGCCAAGATGAAGCAATACTACTACTACTACTACTACTACTACTACTACTACTACTACTACTACTACTACTACTACTACTACTACTACTACTAATAATAATAATAATAATAATAATAATAATAATAATAATACTACTACTACTACTACTACTACTAATAATAATAATAATAATAATAATAATAATAATAATAATAATATATTATTATTATTATTATTATTATTATTATTATTAATAATAATAATAATAATAATAATAATAATAATAATAATAATAATAATAATAATAATAATAATATATTATTATTATTATTATAATAATAATAATATTATTATTATTATTATTATTATTATTATTATTATTATTATTATTATTATTATCATCACGATCGGTGTTTTCTGTGTAGTTATTTTTGAGGTTTTTCTGTTTGTTTAGTTCTGTTTCCCCTGTGAGTCTCAATGTCTGTCCTGATTGATCCCAGCTGTGTCTCGTTCCTTTGATTACCCTGCCTGTGTATTTAGTTCCACCTGCTGTCTGTGTTCCTTGTCGGGTCCTTGTCGGCGTCAGTCTGTCAGTGTGTTAGTTGTCACAGTAGAACTGGTTAGGTCCAGTTTCCGCGTCAGCTCCAGGTATCAGTCTCAACTCTACAGTTGCTACCGGTGTTAAGCGCTAGCTTGTTTCTCTGCCGTGCTGCCTCTTTACTGGACTGTCGAGCTGCTCATTGAAATCCTTCATCATCATCTTAATCATTGGTCCTGTCTGAGTTTCTCCCTCACCGACCGTCAAACCATACAAATCATGACAATTACTGTTATTATTATTACAACAACAAAGCCTTAAAATAATCCAAACCTGTGCATTTCAAGTTGCAGAATGCTTTAACCCTCCTGTTATGTTGCGGGTCCAATTGACCCGTTTCAAAGTTTAAAAATATTTTAAAAATAGTTGCAAGTATTTTTATTGCATGAAACTTTTTCTATTTGTCTTAATAGGTGAACTCTACATATAAATTGAACATTTATTCATTTTACACATTTGCAGCCCCCCCTGCGTATACTTGTTACATCGATACTATTCGGGTCAATTTGACCCGGCAGTCAAGTTAAAGTGCAAAAAACGATTAAAAATGTCCAATTCTGTTTGTTTCCTTACTGCTATGAACCTTATTTCACCACACACACACAAACACAACACAACACACCACACACACACACACATACACACACATGCAGACACACAAACCCACTTTCTCCCTACTCTCTTTACTTCACAATGAACTGCGAGAAAGCAGGTGTTCATACAACTTTTGACGGGAACCTATTCTGTTCCCGTGGGAAAACTCCACCCACACTGAGTGGACACTCAATAGAAGTGGATGGGAACATAAATACTCTCTGCATGACTCATTTATCTTGATTTTAATTGGCGGGTCAATTTGACCCGGAACAGTATCTGTGTCTCAAATTCAATTATAAAGATCACCCTTTGAAAAAAAAAATTAAATGTAATATAAAATTTTTTTACCAAAGATCACTTTCAAGGAAATTATTGTTTTTTGTGTCTAGGTTTTTTTCAGTGGACATAAAAAATGTAAATCCCATTTTTTATGTCCAAATGAGTAATTGAGTAAGTTGTCGTCATTAATCCTTAATTTCTGAGAAATAAAAAACATAATTGCACAAATTTTGATTGAGATGGTTAGTATTAGAGTTAATAATCAGATAAAAAAATGTTTTGGAGGAATTTTTTGGTTCCTGACACTATTGCATGATAAAACACTCCCTGGGTCAAATTGACCCACGAACATTATTGCTGTACCTCAGAAACGAACATAACAGGAGGGTTAAGTCGTTAATATACCAATGTTCTTCAACATAAGTGTAAGTTTTATAAAGAAAAAAAATAACTAAAAAGTAAATGTATATAAAAGGATTTGATTACTCAAAATTATAGTAAACAAGTGTATGTGGTTTAATGAGGCATGGAATCAAGCCTCAATCCCTGAAAGGTGACGTACTGCAACTTTTACATACTTATCTACATCAGCATACCAGAATCCAATAATTGGGTCTTAAACAAGACTGAAAAATTGTCTGCCTGCTTCCGTAGTAGCTGATACATATAATTCACGTGTGTTGAATTGGGGACACATCAAAATGTTGCAGTACAGCAACCTTTGAAGATGGTTTCGCTGTCCATTGTGCTGAAATGACAGAGTCCACAATACTAGATAATGCAGTCAAGCACGACCATGCATAGACTGGAGCAAACTAAAACAAAAGTTCAACATTTAGAGTAGCGGTTCTCAACGTGGGCGGTACCGCAGGGGGCGTTCAGAGGACGGCAGGGGGCGCTGGCGGACATTTTTACAATAGGGGGGCGCTGGGATGCCTTTGGGGGGCGTTTGGTCGAGTAGTAAACTTTACACCTTAAATCCACAACAATACCAGTTTAGACTTTGAGCAACTTGGTAAAACTGTATTGTGTAACATTAAATCATGCTTGGCTGCAGCTGTATCGATGACAGCTCTTCTTCTTCTATTCAGTGTTTGTAGCTTCATGGCGCAGCTCCGCTCCGCATCAGTTCAGCGTTACACCGGCTGATGATGCTGCTGTGATTTACTTTGTCTGGTATTTATGTAGGCTACATATATTTTGGCAGTTCTGTGATCATGTCAAAGCAGCAACTTATATTAAAAAGTGTATTATTTCTGTTTGAAAGCTGCCCGCTACCATGGAAGGACAACAGAAAATCGCTCTTATAAACACGTAATTATTAAAATCACGATATTCTGACTTTGTATCCCTCTGAAAAATGAACCCAATTAAAAAAAGAAATCCCTCCATGAGTGATACCACGATAGAGGGCGTTCATTTTATAGCGTTAACACGGGGCTGTAAGTGGTCCGACGTGAAACGGGTTTGATGGAACAACGGTACCAGCACTTTTAAATTTCAATAATCAGAATACCGAAATTGTTTCCGTTGTTTTAAAAGTCTGCCTTTTCCCCATCGATATGTTTCCCGACCGCCCTGCACCTTAGGGAGTTAAAAAAATAAAATAAAATAAAATAAATAAAAAAAACCGCCGAGCACATTGCGCAAAACTCTGAAACATGAGAAGCGGGCAAACCCGAGCGACGAACTAGATGTGAATTATGGCATAAAAACAGAGTATCCGACGCTGAACAGTGAAAAAATCAACACATGATGTGAAACACATGACGATTAGGAGGCGCAGCAGGTGATGAGTGAAAATTACTGATGGTCAATAAACGATCATATAAGCAACAGGAAAGAAACATATAAACCGAGAGAGGATAATATTAATCAAATGAAACTAAATGGAAATGAATGGAGAACAAAATGCAAGAATAAACTAAGAAACTAAAGTAAATTCGGAGAAATAAACTGTTATGGCAAGATCTTAATGGCAAGAGCAATAATTAATACAGAGGACTTTATGGCAAGAACAAACAGACACTATTTCCAGATGTAACCCAAGTGAAATGTTGAGTTCCATTTTCTGGTTCGCTACTATTGCCCTCCAAAATCTCGCGATAGTTTATTATATAACTGCAATTCTAGCGAGATTTACTAAGCAGCCAATCATTGCTGAGCGTCTGAGTCACATGTACCACCGTAGCTAATTTGCTGGGTATATTAGCTGGAGTGAAAAGCATGGAGGATTAGAACGGGTTTGGGAGAGCAGAGCTGCAGGTCGGTTGAGTATAACATTCTGTTTTTGTTTAATTTTGTATGATGCTGATAAAATTGTACCAACTTTAGGAGTCTCCGGTTGTGAGCTGAGGGATAAGGGAAACAAAACCGATTGTATGCCTTATGAACTGCGGAATTGGTGAGTCATTTTATGAAGACTTAGCGTTATCAATCCAGATGCTATATTGCGACTCTGAACAAACAAATTGGAGAACAATGAGATGCCTTAAATATTTATTAAAGTATTTGCCTAGCTTGATGTTTTTTATATATATTGTTTGTTTTTGTATGGAGCATAATTATTGACTTTTTATGAATAAGATGTATTTGGAAATGCATTGATTAGTAAACGATCATTAGGATTATTCATATTGCAATGAGTGCCGATCGTATTTTTTATTTGTGTGCACACTGGAATGTTTTGATTATATTTGAGACTGGTCCTGCTTTATTGTACAGGCCAGGTTCGATGGCGAGCTGAAGAATCAGGTTCAAGAGCCTAAAAGGATTTCACCTGTGGTGTGTTAAGATTTGGTTTCCCCACCAGGCTGGTGGGAGACTTCCTGCAGCCCATGAACAAAACTGTTCCCACTCTGATCTGACTTTTGTTAGCGTATGAACTGCGAACCATGGAAAAGAACTGTTCCCACTCTGATCTGACTTTTGTCAGTATATGAACTGCAGCAAGCCGTCTAAACAACTCACCTGATTCTGTTGAACCGCCCCAGTTCAGGGGGGGGATTGTATGAACTGAATAGTGTGGCTTGTTGCTGGAACTGTGGAGCTGATTTGTTTTCTTTTGATTTGTTAATTTAATATTTCATTCTTTGTGTATTATTTCCTTTTATTTTAATTTGGCCATTTGAATGTTTCTTTTCCTTATTGTAATGTAAATAATTAATCACTGTGAATACAAGGCACTCACATCTGCAACTTCTAGTCTGTCTACTCCTTCCCGAGTCGTATCTAGACTTCTGAGAACTAGTCCATTGACCTTGTTGGTCATAATCCATTTTTTATTTAGAAATATAGTATACTGTTTGCACAGATGCTAAACAGATAAAAGGTAAAATAATTTTGTTGAAGTGCCATGGGCAGTATCGCAACTACACATTATTCAGGTGGATGCGAAAACATAAATCGGCGCCCCCCACGAAGAAACGTAGAAACATACGCCCCCGCCCCTCGCTACATTTACCCCGTTATGTGCGCGAGGTGAAGGAGCGTAAGGTGCGCTGAAGTGTACGGGAAAGCATAATCGGTGTGCCGATTCAAAACATCTACAATAATAATAGTAACATTAATAATAAAATAATTGTCAGTGCAAAGTAGCCTACAAATTTTTTGGTGGGGGGCGGTGAGGGACCTGGATAAGGGCTAGGGGGGCGCTGGCCCAAAAAAGGTTGAGAAACACTGATTTAGAGGAAGAAATGGAACTTTTCAGGACTAATCAATCATATGTAAACAAACTAAAGATATAACACGACAACTGTTTCCTTAAAGGTTATGGGTTAAACATATTAGTCAAGAAATATTTTTATCTGGATTTATGTGCTACAAAAATAATCACACTTTTGTCAAATACACCATAGTTTTACAAGTGGAAAAACAAAACTAAGAAGTAAAATGCTAAGTAGATGTAGTGCTTTATCAGATACATAGGACCCTGGAGCACTTCACACTAAATTCAGTCAGGAACCAACAAATGCTCAACAAAAAATGAAAACTGACAATTTAAAATGTATATATTTCGACTTTAAAAAACCATGTGCAATGAATAAAACGGCTAAGAAGTTTCATGGTTCTCTTACAAATACACACAATGTCTATGCTAGAATTCAAAATAGGAAAAACAGAATAGTAAGAGTTAGAGCTTTCTAACCTCTAAAGGAGAGTCGGGTTCATCCAGGATGCTCTTCGCGTTTTGTATCCGCTGCATCGTCCCTGTAGAACTAGGGTCCATTAGCAACACATTCTGGCTACCAGCTCTTGCAAAGTTAGTATCACTCTTTCTGGAGTCAGTCGTCCTGCACACCTCGTAATTGTACACATGTGGCAGAGTTCCTGTTCCCATAGTGTCGGAGTAACGAGGTGGATAATATGGAATCACAGGGAGGCTGGAGTGATACAGGATGCGAGACTGTCTCCATCTGTAGATCTTCACTGATATAATAACCACTAAACACGTGATGAAGAGGAAGGAAACCACAGCCAGAGCCAACACTAAGTAAAAAGTCAGGTTGTCATTGTATTCCTTATCGTGTGGAAAGTCAGTGAACTCTGACAACACTTCAGGGAAGCTGTCCGCCACCGCCACGTTAACAATGACTGTAGCTGAACGAGAGGGCTGCCCGTTGTCCTCCACTATGACAGTCAGTCTTTGTTTCACAGCATCTTTGTCAGTCACCTGACGGATAGTTCTTATTTCTCCATTCTGTAAGCCCACTTCAAACAGCGCTCTGTCTGTCGCTTTCTGGAGTTTATAGGAGAGCCAGGCATTCTGTCCAGAGTCCACATCCACAGCCACCACTTTAGTCACCAGGTAGCCCACATCTGCTGAACGAGGCACCATTTCAGCCACCATGGAGCCACCAGTCTGGACTGGGTACAGAACCTGAGGTGGATTATCGTTCTGATCCTGGATCAAAATTTTCACAGTCACGTTGCTGCTGAGTGGAGGAGAGCCTCCGTCCTGCGCTTTCACGCAGAAGTGGAAATCTTTGATCTGCTCGTAGTCAAAGGAACGCACTGCATGGATGACTCCACTCTCAGCACTGACGGACACGTATGAGGAGACTGGCACTCCGTTAACAGAGGACTCCTCCAGTATGTAAGAAACGCGAGCATTTTGATTCCAGTCAGCATCTGCAGCTTTCACAGTAAATATAGACACACCTGGTGTGTTGTTTTCTACAATGTAGGCCTGATACGAGCTCATCTCAAATACAGGTGCATTATCATTCACATCAGAGATATGTAAGGTGAGAGTGACGCTGCTGGAGAGGGAGGGGACTCCTTCATCAGAACAGGTTATGGTGATATTAAACTCTGCTGCTGTTTCTCTGTCTAATTCTGTGTCTGTCACTAAGCTATAGAAATCATTAGCTGACGATTTTAAACTGAAATGTGTATCATCATTTACGAAGCATTTTACTTTTCCATTTTTCCCTGAGTCTTTGTCCTCGATGCTTATCACTGTCACTACTGTATTTAGTTTCACGTTCTCTGAAATAAGTGTAGACTTTGACATGATTTTAATTTGTGGGCTGTTATCATTTGTGTCTTGTATATCGACCAATAATTTGCAAGAATCTGTGAGACCACCTTCATCACTAGCAAGTAAATGTATCTGATAACTTCTGGACTCTTCAAAATCTGTATTTCCAATTAAAATCACCTCACCGCTTTCTTGGTTTACTTCAAATATACTTTTGACATCATCGAAGGTGTTTGTAATTGTATATGTTATCTTACTGTTCAAACCTTCGTCTGCGTCTGAAGCTTTAACTGTTGCAACAACTGTTCCCTTTGCTGAATTTTCAGTAACAGTAGCTTTGTATATCTGCTGTGTGAAAACCGGAGCATTATCGTTGACGTCTAGCACTGTAATAACAATTTGCATCGTTCCTGACATCTGTAACGCTCCTCCATCTACAGCTGTCAACACCAGATTTATATTTTCCTGTTTTTCTCTGTCCAACGGCTTCTGTAACACCATCTCTACATTTTTATTCCCATCGGGGTTGTTGTGTAGTTTTAACTCAAAATTATCTGTTGGTTTTAAAGTGTAGCTTTTGAGGTCATTAACTCCGACATCAAGATCGACAGCTCTTTCCAAAACAAATTTAGCTCCGATCGCTGCCGATTCACTAATCTTGAATTTCTTCTCTCGTTTCTCAAAAGATGGCGCATTGTCGTTAATATCCGTGATCTGAATCGTTACGCTATAAAATTCAATTGGGTTTTCTAAAATAATCTGAAAATGTAAAGAACAAGGCGTCGTCTTTTTGCAAAGGCTTTCTCTGTCGATTCTCTCCTTCACAAGGATGGCTCCCGTTTCTGTTTTTAGCTCCACGTACTCGTCGCTGTCTCGGGTGAAGATTCGCGCTTTGCCTGATGTCAGGCGTTTGATTTGCAAACCTAAATCGTGAGCTATGTTTCCTATTAAAGATCCTTTGGCCATTTCCTCCGGAATAGAGTAAGAAACTTGCCCGAACACAAAGCCGAGGGAGAGGAGAAAGATAGTCACCGTTACTTGCCTCCTCATTGTTCTATCCGTGTATTGTTCCACAGAAAAAACTCTTCGGTTAAAATCAAGTATTTTTTGTCTCAGTTCCAATCGCAGTTAATCTTTCAAACCAACTATAATCCACAAAAAAGCACCGAGGTCGTCAAGCTGATATTTCTTTCCCCATTTTTTTTTAAAAATATATCTGCTCCGGTCCTTTCCCGTCGTGCTCCTTCTTCATTATGTGAACGATAGAAAGGAGGTCCTGCTACAAATCTACTGTTCAATACACACTATGGTCAACAGCGGCCCTGTGAGTTCAGAATGAAATACTGCAGATTTAACTGAGACTTATACGTAAAAAAAAATGAAATAATTAAAAAAAAAATAAAATAATAATAATCATCATAAAATGTTTTTTTATTAAATATGCACAATCGAGGTTTGAATGAAGGATCAAGTGTATGATCGTATCTGATAGTCAATCTAGTTTCTTAACTTCATGGGAAATCACCATCAAAAGTTTAAGATGAACGCTGAAGAAAACAGCGCTGTCCTTTGTCCTGAAATTGAGAAAATTGTCTTCATGCCCACAGTACCTAATCGGTTACCTCGGGCTGATTGTATTCAGATGCATTTAGTTTGAAAAAAAGAAAAAAAGTCTTTTCATCAACATAAAGCAGGGCTGACATTTGACAGAACATGCCGGCGCTATTCACGTTGATAAGTAAGCCTATGTCTTACTAAAAATGTCCTACAGTATGCTTTACCCAACTAATAATAAAACAAATAAAATAAAACATACGTGTTCCACAAAAACTAACATAATAAAAACTTGGTGTTGACTAACATGGAAGTAATAATGAATAAAAGTCGTAAGAGAAAAAATGAAAACGAGGACATTTGGATTTGACTTAAAAACGTACTTAGGAATGTGCTATGATACAAAGTAAGAACAAATAATGCTTCACTTTTTACTCCTCTTACACTAATTATTAAATAAAACGTTTTTGTTTTCATACCAAAGAAGAAGAATTCATTTAAAGAGGTAAACGATATCGTTTAATCTATAAATGTTAATGTGTGAAAGTCTGCATGTAGTGGAAAGAGTTTTGTGGTTTCTTTGGACCAGATAAATTGCTACACAAGAATAGGGCATTTACAATTTAAATATATAGAAGGGATATAAAGCATAAGAAGGACCAAATAAATCAAAACATTCTAACCTCTAGAGGAGAGTCGGGTTCATCCAGGATGTTCTTCTCATTCTGTATTCGCTGCATCGTCCCTGTGGAACTGGGATCCATTATCAACAAGTTCTGATTACCAGCTCCTCCGAACTTACATGCACTTTTTCTAGAGTCAGTCGTCCTGCACACCTCGTAATTGTACACATGTGGCAGAGTTCCTGTTCCCAAAGTGTCAGAGTAGCGAGGTGGATAATATGGAATCACAGGGAGGCTGGAGTGATACAGGATGCGAGACTGTCTCCATCTGTAGATCTTCACTGATATAATAACCACTAAACACGTGATGAAGAGGAAGGAAACCACAGCCAGAGCCAACACTAAGTAAAAAGTCAGGTTGTCATTGTATTCCTTATCGTGTGGAAAGTCAGTGAACTCTGACAACACTTCAGGGAAGCTGTCCGCCACCGCCACGTTAACAATGACTGTAGCTGAACGAGAGGGCTGCCCGTTGTCCTCCACTATGACAGTCAGTCTTTGTTTCACAGCATCTTTATCAGTCACCTGACGGATAGTTCTTATTTCTCCATTCTGTAAGCCCACTTCAAACAGCGCTCTGTCTGTGGCTTTCTGGAATTTATAGGAGAGCCAGGCATTCTGTCCAGAGTCCACATCCACAGCCACCACTTTAGTCACCAGGTAGCCAACATCTGCTGAACGAGGCACCATTTCAGCCACCATGGAACCACCAGTCTGGACTGGGTACAAAACCTGAGGTGGATTATCGTTCTGGTCTTGGATCAGGATTTTTATAGTCACGTTGCTACTCAGCGGAGGAGAGCCTCCATCCTGCGCTTTAACGATAAACTGAAAATCTTTTATCTGCTCGTAGTCAAAAGCGCGAACTGCATGGATAACTCCGCTATCAGCACTAACAGATACGTATGAGGAGACTTTTACTCCGTTAACAGATGATTCCTCCAGTATGTAAGAAACACGGGCATTTTGATTCCAATCAGCGTCTGTAGCTTTCACAGTAAATATAGAGAGACCTGGTGTGTTGTTTTCTATAATGTAGGCCTCATATGAGCTCCTCTCAAAGACAGGTGCGTTGTCATTTACATCAGAGATCTCCAAGGTTAGAGTGATGCTGCTGGAGAGGGAGGGTACTCCTTTATCAGAGCAGGTCACTGTGATATTATAATTAGAGGCCATCTCTCTGTCTAACTCACTGTCTGTCACTAAACTATAAAATTTCTTTGAAGTTGCTTTTATCAAAAACGGCATGTTTTCCTCAATGCTACACTCAACATTCCCGTTTTCCCCAGAGTCAGTATCTTGAACATTAATTATGGTAACCACCGTACCTTGTTTGGAATTTTCTGTCACAGATTTTGTTTTAGACATAACATTTATAGAAGGTTCGTTATCGTTTGTATCGGTAACTTCAACAATAATCTTACATGAATCTGTCAGGCCCCCGTCATCACCGGCTTGTACATGTATTTCATAGCGCGGTGTCTTTTCGTAATCTAAGTTTCCAATTAAAGATACAACGCCGCTTTCTTCCGCTACTTGAAATAAATTTGGCACGTCATCTAAGGTGTTTGTTATCGAATACCTTACTTTTCCATTTGAACCTTCATCTGCATCTATTGCACGAACTGTACTCAAAATAGTACTTATAGGAGCAGTTTCCATAACAGTAACTTTATAGACTTCCTGCGTAAAAACTGGAGCATTGTCATTAACGTCTAACACTGAAATTTCCACCCGCATTGTTCCTGACAGCTGAGGCTCTCCGCCATCACTGGCAGTAAGAGTTAATGCGATGTGATCCTGCGCCTCTCTATCGAGTTGCTTTTGCAAAACCATCTCCACCTTTTTGCTGCCATCTTGTTGGCTGTTGAGCTTTAAAACAAAATTATCCGTCGGTTTAAGTGAATAACTCTGCAGCCCATTCACACCCACGTCTAGATCCATCGCTCTCTCTAATACAAATTTTGCTCCAATCACAGCCGACTCGCTGATTCTAAATTTCATCTCTTCCTTCTTAAAGGTGGGCACGTTGTCGTTTATGTCATTAATTTCGACATTAACAGAATAAAATTCAATCGGGTCTTCGAGTGTAATTTGCAGATGTAAAGCACAAGGCGTTGTCTGTCCGCACAGCGTCTCTCTGTCGATTCTTTCTTTGACTACCAGGAGTCCCCTGTCTGTGTTTAGCTCGATGTATTCTGCTTTATCTTCTGTATATATTCTGGCTCTACCGGACTTCAGTCTCTTCACGTCTAACCCTAAATCATGAGCTATGTTGCCAACAAGGGAGCCTTTTGACATTTCCTCTGGAATAGAGTAAGTGGCCTGTCCTGCTACACAACCGAGCAAAAAAATCACGACAAACAACCGTACTTGCCATCTCATTGTTCTGTCCAACATGGTATCCTCGTTAAATCCTAACAAAAAAAATAATGTTTCTTAATTCCCAAAACGTCAAGTTTCCCCAAATAGAAGATAGTCCAGCAGAGGATGTTATATTTTTACATTTTCCGTCCCCAAATATATGCAGAAACTGCAGGGAGATGATCGCTGTCCCTTTTGTTGAACGGTTGTGGGCTATGTGAATACATCTTTCTCTGTTTAGGGCATCAAAACGAGGAAAGAAATCTCTGCATGAGCCAACAGCGGCGCTGAGAGTACAAAGTCGTGCACTGCAGAGAAGCAGACTTTGCAGGAGCAGACCGGAAATGAAACTACTATTCGCCTTTAAGCTGTTAAGATGAAAATACTACACGGTACTTAATAATACCGGGCATCATATTAATAAAATGGTATTCCATCAAATCCAACTTTTGAAAAGGGTAAATTCATATTACGGCATATAATTTTCTTGGAGCTATAAATTATTATCATTGTTTTAACTATTAATTCTCCGTTTAGCATTTGACACTACATATTTATTTACGTACATTAAACACATTATAGAAAAATAATACCTCTCGCAAAATTAATTAGAAAGAAAAATAGATCTTGAGGTAGCTGACACAGAAAAGTGTTTATCTTGTATATAATTTAGTAGTAGTGAAAAGGTACAATTATTTGGTTCATTCTGGCATTTTTTTTAGATCGTATACAGATACGTCATGTATCAAAAAGGACCCAATCCTTCCGCCACGGCAAGTTAATACAAGCTGTTTTTGCTGTTTGAAAGAACCTAGTTATTTAAGAATAAATAATATAAAATGGGTGTGGATATAAACACCAAATTGATCATTTGGTAAATAGATTTTTTAAAGAACATCTGAATAAAATAAAAATAAAAAATAGGACAAAAATATCTTAGTGATTGCCTTAAAATCGAAAAGTGTTTCTTACTGCTTTTTCAGCAGCCAAAGTAGGCTGCTGAAACAGATCACATGGCTGCTTTTTCAGCCATAACAAAATAGATTCCAAGTGCACACAACTGAAAATAAACAGAACATAGTTTTTAAAGCAAAGACTTGTAGAAGCACACAGTAGCTTGACAAAAATGATGAAAACATTTTTTTTGTTGTCAGGTTATACACTTCTCAGAACTGTCTCCCTTTTGTTGATGCTTATAATTTTAATGACATCTTTAGAGATTTGTCATTGAGAACTAACTAAGACAAGTTATTGTTATGCCAATATGATTTTTACTAACAAAGACAGAGGTCTGTGTAGTGGTGCACTGACACATTCTTGCCTTACAGCAAGAATATTCTGTATTCAACTTCTGTCCTGGGGTCTTTCTGCACAGAGTTAATCTGTTCTTCTCCAGGCATATTTGGAGATTCCCTGGGTTTATCCAGTGTGTTGGGGTGTACCATGTCGCCTAATGATCACTGGACAAAAGAAACCCCACAACTTTGGAAAGAGAAGCATGTGTAGGAAATAGATGGATAAGAAGGACAGATTAATATTTTAAAACAAAGGAACATTTGTCTCAAATGCCCCAGGTAGAGCAGTAAGCTATACTTGAGTTAGAATACTTAAAAATAATCTTTAGTAAAATGAGCTTACAAGTTTAGGCTAAATTGTGTTTGTATGAAAAGATGAAAAGCAATATTTAGCACTGAGTTTTAGGCTAAATAAGAGTCTATGAACACAGTTTGCTTGTAAGAAGAATAAATTAAAGATTCTGATAAAAAAGAAGTCAGCATAAAAAAGGAAATACTTAACGGTCATACAGTATGTAATTAAGGATAAAATGTGACAAAAAGGAAAACAATCCAAGCATATGGTTTGACTATAAATCAGAATATTTTTAACAACTTGTCAAATATAAAAAGATATTGACACAGCACATTGAGATCCCAGAAATGATTAGACCACATATAGTTAGGCCATGGCCATTTTTATATCAATTTAATGTGGAAAAACTTTGTCATCTTTATATTTTATATCTATATTTACCTACATATTAAAGCCTGCTATTCAAAAACAAATATGGTATGAATTTCACTTGGAACTATAGCCTTAAAACTATTTTTAAATATTGAACAGTACATATTAAATAACATGTTAGTAAATACAACATTCTTATGAAAATTAAGATATCTACACATTGTAGAGCATACTGATGATCTGATCATTAAAATTACTACAAAGATTTACCCAGTGAACATGTTTAGACAATCATCTGTCTCAACAAAACTTATCCAAAATTGCACTTAGGATAAAAATACCATTATAATGCTGAAAATGAGCTATTAACAAAGTAATGGAAGGGGGGAAAGCAAGTTACTGTCACAAAACAATTTAGTTTAATGGAAACTTTGAATGAAGGTGGATGTAAAACTAGAACATGCAGATGGCAACTGGATTTTGATAGTAACAATTCCAAGTAATATAATTGTGCTCTAACCTCTACAGGAGAGTCGGGTTCATCCAGGATGATCTTCTCATTCTGTATCCGCTGCATCGTCCCTGCAGTACCGGAGTCCATTATCAACAAGTTCTGACTACCAGTTCCACCAAATTTACTATCACTCTTTCTGGAGTCAGTCGTCCTGCACACCTCGTAATTGTACACATGTGGCAGAGTTCCTGTTCCCAAAGTGTCTGAGTAACGAGGAGGATAATATGGAATCACAGGGAGGCTGGAGTGATACAGGATGCGAGACTGTCTCCATCTGTAGATCTTCACTGATATAATCACCACTAAACACGTGATGAAGAGGAAGGAAACCACAGCCAGAGCCAACACTAAGTAAAAAGTCAGGTTGTCATTGTATTCCTTATCATGTGGAAAGTCAGTGAACTCCGACAACACTTCAGGGAAGCTGTCCGCCACCGCCACGTTAACAATGACTGTAGCTGAACGAGAGGGCTGCCCGTTGTCCTCCACTATGACAGTCAGTCTTTGTTTCACAGCATCTTTATCAGTCACCTGACGGATAGTTCTTATTTCTCCATTCTGTAAGCCCACTTCAAACAGCGCTCTGTCTGTGGCTTTCTGGAGTTTATAGGAGAGCCAGGCATTCTGTCCAGAGTCCACATCCACTGCCACCACCTTAGTCACCAGGTAGCCCACATCTGCTGAACGAGGCACCATTTCAGCCACCATGGAGCCACCTGTCTGGACTGGGTACAAAACCTGAGGTGGATTATCGTTCTGGTCTTGGATCAGGATTTTCACAGTCACGTTGCTGCTGAGTGGAGGAGAGCCTCCATCCTGCGCTTTTATGCGAAAATAGAAATCTTTGATCTGCTCATAGTCAAAAGCGCGAACTGCATGGATAACTCCGCTATCAGCACTAACAGATACATATGAGGAGACTGACACTCCGTTAACAGAAGAGTCCTCCAGAATGTAAGAAACACGAGAATTTTGATTCCAATCAGCGTCTGTAGCTTTCACTCTATCTATAGACACACCTGGTGTGTTGTTTTCTACAATGTAGGCCTCATAAGCGCTTCTCTCAAAGACAGGTGCGTTGTCATTCACATCAGAGATCTGTAAGGTGAGTGTGACGCTGCTGGAGAGGGAGGGCACTCCTTCATCAGAACAGGTCACTGTGATGTTGAACTCAGAGGCGCTCTCTCTGTCCAATTCACTATCCGTTACAAGGGTATAAAAGTCATTTGATGAAGTTTTAATAGCAAATGGTATATTTTCATTTATTCTGCAATTTACACGACCGTTGTTACTTGAATCTGGGTCAGTAACGCTAAACATTACTATAACTGTATTATAGGGAGAGTCTTCCAGAATAGAGTCAGATTTTGACATGATACTTATAACAGGTTCATTGTCATTTACGTCAATCACATCAACTATAATTTTACTCGAGTCAGAAAGACCACCACTGTCTGTAGCTACAATATCAATTTGGTAATTTTTCGCTCTTTCAAAGTCAATCTCCCCCACTAAAATGACTTCACCATTTTCTTTTATTTGAAAAATATCAGACAAACTATCAATAGAAGACGATAACGCATACGAAATTTTCCCGTTGATTCCCTTATCTGCATCAGAAGCACTCACTGTTGTCAGTGTGGTTCCTTTCTGAGAATTTTCTGCTATGGTTGCTTTGTAAACCGACTGTGTAAAAACAGGAGGATTGTCATTTACATCGAGAACAGTCACAAAAATTTTCACTGTACCAGACATTTGGGGTTCTCCCCCATCTACAGCTTTTAGCAATAATGAAATCTCTTCCTCTTTCTCTCTGTCTAAAGGTTTATGCAAAATCATCTCAACCTTTTTATTTCCATTTGCCTCATTTTCTACCTTCAACACAAAATTATCTGTAGGTTTTAAGCTGTAATTTTTTATACCGTTTCTGCCGATGTCTAAATCAACGGCTTTCTCTAAGACAAATTTAGAGCCCGTAACCGCAGATTCGCTGATTTCAAAACGCTTCTCGCCATGTTTAAAGCTGGGACTGTTGTCGTTGATGTCGGTAATCTCGACAGTTATCCGAAAAAGCTCCATGGGTTTTTCTAAAATGATCTGCAAATGCAAAGCACAAGGCGTCGTCTGTCTGCAGAGCAACTCTCTGTCGATCTTTTCTTTCACCAGAAGGACTCCTCTTTCTCTGCTCAGCTCGACGTATTCTGCACTTTCGCCCGTGAAGATGCGAGCTTTACCCGATTGTAATCTTATCACATCCAAACCCAAATCAATTGCGATGTTTCCCACCACAGATCCCTTCGGCATTTCTTCAGGAACAGAGTAGCTGATCTGACCTAGAGCTGAACAGACGCAGCAAAGCAAGATGGAAAACAGTACTTGCCGTTCCATTGTTCTGTCCGATGCTTTGCGCTCCCGTTCAAAAAAATAGATTAGATTTACACAAAGAAATAGAGCCAGTAGAAAGTGGAAGAAACAATAAAATAAAACCAATTCAAATCCAGATGATAGGAAGAAGTAGCACGAGTTAAAATCGTCAACATACGATCTGTGAGTTTTACAAAGCAGCGCACTTCTCTCAATTTCCTCTCTTAAATACTGACATGGCACGGGGGGTTTGCTTTAAATCTTTACTACAACCCCAACAAATTGACCAACAGCGGCCCACAGAGCTGACAAAGCAAAACTGCAAGAGTTATAAAGTAAATATGAACTGACTTCTGTAAAGATATCACAAAAAATGATTCAAAAATAGTAATGGGTAACACAATCCAACCAAAAGGAACGTGAATCAATTAACAATACAAAATTGCTGAAAATAAAAATAGAAAAATACCCAAAATAAAGAAACAAATGTAGTAGAGCATTAAGACACAAGCAGAGAGAGAGAGACAAAAAAAAAAAACAGCAGGAGTTTAGCTGATTATTAGCGCTTCTGTCCAGGGGTGCTGAAATTTAGCCTGCCTCTAAGCCTTTTTCAACAAGTCTTAAAGTGACTATAAATTAAAATGATCTTAAACAAAAAAATAGACTTTATATTACAATAAATAACCTTGAAACACTCGAAAAGAAAAAAAAAGATGATAAAAAACCTTGATAAACTATCGATAAAACTTTATTGCTTTGGAACTATGCAACAAAAGGAGGAAATAAAAAAAATTCAAATGAAAACGAAACGTGCATAAATTAACTGAATTATAGCTGATTATTATAACTAACCTCAAGAGGAGAATCAGGTTCATCCAGGATGCTCTTCTCGCTCTGTATCCTCTGCATCGTCCCTGTTGAACTGGGGTCCATTATTAACACGTTCTGACTACCAGCTCTTTCGAACTTCAAGTCACTCTTTCTGGAGTCAGTCGTCCTGCACACCTCGTAATTGTACACGTGTGGCAGAGTCCCTGTTCCCAAAGTGTCTGAGTAACGAGGTGGATAATATGGAATCACAGGGAGGCTGGAGTGATACAGGATGCGAGACTGTCTCCATCTGTAGATCTTCACTGATATAATAACCACTAAACACGTGATGAAGAGGAAGGAAACCACAGCCAGAGCCAACACTAAGTAAAACGTCAGGTTGTCATTGTATTCCTTATCGTGTGGGAAGTCAGTGAACTCCGACAACACTTCAGGGAAGCTGTCCGCCACCGCCACGTTAACAATGACTGTAGCTGAACGAGAGGGCTGCCCGTTGTCCTCCACTATGACAGTCAGTCTTTGTTTCACAGCATCTTTATCAGTCACCTGACGGATAGTTCTTATTTCTCCATTCTGCAAGCCAACTTCAAACAGCGCTCTGTCTGTGGCTTTCTGGAGTTTAAAGGAGAGCCAGGCATTCTGTCCAGAGTCCACATCCACAGCCACCACTTTCGTCACCAGGTAGCCCACATCTGCTGAACGAGGCACCATTTCAGCCACCATGGAGCCACCAGTCTGGACTGGGTACAGAACCTGAGGTGGATTATCATTCTGATCCTGGATCAGGATTTTCACAGTCATGTTGCTACTCAGTGGAGGAGAGCCTCCATCCTGCGCTTTAACGCAGAATTGAAAATCTTTGATCTGCTCGTAGTCAAAGGAACGCACTGCATGGATGACTCCACTATCAGCACTAACAGATACATATGAAGAGACTGGCACTCCGTTAATAGAGGACTCCTCCAGTATGTAAGAAACACGGGCATTCTGGTTCCAGTCAGCGTCTTTGGCTTTCACAGTAAATATAGACACACCTGGTGTGTTGTTTTCTACAATGTAGGCCTCATACGAGCTCCTCTCAAATACAGGTGCGTTGTCATTCACATCAGAAATCTGTAATGTCAGAATGACGCTGCTGGAGAGGGAGGGCACTCCTTCATCAGAACAGGTCACCGTGATGTTATACTCCGAGGCGCTCTCTCTGTCTAACTCACTGTCTGTCACTAAACTGTAGAAATTACTCGTTGATGACTTCAGTATAAATGGTATGTTTTGACTAATGTAACAATGCACCTTCCCATTTTCTCCTGCGTCTCTGTCCTCAATATTTATCATGGTAACAACGGTATTTAGGTCAGCGTTCTCTGGAATTACGTTTGACTTTGACATTATGTTAATTTCCGGACTGTTGTCATTTGTGTCTTGAACGTCAACAATTAATTTCGACGAATCAGTGAGTCCGCCATCGTCACTCGCTACAAGATTAAGTTGATAATTTCTCGACTCTTCAAAATCAAGATTACCAGTTAACATAACCTCACCGTTTTCTTTATTTATGTCGAATATTCTACTTTCGTCGTCATTTCTCGAAGTAATGGAGTATGTTATTTTACTGTTGGAACCTTGATCTGCATCTGATGCTGTAACAGTTACGACAACTGTTCCCCTGGGCGAGTTTTCGGTGACAGTAGCCTTATATGTTTTTAGCGTAAAAACTGGCGCATTATCATTCGCGTCTATAACTGTAATCACAATCAGCATCGTACCCGACATCTGCGGTTCTCCTCCGTCTACAGCCGTCAAGACCAGATTTATCTGCTCCTCTTTCTCTCTGTCTAAAGGCCTCTGTAACACCATTTCCACATTTTTATCCGGTTGATTATCATAAAGCTTTAGAGCAAAATTATTCGTCGGCTGTAGTTCGTATCCACGAACACTATTAATTCCAACATCAAGATCTACAGCTTTTTCCAGAACGAATGTTGCTCCAGTTGCCGCTGATTCGCTTATTTTGAAAACGACCTCATTTTTCTTGAACACTGGTGCATTGTCATTAATATCTGCGATCTGGATTGTTACTGTATAAAATTCCATCGGGTTTTCTAGTATTATTTGAAAGTGCAAAGCACAGGGCGTCGTCTGTTTGCAGAGCGTCTCTCTGTCGATTCTCTCCCTAACGAGGAGGAGTCCTCGTTCTCTGCTGAGCTCCACGTACTCACTGCCGTCTCGGGTATAAATCCGAGCTTTGCCAGAAATAAAACGCTGCGCCTCCAATCCTAAATCGTGAGCTATACTACCAATTAAAGATCCTTTCGGCAATTCTTCAGAAATAGTGTAGCTGACCTGCCCAATAACCGAACCGAGAGAGAACGTAAACAGAAACAGCGTTACTTGCCTTGCCATTGTCCTGCGAAAATTCATGACACAAGTTCGGGATTTTTATATTCAGTAAAACGGGTATTAAATCCAATGTGAATTGTCCCTACTGCGTGATAGTCCACACGAAAAAGGAGTTCAAAATACCACGGTTCTTTCCAAGACGATGCACAGAAACGGAGCGCCTCTTTCTCCTCTGTTCAGTCCTTTCTTTATCATGCGGAGGGAGCAGAGGAGGTGCTGAAACAGACGTATTGTCAGTTTTCTACACTCTGGTCAACAGCGGCCCTAAGAGTTTGTATATAAAAACTGCAGACTACAAAAAGCATTTAATATTTTTTTAATGGGTTGAAAGTATATAAATAAACGATGATTATTGAAAGCTTATATAGTTATGAATAAAGTTTTTAATATCAAAGGGTTTCGTCAGACATCATGTTTGTTTACAAGCATTGAAGATAAATGGTAAGTTTTTTTAAAAAATAATCATTAACAGTATATCATCTTTGCTCAACTCAGTGTCCTAATTTAACTTGTTTAGAGCAAGGCTGCGCAGGTAGAAGGTTTCTATCACTCAAAACAGCATCATAAACTTCCCATAAAATGATATGACAACTGATAGCATGAGTATGAAACAAAACACACAAAAAAGAAAGGAAGAAAGTACATACTACCAAAGCTGAGAAGGATAAAGAGCTGACCGTGGTTCTGAATCCGGTCGATCCTTAACAGTCACTATTATTTATGACTGCCAGAGACCATCAAAAATTGTGAATATCATCTTTACAACCATAATATCTGTTAAGGCATTCAGCAGATGCATAAAGACATCTAACATCCACCTGATAATCAAACAAACCTTTGATAATTGAAAAACTAACATAGACACACAAAAAAAGGTTTACTAAATTTAAAATAAGCGATCCTTCAACATGATAATCCATTGATTTCTCTTAGATGGCATTAAAACATGAAGATGTAGGGGGTCTAAAAACAAACTGTTTTTGAGAAGGACAAAACATTTTCAAAATAGAGATAAGTAAAAAAAATAAAAGGAAAAGAAAAATACAAGCAAATCAATAAAATAACACCTAAATATTACGGAAAACTGGAAACAATTTAAGTAATGTGGTTACGTTGCTGTTTACTTTAAAGGTTGATGTCTGTGATTTTTATACGAACAAGTTGTGAATGAATAAAATAACTAAACTATTTACTACAAGCATAAGAAATACTCAAAGCCAACCTATCTGTGTGTCTGCCGACCTGTTAACTTTTGTAGGCATAAATGGGTTCCTGTAAGTATAGTTAAAACACCTTTACAAAATATTGTAGAAATAAAAATAATTGTACTGCAATCAAACAAAATAAGAGGTAACAAACACCATCACACCAGATAATGTAAGATAATTGCAAACTAACCTCTTCTGGGGAGTCACGTTCATCCAAGATGTGCTTCTCACTCTGCAACCGCTGCATCGTCCCGGTCATACCCGGATCCATTATCAACATATTTTGACTACCAGCTCCGCCAAATTTACAGTCACTCTTTCTGGAGTCAGTCGTCCTGCAGACCTCGTAATTGTAAACGTGTGGCAGAGTTCCTGTTCCCAAAGTGTCTGAGTAACGAGGAGGATAATATGGAATCACAGGGAGGCTGGAGTGATACAGGATGCGAGACTGTCTCCATCTGTAGATCTTCACTGATATAATAACCACTAAAGACGTAATGAAGAGGAAGGAAACCACAGCCAGAGCCAACACTAAGTAAAAAGTCAGGTTGTCATTGTATTCCTTATCGTGTGGAAAGTCAGTGAACTCCGACAACACTTCAGGGAAGCTGTCCGCCACCGCCACGTTAACAATGACTGTAGCTGAACGAGAGGGCTGCCCGTTGTCCTCCACTATGACAGTCAGTCTTTGTTTCACAGCATCTTTATCAGTCACCTGACGGATAGTTCTTATTTCTCCATTCTGTAAGCCCACTTCAAACAGCGCTCTGTCTGTGGCTTTCTGGAGTTTATAGGAGAGCCAGGCGTTCTGTCCAGAGTCCACATCCACAGCCACCACTTTAGTCACCAGGTAGCCCACATCTGCTGAACGAGGCACCATTTCAGCCACCATGGAGCCACCAGTCTGGACTGGGTACAAAACCTGAGGTGGATTATCGTTCTGGTCCTGGATCAGGATTTTCACAGTCACATTGCTGCTGAGTGGAGGAGAGCCTCCATCCTGCGCTTTAATGCTGAACTGGAAATCTTTGATCTGCTCATAGTCAAAAGATCGCACTGCTTGAATGACTCCATTATCAGCACTGATGGACACATATGAGGAGACTGGTACTCCGTTAACAAAGGAGTCCTCCAAAATGTAAGAAACACGGGCATTCTGGTTCCAGTCAGCATCTGTAGCTTTCACTGTAAATACAGAGACACCTGGTGTGTTGTTTTCTACAATGTAGGCCTCATATGAGCTCTTCTCAAAGACAGGTGCGTTATCATTCACATCAGAGATCTGCAAGGTGAAAGTGATGCTGCTGGAGAGGGAGGGTACTCCTTCATCAGAGCAAATTACTGTGATATTAAACTCAGAATATGTTTCCTTATCTAATTCACTGTCTGTCACTAAACTGTAGAAATTATTTGCTGACATTTTCAGAACAAATGGCATATGTTCATTGATAAAGCATTTCACTCTCCCATTTTCTCCAGAGTCAATATCCTCAATATTTATCACTGTTACAACTGTATTTACTACAGCATCCTCTGATATAACATTTGACTTTGACATTATACTAATTTCAGGCTTATTGTCATTAACATCTTGCACTTCAACAATTAGCTTACATGAATCAGTAAGTCCTCCATCATCTGTTGCACCTATAATAATTTCAAATAATTTGTTTTTTTCGAAGTCAATATTTCCAATTAGTGATACCTCTCCACTTTCCTTGTTTATCTCAAATATTTTCCTAACGTTCGCTTGCGTACTTGTGATTGAGTATGTTATTTTCCCGTTAGGACCTTGATCTGCATCTGAGGCTGTAACAGAAGCAACACTAGTGCCAATAGGGGAGTTTTCTGTAAGTGCTGCCTTGTACGTTTTCTGTGTAAAACGCGGAGCATTATCATTTACGTCTAAAACTGTTATTACAATAAGCATCGTTCCCGACATTTGTGGGTCTCCTCCATCTATGGCGGTCAGTACTAGATTAATCTGCTCCTCTGTCTCTCTGTCTAAAGGCTTCTGTAACACCATCTCCACATTTTTCTTATCATGTGGATTATTGTGCAGCTTCAAAGCAAAATTATCGCTTGGTTTTAATTCGTATTTTTGAACAGCATTGATTCCAACATCATGATCCTCAGCCCTCTCTAACACAAATTCTACTCCTGGTGTTGCTGATTCACTTATTTTGAAATTCATCTCGCCTTTTTCAAATGTCGGTGCATTATCATTAACATCTGTAACCTGGACAGTAACGGTGTAAAATTCTATAGGATTCTCCAAAATTATCTGAAAGTCTAGACTACAAACCGTAACCTCTGTGCACAGCGCCTCTCTGTCGATCTTTTCTTTTACGAAGAGCAATCCTCTTTCTCTGTTCAGCTCCACGTACTCCAAACTGTTCCTGGTATGAATCTTTGCTTTACCCGATATAAAACGTTTCGTATTTAAACCTAAGTCATGTGCGATATTTCCCACAAGGGACCCCTTTGGCATTTCCTCTGGAATAGAGTAGCTTATTTGTCCGATCGCGGAGCTGATGAGGAAGAGAAAGAACAACGCCAGTAGTACTTGCCGCTTCATTGTTTGATCTGATTCTCTCCCTATGAAGCCCAGTCTCTATTTCCACAAAAAATTGTGTTAATCGTCCCACATCAAATCCGAGCGTGTCCTCATGAAACACTGACGGCGGAGAAATCCGAAATGAAAATGTGCAAACGCCAAGATTTTTTAAACAACCATCGTCCGTCAGCAATTTTCGGAGGCTTTCTTTTCGAGCTCCCTTTGCAATATGGCGATGTTACAAAGGAGACGCAGCAGCTTCACCCATATACTGGGTCAACAAATTTGAAGTCAACAGCGGCGCTAAGAGTCCACAGAATAAAACTGCAGAGCAGAATTAGGATGTTCAGCTTTTAATGTTTTTTGCATAAAAAAGAACAACAAAAAACCGCATTAAAACATGAAGCTTGACTGACCTGACTTGACACATAAATACAAAATATTCAGACGTTAAAGTCAAAAATAATTTTAAAATCAAGATCGTTCAGACTTTAAAGTCCAAATCTTACATGTTTCAACAATAAGAAGGAATGTCAAAGAGGGGTTGCAAAGTGGAAACGAAGTTAAAACAAAATCCCTGTCCATGATGCTGGCGTTAAAAAGCGCTGCGAAGAAGTAAAATATTCTGATTGATGAAGATGTAAGATAATTTTCTAAAATAACTAAAAATACCAAGGACATATTTAGAAAATAATTTACTTCAGAAGGGTCTATAAACCAGAATCTGTCTTTCCATTATCTGACAACTCAGTCTGCTATTTATTTATTTAGGTTTAAGTTTGTTTTTTTTCCAAATTCACACTGCCAACTCACGAATACTCTCTTCATCCAGCAGTGTATTTTATCACAATGCAGAACATGTTAACTTTTTATGAAACTTACGGTAATTTTAACCATTTGATGACAGACAAAATGAGTGAAAAAACAAAACTTTCTAACCTCTAAAGGAGAGTCGGGTTCATCCAGAATGTTTTTCTCACTCTGTATCCGCTGCATCGTCCCTGTTGAACTGGGTTCCATTATCAACATGCTGTGATTAGCAGCATTCCCGAAGTTAATGTCACTCTTTCTGGAGTCAGTTGTCCTGCACACCTCGTAATTGTACACGTGTGGCAGAGTTCCTGTTCCCATGTTGTCTGAGTAACGAGGAGGATAATATGGAATCACAGGGAGGCTGGAGTGATACAGGATGCGAGACTGTCTCCATCTGTAGATCTTCACTGATATAATAACCACTAAACATGTGATGAAGAGGAAGGAAACCACAGCCAGAGCCAACACTAAGTAAAAAGTCAGGTTGTCATTGTATTCCTTATCGTGTGGAAAGTCAGTGAACTCCGACAACACTTCAGGGAAGCTGTCCGCCACCGCCACGTTAACAATGACTGTAGCTGAACGAGAGGGCTGCCCGTTGTCCTCCACTATGACAGTCAGTCTTTGTTTCACAGCATCTTTATCAGTCACCTGACGAATAGTTCTTATTTCTCCATTCTGCAAGCCCACTTCAAACAGCGCTCTGTCTGTGGCTTTCTGTAGTTTATAGGAGAGCCAGGCATTCTGTCCAGAGTCCACATCCACAGCCACCACTTTAGTCACCAGGTAGCCAACATCTGCTGAACGAGGCACCATTTCAGCCACCATGGAGCCACCAGTCTGGACTGGGTACAGAACCTGAGGGGGGTTATCATTCTGGTCCTGGATCAGGATTTTTACGGTGACGTTTCTATTAAGTGGAGGAGAGCCTCCATCTTGCGCTTTCACGCAGAACTGGAAATCTTTGATCTGCTCGTAGTCTAAAGAGCGAACTGCATGGATGACTCCACTCTCACCACTAACAGATACAAATGAAGAGACTGGCACTCCGTTAATAAAGGAGTCCTCCAGAATGTAAGAAACGCGAGCATTTTGGTTCCAGTCAGCGTCTGTAGCTTTCACAGTAAATATAGACACACCTGGTGTGTTGTTTTCTACAATGTAGGCCTCATATGAGCTCCTCTCAAATACAGGTGCGTTGTCATTCACATCAGAGATCTGTAAGGTGAGAGTGACGCTGCTGGAGAGGGAGGGCATACCTTCATCAGAGCAGGTCACTGTTATGTTATATGCAGATGCGCTCTCTCTGTCTAAATCACTGTCTGTTACTAAACTGTAGAATTTATTTCTTGATGATTTTAAAATAAAAGGCACATTTTGTTTAATAAAGCATTTTACCTCTCCGTTTTTTTCAGAATCTAAATCTTCTATGTTAATAATTGTAACAACAGTATCAAGTTTTGAATCCTCAGCTATAACGTTTGACCTTGACATTATCCTTATTTCAGGTCTGTTGTCATTTACGTCTTGCACATCGACAATCAATGTAGAAGAATCAGTAAGTCCACCATTATCACTAGCAAGGAGATTTATTTGAAAGTGATTTGATTTTTCATAGTCAATATTTTCAATTAACACAATTTGTCCGTTTTCCTCGTTTATCTGAAACACTTTTCTGACGTTATCTAACGTGTTTGTGATTGAATATGTTATTTTACTGTTAGGTCCTTCATCATAATCTGACGCCGTAACTATAGCAACAACTGTTCCTTTCGGGGAATTTTCAGTAACAGTGGCTCTGTATGTTTTCTGCGTAAAAACAGGAGCATTATCATTAGCGTCTAAGACTGTAACACCTATTAACATCGTTCCTGATCTCTGTGGCTCTCCCCCATCGACAGCCGTTAACACTAGATTTATCTGCTGCTCTTTCTCTCTGTCTAAGGGCTTTTCCAAAACCATCTCGATATTTTGTCGGCCGTTTGCGTCACTGTGCAGATTCAATGCAAAATGGTCCGATGGTTTTAGCATGTAATCCTGGAGATCATTGATTCCGACATCATGATCTACCGCCCTTTCTAACACAAATTTCGCACCTTTCATAGCAGTCTCGCTAATTTTAAATTTCATCTCGCTCTTTTCAAACGTCGGTGAATTATCATTAATGTCCGTTATCTGGATTGTGACTGTGTAAAACTCCATTGGATTCTCCAAAATGACCTGAAAATCTAAAGCACAAACCGTGGTGTCTGTACACAGCGCCTCTCTGTCGATTCTCTCTTTGACGAGCAGGACTCCTCTTTCTCTGTTGAGCTCTACGTACTCCGCGGTGTTTCTGTTAAAAATCGCAGCTTTACCGGATACCAAACGTTTAGTGTCCAATCCTAAATCATGAACGACATTTCCAATCAAGGATCCCTTTGGCATTTCTTCTGGAATAGTGTAGCTGGCCTGCCCAACCACCGAGCCCAGAGAAAAGAGAGCGATAACACACAGTACCGCCCGATTCATTGTTCTGTTTTTCTCCGTTTGAGCTTCCAGTCTTTTACAGAAAAACAAAACAAAACAAAACAAAACAAAAAAATATTTAAATCAATTACCAACCTCCGCTTAAGAGTTCAGTCATTTACTTAACGAAAAAATGGTCGAAGAAGTACGTGCTTATTCTTTTTGAGCAATCCTTCCGCAGAATAACTGTCCAATGATCAACTGTGCAAATTGTAAGGATGGTGGAACCACAAAGACGCCCTGATCCACCAGCGTCTGGCCAACAGCGGCCCTAAGAGTCCAAACCATAAAACTGCAGTACGTCACACAAAATCTCCATGTCTGGTTCTAAAGTTTGAAAACATATTGCAAAACATTTAAAATAAATAATTTTTAAGGATGTTCCCAAACAGCTGTGGGAAATATTAAAAATATATATAATATCTATATTATGAAGATGTACCGAACATAACCAAAACTACAGTGAATTGATCAGATAGGAAATGTAAAGTGTCAGTTACAATAAAAATAATAAATACGCTTTTATTTCCGGTTAAAATGTGTTTGGCACTTCTCTAAGTCCTGAAAAAAAACTCGAGAATGTCGATGTTGGTTATGTTTAATGTTTTTTTATGTTTAACATAAATGCTTGTACTGTCACTTTAAAGAGAGCGCTGTAAAGTGACGTCAGAGTTTAACTAACTCTCAGTTGGCTCAGTGCAAACCGAGAGGAAGGGACTGTTGACCTATGAGTGTAGAAAATCGAATGTTCTTGAGGAGTTATGTTATTTTAATTTGTTCAACCATGTGCCACTAACTTGCATCTAAGAACAAGGGGAAGAAAAAAAAATCCAGAAGGAACAAACAAAAAACAAAACAAAACAAAACTTGAACTAAAGCCCATGTAACACACATCATTTCAAAATGCAAATTTGAAACATATTTTTATGAAAAAAGACCGCACAAAAGAAACCTTTACATAGAACAGACTGGTAAAAACTCAAGGTAAAAATTCAACCATGGGCAGTGAATGACTCCCTGCTAGTGTTTCTGTCCATGGTCCTGAAGTTAAGACTGTAGTAGTCAGATTATTCACTCTGTGTATAGCAGGACGTGCTAACAATACCATACTTTTTGCATCATACTAGAAAACTAAAAAACATGAATGTTGCGGATTATTACAGTCAGATGTTTATAACAGAGACCGAAAAATGTTGTAGAGGTAAACAATATAAACTATAACTAAGAAAAGATACGTACTTCATACGTTACGCCACTTATTTAACAGGGGAAGAAATGATAAACATTATAAATCAAGAAAACAATCTAACCTCTAGAGGAGAGTCAGGTTCATCGAGGATGTTCTTCTCGTTCTGTATCCGCTGCATTGTCCCTGTAGAACTGGGGTCCATTATCAACACGTTCTGACTATCAGCTCTTCCGAACTTACAGTCACTTTTTCTGGAGTCAGTCGTTCTGCACACCTCGTAATTGTACACATGTGGCAGAGTTCCTGTTCCCAAAGTGTCTGAGTAACGAGGTGGATAATATGGAATCACAGGGAGGCTGGAGTGATACAGGATGCGAGACTGTCTCCATCTGTAGATCTTCACTGATATAATAACCACTAAACATGTGATGAAGAGGAAGGAAACCACAGCCAGAGCCAACACTAAGTAAAAAGTCAGGTTGTCATTGTATTCCTTATCGAGTGTAAAGTCAGTGAACTCCGACAACACTTCAGGGAAGCTGTCCGCCACCGCCACGTTAACAATGACTGTGGCTGAACGAGAGGGCTGCCCGTTGTCCTCCACTATGACAGTCAGTCTTTGTTTCACAGCATCTTTATCAGTCACCTGACGGATAGTTCTTATTTCTCCATTCTGTAAGCCCACTTCAAACAGCGCTCTGTCTGTGGCTTTCTGCAGTTTATATGAGAGCCAGGCATTCTGTCCAGAGTCCACATCCACAGCCACCACCTTAGTCACCAGGTAGCCCACATCTGCTGAACGAGGCACAATTTCAGCCACCATGGAACCACCAGTCTGGACTGGGTACAGAACCTGAGGTGGATTATCGTTCTGATCCTGGATCAGGATTTTCACAGTCACGTTGTTGCTCAGAGGAGGAGAGCCTCCATCTTGCGCTTTAATGCAGAACTGGAAATCTTTGATCTGCTCGTAGTCAAAAGAGCGAACGGCATGAATGACTCCACTATCAGCACTGACGGACACATAAGAGGAGACTGGCACTCCGTTAACAGAGGAGTCCTCTAGCATGTAAGAAACACGGGCATTTTGATTCCAGTCAGTGTCTGTAGCTTTCACTGTGAACATAGACACACCCGGTGTGTTGTTTTCTACAATATAGGCCTCATATGAGCGCCTCTCAAATACAGGTGCGTTGTCATTCACATCAGAGACTTGCAAAGTGAGAGTGACGCTGCTGGAGAGTGAAGGAACTCCTTCATCAGAGCAGATAACAGTGATATTATACCCCAATCCTATTTCCCTGTCCAATTTACTTTCTGTCACAAGATTAAAAAAACCATCTGTTGCCAATTTTAATGTAAAAGGAATATGTTCATTAATTGCACAGTGAACTTTTCCGTTTTCTCCTGAATCTATGTCCTGAACATTTACCATGGTCACTATTGTTTCCGGTTCAGAGTCTTCTGGAATTACGTTAATCTGCGATATTACATTAATAACAGGTTTATTATCATTAATGTCAGTAACATCAACAGTTACTTTACAGGAATCTGTTAATCCCCCATCACTTGCTTGAACATGTATCTGATAGTAACGCGCTTTCTCGTAATCTATACTATCAGCTAATATTAGATCGCCATTTGCTTCATTCATCTTAAACAAATCTCGTATATCTGCTATTGTGTTGGAGATAGAATAACGTATTTTGGAGTTTAATCCTTTATCCGCATCAGAGGCACTAACTCTGATTACAACTGTACCCTTAAGGGCATTTTCTGGAATAGTAGCTTTATAGAGTGGTTTCGTAAAAACTGGCGCATTGTCATTAGCATCAAGCACCGTGACATGTATTTTTGCTGTTCCGGTTAGTTGCGGTTCTCCTCCGTCCACTGCAGTTAACACTAAAAATAGCTCCTCCTGTTTCTCTCTGTCAAGAGGTTTTTGCAAAACCATTTCAACAATCTTTTCACCGTCTGGTTGATCTTTCAACTTCAAAGCAAAATGTTCTGTTTTGGAGAGAAAATAACTCTGAAGACCGTTCATGCCAACATCGGGATCTATGGCTCTCTCCAGCAAGAATTTTGCTCCTATCACCGCCGACTCGCTTATGTTAAATTGCATGTCCGATTTTTCAAATAATGGAGCGTTGTCATTTATATCGACAATTTCAACAGCAACAGAGTAAAACTCCATGGGATTTTCCAGAATAACCTGAAAATGAAGGGCACAAGGCGTCGTCTGGCCACAAAGCAGCTCCCTGTCCATCTTTTCTTTGACAATGAGGACTCCCCGTTCTCTCTTCAGCTCAATATAATCCGTGTTGTCTCCAGTAAAAATTCGAGCATTTCCCGAAATTAACCGTTTACTGTCCAAACCCAAATCCCGAGCGATGTTACCGATTAATGATCCTTTTGGACTTTCTTCGGGAATGGAGTAGCTGACCTGGGCCGTCACCAGAGAGAGGAAGAGGAATGAGAAAAACAACAGCACTAGCCGCCCCATTGTTCCCTCCTTATTTCCAATTCAGAAAAAAACAAAAGCAAATCCCAGTTAAGTTGTATTTTCCAAACCGCGACGAAAAGGAAATCCTTTCCACGGTGATCACAACATATTTAAGATGTCCATCAGTTGCATTTATCGGACAGTGAAGCGTCCTGACATTCGCTCTTCGTGTTTGATATCTTCTGATTGAAAGAGAGAATGGATCACGGGGAAGAAACGGATGAGAACTGCTTCTGAGCTTACACCCACTGGCCAATAGCGGCCCTTAGAGCTTAATTTAATGTACTACAACAATGTAAGACAATTAAAAAAAGTAAAAAATAATAACAAAGATAATTACCTGTTTTATGTATAATAAAAAAGAAATCTGTTAAGAAGGTTAAGGAGAAGATACATTTAAACGTTCATCAATACATTTGAAAAAATATTATAACGAAGGGTTAGTTGAAATCAGCTGACATCATGCACAACACTCACATATTTTTCAAAGCAAGAGCTTATGTTTGGAAACATACGAACCATGTTCAACCTGAAATATGTGGAGCTATTCAGATGCTCGGTACTAACATTGTCACACATTGCAAGTGTCGTGAGACTTCCAAAAGCACCAACTGTGAACAATATTCCAAAAAATATAAACCGCCAATATTGAGTAATTATTTTTAAATGAATAAATCCTCACCTCTACAGGAGAGTCAGGTTCATCCAGGATACTCTTCTCACTTTGTAACCGCTGCAAAGTTCCGGAGGAAGTAGGATCCATTATTAACACGTTTTGAAATCCACCTCCCCCAAACTTATTGTCACTCTTTCTGGAGTCAGTCGTCCTACACACATCGTAATTGTACACGTGTGGTAGGGTTCCAGTTCCCAAAGTGTCTGAGTAACGAGGTGGATAATATGGAATCACAGGGAGGCTGGAGTGATACAGGATGCGAGACTGTCTCCATCTGTAGATCTTCACTGATATAATAACCACTAAACTCATGATGAAGAGGAAGGAAACCACAGCCAGAGCCAACACTAAGTAAAAAGTCAGGTTGTCATTGTATTCCTTATCGTGTGGAAAGTCAGTGAACTCCGACAACACTTCAGGGAAGCTGTCCGCCACCGCCACGTTAACAATGACTGTAGCTGAACGAGAGGGCTGCCCGTTGTCCTCCACTATGACAGTCAGTCTTTGTTTCACAGCATCTTTATCAGTCACCTGACGGATAGTTCTTATTTCTCCATTCTGTAAGCCCACTTCAAACAGCGCTCTGTCTGTGGCTTTCTGGAGTTTATAGGAGAGCCAGGCATTCTGTCCAGAGTCCACATCCACAGAAACCACTTTAGTCACCAGGTAGCCCACTTCTGCTGATCGAGGCACCATTTCAGCCACCATGGAGCCACCAGTCTGGACTGGGTACAGAACCTGAGGTGGATTATCGTTCTGATCCTGGATGAAGATTTTGATAGTGACATTGCTGCTGAGTGGAGGAGAGCCTCCATCTTGCGCTTTGACACGAAACTGGAAATCTTTCATCTGCTCGTAGTCAAAGGAACGAACTGCATGGATAACTCCACTATCAGCACTGACGGACACATATGAGGAGACTTGCACTCCGTTAACAGCAGATTCCATCAAAATGTAAGAAACCCTAGCATTCTGATTCCAGTCAGCATCTGTAGCTGTAATTGTAAATATAGAAAGACCCGGTGTGTTGTTTTCTACAATGTAGGCCTCATACGAGCTCCGCTCAAAGACAGGTGCGTTGTCATTCACGTCAGAGATCTGTAAGGTGAGAGTGACGCTGCTGGAGAGGGAGGGCACACCTTCATCAGAGCAGGTCACTGTTATGTTGTATTCAGACCCCTTTTCTCTGTCTAATTCCCCCTCTGTCACGACAGTAAAAAAATTATTCGTGGATGTTTTGATACTAAACGCAGAGTTTTCACTTAAAACACACATTACTCTGCCATTTTCATTAGCATCTGGATCTTGTATGTTCAACATTGTTACAACCGTTCCGGGTTTTGCATTTTCAGGCAATGCGGTTGATTTAGACATCACGTTAATGGACGGAGGGTTATCATTTATGTCTGTGACGTCAACTATCACTTTGCAAGCGTCGGACAATCCTCCTAGATCTGAGACCTGAATGTCTAACTCATAAATTCTTATTTTTTCGTAGTCTATATTTCCGTTCAGCATCAATACTCCGTCTTCAGAATTAATTTGGAAGAGACTTGCAGCTGCTGATTTTGGAATTGTGTATATTATCTTTCCGTTGTTGCCTTTATCTTTGTCACTAGCCTTTACGGTGGTTATAATAGTGCCAGCAGGAGCATTTTCTGCAACACTTACTTTATACTCTGGTTTGGAACAAACGGGTGGATTGTCATTTGCATCTAACACAGTTATGATAATCTGCAGTGTTCCGGTGAGCTGAGGTTCGCCCCCATCCACACCAGTTAATGTTAGCGATAAATGTTCATTTTTTTCTCGGTCTAGCGGTTTCTGCAAAACCATCTCTGCATGTTTAGTTCCATCAACTCGGCTCGTCGTTTTCAGAACAAAATTGTCGTTCGGTTTAAGGGTGTAGCTGCTTAAACCGTTCACACCAACATCATCATCAATTGCTTTCTCTAGGACAAACCGAGCTCCAATAAGAGCCGATTCACTGATCTCGTATTTCATCTCCCCTCTCTCAAATGTAGGAGGATTGTCATTTATATCAGTAATCTCCAGGGTCACCGTGTAAAACTCCATTGGGTTTTCAAGGATTATTTGAAAATGCAGCGCGCAGGGCATTGTTTGACCGCACAGCGTTTCTCTGTCTATTCTCTGTTTAACATTTAGCACCCCCCTTTCCCGATTCAGCCCCACGTACTCCTCAGTATCACCAGTATAAATTCTAGCTTTGCCAGATTTCAATCGGTCCACCCCTATACCTAAGTCGTGAGCTATATTACCAATTACAGATCCGCTTTTCATTTCCTCCGGAACAGAGTAACTGACCTGACCGCGCAAAACACCAAGACGGAGCAGAGAGAAAAGCAACACCATTTGCCATCTCATCATTCCAACCGGCATAAAAATGCTGAAAATTAGAAATCCTTCGTCCTCTTTTTATCTCTGCTGTTCAGTTTTGAATAGTACAAATGATGGCGAGGTCCCAAAAAACGAGAATAACATAAACGGCAAAAACAAAGGGATCTATTTGCCTCCTGCTTTCACGGCGATCCTGGTTGTACTCTGCCACTCTCTGCCTCTCAATGCGACGTGCTGACGTTTTGGAGAGCACAATATGAAAACCTCCTCAGCAACTTGATGGCAAACAGCGTCCTTCACTGTTCAACAAAATGAACTGCACTACGTCAAACATTGCATATCTCAGTACTTTAATAGTTCATTTGAAAGAGATTACACAATCACAGCGTCGTTTAACTACCACCCAGTGAACACATTTCAAATATGTTATCCTCTTTATACTCAAAGTCAAAACATCCCTAGTAACATTCAATACAGTTAATTGAATTAACATGTGCAGGTGCCTTTAATGACCAAGAAAAAAAAGTCCAGATTAAATCATTCTTAGAAGATATCAAATTCACATTTAAACGTTGTGATTTCTATCTTGTCCATGCAAGCAGGCTGTTAGAGGGATCGCACATAGTTGTAACATGAGTCAGTTGTAACACTTACAATTGCTCCAATCAGAAAGAAGTTTGAAAACATCTGACTCACTCTGCAGATTCTCAGTTTAGTTCCTAGTCCATTAATGAAGAACTAGCAACTTGTGCCAAACATTTAAAAAAATAATGAATGTGAACATAATTTTGAGGTAACAAAGTATTTTTGGGGGGAGTAAATAATTTGTGATTGTATTTCCTACTTTATAGTTTAAATTGTTAAAACTAATTTCTGTTGATTCTGTTGGTGTTCACATATCGTTAATATAAATTAGTAGTCCTAATGTTTTAGCTGTTAGTTGAAAGACAAGATAGTTCATCACTTGTTCATCAGCAATGTCTTAATTACTCCAAGCATTATAATAAACATGCTTGGAGTAAGTTGTAACATTTTAATCAAAGTTATAAATAAACAAAAAACACATTTGGTACTAGTATAAATAAAATACATTTTATTTCAGCATCCCCAGCCCTGAGATGATAGAGACTGACAGGGGTGTGCTTGTAAGTATTCCCAGAAAAAAAACAAAAACATCAATAGATGTAAAAATCCAGAAAAACTATGTCAGAACTGTGGCAAAATTGTATTCCACGCCACAATCTATAGATACTGCAAATCAAGAAGAAAGATAGAAGACCAGTGATCAGATATGATTCCTTGTACTGGATACAATTGTGGAGAGAAATTGTTGACCGATTAACAAGATAAGTTGTTGAAGGTGTATCTTAAGGAAGATGCTAATGGATACTATGTATTATATATATAAAAGTTAGGCTTAGCATTAAGGCTTAATGCAAGATAAATTAGAATAAACTGATCAAATGCAATTATTATAATTATAAACATACATTATTAGTTTATTGTGGAGGCCATAGCACAGCTTTTACAAAAGTGGCAGCTTTTATTTATAAATGCTGCAGCTATTAGAAAATGATTCTATTAGAAATATGCCATTATAAATATTAAACAGTTTTTTTAAGGTTTGAGGTTTGGTGGCATTACATGGCTTGGATTACAAGATTACATAATTTATACTGATAACTGCACTGCAATCAGTTTGTGTTAATTTACAAATGTTGTCTGAACTTTCAAAGAAGCTTTCCCTAATTTAAGACACGGTCAAAATCCTAATATTTGAGGGTACAATTCAATCCCTATTCAATCCCAATGAGATCAATTCATGGATTTTCTGAGTGAAGTACTGATCTGCTTGCAGAAATATTTATTAGATAACATATGTATCAAGTTCATATCACAGATTGAGCTCAGTGGATTAAAAAAAGTCAGTGTTTGAGATAAAAATAAAGATATTACATGTTACAACTACATGTGGTCTCCAATAAATCACAAATAAGGTACGAAAAGAAAGGAAACAAATTATTAAAAGGGATAATGAGGAATTTTGATCTTCTTCAAATGTATGACAAAACAACACATTCCACAAGAGGAAAGAATTTGAATCTATAAGAAAAATAAGTAATATCAATAGATGTGGTGGATAATACTACCAACCTCAACAGGAGAGTCAGGTTCATCCAGGATGCTCTTCTCACTCTGTATCCTCTGCATCGTCCCTGTAGAACTGGGATCCATTATCAACACATTCTGACTACCAGCTCTTCCGAATTTGCAGTCACTCTGTCTGGAGTCAGTCGTCCTGCACACCTCGTAATTGTACACGTGTGGCAGAGTTCCTGTTCCCAAAGTGTCGGAGTAACGAGGTGGATAATATGGAATCACAGGGAGGCTGGAGTGATACAGGATGCGAGACTGTCTCCATCTGTAGATCTTCACTGATATAATAACCACTAAACACGTGATGAAGAGGAAGGAAACCACAGCCAGAGCCAACACTAAGTAAAAAGTCAGGTTGTCATTGTATTCCTTATCGTGTGGAAAGTCAGTGAACTCCGACAACACTTCAGGGAAGCTGTCCGCCACCGCCACGTTAACAATGACTGTAGCTGAACGAGAGGGCTGCCCGTTGTCCTCCACTATGACAGTCAGTCTTTGTTTTACAGCATCTTTATCAGTCACCTGACGGATAGTTCTTATTTCTCCATTCTGTAAGCCCACTTCAAACAGCGCTCTGTCTGTGGCTTTCTGGAGTTTATATGAGAGCCAGGCATTCTGTCCAGAGTCCACATCCACAGCCACCACTTTAGTCACCAGGTAGCCCACATCTGCTGAACGAGGCACCATTTCAGCCACCATGGAGCCACCAGTCTGGACTGGGTACAGAACCTGAGGTGGATTATCATTCTGGTCCTGGATCAGGATTTTCACAGTCATGTTGCTGCTCAGTGGAGGAGAGCCTCCGTCCTGTGCTTTAACACAGAATTGAAAATCTTTGAGCTGCTCATAGTCGAAAGAGCGAACTGCATGGATGACTCCACTATTAGCACTAACAGATACATATGAAGAGACTGGCACTCCATTAATAGAGGATTCCTCTAGGATGTAAGATACACGGGCATTCTGGTTCCAGTCATCGTCTGTAGCTTTTACTGTGAATATAGAGAGACCTGGTGTGTTGTTTTCTACAATGTAGGCCTCATATGAGCTCCTCTCAAAAACAGGTGAGTTGTCATTCACATCAGAGATCTGCAAAGTGAGAGTGATGCTGCTGGAGAGGGAGGGTACCCCTTCATCAGAGCAGGTCACTGTTATGTTATATGCAGACTCTGTCTCTCTGTCTAACTGACTGTCTGTTACAATACTGAAAAAGTTATTTGATGTTGTAGAAATAGAAAACGGGATGTCTCTTTGAATTTTACATTGTACTTTCCCATTTTCAGCTGAATCTGGATCCAGTGTGTTTATAATTGTCACAACTGTACCAGGTTGAACGTCTTCTGTAACTACAGCTGACTTTGACATAATATTTATAGCAGGTGTGTTGTCATTTGTATCAATTATTTCAATAGTAACCTTACAAGAATCAGTTAGACCTCCTGCGTCACCTGCCTGAACATGTAACTGATATTGTCGTTTCCTCTCATAGTCAGTGTTTCCGGCCAACTTAATTTCACCGGTCTCTCTGTTTATTTTAAATATTTCAGACGCGTCATCAACGGAGTTTAATATGTCATATGATATTTTTGCGTTAGATCCCTCGTCAGCATCCATGGCACTAACTTTAATGACAACGGATCCTGTTGGCGAATCTTCTCTTATTGATAATTTATAGACTTTCTGTGTAAAAACCGGAGCATTATCATTGCTGTCGAGGACATTTACATGTATTTGAACCGACCCGGAAAGCTGAGGTTCACCGCCGTCTACCGCCGTCAATACAAGCGACAGGCGATCTTTTTTTTCACGATCTAGTGGCTTGTCTAATATCATTTCCACTATCTTGCCTCCGTCTACTTGATTTTGCAGTTTCAACATAAAGTTATCTGTAGGGTATAGCAAATAACTCTGTAGATCGTTCTTACCTACATCCAGATCAATCGCTTGCTCTAGCACAAAAGCTGTTCCTGTAACAGCCGACTCAGAAATTTTAAATTTCATTTCACCCCTCTTAAAAATCGGTGCGTTGTCATTAACATCGGTAATTTCCACGGTGATGCTGTAAAATTCCATGGGGTTTTCTAAAATCACCTGGAAATTTAGAGCGCACGGCGCCGCCTCTGCACAAATAGCTTCTCTGTCGACCCTGTTTTTAATGAGGAGGACTCCCTTTTCTTCATCCAGCACAATGTACTCGGCACTGTCTCCTGTATAAATGCGGGCCTTTCCCGATTTCAGTCTTTTCACATCCAAGCCTAAATCCTGTGCAATATCTCCGACGAAAGATCCCACGGGCATCTCCTCGGGAATAGAGTAGCTGACCTGTCCACTCACCAAAAGGAAACACGGGAGCGTGATGAAAATCAGACCCAGTAGTCCCATTGTTCTGATCGTCGCAATCCTCTCAATCCAGTCTTGTTAAATCCCGATTCAAATTATATTTCCGCTAAAATGTAAAGGAAAATTCGGTCACTGGGTTTAATGTCATCAGCAATTACACTGTGAGCTGCAAATTTAAAAGGAGAATCATCCAACAAAGCGAACATAATCCAAAACCGATAAGTTGCGTCAACCTCCTGAGCTGTTTGTTCTCTATCTACCGCTCTCTCTCTCTCTCTCTCTCTCTCTCTCTCTCTCTCTCTCTCTCTCTCTCTCTCTCTCTCTCTCTCTCTCTCTCTGTGTGTGTGCCTGCGTTGAGAAGGGAGTTACTGAATATTGCGTTCCTTTGAAAACACAGACTAGCCAACAGCGGCCCTAGGAGTTCATCAAGCTGAACTGCAGAACTAAAATGGATTCTTGATGTCAAAAGCAGTCTATTTCAAAAACATTGAGTCAATGTAAAAAAGAGGAAACATATTACACATCAGAAGTTAAAAAAAAAAAAAAACTCTAAATGTTCATGCTCAAGGAATGGAACGGATTATGATAGATGGCATACAAAGTTGTTGCTATTTAAGGGAAAAAAGGTGAAAACAAAGTCTGCAGCGAACTTTAATATGCATACAATGAAATGGTTTTATATCATTGTACTTTGTGGTGAGTTGGCACTACAAAAATAAACGGAATTGAACTGAATTACTCTAAAATTTAACCAAAACATGTCTCTCATGTTCTTGAATTATAAATTACAAAATGAGCTTAATGGCAAGCTCAAGATTAATCAGTGCATTAAAATGTGTTCTAAATCGAATGCCACAAATTTACCAAATCCTTTAAAATGAATATTTAGAAATGTTATAAAAATAGGTGTGGGCCAGAGTTTCTAATATGCCAAGCAAACAATGCAAATTGATCATTTTTTGATACAATTATGTAGAACCCTCTCTGGTGTAGTTTAAAACATAATAATCAATGATGTATCAATGTATCAAATGTATCAATAAAAATTATGACAAAAATCAGATGCTGTAAATGAGAATATCTGTATCCATCAAACGGACGAAGATGATGATTATATGTTATTAAAATTAGATATAAGAAAGACTAAATTAAAGACACAACTCTGAAGTGCGGCACTTGAAACGACATAAGAGCTATCCATGGTGCTGACTTTAAAATAAAATTGGTTTCTAAAAAGCAATATAAGAAAGGCGTAACCAGAGAAGTAGGCATTTGTTTTCAATTATACTTAGTGGAATGAAATAATCATGGCAATGTACTATGAGAAAGCTATGTATGCAATGAGGATGCGACCAGGCAGTTTTGATTAAAATAAATGTAAAATCTCCAAGAAAAAAGACAGAAAACAAAAAAAAAACAAGTACTACGGCAGAGTTTTTGATTGTGTCATTTAAAGAAATACAATACAAATAAAATATCTAGATAATATAAACTGATAATATGTCACTACATTATTAACTCTTAACAACTAACCTCCAGAGGAGAGTCAGGTTCATCCAGGATGCTCTTCTCACTCTGTATCCGCTGCATAGTCCCTGTAGAACTGGGATCCATAATCAACACGTTCTGACTAACAGGTCCTCCGAACTTACAGTCACTCTTTCTGGAGTCAGTCGTCCTGCACACCTCGTAATTGTACACGTGTGGCAGAGTTCCTGTTCCCATAGTGTCTGAGTAACGAGGTGGATAATATGGAATCACAGGGAGGCTGGAGTGATACAGGATGCGAGACTGTCTCCATCTGTAGATCTTCACTGATATAATAACCACTAAACACGTGATGAAGAGGAAGGAAACCACAGCCAGAGCCAACACTAAGTAAAAAGTCAGGTTGTCATTGTATTCCTTATCGTGTGGAAAGTCAGTGAACTCCGACAACACTTCAGGGAAGCTGTCCGCCACCGCCACCTTAACAATGACTGTAGCTGAACGAGAGGGCTGCCCGTTGTCCTCCACTATGACAGTCAGTCTTTGTTTCACAGCATCTTTATCAGTCACCTGACGGATAGTTCTTATTTCTCCATTCTGTAAGCCCACTTCAAACAGCGCTCTGTCTGTGGCTTTCTGGAGTTTATAGGAGAGCCAGGCATTCTGTCCAGAGTCCACATCCACAGCCACCACTTTGGTCACCAGGTAGCCCACATCTGCTGAACGAGGCACCATTTCAGCCACCATGGAGCCACCAGTCTGGACTGGGTACAGAACCTGAGGTGGATTATCGTTCTGGTCCTGGATCAGGATTTTCACAGTTGCGTTACTGCTCAGCGGAGGAGAGCCTCCATCCTGCGCTCTTACTGTAAACACAAGCTGTTTTATTTGTTCATAATCAAATGAGCGTACTGCTTGTATTACCCCGCTTTCGGAATTTATTGACACATAAGAAGAAACTGGACTACCACCAACCACAGTGTCCTCCAGAAAGTATGATATTTTTGCGTTTTGATTCCAGTCTGAATCTCTTGCACTCATACTAAAAACTGAAACCCCTGGCGTGTTATTTTCAATTATTACTGCCGAATAATTTGGATTTTCAAAAATTGGCGGATTGTCGTTTACATCAGAGACTTTCAGGTACAAAACTGCAGACGAAGAAAGAGCTGGAGATCCATGATCCATTGCGGTAATTGTTATATTATATTCAGGTGTTGTTTCTCGATCAAGAGACGAATCTAATAGTAAATTATAATAATCCGTGAGGGAGGACTGTATCTTGAAGGGAAAGTTGGATTCAACTGAGCATTTTATTTGCCCGTTTCTGTCAGAATCAGCATCTTTTACATTAAAAACACCCACAGTCGTACCTGGAGGTGCGTCCTCTGAAACTGTGTTTGAGAAGGACATTATGCTAATAACTGGTGCGTTATCATTAGCGTCCAAAACGTCGATTGTCACTTTTGTTGCGTCAGTGAGACTTCCCTGGTCTTTTGCGATTACTCTTATTTCAAATTTCTTGTCTTTCTCATAATCAATACTGTCAACCACAGTTATTCTGCCAGACAAGCTGTCAATTTCAAAAGCAAAATTTCTTTTTACATTGGAAAACGAATACGTAACTAAGCCATCAGAACCGCTGTCTGCATCTGTGGCATTTACCGTTGTTATATAAGTGCCTATGGGGGCGTTTTCCATCACAACAGCTTTGTACACTAACTGACTAAATATAGGAGGATTATCGTTAACATCGAGAACATTGATCTCAATATTTACTGTTCCGGAGCGCTGCGGAGTTCCTCCATCTACAGCTATAAGCTTTAAAGAGACGTGCTGGTTCAGCTCTCGGTCTAATGACTTCTGTAAAATCATGACAGGAAATTTGACTCCGTCTGCATTTGAATGCTGCTTCAAAACAAAATGATCATTCGGTGAAAGGACATAATTTTGCAAGCTATAAATACCCGCATCCGGGTCATATGCGCTTTCTAAGTCAAAGTGGGATCCTATCGTTGCAGATTCGCTAATTTCTAAGTGGATCGCTTTATTTTTGAAAGTCGGCGCATGATCATTCACGTCTAATATTTCCACTGTGACTCTGTGTAGTTCAATTGGGTTTTCTAAAATAATTTCAAAGCTGAAACTGCACGGCGTTACCTCTCCGCAGAGCTGCTCTCTGTCGATTTTCTCATTCACGACTAAAATCCCTTTGTCCGCCTTCAGCTCGGTGTACTGATTGCTCTCTCCGCTCACGATACGGGCACGGCCAGAACGCAGCCTATTCAAATCCAAACCAAGATCTTGTGCAACATTACCGATAAGGGAACCTTTCTTCATTTCCTCTGGAATTGAATAACGGATTTGGCCGTCAATGGAGAACGCCATCAAGAGAACAAGAAGCAGGTGCCACAGAGGCGTCCTGAGCAGCAGAAGCCATTTTCCACATCGTTGCTGGTGGGTCTCCATCAGGAAAGATTACAACACCGAATTTAGATCCACTTAAGTTAGTCAGGTATGAGCAAGCTGAACGAAAATCAAAATCATCTGCATGTAGGTCGGACAAAAACGATTGCTTCTCCTCTAACGTGTTGCTCCGTATAACCTTAGTCAGTGTGAAGACGCTTTTCTCTGTCTCCTTTCTCTCCTCTACCTCAGTTGCAGCATAACTTCTAATGTTTTTCTGGCCAACAGCGTCCCTTAGAGTCTGAAAAGCGTAAAGAAAATTAATTTGGAAGTAACGTTTAAACAAAAGCTGAAATAAAATGTAATTTTTTTATGAGTTAAAATAAAACCGAAAGCCATATAAGCACTGCAATTTCATCATATCAGTGAAATATGTTCAGGGAACGCACAAACTTCACACTATATCCAGTCAAAAGCAAATTCTTATATTCAGTGATACTATAGTATCCGAACACAATCTGTCAGATGACAGCAAAAAAATTGAAATGTTTAAACGTTAATGTAATAAGTAAACCACTAATTTAGGCCAAGAGTTAGAGAAACACATATTTATTAATAAAAAATACGAAAAAATACATTGAGTTGAAGAGGACGACTATAAAGCTTAAAATAAATAAGAAAACATCTTAGAAAGGACAGGAGTGTAATAAACCCATTATTTTTTCAGGCATGGTGTCCTTGGAGAGCTCATCCATCTGCCTCACCCACACGCCACAAATCACACACTTAACTGTCCAAAAACGAAGCCATTTTGCAATGAATATCAATGCATACAGACAGACAGATTTTTGACATGTAACTTAACATTAAGTTGCTTTCTGGGAAAAAAAAACAAAACAAAAAAAAAACAGCTTTCACAGTATCCACCAAAAGCAAAATGGATCGCTGTCTCTGGTTCTGAAATTGAAACTGTCGACGACAAATGTAGTTTTTCTACTAATCAGTCTATATAAGCACAAAAAGGGAGAACAACTAACCTCTAAAGGAGAGTCGGGTTCATCCAAGATGCTCTTCTCACTCAGAATCCGTTGCATCGTCCCTGTAGAACTGGGATCCATTATCAACACATTCTGACTACCAGCTCCGCCAAATTTAGTGTCACTTTTTCTGGAGTCAGTCGTCCTGCACACCTCATAATTGTACACGTGTGGCAGAGTTCCTGTTCCCATAGTGTCGGAGTAACGAGGTGGATAATATGGAATCACAGGGAGGCTGGAGTGATACAGGATGCGAGACTGTCTCCATCTATAGATCTTCACTGATATAATAACCACTAAACATGTGATGAAGAGGAAGGAAACTACAGCCAGAGCCAACACTAAGTAAAAAGTAAGGTTGTCATTGTATTCCTTATCGTGTGGAAAGTCAGTGAACTCCGACAACACTTCAGGGAAGCTGTCCGCCACCGCCACGTTAACAATGACTGTAGCTGAACGAGAGGGCTGCCCGTTGTCCTCCACTATGACAGTCAGTCTTTGTTTCACAGCATCTTTATCAGTCACCTGACGGATAGTTCTTATTTCTCCATTCTGTAAGCCCACTTCAAACAGCGCTCTGTCTGTGGCTTTCTGGAGTTTATAGGAGAGCCAGGCATTCTGTCCAGAGTCCACATCCACAGCCACCACCTTAGTCACCAGGTAGCCCACATCTGCTGAACGAGGCACCATTTCAGCCACCATGGAGCCACCAGTCTGGACTGGGTACAGAACCTGAGGGGGGTTATCATTCTGATCGAGAATATTTAATATAACTGTTGTGTTGCTGCTTAATGGTGGCGAACCTCCATCCTGACCTTTTAGGTGAATGTTTATTTTTTTAATTTGCTCGTAGTCAAATGATCGAAGTGCTTGTATAACACCAGTTTCTGCGTTTACTGATACGTAGCTAGATATGGGGCTACCATGTAGCTCAGTATCGATAAGTAGATAAGACACTCGGGCATTCTGTCCTGAATCAGAGTCATGCGCCTTTAGAGAAAACACTGACAAACCCGGGGAATTATTCTCCACGATACTAGCTTCATAAAAATCGTTTTCAAATAGAGGGGCGTTATCATTTATGTCTGATATTCTAAGTGTTATAGTCTTGTTATTAGAAAGCGGCGGAGTTCCTTCATCCACAGCCGTAAAAGTGATGTTATATTCAGGCCTCTGTTCTCTGTCCAGAACACCGTTTGTGACAAGAGTGTAATAGTTCTTAAGCGATGACTGTATTGCGAACGGGATATTGCCATTAACGGAGCAGTCCACCTTTCCATTTTTGCCCGAATCTAAATCTTTAACGTTTATTATAGCAACAGTGGTTCCACTAGGAGAATCTTCGGGGATTGTATTAGAAAACGAGGTAAGCGTTATTAAAGGCGCATTGTCATTCACATCTATTACCTCAATTATTACGTTCGTGGATGTGCTTTGTCCGCCTTGATCCTTTGCTTGAACCCCAATTTCATACAATTTATTTTCTTCATAGTCAATTTTTCCCCTAACAGTTAAATCGCCGCTGTTTTCATCCAGATGGAAAATCTCAGCAATCTTATTGGACATGTGATTAAAATGATATGTGACGTGTCCGTTCTTCCCTTCATCTGCATCTGTTGCGCTCAAGCTCAATACTAAAGATCCTTCTGGAACATTTTCTTTGACAGAAGCCTTTAAATTTTGTTGCATAAAAACGGGGGCATTGTCATTTGTGTCTAGAACAGTAACGTGTATTTTTAGGCTTCCTGATCGTTGCGGTTCACCCCCGTCAACAGCAGAGAGTGTTAAAAGTAGTTTTCCATTTTTTTCTCGATCTAAAGCATTAGAAAGGTACAGCTGTGCATATTTATGGCCATTCGGGCTGGAGAGAACTTTAATGTTAAAATTAGTCGTCGGATGTAAGGCATAACCGTGTAAAGCGTTGATGCCGACATCTTGATCTGTAGCGCTCACTTGTAGTATTTCTGTTCCGGGAAGAGCTGATTCCGGAACTTCTACGTGCATTTCCTTTTCATGAAATGTGGGCGCATTGTCATTAATGTCTACCACTTCAACTACAACGCTATGCAGCTGCATCGGATTTGTCAGAATCATCTCAAAATTCAGGCTACAGGGCGACGTCTGCCCACAGAGCTGCTCTCTGTCTATCCTGTTTCCCACCACCAGATTCCCTTTGTCTACATCAAGCTTAATGTACTCGCTGCTATCACCGCTAACAATTCGGGCACCACCTAATTTTAATCTGTTAGCGTCGACACCCAAGTCCTCAGCTACATTTCCCACAAATGAGCCCTTTCTCATTTCCTCCGGGACGGAGTAGCGGATCTGGCAAACGGTGGATTCGATGAAAAAAATAAGGAGGAAGGCCTGTACTTGCCATTTAACTGCGTGTTCCGTGCTGATAAAATGCATATTCCCGATAGAATAGTCCAAATACTAGGGAATCTCCGTCCAAAGTGCTAATTGTCAGACAGTATAGCCTGTGATTTATTTTCCTGTATGATCCAGTCGGGATGCACCGCACGCTTAAGAGGAGAAACCGCTGATGAAAATAAAAAAGCGAACGTCCTGCCCTCCGCGGAACACTAAGTCAGACTTCGGAGGTGTAGCTCCTTTTCATAAGCTTTATATTTGCTGCAAAGACTTACAGCGGCCCCCAGAGTTTAAAATGAAAATAGTAAGTGTGTCAATATTTAAAAAAAAATTACAAACAATGCATTGATCTGCGTATCAATACTATCCAACGTTTTCTGTAATACTGTATCAAAAAAAATTATATACAGTATACATTTTTTTCTAGTATCTACAGAAGGAGTAAGAAAAGGTAAAAAGCAAACAATGTCACCTTAACCAGAAAAAAATTTTGAATTCATATTCTAATCAAAACAGGTATGCACAAAATCCGTTTACAAAAAAACATGTGCAATGTTTGAATTTTTGAAGTGTTATTTTGGAAGTAGAAAATCAAAGAGATTAAAAAGTGGAATACAGTGTATCATTAAATATTGCTATGTTATTAGTCTTAAATTTAAAGGAAGTAAATACATATATCAAAAACATTTTTAATTAACTTAACGTTCATTTATGTAAATATATCTGATTTACATAAATTAACTTCATTGGCACTTGAAAGAAACTTTGAAAAAGCATATATCAGAACAATAAAATGCTCAAAATCAAACTGTAACAGTTGGTGAGGAAAACTAACCTCCAGAGGAGAGTCAGGATCATCCAGGATGCTCTTCTCACTCTGTATCCTCTGCAGAGTGTCTGTAGAACTGGGATCCATTATCAACACGTTTTGACTACCAGCTCCTGCGAACTTAAAGTCACTCTTTCTGGAGTCAGTCGTTCTGCACACCTCGTAATTGTACACGTGTGGCAGAGTTCCTGCTCCCATAGTGTCTGAGTAACGAGGTGGATAATAAGGAATCACAGGGAGGCTGGAGTGATACAGGATGCGAGACTGTCTCCATCTGTAGATCTTCACTGATATAATAACCACTAAACACGTGATGAAGAGGAAGGAAACCACAGCCAGAGCCAACACTAAGTAAAAAGTCAGGTTGTCATTGTATTCCTTATCGTGTGGAAAGTCAGTGAACTCCGACAACACTTCAGGGAAGCTGTCCGCCACCGCCACGTTAACAATGACTGTAGCTGAACGAGAGGGCTGCCCGTTGTCCTCCACTATGACAGTCAGTCTTTGTTTCACAGCATCTTTATCAGTCACCTGACGGATAGTTCTTATTTCTCCATTCTGTAAGCCCACTTCAAACAGCGCTCTGTCTGTGGCTTTCTGGAGTTTATATGAGAGCCAGGCATTCTGTCCAGAGTCCACATCCACAGCCACCACTTTAGTCACCAGGTAGCCCACTTCTGCTGAACGAGGCACCATTTCAGCCACCATGGAGCCACCAGTCTGGACTGGGTACAGAACCTGAGGTGGATTGTCATTCTTGTCCTGAACTACTATTTTAAGTGTAGCAACTGAGCTCAGAGGAGGGGATCCAGCATCCCGAGCAGTTATGTTAAACTCAAAACACTTTATCTGCTCATAATCAAACGATTTCCCAGCATGTATGACACCACTATCTGAGTTCACGGATACTAAGTTTGTGACCTTTATACCATTTATCTCTCTTTCCTCTAAAAAGTAAGACAACCTCGCATTTTGACCCCAATCTGCATCAGTAGCACTGACTGCAAACACGGAACATCCAGGTGAGTTGTTTTCCGGTATGCTCATTGTGTATTCTGATTGACTAAACTGAGGTGGGTTGTCATTCACATCAGAAACTTTTACGTTCATCTTTTTGGTACTGGAAAGAGGTGGAAAACCTTGGTCAGACACAGTCATTGTGATATTATACTCAGGGTTAGTTTCTCTGTCTAACGTACTTTCGGTCACTATAGTGTAATATCCCGTTAGCGAGGACTCAATTTTAAAAGGTACGTCAGAATTAATGGAACATCTGACAAGACCGTTTCTTTCTGAGTCTTCATCATCCACATTAACAACTGCTATAGTTGTGCCTGGGGGGGAGTCCTCTGAAATTAAGTTTGAAAATGACATGAGCTGTATTGTTGGTGCGTTGTCATTTTCATCGATTACTTGAATGATAACTTTACACGTATCTGAGTATCCCCCGTGGTCACTCGCCTGAACGTTCAGCTGATATGTTTTAGACTTTTCAAAGTCCACCTTTCCTAAAACCTTAATCTCACCTGTTGTAACATTTACATCGAAGAGCTGCTTCGCCTCTTTTCCGACATGAGGGATGGAGAACGTCACCTCGCCGTAAACTCCTTTATCTGCGTCATCTGCCTCCACTGTTGTGACCACTGTTCCTTCGGGAGAGTTCTCCCTCACCTCGGATTTATACACTGACTGACGGCACACCGGAGCATTGTCATTAGCGTCTAGCACAGTAATATGGATGCTGACTGTTCCTGATCTGCGTGGTTCGCCCCCATCAGCGGCTATCAGCACAAGCGTGTGCGTGTCCTCCTTCTCTCGATCCAGAGCGTTTTGTAAAACAATTTCAATGAACGTCCCTCCATCGGGTTGATTTTGCACTTCCAATTTAAAGTGATCTAAAGGTTTCAACACATATTTCTGAATGTCGTTTATGCCAACATCCGGGTCATCTGCGCTCACTAGAGAGAAACGAGTCCCGGGCGCAACACTTTCAACAATTTTTAGGTTTATTTCTTTCTTTTGAAAGGACGGGCTGTTGTCATTGACATCCACCACCTCTACTGTAACCCGGTAGAGCTGAATGGGGTTTTCTAAAATCACCTCGAAGCTGAAGCTACAGGGCGTCGTCTTTCCGCACAGCTCTTCTCGGTCAATTCGCTCTTTAATAACAAGAATGCCTTTCTCTCGGTTTAAATCCACATACTGCTGGCTATCCTTTGTAATAATACGAGCATTACCTCCCACAAGCCTCGGCAAATCCAAGCCCAAATCCCTGGCAATGTTTCCAACAAAAGACCCCTCCGATTGCTCCTCCGGTATGGAATACCGAGCCTGGGCCGTTACCGAGCTCATCTTTAAAAGACAAAGAATAGTAACCAGCGCTTGCATTCGGTCTCCGGCAGCGGGTATCCACGCACAAAACATCACGAATCCAAATGCGAACAAGCAGCAATCCGTTCAGGGTTGAACGGTGTGAAGAAAATTCAGAAATTTAAAACGGGCGATGTTTTCAGGAAGGAGCATTCAGGAGAGATTAAACGATAAAAATCTGGAGGTCTGTCCGTCGATTTGTGAAGCACTGAGTGTCAGGGAAAGGAGGTGGACTGCTGCAATCCTAATTTGCACAGGGTTTCAGCGATGTATCAACAGCGGCACTCAGAGTCCAGTCAGTGTAATATTTTATACTGAATAGAAGGAAGCGCAGAATTTGTTCATCGTATTTAGAAAATAAAGCTTAATGATTACAAGAGGGACCGTAAAAACATAATGCATTGCTGGCGTGTTACATGTTAACGATAATCTTCAAATTGAATAAATGCACTGTATAAATAAATTCATAATAACAACAATAATAGAGATATCACCGTTATAAGAGGAAATAATACTGAATTTAAACTAGTAGTAACGTGAAAATAGAATCCAACCTGTAATTTATTTATTTATTTATTTATTTATTTATTTATTTATTTATTTATTTATTTATTTATTAGTTCATGCAACAGTTCACTCAACAGTTTCCGTTAGATACAAGGTCCTTCTCCAAATAATGAAACTTGATGTCTTAGTTTTTTGTTTTGTTTTCTTTTTTGTTTCATTTCAATATATAATGTATAAAGTGAAACCGTGATAGAAAAATAAAACTATTTCAGGAATAATCCTTAGGAAAATACCATTTTGTTTTACCTCGGTACAAGTTCACCTTTTACTCTGTTACAGTAATAAATGTGAAATATTGTGGTAGATTATGAAAAAAATATAGATTTCCAAGCATTTCGTAGTAATACTAATACCTGACCTAGTGCTAATTTAAAAAAAAAGCTGAATTTCCTGTGATTGATCTAAAATAAATCTACAATGAAAAAAAAGTAGTTCGGGAAAAAAGTGTTCTGAAATCACCAACTGATTCCTGCAGCACCATGGAGAGCGACATAAGTTGAAAGTCAACACTCGTTGTAAATTGGGATATTCCTACAAAGAAAGGATGTTAAAAGGTTTAACACTCACCAAAGTCAGCGTCTGCAAGCTATGTGTTGTAAGATGCTCTTCCACTTGCGGTGTATTCGTTTCAAGTCCATCGACACTCACTAAGCTTTGATTCCTTGGTTGCACGTCACTTTTTCTCGAGTCAGTCGTCCTGCACACCTCATAATTGTACACATGTGGCAGAGTTCCTGTTCCCATAGTGTCTGAGTAACGAGGTGGATAATATGGAATCACAGGGAGGCTGGAGTGATACAGGATGCGAGACTGTCTCCATCTGTAGATCTTCACTGATATAATAACCACTAAACTCATGATGAAGAGGAAGGAAACCACAGCCAGAGCCAACACTAAGTAAAAAGTCAGGTTGTCATTGTATTCCTTATCGTGTGGAAAGTCAGTGAACTCCGACAACACTTCAGGGAAGCTGTCCGCCACCGCCACGTTAACAATGACTGTAGCTGAACGAGAGGGCTGCCCGTTGTCCTCCACTATGACAGTCAGTCTTTGTTTCACAGCATCTTTATCAGTCACCTGACGGATAGTTCTTATTTCTCCATTCTGTAAGCCCACTTCAAACAGCGCTCTGTCTGTGGCTTTCTGGAGTTTATAGGAGAGCCAGGCATTCTGTCCAGAGTCCACATCCACAGCCACCACTTTGGTCACCAGGTAGCCAACATCTGCTGAACGAGGAACCATTTCAGCCACCATGGAGCTCCCAGTCTGGACTGGGTACAGAACCTGAGGAGGGTTATCGTTCTGATCCTGGATGATCAGCTTCACAGTCACGTTGCTGCTGAGAGGAGGAGAGCCTCAATCTTGTGCTGTCACAATAAAAACTAACTCTTTAATTTGTTCATAATCAAAGGAGCGCACCGCCTGTATGACTCCACTTTCAACACTTACAGAAACATACTCAGTTATTGGAGATCCAGCAAACATTATGTGATCCAGAGTGTAGGATATACGAGCGTTTTGATTCTCATCCGGGTCTTTAGTTGACAGTGTAAGAACCGAGAGACCTGGGGAATTATTCTCTCCTATAAAAGCGTCGTAAGCACTTTGTGAAAAAACTGGTGCATTATCGTTGACATCAGACACTTTTAAATTAAAGATCCTTTTAGCTGAAAGCGGGGGTTTTCCGCTGTCAGAGGCAATGACGGTGATATTATATTCTAAAACACTTTCACGATCTAATACAGAATCTGTTGTCAAAGTGTAGTAATTTCTTAAATTAGACTTTATCCTAAAAGGAGCATTCCCTTCGATCTTGCAGCTCACTTGCCCATTATCACCCGAATCCAGGTCTTTTACATTAATGATACCAACAGTTGTTCCAGGAGGAGAATTCTCTGACACGGGACTAGTAAAAGACATCACGTTTATGACAGGAGGGTTATCATTTACATCGACAACTTCAATAATCACTTTACTGGAATCAGTGAGACCGCCTTGATCCTTCGCATCAATTCGAATTTCATACTTTTTATCCTTTTCGAAATCGATTTCACCCGCGACAGATAACACCCCAGAATGCGGATCAATGGACAACAATTCAGCGATGTTGCTCTTTGCGTTTGAAATGGAATATGTGATGTGACCATTCGTTCCGCTGTCTGCGTCTGTAGCATTTACAGTAACAATATGCGTGCCGACTGCCGCGTTTTCCGTCACAGTTGTCTTATAAACAGATTGGTTAAAAACGGGCGCATTATCATTTGCATCTAAAACCTTTATATTTATATTCACCGTACCAGATCTTTGTGGATTGCCTCCATCGAGAGCCACAAGTCTTAAAGATAAATGCGGCGCCGCTTCTCGGTCAAGTTGCTTCTGCAGAACCATCTCTGCATATTTACTCCCGTCCGGACTGACATGCTGCTTTAAAACGAAATTTTCGTTTGGGTTCAAAATATAATTTTGCAGCCCATTAACGCCAACATCAGGATCCTCCGCACTGTCCAACACAAACCGCGCTCCAAGATTAGCGGACTCACTGATCTCTAACATAATATGCGTTTTCTTAAACACGGGGCTATGATCATTCACATCCAGCACTTCAATTGTTACAGGATGCAGCTCCATCGGGTTTTCTAAAATCACTTCAAAGCTGAAACTGCACGAGGCCACCTCTCCGCAAAGCTGCTCACGGTCTATTCTTTCATTCACTACGAGAGTCCCTTTGTCTACCTTCAGCTCGGTGTACTGGATGCTCTCTCCGGTCACAATACGTGCTCGACCAGAACTGAGTCTTTTCAGATCCAAACCTAAATCCTGTGCTATGTGACCGATAAGAGAGTCCTTCTTCATCTCCTCTGGAATGGAGTAGCGGATATGTCCAGAAACTGTATGGGGTGAAAAAAACAGCAAAACAGAGTGTATCCACTGAAATCCGAAAAGAAAACGCCATTTCCAAGAGGGCTGCTGAAACGCCATCATTGTAAGATTAAATTCGGAGAACAGGCGGAGAAACAAAATCGTCAAAGAAAGATTTTTCAATCTTATTTCAGAATCCGCTCCTTCACATTAAATGTATCATCTTAGCAGACAAGGAAAACACGGAGTTGGTGTCTTATTTCCCATAAATTTGCGTTTCCCGACGACTGCAGCGCTTGCAGTGATCAGCGCTTGCAGGATCTCACCCAATAACACCCACAACAGATGAAGACAGAATAAACAGTTGTATTTTATCTTGTTAAACAGCGTCACCTACAGACAAAAGGTGAAAACGAATGACTTGTATTAGGATGAGCAATAAAAAAAATGGAGCAAAAGAAAAGAAATATATTAATGAACACGATGAGGAGGACCATAAGAATTATTGACGGTCATTATTATTATTATTATTATTATTATTATTATTATTATTATTATTATTATTATTATTATTATTATTATTATTATTCAATGCACTACAGTGTATTGGTGGTTATTAAATATAAGGTATTAAAAAGCGAAACAAATGAAAACAGTAATGTACACAGAATACATCAATGAATGTCAGAGGAGCTGTCCTTTCTGTGGTGCTAAAAACACGTGCATTTGACTAAATGCAATTAACTACATGCAACATCTATTCATCGAGACAAAAAAAAAGCACTTCATTTATAGCAATCTCAGCTGCTCACCTCTAGAGGAGAGTCAGGTTCATCCAGGATGCTCTTCTCACTCTGTATCCTCTGCATAGTTCCGGTAGAACTGGGATCCATCACCAGTACGTTTTGACTACCAGCTCCTCCGAACTTCAAGTCACTCTTTCTGGAGTCAGTCGTCCTGCACACCTCGTAATTGTACACGTGTGGCAGAGTTCCTGTTCCCAAAGTGTCTGAGTAACGAGGTGGATAATATGGAATCACAGGGAGGCTGGAGTGATACAGGATGCGAGACTGTCTCCATCTGTAGATCTTCACTGATATAATAACCACTAAACACGTGATGAAGAGGAAGGAAACCACAGCCAGAGCCAACACTAAGTAAAAAGTCAGGTTGTCATTGTATTCCTTATCGTGTGGAAAGTCAGTGAACTCCGACAACACTTCAGGGAAGCTGTCCGCCACCGCCACGTTAACAATGACTGTAGCTGAACGAGAGGGCTGCCCGTTGTCCTCCACTATGACAGTCAGTCTTTGTTTCACAGCATCTTTATCAGTCACCTGACGGATAGTTCTTATTTCTCCATTCTGTAAGCCCACTTCAAACAGCGCTCTGTCTGTGGCTTTCTGGAGTTTATAGGAGAGCCAGGCATTCTGTCCAGAGTCCACATCCACAGCCACCACTTTAGTCACCAGGTAGCCCACATCTGCTGAACGAGGCACCATTTCAGCCACCATGGAGCCACCAGTCTGGACTGGATACAGAACCTGAGGGGGGTTATCATTCTGGTCCAGGATGATCAGTTTCACAGTCACGTTGCTGCTGAGAGGAGGAGAGCCCCCATCTTGTGCTTTAACAACAAAAGTAATCTCTTTAATCTGTTCATAATCAAATGTGCCCATTGCCTGTATGACTCCAGTTTCTACATTTACAGAAACATATGTGGATACTGAAGATCCACCAATATTTGTGTCCTCTAAAATATAAGATATACGAGCATTTTGTTTCTCATCGGGATCTTTGGCTGTCAGTGTAATAAAAGGCAAACCTGGGGAGTTATTCTCTTTCATAAAGGCGCTGTAAGCACTTTGTGAAAAAATTGGAGCATGGTCATTCACATCAGAAACTTTTACATTAAACGTAATTTGGGCTGAGAGAGGAGGTATTCCACCATCTATAGCAATAACACTGACGTTATATTCTGAAACTGTTTCTCGGTCTAATGCAGCATCTGTTATTAGAGTATAATATTTTTTTAGATTTGATTTCATTTTAAAAGGCGCATTTCCGTCAATTCTACAGCTGACTTGTCCGTTATCACCGGAATCCAGATCTTTCACATTAATAATACCAATAGTAGTTCCAGGAGGAGAATCCTCTGACACAGTATTAGTGAATGACGTCACGCTTATGACAGGGGCGTTATCATTTACATCAATCACTTCAATAATTACTTTACTTGAATCTGTCAATCCGCCTTGATCCTTAGCATCAATTCTGATTTCGAACTTTTTTTCTTTTTCATAATCAATGTCACCATTTATATAAATCATTCCTGTAATTTCATCCATCCGAAATAAATTATTTAGACCACTTTTGCGATCTGAAAAATGATACGTAACAATACTGTTGGACCCAAAATCTGCGTCGCTAGCATTAACAGTGGTGACGTACGTGCCTTTAGGAGACATTTCCGTCACTGTAGCTTTATACACAGACTGATTGAAAACAGGCGCATTGTCATTAGCATCAAGAACAGCGACATTAATATTTACGGTACCAGATCTCTGAGGTGTTCCTCCGTCCACAGCGATCAGTTTCAGCGAAAGATTTGGGTTTACCTCTCTGTCTAAATGTTTCTGAAGAACCATCTCTGCATATTTCTTTCCGTCTGCATTTGAATGTTGCTTGAGAACAAAGTGATCATTTTCACTCAGGAAATATTCTCTCAAACCGTTCACACCCACGTCGGGGTCTTCTGAACGAGCTAATGAAAAACGAGCTCCAGTTGTAGCCGACTCACTAATGTCAAAATTTATTTTATCGGTTTCAAAAATGGGAGAATGATCATTTATATCCGTAATCTCGACCGTAATTTGATGCAGCTCCATAGGATTCTCTAAAATAATCTCAAAACTGAAACTACACGGCGTTGTGTCACCACAGAGCTGCTCTCTGTCAATCCTCTCGTTCACAACTAAAATCCCTTTGTCTGCGTTCAGCTCGGTATACTGGACGCTTTCTCCACTCACGATACGGGCATGACCGGAACGCAATCTCTTCAGATCCAAACCGAGGTCTTGTGCTACATTACCGATCAGTGAGCCTTTCTTCATTTCCTCTGGGATCGAATATCTGATATGGCCGGTAACTACAGAGCTGAGGTGACAAAGGAGAAAAAGATGCAATAATTTCTGTCTGAATCCATCACGCCATCCTCTATGTGGTCGTATTCCACGAGCCATGGTAAAAGCTCAAATAAATAAATAATAAAGAATACTGTAAAACGATAGAAGCAGGGTTTTATGTGAAAATGAAAAAAATAGAGTTGAAGCAAAAGTATATAGCTTTTAAATATCCTTTCCTATTTCTTCGTTGAAGTGGCTTTAATGCTGTGATGTCCGCAGAGATGAGGAAAATTGTAAGCTATACTCTCATTGGCCACAGTAACAAGGGAGGAGAATGTGATGTAACATTTTAGAGGACATGCATTGACCAACAGCGTCACTTAGAGTCCAGAATGAGCATCATGCTCATTGAAGTAGAAATTCTTAAAGGTTCACATAGAGTCTAGACTATTACTCCTTTATTACAAATAAGGACAAAAAACGCTCCTCACCTTCAAAATAGTTTAATAATTAATCAGTGTAGTATGGTTTGTTTTGATTAACTGAAAATAGAAGTGATGTAGGATCCTTTGAGTTTAACTTAGAATAAAACAGTTCCACTTTGTCAGAACTGTTGTAATAATGAATAAACAAATTCCACAGAAATTAAACCTCTCCAGTATATTGTTGAAATAATGTTCCTAGACATGCCTGTCTTTGACAATACAGACAATCAAGAAAATAAGGGAATTTCTCATTTACATTAGAGGCATCCTGAAGTACTCTAAGATTAATTCACACACAAATTGATTGGATTATTTGGCTGTGAATATTGTTTTGTTGCCAAAGATGAACTTTTCTTTTGTTCCATGTTTTAATGTGTCATTTCATCAAGATTATTTTCTTAAATAAAACAAAACCACTAATGTTGGCAATTTTAGCATAAGCTGAATAGATGGAGAAAGTAAATAAATTAAAAATAACAGCATTCAAATATATTTTATATCAAGTGAGCAAAACTCCCACAAGATAAATGCAAAAATGTAGTGAACTCATCATTTTAGTTTTCACTCGAAAACCTCAAAGCGTATCATAAACTTGGAATCTTGTGATGGAACTGTTAAACCACAATTTGACCTTAATTATCAGGAAACTGACAAATAAAATACACTACAAAAAAATTGTTTCAGCTCTGACCCTGATATTTAGCACACTGGGATCAGAAGGAGTGGGATTATGCAATTTCACAATCACATAAAAATACAGAAATGGACTTGACTTTAAAGTACATCACCACAACACCTGCTGTAGTATTCTTACAGAATCTCTTAGATATTTAAAAAATGTCAAAGCCTGTTAAAAGTAACCAAAGAAAACCTTCACAGCCCTGCATCAATAGTGAACTGTTATACCAGATCATACAAAGAGGGATTTTACACTGAAAAATGTTCAGAGCACAAGCCTGAACACACACATTTTCATTTTAAAAGCTGTAACAAATAAAATGATTTGTTCTTTATGAAAAGCAATGCACAATATTTTAATGAACCGATTTCCCAATCTGGAGGCAGGAGCTGTTCTCTTTGACCACATATATGAACAACACCCCAAACCAAAAGGAAAGTTTAGCTCAAATGCACATTGAGGGAAACACAATGTCCGACTCTTCAGTAATGACAAGCGCTTCGTATGATTATTTTATTAAATGAGTAGAAAAGGAAACACAGTTTAACCCCACAAATCCACAAGAGAGTTTAATTGGTAAGACTTTATTGGAAGGGGTGTGCATAAGACTGACATGACACTGTCATAAACATGACATAACACCTGTCATGAACATAAAGAAGTCTTTATGAATGTTTATGACAGTTGTCATGAAGTGTCACTTGGTAAATAATGACACTTGTAAAGCAAAGTTGCTCTTTAAGTTGCATTAAAAGTCCATCAAAAGTGCCAACTTTGCATGATTTTGTAAATTCTGATAATTTAATGCAAAGTTGGCATTTTTAATGGACTTTCAATGCAACTTAAAGAGCAACTTTGCTTTAAAAGTGTCATTATTTACAGAATGACACTTTATGATAACTGTCATAAACATTCATAAAGATTTCTTTATGTTCATGACAGATGTTATGTCATGTTTATGACAGTGTCTTGTCAGTCTTATGCACACCCCTTCAAATAAAGTGTTACCGTTTAATTATTAACACACCTTTTCCTTTTACTCTGAACAAGATATCTCTTTGTAAAACTAAACACAAAATTAACCTATTAACGTAGAAAACTGACAACGTTTTTGGGAGGGATACAAAACTATTTTGGGACACACAATTGCTTGCTGAATCAACTTATCATTTGTAAAATGAGAATTTTGAATTATAACTCCAATTCTAAAATCTGGTGACTCCGAACAACTTATAAACTACAGACTAATAACTATTATACCAGACTGTCCTAAGCTGATTGAAAAATCAGTGGCAGAGCAGCGAATTAGATTCCTGGGTGAAATAAATAAGCTTCTGGGGTGCTGTGGTGGCACCGCACAACCCGTGTAGGAAGGCCTTGGTCCTCCACGCAGACGTCACAGGTTCGAGTCCTGGCCTGGTGACCTTAGCTGCATCATGTCTTTCCCTTCTCTCATTACCCACGTTCCTGTCTGAAAACTGTCAAATAAAAGCTGCCTGAGGCAAAACAAGAGCGTATTTATCTTGGACAGTTTGGGCTTTGACAATGATATTCAGTAGGATTGGTTACTTCCTAACTGACAACACTAAAATATCTTTAGATGATAGCAAGGTAGTTGGAGAAGTCTCTCTAGATGTTAAAAGAAGCCTTTGACACAATGAATCATCAGATGAACCGACACAAACTTAACAAATGCATCTTCTCCAGGAAAGCTATGAACTCATTTACTTAGAAAAAATACAGAACAGAGTTAATGGAATGAAATCAAACTTTCAAAACTGCACAATCACAATTACCTAAGATTCCATATCAGATTTTCTACTTATATACATCAGTGATATACGCAGCAGCCTCCATCATGTATTTGTCTGAATCTAAATTGCATCAATAGATTCTAAATGTGTTTTACAATATGGAGGAGTCTGTTGTAATGTCACTGTTATGATGGACAAAATAGAAATCTTAAAAGTGGATGAGTGGATGTAATATTGGCAGGAAGGATTGATGAAGTAAAACTGAGGACAAAACCAACTACAGTCACTAACCTCTAGAGGAGAGTCGGGTTCATCCAGAATGCTCTTCTCATTCTTTATCCGCTGCATCGTCCCAATAGAAGTAGGGTCCATTAGCAAAACGTTCTGACTGCTAGTTGGGCCGAACTTAATGTCACTCTTTCTGGAGTCAGTTGTTCTGCACACCTCGTAATTGTACACATGTGGCAGAGTTCCTGTTCCCATAGTGTCGGAGTAACGAGGTGGATAATATGGAATCACAGGGAGGCTGGAGTGATACAGGATGCGAGACTGTCTCCATCTGTAGATCTTCACTGATATAATAACCACTAAACACGTGATGAAGAGGAAGGAAACCACAGCCAGAGCCAACACTAAGTAAAAAGTCAGGTTGTCATTGTATTCCTTATCATGTGGAAAGTCAGTGAACTCCGACAACACTTCAGGGAAGCTGTCCGCCACTGCCACGTTAACAATGACTGTAGCTGAACGAGAGGGCTGCCCGTTGTCCTCCACTATGACAGTCAGTCTTTGTTTCACAGCATCTTTATCAGTCACCTGACGGATAGTTCTTATTTCTCCATTCTGTAAGCCCACTTCAAACAGCGCTCTGTCTGTGGCTTTCTGGAGTTTATAGGAGAGCCAGGCATTCTGTCCAGAGTCCACATCCACAGCCACCACTTTCGACACCAGGTAGCCCACATCTGCTGAACGAGGCACCATTTCTGCCACCATGGAGCCCCCAGTCTGGACTGGGTACAGAACCTGAGGTGGATTATCGTTCTGGTCCTGGATGATCAGCTTCACAGTTACATTGCTGCTCAGAGGAGGAGAGCCTCCATCTTGTGCTTTAATGACGAAAACTAGCTCTTTAATTTGTTCATAATCAAATGAACGTGCCGCCAGTACGGCTCCAGTTTCTGCATTTACAGAAACATATTCAGAAACTGAGGACCCGGCAATATTTTTTCCTTCTAAAATATAGGAAATGCGAGCATTTTGGTTCTCATCAGGATCATTGGCTTTCAGAGTGAGGACAGAAACACCTGGGGAATTATTCTCTGTAATAAATGCGCTGTAAACACTCTTTGGAAATACTGGAGAGTTGTCATTCACATCAGACACTTTGACATTAAATATTCTTTGCGCAGAAAGAGAAGGTGCTCCACTGTCCATTGCAACAACAGTGATATTATATTCTGAAAACATTTCACGGTCCAAGACCGAATCTGTTATTAAAGAATAATAATGTTTTAGATTGGTCCTGATCTTAAAAGGAGCTGTCCCTTCAATTCTACAGCTCACCTGTCCATTATCACCTGAATCCAGGTCTTTCACATTTATTATGCCAATTGTTGTTCCAGGAGGAGAGTCCTCTGATACAGGACTGCTAAATGACATCACGCTTATGGCAGGAGCATTATCATTTACATCAACTACTTCAATTATCACCTTGCTAGTATCTGTAAGACCTCCTTGATCCTTTGCATGGATCTGAAGCTCAAACTTCTTATCTTTTTCAAAATCAATAGACCCTGTAGTTAATATGACGCCACTTTTCTCATCAATCTTAAATAAATCTCCGAGAGAGTTAGAAAGGTCTGAAAAATAATATGTCACAACACTATTTCCTCCAACATCTGCGTCACTAGCATTGACAGTCGTAACATAAGTGTTTATGACGGCATTTTCTGTCACTGTAGCTTTATACAAAGTCTGATTAAATACAGGTGCGTTATCGTTAACATCAAGAATAACAACGTTAATGTTTACGGTACCAGATCTCTGAGGGCTTCCGCCGTCCACAGCGATCAGCTTCAGAGAGAGGCTGGGGTTTGTCTCTCTGTCTAATGGCTTCTGAAGCAACATCTCCGCGTATTTCTTTCCCTCTGCATTTGAATGTTGCTTGAGGGCAAAATTATCATTGTCACTCAAGAAGTATTCCTTCATTCCATTCACACCGACATCTAGGTCTTCTGCAGTTGCTAATGGAAAACGCGCACCAACAGCAGCAGTTTCGCTTATTTCAAAATGGATGCTATCTCTTTTGAAAGTCGGAGAATTATCATTTATATCTGTAATCTCGACCGTAATTTGATGCAGCTCCATAGGATTTTCTAAAATCATCTCAAACGTGAAACTGCACGGTGTTGTGTCACCACAAAGTTGCTCCCGGTCGATTCTCTCTTTCACTACTAAAACGCCTTTGTCTGTCTTCAGCTCGGTGTACTGGATGCTCTCTCCGCTTACAATGCGGGCCCGACCAGAACGGAGTCTTTTCAGATCCAAACCGAGGTCCTGTGCGACATTACCGATCAGTGAGCCTTTTTTCATCTCTTCTGGGATCGAATATCTCATATGTCCGGTCACAAAATGGCAGATGTAACAAAAGAAAATAAGATGCAACAATATCTGTCCGCAGCAAAAACGCCATTTTCCCGATCCAGGGCACCGTGTGATTCCAAACGACATAGCGAGAAAGAACACAAAAATGTTTCTTAGGCTACTATACACACACTTAAAATATTCAAAAAAAAATACAACAAGGAAACGAGTCTCTTTTAGGTTTCAGTTCTTGTATCTTCGCCAGAATTTAAAGACAAATCCAGTCCGCCCTTTCTTCTACAAGCCACGAGAGTATGGTAGGGAAATGCGTGGTCATATATGAGTGGAAATGTTTCATTGAACAACAGCGTCGCTTAGAGTTCAAAATCAGGAAAAACAAAGACAGCACAGACAGTTTTAAAATGACTCTAAGATGACTGATTAAATTTCGTTGAATCAGAATAAAACCAATGAATTTTTTAAAATGTAAATCATCAAATATAAAAGTATACGACGATAATACGAAGACAGTGGCATTTAATGCACTAAATGTCGTTTTGAAATATATTATTACATGTAAAGGAAACTAAGATATTTGTTTTGATACCCGTTGAACATTTTGTCAGATCAGTAGTTGGGTAATATATAGATCTAATGCTATATATTTCACCTGTAAAAAATGAGAAAGGAGAAAAGAGAAAAACACATTGAAAAGAGAAACGGCAAATATAGAAGAGGTGAATAAAAGAGTTGATAAGAACGAGAAAAAAAATCCCAAAATAATTTAAACATCAATAATTTATAACACCCCAGAACCAAGTACCACTAATAAAAGACTGACAACTATTTGGAGAAATTTCTTCTCCAAACTAATATTGAATCAGGTTCTCTCCAAGGTTCTGAAATAGGTTATTACTACATTCGTGTTATTACATTGCCAGAAAGCAGGAGAAGTGTAGGAGAAAGTAAAGTTATGAACAACATTACATTTGCAGTCTCACCTCTAGAGGAGAGTCGGGTTCATCTAGGATGCTCTTCTCACTCTGTATCCGTTGCATAGTTCCTGTAGAACTGGGATCCATAATCAACACGTTCTGACTTCCACCTCGGTCGAACTTACAGTCACTCTTTCTGGAGTCAGTCGTTCTGCACACCTCATAATTGTACACGTGTGGCAGAGTTCCTGTTCCCAAAGTGTCGGAGTAACGAGGTGGATAATATGGAATCACAGGGAGGCTGGAGTGATACAGGATGCGAGACTGTCTCCATCTGTAGATCTTCACTGATATAATAACCACTAAACACGTGATGAAGAGGAAGGAAACCACAGCCAGAGCCAACACTAAGTAAAAAGTCAGGTTGTCATTGTATTCCTTATCTTGTGGAAAGTCAGTGAACTCCGACAACACTTCAGGGAAGCTGTCCGCCACCGCCACGTTAACAATGACTGTAGCTGAACGAGAGGGCTGCCCGTTGTCCTCCACTATGACAGTCAGTCTTTGTTTCACAGCATCTTTATCAGTCACCTGACGGATAGTTCTTATTTCTCCATTCTGTAAGCCCACTTCAAACAGCGCTCTGTCTGTGGATTTCTGGAGTTTATAGGAGAGCCAGGCATTCTGTCCAGAGTCCACATCCACAGCCACCACTTTAGTCACCAGGTAGCCAACATCTGCTGAACGAGGCACCATTTCAGCCACCATGGAGCCACCCGTCTGGACTGGGTACAGAACCTGAGGTGGGTTATCGTTCTGATCCTGGATGATCAGCTTCACACTTACATTGCTGCTCAGAGGAGGAGAGCCTCCATCTTGTACTTTTACAAGAAAAACTAACTCTTTAATTTGTTCATAATCAAATGAACGTGCCGCCAGAACGACTCCAGTTTCTACATTTACAGAAACATAGTCAGAAACTGAGGATCCGGCAATATTTTTTCCTTCTAAAATATAGGAAATGCGAGCATTTTGGTTCTCATCAGGATCGTTGGCTTTCAGAGTGAGGACAGAAACACCTGGGGAATTATTCTCTGTAATAAATGCGCTGTAAACACTCTTTGGAAATACCGGAGAGTTGTCATTCACATCAGACACTTTAATATTAAATAATATTTTAGCCGAAAGTGGAGGTGTTCCATTGTCCGTTGCAACAACAGTGATATTATATTCTGATACGGTCTCACGGTCTAACACTGAATCTGTTGTCAAGGTATAATAGTTTCTTAGATTAGATTTGATCTTAAAAGGAGCTGTGCCTTCAATTTTGCAGCTCACCTGTCCGTTATCACCTGAATCCAGATCTTTCACATTGATAATGCCAATTGTTGTTCCAGGAGGAGAATCTTCTGATAAATGACTGGTGAATGACATCACGCTTAAGAAAGGGGCGTTGTCATTTATATCTGCTATTTCAATTATCACTTTACTGGAGTCTGTCAACCCTCCTTGATCCTTAGCATCAATTCTAAGTTCATACTTTTTGTCCTTTTCATAATCAATATCACCTTTTACGGAAATTACTCCAGTGTTTTCATCAACCAAAAACAAATCACCAAGAGCGCTATCGAGGTCTGAAAAATAATATGTTACAATGGCGTTTGAACCAATATCTGCGTCGCTAGCATTGACAGTGGTGACGTAAGTGTCTTTAGGAGACATTTCCGTCACAACAGCTTTATACACAGACTGATTGAAAACAGGCGCATTGTCGTTAGCATCAAGGACAGCGACATTAATATTTACGGTACCAGATCTCTGAGGTGTTCCTCCGTCCACAGCGATCAGTTTCAAAGACAGATTTGGTTTTGCCTCTCTGTCTAATGCTTTCTGAAGAACCATTTCTGCGTATTTCTTTCCCTCTGCGTTTGAATGTTGCTTCAGAATGAAATTATCATTATCGCTCAAGAAATAATCTCTTAGTCCGTTCACTCCAACATCTAGATCTTCTGCGCTTATCAAAGAGAAACGAGCACCCGTAGCAGCAATTTCACTTATTTCAAAATGCATGCTATCTCTTTTGAACGTCGGAGAATTATCATTTATATCAGTAATCTCGACCGTAATTTGATGCAGCTCCATGGGATTTTCTAAAATCATCTCAAAAGTGAAACTACAGGGTGTTGTGTCACCACAAAGTTGCTCCCGGTCGATTCTCTCCTTCAGTGTTAAAATCCCTTTGTCTGTCTTCAGCTCGACGTACTGGATGCTCTCTCCGCTGACGATGCGGGCCCGACCAGAACGGAGTCTTTTCAGATCCAAACTGAGGTCCTGTGCAACATTACCGATCACTGAGCCTTTCTTCATTTCTTCTGGAATCGAATATCTGATGTGTCCAGTCACAAAATGGCAAATATAACAAAGAAAAATAAAATAAAATAAATTATGTCCGACGCCATAACGCCATTTTATCCGTCTTGAACTGAGTGGTATTCCACGAACCATTGTTATATAAAAAATAGGCAAGAAATGTATGTTTTGTAGTAATCCAAACTTACTATTCACAGATACAAATTATACTACGGCAGCCAAACATAATCCTATTTAATATCCCTTTCTATGTTTAGCGACCAATGTCTCTTTTCCCTCACAACAGCTCTGGTGAAGTAAAGCGTCTCCTCTCTCCATCTCGGCCACACAATGAAGGGAGGAGATGACTGGAAATGCAACGCTGTATGTTATGTTGATCAACAGCGTCCCTTAGAGTAGAAAATAGGTGATACAAATGGAGGTTTACACTGAAAAAGGAGTGATATACACTCTAAAAAGTGTTTTTTGGGCTGAAGTTCATCTTATGGACTTATTTACATTAATTTAACTTAATTCTTTTGCTTTTGCTATGCCAACTTACTTTTTTGTGTTCATTTAACTCAAAACTTACACTAAATAGTTGAATCAACTTAATTGAATTGCTTCTAGGTAACAAGCAATTCAATTAAGTTCATCCAACTTAATTGTTTAAGTTTATCCAACTTAATTTAAGTTTAACCAATTCAATATATTCTAATCATCCAACTCAATTTGTTAATTTTATTTAACAAATTTATTAAGTATGTTTGAGATAACAGATTCAAGTCACTCTTACTCAAATCATTTATTTTCTTCTAATAAACATCTAAAATCTCTTTGTCTTAATTCTACAGAAAGTCAACTCAAACTTTTAAGTAGTTCCAAACTAAATATTTTGGAAAACTCTTTTTACAGTGTCCTCTAAATATACTCTAATTTAAAAGTTACAAATCTTTTCCTTAAAGGACCATTTTGCTTTGACTTTACTTGAAATAGTTCAATATTTGTATCCCACTCAAGCTTACCAGGGACAGATTCCGCAGTAAGTGACTGTGGCTCTGTGGGTAGAGTAGTCGTCTTGTGATCGCAAGGCTGTAGGTTCAATTCCAGCTCCCTCCTGCCGATATGAATATTGGTGTGTGAATGTGACTCTAATGTGAAGTCACTGCCTTAAAGCTGTTATTTAAATCTTAATAAATTTGTTTAAAAAATTAACAAATTGAGTTGCATGATTAGAATTTATTGAATTGGTTAAACTTAATAAATTAAGTTGCATGATTAGAATTTATTGAATTGGTTAAACTTAATAAATTAAGTTGGATAAACTTAATTGAATTGCTTGTTACCCATAGAAGCAATTCAGTTAACTTGGATCAACTTTTTCTTTTTAGAGTGTACATACTTGCTTTGATAAAATAACCAGTCATCAAAATATAATCAAAAGTATGTTTTTACTGAAATCAATCCGTTAGTAGTGTCAAACGAAAGCCTCTGTCTTATAGGAAACAAATCAGAGTACATAGGAGAGCATTTCTTAAGAAGATTAACATTTTCAGAAAAAGAAAACTTTCTTTTGCTAATATGACCTTTACGTATCGTCAAATAGCGTCTTCAGATAATCTGATAGAATTAAAAGTTGTACTTCTCATTAACATATTTATTTAACACAAACGCCAGAACAGAAAAACAGAGAATCTCAGAGGACCTCTCTCTATCTGTGTCTCTTATTAAACCAAACAATATTAACTGAAGAAATGACTGAAGGTAATTGAATAATAATTAGTTGGTCGATGCGAAAGAAAATCTTTAGAGATCACAGGCTGTGTAAACTATTACACACAAGCAACAATAGAAACATTAAACTTTTGCTGCGTAAAGTTAAGAAATACACACAGGATTTTATTCCTTACAACTACCAGCAATTAAAAAAGTAAAGCGTCAAAATATGACTGACTTAGGAAAAGAAGGGCTGAAAAAATATAGTAAGATATCATTTCACATTAAAAACATTAAACTTAAAAAAAATGAGGAAAAAAAGAACTTAAGCCGATATGAAAGTTCACTTTCTCTAAGCAGTGAGAGTAAAGGGAAAGTATTTGAGGGATTCAGATTTAGTAGTTACTAAATCTGAATTTAGTAACCACAGTTGTCCGTGGTGCTAGAAATAACTCTACTATTCAACAATGATGACGCTTTGGTTATATAGAAACAATAGAAAGAGAAGATTCACTTTCTAACTCACCTCTAAAGGAGAGTCAGGTTCATCCAGGATGCTCTTCTCACTCTGTATCCGTTGCATCGTCCCAGAAGAACAGGGATCCATTATCAACACGTTCTGACTGTTTGCTTGGCCGAACTTACAGTCACTCTTTCTGGAGTCAGTCGTCCTGCACACCTCGTAATTGTACACATGTGGCAGAGTCCCTGTTCCCAAAGTGTCTGAGTAACGAGGTGGATAATATGGAATCACAGGGAGGCTGGAGTGATACAGGATGCGAGACTGTCTCCATCTGTAGATCTTCACTGATATAATAACCACTAAACATGTGATGAAGAGGAAGGAAACCACAGCCAGAGCCAACACTAAGTAAAAAGTAAGGTTGTCATTGTATTCCTTATCGTGTGTAAAGTCAGTGAACTCCGACAGCACTTCAGGGAAGCTGTCCGCCACCGCCACGTTAACAATGACTGTAGCTGAACGAGAGGGCTGTCCGTTGTCCTCCACTATGACAGTCAGTCTTTGTTTCACAGCATCTTTATCAGTCACCTGACGGATAGTTCTTATTTCTCCATTCTGTAAGCCCACTTCAAACAGCGCTCTGTCTGTGGCTTTCTGGAGTTTATAGGAGAGCCAGGCATTCTGTCCAGTGTCCACATCCACAGCCACCACTTTGGTCACCAGGTAGCCCACATCTGCTGAACGAGGCACCATTTCAGCCACCATGGAGCCACCCGTCTGGACTGGGTACAGAACCTGAGGTGGGTTATCGTTCTGATCCTGGATGATCAGCTTCACAGTTACGTTGCTGCTGAGAGGAGGAGAGCCTCCATCTTGCACTTTAACAGCAAAAACTAGCTCTTTAATTTGTTCAAAATCAAATGAACGCGCCGCCAGAACGACTCCAGTTTCTGCATTTACAGAAACATAGTCAGAAACGGAGGATCCGGCAATATTTTTTCCTTCTAAAATATAGGAAATGCGAGCATTTTGGTTTTCATCAGGATCTTTGGCTTTCAGAGTGAGGACAGAAAGACCGGGGGAGTTATTCTCTGTAATAAATGCGCTGTAAACACTCTGTGGAAATACCGGAGCGTTGTCATTCACATCAGACACTTTAATATTAAATCGTTCTTTAGTCGAAAGTGGAGGTGTTCCATTGTCCGTTGCAACAACAGTGATATTATATTCTGATAAGGTCTCACGGTCTAACACTGAATCTGTTGTCAAGGTATAATAGTTTCTTAGATTAGATTTGATCTTAAAAGGAGCTGTGCCTTCAATTTTACAGCTCACCTGTCCGTTATCACCTGAATCCAGATCTTTCACATTAATAATGCCAATTGTTGTTCCAGGAGGAGAATCTTCTGATAAATGACTGGTGAATGACATCACGCTTAAGAAAGGGGCGTTGTCATTTATATCTGCTATTTCAATTATCACTTTACTGGAGTCTGTCAACCCTCCTTGATCCTTAGCATCAATTCTAAGTTCATACTTTTTGTCCTTTTCATAATCAATATCACCTTTTACGGAAATTACTCCAGTGTTTTCATCAACCAAAAACAAATCACCAAGAGCGCTATCGAGGTCTGAAAAATAATATGTTACAATGGCGTTTGAACCAATATCTGCGTCGCTAGCATTGACAGTGGTGACGTAAGTGTCTTTAGGAGACATTTCCGTCACAACAGCTTTATACACAGACTGATTGAAAACAGGCGCATTGTCGTTAGCATCAAGAACAGCGACGTTAATATTTACGGTACCAGATCTCTGAGGTGTTCCTCCGTCCACAGCGATCAGTTTCAAAGACAGATTTGGTTTTGCCTCTCTGTCTAATGCTTTCTGAAGAACCATTTCTGCGTATTTCTTTCCCTCTGCATTTGAATGTTGCTTCAGAATGAAATTATCATTATCGCTCAAGAAATAATCTCTTAGTCCGTTCACTCCAACATCTAGATCTTCTGCGCTTATCAAAGAGAAACGAGCACCAGTGCCAGCACTTTCACTTATTTCAAAATGCATGCTATCTCTTTTGAACGTCGGAGAATTATCATTTATATCAGTAATCTCGACCGTAATTTGATGCAGCTCCATGGGATTTTCTAAAATCATCTCAAAAGTGAAACTACAGGGTGTTGTGTCACCACAAAGTTGCTCCCGGTCGATTCTCTCCTTCAGTGTTAAAATCCCTTTGTCTGTCTTCAGCTCGACGTACTGGATGCTCTCTCCGCTGACGATGCGGGCCCGACCAGAACGGAGTCTTTTCAGATCCAAACTGAGGTCCTGTGCAACATTACCGATCACTGAGCCTTTCTTCATTTCTTCTGGAATCGAATATCTGATGTGTCCAGTCACAAAATGGCAAATATAACAAAGAAAAATAAAATAAAATAAATTATGTCCGACGCCATAACGCCATTTTATCCGTCTTGAACTGAGTGGTATTCCACGAACCATTGTTATATAAAAAATATGCAAGAAATGTATGTTTTGTAGTAATCCAAACACGATTTTTCACAGAGAACAAATATGCTGCGGCAGGCAAACATAATCCTAACTAGCAATGCCTATTTTTCCCTCACAACAGCTCTGGTGAAGTAAAGCGTCTCCTCTCTCCATCTCGGCCACACAATGAAGGGAGGAGATGACTGGAAATGTAACGCTGTATGTTATGTTGATCAACAGCGTCCCTTAGAGTAGAAACTAAGTGGTACAAACGGAGGTTTGCACTGAGAAAGAGGTGAGGTACGTACTCTCTTCGATATATTAACCGATCAGCAACATAAAAACAAAAGTATGTTTTAACTGGAATGAACCCGTTAGCGTCAAATGAAAGCTTCTGTCTTAAAGGAAACAAATAATAGTCCATAAGGAACCACTTCATAGGAGGATTAACATTTGCGCTTAAGCAACCGCCAGTTTCCCTTTTCTAATATGAGTCTTACATGTTTTCAATTAGCGTAGTCAGACACTCCGATTGAAGAGGGAGGCTACCACTTTAATATTTTTATTTAGCTAAAATAGAAAACAAAATCCAAAGGACCTCCTTCTGTCTCTCTTTTTCTGTCTATCTCTCCGTGTCTCTCACTGAACTGCAGAATACGAACTGGACCAATGACTCAAGGTAATAGTATTACCTGGAATATTAATTAGTTGGTCGATGTTAATAAAAAATATTTCAAGATCACCGAATGTCTGAAGTATTACATACAAACCACAGGAGAGACATTAAACTTCTGCAGCTCAAAGTTGAGGAATATTTACATTTTTTTATTCCTTACAACCACCAGCAATTACAAACTAAAGCCTGAAATATGATCAACCTACGCAAAGTACTGCTGAAGAACAATAGTCAATTCTAATTTAAAATTAAAATCATTTAATTCAGATATAGACGAACAGCAAAATAAATACTTAAGTCTATGAGGCTATTCACTTTCTCGAAGCAGTGACAGTGAAGGCACAGCATTTGAGGGACTCAGATTTAGTAGCTGTCCGTGGTGCTAGAAAAGACTCTACTCTTCAACAACAATGACATTTTTTAAATATAGTAGCACCAGTAAGAGAAGATTCACTTTCTAACTCACCTCTAAAGGAGAGTCAGGTTCGTCCAGGATGCTCTTCTCACTCTGTATCCGTTGCATCGTCCCAGAAGAACTGGGATCCATTATCAACACGTTCTGACTGTTTGCTTGGCCGAACTTACAGTCACTCTTTCTGGAGTCAGTCGTCCTGCACACCTCGTAATTGTACACGTGTGGCAAAGTTCCTGTTCCCAAAGTGTCTGAGTAACGAGGTGGATAATATGGAATCACAGGGAGGCTGGAGTGATACAGGATGCGAGACTGTCTCCATCTATAGATCTTCACTGATATAATAACCACTAAACATGTGATGAAGAGGAAGGAAACCACAGCCAGAGCCAACACTAAGTAAAAAGTCAGGTTGTCATTGTATTCCTTATCGAGTGTAAAGTCAGTGAACTCCGACAACACTTCAGGGAAGCTGTCCGCCACCGCCACGTTAACAATGACTGTAGCTGAACGAGAGGGCTGCCCGTTGTCCTCCACTATGACAGTCAGTCTTTGTTTCACAGCATCTTTATCAGTCACCTGACGGATAGTTCTTATTTCTCCATTCTGTAAGCCCACTTCAAACAGCGCCCTGTCTGTGGCTTTCTGGAGTTTATAGGAGAGCCAGGCATTCTGTCCAGAGTCCACATCCACAGCCACCACTTTGGTCACCAGGTAGCCCACATCTGCTGAACGAGGAACTATTTCAGCCACCATGGAGCCTCCAGTCTGGACTGGATACAGAACCTGAGGTGGATTATCGTTCTGGTCCTGGATCAGGATTTTTACGGTCACGTTGCTGCTGAGTGGAGGAGAGCCTCCATCTTGAGCTGTGACCACAAGGTGAAACTCTTTTATTTGCTCGTAATCAAATGACCGAACCGCGCTTAGAACTCCGGTTTCAGCGTTTAAAGACACGTAAGCAGAGACCGGATTTCCTCCAACGTGCGTGTCTTCTAAAATATATGAGATTCTGGAGTTTTGATTCCAGTCGGAGTCCCGCGCATTGACAGAAAATATAGAATAGCCAATTGGATTGTTTTCCACAACGTATGCAGAATAGCTACCTTTGTCAAACAATGGAGCGTTGTCATTAACATCCGATACTGTAAGACGCAAATGTGTTGACGATGACAGAGGAGGATTACCGAAATCAGAAGCTGTTACCGTTATGTTGTACTCTGGGACATATTCCCTATCTAAATCTTCATCTAAGACCAAATTGTAGTAGTTTGTTAAAGATGATTCAATTCTAAAAGGAAGTTTTCCAACTACAGAACATTTAATTTGACCATTTTTGTCAGAGTCAGCGTCTTTAATGTTTAAAATAGCGACTGTTGTGCCGGTAGGTGCATTCTCCACTATCGGACTGGAAAAAGACATCACACTTATTACTGGGGCATTGTCATTAATGTCAACTACATCAACTATAACTTTACTTGTGCCGATCAAGCCACCCTGATCTTTTGCCTCAACTCGCACTTCATACCTTCTCTGTTTCTCAAAATCTATTTCGCCAAAAACATAAATTGTGCCCGTGCTGTTATCAATGCTAAAAATATCCGCAGCGCTCCCTTTCGTTTTGGACAAACTAAAAGAAATGAGCCCATTTGATCCAATGTCAGCGTCTGTGGCGTTCACGACAATAACACTTGTACCTTTAAGAGTGTTTTCCACCACAGACGCTTTATAAACCGACTGATTAAATACTGGAATATTGTCGTTGGCATCTAAAACAGTCACATCTATATTCACTGATCCAGATCTCTGCGGAGTCCCTCCATCAACTGCGATCAGTTTCAAATGCAGGTCGGGACGTTGTTCTCTGTCTAAAGCCTTCTGCAGCACAATTTCAACATTTTTACTTCCGTCTGTATTTACATGTTGCTTTAGTATAAAATTGTCGTTTGGTGATAAAACATAATCTTTCAACGCGTTTTGGCCTACATCTAAATCCTCTGCGGTCTGCAGCGGAAACTGCACTCCGACAGCAGCTAATTCGCTGACTTCAAACCTGATTGGTTTATCTTTGCTTGGAAAGACGGGAGCATGATCATTTATATCCAAAACCTCCACAGTAATTCTATGCAGCTCCATCGGGTTCTCCAAAATCATCTCAAAGCTGAAGCTGCAAGGCGTAACATCCCCACAAAGCTGTTCTCGGTCTATTCTTTCGTTCACAAGCAGGATCCCTTTGTCTGCATTCAGCTCGGTGTAGTGAACGTTTTCTCCGGTGACAATACGGGCGCGTCCAGTTCGGAGCCGTTTTACATCCAAGCCAAGATCTTGCGCCACATTACCGATGACGGAGCCCTTCTTCAGTTCCTCTGGCACAGAGTAGCGAATCTGTGCATCTGCCATGTAAATGAAATAAAGCAGAAAAACAAGCAGCCCCATTTGCCGTTGCATCCCGGAAAATAGTCGCCATTTTATCCATGCGAAAGACACGTATTTTATATTCCCCATCGTTTAAAGGTAAAGCGATAACTGTCCAAAAGATTCTTTATTCTGTCGTGGCTTATTTGATGTTTTTTTTTTCCAAAATAAATTTTGATTTTCCGTGTTTCTTTTGTCAGTCCGATAGAGCTGCTAACTTGACTTTGTAACAAAGTAAAATGGACCGCCTCCTCTGCACATACTGCATGAGGACAGCCTTCGTGACGAGATGCACAAAAAATCTTTTACAGACCAACAGCGTCACTTAGAGTTAAAAAAATATACATATATGTCAAACGAGGGCTACAGACTGTAATACTTAATATTACAGTTTGTAATATTAAGTGTGCCAATATATATAGTGAAGGAGCTAAAAATAATAAAACTAGGGTAAAATTAATGAATGTGCAACTTAAGATCAATTGCTGACATCAAGAAAAACACCCCAGAAGCATGTCATCACAGCCTTAATTACTTCCTGAAAGCGCCAGGAAGCGAAACATGTCGTCATTCATTGAACATTATTTTAGGGGAATTAAATAGGTGTCTACGTGATGATTTATCACGTATCATAATGCCTTTTTTCCTTTAACCAACATATCCAGACGGGACAACATCAGACCAGTTCTTTTTCTGCTTCATGGGCTTGTGGATATTTTCAGAATTCCAATTAAGATTTTTATATTTTATTTTAATGCCAAAATAATTTTGGAATATCTTGTTTTCTCAGAAATTCCACCATTTTCTAAAAACAAAAAAATGCAATGATGTCTTCAAATCTATGCACGTTAGCGCACAATGTGTCTGTGTACAAATCTGAGAGTATATTTTCGCTGCTGACGTAGTTTATTCCGGACTAAAAAATAAATAAATGAGTTCACGGCACTTGACATTTTCATCCCCTACATATTTGATGTCCCTTTTACGTTGTGTAGGGCGAAGCGTAGTCATCTAATATAGAGAACTATTATTTTCAGACGTGTTTAAGGCTTCTTTTCAAATGTTTTGTAAAAAGACAGATAACTTAGAGCAAAGACGAAAGGAAGAATATCTGAACTAACCTCTAGAGGAGAGTCGAGGTCATCCAGGATGCTCTTCTCAGTCTGCATCCGTTGCATTGTCCCTGTAGAACTGGGATCCATTAGCAACACGTTCTGACTACCACCGATGCCAAGCTTAATGTCACTCTTTCTGGAGTCAGTCGTCCTGCACACCTCGTAATTGTACACGTGTGGCAAAGTTCCTGTTCCCATGGTGTCTGAGTAACGAGGTGGATAATATGGAATCACAGGGAGACTGGAGTGATACAGGATGCGAGTCTGTCTCCATCTGTAGATCTTCACTGATATAATAACCACTAAACACGTGATGAAGAGGAAGGAAACCACAGCCAGAGCCAACACTAAGTAAAAAGTCAGGTTGTCATTGTATTCCTTATCGTGTGGAAAGTCAGTGAACTCCGACAACACTTCAGGGAAGCTGTCCGCCACCGCCACGTTAACAATGACTGTAGCTGAACGAGAGGGCTGCCCGTTGTCCTCCACTATGACAGTCAGTCTTTGTTTCACAGCATCTTTATCAGTCACCTGACGGATAGTTCTTATTTCTCCATTCTGTAAGCCCACTTCAAACAGCGCTCTGTCTGTGGCTTTCTGGAGTTTATAGGAGAGCCAGGCATTCTGTCCAGAGTCCACATCCACAGCCACCACTTTGGTCACCAGGTAGCCCACATCTGCTGAACGAGGCACCATTTCAGCCACCAGGGAGCCACCAGTCTGGACTGGATACAGAACCTGAGGTGGGTTATCGTTCTGATCCTGGATCAGGATTTTTACAGTCACGTTACTGCTGAGTGGAGGAGAGCCTCCATCTTGCGCTCTGGTTACGAATACAAATTCTTTGATCTGTTCATAATCAAATGATCGAACGGCATGAATGACTCCACTTTCTGAATTTACTGAAATGTATTCAGAAATCGGGGACCCACCAATCTGTTTCTCTTCTAAAATGTAGGAAACCCTAGCATTTTGGTTTTCATCGGAATCTTTAGCACACAGCGTTAAAATGGAGACCCCGGGAGAATTATTTTCTTTAACTTCCGCACTGAACATGTTTTTCAAAAACAGAGGGGCATTGTCATTGATATCCGAGAGCTGGAGATTAAACGATTTTTTGCTTGAAAGAATAGGAGATCCTTGATCTGCGCAAACTAGAGTTATGTTGTATTCTGAAACAGTTTCTCGATCTAACTCAGCATCAATTGTTAAGGCGTAATAATTTCTGACATTGGATTTTATTTTAAAAGGAACATTTCCCTCAATCCTGCATCTCATTTGTCCGTTGACTCCTGAATCCACGTCTTTAACATTAACGATTCCAATTGTTTTACCAATAGGTGAGTTTTCTGAGACTGGACTGTTAAAAGACATAACGGTAATGACTGGAGCATTATCGTTGACATCGAGAACCTCAATTTCAACTTTGCTTGAATCTGTAAGTCCTCCGTGATCTTTTGCTTCGACTCTGAACTCAATTTTTTTGTCTTTCTCAAAATCAATTTCTTTTGTCACATATATTTTTCCTGTGGTTTCATCTATATCAAATAGATCAGCTTTCCCTGCTTTTGATTTTGAAAAATGATATGTTATTTGAGCATTGAAACCGCCGTCTATATCACTTGCATTGACAGTGATAACATGAGTCCCTTTTGGGGCATTTTCGGTCACCGTGGCCTTGTATATTGTTTGATTAAACACTGGTGCATTATCATTAACATCTAGAATTTTAATATCTATTAATACTGTACCAGATTTCTGGGGGTTTCCGCCATCCACAGCAAGCAATTTCAGGGAAAGGTGTGGCTTTTCCTCTCTATCTAAAGATTTCTGAAGCACCATTTCGGCATATTTACTTCCATCCGGATTAACGTGCTGTTTCAAGACGAAATTATCGTTTGGAGTTAAAATGTAGTTCTGCAAGCCGTTCTGACCAACATCTTTGTCATCCGCGCTCTCTAAACCAAAACGGGAGCCGAGTGCTGCGGATTCGCTAATTTCAAATTCCAAGTGATTGGTCTGAAAGGTGGGAGCGTTGTCGTTCACGTCCAGCACTTCTATAGTTACAGGGTGTAGCTCCAATGGATTTTCCAATAAAATCTCAAACGTAAAACTGCACGGTGTGGCGTCTCCACAGAGCTGCTCTCGGTCGATTCTCTCATTCACGATTAAAGTCCCTTTGTCTGCTTTCAGCTCGGTGTACTGGATGTTTTCTCCGGTCACGATGCGGGCCCGACCCGAACGGAGCCTGGTCAGATCCAAACCGAGGTCCTGCGCTATGTTGCCAACAAGAGAACCAATTTTTAGCTCCTCTGGGATCGAGTACCGGACCTGCGCATTTGTCGGATGAAGAAAGGACAGCAGCACAAGGCACACAAGCCTCAATCGCCATCGTACACCGTTTTCTTGTTGCAGGTCTTTGAACTCCATGTAAAAACTAGTCTTCGAGCAAACAAAGCGACAATAATAATAAAAAAAATAATTTAGTTCAGTGACGGGCACATTTTCTTTGAAATTATTTCCGTAGTCAAATAATAAAGTCGTGTTGTGGATTGACGTTTATAGTCTGCTGATGTAAAATGCAATGACGAAGGAATAAAACAGCTCTGCCTTAATATGCTCCAAAAGTCTCCCGCATTCACCAGACAACAGCGTCACTTAGAGGAGAAAATGAAGAACTCCTAACTTGACCTCGTATTGTCTCGTTGCTTAGTGTTGGGTAAAAATCTCTAGCATAACTTTTAAAAGAACTCTTTTCCTGCTGTCTCAAAAACTCTAAGTTAAGCATTTATGTATCTAAATAAATGTATGAGAAACATGCAAGAGAAAGACAATATTCATTATTTACTGGTGATAGCCTGAGCTGGGTAAAGCAACCTGAATTCAATAAACAAACATAAATCTACAAAATGAGTGTAATTACCCATATTTAAATTTGGAATATTTCATAGCAATTTCAAGTATAAGATTTGAATTGTCATGTTATCTATGGTCTAATAAATTAACAAATCTTAAAAATAATAATAATAAATTGAAAAATATGGAATGACGTTTGAACTATGATGATTTTGGTACACTGGAATATTAAATAGCCATAGCTGAATATAATTAGCAAGCAAAAAAGCAAGGTACATTAACTGATATTGCATCCAAACTACGGTAATAGCTTCAGCTGAAGTATCTCCATCGAAAATACACCTCATTCTAGTGGAATAAAAGCTTTAACTCAAAAACCAGCAATTTAGAACCAAGGACCAATGACACTGCAGTCTACCTGTCTGTCACTGACACTTTCTCTTTATAAAAATCACATTAATATGATGTAATGAAAAATCACATTGAATTAAAAAAGCACTACACCACATTTATAGTTGAAATTCTTACCAGGTTTTAAATTAAATTAAATAATGACCATGGAAATTCATATAATTTATTACATTAGAAATTAAAACGTACATATACCTTAGTCTTAGTATTTGCTTGTATGTTTTTAAGTGTTGTCAATGCAAGCATGATCAGAAAATAACAGAGACATACTTTAAAAACGAATTTGAAAAATGTTATTTATTTGTTTTTTATTATTATTCTTAATGGAAAAATAACAGGTTTGTCACCAGAAAACAAGTAGGCAGTCTGTAGTAATACAGTGATATATTAAATTTAGATAAAATAATAAAAAAAACTTTTTAGATAAAGTCTATCTTAATTAATCTGAAGAGAACAACAAGAAAGGCAAGCTAACTTTTAAGCGCTACAGCAGTTCAGCACCACGGAGAGCAAATCAGCTGCAGGCAATGGTCAGTCGCGTAGATCTCAATATATGCTAGTGAGCTGCTGAGTTAAGAAAAACAGTAACTTCACAGAAATAATGAGCGCATCAGTTATTGACATGTTTTGTCTTCAAATTGCACTCAAACAAACCCTGAATATGATTAACACTAATGTTCAATAAATTTGAATGTTATTGGAAAAAAATAATTAATTTGTTGCTACTCCATTAACAAGTAAAACGCATTTAAAAGATGAACTACACAGACTAATGTTTTCATGCAGCCATCTACTACCTGCTTAAAGTACATTAGCAAAAACCACAGAGTCTCTGCACCATTCTGTAGACACTCATTGAGTTAAAGCTGAAAACCGGTTATTTTGCTGATGTCATTTTTTTATAAGAATTAGATGTTGCAATTTGTTGAATAAACTGGTGTGACGTTGGTAAGTATCCTTTCAAAAAAATTGTTACAAATGTTTAAAACAAAGCAACAAATATATGAATGAAAACTTAGCTAACCTCTACTGGAGAGTCGGGTTCATCCAGGATGTTCCTCTCACTCTGTATCCGCTGCATCGTCCCAACAGATGTGGGATCCATTAGCATCACGTTTTGACTACCAGCTCCTCCGAACTTAATATCACTCTTTCTGGAGTCAGTTGTCCTGCACACCTCGTAATTGTACACGTGTGGCAGAGTTCCTGTTCCCAAAGTGTCGGAGTAACGAGGTGGATAATATGGAATCACAGGGAGGCTGGAGTGATACAGGATGCGAGACTGTCTCCACCTGTAGATCTTCACTGATATAATAACCACTAAACACGTGATGAAGAGGAAGGAAACCACAGCCAGAGCCAACACTAAGTAAAAAGTCAGGTTGTCATTGTATTCCTTATCGTGTGGAAAGTCAGTGAACTCCGACAACACTTCAGGGAAGCTGTCCGCCACCGCCACGTTAACAATGACTGTAGCTGAACGAGAGGGCTGCCCGTTGTCCTCCACTATGACAGTCAGTCTTTGTTTCACAGCATCTTTATCAGTCACCTGACGGATAGTTCTTATTTCTCCATTCTGTAAGCCCACTTCAAACAGCGCTCTGTCTGTGGCTTTCTGGAGTTTATAGGAGAGCCAGGCATTCTGTCCAGAGTCCACATCCACAGCCACCACTTTGGTCACCAGGTAGCCCACATCTGCTGAACGAGGAACCATTTCAGCCACCATGGAGCCTCCAGTCTGGACTGGGTACAAAACCTGAGGTGGATTATCGTTCTGATCCTGGATCAGGATTGTTACGGTCACGTTACTGCTGAGTGGAGGAGAGCCTCCATCCTGTGCTTGTACACGTATTTTATATTCTTTGATCTGTTCATAATCAAATGAACGCAATGACTGGATGTCTCCACTTTCTGTATTAACTGAGAAATACGTAGACGCTGGATTTCCATTAATTTCGCTGTCAATAAGATAATACGAAATACGTGCGTTCTGACTGAGGTCTGGGTCCTTTGCGTGGACCTGCAGCAATGAAACACCAGGATGGTTATTTTCCATAACCTGACTGTTATAATTATCCTTGATAAATGCTGGAGCATTGTCATTAACATCAGTGACTTCTAGACCTAAAACCTTCGTGCTTGATAAGGCAGGTACGCCTTCATCAGTGGCAGTGAGAGTAATGTTGTATTTAGAGTGTCTCTCCCGGTCCAGGATTTGTTCTGTCGCCAGCGTATAATAGTTTCTTAGAGACAATTTAATTTTAAATGGTAGATTTTCTTCTATAGTTAAATGCACCTGACCGTTTCTCCCTGAATCCTTATCTTGTACACTAATCAAAGCCACTACTGTACCAAAAGGAGAATCTTCAGAAATCTTACCTGAGTATGACGTCATTGTAATGACGGGGCTGTTGTCGTTTACATCTGCTACCTCAATTATTAACTTGCTGGCACCTGCTAACCCCCACGGATCTTTAGCTTGAAGATTTATTTCATAACTCGGATACATTTCGAAATCTAGCTCACCAGTTAGTTTAACCTCTCCACTGGTGGGATTAATCTCAAAAGGACACGAGGAATCATCTTTTTGGTGGGTGAAGGAATATGTGATGTTGCCATTGTAACCTTGATCCGCATCTTCCGCACTGACTTTCGCTATAATCACACCCGGTGAAACGTTTTCCAAAACAGATGCCTTATATGATGACTGCGTGAAAATTGGCGAGTTGTCATTTGCATCTAAGACGGACACATGAATCTTTACGGTTCCTGATTTTTGCGGTTCTCCACCATCAACCGCTGTTAATATCAGCGTATGCTCGCTTTGTTTTTCACGGTCCAGATTACTTTGAAGCATAATTTCAGGATATTTACTACCGTCGGCTCTGGTATGTTGCTTAAGAACAAAATGTTCATTTCCTTTTAACGAATATGTCTGCAGTGAGTTTATTCCCACGTCGGGATCAACTGCGCTATCGAGCAGAAAAACCGTGCCGGCGGACGTCGATTCACTAACTTCTAAATTAATTTTATTTTTCGGGAAAACGGGAGCGTGATCATTCACGTCTTGTATCTCGATTGTAATTGCAAACAACTCGAGTGGATCTTCCAGAACAATTTCTAGAGTAAAGCTGCAGGGCGACCTTTTTGCGCAAAGGATTTCTCTGTCAATCCGTTCATTGACTACGATGTGTCCTTTGTTCTGGTTCAGAGAGACATATTGATGCTCATCATCTATTACAAGTCGAGCCCGACCGGACACCAACCTTCTAATGTCCAATCCTAGGTCCTTCGCAACGTCTCCAACAAACAGTCCTTTCCTCATTTCCTCTGGTATAGAATAGCGAATTTGCCCGCTGACCGCAGCATGGAGGCAGAAAAGCAAAATGGAGATTTTCCAAACGAGCATACGGCCTCTGTGTTTCAGATTACCCATTTCGTCTCAAGAAATATAATGATGAAAAAAAAAACCTTCTTATTTTTTTATTTTTATTTTTTTTCATAAAGTCTTCAGAATCAAGCAAAGCCACAACTCGGTCCAAATGGAGTGAGTAGAAATCCAATCCTTGTCTAGTTTTCTGTCTGAGACGGGTGGAGACAGATTCATTAAACACACCAGCAGTGTGCTTAGGCAACAGCACCATCTAAAGTCATAGAACAGAACGACGTAATCTCTGTGTGTGCAAAACCCTTCCTCTATTTCAGCTGTTCGGTTCATCCAGACTTCATACATCCCCTCTTTTCTAACCGTCTGTGTTGCACAACATCAATAAAACTGTTTAAAATGAAAGAAAATGGGGAAAATCAATGACATAAAATACCTGAAAATGATATTTACAGATATTCCTGGACTCATTTTGAATTCTCTCTGTTTGTAACAACCTCTTTAACAAACTTGTCACAATAAAAATTAGAGCAATTTTAAATACACATAAAAATTGCCAGACTGAGCAGTACAATAAAAGACAGCAAGCACTAAACCTTCCCCTTAAATTGTAATAACAAATCACACAAAAATGGAGAGTAACTGAAACAAACATTTAATGAGAAACAAAAAGACTGAAATGACTGATGGTACAAAAATAGTTAACAGGGAAACGTCTAACATGTAAATAAAAGTAGGAACACATATAAATAAGGAGATTTATGCTCTTCCCCCACCCCCATGTACTCTCCTTGATGAGTGCAGTGACCTACATTTGAACAGTAGAATCGAACTCTACACTCCATGACACTCTTTCACATGCATAAGTCATTGTGCAATAATTTAAACAAATCTTCCCAGTCTCTGGAGGTGTATTTTTATTTAAGTTTTAAAAGGGCACAAATTTGTCTTGAACCTCTGAATAGCTTTCTTGAAAATATCATGTTAAAAACACAATCACATATGTCTCATTGTGGTGCATAACTCACGTATGGACTAGTTAGTGGAAACTTGGATAATAAATATTAACGTGTTGGTGCAAAGTCTGGGGAAAAAACAAATACTGCACACTGAAAACACAGCATTGCATTCGCCTGTGTTATAAAACTAAGCTACCATTTCAGGAGCTTTTTTTGTGCAGCTTTTAATGTTACCCATTTTGCTCGTGGAAAATATAATGACATTTTAAGAGTGCAGGTATTGGTGTTATGTGATAAAAGTTAATACGAATAAGAAGGACCACAAGTAAGGAAGACATGCTTAATTTGTCTCTGATTTGTGAGCATTGTTCATGGTGATGTTGAGAATGCAATATAGATGTCCTTGTTCGTGTCTGTATGCCAATATGTGTGTATGCGTGTGTGTGTGTGCATGTGGGTGTGTGTGTGCGTGTGTGTGCGTGAGTTTGTGTGAGTGAGAGAGAAAGACATACTTAAGAAAAAGGAAAATGTTCTTACCTAGAGGTAATGGGACAGATATTTCATCCATGATGATCAGCAAGAAAAGAAAAGAGAAAACAGAATGATTAGTTGCTATAAATCCTATAGAAAATCTTAAACATGATTCCTGAAAAAAATATTGGATTAAAAAAATTGTTAAAAGACATTTCTTTTTCTCTTTTTTCCCAAAGGGAAACAGTGAAAGTACATTAGTTCTGGACTAAGATGATAGTGGAAAAGATCTTCAAGAGTCAATATAGAAATACTAAATGAGTCAATGTTTTTATTGCACTAAATAGTTTTCATCTAAGAAGTGCAGATATTTTTATGATTATTTATTATTTATTGAACTGGACAATGATTTAAAATTATTATCAAGACTTTTCTGGCTAAACGTGGCAGGAAAATAGAGCAAAACAAAACATGCACCTATATTAAACTTAGGCCAGTTTTCCTAATGCCAGTGAGATGAGAACAAGCATGATCTCTTTTTGTTCATAAAGGAGGACATGCTTGTTCAGATGTACAACAAAATGCAGCTTTACTTTATGAAATGGCAGATAAAAGTTGTAGTATGTGAGCCCTCATGCTCCCTCATACTGTCTAAGTAACATGACCACACAAACATGTTTGCATTTATGAATATAGTATTAACATATAAGAATCCATCTGGTGTCAATAATGGGCTAATTTCTATACCCATTCACGAGTCAGTCTCAAATTTGTTAAAACACTTATGAAAACAAATAAAAAGATGAGCAACTACAAAAAAAAAACAATAAAGCAACCAAACATGCAACATTATTAGTGAGATAGATTTCTGAAAAACAAAATGACCCAAAGCATTTACAAAAAAATTATGGGTGTAAGGACTGCTATTTGTTAATAATAATATTAATATTATTAATAATAATATGTTGTTGTGAGTGGTGCTGTAATATACTATGCATCACCTTTTAGAGCAGCACTCCTGTGACCTAGATAGGAGTAAGTACAAATGAAGCGCCGCTTTTCCTCCTCCTGCCATGGCTAAATTTAGAAACACGAATGTGCCTGCAGCAATAGCAAATTCAGAAATTCATATAAATTTAAAATGAGTGTCTTTTCACAACAAATATGACCTACTTCACCACTGTGAACCAGTCAGCAAAAATGCAGGAATAGGCAAGCAAGTCCTCTTTATGTGACAGAGAAATAAAACAACACAGATTTGTTGTTTTATAAAATGGTTAGCACACGTTTGAGTGGAGTTCACACTAATTTAGATTGCTGTTTGGTTGTTGATATGACCTGAAGGCTTTTTAATGTTTCATATTTAATTAATTAAAATTACTTTCCGATTTAGATATGAATAAAGATCTGAATCTAAAGATGTTACTAGTTTGTACTTTATGTTAATGAAATAAAAATAATGTAGGAAAGAATGAAATAAATGTTATGAATAGTTTTATACCAAATAAAAAAACATGTTTATGTTATTAGAATTGATTTAGAGACATTTTTTTTAAATAAAATTTTCAGTTTAATTAATTGTAAGTCAATATTACATATAACCTGATATAAGGTGAAAACAATGTGTTTATATTTATTAATCTCTGTTACATCGATTAAAAACACAAGTGAAAGTTCGACAATGTTTTGTGAGAAGCACACTGGGAAAAAGGTGAATAAAAGAAGTACAATACTCTATATAAGTTTATTTTTCTTTGCATGTGTACAGACTTTATACATTTTGCTCCATTCATGAAACTAATTTATGAAATTATGCAAAGTATTTTGTGTCACACAAGAAGTCACATTATACTCTTTCAATCAAAATATCGCTTGACATTATTTAACCTATAGTGTCTACCAAGTCACAAATGTAAATACGTGGAAGAGCTCCTACACAGTGAACGTCTGTCTTAAAAGCAGAGCAGAATAGTTACTATTCACTGGACATTAAGTCAATTACATCATACTTAGACATAAATCATGCCCTCTGTATAAAGTAAAATGAAACAAACGAAAAAGGAAAGGTTACAAAATTAATCAACATTACCCCTGAGTATAATTGAAATTTATAGAAGTTGATGCTCTGAAAAGAACTTATATAAATAATCTCAATTATTTTCATTTATACTTTGACAAAGAAAACTTGATGTACAACAATTAAACATTTAACTGTCTGCTGAAAGTGGCAAATAAAAATATATATTTTTTGGAATATATTAAAGGAAAGGTCTACCAAGCTTTAAATTACTTTCAATGTTTAAACCCAGGTTTTTTTAAATCGTGTACAAAACCAGCGAACATTTTCATGCAAATTTATCAAAGAAAAAATACAAAACAAACAAAAAAAGAAAACATTTTACACATATGCTGAGTAGTCACAAGTGAAATTCCGAGGACAATATATTCAAATGCAATCTGGGATGCAGTATAGACAGGCTCAAATTGTTTATTCACTTATTTATTTGTTTGCCTGTTTATTCATTTAAATAAATTTTATGAATGGCATGCTCCAAAAGTGCCTGAAGAATACTATACAGGTAAACTGATTCACATCACAACCCGTAAAAACATTGTACTGTTACATAATCTTGGATGGGGATGCATAAACTGTAAAAATATTATCTTTTTTTTTTTCATTACAGTGACGGACAACTCCACCACTAACATAAGTTATGAGACTTCAGTTACCATTGCTGAAAGTGGTTATGAGCTACTTGTTGCTGGTGGCAACACATGTTGTGATAAACAAAATACTGACTGCCAACCATACTGAAGTTAAAATAGATATCCAAAAAATGCAGCCCTATATTAATATGCACTATTCTGATAACCAAACAGTAACAGTATCACAGCTTTTTACATCATTGGCAAGCTCTTGTTTTTATTGGCTTTTTTGTCTATTGTTTTCCTTTTTTTGCAAGTTATGACATTGACAGATGTTATTACATCATTGGTTGCTAATATGCACCTTTAATCAAAAATCATTAAGAATGTAAACTACTCATATCATTGAGTGGCAGCACTTCCTCAAAAACACCTGCACATTTTAAATAGATAAACTGTTTTTGGACCAAACAAGCATCAAAAATTTCTCAGATTGCAAATTACACATTGTATTAACTGCAGTAATTTAGGACAACGAGCAAACAAGTAAAGCTTAATTGGAAGTGTTAAAATAAAATAAAAGCAAAGAGGAGAGCCGCGTGGTTGTATTTTGAAGACTAAATCCGCCTCTGGTAAAACAAATACATTTGTCAGAAGATGCGGATACATTTACCCCAAGCGGCTTAATGATCTACTGATTTTCATTTTATAACATAACAAGGATGCGTTGGCCCTGCTCTGACCTTCAAACTGGGCCTCTCTGCGCTCAGGCGCCTCAGTGTGTTCTTTTGATATGCTGCGCTTCTTTTCTTAAGCGTGTCAGTGTCTGTATTTGATCCGAAACGAAAATCGCCTCTCCACGAGCCCGTGGTCAAAAAAGGGTCGTATCTGTCGTCTCTCAGCAAGGTTCCACATCGGCTAAAATCAGTAAGTGTAGAGGTGCAGTATGTCGTGGGGAAAACGGGGAGACTGCTTGTATTTGAACGATATACATAGCTGCGCCGACAGAGATTAAAATAAAACACGCCACTGATCAACAAGATGAAAAGAAATGAAACGGTCGATAAAGCGATGATTAAATACAGCGTTAAGTTGTCGTTATCATTGTCCTTTGTCTCTTCAACAAACTCATAAAGTTCGCTTAAGACAGGAAGCCCATCGCTGAGCCTTATGCTGACTGTCGCAGTGGCGGAAAGTGATTCGCGCCCGTTATCAGTTACCAAAACCACAATGGTGTGTTTGGTTTCGTCTTCGTCCGTAAAGGTCCGAAGAGTTCTGACTTCACCTGTGTGCAGATCTGCCATAAACAGATTGGACCGCGTTGCTTTGATTATTCTGTAAGAAAGCCACGCGTTGTGGCCGCTATCCGGGTCGACAGCCACCACCTTAGTAATCAGGTAGCCTTTAGGCGCTTCAATTGGAACCACATCTTCAGCGATGAACCCCGAGGTTTGGACGGGGTACAGGATAACAGGTGCGTTGTCATTTTGGTCTTGAATAAAAACGTTTACAGTGCATGTGGTGGAAAACGCAGGGTCACCTCCATCTCGAGCTTCCACCTTCATTTGGAAGTGGGCAGACTGTTCATAATCAAATAAACGTGACGTGAAGAGCTCCCCCGTGTCTGGGTTAATGGTGAGAAAAGACGACACTTCCGAATTTGTGTCTCTCGATATGTGGTAAAGTATTTTAGCATTTGTTCCGTCATCGCTGTCCTGCGCTTCAAGTTTCATCACGAGTGTGCCCATCGGCTGGTTTTCTAAAATGTTGACATTGTACTGGGAGTGCGTAAATGTCGGAGGATTGTCGTTGACATCATGTACCAATATAGTTATAACTTTTACGCTTGAGAGAGAGGGAGAACCAGAATCTGTGGCGGTGACTGTGATGTTGTACTCTGACTGGAGTTCTCTGTCCAGTACTCCGTCGGTCACTAGCATGTAATAGTTTTTGACTTCAGAAAATATTTTAAATGGAACATTGTCTGGAATTGAACAAGTGACGCGCCCACTGCTGCCAGTGTCTAGGTCATAAATATTAATCAGGGCAACCATAGTTCCTACTCTTGCGTCCTCGGCTACGTTAGCAGACGCTGACTTTATTTCTATCACTGGCTCATTATCATTCAAGTCAATTACATCAATTACAAGTTTACAGTGCGAGGCCTGACCGCCGCCATCTTTGGCTTGGACTCCCAGCTCGTGCGAGCTCGCTTCCTCATAGTCAATAACACCTGCCACACGAACTTCTCCGGTCAAAGGGCTGACTTCAATAAGCCCTCCTATCTTGTCGGACAGGTGACTGAGGGAGTAAGTTATTTCTCCATAGACGCCCTCATCTAAGTCCGTGGCATTCAAAGTTGTTATCAGAGTCCCTATGACGGAGTTCTCTGGCACAGACGCTTTGTAAACGGTTTGGCTAAACACCGGGACATTGTCATTGGCGTCCAAAACATGAATATGGATGAAGGCAGTTCCTGATCTGACTGGTTTCCCCCCGTCAATTCCATTGATCTCCAGTACATGTTCGGCTTTGGCTTCCCGATCCAACTGCCTTTTAAGGACTAATTCCGGATAAGTGTTACCATTTATCTGGGTGCTCATTTCTAGAGCAAAGTGATCGTTGTGGCTCAGCTTGTATTCACGGATCGAGTTCGTGCCTAAATCGGGGTCATGCGCGCTCTCCAAAGGAAAGCGCCTCCCCAGAACTGTGGATTCGACTAAGTCTAGCTTTACGTTCCCTGTGGCAAACACGGGACTGTTGTCATTTACGTCTGCGACGTCCAAGACTAAGCTGAACGCTTGAAGCGGATTTTCCAGTAAAAGCTGAAACTGTAGAATGCAGATGCTGGCTTGTGCACACAACTCCTCTCGATCTATTCGTTGGCTGACCAAAAGATTTCCGGAGGCGGTGTCCAGTTCACAGAGCTGGCTGGTTCCTTCAGCAACAACGCGAGCTCGACGTGCTTGAAGCTCCGACGCCTGCAGCCCGAGATCCAACGCAACGTTTCCGATGACCGAACCCCTCTTCATTTCCTCTGGAAGAACATAACGGACTTCTCCATATGAAACACCGAAAACGAGAGCGCAGACGAAAAAAGAAATCCGCCATTTGAAGCTGATGTCAAGATCCATCATACACCATGCCTTAGCAAACGGATGCGCAGTCGACATTTTATTAAAATCCTCTAAAATATCAGAGCTGCAAACGCTGCTGTAATCCAGCAGCTCTGGATTTCTCTTGCCGACTTAATCATGCTCTATTAGGGATGCTGTTGGCTTGTGTTCCGCCCTCTCTGTTCCCGTTTCCACGACTTCTTTCTCTCTATCTCTCTCTCACTCTGACTCATTCAGTCCCACTGGCACACAGCCGCGCTCTCCTCTTCTCCATCATGCACACAGGCACAAATGCGCATCCATGCACAACACCCCTCAACCCATTGCTCTAGTTCCACTGACACAGATTGGAGGAGACACAAACAGCCATTACTCAGGCATTATAGAAGAGCGCCATCAAGAGAAGGAAACGATTGTTGCATGTGTTTCTTATTTTTTCTTTCTATTTTTCAATATGACAAGGTTCCAGGTTTTCCAAGTAATATTAAATAAGCAGTTGATGAAGAAATAAATGAAACCAGCATGTACCAGAATGGACAAAACAAAACAAAAAAAAAATAATAAAATACTTTAGAACCCTGGAAGGATAATGTAGTATGTGACCATATCACACCTTGGTATAACATATTTCACAAGACTGATGTTTGTAACATCACTAGTGTTGGGTCAAATTAAATGTCTCAAATACTGATGAAGAGAACTCACCACAAGTTCATATTACTACAATTTCACTGAACTTCATACATCCCTCTTCTTCAAAGTGCTACTATGATCCATTTTATTTCTGTGTGTTAAGCATAATACAACCTTATCCATAAAATCCATAAACTAACTCATCCAGTGAATCAGTTATTTTGCATGAACCATGTAAGAATTTCTTAAAAATCTGCATTGCCTTTCAATTGTATAGGCAAAAAAACTTAATGAATATTAAGTGATTCTCCACAGAGTGAAACACACAACACAACTGTTATCTGGAACAAAAAAAAACAAGATTTGTTTGTCATGCTTTGCTGAAAACGGTATTTGCTGAAAAGCAAATATTAAAAATGACTGTAAAAATGTCATTTTCTTCAACATTTCTTGCATGTTGTAAGTTGGTAAGCAAATTGACATAGAAATAAGACATTTTCTCAAGAATTAAAATCATATGCAGTCTAGTTCTCTTACTTTATCAAAAAGCTATGGACCGTGGTCCTAATTTTTTATCAAAAGGATTAGGGTAACTACATATTTCTTAAATCAAAATGATAAATTCACAAACACTTAATGCATTTTAGATCAGATATAACAGCTCAGTATTTGCTGGGCATATTTCCGGGAATATTAGGGTAACAATTCTGCCTTTTTTTTAAAAATAAACAGAACTTCAAAGGGAGAATATCACAGTTGACATTAGCAATGTGCATTTCATCATTAATGATGTAGAAATGAGAGTACTGATAAAAAATAAATAAATAAATACATTTTGGAGATTGCTTAGGGCCTCATGCTGAACTGGGGCCATTAAGAGTAATTGAATTTGCTTTGGAACAGCTTACAAATGCTCTAGCTGTAGACACACAGAACAAGAAGTTCTTGAAAATTATGTTAACAGAAATTAGGCTCAAGCGAATTAACAATTAGTGCTTCAAGTGTCTGAAAAAGGAAAAATAATGCACACTATCTGTATATATATCACAACGATAACTTCAAGATGGTTCCTTAGAAAGATGATCTCTCTTAACTCAGTTTTTTCTTAATTGGTGATCAAAAAATGCAGTATAAAAAAAGAAAAGAAAATCACAAACAACAACAACAACAACAAAGGAAAATAAATAAAAACAAGAAAGTAAATGAGGAGGTGAGCTTGGTAGTAAATGGCCTTCCACAGTGATTTCTACTCAAGGTATAAATGTCATGAAGTGAATGGAGACATTCTTTTAAGAAGCAACACGCAACAACGTATGTAAAACAAATTGCGCAGAGTCAGGTTTTACAATATATTTAAGAGAAATGTGCATACCTCAGGGGAGTCATTGAGGTCACCAAACACATCAGCAAAGTCTGATGGACTTTTCTTCAGAGTCTGGTCAGCAGGCAGCGTGTTGTCATTGTAAGATGATACAAACTTAAAGTCACTGGTTCTAGATCCCGTTGTCAGGTAGGCGTCATAATTGTAAGTGCTGCGTAAAGTTCCTGTGCCATCAACATCTGAGTAATTGGGAGGGAGATAAGCTCCGGGGATGGCAACTGCTCCATCAAACAACAGTCTGGGCTTTCTCCTATGACAAAACCTCACACCCAGGATGATGATGATGAAGGTCAGAAAGAAAGTCGACACAGAAACCAGCGCGATGATCAGATAAGAGGTCAACTTGGAGTTCTTCTCGTCATAAGAAATGTCTTTCAGTTCTGGCACTTCAGCCAAGTTATCAGAAATAAGTAAATACATGGAACAGGTAGCAGACAGAGAGGGCTGTCCATTGTCTTTCACTGCAACAATCAGGTTCTGTTTCATGCTGTCAGATTCTGAAATGTCCCGCTGTGTCCTGATCTCTCCACTGTGTAGATCAATAATGAAAAGTCCAGGATCTGTGGATTTGACAATATGATATGAAAGCCAGGCATTCTGTCCAGAGTCTGCATCCACCGCTATCACTTTCGACACCAGAGACCCTCCATGTGCAGCTTTGGGGACTAACTCAGTCATGAAGGAGCTGCCATCTGGGGCTGGATATAGGATCTGAGGAGAGTTGTCATTCACATCAGATATGAACACACTGACGGTCACATTGCTGCTGAGAGGAGGAGAACCATTGTCTCTGGCCATCACTTGAACTTTAAAACTCCTGAACTGTTCATAATCAAATGACTTCACAGCATGGATCACTCCTGTGTCTCCATTAACAGATAGATAGGAGGACACCGAGGCACCGTTCACCTCACCAGGTAACAGAGAATAAATCACTGTACCGTTTTGTCTCCAGTCAGGATCTCGAGCAGAAACAGTACATAAAGTGGATCCAGGTTTGTTATTTTCACTCACATATGCGCTGTAGGACTGTTCCTCAAACACAGGTGGGTTGTCATTGATGTCAGCTACAGATAACTGAATAGTTTTAGAGGAGGACAGAGGTGGAGAGCCCTCATCAGTGGCAGTTATTGTAATGTTGTAATCAGACACTTGCTCACGGTCCAGTTGTCCTGTGGTCACCAGAGAATAATAGTTTTTAATAGAAGGAATTAATTTAAAAGGCACATTTTGCTGTATGGAGCAGCGGACCTGTCGGTTATTCTCAGAGTCTCTGTCCTGCACATTAATGATGCCCACCTCTGTACCAGCTGGAGTGTCTTCTGGTATTTGATTGGTCAGTGATTTCAGACTGACTACAGGGGCGTTGTCATTCACATCCGTTATAGAAATAATGACCTGAGCATAAGATGATAACCCCAAACCATCTTTTGCTTTAATACGAATTTCATATGATGTTGTAACTTCGTAGTCTACGGTATCAATTACATGTATTTTCCCTACTTTGCGATCAATCGTGAATTTCTTTCTAACATCTTCATTAACATTCCCAAAATCATAAGTCACATCTCCATTCACTCCCTCATCTGCATCAGTTGCACTCACTGTTATCACTACAGTACCTATAGGAGAGTTTTCAGGAAGACTGGCTTTATAAACGGCCTGGCTAAACACTGGGGCGTTATCATTAGCATCCAGTACAGTTACATGTATGACCACTGTACCTGATCTCTGAGGAGATCCGCCATCTAAAGCTGTAAGGACAAAATGTATTTCCTTTTGTTTTTCTCGATCAAGTTCCTTATCCAAAACAAGCTCCACTGTGTTTCCATTAGCAGCCAGAATGAAATTTTCGTTCTTCTCAAGGCTATACTGCTGAACTGAATTTTGTCCTACATCCGCATCGCTCGCCTCCTCGATCACAAAGCGAGCTCCCCTGTCTGCCGATTCTCTAATTTCAAGACTGATCAACTTTTCGTTGAACTGCGGAGAGTTATCATTAACATCTTGAACATGAAGGCTGATCTGATGCAGCTCTAGCGGATTCTCCAGAACGAGCTCTTGTTTTAAGATGCACGAAGCCTTTTTGCCACAAAGCTCCTCACGGTCAATCCTCTCCGCCACAATCAGCTCTCCGTTCTCCGGGTTTATGTCACAGTAACGTTTATCGCTCTCCTCGGTGTCAATTCGGGCTCTTCTGGTGGACAGCGCACCTGTCTGAAGCCCGAGATCCTTTGCGATATTTCCAATAACTGAACCTCGTTTCATCTCCTCCGGGAAAGAATAGCTCATGTCTCCATGCGCGACGTTGATGAAAAAAACGAATAAAAAATATCCGCACCGCAGAACAATGGCGAATATAGAATTCATCATTAGTAATTAATTTCAGTCACAATAAAAAAATCAGTGAACGACAAAATAAATAGTTTAAGCATAAAACACCAACAGCGACACAAATCTGTGCTTTTCCTCCACGACAAGAGCAGAGGAATATGATGAACACGCGCAAAACGAGTGAGGACTAAAATATCCTTGTCCTGTTTTATAGCGCCACCGTGGGTTCAAGTTTAAGAAATAATTTTCCAAAACTTCAAAAATGCTCAGTGTGTCCAAGAATATATAAAATGTAAAGTAAATATTTACCTATTATTAACGATCTATGGCTTAAAAATTCGTAACGTTCTACTTTTGAATCAGCCAGTGTTAGAGATTTTTTGGTATTATCATTTTGTTTCAGGTTAAAGTGTTCTCTTGTTTAAACTGTATGTGTGAACTGACCTGGAAGTCACAGCTGCCTGTTATCTTCATGTGAAACAGTTTGACCGAGATTTGAACCGGGCTCAGATCAGGGGCCAGATGTTAAATTGTTTTACGACCTTTGCTTTGTTTAGGTAAAATGTTTTACGACCTTTGCTGTTTTTCCTCTGCTGTCTATCTTGCCTATCCTCCCTCTTTGAAGTTTGAGAATAAAAGACAAGCTGTATCCAAAGAGAAGCAGAACGCTCTATGAACAGCTCGGAGGAGCAATTGATAGAGTTTGTTCTCCTTTGCAAAGTTTGTCATAAAATTCATATACGTTGTCTGTGGTTCTTTTATGTAGGTTCTAGGAAAATACCTATCATTTTGGTGCCGAAACCCGGGATCTCTCATACCGACCGCTGTCAGGCAGAGGAAGACGCGCTGAATCCGTGCACGGCCAGAGTCAACTGGACCTGGAAAGAAAGACCCAGGAAGTAGAATTCTTCGCTGGGCCAGCGACGTAGGTCCGACTTTGTCTGCCAACGGCGGAGTGACGAGATCCGACTGGACAACCCGAAAACTACAGAAACGTAGGTGAATTTTAAAATGGCTATTTCAGTGGTTTGAGAATCCTTGTATGATGTCGCTCTGCTAAAACTCAGTGGTTTGAGAATCCTTGTATGATGTCGCTCTGCTAAAACTCAGTGGTTTGAGAATCCTTGTATGATGTCGCTCTGCTAAAACTCAGTGGTTTGAGAATCCTTGTATGATGTCGCTCTGCTAAAACTCAGTGGTTTGAGAATCCTTGTATGATGTCGCTCTGCTAAAACTCTGTTCGAGGAGACCCCATAAGGGCAAGTCCTCAGGCGGATAGGAAGCTTGTCATTGCTGTGTGGTTTTGATTTTTTGATGGGTAAAATATCACTGGTGCTGAGTTATCTGACAAGGCAAAAACAGATAATGTTGCCATTACTGTGCTGGTATTGCTGGTTTGCTGCTACTTTGATGTGTGTGTGTGTGTGCGTGAAAGAGTAGTGTGAGAGTGGTTGGAGGTTTAAATACCGCTTTGTATTTTACCTCATATAAAACAGTGGAATTAAACAGCAAACCTCTTGTGGATGCAATAGGCAAGATTCTCCCACTCGAAAGAGTCGAAGCGGGGAATACCACAACAAGGTATTTTAATTGCTGGCCCACTGAAAAGATCTCCAGTTCATAGGACTCCCTAGGAGTCAACGAACCTGGACCAAATTTAAATAATTTCAAATAAATAATATTTTTAAGCTGAAATTGCAAGTGTTTTAAATATGGGAAATAAACATTCTTGTAATTCATCACTCGGTAAGGGCGCCGATGGGGATGAAAAGTACATGCTGTCCAGGTTTCCTGGTAGCACTGTACACATGAAAAAATGGAGAAAGAAATATAAAATAGATAGAAAGCTAAAATCGATCAATGGCAAACAATTGTGGGAATTTTGGAGAGTAGTGTAGAAAGAAAAATGGGAATAAAAAAAAAAAAAAAAAAAAGGAGAATGAGCTGAGGTGTGCTAAATTATGGTTAAATGAATCTAAAAACTTAATTATAGAGAAGGAAGAAAATAAAGTAATTCCAAGCACACGGAATGCTGCAGCGGTGCAGGGAGAGCAAGCTCCTGCAGCCACCTCTCCCTGGCTGCTTCAGCAGCTCCGTCTGCCCCAGTATCAGCCGCTGCTGTTCCAGCAACACGACTGTATCCTTCCCTAAAGGAAGGGACACAAAACTTATATATCTTTAGACCCTGTACCTTAGAAGAGGTCAGGAAAGCTGTGAAAGGATCAGATGTTTTTCACCTGGAGAAATTTGGAGGTTTATATACCTCTGCCTTTTCCAACGACCGGACAAAAGGCCGTGGAAGAGGCAGAGGCAGAGGAGGTCACGATAGGCGAAGACCCCAAAATAACACCCCACAAAATCTACGGTATTCAAAAGGCTGCTGGATTTGTGGCAATATTGGTCACTGGGCAAGAAACTGCCCTTCAAAGAATGTTGCACGGGGCGACAAGAGGGGTGGTGGAGTGAGGAGACCACAAATAGGAGAAATCTTCAGCATGATCAGACTCTACCACACCCCAAAAACACAAACCCCCAGTCCAAATTGATGAAATGCTAGAGACATGTGCATGCAGTTTAAGACGTTAAGTAAAACCATAAAAGAAATTGAATTCCTGTAAGAAATCAATGTATGCAAAATAATTTTTAATGCTACTAATGTTAGGTTTAAACCTCACAAGTGAGAAATAATTTGTTTTAAGAAATACTGATGTTTGTTTTGTTTTCTTTTTGAGCTTCCTACACCTTTAAAGAAAAACCAGTAAAGAGAGGTCTCACTGAAATAACAACATGGGAACAACTTCTTTGTATGCTAAAAGTGGAATCATGACTTTCCTGAAGGAGGAGAAGCTGAAAAATAAAACTAAATAATAAAATTGTCCTCAGAGAACAATGTTTAATGTATTGTGTCGGAATAATATTATAACACCAACTTGGTGAAATGATTCTTAGCTGTCTATCTGGAGGGGTCAGCGGTCAGAGTAAGGTACCGACCTGGACATTGTCCAGCCTCGTAACTCTTAGGCCTTGAGAGGAGGGCTGCCCGCTGACTTCACAGTCTGCAGCACTGAGATCAACAAATTTAGAGAAATCCATTGTTCTCTGGTGAGACGTGTCTTAGATGAAGTTAACTTAAACTTACATTCTACATTTTACAAGTTAATGGTGAACATGATGAAAGAGACTACAGCTTTTAACATGTTTCATGTTTATATGTGTTTGAATAAGGAAATGGTTTATGACTTCTTAAAAAGTTGGATAATAAGTGGCTAAAAGCTATACGATGAAAAGTAAAGAAAGTTATAATTGACTCTTATTTGCTTCTTTCCTTTTCCTCTGTCTGAGCCTCGCTGCGCTGCGTCTGACCTCTGACCTCAGCTCAGATCTGTCCTGCCAATCAGATGACTCCCTCCTTTATCACCAGCCAGTTGATAAAGAAGCGAAAAAGGACAGGACGATTTCTACCAACTGGACACTGAAGGCAATAAAGTGTCCACTGGTCCTAATTCCTTGACATCTGGGAACTGCCATGCAGCAAAACTACTGTATGGAGTCCTGCTAGACGTTTGGAAAAAGAAAGCAAACTGAACTGTTTGCCGCTTGTTTCATTGGTGGACTAAGGGACGGTCTGGACAACTTATAAATAATCCAACACCAGAGCCAGTTGGACTGACAGGGAGCTGGAGAAGAGACAGAGGGAGGACCAGCTGCAGCGACGCCAGCAGCAGGAGGGGGAAGCGAGAAGCAAGACAGAAAGGAGAAATGCAGATAAGTTATACACACACACTGCTGTGACACACACTGCTACTGTAATGAGGACTTGTTTGCTTACTTACTAGCAGGAAGGAATTATCTATTTAGAAAAGAACATTTTGAAGGTTTTAAGGTACAATGTTAAATAAAAATCTTTCATTTTGTACCCATTAACTCAGTCCTTAACAGAAGGACCAGTGATCCTTTTAGCGCCCACAAGCCATAGATTGGGAAACTGTGAAGGAAAAAACTGTAATGGTTAAAAGTTAAGAAAAAAAAACTGAGTGTGATACGGCTAAATTACACCAACTAAAATTCTTAGATTCAAAACTAATAATGATTTGCAAATGTTTTATTTTCTTTGAAATAAATATACAAGTTTGGAACTAAATTAAACATATCTAAGTGTTGAACTTAATTGATATTGCAGTGTTGAAATACTATGGAGTATTTCTTTGCATTTAACTGAAACGCTTAACTTAGAGTTTAATTATATAAAGAATCTATAAATTGATTGGGATTGTGTTTGTGTGTTTTATATTGGGATGAATGACAATTATTTTGAGACGAGAGAAATTTTTCTGCTAAATTGAGTAACGGATAAAATTATTGACCATTTAATTTAAAATATAAAAAAACTTACATTGTTACCTTGTCTGAAATGCGAGGTTAAGTGAAAGTCTGAGACTTTAAGCAACCTTGTAAACGGCTACTAAAAACTGATGATTGTGATTAAAAGCAACATTTTCTAGACTTCAGTCTAGAACATTTTAATCCAAATTTGATTGATAGTCAATAAATTCAAAAAGAAATGGAAAATTAGAGGATTTGAGGTTTTGGTTTAATTTCAGGATGGTCATTTTTATTTAGAAAGAGTTATGCTTTGATGAATTTGATAACATCTACAGGGAAACCAGTCACCCATGCATCCTTGCTTAAGAATCTTTTGCAGGCCATACATTTACCAGCTGAACTAGCAGTTTGTAAGTGTGCAGCGCACACCACGGAACAGGATGAGGTTTCAAATGGCAATAGATTAGCTGATAAAGTAGCAAAGGAAGCTGCAACTGGGAAGCATGGGGGAGACAATTTCTCAATACAGATAGAAGATCCTCAAGTAATAGACAAAGCTGTGTTAAAAGACATGCAAGATAATGCTCCAAACGCAGAAAAACAAATGTGGATAACTAAAGGGGCGACACTGAATGATGATAACATTTTTTCAGTAAATAGAAGTCGGTCCTTCCAAAATCTCTATTTAGAGCGGCAGCAATTTTGACACATGGACATTGTCATGTGTCAACAGGGGGGATGGTCTCTATGCTACAACAGCATTTTACCACATTTTACCACATTACCACATATGGATTAAATTCTTACTTAAAAAAATTTTTTGTACTGCATGTCCAGTTTGTGTCAGAAACAATCCTCAAGGAAACATTAGACCAAGAAGAGGAAGTTTCCCAAAACCCTCATCCATTTCAAACAACGCATATGGACTTTATTGAACTCACACAAAGTGGACCACATAAATATTGTTTGGTGATGATTGATGCTTTTTCTAAAAGAGTTGAAGTAGTTCCAGCAAAGCCTGCTTTTGACAAAATTTATGGGAGAGCTTACATATTGCCTCTGTTTGCTCCAGACTTACAGAAAGCTGATGAAGAACAAACATTGGTAGATTATATGATCAGGATCCTGAAACAGAAAGAGGTGTTAAATGCAAATTTACTGCCGTCTGACTGTTCTCCTCTACAGGAAATAAATAAAACCACCCCCATCCAGCCAGGAAACTGGGTCTACATAAAGGTCACCAACAGTCGTAAAGACCCAGCTGGATACATCTCAGTCCCTGCAAGCTGCAGAGAGTGTTTGAACCCCTAAGTAGGCGGAGGGAGGAAGGCCGGACTTCAAAGGGGGGCTATTTTTTAGGGTAGCTCGTCTCAAACCCGGTGAAGAAACGCTTAAGATTCCCCCGTCTTTAGGTTGGGGGTTCTGACATCTCTGTGCACCGAGCAGCAATGGGGACTCCATATGCCAGATGGATCTTCTACTGCGCTGTGACTGCAGCATCAACCTGTGGTGGAAACTAATGAATAGAACCGCGTACGAGGGACATGCTGTGAACTGCTATGTGTGTGCGCAGCTGCCAATCGCCACACACAACTCAGGTCTGCGTGTAGGACACATCACGGATGACAAACAGATGTGTCTCTATGGCCTGAGCACACAACCACGACTAAGCGTCCCCATGCCAAAGGGATGCAAATGGTGTAAAAATGACTATTCTGTTCTACTTCAGATAGGAGATGCCGTGAAGGAACTTTTTGGATCTATGAACTGTTCCTTTAATGCTGACGTATTTCCATTTCCACTAGCCGCATGGAAAATACCAGAGACCATTTCTTTAGCAGGAGCTAAACCCGGGTCTCTGAGGAGCTGCGTGTTCAACAACGGACACGTTTCTCTTGGAATGTTACCTTGGAACTTGTGTAACAGAGTTTACACCCACTGCGAAACGACACCGGATTACATCAACTGCATCGCCTGTAGGGGTCAAAGGATGACTCCACACTGCAAAGTCTGGAAGGACAACCTAGACTGTGACAACTTGCTTCAGGAGAGGAGTTTCAACATCACGCATAAGACAAAGAGGAAACAGGAGACAACGCTGTGCAGTGCCATAGTGCCAGGAGACTATGGTTCACGGGTGATGGCAGACTGGTACTTCTTGTGAGGAAATGGAGCTTAGCTGCCCGCTCCAAGCATGCAGTTATGCCAGAGGCCTCACTACGGACACTGGAGTTCCATGGGAAATTCAAGATCTGGACCGGAGGTGAAAAGTTCATGCAGAGCATGTTCCCAGGAGTTGGATTAGGAGAAGTTCAGGACCACGTTGAAATCAACAGATATGGATTACTGCAACTCATCAACAGCGCACACCGGCTGGCAGACGGCTCCATGAGAGGGCTGACTGAACTGAGAAACATGGTTTTGCAAAATCGTGTTGTGCTTGACCTGCTCACAGCCTCTCAGGGAGGTGTTTGTAAAATCATTGGCCCAGCGTGCTGTACATTTGTTCCGGATGAAACAGGAGCTGGTGGAACTATTTCTGATGCTCTACATGGCCTGGAGGAACTTAAACATTGTGTAGACGGTGCTACGAAAGGATCACATCCTTTTGACTTTCTGTCTTGGTTCACGTCTGGGCCGTGGTGGACTTTACTGTTGAAGATTGTTACACCAATTCTGACTGTGTTGATTCTTTTTTGCCTGTTTACAACTTGCATCATGTCATGCCTTCGTAGCATGATGCTAAAGACATTTAACACAGCCATGATCAACTATCAGATGGTCAGGGTAATCTCTGACACCGATGAAGATTACATGTCTCTTCAGAGAGATGAAGATGAAAAAAAAAAATGTATGACGATGTCCTGTAACTAATAAACAGATGGAATCAAATGTTTTATGACGCCTACACCGAAAATGTGAAAACAAGTGGTGCTAGTGATGAGACACCTGCATTTGGTTTATTTTGCTGTTTCTTTCTTTTGTTTTTGTTCATTTCATTTATTCATTATATTAATTTAGTCATTGTGTAACTTTTATGTTTAGACTAGGGAACAAAAAAAAAAAAAAAAACATTCTTGCATTTATTGGTTCTATTTTATTTCTTTTCTTTTCTATGCTTGGCTTTTGAATAGGGTTTACACACATGGTAAAATGATAAAAAGGGGGGAATGTTAGAGATTTTTTGGTATTATCATTTTGTTTCAGGTTAAAGTGTTCTCTTGTTTAAACTGTATGTGTGAACTGACCTGGAAGTCACAGCTGCCTGTTATCTTCATGTGAAACAGTTTGACCGAGATTTGAACCGGGCTCAGATCAGGGGCCAGATGTTAAATTGTTTTACGACCTTTGCTTTGTTTAGGTAAAATGTTTTACGACCTTTGCTGTTTTTCCTCTGCTGTCTATCTTGCCTATCCTCCCTCTTTGAAGTTTGAGAATAAAAGACAAGCTGTATCCAAAGAGAAGCAGAACGCTCTATGAACAGCTCGGAGGAGCAATTGATAGAGTTTGTTCTCCTTTGCAAAGTTTGTCATAAAATTCATATACGTTGTCTGTGGTTCTTTTATGTAGGTTCTAGGAAAATACCTATCAGCCAGTATGACAAACTCTATTCAAAGAATAATTGACTATGTCATGCAAAGTTCTTCTTTCTAAACCTTGAATATCTTCGTCATTTTCAATGCTTATTTTTGTGTCAGATGTTTCATGTTGCACTTCTGTAGCTACAAAAATAGTTTTTTTCCCTACTATTTGTCCATTCTTTAGATTTGATATACACCCAAAGAACATTAAACTTATAATATAAGTCTTAACTGTTTGTATTTCAAAGTCAAGTTGATTTTTCTGTTCACCTACATCTACATAGGCATTTAATTTGATCATACAGCGTACCCCAAGCAGAAAGAAATGCAGCAGGCAAAGAAAACAGGTGGTTTACATTCCTGTAACATTTCAAGTGTTATGGCAACCATGCAATGTTTTCCTCACTCGTGTTACTTACAACTGAGGATTTAATTACAGTCGGGCATTAAACTCTAAAGTCAACAAAAATATTTTAAAAGAAATATTGACACAAAAAGCAGGGATGTATATATTCAACATAAATGTGTTTATTTCTACCATTAAAAAGTTAGTAGGAGACTTGAATATGCAGTAACTTTCCAAACTACCGAAACACCTCAAAATTCAACTCAAAAACTTTAAACAAAACTGTTTATACTGCAGTTTTAGTCCTATAAAACTCATAATTTCTACAAAAATTGCTACATGATGTACATTAAATGGATTTGATGCATTTCAAACATAAATTGATTTGTTATTAAAATGATGTAACATAATCTCCACCTTATCAACAACAATGCAAAATAAATAAACCCTGATGACACAGTTAACAGCAAAATATTGGAACAAAATCAGCTAATAAATTAGTATTAAGTTAGCACAAAATCTTGATGAATCATATCAGAACATGCTCTTTGCTGGGAGAAGCCCAGATTTGACAGTAAAACCACAGAAAAAAGTAATGAAAAAAGGAGGGGAAACCACTTCCGCTTAAGAAACAAAGCATCCAGAAATGTCTTTATAAAAACACTTGCATTCTTCAACAACATCCCAAAGTGTAATAAAGGAGTCTGAAACTTTCAAGTCATTCCCATCGAGAAAAATATATTTCTACTCTACACAAGAAGACCATGTGAATATTTCAAGAGAACAACAATTATTGATGAGACGTTCACAAAAAATCAGATTTTTCTGAACAACTCTTTACCATAACAGTGGAGTGTCTGTTAGTCAGTCGTCCTTTGTTTTTCGCAATTTTGCTTTCTTCCAGTGCTTTGCACATACCGCAGTAGCTATTATTTTTTAAATCTAATTTAAAATTATACTTATTTAATTGCCAAATAAATAAAATGCAAGAAAGGATGAGCACACAGAGCGCATTCTAATTGCTCACTTCTTTCATCCCACGGCCTGGTTGTGACGATGCTGCAGGTTTCATGTAGCGGAGGAGAGAATGAAATCGGTCAGAGTGTGCTTAAAAAACCTTGGTCTCTTCTTGTTTGTTGCTCCTTGGTTAAAGTTAAAAGTTGAGTGTTGTTTACCATTGCCTTAACTATTAAATTTAATGGTACAAAAGAGGATTTTTGTTTCTGCCAAAGCAACTCAAGTCAATCTTTTTCTCAATTACATTTCTTTTGAATTTTGCTTCAGTATTATAAATATCACTAAGGTGTTATTAATGCACAAAACAATTGTGCCACAGAACGTTATGGGCAAATTAAATTTTGTATTTTATGAAAATATACACCGATTTTTTTTTTTTGGGAAGAAAACAATGTTTTTGTTTTTTTTACTTCAAATAGATGGCTCAACTTTTAGGTGAACTTCACCATCAAAAATGTAATACAAAATTACTTTAGGCATAAAATGGATTGTTCTTAGATTTTTTTTCTGTTAATTTTTCAAATATTTATAATTTTAGTGGCTCTTTTGAATAGATCTGAAGTCAACAGATCTTGACGACTTGGTTCCCTTAAAAGAATCATAAGTTCCATCAATAATGACAATGATTCTGTAATTTAGGTTTAAAAAATTCATATGTAAATACTAACCAAAAGCACTGTATTATTACATCATTACCAGTAATGTGATTGACACTTAATTCTCTTTATAAACAGCTGTAGCATAACCCAGCATGTCGTGTGAATCTATCATCCAGCTTATTACACTTCTAAATACTTTTTAATTCTCCTGAGAGGTAATGACAACTTGTAAAATGCCACTACAGGAACATATAGTTATACTCACACTATAATTTCTCTGCTATGTACTTCCACGCCACAATCAGTTGACATCAGCTTATCCTTGTTGGATATGAAGGATCTGATGCATATCTATAGCGGTCACTGCAGTAGAGGAATACACTTAGGATGACTTGCTTGCATATCACAAGGCAATATAAAGACAAACTGGAAAAACAACTTTGCACCCGTTGAGTGCATTTTATAAAAGACACAACTTAGCCTAATATGAAGAAACTTTTACCATGGAAACAAGCCAGAGCAGAACAGCCATGGCCAAGAACTGAACCTAGGAATGTCTTGGAACAAGAAAGTTACACTAAGAACTATTTTAATATGTAAAAACAAATAAAAGAATAAATGAACTAATGCAAGGGCATGGGGGATAAATGCAAAAATGGCTTAAGAGTGTTATCATACCTCTGAGCATCCATCCAGTTCTCCAAAAGCCTCAGTAAAATCACTCAAACTTTTCTTCAGAGTCTGGTCAGCAGGCAAAGTATTGTCGTTGTAGGATGATACAAACTTAAAGTCACTGGTTCTAGATCCTGTTGTCAGGTAGGCATCATAATTGTAGGTGCTGCGTAAAGTTCCTGTACCGTCAACATCTGAGTAATTGGGAGGAAGATAAGCTCCAGGAATGGCTACTGCTCCATCAAACAACAGTCTGGGCTTTCTCCTCCGACAAAACCTCACACCAAGGATGATGATGATGAAGGTCAGAAAAAAGGTGGACACAGAAACCAGCGCGATGATCAGATAAGAGGTCAGCTTGGAGTTTTCATCATAAGAAATGTCTTTCAGTTGTGGCACTTCAGCCAAGTTATCAGAAATAAGTAAATAAATGGCACAGGTGGCAGAGAGAGAGGGCTGTCCATTATCTTTCACTGCAACAATCAGGTTCTGTTTCATGCTGTCAGATTCTGAAATGTCTCGCTGTGTCCTGATTTCTCCACTGTGCAGATCAATACTGAAAAGTCCAGGATCTGTGGCTTTGACTATATGATATGAAAGCCAGGCGTTCTGTCCAGAGTCTGAGTCCACTGCTATCACTTTGGACACCAGAGATCCTCCATGTGCAGCTTTGGGGACTAACTCGGTCATGAAGGAGCTGCCATCTGGGGCTGGATATAGGATCTGAGGAGAGTTGTCATTCACATCAGATATGAACACACTGACGGTCACATTGCTGCTGAGAGGAGGAGAACCATTGTCTCTGGCCATCACTTGAACTTTAAAACTCCTGAACTGTTCAAAATCAAATGACCTCACAGCGTGGATCACTCCTGTGTCTCCATTAACAGATAGATAGGAGGACACCGAGGCACCATTCACCTCACCAGGTAACAGAGAATAAATCACTGTACCGTTTTGTCTCCAGTCAGGATCTCTAGCAGAAACAGAACATAAAGAGGATCCAGGTTTGTTATTTTCACTCACATATGCGCTGTAGGACTGTTCCTCAAACACAGGTGGGTTGTCATTGATGTCAGCTACAGATAACTGAATAATTTTAGAGGAAGACAGAGGAGGAGAGCCCTCATCAGTGGCAATTATTGTTATGTTGTAATCAGACACTAGTTCACGGTCCAGTTGTCCTGTGGTCACAAGAGAATAATAGTTTTTAATAGAAGGAACTAATTTAAAAGGCACATTTTCCTGGATGGAGCAGCGGACCTGTCCATTATTCTCAGAGTCTCTGTCCTGCACATTAATGATGCCCACCTCTGTACCAGCTGGAGTGTTTTCTGGTATTTGATTGGTCAGTGATTTCAGACTAACAACTGGGGCGTTGTCATTCACATCAGTTATAGAAATGCTAACCTTAGTATAAGATGACAACCCCAAACCATCCTTTGCCTTAATACGGATTTCATATGACGTTGTAACTTCATAGTCTACAGGCTCAATTACACGTATTTCCCCTGTCTTGCGATTAATTGTGAATTTCTTTCTCACATCCTCGTTAACATGTCCAAAATCATAAGTCACATCTCCATTCACTCCCTCATCTGCATCAGTTGCACTCACTGTTATCACTACAGTACCTATAGGAGAGTTTTCAGGCAGACTGGCTTCATAAACGGCCTGGCTAAACACTGGGGCGTTATCATTAGCATCTAGTACAGTTACATGTATGACCACTGTACCTGATCTCTGAGGAGATCCGCCATCTAAAGCTGTAAGGAGAATATTAATTTCTTTCTGTTTTTCTCGATCAAGCTCCTTATCTAAAACAAGCTCTACTGTGTTTCCATTAGCAGCCAGAATGAAATTTTCGTTCTTCTCAAGGCTATACTGCTGAACTGAATTTTGTCCTACATCCGCATCGTGCGCCTCCTCGATCACAAAGCGAGCTCCTCTCACTGCCGATTCTCTAATTTCAAGACTGATCAATTTTTCGTTGAACTGCGGAGAGTTATCATTAACATCTTGAACATGAAGGCTGATCCGATGCAGCTCCAGAGGATTCTCCAAAACGAGCTCTTGTTTTAAGATGCACGAAGCCTTTTCGCCACAAAGCTCCTCACGGTCAATCCTCTCCGCCACAATCAGCTCTCCGTTCTCCAGGTTGATGTCACAGTAACGTTTATCAGTCCCTTCGGTGTCAATTCGGGCTCTTCTGGTGGACAGCGCACCTGTCTGCAGCCCGAGATCCTTGGCGATATTTCCAATAACTGAACCTCGTTTCATCTCCTCCGGGAAAGAATAGCTCATGTCTCCATGGGCGACGTTGATCCAAAAAACGAATAAAAAATATCCCCACCACAGAACAATGGCGAATATAGAATTCATCGTTGATTAACTTCCGTCAATACGAAGAATCATTAAATGAAAAAGGATATATTATTCAGTTTAAGCACAAAACACCAACAACGACACAAATCTGCGATATTCCTCCACGACAAAACAGGGGCAGTATGATGAAGAAATGCAAAACGAGAGACGCCACTCGAAATATCCTAGTCCTGTTTTATAGCGCCACCCTGGGGTCATGTTTAAGAAAAAACTACTACAACTTCAAACATGCTCAGTGTGTCCAAGAATATAGAAAATGTATGGTTCATCTTTACTATTCTGAGATGGCTTGATAAAAAAACAACATATTCTTATAATATTGTACTTTTGAAGCACCTGGGAGATTAAAAACTCCATTTTAATGCAGTGTTGACTTTTTAATGCATGCACTAACTCTCTTTCTTAACCGTGAACATTTTCAATACTTTTTTTTTCTTTTCTTTTTTTTCAGAAACTTCACATTAGACTTTTGAAGATGACAATAGGACTGGTCAAAATCTCATCACACCTCGTCGTCTGGATTAGTTATCTGATCTTCAGTTTCCCTCATACATTCACTCAGAAACTGCATTTGGTTCCAAATGCTGCTGCCTTTGTGATATCCTGAAATCAAACCACCAGTCACATTTCACCTCTCCTTAACAACTCCACAGGATCCCAATCAGATAAAGTCCTGCTTTAAATTTTAAGGCCATCCATCATCTCACTCCTTCATACTGTTCATCTGACCTACTCCACATGAACTCTCCCTCTCTGTCTTTTTAGTCCAGCCTTCTCTGTAAGCCTCAGTATGACTCCTGCTCATCTGACACAATGGTATACAAGGCCTCAAAAATTATTTTCCCCTCATCTCTCACTGCAGGACTGAGAAAAACTGGAATTGGAACGCTCCTTTTAAATTCCAGTTGAAAAGTAATGTGTTCAATCAAGCATTTTCACTTTAGTTGATCAAAAATGTTCCCTCATTTTACTTGCTAAAATTTCCTTTTTGTTTTTTCAAAAGATTTTCTTATACTACTTTACTTTTTTCAATAAGGTAAACTACTGTGATCTGAAAGGTTAAAAGTCTAAAGAGGCACAACATTTTAAAAGATAATATTTAAAGGAGCAGCATTTAAATTTATATTTCACAGTTGATATGTAGGTCCACAAAACATATTAAGATTAAAAATATATATATGCTAGATGTACATGGATGATTTTCATATTTAGAATAATATCAATAAAGAGCAGCTCACTAAGGCAAGTGACAAAAGCAAAAAGTACAGCATAAATTAAACTGATGTTGACACTTTAAAAATGAAAGATCAAATGGAATAAAAAGTGGAAAAAGGAAAAATCATTCATAAATGAAAACTACTTAAAAATAATTATTTTTTTTGTCAAAAGTTAGGTCCAAATTCCATCCATCCATTTTCTTTATACCCTTGTCCTTTATTGGGGTCGGGAGGTGCTGGTGCCTATCTCCAGCTAACGTTCCGGGTGAGAGGCGGGGTCACCCTGGACAGGTCACCAGTCTGTCGCAGGGTGACACAGAGACACACAAGACAAACAAGCATGTACACACACACTCACACCTAGTGGCAATTTGGAGAGGCCAATTAACCTGACAGTCATGTTTTTGGACTGTGGGAGGAAACCGGAGTACCCGCAGAAAACCCACGCATGCACAGGGAGAACATGCAAACTCCATGAAGAAAGACCGGGGCCGGGAACCTTCTTGCTGCAAGGCAACAGCTCTACCAACTGTGCAGCCCTAGGTCCAAATTATAATTCAATACTCAAAACAATATATTTAATTAAATAAAAACAAATTAATAAATATCAATTAATCAAGTTTGTATATCAGCTTATCTTTGCAAGACCTGGGAGATGTGATGCTTGTCTACAGCGTTAGAGGAGTATACCCTTAAACATTTGCTTGCACATAACAAGGTCAAAAAGTCAAACTGAAAACACAACTTTACACAGACTGAGTGCATTTCAAAAAGGACACAACTAAACCCAATATGAACAAACAGAAATAAGACACAGTAGAGCAGACCAAGCAAATAATTAAATCTAGGACACTTTTGGTTCAAGAAAATGATGTTAAGAACTATTTCAAAAAGCAAAACAAATACACAAATATGTAAATAACTTTGAGAGTATGAAGGAGGGGATAAATGCAAAAATGGCTTAAGAGTAACATCATACCTCTGAGCATCCTTCCAGTTCACCAAAAGCCTCAGTAAAATCACTCAAACTTTTCTTCAGAGTCTGGTCAGCAGGTAGCGTGTTGTCATTGTAAGATGATACAAACTTAAAGTCACTGGTTCTAGATCCTGTTGTCAGGTAGGCATCGTAATTGTAGGTGCTGCGTAAAGTTCCTGCACCGTCAACATCTGCATAACTTGGAGGTAGATAAGCTCCTGGGATGGCTACTGCTCCATCAAACAACAGTCTGGGCTTTCTCCTCCGACAAAACCTCACACCAAGGATGATGATGATGAAGGTCAGAAAGAAGGTGGACACAGAAACCAGCGCAATGATCAGATAAGAGGTCAGCTTGGAGTTCTTCTCATCATAAGAAATGTCTTTCAGTTCTGGCACTTCAGCCAAGTTATCAGAAATAAGTAAATACATGGAACAGGTAGCAGAGAGAGAGGGCTGTCCATTGTCTTTCACTGCAACAATCAGGTTCTGTTTCATGCTGTCAGATTCTGAAATGTCCCGCTGAGTCCTGATCTCTCCACTGTGTAGATCAATACTGAAAAGTCCAGGATCTGCAGCTTTGACTATGTGATAGGACAGCCAGGCGTTCTGTCCAGAGTCTGCATCCACTGCTATCACTTTGGACACCAGAGACCCTCCAGGTGCAGCTTTGGGAACCAACTCGGTCATAAAGGAACTGCCTTCTGGTGCCGGGTACAGGATCTGAGGAGAGTTGTCATTCACATCAGATATGAACACACTGACAGTGACGTTGCTGCTTAGTGGAGGAGAACCATTGTCTCTGGCCATCACTTGAACTTTAAAACTCCTGAACTGTTCATAATCAAATGACCTCACAGCGTGGATCACTCCTGTGTCTCCATTAACAGATAGATAGGAGGACACCGAGGCACCGTTCACCTCACCAGGTAACAGAGAATAAATCACTGTACCGTTTTGTCTCCAGTCAGGATCTCTAGCAGAAACAGTACATAAAGAGGATCCAGGTTTGTTATTTTCGCTCACATATGCGCTGTAGGATTGTTCCTCAAACACAGGTGGGTTGTCATTGATGTCAGCTACAGATAACTGAATAATTTTAGAGGAAGACAGAGGTGGAGAGCCCTCATCAGTGGCAGTGATTGTAATGTTGTAATCAGATACTATTTCACGGTCCAGTTGTCCTTTGGTCACCAAAGAATAATAGTTTTTAATTGAAGGAACCAACTTAAAAGGGACATTTTCCTGGATGGAGCAGCGGACCTGTCGGTTATTCTCAGAGTCTCTGTCCTGCACATTAATGATGCCCACCTCTGTACCAGCTGGAGTGTTTTCTGGTATTTGATTGGTCACTGATTTCAGACTGACTACAGGGGCGTTGTCATTCACATCAGTTATAGAAATAATGACCTGAGCATAAGATGACTTCCCCAGACCATCCTTTGCTTTAATACGGATTTCATATGATGTTGTAACTTCATAGTCTACAGGCTCAATTACACGTATTTCCCCTACTTTGCGATCAATTGTAAATTTCTTCTTAACATCCTCGTTAACGTGTGCAAAATCATAAGTCACATCTCCATTCACTCCCTCATCTGCATCAGTTGCACTCACTGTTATCACTATAGTACCTATAGGAGAGTTTTCAGGCAGACTGGCTTTATAAACGGCCTGGCTAAACACTGGGGCGTTATCATTAGCATCCAGTACAGTTACATGTATGACCACTGTACCTGATCTCTGAGGAGATCCGCCATCTAAAGCTGTAAGGAGAATATTAATTTCTTTCTGTTTTTCTCGATCAAGCTCCTTATCCAAAACAAGCTCTACTGTGTTTCCATTAGCAGCTAGAATGAAATTTTCGTTCTTTTCAAGGCTATACTGCTGAACTGAATTTTGTCCTACATCCGCATCGTGCGCCTCCTCGATCACAAAGCGAGCTCCCCTCACTGCTAGCTCATTGATTTCTACGTTGGTTAATTCCTCATCAAACTGCGGAGAGTTATCATTAACATCTTCAACATGAAGGCTGATCTGATGCAGCTCTAGCGGATTCTCCAAAACGAGCTCTTGTTTTAAGATGCATGAAGCCTTTTCGCCACAAAGCTCCTCACGGTCAATCCTCTCGGCCACAATCAGCTCTCCGTGCTCCAGGTTGATGTCACAGTAACGTTTATCAGTCCCTTCGGTGTCAATTCGGGCTCTTCTGGTGGTCAGCGCACCTGTCTGCAACCCGAGATCCTTTGCGATATTTCCAATAACTGATCTTCGTTTCATCTCCTCCGGGAAAGAATAGCTCATGTCTCCATGCGCGACGTGCAGCAGAAAAAACGAGCAGGTCCACGACAAAAGGACACATATGTTCAAATCCATTTTTTAAAAATTTGGTGTAAAATATGTAAAGGTATGATGTCAGCTAACTGAACGTAGTAGTGACAAAATACGGAATAAAAACGAGCCGTAAATTATCCGCACCGTCTTTATCTGCAACAGCTCAACGGCGCATGAAACAAGTCAACAAAAGAACGAGACACATATTTAAGGCTGGTGCATAGCGACATCTTGAGTTCAACTAAACAACATAAACGGTATAAAAATAATATTTTGTCTTAATTTTAAAAAGGATCGCAGGCTTATCGTCGATTTTAATAATATTTTCAGCCATAATTTAACAAATATCTGAAAGCTACCGGACAATTTTGTTTTAGGCAGTTTGGCACCAGAGCACTAAGCACATTCTCAATTCTTTTGAGCATCAAATGGTTATTTTGTTCTAAACTTTATCTGATCAGCAGCTGTTTTTAAACTGAGAGAGTTAATAACACGTAAAATTGATACCTTGAGTTCTGATTAGATCCAGGTGCATGAGAAATTTGCATCTTCCAATTATTTCAATTTTCTTTGTTATTATCACTATTTATAATTGTGAATAAGTGAACATTTCCTTTCTAAAAAATCAATTGAAATGAAGGATTTTCTACAATGTATAATAAAATTCATTTATTTAGGATATTTCAGTTTAATTAATAACACAAATTACAGCAGATGCTCTGTCCCCTCCATCCCATCTTTAACACTTTTTTAGTGTTAAAGATGTCACATGTTTTGTCATGCTTTTGAGCATACAAAGAAAAGATTATTACTCAGCACTTTATCTGACTGGCAGTCAATTGCTTCATCTGCTTAGAAACAAGAGGTAAAGTCCAGACACACCGTGGCTCAGACATCAAGTTGATAGGCAGCTAGTTATACAAAAACATATGTTTTGTACCAATACAAAACATATTGGTACAAGATGTTTGTACCGATACAACAAACGTCAACAGCAACTTCATACAAACCCACATTTCATAAATAATGGATATGAAACGGTAGCTAAAAAAGGCGTTTTGCAACTCATGGGTAAAACATGCATTCACAAAAGCATCTTTAAGTAAGCCTTTAGAATTATACTGATTGACCGATTACCACAAATGAGTAGTACTAAACTTGACATAAGTTTTAGAAAAACAAATAACAAAAACATCTTTCGTGTTTCTTTCACTGACCCTGTGCTTAGGTGATGAATGGATGGATTTGCCTCACCAATTATGAGCTTTTACACATCAAGCTTAGTAAAGGTTATATCTCGGTTTTAATTATGACTGCACATCAAAATGTAAAAAGTATAAAATTAAGATCTTTTATCATTTTTGCCAGGAATCATCTTTCTATTTAATGGCTTATTGCAGATGGACCAAAAGGAGCTACACAATTACCAGGAAAAAAAAAAAAAGATATGTACGTAAGCGCATTGCTATCACGCAGGAAAAAATAAATTCGAGCGCTATCACATATGATACGTATCTTGTTAAAACGTGATACATATCACGTTATAACGTGACACTATCTTGTTAAAACGTGATACATATCTTGTTAAAACGTGATACGTATCTTGTATAAGCGTGATAATTTTATGTCCAGGAAGTGGCGGTATTATGCTAGGCTTTTACAGTGGCTAACATGAATTGGCCAGGTTTCCCTTCATGTTTGGTCTACACGGATACGGATGCTGCTTTGCACTGTGGTTAAAACCATTAATAGCATGCTACTCTGAGCAGGATCCTGTCTGGATCGAAGCTGAAGTTGGCTTCCGTTTGTAGCTTCTCCATCCACCCATCCATTTTCTTGCACCCTTTTTCCCTCAGTGGGGTCGGGAGGGGTGCTGGTGCCCATCTCCAGCCAACGTTTCGGGCGAGAGGCGGGGTTCACCCTGGACAGGTCGCCAGTCTGTCGCAGGGCAACACAGAGACACACAGGACACACAACCATGCACGCACACACTCACACCTAAGGGCAATTTGGAGAAGCCAATTAACCTGACAGTCATGTTTTTGGACTGTGGGAGGAAACCGGAGTACCCGGAGAAAACCCACGCAACGCACAGGGAGAACATGCAAACTCCATGCAGAAAGACCCCAGGCCGGGAATCGAACCCAGAACCTTTTTGCTGCAAGGCAACAGTTCTACCAACTGCGCCACTGTGCAGCCCCCGTTTGTAGCTTCTGATTCGGGAAATGGCTTAAGAGCGATTAGAACGGAGGCTCAGATGTATTTGCTGAACATTTTCTGTTCAGATTTCTTTTTTTCTTTTTTACAGTACACTTGCTGAACAACGGCAACGGCTGTTGGTAACCAAGCAACCGAAATCAACAGAAGGCTAGATAGTGGCAAAAGTCAAAACTAGATCCTGTTAAGCATTCTTCAAAATAAAAGACTTCCTCTCAAGTTAAAATGCATCCCTGTAAGCCACAACAGCCAAACAGAAAGCCAGGTGCTCTAGGACAAAAAAATGAAAGAAAACACAAGGCTAAAATAATAGCAAATATTGTAAATGTGCTAGTTCATTTATAATGCATTCCAGATACGAAAAGGTTTTTAAATCTCTCATGTTTGAAGTTTCACAATTCAGATAAAGGTTTCACAAATCACAAACTAGGTTTGAAATATTCTGCCATTGGCGTAGAATAATCTACTCCAGATTTGAAGTGTCGATGTATGTTTGTTTTTAAAGCATATCAGGTGATTTCTTAACACTTGCATGTTAAATCTAATTACATGATTAGTTACTTATTTACAGGGCTGCACAGTGGTGTAGTTGGTAGAGCTGATGCCTTGCAGCAAGAAGGTTCTGGGTTTGATTCCTGGCACGGGTCTTTCTGTATGGAGTTTGCATGTTCTCCATGTGCATGCGTGGGTTTTCTCCGGGTACTCCGGTTTCCTCCCACAGTCCAAAAACATGACTGTCAGGTTAAATGGCCTCTCCAAATTGTCCCTAGGTGTGAGTGTGTGTGTGTGCATGGTTGTTTGTCCTGTGTGTCTCTGTGTTGCCCTGCGACAGACTGGCGACCTGTCCAGGGTGTACCTCGTCTCTCGCCTAGAATGTCAGCTGGAGATAGGCACCAACACCCCTCCCGAGCCCACTAACGTACAAGGGTGTAAAGAAAATGGACGGAGTTACTTAATTACAGTCATACGTTAAGTATAATTTAAATGCTTATTATTATTTACTGAATGTAACTTGATTGTACATAATTACAAAAAGGTGATGTGAAAAATAATTAAATTCAAAGCTTTATTTATGATTTATTTTGACAAAAGGGAAGAGAGAGGAAGTCTTTTATTTTGAAGAATGCTTAACAGGATCTAGTTTTGTCTTTTGCCACTATCTAGCCTTCTGTTGATTTCGGTTGCTTGGTTACGAACAGCCGTTGCCGTTGTTCAGCAAGTGTACTGTTAAAAAAAAAAGAAATCTGAACAGAAAATGTTCAGCAAATACATCTGAGCCTCCGTTCTAATCGCTCTTAAGCCATTTCCCGAATCAGAAGCTACAAACGGAAGCCAACTTCAGCTTCGATCCAGACAGTCAGGAACGCCGCCACACCTAGAGAACCGAATTGACGTTTCCTTCTGTGCAGGCCCGTTCTGTGTAGGATCCTGCTCAGAGTAGCATGCTATTAATGGTTTTAACCACAGTGCAAAGCAGCATCCGTATCCGTGTAGACCAAACATGAAGGGAAACCTGACCAATTCATGTTAGCCACTGTAAAAGCCTAGCATAATACCGCCACTTCCTGGACATAGAATTATCACGTTTTAACAAGATACGTATCACGTTTTAACAAGATAACTATCACGTTTTAACAAGATAGTATCACGTTTTAACAAGATAACTATCACGTTTTAACAAGATACATATCACGTTTTAACAAGATACGTAACACGTTTTAACAAGATACTTATCACGTTTTAACAAGATACTTAACACGTTTTAACAAGATACATATCACGTTTTAACAAGATAGTATCACGTTATAACGTGATATGTATCACGTTTTAACAAAACACATTTAAAGTAAAAAAAACAAAAACAAATTCATTTGCAAACACAAAGAAACCAAAATGAACAAGATGCATTCTCTCGAAGAACAGTAAGCCACCTCAAAAATCACTATCAAATGCAGGAACGATACCAACCCAAAAGATCCTGGGATTTTGCTGTGAAGGATATGTCTTTGTAATAAAAAGTTTGAACTGCCAGCCATAATTAAAATAATTCATGCAGAATAAATAAAAAAAAGAGAGAAGAAAACCTCAAATGAAGAGACACGGGTGCTTATATGCCGGAAGGATGTAAATGTACACAAAACCCGACCAATGATGAAAACCTAAACCAGTCCTTACATATGACACCTTATGTATTTTTTTCCCCAATGCATCAAGATGAACCACGACAGCAACAACAAACTATTATTTAACATTAAAGCCAACTCAAAATAAAATCCAGAGCAGAACTTTTATAATTCTTTTGCCATAAAATAAGTAGGATATTTTTAAGCACACTGTTGCTATTGCTTTGAAAGTCTTTCACACAATGAATATCACTATGGTTAAATATTAAGAAAAACTAACTTGAAAAGATGTTTGAACAGCAATCATGATGTTCTCATAAAATTTCATCTGCTGTAAAGTAACATCAGCATTGGGCTTAGGTGCAGAAAACACACAATTAAAACATTTCAATATTAAAAGCTTAAAAGAAGAATATTGAGATTTTAAGACTGAAACATATAACTTATTGTATCACCACAGCATTGTATATATCTACGCTGAAGAAGTAGATGTATTACATATGATTTGGAAAAAAGTAATAATAATGCTGAGCCACTGAATATGTAATAGAATATTCATAATATTGCAAATACCAATATGTTTAAATGTGGTTAATTGTGATCACATATGACACACAAAGAAGCAAGATTATTCAATGCAAAAATCATACAAACAAGAAAACAAATATATCAAACAGCAATCATTTCTAAATAAGACTTCTGTTTCAGCACCAAGGACAGAGAAGGACAGGACAAACACAAAAAGTCATGTAGGTTGAAACGTAAAGCAAAAACAAGAAAAACAAGTGAAACACTGAAAACAAGGGCAAGAAAAGTAATTGTTTTTTGTAGAATAGGTGGGCTGCAACTATATTAAATAAAATAGGTTCATACCTCTAGAGAATCGTCACAATCTCCAAAAACAATGGCAAATTCTGTTGGACTTTTCTTCAGAGTCTGGTCAGCAGGCAGAGTGTTGTCATTGTAGGATGATACAAACTTAAAGTCACTGGTTCTGGATCCTGTTGTCAGGTAGGCATCGTAATTGGAAGTGCTACGCAAGGTCCCAGTGGGGTCAATGTCTGCATAATTTGGAGGGAAATAAGGCCCAGGAACTGCAACTGCTCCATCAAACAACAGTCTGGGTTTTCTCCTACGACAAAACCTCACACCAAGGATGATGATGATGAAGGTCAGAAAGAAGGTGGACACAGAAACCAGGGCGATGATCAAATAGAACGTCAGTTTGGAATTATTCTCTTCAAAAGAAATGTCTTTCAGTTCTGGCACTTCAGCCAAGTTATCAGAAATAAGTAAATAAATGGCACAGGTGACAGACAGAGAGGGCTGTCCATTATCTTTCACTGCAACAATCAGGTTCTGTTTCATGCTGTCAGATTTAGAAATGTCTCTCTGTGTCCTGATCTCTCCACTGTGTAGATCAATAATGAAAAGTCCAGGATCTGTGGATTTGACTATATGATATGAAAGCCAGGCGTTCTGTCCAGAGTCTGAGTCCACTGCGATCACTTTGGACACCAGAGACCCTCCATGTGCAGCTTTAGGGACTAATTCGGTCATGAAGGAGCTGCCCTCTGGTGCCGGGTACAGGATCTGAGGAGAGTTGTCATTCACATCTGATATGAACACACTGACAGTCACGTTGCTGCTGAGAGGAGGAGAACCATTGTCTCTTGCCATCACCTGCACCATAAAACTCCTGAACTGTTCATAGTCAAATGACCTCACAGCGTGGATCACTCCTGTGTCTCCGTTAACAGATAAATAGGAGGACACCGAGGCACCGTTAACCTCACCAGGTAACAGAGAATAAATCACTGTACCGTTTTGTCTCCAGTCAGGATCTCTAGCAGAAACAGTACATAAAGAGGATCCAGGTTTGTTATTTTCACTCACATATGCGCTGTAGGACTGTTCCTCAAACACAGGTGGGTTGTCATTGATGTCAGCTACAGATAACTGAATAGTTTTAGAGGAGGACAGAGGTGGAGAGCCCTCATCAGTGGCAGTAATTGTAATGTTGTAATCAGATACTATTTCACGATCCAGTTGTCCTGTGGTCACCAAAGAATAATAGTTTTTAATTGAAGGAACCAACTTAAAAGGGACATTTTCCTGGATGGAGCAGTGGACCTGTCGGTTATTCTCAGAGTCTCTGTCCTGCACATTAATGATGCCCACCTCTGTACCAGCTGGAGTGTCTTCTGGTATTTGATTGGTCACTGATTTCAGACTAACTACAGGGGCGTTGTCATTCACATCAGTTATAGAAATGATAACCTTTGCATAGGATGAAAGTCCAAATCCATCTTTTGCTTTAATACGTATCTCATAAGATGTTGAAACTTCATAGTCAACGGCAGAACTTAAGTGTATTTCACCTCTTTTATCATCAATGTTAAATATTTTCATTACTTCATTAGTAACATGTCCAAAATCATAAGTCACATCTCCATTCACTCCCTCATCTGCATCAGTTGCGCTCACTGTTATCACTACAGTACCTATAGGAGAGTTTTCAGGAAGACTGGCTTTATAAACGGCCTGGCTAAACACTGGGGCGTTATCATTAGCATCCAGTACAGTTACATGTATGACCACTGTACCTGATCTCTGAGGAGATCCGCCATCTAAAGCTGTAAGGAGTATATTAATTTCTTTCTGTTTTTCTCGATCAAGCTCCTTATCCAAAACAAGCTCCACTGTGTTTCCATTAGCAGCTAGAATGAAATGTTCGTTCTTCTCAAGGCTATACTGCTGAACTGAATTTTGTCCTACATCCGCATCGTGCGCCTCCTCGATCACAAAGCGAGCTCCCCTGTCTGCCGATTCATGAATTTCTAACGTTATAAATTCATCCTTAAACTGTGGCGAGTTATCATTTATATCTTGAACATGAAGGCTGATCCGATGCAGCTCCAGAGGATTCTCCAGAACGAGCTCTTGTTTTAAGACGCACGAAGCCTTTTCGCCACAAAGCTCCTCACGGTCAATCCTCTCGGTCACTATCAGCTCTCCGCTCCTCACGTTGATGTCACAGTAACTTTTATCGCTCTCCTCGGTGTCAATTCGGGCTCTTCTGGTGGTCAGCGCACCTGTCTGCAGCCCGAGATCCTTTGCGACATTTCCAATAACTGAACCTCGTTTCATCTCCTCCGGGAAAGAATAGCTCATGTCTCCATGCGCCACGTTCAGCAGTAAAAATGCGTAGCAGCTCCACGTCACAAAAGCTTTTTTGTGCAAATCCATTTTTAAATATCCGGTGTAAAATAGCCAAGGTTTCAGATTAATCAAATTCTCATGAAGATATAAAATCAAAAGCTACAGCACAGCGTACCCCCACTGCACCGTCAGCAGCTCAAAGGCGCATAGACTCCGAGTTGACAAAGGAGAGAGGAGTCAACATTTAAGACTGGTATGTAGCGACATCTCGAGTTCATACAGAAAAGTTTACTGAAATATTTTCAATTCAAGTTAAGCAGGTACACATCCAAACCTTCCACAGTTTTAATCTCAAATTTTGAAGACTGCCTTATAGAAAATGTTTCCCACTTCCATTACTCCACCATAGCAGATCAAATCAGATCTCTCCCCCAGTCAACAGCGCTAACTCCTGAGAAAACTACATTTGAGGCGAAGGAAAACTGTTGTACACACAAGGAGATAGATGACCACCATATGTCAAGACACTACATTGCAGCACCAAATGGCATCTACAGTATAGTACTTCACAAGATTGCTCTACTGCACAATCTTTCTTCAGCAGCGGAGAAGGCGGCAGGCCTGATTCACACCAATTATTACAACATATATTTGTGAGCTGGATTGATAATCTCTGTGTATGAAAAACAAAATCATAAACTTTAACTTTAACCTAATACTTTCTGTTTGACATAGGAAAATGAAACTCAGTAGATTATTTTTATCTACGTACAAACAGTCTGAAATTTGTGTTTCGTTTAAAGAAGTGTGGACCAGATACCTGCAGAGGGTTTTTTTTCCCTCTCAGAATAGGACACTGATGTACAAAGTGGAAGTGAAAACTGCCAACTATAAGAAGTTTGCTTGTACTCTCGGTTTTTTCTCTCAGCTGTTATGAGAGACTTCAAAACGCTGTTTTGGCCTTTTGAATATTAAATGACAAAATGCATTTTGTTATTCTTGATTCCTTCTTAATTAACAGTGTCTAATCTTAAATAGGATTAATTAATCTCCATAACATCTCTTTCACATTTTTGTCATTTCAGTCTTCTTATAGATCCACAAATGCCAGAGCGACGTGGTATCATCAAAGTAAAAAACAACTCAGTCCAAAAGTATGATTTGACCACAGCAGCTCAATAATTTTATGAAATTCCCATCAAAGTTTATGGAAATGTCTAACTTTTTTCGACAAGATACTAAAAATCTCAAAACACCGCTGTGAATTTAAAGACGATTCTACTCTGTTTTGTACAGAGACAATATTTAATTTACAAAATACTGTAGGTCTTAGTATTTCATCATGACTAATGATGCTTACCACTTCAATCAAAAAGACAGGAGTAAAAAAATCAGTTCTGTAGACACAAAAGCTCTGTCAAAGTAATGTTATTTATTAGCTCTGTTAAAGCATTCTGCCTTAATTTTTGCTATAATCTGTGGCTAACATTTCATTTAAAGATCACAAACCAAAAGACAGGAAACCCCATTTTTAACATATTCAATGAAAAAGGATGTTAGCAATTAAAAAACAAAACTTTAATGCATTCGTAAAATACTGAAAGACATTAATTACTCCCAATGTTACGTCTTGTTCAGGCTAATAATTTTAAAGTAAATGTATATCTTTCAAACACGGCTGTACCTTACAGTTCAAAGAATGTGAAGAGCAAAAGGTAATCATTACGCTTAGAATATAGTACATTTCTGTGCAGCCACAATATCAGAACAAAACAACTATACTTTCAAAAACTTTTTTAAAAATCTAATGTGACCACTGAAAAACACCTAAATATAAAATATGACTCAGTCAAACTCTGTCACAACAATCAGAAAAATCACGGCAATCAAAGAAGACAAAAAAGGCTCAAAGCATGGTTTGAAAGTAAGAATGATAGAAACACTAAACTAAACTAAACTAAACTAAACTAAACTAAACTAAACTAAACTAAACTAAACTAAACTAAACTAAACTAAACTAAACTAAAAGGAACAAGCACTTTATTTCTAAGTTCCTATGTTGGCAATGAATCTAAGCATGAGCTATTGAACTCTAAGAGAAATATACATATAAGATGAAAACAAAAATAAAAGAAAATAGTTTCACTCAAATAAAATGATTTACATGTGAGCCTGTTTGATCTGCTCTGATGGAATACAAAAAAGAAACAAAAAGTGTGTCTGACGAATTAACACAATCCTTTTCTCACAGATTCAGCGTCTTCTAACCTGTTATCCAAGAAGACTGACATTGATCTTTGAGTCTTCTGAATTAATCTATTTTTAGCATCATTCAGTTGTGTACTAAGTGATTTGCAAAATAATTTTAGAATTATAAAGGTAATGGTGATAGTATTATTTAGAAGCTTGATCTTGATTTTAGGCTTAAAGTGTTTTAAAATTCAATCACACACTCAGTCGTAAAGATGAACTGGCACAATCTGAATTTTGAATGTCTTTGAGAAAAGAAGGCTGGTCATAGAATACCTTCACAAACATAACAAATTTTAAAATAATATCTATAATTGACAAAAAGAGTCTTATGGAATAAAAAAAAAACTAATGGAATACAGAGTAAATGAGAACAATTTTATTTTTTTTCTGTGAAATGTATCAGAAGAGTTGTTTCATTTGTTTGTACATGTAGGGAAAAGAAATTACTTTTAAATTACAACTGAAATAATGGATATGGAAAACGTTATTTTACAACCAAAGTTAAATTGTGACTGAAAATAAAGAAAGGTGCTGAACATAGACAAATGAAAGACTGAAATAAATGTTACAATATTTTGAAGACTACAGTTCAGTGCAGGGGTGGGCAACTCCAGGCCTCGAGGGCCGGTCTCCTGCAACTTTTAGATGTATCTCTATTTCAACACACTTGAGCCTGAGATCGTTAGCAAGACTCTGGAGAACTTGACTGCAATTAGGCATTGATTAAGCTATTGGATTCAAGTGTGTTGGAGCAGGGAAACATCAAAGAGTTGCAGGATACCGGCCCTCGAGGACCAAGTTTGCCCACCCCTTGTTCAGTGTCAATAAATATGAGTGCATTAACTAAAATTAAGAAAGAAATGTGTTGACATTAAGGTACACTTAAACAATAAAGGGTGAGATTGGAATAAGGAGAGTGTGAAGGGAAAGTATGTGGTGGGTAAGTGTATTTACAGTCTTTCTTAGACTGCAGGCTATAATTATGAATACTTAAAAGATTCATACCTCTGGGGAATCATCACAGACTCCCAACACATCGGCAAAATCTGTCGGACTTTTCTTCAGAGTCTGGTCAGCAGGCAGCGTATTGTCATTGTAAGAAGATACAAACTTAAAGTCACTGGTTCTAGATCCCGTTGTCAGGTAGGCATCATAATTGTAGGTGCTGCGTAAAGTTCCTGTACCGTCAACATCTGAGTAATTGGGAGGAAGATAAGCTCCAGGAATGGCTACTGCTCCATCAAACAACAGTCTGGGCTTTCTCCTCCGACAAAACCTCACACCAAGGATGATGATGATGAAGGTCAGAAAGAAGGTGGATACAGAAACCAACGCGATGATCAGATAAGAGGTCAGTTTGGAGTTCTTCTCATCATAAGAAATGTCTTTTAGTTCTGGTATTTCAGCCAAGTTATCAGAAATAAGTAAATAGATGACACAGGTTGCAGACAGAGAGGGCTGTCCATTATCTTTCACTGAAACCATCAGGTTCTGTTTCATGCTGTCAGATTCAGAAATGTCCCGCTGTGTCCTGATCTCTCCACTGTGCAGATCAATACTGAAAAGTCCAGGATCCGTGGCTTTGACTATGTGATAGGACAGCCAGGCGTTCTGTCCAGAGTCTGCGTCCACTGCTATCACTTTGGACACCAGAGACCCTCCCTGTGCAGCTTTAGGGACTAACTCGGTCATGAAGGAGCTGCCTTCCACGGCGGGATACAAAATCTGAGGAGAGTTGTCATTTACATCTGATATGAACACACTGACAGTCACGTTGCTGCTCAGAGGAGGAGAACCATTGTCTCTGGCCATCACTTGGACTTTAAAACTCCTGAACTGTTCATAATCAAATGACCTCACAGCATGGATCACTCCTGTGTCTCCGTTAACAGATAGATAGGAGGACACCGAGGCACCATTCACCTCACCAGGTAACAGAGAATAAATCACTGTACCGTTTTGTCTCCAGTCAGGATCTCTAGCAGAAACAGTACATAAAGTGGAACCAGGTTTGTTATTTTCACTCACATATGCGCTGTAGGATTGTTCCTCAAACACAGGTGGGTTGTCATTGATGTCAGCTACAGATAGCTGAAAAGTTTTAGAGGAGGAAAGAGGTGGAGAGCCCTCATCAGTGGCAATAATTGTAATGTTGTAATCAGATACTAGTTCTCGGTCCAGCTGCCCTGTTGTCATGAGAGAATAATAGTTTTTAATAGAAGGAACCAACTTAAAAGGCACGTTTTCCTGGATGGAGCAGCGGACCTGTCGGTTATTCTCAGAGTCTCTGTCCTGCACATTAATGATGCCCACCTCTGTACCAGCTGGAGTGTTTTCTGGTATTTGATTAGTCAGTGATTTCAGACTAACAACAGGGGCGTTGTCATTCACATCAGTGATCGAAATAATGACCTGAGCATAAGATGAAAACCCCAGACCATCTTTTGCTTTAACGCGTATTTCATATGACGCTTTAACTTCATAGTCTACAGTATCCATTACACGTATTCCACCTACTTTATTATCAATGCTGAATATTTTCATCACTTCGTCAGTAACATGCCCAAATTCATAAGTCACATCTCCATTCACTCCCTCATCTGCATCAGTTGCGCTCACTGTTATCACTACAGTACCTATAGGAGAGTTTTCAGGCAGACTGGCTTTATAAATGGCCTGGCTAAACACTGGGGCGTTATCATTAGCATCCAGTACAGTTACATGTATGACCACTGTACCTGATCTCTGAGGAGATCCGCCATCTAAAGCTGTAAGGAGAATATTAATTTCTTTCTGTTTTTCTCGATCAAGCTCCTTATCCAAAACAAGCTCCACTGTGTTTCCATTAGCAGCCAGAATAAAATGTTCGTTCTTCTCAAGGCTATACTGCTGAACTGAATTTTGTCCTACATCCGCATCGTGCGCCTCCTCGATTAAAAAACGCGCTCCCTTCACTGCTGATTCCTGAATTTCTAAATCTATTTTTACATCCTTAAATACTGGGGAATTATCATTAATATCTTGAATATGAAGGCTAATCCGATGCAGCTCCAGAGGATCCTCCAAAACGAGCTCCTGTTTTAAGATACATGAAGTCTTTTTCTCACAAAGGGCCTCACGATCAATCCTCTCGGTCACCATCAGCGCTCCGTTTCTCACGTTGATGTCACAGTAACGTTTATCGCTCTCCTCGGTGTCAATGCGGGCTCTTCTGGTGGACAGCGCACCTGTCTGCAGCCCGAGATCCTTTGCGATATTTCCAATAACTGATCCTCGTTTCATCTCCTCTGGAACGGAATAACTCTGTTCTCCATGCGCGACGTGCAGAAGAAAAAAAGAGAAGCTAACCAGTGACGGAAAGATCAGCATTATTAAACCCTTTCTGAAATGTTAGTTCTCAATTGATTTAGGTAGTAGTTCCTTTAATATGACCGGATGACATGAAACGACGAAATGCGTCAATTCATCACGTCTGGTTTTTCATGCAGAACAGCTCCAGGGCGCAAATCCGGGAAGTTAACAAAGGAAGGTGGGATGATGTTAGTTTAGGCTGGTATATAGCGACATCTTGAGCTCAGTTGAGCAACATTACTCGCCTTTAAACAATGCAAAATATTCGAACTGACAAAATGTTTTTGTTTTAAAACGTTAAACAATTTTCCTTTTAATAAACATGACGAATCCATTAAACTTCGTCTGAAATACCCTGCATCCCAATGCACTTACATCTCCCTTTACTCTGCAAGTGAAAAAAGCTTTAACGTCTGATATTTTAAACAATCGTTACGATATAAATTAAGGATTTTACAGGTGTTTTTCTAAACTGTTCATGCAACTAGTAATAGTAAAGTACTGCATAATTACAAATTAAAACCTACATGTTACCCAGTTAGTGAAGGGAAACTGTACTGCAAAAGAAAGTTGTTTTTCTAGAGTTAAAACAGACATATTGCCATATAATTCATGCAGGATGGTACATTTGTATTTACCCTGTTCATAAAATAGCACCAGAAAAATACTGCATTATTACAAAGTAAAACCCAACAAATTATCCAGTAAATATAGGGAAATCACACTGCAAAAGAAGGCCCGTATTTTCTGAGATTTTAAACAGATATTCCATGTAACTCAAAATGCTTTGTATGTTCTTTTCAGTTAACCAGTTCCTAAATGAGAAATAATAAATATCTGCATGTTTACCAAGTAAAATACAAAATATTAACCAGTAAAGAAGTCCTTGTAAAGTAAAGACAGCTTTATATATTTTTAACAGTTCTTATCATGTAACTCTCACTGAAGTCTGTTGGGTAGAAAACTTACAAATGTTAGTTTTTTTTTTTTTTTTTAGGTGCGTCTCTTCCGGTTAAACACAAACTGGATTGGGTTAAGGCAGACATGCCTGATGAATAAAGGCTTGTCCAGGTGTACCTTGTAATTTAAATGTTTATTTTTAAAAATGTCATGAGCTTGTAGGTTGTGGTGAGGAAGTGGACGCAGCTTGACCCAGGATGTAGTGAAATAATACGTTTAATGATGAAACTCCAACAACAAGGAACAGCGGGGAACGGCACGAGGAAAACTGGCAGCCACGGAGACAGACGACATCAATAGACAAGGACCCGACGAAGAACACAGACAACAGGTGAGACTAAATACACACGGGGCAATCACGGGAACGAGACACACCTGGGAGACAATCAACGGGGAAAGACGCAAAGACAGGACTAACAGGGAACAGGATCACACAGAAACTCAAAAATAAACACATAGAAACACGGATCACGACAAAAAAGCTGTACCACAATTTTCTAAAAAAGTAGAGTAATAGAACTTGTCCATATTGACTGACAATATGTTTAAATGAATGTATTATATACATTGGCTTATAATATGAATGAATTATAAGCCATTTACAAATGAATTGTTTACTGACAGAGAACATAACTCGCTCACATATAAAGAACTTCATCAGTAAAAATACCCTATAACCCTACAATCATCAAAAGCAATCCTTCCAAAAAACAGCAAGCCATAACATGAGACATGAGGCTGAGACTGGGTTACCATAATAATAATCAGAAAAACATGAAATTCACAGTGAGGGATGTTTGTAAGTGATGACGCCAGGTTGACATTTCCTAGCAGTTGCAGATATATGCAAAAGAACAAAAGAGAAATATGTGGGAGTTTGATGAACTCTGGGGACATCAGCCAGACTACAGAAAAAACACAATCCATTCCTCATGTTAAGCAACAGAAACCTGTTTATCCCTGACACGGCAAGAAGACAGAACAACAACCAAAAGTTAGAGCCACAAACCAACTTTAGCCGCCTCACCTAAAAGACAATACATAACAAGAGTCTTCTGCGACTGATTTTCTGGCTGTTCTGGAATGTTATGTTTCTTTAAGACAATATTATCCAGGATTTAAAAGTTTTAAAAACGTATTAAAGTAGTTGTCTGTGAGCACAATTATGATTTCTGTGGAATATGAATGATGTAATCTGCAATATTATTGTTGACTTTCTAAAGATAAGATTAATATTCAAAGACCTGAAGCAAAACTCAAAATTTCCGAGTAGAAACTGAAATGTGTGACAAAAACCCACAAATACTTAAATAAAAAAGCAAAATTACAATCGATATGATATCCAGATTTTTGCAAAATGCCAAGTACACCAAAAGCAAATGCAAAAAAAATATATAATTGGAGACGTAAGAGAGGAGGGTACATTAAAGGTGAGCAGAAACTGAAAAAAAACCCCAACAAAATAATAAAAATAATAAAATTATTTTAGAAAAAAGTAGCTCAGAATTCTTTTGAAGATACAATTAATATGGGAAATTGCAAAAACTTAAAAATACTTAAATCAAATTCTCCTGTTAAATAAACATAAGCATTTATGATCCAATAAAGCTAATTAGTATAAAACAAATATTGCCCTGAAAACAAACTACTTTAGACCACACAATTGCAAAACTCTTTCTAAAGTGAATTTCAGTACCAAGGACAGAGAAAGAAAGGAGTCAAAGAAGCACAAGCAGTGGAACCATTAATGAAAAATAGCATAATAATAAAAATGGAAAATAAGAATACAATAAAAAGGCGAGACTTGAGTGCAAAATCACACCTAGCAAAGAAGAAGAAACCACCTGAAAACCTAAAAAATGTCGTTCAGAAATCACATCAAAATATCAATACTAAACTCAATCAAGACCATGAACATGTCAAAAATGCTTTGTATGTAGACATTAAGAAAAGGATGAGGGCTCTGAAATACCTTCATGTACATGAACACACAAAAATTTATTTATAATGAATACAAAATGAGTTTCATGAAATAAAACGAGCTGTGACTGAATCCAAAAAGATCAATAGATTCATACCTCTGGGGAATCATCACAGACTCCAAACACATCAGCAAAGTCTGTTGGACTTTTCTTCAGAGTCTGGTCAGCAGGCAGCGTGTTGTCATTGTAAGATGATACAAACTTAAAGTCACTGGTTCTAGATCCTGTTGTCAGGTAGGCATCATAATTGTAGGTGCTTCGTATAGTCCCTGTGCCGTCAACATCTGCGTAATTAGGAGGTAGATAAGCTCCAGGGATGGCTACTGCTCCATCAAACAACAGTCTGGGCTTTCTTCTGCGACAAAACCTCACACCCAGGATGATGATGATGAAGGTCAGAAAGAAGGTGGACACAGAAACCAGCGCAATGATCAGATAAGAGGTCAGCTTGGAGTTCTTCTCATCATAAGAAATGTCTTTCAGTTCTGGCACTTCAGCCAAGTTATCAGAAATAAGTAAATACATGGAACAGGTGGCAGACAGAGAGGGCTGTCCATTATCTTTCACTGCAACAATCAGGTTCTGTTTCATGCTGTCAGATTCAGAAATGTCCCGCTGTGTCCTGATCTCTCCACTGTGCAGATCAATACTGAAAAGTCCAGGATCTGTGGCTTTGACTATATGATATGAAAGCCAGGCATTCTGTCCAGAGTCTGAGTCCACTGCTATCACTTTGGACACCAGAGACCCTCCATGTGCAGTTTTGGGGACTAACTCGGTCATGAAGGAGCTGTGCCCTCTGGTGCTGGATACAGGATCTGAGGAGAGTTGTCATTTACATCAGATATGAACAAATTGACGGTCACATTGCTGCTTAGTGGAGGAGAACCATTGTCTCTGGCCATCACTTGGACTTTAAAACTCCTGAACTGTTCATAATCAAATGACCTCACAGCGTGCATCACTCCTGTGTCTCCGTTAACAGATAGATAGGAGGACACGGAGGCACCGTTCACCTCACCAGGTAACAGAGAATAAATGACTGTACCGTTTTGTCTCCAGTCAGGATCTCTAGCAGAAACAGTACATAAAGAGGATCCAGGTTTGTTATTTTCACTCACATATGCGCTGTAGGACTGTTCCTCAAACACAGGTGGGTTGTCATTGATGTCAGCTACAGATAACTGAATAGTTTTAGAGGAGGACAGAGGTGGAGAGCCCTCATCAGTGGCAATGATTGTAAGGTTGTAATCAGAAACTATTTCACGGTCCAGTTGTCCTGTGGTCACCAAAGAATAATAGTTTTTAATTGAAGGAACCAACTTAAAAGGCACATTTTCCTGGATGGAGCAGCGGACCTGTCGGTTATTCTCAGAGTCTCTGTCCTGCACATTAATGATGCCCACCTCTGTACCAGCTGGAGTATTTTCTGGTATTTGATTGGTCAGTGATTTCAGACTAACTACAGGGGCGTTGTCATTCACATCAGTTATAGAAATAATGACCTGAGCATAAGATGATAGCCCGAGACCATCCTTTGCTTTAATACGTATTTCATATGATGTTTTGATTTCAAAATCTACAGTATCCATTACACGTATTTCCCCTTTTTTACTGTCAATGCTGAATATTTTCATCACTTCGTCAGTAACATGTCCAAAATCATAAGTCACATCTCCATTCACTCCCTCATCTGCATCAGTTGCACTCACTGTTATCACTACAGTACCTATAGGAGAGTTTTCAGGCAGACTGACTTTATAAACGGCCTGGCTAAACACTGGGGCGTTATCATTAGCATCTAGTACAGTTACATGTATAACCACTGTACCTGATCTCTGAGGAGATCCGCCATCTAAAGCTGTAAGGAGTATATTAATTTCTTTCTGTTTTTCTCGATCAAGCTCCTTATCCAAAACAAGCTCCACTGTGTTTCCATTAGCAGCCAGAATAAAATTTTCGTTCTTCTCAAGGCTATACTGCTGAACTGAATTTTGTCCTACATCCGCATCGTGCGCCTCCTCGATCACAAAGCGAGCTCCCCTCACTGCCGACTCCCGAATTTCTAAGTTTATTTGTACATCTTTAAATACTGGCGAGTTATCATTAATATCTTGAATATGAAGGCTAATCCGATGCAGCTCCAGAGGATCCTCCAAAACGAGCTCCTGTTTTAAGATACATGAAGCCTTTTTCTCACAAAGGGCCTCACGATCAATCCTCTCGGTCACCATCAGCGCTCCGTTTCTCACGTTGATGTCACAGTAACGTTTATCGCTCTCCTCGGTGTCAATGCGGGCTCTTCTGGTGGACAGCGCACCTGTCTGCAGCCCGAGATCCTTTGCGATATTTCCAATAACTGATCCTCGTTTCATCTCCTCTGGAACGGAATAACTCTGTTCTCCATGCGCGACGTGCAGAAGAAAAAAAGAGAAGCTAACCAGCGACGGAAAGATCAGCATTATTAAACCCTTTTTTAAATGTTAGTTCTCAATTGATTAAGGCAGTAGTTCCTTAAATATGACCGGATGACATGAAACGACGAAATGCGTCAATTCAGCGATCCTGTTTGTTAATGTAGAACAGTTCTAATGCGCAAATCCGGGAAATTAACAAAGGAAAGAGGGATGACGTTATTTTAGGCTGGTATATAGCGACATCTTGAGCTCAGTGGCACAACATTACTCGCCTTTAATCTATGCAAAAAATTCGAACTGACAAAATGGTTTTGTTTCAAAACTTTAAACCATTTTTAATTTATATATTCGAAAATGACTTCGAATCAGATAATGGAGTTCAATAAACATGACAATTGTATCAAGCTGAATCCAGGAACACCAACACACTGCATCCTAATGCATTTCCTTCTATCATTACTTTGCAAGAGAACATGACGCAAAGTAATATATTACCGCCATTAGAACTTGATTTCAGGCGTGGACATAATAATAATAATAATAATAATAATAATAATAATAATAATAATAATAATAATAATAATAATAATAATAATAATAGAATCATCATCATCGTCATAATCATAACACAGCACACCTTTTTTGCGAGTTTTAAGGCAGTCAAAGTCGCGAAAAAAACAAGCAAAACTCAGTTGTTGTTTTTTCAAATCAAACACTTACTAATTTTTTGTACAAACTGTCAGGTAAGTGTTACTATTAAATTCAAGCAGACTAAGAGAAATTTTAACTTCTGGAATTGCAAACAGTTATCACCATGTCACTCAAGTAGCAGTGCATGTTTCTATTTATCCTGCCCGTAAAGTATCACCAGTAACTTACTGCAGTATTGCATAGTAAATAACAAAAAATATAGAGAAACCATACTGTAAAATAAGAATTTCTTTCTCTCAGAATTTCAACTGACAATTTAGTGTAACTGACATTAAATTGTATATCATTTTCATTTAACCAGTTCATAAACTAGCAATAATAGAAGACTGTATTATCAAAAGTTAAGCCACACAATTTTGCCCAGTAAGCTGGAGGAATTTCTAGTGTAAAAGAAAACCAGTCATTTTCATATTTACTTATTTATTTTTATTAATATTTTTTTTTATAATTATTACCATGTAACTCACTCTGAATTCGTCTTTTGGACAGAAAACTCCTACAAATTTTGAAAGTTTTTCTGAGGTGGCTGACGGAAAAAAGGTTTGTTCAGGTGAAACATAAGAGTGAATGTCAACCTTTTAAAAAAATATCTATACCTGAACTTTCCAAGAATGTAGAGCAATAGAATTTCCCCATTTGGTCTGAGAATATGTGTAAGTATGGATTTAAGTAAAATAAATCTACCATCATAAGCCAAATACAAATTAGCTGTTTACTGACAGAAATTCAGTCGTAAAATTTATAGCACTTGATTCATCACAAGCATTACTTTCAGAATAGAGCCAGCCACAGCAAATCTACATACAAACAGGACATGAGACCGAGACTAAGGTAAGCTAAACACACACACACACAAAAACACAGTGGTCAATATTTGAAAGAGGTGAATGCCAAGCTTAAAATTCAAGCAGTAATTGCAGAATATATGCAGAATAACCAGAGAAACAACTGTTAAAATACATTTGTGTGAGTTGGATGTACTCTGAGAAAATGGATTTATGCAACATAGACATCAGCCTGACCTCAGAACAAACACAATCCATTCACTGCAGCATATGGGTTCCTGTTAGCATGCAGCAAGAAATAAAGACAATGACCAAAAGGAAAGGTTCACACGACAACTTTAACCACCCCCCTAAAAGCAAATTAAAAATAAGGGCCCTTTGCATCATAAAGACTGAAATATTTATATTAAAACCTCATGTATAACAAACACAGACATGAATGAGCTAAAGAATCCAAACAAAACAGCAAATATTATCCTGAAAACAAATTACTTTATAACATACAATTGCAGAGGCCTTCATGAAGAGGATTCCAGGACCAAGGATAGAGAAAGAAACAGAAACTCTGATTCCGTTCATGAAAAGCAAGAATATAAGTAGAAAATAAGCAAGAAACATAAAGAAATGTGTAAAGTTTGTGTCAAAAATCAAGAACATAGAAGAAGAAGAAAAAATCACCGCAAAACTTACATTGAAAAGTAAACATGAGATAAAGTCTGGCTTGAAAGGAGCAAGCATTTTACAGTGATCTTTCTTTATAACTAATGATTGCAAGCTCAAGTGTTGAAACATTATGCAAAACAGACATATGACAACATTAAAAAGGAGAAAATAGCACCACTGTCTTACTTCAAATTAATGGTTTAGAGGAGAGCATGTTTCATCTGCTCGTATAAATTACAAAAAAGAAACAACAAACTCACCCAAAAAATAAACGCATAAAAGTTCTCACATATACTGCATCATAGAACTTCTTAGTCACAGCAGCAAGATGAGAAGAACAAAATACAATGCCCTTCGAGTCCTTTTCAGCTATAGACTAAAATTTAACTTTTACACACTAAATCTACAGGTCGCTACAAACTAATTTGCAAAAGAAGTTTAGATTAATGAAATGATAGGTATTGCTCAGAAATCGAATCCGAAAATCAATATTAAACTCAGCCATAAACTCAATAACGAACATGAACTTGTGTAAAATGCTTGTTGTATGTAGATTTCAAGAATAGAATATGGAGAATGAAATACCTTCACATACATAAAAACATTCTAAATAATTTATAATAAATGCAAAATGAGTTTCATGAACTAAAATGAATTGTGACTGAATCCAAAAAGATCTATAGATTCATACCTCTGGGGAATCATCACAGACGCCAAACATATCAGCAAAGTCTGATGGACTTTTCTTCAGAGTCTGGTCAGCAGGCAGCGTGTTGTCGTTGTAGGATGATACAAACTTAAAGTCACTGGTTCTAGATCCTGTTGTCAGGTAGGCGTCATAATTGTATGTGCTGCGTAAAGTTCCTGTACCGTCAACATCTGCATAATTTGGAGGAAGATAAGCTCCGGGGATGGCAACTGCTCCATCAAACAACAGTCTGGGCTTTCTCCTCCGACAAAATCTCACACCCAAGATGATGATGATGAAGGTCAGAAAGAAGGTGGACACAGAAACCAGCGCAATTATCAGATAAGAGGTCAGCTTGGAGTTCTTCTCATCATAAGAAATGTCCTTCAGTTCTGGCACTTCAGCCAAGTTATCAGAAATAAGCAAATAAATGGCACAGGTGGCAGACAGAGAGGGCTGTCCATTATCTTTCACTGCAACAATCAGGTTCTGTTTCATGCTGTCAGATTCAGAAATGTCCCGCTGTGTCCTGATCTCTCCACTGTGCAGATCAATAGTGAAAAGTCCAGGATCTGTCGATTTGACTATATGATAGGACAGCCAGGCGTTCTGTCCAGAGTCTGCGTCCACTGCTATCACTTTGGACACCAGAGATCCTCCATGTGCAGCTTTAGGGACTAACTCAGTCATGAAGGAGCTGCCTTCCACTGTAGGATACAATATCTGAGGAGAATTGTCATTCACATCAGATATGAACACACTGACGGTCACATTGCTGCTGAGAGGAGGAGAACCATTGTCTCTGGCCATCACTTGAACTTTAAAACTCCTGAACTGTTCATAATCAAATGACCTCACAGCGTGCATCACTCCTGTGTCTCCGTTAACAGATAGATAGGAGGACACGGAGGCACCGTTCACCTCACAAGGTAAGAGAGAATAAATCACTGTACCGTTTTGTCTCCAGTCAGGATCTCTAGCAGAAACAGAACATAAAGAGGATCCAGGTTTGTTATTTTCACTCACATATGCGCTGTAGGACTGTTCCTCAAACACAGGTGGGTTGTCATTGATGTCAGCTACAGATAACTGAATAGTTTTAGAGGAGGACAGAGGTGGATAGCCCTCATCAGTGGCAATGATTGTAATATTGTAATCAGAAACTAGTTCACGGTCCAGTTGTCCTGTGGTCACTAAAGAATAATAGTTTTTAATAGAAGGAACCAACTTAAAAGGAACATTTTCCTGGATGGAGCAGCGGACCTGGCGATTATTCTCAGAGTCTCTGTCCTGAATGTTAATGATGCCCACCTCTGTACCAGCTGGGGTGTTTTCTGGTATTTGATTGGTCAGTGTTTTCAGACTAACAACAGGGGCGTTGTCATTCACATCAGTGATAGAAATAATGACCTGAGCATAAGATGATAACCCCAGACCATCTTTTGCTTTAACGCGTATTTCATATGATGTGGTAACTTCGAAGTCTACAGTATCCATTACACGTATTTCCCCTTTTTTACTATCAATACTGAATATTTTCATCACTTCGTCAGTAACATGTCCAAAATCATAAGTCACATCTCCATTCACTCCCTCATCTGCATCAGTTGCGCTCACTGTTATCACTACAGTACCTATAGGAGAGTTTTCAGGCAGACTGGCTTTATAAACGGCCTGGCTAAACACTGGGGCGTTATCATTAGCATCCAGTACAGTTACATGTATGACCACTGTACCTGATCTCTGAGGAGATCCGCCATCTAAAGCTGTAAGGAGTATATTAATTTCTTTCTGTTTTTCTCGATCAAGCTCCTTATCCAAAACAAGCTCCACTGTGTTTCCATTAGCAGCCAGAATAAAATGTTCGTTCTTCTCAAGGCTATACTGCTGAACTGAATTTTGTCCTACATCCGCATCGTGCGCCTCCTCGATTAAAAAGCGAGCTCCCCTGTCTGCCGACTCCTGAATTTCTAAATCTATTTTTACTTCCTTAAATACTGGGGAATTATCATTAATATCTTGAATATGAAGGCTAATCCGATGCAGCTCCAGAGGATCCTCCAAAACGAGCTCCTGTTTTAAGATACATGAAGCCTTTTTTACACAAAGGGCCTCACGATCAATCCTCTCGGTCACCATCAGCGCTCCGTTTCTCACGTTGATGTCACAGTAACGTTTATCGCTCTCCTCGGTGTCAATGCGGGCTCTTCTGGTGGACAGCGCACCTGTCTGCAGCCCGAGATCCTTTGCGATATTTCCAATAACTGATCCTCGTTTCATCTCCTCTGGAACGGAATAACTCTGTTCTCCATGCGCGACGTGCAGAAGAAAAAAAGAGAAGCTAACCAGTGACGGAAAGATCAGCATTGTTAAACCCGTTTTCAAATGTTAGTTCTCAATGGGTTTAGGTATTACTTCCTTAAATATGACCGGATGACACGAGACGACGAAATGCGTCAATTCAGCGATCCTGTTTGTTAATGTAGAACAGTTCAAAGGCTCAAATCCGGAAGGTTAACAAAGGAAGGAGGGATGATGTTATTTTAGGCTGGTATATAGCGACATCTTGAGCTCAGTTGAGCAACATTACTCGCCTTTAAGCAATGCAAAAAAAACCTACTAGTTGTGTTCATATATTTGGAACAATTTTCCTTTCAGAATATTTAAAATTAATTCGAATCAGACATTTGCGTTTAAAAAAACATGAAAAATATATCAAGGTTGATCCAGGAACACCAACACACGGTATCCTAATGCACTTCCTTTTCCCTTTACTCTGTAAGTGACCATAACGTAAAAGTGATCTATTACAGAAGTTTTAACTTCGGAGACTGTAAAGGGTTATCACCATGTAACGTATGCAGTGTTTGTACAGCTTCATTTTTTCCTGTTCATAATCTTGAAGCAAAAAAAGTATTATGTAATTAAAATGTAAAATCTAACATGTTACCTAGTTAGTAAATTAAAACTATACTTTGAAAAAAAATATTACTTTCTAACTTTTAAACAGATATTATCATGTAACTCAAGTAGTATTGTATGTTTCCATTTACTCTTTTAGTAAGGTAACACCAGTAAATTACTGGATTAATGGAAAATAAATCACAAAGAAATGTTCAAAAGGTATAGGGAAAGTATTGTGTAAAGTGAGAGGGTTTTCTCTGTTTTTAATCAGAATCAGATATTATAACTCACATTGGATTGTATATAATTTTCAATTAACCAGTTCATAAACTTGCAATACTAAAACACTGCATTATCACCAAGTAAAAGACTACTGTAAACTTAAAAAAAAGAGAAAAGAAAAAGAAAAAGCAGTGGTGGAGGCTCTTTGGAAGTGATGAATCCCAAGTTAAGTTTATGCGCAATAACAAGAGAAACAACTGTTAAAAACAATTGTGGGAGTTGGATGTACTCTGGGAAAATGGACTTAGGCTAGTTAGATATCAGCTTGACCACAGAAAAAACAATCCATTCCTCATAATATGCTACAGCATCCACATATTGTTTTCATGATGCAGCAATAAGTCAAGACAATGATCACAAGAAAAGGGTCACAAGGCAACTTTCACCACGCCTCCTAAACACAAACGAAAAATAAGGGTCCTATGAATTATAAACAACGAAACACTTAAATTAAATCCTAATTTATTACAAACACAGGCATCGATGAACTATTAAATCTAAATAGCACACATCAAATATTATTCTGAAAACAAATTACTTTAGACCACATCAGCAGAAGTTTTTATGAAGTGGATTTCAGGACCAAGGATAGAGGAAGAAACAGAAGCTCTGGTTCCTTTCACCAAAAAGCAAGAGAATGATAAGAAAAACATCAAGAAATACAAAGAAATTTGTAAGATTTGTGAGGAAAAATCATAGCTATAAAAGAAACCCCCTCAAAACCTACTTTGAAAATGTATCAAAAGAAAGCATGAGAGAAAGTCTGGCTTAAAAGGAGCAAGCATTTTACAGTAAAGATCCTTTGTTAGTGAGGATTCCTAGGATGAGCTTTTAAACTGTATGCAAAATATAACACCAGAAAAAAGACAAAATAGCACCCTAGTCTCATTCTAAGAAGATTTAAAGTAGACCATGCTTCATCTGCTTTTAATGAAGTGCAACAATGAGACAACAAACTGACCCAAAAAATAAGCAATCAATATCTCACATATATAGCATCATGGAGCTTAGTATTCATCACAAATACAAGATAACAAAAACAAGACAAAAACACAATTCCTTTGAATCTCTTGCAATGAAAGCTTTAAATGTACATTTTATATGGTCAATCTATAGGCGAGTATTTGCAATAGGACTTGGAAAAAAAATTATGGGTATTGTTCAGAAATCAGATCCCAAAAGCAATAATAAACTCAATCTTAAACATCAACTTGTATAATCTGCATTTTCAATGTGAACTTTAGGAAGAGTAGATTGATCCAGAAATACCTTCAAAAACATGAAAAAAAAAACATAATGAAGACATAAAAGAGTTTCGAGAAATAAAAAAAGGATTGATTCAATCTGGAAAAAAATCTATAGATTCATACCTCTGGGGAATCATCACAGACGCCAAACACATCAGCAAAGTCTGATGGACTTTTCTTCAGAGTCTGGTCAGCAGGCAGCGTGTTGTCATTGTAAGATGATACAAACTTAAAGTCACTGGTTCTAGATCCTGTTGTCAGGTAGGCATCATAATTGTAGGTGCTGCGTAAAGTTCCTGTGCCGTCAACATCTGAGTAATTTGGAGGAAGATAAGCTCCGGGGATGGCAACTGCTCCATCAAACAACAGTCTTGGTTTTCTCCTATGACAAAACCTCACACCCAGGATGATGATGATGAAGGTCAGAAAGAAAGTGGACACAGAAACCAGCGCGATAATCAGATAAGAGGTCAACTTGGAGTTCTTCTCATCATAAGAAATGTCTTTCAGTTCTGGCACTTCAGCCAAGTTATCAGAAATAAGTAAATACATGGAACAGGTGGTAGACAGAGAGGGCTGTCCATTATCTTTCACTGCAATAATCAGGTTCTGTTTCATGCTGTCAGATTCAGAAATGTCCCGCTGTGTCCTGATCTCTCCACTGTGTAAATCAATACTGAAAAGTCCAGGATCTGTGGATTTGACTATATGATATGAAAGCCAGGCATTCTGTCCAGAGTCTGCATCCACTGCTATCACTTTGGACACCAGAGACCCTCCATGTGCAGCTTTGGGGACTAACTCAGTCATGAAGGAGCTGCCCTCTGATGCCGGGTACAGGATCTGAGGAGAGTTGTCATTCACATCAGAAATGAACACACTGACTGTGACATTGCTGCTAAGAGGAGGAGAACCATTGTCTCTGGCCATCACTTGGACTTTAAAACTCCTGAACTGTTCATAATCAAATGACCTCACAGTGTGGATCACTCCTGTGTCTCCATTAACAGATAGATAGGAGGACACTGAGGCACCATTCACCTCGCCAGGGGACAGAGAATAAACCACTGTACCGTTTTGTCTCCAGTCAGGATCTCTAGCAGAAACAGTACATAAAGAGGAGCCAGGTTTGTTATTTTCACTCACATATGCGCTGTAGGACTGTCCCTCAAACACAGGTGGGTTGTCATTGATGTCAGCTACAGATAACTGAATAGTTTTAGAGGAGGACAGAGGTGGAGAGCCCTCATCAGTGGCAATGATTGTAATGTTGTAATCAGATACTAGTTCACGGTCCAGTTGTCCTGTGGTCACTAAAGAATAATAGTTTTTAATAGAAGGAACCAACTTAAAAGGCATATTTTGCTGTATGTAGCAGCGAACATTTTGGCTGTTATCAGAATCTACATCCTGTACATTAATGATGCCCACCTCTGTGCCAGGAGACACATTTTCAGGTATTGGGTTTGCCAGTGACTTTACATAGATAACAGGCGAATTGTCGTTTACATCGGTGACATGTACAGTCACTTTTGTGTAAGATGACAATCCCAAGCCATCTTTTGCTTTAATGCGTAGGTCATAAGTTGCAACCATTTCAAAATCAATCTCACTAATGAGTTTTAATTCTCCTGTCTTATGATCGAGGCCAAAAACGTTCTTTACATTCTCTGAAACATGTCCAAAATCATAAGTCACATCTCCATTCACTCCCTCATCTGCATCAGTTGCGCTCACTGTTATCACTACAGTACCTATAGGAGAGTTTTCAGGCAGACTGGCTTCATAAAGGGCCTGGCTAAACACTGGGGCGTTATCATTAGCATCTAGCACGGTTACATGAATAAGTACAGAACCTGATCTCTGAGGAGATCCGCCATCTAAAGCTGTAAGGCGTAAATTAATTTCCTTTTGTTTTTCACGATCAAGCTCCTTATCCAAAACAAGCTCCACTGTGTTTCCATTAGTAGCCAGAATGAAATTTTCGTTCTTCTCAAGGCTATACTGCTGAACTGAATTTTGTCCTACATCGGCATCGTGCGCCTCCTCGATCACAAAGCGAGCTCCCCTCACTGCTGACTCTCTAATTTCAAATTTAAACGACGCTTCGTTAAACTGCGGTGTATTATCATTAATATCTTGAACATGCAGACTGAAAGGATGTAATTCCAGAGGGTTCTCCAGCACGATTTCGCGTTTTATTACACAAGACAATCGTTCTCCACACAGCTCCTCTCGGTCAATCCTGTCGGAAATAATTAAATCACCTGTGCTTCTATTGATATCACAATATCGCTTCCGATTCCCCGCAGCGTCAACGCGAGCATTCCTAAGTGACAATTTACCCACGTCCAGGTTCAAATCCTTCGCTATATTTCCAATAGAATATCCACGTTTCACTTCCTCCTGCACCGAGTAGCTCACGTCTCCATTCACTCGGTAAGAGAACAAAAAGAGGAGATACAAAATTCGATGCTCCATTGTTTTAGCTTGGAAATGTGTTTAAAACATAACAAGGTCCTTTGGTTATATTCCACAAAGAAAAAACAGTGGTAGAAATAACGCAAAAAAACACAAGCAATTCGAGAGCTTCTCAATCTGGATGCGCAGATTGAATTGTAAGGCTTACATCTAAAACAGCACTGGGAGGGAAGAAGAGCCTTCTCATAGAAAGGCAAATAGTGACACCTTGAGAAAAAGGAAGAAACAGCACTGTTCTCAGTATAAAAGTGTGCCTTTGAATAAATATTTTCTTCTTTAGTATAAATCGTCCTCTAAGCGTTCTTAAAAGCAAAACAATGGACAGAGCTTCAGAAACCTTTCTTGAAAGCAATAAGAAGTCGTAATAATTTCTGATATTCACTTCATCAGTATGGTGAGTGCTAAAATCATACAATAGAAATGTGTACGATTTCCCATAAGTGTACATAAAGTGAAACAGACAAAATTCATGGGTCGTCATTAATAAGTTCCACAACAAAAACTTTTGTCTCTAGATACTCTTTAAAGTCTCTCTAAGAAAAATCATTAAAGCAGTCATGTTAGTGTGTGTTGTTCATAACTTGGAAAAAACAAAAAACAAAAAGTAATAACCAATCCTTATTTAATTGCTAATACAAGCATGACCACAGACAGATTTTTAAAGATATTTGAAAACATATCTCATTAAGTACAACTTAAATAGACTCTGTTTAAAGGAAGAGCAGTATAGCATTATCTTTGTAATACCATTACAAAGAAAATGAATCAAAAAGTGTACATGGGGTTTCCATAAGATTTTTTTAACATAAGATACAGCAAAACCTGATATAGTACAATAATTTAAAGATAAAAGCAAAGCAAGTACTATTGTTGGACTTTTAAAATTGGTGTCAGTCCTGTGAGAAGATGCATACTAAATGCACTTTTCTGTCATACATTTTTCTTTCTTTTACTGTGTTTCTGATTTCAAATATTTAAAAGAAAACATTCGATGGCTGCAAATACCTGGATATGAAATCAAACTTGTAAAAAAAAAAAGATATTGCATGGAATATTCCAAAGACAAAGACTGAAGAAATATCAGTACGTCAGACAGGTTCCTACCTCAGGAGAAACTTCACAGCTGCCAAACACATCAGCAAACTCTGATGGACTTTTCTTCAGAGTCTGGTCAGCAGGCAGCGTGTTGTCATTGTAGGATGATACAAACTTGAAGTCACTGGTTCTAGATCCCGTTGTCAGGTAGGCATCATAATTGTAGGTGCTGCGTAAAGTTCCTGTGCCGTCAACATCTGAGTAATTGGGAGGGAGATAAGCTCCTGGGATGGCAACTGCTCCATCAAACAACAGTCTGGGCTTTCTCCTCCGACAAAACCTCACACCAAGGATGATGATAATGAAAGTAAGAAAGAAAGTGGATACAGAAACTAGGGCAATTATCAGATAAGAGGTTATCTTGGAGTTCTTCTCATCGTAAGAAATGTCCTTCAGTTCTGGCACTTCAGCCAAGTTATCAGAAATAAGTAAATAAATGGAACACGTGGCAGACAGAGAGGGCTGTCCATTATCTTTCACTGCAACAATCAGGTTCTGTTTCATGCTGTCAGATTCGGAAATGTCCCGCTGTGTCCTGATCTCTCCACTGTGTAAATCAATACTGAAAAGTCCAGGATCTGTGGATTTGACTATATGATATGAAAGCCAGGCATTCTGTCCAGAGTCTGCGTCCACTGCTATCACTTTGGACACCAGAGACCCTCCATGTGCAGCTTTGGGGACTAACTCAGTCATGAAGGAGCTGCCCTCTGGAGCCGGGTATAGAATCTGAGGAGAGTTGTCATTCACATCCGATATGAACACACTGACTGTGACATTGCTGCTAAGAGGAGGAGAACCATTGTCTCTGGCCATCACTTGGACTTTAAAACTCCTGAACTGTTCATAATCAAATGACCTCACAGCGTGGATCACTCCTGTGTCTCCGTTAACAGATAGATAGGAGGACACCGAGGCACCATTCACCTCACCAGGTAACAGAGAATAAATCACTGTACCGTTTTGTCTCCAGTCAGGATCTCGAGCACTAAGAGTACATAAAGTTGAGCCAGGTTTGTTATTTTCACTCACATATGCGCTGTAGGACTGTTCCTCAAACACAGGTGGGTTGTCATTGATGTCAGCTACAGATAACTGCATAGTTTTAGAGGAGGACAGAGGTGGAGAGCCCTCATCAGTGGCAGTGATTGTAATGTTGTAATCAGATACTAGTTCACGGTCCAGTTGTCCTGTGGTCACAAGAGAATAATAGTTTTTAATTGAAGGAACAAACTTAAAAGGAACATTTTCCTGGATGGAGCAGCGGACCTGTCGATTATTCTCAGAGTCTCTGTCCTGTACATTAATGATGCCCACCTCTGTACCAGGTGACACATTCTCAGGTATGGGGTTTGACAAGGATTTTACATATATTAATGGGGCGTTGTCATTCACATCAGTAATGTCAATAATCACTTTAGCTTCTGAAGACAGGCCATAACCATCTTTAGCTTCAATCATCAGTTCATACTTCGATCCCTCTTCATAATCTAATTGACCTGCTACAATTACTTCTCCTGTTTTTTCATTAAGTGAAAATAGCTTTCTTGATTTGTCTGACAGTCGGCCAAACTCATACGTCACCTCGCCGTTAACACCGTCATCTTTATCTGATGCACTGACTGTGATAACTGGAGTATTTAAAGGAGCGTTTTCCGGTAAACTGGCTGTGTATACAGCCTCGGTAAACACAGGAGCGTTATCATTAGCGTCGAGCACAGTAACATGTATGACTACAGTCCCTGATTTCTGCGGAGATCCACCATCTACAGCTGTTAGCAATAATTTCAATTCTTGCTGCTTTTCTCGATCTAACTCTTTATCTAAGACTAGCTCTCCATATTTACTGCCAGCACTAGTTGTCTGAATGTTAAACACAAAATGGGGGTTTTGTTCTAGGGTGTAGCTTTGAATGGCGTTCTGGCCTATATCTGCATCGTGCGCCGCATTAATGCGATACCTGGCTCCTTTGTCAGCAGACTCGCTGATTTCCAGCTTCACTGTATCTTTTTGAAACACAGGAGAATTATCGTTTATATCTTCAACCTGAAGAGACAACCTATGCAGTTCCAGGGGGTTTTCTAAAAGCAGGTCAAATTTAAGAACACAGGTCGGCTTTTGTCCACAGTGCTCCTCTCTATCTATTCTTCCGGCGACCAATAAATCTCTGGTTCTCGAGTCAACTCGGATGTACTCCTTCTCGCTTCGTTCCATTTCTACACGGGCTTTACGAGCATCGATTCCCTGCGATTCCAGTCCTAAATCCCTGCCAACATTTGCGATGACAGATCCGTGCTTCAGCTCCTCTTGAACGGAATACGTCAGTTCTCCCTGTGTGCAGTGTTCAACAAAAAGGACAAAGAGGAGTCCATAGATCCCGGGAGAACGTATTTCATGCGCCATCTTCAGACAATAAAATAATCCGGATAAGTTTTTGGTAATGACGTATTTTTGATTACGATTTCAGCATTCAGTGGGTTTCGCTCCAGCTTTAGAGAAAAAAGACGAAATACTTCCCAGCCCTCATGGTGGATTGTGTGCAAAACATCTTCGGGGTTCAACGCGTTACTGGTCTTTAGTGACACCTTGAGTATAGCTAAACATATTACAACTCAACAAAAGCTATCAAAATCACGACCTGTGTTTTGAAAAGAAAATGTTTCCATTTAAACTATTAAATCAGTCAAATAAATGCATTCTCATTTAAGTAAAATTGGACCCTAATTTTGAATCATTACCGTAAAGGGTCAATTGTAAAATGTTTAAAAGTATATAATTCCCGTGTGGATGTAACGCAGGAAGCGCTGTGAGTTTTCCAAAATAGAATCTGAAATTCCATTTGGTTTTTCGTAGTTGAAATTTTTTATATCGGTCTGCGCAAATATAAATGCAAACACATTTCAAGTGAACGTGATGATACACGTTTGTTTTCAGTGACGAAAAAACGTGGAAACAGTAAATGAGAAAAAAAAATCTTAAGTGATCATTACCACGTCGCCTCCGTATTTCAATGAATTAAATTCTAATTCCATCACACAAATCTTTTCACGATTATCATGAAAGACAACACACATTGCTTTGTTTTTTGTTGAGGTGTTTTTTTTTTGTGAGGACAAAGTTAAAACACCAATAACTTGATCAACGTTTTTGAAGTATTCAAAAATCCAATAATTCAATCTTATTATTTTATTTTAAAATCAGATTATGACATCCTATGCTATGATCTAATAAAAAGGTATTGATAAAACATTGATTTAAATGTCTTACGGCATGTTAAATATGTGGGTTATTCATAAATTTCAACGACTAGTGAAGCAGTCAGTTTCAGCACCCGGGACAGAGACATAAGCAAAGCTGATAATCTCATTTGGAGAAATCGGGGAAACCTGTGAGCCAGTAACTGGGGAACATAAAATTCCTTTGTTGTAATACAGAATAGTCACTTTATGTCTCATCAATCTCATTTTGTGCTTTTAGCAGTAATCGTGGAAGGCGAGCATTCATAATGAAATCAGTTAAATTATAACAATAAAAACCCCACATTTTAATATTCACAGAAAAGTTTGTCAAAACAGAATTTGAATGCAAAACACAGAACGCCGACAAACAAGCAAGCCGTAAAAGTTTAAAACAATTAATGAATCATCTTGCCACACGCACCAACATATGAATCGATGGTTTATAATATATGAAAGTTTCATATTATGAATGTCGAACAAATTCTCATAAGGAGCTGCCAATGAATAAGTGAATAAAGTGCTAAAAACTACCTCAAGTGTTCATGACGGAAATTGCAAATTATTCAGAGGGAAAACAAAATGAATACGAGCATTAAAATTAAAAGAAAAATAGATGAAGTTATTATATAAAGTTTGGTGAAAATATCTCTGAAAAGAGAGAACCGTTTGGGAATCCTACTATGAGAAGTGGTATAAAAAACGAGTAAATAAGTATGAAAAAGAACTTAAAGTTATTAGGGAAGTAAAACGAAACACATTTTTACCTCCGGAAAGTCCTTGTCGTCTCCGAACACATCAGAAAACTCTGTGGGACTTTTCTTCAGAGTCTGGTCAGCAGGCAGCGTGTTGTCATTGTAAGATGATACAAACTTAAAGTCACTGGTTCTAGATCCCGTTGTCAGGTAGGCGTCGTAATTGTAGGTGCTGCGTAAAGTTCCTGTGCCGTCAACATCTGAGTAATTTGGAGGGAGATAAGCACCGGGGATGGCTACTGCTCCATCAAACAACAGTCTGGGCTTTCTCCTGCGACAAAACCTCACACCCAGGATGATGATAATGAAGGTGAGAAAGAACGTGGATACAGAAACCAACGCGATGATCAGATACGAAGTTAATTTGGCATTGTTCTCATCATGAGAAATATCCTTCAGTTCAGGAACTTCTGCCAAGTTATCAGAAATAAGTAAATACATTGAACAGGTCGCAGACAGAGAGGGCTGTCCATTATCTTTCACTGCAACAATCAGGTTCTGTTTCATGCTGTCAGATTCAGAAATGTCCCGCTGTGTCCTGATCTCTCCACTGTGCAGATCAATACTGAAAAGTCCAGGATCTGTGGCTTTGACAATGTGATACGAAAGCCAGGCATTCTGTCCAGAGTCTGCGTCCACTGCTATCACTTTGGACACCAGAGACCCTCCATGTGCAGCTTTGGGGACTAACTCAGTCATGAAGGAGCTGCCCTCTGCGGTGGGATACAGTATCTGAGGAGAGTTGTCATTCACATCAGATATGAACACACTGACAGTCACATTGCTGCTGAGAGGAGGAGAACCATTGTCTCTGGCCATTACTTGGACTTTGAAACTCCTGAACTGTTCATAATCAAATGACCTCACAGCGTGGATCACTCCTGTGTCTCCGTTAACAGATAGATAGGAGGACACCGAGGCACCATTCACCTCACCAGGTAACAGAGAATAAACCACTGTACCGTTTTGTCTCCAGTCAGGATCTCGAGCCGAAACGGAGCATAAAGAGGAGCCAGGTTTGTTATTTTCACTCACATATGCGCTGTAAGACTGTTCCTCAAACACAGGTGGGTTGTCATTGATGTCAGCTACAGATAACTGAATAGTTTTAGAGGAGGACAGAGGTGGAGAGCCCTCATCAGTGGCAATGATTGTTATGTTGTAATCAGAAAGTAGTTCACGGTCCAGTTGCCCTGTAGTTACAAGAGAGTAATAGTTTTTAATCGAGGGAACCAATTTAAAGGGAATATTTTGCTGGATTGTGCAGCGGACCTGGCGATTATGTTCAGAGTCTCTGTCCTGTACATTAATGATCCCCACCTCTGTACCAGGTGACACGTTCTCTGGTATGGGATTGGACAAAGACTTCATTTGAATAAACGGGGCGTTATCATTTATATCAGTTACTTCAATCATTAAGGTTGCATATGAGGCCAATCCTAAACCATCTTTAGCGCTAATCTGCATTTCGTACAACGATTTCCTTTCATAATCAATAGTCCCACCTACTCTCACTTCACCGGTTTGTGGATTTAATATAAAAATGTGGTTTTCATCCGACACATGATCAAATCCGTAAGTGATTTCGCCATTCACTCCCTCATCTGCGTCCGTAGCGGACACTGTTAGAACAACAGAATCAATTGATGAATTTTCAGGGATACTGGCTTTATAAACTACCTGGCTAAACACTGGGGCGTTATCATTTGCATCAAGAACAGTGACGTGTATCACAACGGTGCCTGATTTCTGAGGAGATCCGCCGTCAAATGCAGTCAGTGAAAATGCAATCGTGTTTTTGTCCTCCCTGTCCAGCTCTCTGTCTAAGACTAACTCGCCATATTTCCGTCCAATTCCTTTTGATTTTACATTTAGCTTAAAATAATCGTTTTCTTGTACTGAGTAGCCCCGCACAGCATTGTCGCCAATGTCTGCGTCATGCGCTTCATCAATGAGAAACGTCGCCCCCCTTATTGCAGATTCGTGTATTTCTAATTTAATCGATTCCTCTTTAAACTGGGGAGAATTATCATTAATATCTTGAACGTGAATGTTAATACGGTGCAGTTCTAAAGGGTTTTCAAGCACTACCTCCTGTTTTACGACGCACGATGCCCTCTTCTCACAAAGTCCTTCTCTGTCCATTCGTTCTTCGACAATTAGATTCCCTGTCTTGACATTCAAGCTGCAGTATTTAACACCGTTATCCTCTGTCTCAATGCGAGCCTTTCGAGAAGACAGCGTGCCCAGATCCAGTCCTAAATCCTTAGCAATATTTCCGACCACGGATCCTCGCTTCATCTCTTCTGGAATGGAGTAGCTCACGTCTCCACAAACAAGGTGGATAAAAAGAACAATAAAAGCAAGGCCTCGGCGCAAGACATCCCCAAAGATATTCATTTTTTTCCTGAAGAAACGCCACTTTTGAATGAGACTGTGAACAAAAAAAACTTCAAAACTGTCTATCCTGCAATCAAAAAGAAGAACTTCAATTGTAAAGCATGCGTTATTTGTTATCTGCTGTCCAAAAGCAAATTCTGGCTATGCGCTGGCAGTTCAGGGAGGAGAAAGATTCTACCATTTCGTTTACTAGTACATACTGACACCATGAGTATTTGCTGCGTTATGACAAGTCTGTGTTTTCATTCAACCTGCTATAGCAATGAAACAGTCCATAACGTACACTTACATTAAATAAATATATGTTGATGTTGAATTATTCAATGCCCAATGAAATTAAAACCTCTGACATTACGAAGAGGATTTTTAGAAGGATCATAACATTATTGTACTAATAAGAAATGTGTCAAAAAATCAAAAATAACTCATATTAACCTGTTATCAAAAGCAAGTTGAAAAGAACAAAACATAAATTATGTATCTCCTTTAAATAGGTCAAAACTTGAAAGTATCATCAAATTAATTCATATATTTTCAAATTAGAAACAATGCAAGATGTAAGAAATAAAAAAGGCAATTAAAAAACCAGAAACGATAAATACTCACAGAAAGTTTACAAAAGAACACAACCAGTCTCAAAGCAAATAGGAAGGATGATAAAATGTTCTCTTTTTAAGATAATTTTTTAGAATTAAGCTAAAAAAAATAATCATACCTCTGGTGCGGAGTCAAGCTCCCCAAAGACATCAGCAAAGTCTGATGGACTTTTCTTCAAAGTGTTGTCAGCAGGCAGCGTGTTGTCATTGTAAGATGATACAAACTTAAAGTCACTGGTTCTAGATCCTGTTGTCAGGTAGGCATCATAATTGTAGGTGCTGCGTAAAGTTCCTGTGCCGTCAACATCTGCGTAATTGGGAGGAAGATAAGCTCCAGGGATGGCAACTGCTCCATCAAACAACAGTCTGGGCTTTCTCCTACGACAAAACCTCACTCCAAGTATAATGATGATGAAGGTCAGAAAGAAGGTGGAAACAGAAACCAGTGCGATGATCAGATAAGAGGTCAGCTTGGAGTTCTTCTCATCATAAGAAATGTCTTTCAGTTCTGGCACTTCAGCCAAGTTATCAGAAATAAGTAAATACATGGAACAGGTTGCAGACAGAGAGGGCTGTCCATTGTCTTTCACAGCAACAATCAGGTTCTGTTTCATGCTGTCAGATTCTGAAATGTCCCGCTGTGTCCTGATCTCTCCACTGTGTAGATCAATCCTGAAAAGTCCTGGATCTGTAGCTTTGACTATATGATATGAAAGCCAGGCATTCTGTCCAGAGTCTGCGTCCACCGCTATCACTTTGGACACCAGAGACCCTCCATGTGCAGCTTTAGGGACTAACTCGGTCATGAAGGAGCTGCCCTCTGGTGCTGGGTATAGGATCTGAGGAGAGTTGTCATTCACATCCGATATGAACACACTGACAGTCACATTGCTGCTGAGAGGAGGAGAACCATTGTCTCTGGCCATCACTTGAACTTTGAAACTACTGAACTGTTCATAATCAAATGACCTCACAGCGTGGATCACTCCTGTGTCTCCGTTAACAGATAGATAGGAGGACACAGAGGCACCGTTCACCTCACCAGGTAACAGAGAATAAATCACTGTACCGTTTTGTCTCCAGTCAGGGTCTCGAGCAGAAACAGTACATAAAGAGGATCCAGGTTTGTTATTTTCACTCACATATGCACTGTAGGACTGTTCCTCAAACACAGGTGGGTTGTCATTAATGTCAGCTACAGATAACTGAATAGTTTTAGAAGAGGACAGAGGAGGAGAGCCTTCATCTACAGCAGTGACTGTAATATTGTAATCATATACTTGCTCACGGTCAAGTTGCCCTGTGGTTACCAGAGAATAATAGTTCTTAATTGAGGGAACCAATTTAAAAGGAACATTTTGCTGAATAGAGCATTGTACTTGTCCGTTATTCTGAGAGTCTCTGTCCTGTACATTAATGATGCCCACCTCTGTGCCAGGTGACACATTCTCAGGTATAGGGTTAGACAAGGATGTTATGTCTATATCTGGTCTGTTGTCATTTACATCAATAATATCAATGATAACTTTAGCCTCTGAGGATAGTCCGTAACCATCTTTGGCCTCCACAAAAATCTCATGTCTTTGTCTGTCTTCATAATCTATGTTCCCTGTAACAGTGATCTCCCCTGTTTTAGAATCAAGAGAAAATAAAGACTGACTTTTATCAGAGAGTCGACTACATTCATATGTAACTTCTCCATTGACTCCTTCATCTTTATCTCTTGCACTGACTGTTATAACTGGGGTTTTTAAAGGAGAGTTTTCAGGTAACCTGGCTGTGTACACAGCTTCAGTAAATACGGGAGCGTTATCATTAGCGTCGAGAACAGTAACGTGTAAGACTACAGTCCCTGATCTCGGAGGAGATCCGCCATCTACCGCTGTTAATATAATTCTTAATTCTTGCTGCTCTTCTCGATCTAACTCTTTATCTAAAACCAGCTCACCATATTTTCTCCCAGGGCTCGTCTGAACGTTAAGCACAAAATTGGGGTTTTGCTGCAGAATGTAGCTTTGGACAGTGTTCTGGCCTATGTCAGCATCGTGCGCAGCATTAATGCGATAACTGGCTCCTTTTCCGGTCGACTCCCCTATTTCAAGCTTAATAATATCCTTTGGGAAAATCGGTTCATTGTCATTTATGTCTTGTACTTGCAGAGACAAGCGATGCAGCTCGAGAGGATTTTCCATAAGGAGATCGTATTTGAGAATACATGTTGGGTTTTCTCCACACTGCTCCTCTCTGTCTATTCTTCCTGTGACAAATAAATCTCCGTTTCTCAGATTAATTCCGATTATCTCTTTTTCGCTTCCTTCCACCTTGACCCGTATTTTACGAGCAGATAGCCTTCCCAGGTCCAGTTTCAGATCTTGAGCGATATTCCCAATGACAGATCCGCGTTTCAGTTCCTCCTGCACGGAATAGGTCAGATCGCAATGGGAGTATTGCAGCATAACAAAGAAAAAAATAACGCCGTGCCATTCTACATTCCGTCGTTTATGCATCTTCTTCAACTTGGTCTACAAAAGCTACGTTTTCTTTGAAGGAGGGTTATTGTATTTCCTAATAAGGTTCTCTACAGCTCTTGTCCACGGATTCAGATATTATAAAAGATAGGTCCAGCCCGACAATGTGTGGTGTGCAAAAGCAGTTGAAGGGCATTTAAATCCAAAACGGGTCTATAGTGACACCGTGAGTTTAAATGATATTACAACGTCTCATCAGAAAGAGTGGATATTATTTTGAAGAGTTATCACATATTCCAACAATTTTAATTTCACACTGTAAAATTAATTCATTTTGTGTAGAAAAAATAAAGTGCAAATAAATAATTGTATTGAAAAAAAAGGATCGTATTTTTTTTTTCGTTATAAACCAATCAACAGAAAATTATTATTTTAAATCTCCTAACGTAGAATAAATTATACATTTTTACATTTTTAGCCTAAAATAATTATCGGTATTATTTTATTTTATTTTGTAAACTCCGCGTTTGCACTAGGAAATCCGATTCTTCCCATCCCAGACTTATTTTCTCCTTACCGATCGTATTTCTGTTTTTTTTTTCTTGTGACCCAAAAATAATTATTGTTCATCATTCTATAAATTCAAGAAAGTCTAATCAAGAAAGTCAAACATAAACATAATACAAATAAAACACTGTATTAGCACTTTTGAGTTTGTGCGCATGTATGTAACAAAAATGTATCAAGTAATTTCGAATCTAAAGCCAAAGGGACGGGAAATAAATTACCATGACGGACGTAATGTTTTATATTGGTAAGTAATTTGGGAAAAGCAGACTTTGCTGAATATGCAGCAATATTCCACGGAACGCAAATTATTATGAAGTGTTTCTACAGTAAAATCCTGTTATGTATGTGCGAAGGTACAAATGTAAAGAGAAGAAACAGGGTTTTTTTTTTGTTTTTTTTTTCAGAACCAAGGGCAGAGAAACGCATCGAAAAAGCTTTTACTCTACTGCAAAAATCAAGAGCTGGCACAAAATGTCCACTAGCAAAATAGGAGTTTTTTCATAATATGACACTGGATACCAAACAGCAAAGTGCTGTCTTAATTAGCAACATGAAAGAAGGATCTTAAAGGACTCAATGTAATTAAACTGTGGTGTATTTTCGCATTCCATCTGTGTAGTTACTTTAAATCGTTTGCCAAAAAGCGGGTATGCGTAATATGTATTCTACAAATAATACAACATATTTAATAACTTCATTGTTAGACAGTTAAGAACATAGTAAGGCAATACTATGTGTGATGGAACTTCGCGAAAGAACTGGATTGTTGACATTTATTTTAATAATGGAGACAGTTTTTCTTACAATCGAGTTAAAACTAAATCCAGTTGAATATGTTCAGAAAAAGAAAGAAAAAAAAACAATGCAAAACTACAATTAAAGACCAGAGGTTCTGACCAGAACCTGAGCAAAGAGAAACCGCATTTCAGCGACAAGTGAAAATACGTCAGTCGGAACATAAAAGCTAAACCATTTTCAGGAGGAAACTGGACAAACGCAAATGCTACAAGAGATGAAAAAAAACGAATCACGGGTGAAATAAAAAAGAACAAATAGCGCATTTATTTCTAAAGTTAGAATTTAAATGAAATATATTTCATGTATTATGAAACTCGACGCGAGAATACACGAACAGCTTTTTAAAAAATGTGTGATACGTTTTAATATTGGAAGAAACAAAGAAGTATCCAACAATATCAGGTTCTTTTTAAACCGCAATCTAAAAGACATAGCAGAATGGATTCCTACCTGAGGAGAGAAATCATTTAATCCGAATACATCTGATAATTCTGTTGGACTTTTCTTCAGAGTCTGGTCAGCAGGCAGCGTGTTGTCATTGTAAGATGATACAAACTTAAAGTCACTGGTTCTGGATCCTGTTGTCAGGTAGGCATCGTAATTGTAGGTGCTGCGTAAAGTTCCTGTGCCGTCAACATCTGCATAATTAGGAGGTAGATAAGCTCCGGGGATGGCTACTGCTCCATCAAACAACAGTCTGGGCTTTCTCCTCCGACAAAATCTCACGCCCAGGATGATGATGATGAAGGTGAGAAAGAAGGTGGACACAGAAACCAACGCGATGATCAGGTAAGACGTCAACTTGGAGTTTTCATCATAAGAAATGTCTTTTAGTTCTGGAACCTCTGCCAAGTTATCAGAAATAAGTAAATAGATGACACAGGTTGCAGACAGAGAGGGCTGTCCATTATCTTTCACTGCAACAATCAGGTTCTGTTTCATGCTGTCAGATTCTGAAATGTCCCGCTGTGTCCTGATCTCTCCACTGTGCAGATCAATACTGAAAAGTCCAGGATCTGTGGATTTGACTATATGATAGGACAGCCAGGCGTTCTGTCCAGAGTCTGTGTCCACTGCTATCACTTTGGACACCAGAGACCCTCCATGTGCAGCTTTAGGGACTAACTCAGTCATGAAGGAGCTGCCTTCTGGGGCTGGATACAGGATCTGAGGAGAGTTGTCATTTACATCAGATATGAACACACTGACAGTCACATTGCTGCTGAGAGGAGGAGAACCATTGTCTCTAGCCATCACTTGGACTTTAAAACTCCTGAACTGTTCATAATCAAATGACCTCACAGTGTGGATCACTCCTGTGTCTCCGTTAACAGATAGATAGGAGGACACCGAGGCACCGTTCACCTCACCAGGTAACAGAGAATAAATCACTGTACCGTTTTGTTTCCAGTCAGGATCTTTAGCAGAAATGGAGCATAAAGTGGAGCCAGGTTTGTTATTTTCACTCACATATGCGCTGTAGGACTGTTCCTCAAACACAGGTGGGTTGTCATTGATGTCAGCTACAAATAACTGAATAGTTTTAGAGGAGGACAGAGGTGGAGAGCCCTCATCAATGGCAGTTATTGTAATGTTGCAATCAGACACTTGCTCACGGTCCAGTTGTCCTGCGGTCACTAGAGAATAATAGTTTTTAATAGAAGGAACCAACTTAAATGGGACATTCTGTTGAATGGAGCAGCGGACCTGTCGATTATTCTCAGAGTCTCTGTCCTGCACATTAATGATTCCCACCTCTGTACCAGGTAACACATTCTCAGGTATGGGGTTGGACAATGACTTCACAAATATAACTGGGGCGTTGTCATTTACATCTATAATATCAATGATAACTTTAGCCTCTGAGGATAGTCCGTACCCATCTTTGGCCTCCACAAAAACCTCATATCTCTGCCTGTCTTCATAATCTATGTTCCCTGTAACAATAACCTCTCCTGTTTTAGAATCAAGAGAAAATAAAGACTGAGATTTATCAGAGATTCGGCTAAATTCATATGTAACTTCGCCATTGATTCCTTCATCTTTATCTGATGCACTGACTGTGATAACTGGGGTTTTTAAAGGAGAGTTTTCAAGTAACCTGGCTGTGTACAAAGCCTCGGTAAATACGGGAGCATTATCATTAGCGTCGAGAACAGTAACGTGTAAGACTACAGTCCCTGATCTCGGAGGAGATCCACCATCTACCCCTGTTAATATAATTCTTAGTTCTTGCTGCTCTTCTCGATCTAACTCTTTATCTAAAACCAGCTCACCATATTTTCTCCCAGGGCTCGTCTGGATGTTAAGCACAAAATTGGGGTTTTGCTGCAGGATGTAGCTTTGGACAGTGTTCTGGCCTATGTCAGCATCATGCGCAGCATTAATGCGATACCTGGCTCCTTTGCCGGTCGACTCCCGTATTTCAAGCTTAATAATATCCTTTGGGAAAATCGGTTGATTGTCATTTATGTCTTGTACTTGCAGAGACAAGCGATGCAGCTCGAGAGGATTTTCCAAAAGAAGCTCGTATACAAGAATGCACGCTGGCTTTTCTCCACAAAGCTCCTCTCTGTCTATTCTTCCCGTGACAAATAAATTTCCGTTTTTCAGGTTAATTCCGACATACTGCTTTTCGCTTCCTTCCATTTCAACGCGAGCTTTACGTGTGGCTAATTTCCCCACGTCCAGTCCCAGATCTTGGGCGATATTTCCGATAACAGACCCGTGTTTAAGCTCCTCTTGGATGGAATAGGTCAGATCTCCGTCAGCGAATTGCATCAGAACAAAGAAAAAAAATATACCGTGTTGGCTTTGAAGGCGTCGTTTATTCATCATCGCAGCGCTGCTCTCCAAAAGCCACGCCATTTATTAGTGACGGCTAAAAATGTAATAATAACGCGCTTTTACCGCACTTGCAACGAGGTTCGGTTTTTCTAAAGAACAGAGGTAAAACCCAGTTGCGGGTGGTGTGCAAAGTAGTGTAGCAACATTTAAATCCAAAGAAAGTCTACAGTGACACCGTGAGTTTAAATGACATTACAACACTTCAGAGATTATTTTTTTAATCTGACCCTATTTTCGTATCAGATCTTCTTGCAATAAAATGTTTTCCATATACCACGTTTAAATTATTTATTTTAATATTACAAGTAAGAAAAAAATTATCATCTTGATTTGAGTCACATGGCACAGAAGTTTCAAAAATTAAATCATCATCAAATGTCGCTACCGCAATAACTTATTCCACATCTGACATACTTAAAGCCACTAAATAGATATTTAAAACTATTGATTTTTGTTGAAGATTTTTACCAGAAAAATGCATTTCCGTGGAAATATTTTCGCACACCACGCACCAATGACCAATTGAAAGTCTTTTTTTTTATCTGATTGAAAATATGAAATACATGCGAACATAAACTAGACAACAAAATTCAGACAATGGTCTGAGAAAAAAATGTTTATAATTTTCATCCATCCATTTTCTTGACACCCTTGTCCCTTGGTGGGGTCGGGAGGGTTGCTGGTGCCTATCTCCAGCTAACGTTCCGGGCGAGAGGCGGGGTTCACCCTGGACAGGCCGCCAGTTTGTCGCAGGGCAACACAGAGACAATCAACCATGCACATACACTCACACTTTTGGACAATTTGGAGAGGTCAATTAACCTGAGAGTCATGTTTTTGGACTGTGGGAGGAAACCGGAGTACCTGGAGAAAACCCATGCATGCACAGGGAGAACATGCAAACTCCATGCAGAAAGACCCGGGCCAGCAATCAAACCCAGAACCTTCTTACTGCAAGGCAACAGCTCTACCAACTGTGCCACTGTGCAGCCACTCCTATAATTTTCATTTGAAAGGTAATATTAAAAATGTCTACATAGTGTATTTCTGAATTGTAGACAAAATGCATCACTTATACTAGTTGTTCTCACAATTTCTGTAGTATTTTTTGTACAATTCTATAAATTTGATCTGCAAAACATACCAAATATGATTTTTCTGCTTAATTTATTAAAATTGAACAGATAAAGGTGGAAAAACAAGGTTTTTACCAAGATATGGTGTTATTGCCACATTTATCAGCAAATGAATCAATATTAGCTGAAAAAGCTGGCAGGGCTTGACAACGCTGTAATGTATTTCAGCACCACGGACAGTTAAAAAACCTGAAACATACGCACACTCAAACACACACAGACTCATGACCATATGTACCAAAAAAGCACCAAGAGTCACCCAAAAATGTTATAGCCATGCTGTGACTCAATTGGAATTCAAAAGCTGCTGAGCTTAACTCTATCATGAATTGTGAAAAATACATTAAACATTAGAGAAGGAAAGATGTTACAATATGTTTATTATCCAAAATATCTTTACTCATGAGGTAAAACTATTCCTACCTCAGGTGAAGTATTGCTATCTCCAAAGACATCTTCTAATTCTGATGGATGTTTCTGCAGAGTCTGGTCTGCAGGCAGCGTGTTGTCATTGTAAGATGATACAAACTTAAAGTCACTGGTTCTAGATCCTGTTGTCAGGTAGGCATCGTAATTGTAGGTGCTGTGTAAAGTTCCTGTGCCGTCAACATCCGAGTAATTTGGAGGTAGATAAGCTCCAGGGATGGCCACGGCTCCATCAAACAACAGTCTTGGCTTTCTCCTCCGACAAAATCTCACACCCAGGATGATGATGATGAAGGTGAGAAAGAAGGTGGACACAGAAACCAGCGCGATGATCAGATAAGATGTCAAGGTGGAGTTCTTCTCATCATAAGAAACGTCTTTCAGTTCTGGGACCTCAGCCAAGTTGTCAGAAATAAGTAAATGAATTGAGCAGGTTGCAGACAGAGAGGGGTGTCCATTATCTTTCACTGCAACAATCAGGTTCTGTTTCATGCTGTCAGATTCTGAAATGTCCCGCTGTGTCCTGATCTCTCCACTGTGAAGATCAATACTGAAAAGTCCCGGAACTGAAGATTTAATTATATGATAGGATAGCCATGCATTTTGTCCAGAGTCTGCATCCACCGCAATTACTTTGGAGACCAGAGACCCTCCATGTGCAGCTTTGGGGACTAACTCAGTCATGAAAGAGCTGCTGTCTGGGGCTGGGTATAGGATCTGAGGAGAGTTGTCATTCACATCTGATATGAACACACTGGCAGTCACGTTGCTGTTGAGTGGAGGAGTACCATTGTCTCTTGCCATGACTTGGACTTTAAAACTCCTGAACTGTTCATAGTCAAATGACCTCACAGCGTGGATCACTCCTGTGTCTCCGTTAACAGATAAATAGGAGGACACCGAGGCACCGTTCACCTCACCAGGTAAGAGAGAATAAATCACTGTACCGTTTTGTCTCCAGTCAGGATCTCTAGCAGAAACACTACATAAAGAGGATCCAGGTTTGTTATTTTCACTCACATATGCGATGTAGGACTGTTCCTCAAACACAGGTGGGTTGTCATTGATGTCAGCTACAGATAACTGAATAGTTTTAGAGGAAGACAGAGGTGGAGAGCCCTCATCAGTGGCAAAGATAGTAACATTGTAACCTGCCACTAGTTCACGGTCAAGTTGTCCTGTGGTCACTAGAGAATAATAGTTCTTAATAGAAGGAATCAACTTAAAAGGGACATTTTGCTGGATAGAACAGCTGACCTGTCCATTATTCTCTGAATCTCTATCCTGCACATTAATGATGGCCACCTCTGTACCAGGTGACACATTCTCAGGTATGGGGCTGGAGAGCGATTTTGTATAAATCACTGGGGCATTATCATTTACATCAGTGATATCAATTATAACCTTAGAATAGGAGGTGAGTCCTAATCCATCTTTTGCTGTCACCCTAAGTTCAAACAATGACACCGTTTCAAAATCAACTGCTCTCATCAATTTTATTTCACCTGCTTTATTGTCTATGTCAAATATTGTCTTGACCTCATCAGAAATGTGTCCAAAATCATATGTAACCTCGCCATTTATTCCCTCATCTGCATCGGTTGCTCCAACTGTTAGAACAACAGTACCTATTGGAGAGTTTTCCGGCATACTGGTTTTGTAAATTAGCTGCTTGAACACAGGAACGTTGTCATTTGCATCCAAGACATTTATATGAATCATCACGGTACCTGTCCTTTGTGGTGATCCACCATCTAAAGCCGTCAAAAGAAGACTAATTTCTTTTAATTTCTCACGGTCGAGTTCTTTGCTCAAGACAAGCTCCACGGAATTTGTCCCAACACCGAGAATAAAATGTTCATTGTTTTGCAGGTTGTACGTCTGCACTGAATTTTGGCCTACATCCGCATCATGGGCTTCCTCTATTGGAAATCTAGCACCTTTCGATGCAGATTCACTTATGTCAATTTGGATCAATTCTTTATTAAATTGCGGAGCGTTATCGTTTATATCCTGAACATGCAAATTTACCCGATGCAGCTCTAACGGATTCTCCAACATGATCTCTTGTTTCAAAACGCAGGATGCTTTGTCTCCACAAAGGCCTTCTCTGTCGAGCCTGTCAGAGATAACTAAATCTCCGTTACGGACGTTGATGTCAAAATAATGTTTGTCACTTCCTTCCGTATCAACACGAGCTTTTCGAGCGGACAGTTTGCTGACCTCGAGACTCAAGTCTTTGGCGATATTTCCGACCACTGATCCTCGCCGCATCTCCTCTGGAAACGAATACCTCAAATCTCCCTCTGCCAAATGTATAGAAAGAAAAAGCACGCCACAGACAAGACGTTGGACTGCAGAGCTCGTGATAGCCATCCTCGTTGTCCAGTCCTTGTCAAAACGGAAAAAGTTAAAGGGGAAAAAAGAGAATTTATGATGAAATCCTCGCAGTCCAAAATCGCATTTCTCCCTCCTCTGATCGGCTACAAAAGCCCTGCCTCACGGTCTCTGTCATAATGCTGAGGATACTGACAGCAAAACGTATAGTGTTGGCTCACAGCGACCTCTTGAGTAAGCGCAATAAATTCCTACGTGGGGTTCCGTCATGCCAAAACCAGCATTTAATTTTACTTGCCAATACGACGCAGAAAGTGTCAAGTTTAAAATATGTAAAAGCGATCCTGAATGAAAAGGTCCCTCTCTTATGCATGCTAACCTGAGCACAACTTATGTTTAAATGCTTTCCACAGAACTGCTTCAATTTAACTGTAACGTGAACACGTTTGATGTTGCAAACGTCTTTTGTCCCAAAAAAAAATAAAATAAACACATACGTTTCCTAAATAACTGCAAACCATTATAGCATGTTATGTGAGAAATGTACTTCTGACATGATGACAAAGCCTACATAACAAATGGAAAATTTTAGATGTCCAATAATCACTACAGAGTCCATACACAATAAAAGAAATTCAAAAAGTGACAAAAAAAATCCAGTTTAAGTTTGACTCCTTTAGAAAAAAATTATAGGCTGGCACTTGAAAGAAAAAATTGTCACTAATATCAAACTGACCTACTTTCAATAGACACAAAGACATATCTGAAATCCTTCACCAAACACAAATAACTACATTTGAAATAATTAATGGACTGCATGTTATGAAGTTAAAACTATATGGAAGAGGGAGCGGAAATAGGTGTCTGAGGAAAGTGGAAAAAAAGAGCTTAATATTTTAAAGAAGATATGACAAATAACAGTGACAAATAACAGAACCGCTTCAATTTAAATAGTCATGACACTGGTGATCATTCAGAAAGAATATATATACTTCATCTCAATAAATAGAATAAGAATAAGTTTTACTTAAGAATAGGATTGTGACAACAATTATTTCACATTTGTGGTATTGAAACATCAAAACAACAACAATGTTAATTTAACAAAATCAACAAATGATGAATGAATCTTCATTAAAAACAATAATAAATAAAAACTAATTGGGAGCACTTAGCAATAAATGCATCATTTTATATTAGGCTCGTGGAGATAATCAAAGTTGCTATAGCAACAAAGAGATGAATATCTTTCCTACAGCTTCTTTCTCCACAAATAACTAATCAGCAACATTTATCAAGAGATGAATAATGTCATTTTCCAATGTGAACATTGAAAAAGAAACTAAAATATAGCTTAAACCTTTGATAAAATGGGAGTGAGATGTGAGTGTAAGATGTCTTTAAGGTGAAAAAATATTTAAATAAATATGTTAATTGCACCAGATAGGAATCATTATTTCCAAGCATATCAGTAAACTCGGTTGAACTTTTTTCAGAGTTTGGTCAGCAGGCTGTGTGTTGTCACTATAGAACGATACAAACTTTAAATCAATGGGTCGGGATGCTACTGTCACATATGTATTGTAGCGCTTCTCCTGTGAGTCAGGCTAGGATGCAATATGATGTAAACCTCTTAAAAAAGAAAAAGCTACATCATGAGACGCAAAGCTGAAAAAGCACATTTTTCATTTTAAGAAGAGAAGAAGCTTGTCGTTCAGAACAAAAATAGGAAAATGATGATAAACAATTGACTTAAAGGGACACATTTTACAGAAAGCAAACCACAAGCTGTTGAAAATGCACATTAAATGGTAGACAAAAAGAAGCATTATATATATATATATATATATATATATATATATATATATATATATATATATATATATATATATATATATATATATATATATATATATAATATTTTACAGTGACCTTTCAGCTTTGGACTATGGTCTTTCAAAGAACAGCAGTAAAAGTGTTCTGAGAAAATTACATCAAGAATAATTACAGAAAAAAAACAATAATACCCAAGGAAAATGTGATTAAAATGTAGTTCTATCACTTGAATAACAACAAAATATTTAGGCCTACCTCTGGAGATTCCTCTGATTGACCAAACATATCAGCAAATTCAGTTGGACTTTTCTTCAGAGTCTGGTCAGCAGGCAGAGTGTTGTCATTGTAAGATGATACAAACTTAAAGTCACTGGTTCTAGATCCTGTTGTCAAGTAGGCGTCGTAATTGTAGGTGCTGCGTAAAGTTCCTGTATCGTCAACATCTGCATAATTAGGAGGTAGATAAGCTCCGGGGATGGCTACTGCTCCATCAAACAACAGTCTGGGCTTTCTCCTCCGACAAAACCTCACACCCAGGATGATGATGATGAAGGTCAGAAAAATGGTTGATACAGAAACCAGCGCAATGATTAGATATGAGGTCACCTTGGAGTTTTCATCATATGAAATATCTTTGAATTCTGGCACCTCAGCCAAGTTATCAGAAATAAGTAAATAAATGGCACAGGTGGCAGACAGAGAGGGCTGTCCATTATCTTTCACTGCAACAATCAGGTTCTGTTTCATGCTGTCAGATTCAGAAATGTCCCGCTGTGTCCTGATCTCTCCACTGTGCAGATTAATATGGAAAAGTCCAGGATCTGTGGCTTTGACTATTTGATAGGAAAGCCAGGCGTTCTGTCCAGAGTCTGCGTCCACTGCTATCACTTTGGACACCAGAGACCCTCCATGTGCAGCTTTAGGGACCAGCTCGGTCATGAAGGAGCTGCCTTCTGGTGCCGGATATAGAATCTGAGGGGAGTTGTCATTCATATCAGATATGAACACACTGACAGTCACATTGCTGCTCAGAGGAGGAGAACCATTGTCTCTGGCCATCACTTGAACTTTAAAACTTCTGAACTGTTCATAGTCCAATGACCTCACAGCGTGGATCACTCCTGTGTCTCCATTAACAGATAGATAGGAGGACACCGAGGCACCATTCACCTCACCAGGTAACAGAGAATAAATCACTGTACCGTTTTGTCTCCAGTCAGGATCTCTAGCAGAAACAGAACATAAAGAGGATCCAGGTTTGTTATTTTCACTCACATATGCGCTGTAGGACTGTTCTTCAAACACAGGTGGGTTGTCATTGATGTCAGCTACAGACAACTGAACAGTTTTAGAGGAAGACAGAGGTGGAGAGCCCTCATCAGTGGCAATTATCGTAATGTTGTAATCAGATACTACTTCTCGGTCCAGCTGCCCTGTTGTCACCAGAGAATAATAGCTTTTAATAGAAGGAACTAATTTAAAAGGGACGTCTTCCTGAATGTAGCAGCGGATCTGTCCATTCTTATTAGAGTCTCTGTCCTGAACGTTAATGATACCCACCTCTGTACCTGGTACTGTATTTTCTGGGACAGGGTTTTTAAGCGATTTTATTAACGTTAGTGGAATGTTGTCATTGACATCTGTGACGTCAATGATTAATGTGGACGAAGACACTAAACCAGGACCATCCTTTGCAATAATTTGCATTTCATAGGATGGTTTTGCTTCATAATCTAGTATTCCAGTAAGCTTAACATCGCCACTTATTGGATCAATAGAAAATACGTCATTGTCGTCAGAAATGTGATCAAAATCATATGTCACTTCTCCATTTACTCCATCATCCGCATCTTTTGCGGTCACTTTAACCAGTACAGTATCTAATGGAGAGTTTTCAGGCAGACTGGCCCTATAAACTGCCTCGGTGAACACTGGGGCGTTATCATTAGCGTCCAGCACCGTAACATGAACAACTGCAGTACCTGATCTCCGAGGAGCGCCCCCGTCTGTTCCTACAAGCACAATTGTTAGTGTCTGCGTTTGTTCTCTGTCCAACTCTTTTTCTAAAACTAACTCACTGTATTTTCCTCCACCACTTTTAGAAATGACATTGAGTCTGAAGTGTTCGTTCTTCCCAATACTGTATTCTTGAACGGCGTTAATTCCGATATCTGCATCATGGGCCTCTTCCAAGCGATAACGACTTCCCTTCACTGCGGATTCACTCATTTCAAAATGTATATCCTTCTTTTTAAATTGTGGTGAATTGTCATTAATATCTTGGATGTTAAGCACAATGCGACGGAGCTGTAATGGCTCTTCTAAAACGAGCTCTTGTGTTAAAACACACAACGACTTCTTTCCACAAAGCCCCTCTCTGTCAATCCTGTCTGCAACAATAATGTCTCCGGTGCTCAGATTAACGTCACAATACCGTTTGCCGTTCCCGTCAGCTTCTACGCGAGCCTTTCGAGCAGCCAGTTTGCTCACTTCAAGACCCATTTCTTTCGCTAAATTTCCAATAACTGAGCCCCTCTCCATCTCCTCGGGAAAAGAGTAGGACCCATCTCCAAAGGCGGTTTGCGGCATGTGAAAAAATATCCCAAGAAAGGAGATCAGGCAACGGGCTAAAAATGCTTTGTTCTCCATCGTCCATTCATTCACCCATTAATCCGAGAAGCAAAGGCTAGAAGTACAAAAAACAACAAGGGAGAAGAAGATTTGTCGAAAATGTGTGTGGACCTTTCTTAAATGTGATATTTTGTGGTTTAGTTAGCGGAAGGTCTGCAGTCAGTTTGAAATGAAAGGTTGTACAGCGATATAGGAAGGGTTTAGCAAGTAAATCTGAAGGAGAGTGACACCGTGTGTAAATTTCTAGCATTACATACAATTGATTATTTCCTGGAGATTCAACGTAATAGCAGGTCGCATACACACTAAAAATCTAAGAAGACATGGATTTATTGCAATCAGAAATGTCTTGATTTTACGGCAGCGTTAATGTGAGAGAGGAATCTGAACCGGGTTCATTTCAGCACCACGGACAGAAGAAAAGGCACTATTTTTCAGTACTGAAAATGTCACTAAATGTAAAGAAAATAATATTGATCAGCTTATAGAGTGAATTTTCAACAAGAAACCCACTCTGTTTTCTCTGCTGGACTACTGAGAATACATTGTTTATAATGGTTCCTCTAAATCAAACAAACGATAACACATTGAATGATCTCACAACCGTTGTCAGATAGACGTCATATATGTAAGTGCTGCGTAAAGCCACCGTTAACATCTATGTAATTGGAGAGGGGAAGAATCGTGGGGGATGCCGACTCCTACAAACCACAAAAATCTGAGTCTCCAGCTTCTTTTATCAGCTAAATAATAATGCTGCGTAAAGTTCCTGTGTCATCTACAACTGCAAAATTGGAGGGGAGGAAAGCTCCGTGTAAGGCTAGTGCTCCATAAAACAACAGTCTCTGTTTTCCCTTGAGGGAAAAAATCACAGACAACATGATAATGTAAAAGGTCAAAATTGAAAGGGACAAATAATGTGATAAGAAAAGGTGTCACTTTGTAGTTATTGTTATTATATGCAGAACTCCAAATGACGCTCATGCTATAACATAGCAAAAATCAATTAAAATGTACTTAAAGAACAACCCAGATATCCAAACCCCTTTAAATTATAGAGACGTCTTATTCTGACATTTAGATTCTTACCTGGGGAGAATCATCAATATCAGTCAAAGACTGGAGGAAGTCTGTCGGACTTTTCTTCAGAGTCTGGTCAGCAGGCAGCATGTTGTCATTGAAGGTTGACACAAACTTAAAGTCACTGGTTCTAGATCCTGTAGTCAGGTAGGCATCATAATTGTAGGTGCTGCGTAAAGTTCCTGTACCGTCAACATCTCCATAATTAGGAGGAAGGTAGGCTCCAGGAATGGCCACCGTTCCATCAAACAACAGTCTGGGCTTTCTCCTGCGACAAAATCTCACACCCAGGATAATGATGATGAAAGTCAAAAAAAAGGTTGATACAGAAACCAGCGCAATGATTAGATATGAGGTCATCTTGGAGTTATTCTCATCATAAGAAATGTCTTTCAGTTGTGGCACCTCAGCCAAATTATCAGAAATAAGTAAATACATTGAACAGGTAGCAGACAAAGACGGATGTCCATTATCTTTCACTGCAACAATCAGGTTCTGTTTCATGCTGTCAGATTCGGAAATGTCCCGCTGTGTCCTGATCTCTCCACTGTGCAGATCAATACTGAAAAGTCCAGGATCTGTGGCTTTCACTATGTGATAGGACAGCCAGGCGTTCTGTCCAGAGTCTGCGTCCACTGCGATCACTTTGGACACCAGAGACCCTCCATGTGCAGCTTTGGGAACTAACTCAGTCATGAAGGAGCTGCCCTCTGGGGCGGGATACAAAATCTGAGGAGAGTTGTCATTCACATCTGATATGAGCATTCTGACTGTCACATTGCTGCTGAGAGGAGGAGAACCATTGTCTCTGGCCATAACTTGAACTTTAAAACTCCTGAACTGTTCATAGTCAAATGACCTCACAGCGTGGATCACTCCTGTGTCTCCATTTACAGATAGATAGGAGGACACCGAGGCACCGTTCACCTCACCAGGTAACAGAGAATAAATCACTGTACCGTTTTGTCTCCAGTCAGGATCTCTAGCAGAAACTGAACATAAAGAGGATCCAGGTTTGTTATTTTCACTCACATATGCGCTGTAGGACTGTTCCTCAAACACAGGTGGGTTGTCATTGATGTCAGCTACTGTTAAAAGAACCGTTTTAGATGAAGACAGAGGTGGAGAGCCCTGGTCAGTGGCAGTGATTGTAATGTTGTAATCAGACACTAATTCACGGTCCAGTATCCCTGTGGTCACCAATGAATAATAGTTTTTAATCGATGGAACCAATTTAAAAGGGACGTTTTGCTCGATAGAGCAGCGAACCTGTCCATTAATATCAGAATCTCTGTCCTGCACATTAATGATTCCCACCTCTGTTCCACGTGACACACTTTCTGTCACGGGATTCGTCAGAGATTTAACATAAATAACAGGGCTGTTGTCATTCACGTCAGTAATCTCAATAATTACTTTAGAATCAGATGAAAGTCCATAGCCATCTTTTGCATTGATGCGCATTTCATATTTAGAATCACTCTCGAAATCAAGACTCCCAATGACTTTTACTTCCCCCGTTTTGTTATTTAGTGTAAAAACCCTTTTAGCTCTTTCTGGGATGCGGCTAAATTCGTACGTAACTTCCCCATTTACACCCTCATCTGCATCAGTAGCTTTAACAGTCACCGCGACAGAATAATGGGGCGCATTTTCAGGAAGACTTGCTCTGTAAACTGCCTGATCAAAAACCGGTGCGTTATCATTAGCATCAAGAACAGTGACGTGTATATTTACGGTGCCTGACCTCCGTGGGCTTCCATCATCCACAGCAATAATAGTGTAATTCAACTCACGCTCCTTTTCACGATCTAACTCTTTGTCTAAAACTAGCTCGATGGTTTTGGATCCATCTGTATCCTCTCTAACTGATAAAACAAAATGTTCATTTATTTGCAAACTGTACTGCTTTACCGTATTCTGTCCGATATCCGCGTCATGGGCTTCATTGACACGAAACCGCGCTCCCTTAACAGCTGATTCCCTTATTTCTAGTTTAACTGCATCTTTAGGAAAAACTGGGAAATTATCGTTCACGTCTTGAACGTGCAGAGAAATCCGATGAAGCTCCAAGGGACTTTCTAAAACCAATTCATATTTCAGCAAGCACGAAGTCTTCTCGCCGCACAGCTCCTCTCTGTCAATCCTTTCCTTTATGATAAAATTCCCCGTTCTTAGATCAAGATCACAGAAATGCTGATTGGCGTCCTCAGTATCGATCCGAGCTTTTCGAGTGGACATTTTTACCACTTCCAGTCCGAGGTCTTTAGCAATATTTCCGACAATAGAACCAGGCCTCATCTCCTCTGGAACGGAATAGCTCAGGTCTGCAGCAGAGATTTTTATGTAAAAAACAAAACCGGACATGATACTCAAGAACAAATGTCCACTGAAGCCCATGGTTTCAATTCAACTTTGACACAAACAAAAGCCGCCTTTCTTCGAAAAAGCAGGATATTTGTAAAAAGCAGGTAGGTGACTGAAGCTCTTGGAACAATGGAGATTCTGGTTTTTCATCATGAATGCGATATTGCTAGGGGTGGAGAACGAAGACTATATGCAAGCCGATAGCGACTCCATGAGTAGATACAGAACATTACAAACGCAAGAAAACGAAATGAGTCTAAAATTCCCAATTTCACTAGAAAGACTGCATCAAAAAAACTGTACTTTAAATCACAATTAAAATAATTCCTCAGATATGTTCCATCTAATATGGGCGGCAAAAATATGTAATTCAGCACCACGGAAAGCAAGTTCTATACCACACACCCCACTCACACACACTTTCTCTCACATCTCTCCTCAAAAAAGGAGAGATGCTCAAAAGTTTTCACTTTAAGGAAGCAAGCAGTTATTTTTTTTTTACATTAGCTTAAAAAGCTTAAAAATAAATTGAGTAAGGAGAACCTAATGATTTGGTGAAATTTTGTATAACATAATATCACAAGGATTTGAGATAATAATAAAATGAAAAAAGAACTCACAGGGGAAGCAAATATGTGTTTAAAAATCTGATACATTTTTTACAATGAAATTTGAAGTGCATCAGGCCGAAAGGAATGTGATTAAATGTCGTCAGGAAATAATCAATCGTGGCTATGTTAGTCGACAATAATGAATACCATACCAGTAGTCAGAATATTTTTTGCAAAACTCTAAGTTACAAGGTGCTGACTCAATTCAAAATTGAAAAAAAAAACAGATTCTGAATGATATGACAACACAAAAACGAAAACACACTAGTTCCTACCTCTTCAGGTGTCTCCAGGCCTTCAAAGGGATCATTAAATTTTGTCGGACTATTCCTGAGAGTCTGGTCAGCAGGCAGCGTGTTATCATTGTAAGATGATACAAACTTAAAGTCACTGGTTCTGGATCCTGTTGTCAGGTAGGCATCATAATTGTAGGTGCTGCGTAATGTTCCTGTACCGTCAACATCTGCGTAATTTGGGGGAAGATAAGCACCGGGAATGGCTACTGCTCCATCAAACAACAGTCTGGGCTTTCTTCTGCGACAAAACCTCACACCAAGGATGATGATGATGAAGGTCAGAAAGAAGGTGGACACAGAAACCAGCGCAATTATCAGGTAAGAGGTCAGCTTGGAGTTCTTCTCATCATAAGAAATATCTTTCAGTTCTGGCACTTCAGCCAAGTTGTCAGAAATAAGTAAATGCATTGAACAGGTAGCAGACAGAGAGGGCAGTCCATTATCTTTCACTGCAACAATCAGGTTTTGCTTCATGTTGTCGGATTCTGAAATGTCTCGTTGAATCCTGATCTCTCCACTGTGAAGATCAATACTGAAAAGTCCAGGATATGTGGATTTGACTATATGATAAGAAAGCCAGGCGTTTTGTCCAGAGTCTGCGTCCACTGCTATCACTTTGGACACCAGAGACCCTCCATGTGCAGCTTTGGGGACTAACTCAGTCATGAAGGAGCTGCCTTCTGGAGCGGGATACAGGATCTGAGGAGAGTTGTCATTCACATCTGATATGAACACACTGACAGTCACGTTGCTGCTGAGAGGAGGAGAACCATTGTCTCTGGCCATCACTTGGACTTTAAAACTCCTGAACTGTTCATAATCAAATGACCTCACAGCGTGGATCACTCCTGTGTCTCCATTAACAGATAGATATGAGGACACCGAGGCACCGTTCACCTCACCAGGTAACAGAGAATAAATCACTGTACCGTTTTGTTTCCAGTCGGGATCTCGAGCAGAAATGGAGCATAAAGAGGAGCCAGGTTTGTTATTTTCACTCACATATGCGCTGTAGGACTGTTCCTCAAACACAGGTGGGTTGTCATTGATGTCACCTACAGACAACTGAACAGTTTTAGAGGAGGATAGAGGTGGAGAGCCCTCATCAGTGGCAGTTATTGTAATGTTGTAATCAGATACTAGTTCACGGTCCAGTTGTCCTGTGGTCACTAGAGAATAATAGTTTTCAATGGAAGGCACTAACTGAAAAGGCACATTTTGTTGGATGGAGCAGCGGACCTGTCCATTTTTATCAGAGTCTCTGTCCTGAACGTTGATGATGCCCACCTCTGTACCAGGTGACACGTTCTCAGGTATTGGGTTGGACAGGGATTTCAGGTAAATTTCTGGCGCATTATCGTTTACGTCGATAACATCAATTAACACTTCAGCATGTGAGTTCAGTCCTAATCCATCTTTAGCTTTAATTCTTATTTCAAAAGAATGTCTTTCTTCATAGTCAATTGCTCCCATCACTGTTATTTCTCCCGTTCTGGAATCAATCGAAAACAAATTCGCCACGTCCTCAGTCATGTGGCCAAATTGATAAGTGACATCTCCATTGACTCCTTCATCTGCATCAGTAGCGGTAGCAGAAACCACTATTGTTTTTAACGGTGCGTTTTCAGGCACAGTTGCCTTATAAACTGCCTGAGGAAACACTGGGGCGTTATCATTAGCATCCAGCACTGTTACATGTATGACTACAGTACCTGATTTCTGAGGAGATCCGCCATCTAAAGCCGTTAGAAGTAAATCGATTTCTTTTTCTTTCTCCCTATCAAGTTTATTCTCCAGCTTCAGTTCAACCTTGCTGCCATCTGCAGCAAGAATAAAATTGTCATTCGTTTGAAGTATGTATCTTTGCACTCCATTTGAACCTATATCAGCGTCATGGGCCTCCTCTATAGAGAAACTGTATCCTTTCTCTGCCGATTCGCTTATTTCCATTTCGATCAATTTTTCGTTGAAGTGCGGCGAATTGTCGTTCAGATCTTGTATATGAAGACTTAAACGATGAAGCTCCAGTGGGTTTTCCAACACCAGACCTGCTTTTAGTACACACGCAGATTTTTTGCCGCAAAGGCTTTCTCTGTCTATCCTTTCCGACAAAATCAAATCCCCGGTGTTCATTGCAATATCACAGTAGCGCTTCCGAGTCCCTTCAAAGTCAACACGGGCTTGTCGAGACGCTAAGGTCCGCAGATCAACGCCCAGATCCTTTGCTACATTTCCAACAACAGATCCTCGTTTCATCTCTTCTGGAATAGAATAGCTCAGATCCCCACGTACCTCATGCGGCGCTTCAAAAAATAAAGCAAAGCACAAAATCAGGCCGAGTCTTGCGAATCCTTTGTCCCTCATCTTGATTAAAAATGCGCTTTGACCGTTGTTGAAGCACACCATAGCGAATGCTTCAAAAAACATCATTAAAACATAAAGTAATGAAACGCATACAGCCACGAATAACAGTTCAATATGGCCACTATATTCTAACATTTCCTTTGTAAAATGCAAAGTGTACACCCAGTCATCAGTGGGTGGAGTGGCCCGAGATAATTTTCCGACAGCCAAGAGCGACATCTCCAGTCCTTTTTTTCCCCCACACCATGTCTCTTAGCAAGACCACAAATAAAGGCTTATACATATAAAAAAACCGATATCTATTTACTTTTTTTTTCTTTTTTTATTGAAACTAAATACGCACAGCTTACCTTCAAAGGAGCCACAAGATACAACGGATATGTCTTTAAACTTCAGCTATTTACAGTTTTGCTTCAGATGTATTGCAGGTTTTTTCCATGGTTAAATCAATAGAACATTTTTGGTATCTCATAAAAATAATGTTGATATCAGACTGGGTTATCCATAAAAATGTAAAATAAATCTGAAATATGTAACGTTCAGTGCAACTGCTGAATGCAAAATAGACCATGTAATTTTGCCCTAGAAGGCACGTAAAAAGGTACCATAGATATGAATTGATATGTCGACGGAGAGAGAGACACAGAGGAAGAGAGAAAGAGAGGGAGAGAGAGATAGTGAGAGTCCTTCTCATCATTTATGTTCATTCACATCATTAAAAGCAGCTTATTTGCAATTTAGTACTTTATTTAATTTTTTTTTTAATTACATCTTTTTGTAAATCTCAGCATAAAAGTGTAGAAGCACAGGCAGTTCTCATGTTGCTCAAATAATACATTTTGAGCAACATGAGGAAAGCAATTGAAAATGTAGAAACACACATAATAAAAATTGGTATTTATGTACAAAAACATTTGCAACAAGTTGAAAAAAGTAAGAAAAATAATTTTAACGTGACATAGTGAATCAAAGTCGTGAACAAGTCGTCCTGAGAATTTATGTTCTGAGAAATGCAAGTGACTGAGAAAAACTATAAAAAGTAATGTAAAGCAAATAATTTAGAAAGTGTCTGGAAAAACTGACCATTGTAAACAGTCAGAGTCACAGTAGTTCAAATACTTCTCAGAGGAAAACCACTAAACTTAAACTTCCCGGCAATTAAGGTAAGCGAGGCCTGATCACACACATTTTGCCTCACTGATAAGTCCTTTGGTGTCAGTCTGACTCAGGTTGAACTTCTTTTTTTCCCTAAAGGTGACCACATGATTTAAGGATCAAAATAAACTTTCCACTTGATCCCTTTAAGGCATCAGTTAATTAGGTTGCAAAACTTAAACACAGGAATAAACAACTTGATGATTTATAAGAACATGAACATAAATTGTAGGGTTCAATAGATTTCTAAAGATTAATGCAAAAACAATAATAGGAAGATATGACAAAAGGGTTTTTTCAAACTACTGGAGAAAAAAGCAATTGCAAATAATTGACAGTGGCAATTAGTCATTGCCACAAGGTTAGTTTAATTTTGTGGTGAAAATGCTAAGAAACTTATTTGCCAATCAAACACAATAAATCATAGAAAAAAAAAATCACTGAGAAAGACATAAAAAAAAAACAAATGGATACACAATTGGGGGGGGGGGGATGACAGTCCTACCTCAATGGATGTCTCCAGAGTTAAGAAGGGATCCTCAAAGTCTGTTGGACTTTTTTTCAGAGTCTGCTCAGCAGGCAGCGTGTTGTCATTGTAAGATGATACAAACTTAAAGTCACTGGTTCTAGATCCCGTTGTCAGATAAGCGTCATAATTGTAAGTGCTGTGTAAAGTCCCTGTGCCATCAACATCTGAGTAATTAGGAGGAAGGTAGGCTCCTGGGATGGCAACTGCTCCATCAAACAACAGTCTGGGCTTTCTTCTGCGACAAAACCTCACACCAAGGATGATGATGATGAAGGTCAGAAAAAAGGTGGACACAGAAACCAGGGCAATGATCAGATAAGACGTCATCTTGGAGTTCTTCTCATCATAAAAAATGTCTTTCAGTTCTGGTACTTCAGCCAAGTTATCAGAAATAAGTAAATACATGGAACAGGTGGCTGACAGAGAGGGCTGTCCATTATCTTTCACTGCAACAATCAGGTTCTGTTTCATGCTGTCAGATTCTGAAATGTCCCGCTGTGTCCTGATCTCTCCACTGTGAAGATCAATACTGAAAAGTCCAGGATCTGTGGCTTTCACTATGTGATAGGACAGCCAGGCATTTTGTCCAGAGTCTGCGTCCACTGCTATCACTTTGGACACCAGAGACCCTCCGTGTGCAGCTTTGGGGACTAACTCAGTCATGAAGGAGCTGCCTTCTGGAGCTGGATACAGGATCTGAGGAGAGTTGTCGTTTACATCAGATATGAACACACTGACGGTCACATTGCTGCTCAGAGGAGGAGAACCATTGTCTCTGGCCATCACTTGAACTTTAAAACTCCTGAACTGTTCATAATCAAATGACCTCACAGCGTGGATCACTCCTGTGTCTCCATTAACAGATAGATATGAGGACACCGAGGCACCATTCACCTCACCAGGTAACAGAGAATAAATCACTGTACCGTTTTGTCTCCAGTCAGGATCTCGAGCAGTAACAGAGTATAAAGTTGAGCCAGGTTTGTTATTTTCAGTCATATATGCGCTGTAGGACTGTTGCTCAAACACAGGTGGGTTGTCATTGATGTCACCTACAGACAACTGAATACTTTTAGAGGAGGACAGAGGTGGAGAGCCCTCATCAGTTGCAGTAATTGTAATGTTGTAATTACATACTAGTTCACGGTCCAGTAGTCCTGTGGTCACTAAAGAATAATAGTTTTTAATAGAAGGGACTAATTTAAAAGGGACATTTTGCTTGATGGAGCAGCGGACCTTTCCATTATTCTCAGAGTCTCTGTCCTGAACATTAATGACGCCTACCTCTGTACCAGGTGACACGTTCTCAGGTATGTGGTTGGACAGCCATTTTAGATAAATGTCTGGTGAATTATCATTCGAATCTATAACATCTATTAACACTTTCGCATATGACGTTAGTCTTAATCCATCTTTGGCTTCAACGCTCATTTCAAAATAATTATTTTCTTCATAGTCAATCACGCCTGTTAATTTAATTTGCCCCGTTTTTGGATCAATAGAAAATAAACTGACATCATCCCCAGATACGTGTCCAAACTGATATGTTACATCTCCGTTCACACCTTCATCAGCATCAGTAGCATTTACAGTAATAACCAGTGTTTCAGGCGGAGAGTTTTCAGGCACAATTGCTTTATAAACGGCCTGAGTAAACACTGGGGCGTTATCATTAGCATCCAGCACTGTAACATGTATGACTACAGTACCTGATTTCTGGGGAGATCCTCCATCTAAAGCTGTAAGAAGCAAACTTATTTCCTTTTGTTTCTCTCGATCAAGTTTATTCTCCAGAGCCAATTCAACCTTATTGTTTTCAACAGCAAGAATAAATTTTTCGTTCGCTTGAAGGATGTATCTCTGAACATCGTTTTGACCTATATCTGCGTCGTGGGCGACTCCAATAGAAAAGCGGCTACCCTTCTCGGCCGACTCGTGAATTTCCATTTCGATTAAATTTTCTCTAAATCTTGGCGAGTTATCATTTACATCTACTACATGAAGACTGACGCGATGAAGCTCTAAAGGATTTTCTAACACCAGATCGAACGTCACTACACAGGAGGGTTTCTTACCGCAAAGGCTTTCTCTGTCAATTCTGTCAGACGTGATTAAATCCCCGGTGTTCGTATTAACGTCACAGAAACGTTTACGTGCCCCTTCAATATCTACACGAGCCTTTCGAGAAGAAAATGTTCCAAGATTAAGTCCGAGGTCCTTGGCAATATTTCCAATAACAGATCCACGTTTCATCTCCTCCGGAAAAGAATAGCTCAGATCTCCTCGAACAAGAGGCATTGTGACAATTATGGCAAAAAAGCAGATGATCAGAAATAGCGCAGAAAATCTTTTGTATCCCATCTTCCGTGCAAATAGTCCTCAGCTAAGGACAGAAAATATACTACAGAGCGAAAAAAGAACACTGCATTGACAACAAGATGTTTGAATCCACTAAAAACATTCAGAACGCTAAATGTTCATGTCTTTAACCGCTTCTGCATATAGGCTTTGTCTGCTGTCTATGCACTAATGGGTGGAGTGGCAATGATGATATTGTTTTGGATGAGCCAACAGCGACACCGTGAGTTATTTTTAAGTGTTAGAACTTTTCACTCTACGCTCTCTAAATCGTTAATAACACAGCCTTTAATTATGTGGTTCACGTTTCGCATTTCAAAACCATTTCAGTATATTACACAATGTAGCGGTTGAGAAAAGCAAAACCTTAAATGTTAGAGAAACGTTGGAAATTAACTTTACCGTTTATTATTATTATTATTATTATTATTATTATTATTATTATTATTATTATTATTATTATTATTATTATTATTATTATTATTATTATTACTAATGAAAATAAAAATCAGAATGACACTACTACTAAATAAAGAATAATAATACCCTAAATAAGATTATATTATATTATATTATATTATATTATATTATATTATATTATATTATATTATATTATATTATATTATATTATATTATATTATATGCTTTGCAGGTTGATGAAAGAAACAGTATGCAGGTTTAACATGTTGTGAGAAAATTTTCAATAACCCAGCCACACTAAACTGAATTGTGTTTATTACAAAATGATTCAGCACCACAGACACGTACTTTCACAAAAGTCAAGATGGTAGAAATGTAGCAAATATGATGCTGACAACAAAGAATTCAATGCAAAGGAAATTAAGTATATTCAAGACAGTATCTCAAAATATGACTATATCACCTATCTAATATAGCCATTTCCACTCCCACTCCCTCCCTCCTGTGGAGTGGAAATTAAACTTCAAATGACTTGGTAAAATTTTGTATGACAAGGATTTGAGATCAATAGAAAGTGAAAAAAGAAATTCCAGAGGCAACAAATATGTGTTTCAAATATCTGATGCAATTTTTTGCAATAAAAATTGAAGTGTATCCGGCCGACAGGAACGTGATTTAATGTCGTCCTGAAATAATTAACCGTTGCAAAGTTAGTCGACAATATTGAATACAATACCAGCAGTCAGAATAACTTTTGCAAAACCCTTAGTTACAATGACTCAAGTTAAAATTGAAGGAAAAAAATATTCTGAATGATATGGCAACACAAAAACTAAAACACATTAGTTTCCTACCTCTTCAGGTGTCTCCAGGCCTTCAAAGGGATCAGCAAACTTTGTCGGACTTTTCCTCAGAGTCTGGTCAGCAGGCAGCGTGTTGTCATTGTAAGATGATACAAACTTAAAGTCACTGGTTCTAGATCCTGTTGTCAGGTAGGCATCGTAATTGTAGTTGCTGTGTAAAGTCCCTGTACCGTCAACATCTGCATAACTTGGAGGTAGATAAGCTCCAGGAATGGCTACTGCTCCATCAAACAACAGTCTGGGCTTTCTTCTGCGACAAAACTTCACACCAAGGATGATAATGATGAAGGTCAGGAAAAAGGTGGACACAGAAACCAGGGCAATGATCAGATAAGACGTCAGCTTGGAGTTCTTCTCATCATAAGAAATGTCTTTCAGTTCTGGGACTTCAGCCAAGTTATCAGAAATAAGTAAAAACATGGCACAAGTGACAGACAGAGAGGGCTGTCCATTATCTTTCACTGCAACAATCAGGTTCTGTTTCATGCTGTCAGATTCTGAAATGTCCCGCTGTATCCGCAGTTCTCCGCTGTGAATATCAATACTGAAAAGTCCAGGATCTGTGGCTTTGACTATATGATAGGACAGCCAGGCGTTCTGTCCAGAGTCTGCGTCCACTGCTATCACTTTGGACACAAGAGACCCTCCATGTGCAGTTCTGGGGACTAACTCCGTCATAAAAGATCTGCCATCTGGGGCAGGATACAGTATCTGAGGAGAGTTGTCATTCACATCTGATATGAACACACTGACAGTCACATTGCTGCTTAGAGGAGGAGAACCATTGTCTCTGGCCATCACTTGGACTTTAAAACTCCTGAACTGTTCATAATCAAATGACCTCACAGTGTGGATCACTCCAGTGTCTCCATTAACAGATAGATAGGAGGACACCGAGGCACCATTCACCTCACCAGGTAACAGAGAATAAATCACTGTACCGTTTTGTCTCCAGTCAGGATCTTGAGCAGAAACAGTACATAAAGTGGAGCCAGGTTTGTTATTTTCACTCACATATGCGCTGTAGGACTGTTCCTCAAACACAGGTGGGTTGTCATTGATGTCAGCTACAGATAATTGAATAGTTTTAGAGGAGGACAGAGGTGGAGAGCCCTCATCGGTGGCAGTTATTGTAATGTTGTAATCAGACACTAGTTCTCGGTCCAGTTGTCCTGTGATCACCAAAGAATAATAGTTTTTAATAGAAGGAACTAATTTAAAAGGGACATTTTGCTGGATGGAGCAGCGGACCTGTCCATTTTTCTCAGAATCTCTGTCCTGGATGTTAATAACACCCACTTCTGTACCAGGTGACACGTTTTCTGGTGTCGGATTGGAAAGGGTTTTCACATAAATAGCTGGTGTATTATCATTTACATCGATAACATCTATTAATACTTTAGCATATGAAGTTAGTCCTAATCCATCTTTTGCTTGTATCCTAATTTCAAAAGAATTATTGTCTTCAAAGTCTATCTCTCCAGTTACTTTTATTTGTCCCATCTTTGGATCAATAGAAAATAAAATGACGTCATCCCCAGATACGTGTCCAAACTGATATGTTACATCTCCGTTCACACCTTCATCGGCATCAGTTGCACTCACAGTAATAACCAGTGTCCCTGGTGGAGAGTTTTCAGGCACACTTGCTTTATAAACAGCATGAGTAAACACTGGGGCGTTATCATTAGCATCCAGCACTGTTACATGTATGACTACAGTACCTGATTTCTGGGGAGATCCGCCATCTATAGCTGTTAAAAGCAAACTTAACTCTCTTTCTTTCTCGCGATCAAGTTTATTCTCCAGTACTAATTCAACGTTATTGCTGTCAACCGCGAGAACAAAATGATTGTTCTTTTGTAAGATGTATCTTTGTACAGTATTTTGACCTACATCTGCGTCATGGGCCTCTTCGATAGAGAAGTGGTTACCTCTTTCAGCTGACTCCTGAATTTCCATTTCGATTAAATTTTCTCTAAATCTTGGCGAGTTATCATTTACATCTACTACATGAAGACTGATTCGATGAAGCTCTAGAGGATTTTCTAACACCAGGTCGATCGTCACCACACAGGAGGGTTTCTTACCGCAAAGGCTTTCTCTGTCAATTCTGTCCGACGTGATTAAATCCCCGGTGTTCGTATTAACGTCACAGAAACGTTTACGAGCCCCTTCAATATCTACACGAGCCTTTCGGGAAGAAAATGTCCCAAGATTAAGTCCGAGATCCTTGGCAATATTTCCAATAACAGATCCACGTTTCATCTCCTCCGGAATAGAATAGCTCAGATCTCCTCGAACAAGAGGCATTGTGACAATTATGACAAAAAAGCTGATGATCAGAAATAGCGCAGAATATCCTTTGTCTCCCATCCTTAGCATTAATGGTCCCCAGGTAACAACAGAAACAATACTACCGTCCGAAAAAGAACACTGTATAGGAAATAAGATGCGGAATACACTAAAAGTAGACAGTGCCCTAAATGTTCAAGCGTTAGCCGCTTCTGCATCAAGGCTTTGTCTGCTTTTTTGCACTAATGGGTGGAGTGCCAAAGATTAAGTTGTTGTGGATGAGCCAACAGCGACACCGAGAGTTATTTTTGAATGATAGTCAAAAAATTATTTACGTTGACTTACATTGCTAATTTTAAATGCATTTCAGTACAGGTCACACTGGAAAATTTACAAAAAGGGAACCTGAAAAGATGGATAATAGTGAAATTAACTTGAAGAAATTGCCTAAATTAATATGGTAATGGATTATATTATATTATATTATATTATATTATATTATATTATATTATATTATATTATATTATATTATATTATATTATATTATATTATATTATATTATATTATATTATATTATATTATATTATGTCTTGTGGTATGATGAAACATAGAGCTATGCAGGTTTACCGTATGTTTTAAGAAATAAAATTGAAGCGTCTACCACACTCAGGTCTATTAAATTATGTAAAAAAAAATTTAACAAACTAGAAATTACTTTTGGTGCTGTAAACTGAAACTGTTTAGGTTTGTTTCAGAAACCACGGAAATGTTCTTTGACAAAAGACAAGATTGAAGAAATGTACCATATTGTGGCACCAATGTTCTCAACATCCAACAAAAACTATTCAAGACAGTATCTTAAAATAAGACTACAAGTTTTTGAATTCAAATTCCACCTTATTGAGGAGCGGTAATGACATTTCAACTTGATTTGTGACCGGATGTGCGAACAGAATAGAAAGATAAAACACAACTCTCAGCGGCACCAAAAACTTAAGTAAATATAAGATGTTTTGCAATAAAGCTGGAACCCTATAACACCTATAGGAGTGTGACTGAATAAGGTCATAAAATAATGAACAGACATTATGTTAGTCGACAATGCTGATTAAAACACAAGAGGCAATTTTGCAACAAAAAATAACTCAAGTTACATCGCACCTATTACATTAAAATGTGTATGCAATAAACACGACAAAAAAAATACACCTTAGCTTCCTACCTCTTCAGGTGTCTCTAGTCCTTCAAAGGGATCTGTAAATATTGTCGGACTTTTCTTCAGAGTCTGGTCAGCAGGCAGCGTGTTGTCATTGTAAGATGATACAAACTTAAAGTCACTGGTTCTAGATCCTGTTGTCAGATAAGCGTCATAATTGTAGGTGCTGCGTAAAGTTCCTGTGCCGTCAACATCTGCGTAATTAGGAGGGAGATAAGCTCCGGGGATGGCTACTGCTCCATCAAACAACAGTCTGGGCTTTCTCCTCCGACAAAACCTCACACCCAGGATTATGATGATGAAGGTCAGAAAAAAGGTGGAAACAGAAACCAGCGCGATGATCAGATAAGACGTCAGCTTGGAGTTCTTCTCATCATAAGAAATATCTTTCAGTTCTGGCACTTCAACCAAGTTATCAGAAATAAGTAAATACATGGAACAGGTAGCAGACAGAGAGGGCTGTCCATTATCTTTCACTGCAACAATCAGGTTCTGTTTCATGCTGTCAGATTCGGAAATGTCCCGCTGAGTCCTGATCTCTCCACTGTGCAGATCAATACCGAAAAGTCCAGGATCTGTGGCTTTGACTATATGATAGGACAGCCAGGCGTTCTGTCCAGAGTCTGCGTCCACCGCTATCACTTTGGACACCAGAGATCCTCCATGTGCAGCTTTAGGGACCAGCTCGGTCATGAAGGAGCTACCTTCTGGTGCCGGGTATAGAATCTGAGGAAAGTTGTCATTTACATCTGATATGAACACACTGACAGTTACATTGCTGCTCAGAGGCGGAGAACCATTGTCTCTGGCCATCACTTGGACTTTAAAACTCCTGAACTGTTCATAGTCAAATGACCTCACAGCGTGGATCACTCCTGTGTCTCCGTTAACAGATAGATAGGAGGACACCGAGGCACCGTTCACCTCACCAGGTGACAGAGAATAAATCACTGTACCGTTTTGTCTCCAGTCAGGATCTCGAGCAGTAACGGAGCATAAAGTCGAGCCAGGTTTGTTATTTTCACTCATATATGCACTGTAGGACTGTTCCTCAAACACAGGTGGGTTGTCATTGATGTCACCTAAAGATAACCTAATAGTTTTAGAGGAGGACAGAGGCGGAGAGCCCTGGTCAGTGGCAGTGATTGTAATGTTGTAATCAGACACTAGTTCACGGTCCAATTGTCTTGTGGTCACCAGAGAATAATAGTTTTTAATCGAAGGAACTAAACTAAAAGGAACGGTTTGCTGGATGGAGCAGCGAACCTGTCCATTATTTTCGGAATCTCTGTCCTGCACATTAATGATGCCCACCTCTGTACCAGGTGACACATTCTCCGGTGTGGAATTCGAAAGGGATTTGACATAAATAGCAGGTGCATTATCATTTTCGTCTTTAATTTCTATTACTACTTTAGCATATGAGGTCAATCCTAATCCATCTTTTGCCTGTAGTCTGATTTCAAAAGAACGTTTATCTTCAAAGTCTATCTCACCAGTTACTTTAATTTGCCCAGTCTTTGGGTCAATAAAAAATAAACTTATCTCATGATCAGATACGTGTCCAAACTGATATGTTACGTCTCCGTTCACTCCTTCATCGGCATCAGAAGCACTAACAGTAATAACCAGTGTTTCTGGTGGAGAGTTTTCAGGTACAGTTGCTTTATATACAGTCTGTGTAAATACTGGGGCGTTATCATTAGCATCCAGCACTGTTACATGTATGACTACCGTACCTGATTTCTGAGGAGATCCGCCATCTATAGCTGTTAGAAGCAAACTAACGTCCCTTTGTTTCTCGCGATCAAGATTTTTCTCAAGGACTAATTCAACCTTATTGCTATCCACAGCGAGACCAAAATTATAATTGTTCTGTAAGATGTATCGTTGTACATCATTTTGACCTATATCTGCGTCGTGGGCTTCCTCGATAGAAAACCGGTTGCCTTTGTCTGCAGACTCTCTTATTTCCATTTCAATCAAATTTTGTCTAAATTTGGGCGAGTTATCATTTACATCTTGTACACGAAGACTGATACGATGAAGCTCTAAAGGATTTTCTAATACCAAGTCGATTTTCATGATACACGAGGGTTGCTTCTCACAAATGCTTTCTCTGTCAATTCTGTCTGATGTAATTAATTCCCCGGTGCTCATTCTAATGTCAAAGTAATGCTTACGAGCCCCTTCGATATCCACACGGGCCTTCCGGGAAGAAAATGTATTCAGATCAACTCCAAGGTCCTTGGCAACATTTCCAATAACGGATCCTCGTTTCATCTCCTCTGGAAAAGAATAGCTCAGATCTCCTTGAACGAGAGGAGGTATTATAAAAATAGCAGCAGAAAAGAAAACTGGAAAAAGCACCGAAAATCCTATGTCTCCCATCTTCCGTGCAAATGGTTACCAGAATAAAACGGAAACAATTCCACAGAGCGATAACACAATATTAACAAGATGTTGCAAAAATAATCCGTGTAGAGAGTCCAGTATTTTAAATGTTCAAGTGTTGAACAGCTTCTGCGACAAGGCTGTAGCTGCTCCCTGTGCACTAATGAGTGGAGCGGTAAGGATGATAGTTATTGGGTGAGCCAACAGCGACACCGTGAGTTGTTTTTGAATGTTATAACATTGCATTCCATGTTCTCCGAATCAAAATATCTCAGCATTTATTGACATGATCCACATTAAACATGTTGTATACATTTCATAATGGAAGAATGACAAAAAACAAGACGTTAACAAATGTTCGTAACAACGGGAAGAAGCTAATTAAAAGCCAGAATTTGTCAATAGTGCTTTGAGTTGTCATAAATTTGACTCAATTAAAAGCTTCAATGATGAAATTTGAGTTGCGTAAATCTTTGGATTGGAAATGCGTAACGCAAGTGACACTTCATAATTGGAAGCAATTTATTTCAATATATTATTCGCCACGTTTCGACAATAAACAACCAATGGTAGATTAAACTGTTTTATAACATAAATGATTAAAGCGAATGAAAACGACGTTAATAATTGTTAAGCGGAAAAAGCAGATCATTGCGTCAGCACCAAGGACATATACTTTGAGAAAAGACAACATTAAAGAAACATTTCAACCATTATGTGGCACCTTAATTCAAATAAGAACAAACTGTTGAATAAATATCATAATATGACAAAACAAACTTCTTGAAATTCAATTACCACTCTCATGTTGACTGGTAATCAAATATCAATTTAGTTGAGGAAACATTGTTGAACAAATCATTCCAAGGATATTTCTTAATACTGAAAACGTTGAGAACCTCCTAAAGCATGTTGCAAAAACGTCTACGATTATTCGTAAAAATTAGGTTAATTACTGGAACTTGACTGAATTACATTAAAAAATAAACAAGCTGTGTTGTGATAGTCTATGTTAACGACGGCACCAGAAATCGGAACACATTTGGCATAAAGGCAACTTTATTGGCGTACAAATAAATAGAAATGCAGGAAATAAGAAAACTTATGAGAAAAGGAAACAATGTAAAATAATCCCTCAACCAAAAAAAATTTGGTTTCCTACCTCTTCAGGTGTCACAAGTCCTTCGAAGGGATCGGCGAATTCTGCCGGGATTTTCTCGGGAGTCTGGTCAGCAGGCAGCGTGTAATCATTGTAAGATGAAACAAACTTAAAGTCACTGGTTCGAGATCCTGTTGTCAGGTAGGCGTCATAATTGTAGGTGCTGCGCAAAGTTCCAGTGCCATCCACATCTGCGTAATTGGGAGGGAGATAAGCTCCGGGGATGGCTACTGCTCCATCAAACAACAGTCTGGGCTTTCGTCTGCGACAAAATCTCACACCCAGGATGATGATGATGAAAGTCAAAAAGAAGGTGGACACAGAAACCAGCGCGATGATCAGATAAGAGGTCAGCTTGGAGTTCTTCTCATCATAAGAAATGTCTTTTAGTTCAGGCACTTCAGCCAAGTTATCAGAAATAAGTAAATAAATTGCACAGGTGGCAGACAGAGCGGGCTGTCCATTATCTTTCACTGCAACAATCAGGTTCTGTTTCATGCTGTCAGAGTCGGAAATGTCCCGCTGAGTCCTGATCTCTCCACTGTGTAAATCGATATTGAAAAGTCCAGGATCTGTGGCTTTGACGATGTGATAGGAAAGCCAGGCGTTCTGTCCAGAGTCTCCGTCCACTGCTATTACTTTGGACACCAGAGATCCTCCGTGTGCAGCTTTAGGGACCAGTTCAGTCATGAAGGAGCTGCCCTCTGGGGCGGGATACAGGATCTGAGGAGAGTTGTCATTCACATCTGATATGAACACACTGACGGTGACATTGCTGCTCAGAGGCGGAGAACCATTGTCTCTGGCCATCACTTGAACTTTAAAACTCCTGATCTGTTCATAATCAAATGACCTCACAGCGTGGATCACTCCTGTGTCTCCGTTAACAGATAGATAGGAGGACACCGAGGCACCGTTCACCTCACCAGGTAAAAGAGAATAAATCACTGTACCGTTTTGTCTCCAGTCGGGATCTCGCGCAGAAACGGAGCATAAAGAGGATCCAAGTTTGTTATTTTCACTCACATATGCGCTGTAGGACTGTTCCTCAAACACAGGTGGGTTATCATTGATGTCAGCTACAGATAACTGAATAGTTTTAGAGGATGACAGAGGTGGAGAGCCCTCATCAGTGGCAATGATTGTAATGTTGTAATCAGATACTAGTTCACGGTCCAGGTGTCCTGTGGTCACCAGAGAATGATAGTTTTTAATAGAAGGAACCAACTTAAAAGGGACGTTTTGCTGGATGGAGCAGCGGACGAGTCCATTTCTCTCAGAGTCTCTATCTTGAACATTAATAATTCCCACCTCTGTACCAGGTGGTATGTTTTCAGGTGTGTTGCTGGACATGGAGTTTAGATAAATAGCTGGCGCATTATCATTCACGTCAATAACGTCTATTAACACTTTAGCATATGATGTCAGTCCTAAGCCATCTTTGGCTTCAACGCTAATGTCAAATGAAATTGTTTCTTCAAAGTCAATCACGCCCGTTACTTTAATTTGTCCAGTTTTTGGATCAAGCGAAAATATATCTACATTTTCTTCTGATACATGTCCAAAGTCATAAATCACGTCTCCGTTCGCTTCTTCATCTGCATCAGTAGCACTAACAGTAATTACCAGTGTTTCTGGTGGTGCGTTTTCGTGCACACTTGCTTTATAAACAGCCTGAGTAAACACTGGGGCGTTATCATTAGCATCCAGCACTGTAACATGGATAATCACAGTACCCGATCTCTGCGGAGATCCGCCATCTATAGCTGTTAGAAGCAAATTAATTTCCTTTTGTTTCTCTCGATCGAGATTATTTTCCAATTGTAGCTGAACCCTTTTACTATCCGCTGAAAGTATAAAATTACTATTATTTTCAAGTACGTATCTTTGAACGTCGTTTTGACCCATGTCCGCATCATGGGCTTCCTCGATAGAGAAGCGGCTCCCTTTTTCTGCAGACTCCCTTATTTCCATTTCAATTAAATTCTTTTTGAATTTAGGCGGATTGTCATTCACGTCTTGGACATGAATACTGACTCGATGAAGCTCCAAAGGATTTTCTAACACCAGGTCGATTTTCACGACACAGGCGGGTTTCTTACCACAAAGGCTTTCTCTGTCCATTCTGTCCGATGTGATTAAATCCCCGGTGTTCATATTAATATCACAACAGCGTTTCCGAGTCCCTTCAATATCCACGCGGGCCTTTCGAGAAGATAATGTATTGAGATCAACTCCAAGATCCTTGGCAATATTTCCAATAATGAATCCCAGCTTCATCTCTTCTGGAAAAGAATAGCTCAGGTCTCCTTGGACGAGATGTCTTGTCCCAATAAGGGAAACAAAGAAGTGGATCAGAACAAGCACCCTAAACCGTTCGTGTCCCATCATCGTAAAACAATGCGTTTGCAGGTGTTTGCAGAAATGCTTTAAAAATTGACCAAATTATCGCTCAGCACGAAACACAATGAAAAGCACAATCTTTGTCATCTTAGTAAAGCTATGGCAGTAGGTGGAGAAATGTGCTCCACTTGTATGTTAGCCCACAGCGGCACCGTGAGTCGGTTTTCATCACTTACACCTTAATATTTTCCCCTCAATGTCAAAAACACCATCCTCAAAACAAACAAAAAAACACAAGAAAAGCAATAAAAACGCAGAATGCAAAAAAAAGTTTGTGTGCATAAAGTCAAGTAAATCTATTAAAAATGTTTCCCATGTTTTCAGTGAGACCGAAGTGCAAACAGTAAAAGTCTTGTTTAATTTCCCCACGCATAAGCGCCACACTTTCAGTCTTAAAAGTGGTGGTTTCAGTACCACGGACAGAGACAGCTAATGCTCACGTTATAGGAAGATTTCATCTCAAAGCCTAAATAAGAGAACTGAACAAAATTCCACGATAAATTAACCAAAAGTATACAAACACATATGTAACTGCATTAAATATAAAATATTTAGCAAACATGCAAATTAGTGTTCTGCGTCTCAATGCCCAAATATAATCTAGGACAGGGCCGTGCAGAGACCACTAAAGGGGCAGATGCTCAACAACAAAAAAAGGGCACATCTAACCGCATTCTAGGACAGAATATTAACAAAGCCACTCAGCTTTCAGAGTTTAATAAACAATGATAAATTACAAAAATGTTACATATACAATCAAAGCTAACGAACATCTCCATATAGAGCATAACACTATGCCTATGTAAGATATTTTATTAGTAATTTCTTTCTGCAGGTCTATTTTGTTATAGGAAAGTACTGCAATATTCAAACCTGCAATTTAGCAAGATACGTGAATCAGAGCTGGACCAGACATATTTTGTATTTACAAAATTACTATTACTACTATTACTATTAAAAATATAAACAAGGGCACAATGCAACCTTTTAGTGTAGAGTAATCTATTAAGAAGAGCTGCCTGTTTGCTGCAGTGGAGATGAAGACGGTCCATTCAGGAAAGCAGAGCTGCATCAAACTTTAAAGTGGAACTGCAGAAAAACGAAAGCAAAAATTGAATTGTTAATGTTTACCACCATGAGAAAGGTCTACTGAGTTTTGCTTAAAAAGACTTAAAAAAATTTTAATCACACATTTTGACTCCTGAAGTTAACTTTTGTTGCAAAACAAACTTATTTGCACTTGTCAGAAATCTTTTCTTGCTATTCTAAGTTTTTGTTTGTGACTCAAAAGTTTTGCTTGTGAATCTCACATTTTACCAAATGTTTATGTTTGGTAAAAAATTAGATATTTAATTAAAAAAAAGTATTTTAAACAAAACTTTTTTTTAAAGGAATCATTACAATTCCAAAAGTTTTGATTACAATTTTATTTTACTTAACTGAGGTTAGTTTTTTTTTTTCCATCCATCCATCCATCCATCCATCCATCCATCCATCCATCCATCCATCCATCCATCCATCCATCCATCCATCCATCCATCCATCCATCCATCCATCCATCCATCCATCCATCCATCCATCCATTTACTTTACACCCTTGTCCCTCAGTGAGGTCGGTAGGGTTTTTTTTTTTTCCATTGAATAATTAGGAAACAAATTTAACTTCATACTCTGTGAACCAGACCCTAAATTTAGTCACACTTGTATTACATTCATTATATCTATCATGGTAATTCAGGGTGAGATATTTTTTATGTCTAAATGAATATCCTTGTTGGACTATTATTTAAGTGCAATGTACATTATGCAGCAAAGGAAATTAGAAGATCGGATATATCCATTATGTTGATGATAGGTTTTGGACGGGCGATGTGCCCTTATTGCATAAGCAATACTAAAGAAGGACTGATATCATTAAAGATACAGGGGAGAAGCTTTTTAGTTATCTAGCTTTGCTAGCAAAGTCGTTAGCTATCAGCTAGCCAGTAGCACAACAACAACAGCCTAATGTCTGTATGATAAAAATACTGAATCAATAGATAAGAACAGTTTTTCCTCACCTGGCTGTCTCCTCCTGCTCAGTAGTTCTTCAGAGAAAGGCAGACGCAGAGGCCTGTCAGTGTCTGTTGTATTTCATAACCTCTCTGCTTAAACCTCGACTCCGAGCTTAAGCAGAAACGATACTTGAATGTTTTCCGTCATCTGACAAGTAGCAAGTCTACTCCACTTTATTCACCAAAACATTTTTTTTAATAATTCACCAAAAACTGTTCTGTAATCTGGAACGTTTGCTACGTTGAGCTCCGCAGTTAGTCACCTTATCAGTTAGCCACGAGAGGCAATTGCGTCACAGGCAAAAGGTCAAAGGTAACAAGGTGACCGACTTATTATGTTGTACAAACAAGAAACAAAAAAGCAAAGAATTTTAGCACATGTTTTTATGTGTCAGAAGAGGGCTTAGGAAATAATAATACCAAAGAAAAAAATAACATTTACCAAAAGGGCCCTTCGGGGCAAGGAGCAAAAAGGGCAGGTGCTCAAGCACCCCCAGCTCTCCCCTCTGCACGTGCCTGCTCTAGGATAAACTGAACCAATGGTCATCGAGAGCCTCATTTACAAAGACTTGGAGAAGCTAGCTACTGAACATGCGCTGAAATTGAGAAAAGTGCTCATAAATCCAGATGTTTTAATCCGTGAGTGCTGACGGATCCACACAGACCTTATTTGTACACCCCATTCTACGTGTAATCAAGCAAACTTGTAGGTATAAATTGTGCAGTTAGTTCATCCTAACTGCACAAACTTTTAATGTTCTCGCAAGAAGAACTTAATAGTATAGGTCCTTCTCAAAAAATTAGCATATTGTGATAAAGTTCATTATTTTCCATAATGTAATGATAAAAATTAAACTGTTATATATTTTAGATTCATTGCACACAAACTGAAATATTTCAGGTCTTTTATTGTTTTAATACTGATGATTTTGGCATACAGCTCATGAAAACCCAAAATCTCTGTCTAACCTAAATATTTTTATCAATATATTATGGAAAATAATGAACTTTATCACAATATGCTAATTTTTTGAGAAGGACCTGTATTTCTATGTGTGTCATATAAACAGAGCCAGCAAGCATTTATGTGCAAAATCAGATAACAACAATGTCCACCATTTACATCAATCGCAAACAACTACTGTCTTTTTTTTTTTTTTTTCTTAACAGAGAATGATCTGCAACCAATTTTTTCAGCTAATGGTAAGAATGCAGCCTGGAGTATACATTTGATTATTTTACATATCCTACAAGGTTGAACATGCCATCTACCAAAATATGTGTCCCCACCTCCGATGTGAAAGTTATGATCAGAAGTACAGGGGTGGATACATTTGAAAGTTTGTTTTTCTTTAGTACATGGGTACAATTTCTAAGGTCACTCTTCAATATTTAACACGTTTCAGTTCTGACATGCAATATCTTTATATTTGATTCCATAAATGGTGATCCAGAGTTACCTTTCCACAGTCAAACTGACAGCAACAACAATGACGAAAACACTTACCAAAGAGAGAATAAAAAAGCTTAAGCTTAAAGTGCATATTTAAGGTTCTTGGCGTTGACTCTTTTTCCTTGAAATCTATGTTTCAGTTGCAAATAGTCTTTGTATAATTGATAATTCTGAATCCCTGGTCCTAAAAGGTTTTCATAGTGATGTCAAACAAACTGTTCATATATTCCTTTTCATATGCAAAGTGAATATTTCAGTTATCCTACAAGGCTGAATATGCCATTTGGCAAAATATGTGTCCCCTTCCAAAATACATGAATAGCTATTTGAGTACTTGATCAAGGAAACATCTAGCAGTTCCAAGACAAAGGGCCCTTGAGGCCAGGAATATTTTATCTGAGCTAGATGAGAAATAATTTGTAAAAAGCTACAGAAGTAGTGTCTATATCAAAAACTTAAAAAACAGGACATCATTCTGAAAAAAAAAGAAACATTTTTTGAAACATGTAGATAATGCTTGAGAATCAACAAGTTTCAGAAATAATTGCTCTCCTTTTAAAAAGGGATTTTATTTTACAAGAGGGAGTGACGGCAAGAAGTTGATGTCATTTGCCTCCACACAAGTCCAAAGCAAGAACTTGTGGAACTCAGAACCATCACCAAGTCCTGGCGAGACGTCCTGTAGGTCTGCTAGTGGCTGGGGAGTTTCAACTTGAAGAAGCAGGTGAGAGCCACTGCGGAAGCTGAAGTTACAACCTCCACACAGAGGTTTCTTGTTGGTAGTTTCCACCCGACCCAAAACTTCATCAGGTCACTCAGGCACTGAAATGTAAACAATGTATGAATTATTTTTTATCGGGTTCCTGGATTTGTGCTTTTCTTCCCTTCGTCTGAGCTGGGCTTTATTGTTTATTTCAAACATTCACTTTCATCTCCTTTCCCTGTGCTGTTTTGTAAAATAAAAGCAGAGGAGAGAAGTGAGGAGGGAGAGAAACATGACCAGTTGATACGAACAGTAAGGTCCAGCTCGCACTGACATGGAATGAAACAAATACACATCAATGTGCTAAACATAAAAAATATTCTGTTACTGTAGAAACTAGGGCTTTTATGAGAAGATAACTGATTTAAACAGGAATAAAATATAAAGACCATTTATTGCCTTCTATGAATTTTCTCAAAAATCCAGTGAAGAGGCAATTTTTTTTTTGCAATGTATTAATTTCTTCCTCCTTGTTACTGTTGCAGTTTGGTTGTGGCTGTGGATCACCATCAACAGGGGATGAAATACAAACATATTTCATGTCAGTAATGTCATTTATGTAAAATCACTTTGTGTATATTAGACGTGTGATTTATTTGATTTAATACATTGCTATAATACTTTATCATTTAATGACCACAAATTTATAATTAATAATATGCAAGGACTGTTATTACTAAGGCTTCTGCAGACAGACTCTGTCTAACAACTACCTTATTCACAAGAAATTCAACTACGTGGAAAGGCCCCAGCCTGACGTAAAGCAGCACGAAGAAGTGCTACCCGGTAGCTTAGCTTGTGTTGATAGTTCCACAAATAAACCAATTAACATTAATAATTAAACAAAAAAAACCTTCTCGTAACATGGGGATAAACACCTCAATGTTAAGTCAGATATTTTACTTACTTACATGAACTAGGAGGTCCCTGGCAAGAGAACCAGATCCACTGGGTAGAGGAAGACATATTGTAGAGCTAAATGAATAGTCTCACTGTTCAGAACTGCATGCTACCATATAAACACATGGATAAAGTCCACTAAAGGTCAAAGTCCGATATTCTAAGTCGAAGTTAATTTGTAAGTCAAAGATATGAAAACACTGAATAGCTTTTTGAATGGGCTTCTTGCTTTTAAAACCGATGTGCTGTGAGGTTTTAACCAGGAGATGGCGCCTTTACTCCTGACTCCTTCGTCGCTTCTGCATTTAGAGCAGGTGCTTTAAACAGCAGCAAATAGACGACGCAGGGCTAAATGTCCCTCAGAAAGCGTTGATGTTGTCAAGCCCCGACTTACTGACCCCGTGTCCTTGTTAAACTCAGCAGCTGAAATCTCTAAATTAGAGATCAAACCAGTGAGAGTATCTTGAGCCCACTGTAACAAATATGGCTGACAAACCATCTGCTCTGTTCCAACCCCATTTCTCTGTTTTTGCAGACAGCAACAAGAAAAGCTCAAATTAATTGTTATTGTATTACAATTGCTATTTTGTTTATTATTATTATTATTATTATTATTATTATTATTATTATTATTATTATTATTATTATTATTATTATTATTATTATAAAGTCACAAATGTTGCAATTCAGCAAAAAACTATTAAAAGAAATGAATAACTGCACTTCGTAAAAACTCAAAACACAGCTAAATTTGCCAAAGTATCTCAGCTATTAAGTCATGTTTGTTGTAGTCTTATGAACTGAATGGTTCACCACTAGGGGCGCTGTCTCAAGTCTCAAGTGTTACACTATGTGTTTCCCACAAGCTCATATGATTGTACACATTAATCTCACCGTCTTCATCCGAGTCACTTGATTTTGCCTCTGTCCTCCAGGACGATGGTTTTGCTGACTCACTGCAGCTGGCAACATCACCGGTCAACTCAACCCCTAAGACAAAAAACTATTTGTGTTTTGTCTTAGGGGTAGACAAAACACAAATACGACAGTAGAAACCAGCCAAAGATATATTTAGCTGTTTTTAACACCTTTTAGTTACATTTAATTTAAAATGACTGCTGCCTTAACAATCCGTGGTCTTTTATTTAACTCCTTATTGTGGGAGTAAAGAATGGACTCCTGTAGGATACGTGCTGCATATTGTTTTGAATTAACCTTTGTTTTGTCAATAAATTCCCAACATGTATTTTTTTTTTAAAGTGTCAATTGGTTTGCAGCATTAGTGTGCTTATTGTACATATTCAGTAACCAAAGATATATACACTGCTCAAAAAAATAAAGGGAACACATTAACATTTAAGTGAACACTGAAGTGTTCCCTTTATTTTTTTGAGCAGTATATTTTTTGCTGTGGAAACAGCACTGGAGGCTGCTTTCATAATGTTTGTTTCTTAACTTATTTGCATAGTACACAGAAAACTCAGAAGGACCAGCACTCATTTGGTAAGTGCTCTTGGGAGTAAGTAGCTGGAGGCATTTTGAATGTGTGGGTGTTATTTATTTATTTATTGATTTATTTAAGTGTTTTACTTCTGTGGATTTGCTGCTCTTACAGCCAAAAACATCAAGCTATGAGCGTGAATATTTAGTGGGAGATTAGAAGTGAACGTAATCAGTGAAGTGCTTTCCCTGCCATTTGTCGAAGCCACACCCTTGACCCCATCAGGGAGCCTCACTAGTATGCCCATGTTTGGTACATATACATGGTTGTTGCCATAGAAACCATTCCCCAAATAGCTGTAGCCATGGAAACACCTTCCCTGTCTCCATCACGGAGCAAAAAGGAAAATGCAGCCTTTTTCTTTTTTTTCAGCAGTTCTGTTAACATGAACTTTTGAACCTTCTTTATCATGCTCTTCGCTCTCTGAATGAAAAATGAAAGTCAAAACCGTAAGGGAGACTTATCTGTCTTAATATAATTTAAGAGCAGGAGTATTACATATTGGATGAAGCTTCAGGCTAAAGAAAAGCCTGAAGAGTGATTACTACTTGTTTTTTTTCACTTGTGGAAAGCAAATAAATCTGCTAGGTGCCACAGATTCAACTTACCTACAAGAAGCTATTAAGCTGTATGCTGGAGTGGATGACTAATTAAATATATTGATTATCAAGCTTTCATTTCTCTCAAGACCATCATGAGTAATGGCTCCATGATTTAATTTACTATTTCCTTCAAACCTACCCACTGAGACCCTATAAATCTATTTAGCCACTCTATTAAATTACTGTACGTCTGGAAGCTTCGTTTTCATGCGCGACTGTTTGGACCATCTGCGACAAGGCTTTCGGAAAGGAGAGGCTGAGCCGTGTGGATCATTGTGTGCGTGTGTGTGTGTTTCATCTTTGCGGGGACATATCCTTTCTGACTGCTTGTTAGTCCACAAAAGGAAGTGTGACATGAAAGTGTGTGATAGAAGAGTGCAGCCCGAAGACAGTTTTGACAGTTTGTCAGCCTCGCTCGTCAAAAATAATATGAACTCTTTCTCTGTTCAACTCAACCATTTCTTTCCTCCATTAGACCTAAATAGAAAAACAAAAGCATTCCTTCTAAAAGACTGTCTAATATTTCATTATGTTTTTCAGAATGATATTCCTATAAACTACACTTGGAGAAACCACAAAACTATAAGACACACACACAGCAGGACAAAACATTATTATACATAAACGTCCCCAAAGCAACGAATCCGAATGTACGCTTAAGAAAGAAAATTTTATTTGTGATTTTTAAACCAAACACATTACCACTGTATCCATTTAGGTAAAATAAAAAGTCTGAAAAAATAAATGAAATAAATGAAATTCACTACTTTTCACTGTTACAGTTGATGAGAAGGTGTACAAAAAAAGATTTCACAACATATCTCTGCTGGTCCATTCAGGACAGCACACTGCCACCATAGTTCACCACCATACATTGGGAGAGAATGACAGCATGAACACTCACTAAACACAAGAATATACTAACATATAGTCTTTTTTTCTTCACAGGGTTTTTTTCTTCCATTTTTTTATAATGGGAGTGAAAGGGAAGTGATAGCTCTTCATAGAATCATACATATTTCAGTTACAATAATACAGAGTTAAATCGTCATGTCAAAGTCAGAGACAGAGTGATTTTTTATATTTTTTTTTGCTTTTTTAAGCTTTTTTTTTTTTTTTTCTTTTGCTTTGCTTTGCTTGTCTTGAAACGCAAAACCACTGTTGGGGAAAAAGAGAGAAAATGAACTTGCAAGTTGAAAGGTATCACACTATATCATTTACAAATACCTAAAGAAGGTTAGTGGATGCCGTAAAACATCTGTAGAGTGTGAACATTGTGGTACATGGATGCTTGGGAGCGACAGCAGTACATACAGATATTTCCTGTGCGATTAATGAAGAAAAAGAAAAAAAAATAATAATAATACAAAAGAATAAAATCAGAGCAATCTATCTATCTATATATATATTTCTCTATATAGTGTTTGTTTCCGTAGAGCAGTACATGCAGCAGCCACTTAATGGAGTGACGTCATACTGAGCCGCAAAAACTTTTGGGACGTGGCAACAAGTTACAGGCAACGGGAGGGTAACCAACAGAAGCAGGTCATGAGGCACATCAGTGCCCCTTTTTCAAAAACTGTCAGCGAGAAGGTTGGTGGGATAAAGCTCAAGGAACAAATCCCTGTGTGCCCAATATTTTTCAAGTTTCAATAGCTACTGTTCAATCTATGAGAAGTCTACGGTACATTTACAGCGTACATAGAAGCTAGTATGTGACTTAATGTTCCTAAACAATCAAGTTGGTGATTTTTTATTTCCCTTAATCGCTTCTTATTTTACCACATTTCTTTACAGTCGCTGTAATCGGCCCTATCCCACCATACCTCCTCGTGTGATTATCTACAAACAGGAAATGAACCACATACCGTAGTATACACAAGTTAAAAAGCACTGAACCATTTTGCACTTCAGAAGCACCTGACACGGGTTCAGGGTGCAAAGCCCTGTTTGGTTCTCCCTGGGCCTCGTCCGCATTACTCCATGCTGTTCTCAGCACACCACAATGTTCAGAGCAGGCCGTCAGAGCAAGGGGTCGAGTGGGTGACTGAGGACAACAGTGAGGTGGGCGCATAAAGCATAAAGCAGTTAAAGCTATGAAGAAAAACAAACACGGGTATTATTGAATCTCTTTAAAGAACAAAAAAAAAAAAGACATTTCACACATTTTACATGAGAAGCAGTCGACATGATGGGCAATGAGCAAAATGAAAAAAGAAAGCGATTTTCAGTAAAATTTGGTTTTTTTGTGGCAGCTGGGAACAAATACAAGCAGGTGATCATCTGTAAACTCAAGGTGTCAGGTAAGGATTGGTTGCTACCAAACATTCAAAGCAGAAAGCATTTAGCTGTTGCTGCAAAAAGGAGGAGAAAAAGTGATATCAAAATTTCTCCAAATACTCTGTAAGGTATCTTCAGAGTCCACCATAAAAAGCCACCTCAGCTGCACTCAACCCTCTGTTGATGCTCGGGAAAATGTGAGACATCTCCCCATTTTCTCTCCACATCTTCCAGTGGTCTCTGTCCTCCTCAGTTGGGACTCTTGCAGAAGATAAAGCTCTTTGTGTGCTCTCCAAGCAAAGATAGAGCTGTTGCAAATGGTTCTTCTTCCATCCTGAGAGAGTTGATGTACGTCTGCACTCTCAGACGTGAGCGAGCAGGGCAAAGAACTTGCAGTGTCCAGTTTTCAGCCAGTCTGTTCTCTCATATTTTTCTCTCACTCGTTCTTCCCAGGCCTCAGGTGCTTCCTGTGTCAATTGTCTCATGGGTAATAAGTTGCCGTTTGCACATTTGGATGTGTTAGTGTGCGCGCGCGTGTGGTTTCATTGAGATTTAAGGGAACACTGTTGGTAGTTACCAGTGAATCTGCAGCAGTGCCAGTTTAGCCTTTAGTTTCAGTGACTCTTGTTTGTGCTATTTACAAGTAGAGTGTCCAGCTCCAGACTGCATGCATCTGTGTCAATCTTTTCACATTTTCCTCTTTTTTTTTTTCCTTGGCTGGCACAGCTTTATGTTGTTTTTGTTCAATGTACTGGTCTCTTCGATTAGAGAATTCTTTACACATTGTCGTTGGGGGGGGATAAGACAGAGGTGCCAACGTGCCCAGTGGGTTAAAGGAGAAAAGAAGAACAACACAAGCACAAGAATTGTACTTCCATTTTCCAAAAAAGATAATAAAAGCAGACTCGGGGTGCATAGGCACATTGGGGCATGGAGAGGAAGAAACAATCATTTTCTTTATTTTTTTAATCATTAATTGTATAAAGGCAAGACAAGTAATTTACATCAGTATTTAACTGAAGATAAACTTTATCTTGGTAAGGCCAGAATCATAACAGAAAAAAAGCTTTGAAACTTTATCAGCAATAATGAATAATGGTAAAAAATATTCTCTTTTCACCCAGTGAACTTTGGTTGGTACCTCTGTTTTAACAGCACCCTTTTCTTCTTAGCCATTTTATGCATTTTCTGCTCTCCGTTTTACTCGTCGCCGTCATCCTTGCCTTTATCCTTCTTGTCTTTCTTCTCCTTTTCCTTCTTCTTCTTCTTCTTTTTCTTGGCCTCCTCCTTTTTCCCAAAGGTGATGAAGTCGCTCTTGTCGTCCTCTCCTCCCTGGTTCTGTCTGATGGAAATTATGGCTGGGGAGCCAGGAATGATGAATGCTTCTGGAGGAACCTCTCCGGGCTTCAGGTGCTGTGGGGGCGCTCCGGGACCACCAGGGCCGTAGCGAAAGTGCCAGCTGTTGCTGTCTACGCCGGCGCCCATAGGTGGGGAAACCTCTCCTCCTTCACCATCTAAAAGAGAAACACAGAGAGATTAAAGATTAGTTTCGAATCTCTAACAAAATCAAAGACTTGACATACGTAAATTCTTCCAACTTTTATGACTGAATGAGATGTTTGATTGCAAGTCCCTCTATTTATGTTGCTTTACAAATTCAGCACAGCCTCGTGCTATTTTAAATAAGTAACCAGCTTCTCATGTCACTACATTTTTTATTTCTTCCTTGTGCTGAACACAAGTTAAATCTTGCTGCTTTGCCACATATGCAATGTAAGGTCATCATTTAATCATATGCTATGAGTGAAATGAAAGTCAAAGGAGGAAAAGGCATGACACATTCATAAAATTAAAGTCAATACAACTCTAATTAAAAATCACTGATTTTCACAGTCTACTGTTTGAGGAGGGAGAAGATTAAATGAATGGATGACAGATTCACAAGAGTCAAAAGCTGCTATTCCAATCAACTGAATTACATTACCTTTAAGCTTTTAATAGTTTGAATTGTTTTTTGTCAGGATGAACTAAAAATAAACAAAAGTTGAGTGGATGTTCAAGTTTGATTTATTTTTATATCCCTTAGCAAGAAAATCACACACAATGGGAAAGAAAAAAACATTTAGGACTGTTAAATACTGTAGACTTTCAGCATGCCTACGGTCAGGGACATTTAAGAAGCTTAATGTTAGCCTGCTTTATCCGTTCACAAACCAGTTTTGGTTTACGTTGTTCTGTTGGATCTCATAAAAGTTCAAGAATTTTCAGTTTGTGTCATTCCATCAGTCCATCTTTTGCATTGCAAAAAAAAAAAAACAAGCAAGACACCCTGTGCTCAACGTGTCACAGATGCAGACATGAATAACAAACAGAATCTTTTAAACTATTTGTTAGAATTGTGATGATGTTCTGGGTTTGTGCAGTTCATCAAATTTCTCCTTGTTGGTAAATGAAAGACTCAAAGAAATACTTTAACTCTCCGTATTTCTGTCTTGGTTATTCTTCTTAGCAAACAAATTTTGCCTATAATTTATCTTGTTAAATTATTTTTTCAAAAAAAAAAAAAAAACTGCATTATACTTCTGGTGAATCCATCATGTTTATTTATATACTTAGCTGATGGGTCACAGGAATAATATGTCTTATCTCTTCAAGTAAATACCTAAAAAACCCTCACAAAACCTAAACATGGACGTATAAAAACAAAAACTGAAAAGACTAAAGTGAACAAAGAGGTACTGTATAATTTTTAGTCATATAAGAGTCTTATCAGTATTTAGAGTGAAAATATCATAACCAAAACTCAGTGTGCTTCAGCATAGAGTGTTAGGAAACAACATGCAGCCATTTTGCTTTACTCCGCAAAGCAATGACCTACTTGCCACCGTTTCCTCACATACACTCTTTGCTTCTCTGATTCCTTTCCTGAGCTGTTACCAAAGGGGAGATTAACTGAGGACAGATCCAGCCAAGCTGAAAAAAAAAATCATGTCTGGTAAAAGACAACCGGCCTCCTGCACTGCTCAGAGTACACAAGCAACTGAATTTTATTTTTCCTTTATCCTTACCCACAGAACATAATACAAAGATTTGCTATACAAGTGAAACAAACATTTAAAATATGCATTTTGTTTTAAGAACTGGAGATACACTTTGTGCATTGATTTGATCAAACACAGAACAGAACAGAAAAACCAGATTCTTAACTTTTATATACTGAGACAAGTTCCAATTTAACTCCCTCACTAGGCATATTCTCAAATTGAAAAATAAATAAATAAATAAAAGCAAAGACCAAACAGATCAAGCCCAAAAGGAATAAATGAGAGGACCTAATAATAAAATACTGGTGAGTTGTTTCTCTAAAGCGTCCATTTTGTTGGTTCTAAAATAATACCTGTCCAACTCAAAGTGAAAACTTGATGAGACAGTGGTGCCTGTGTGCAACCTCGCACTAATAAACTTAATTACACCCCAGAGAGTGATGAGTCACGATGGAAGCAGACAGATGGAGGCAGACCAGAGTAACACTGCATTGTTTAATTCTCATTTAAATAAATAAGAAAAAATCTGATGACATTCTGAATATAGTGCTATGTATTGTTGTTTATGTGCATAATTTTATCAACAAGCATAAAAGATTGCCTTCCTTTTAGGTTTATTAAATTTATTTCTAGCTTTCCCGATGGTAATAAAATCCCCTCGTCCAGCAATGTTCCAAAGCAAAGCACCTTCCTTTTTCTTGGACTGTGAGAACTTGTGCGGAACCCCTCCCTTTCCTGCTACCTCTTATTTTCCCTGACCTTTTATCTAATCTGGCGTGAAAAAACATTGTAAACCAACACCCGTCCCTCTGAGTAATTGATGCGACTCTTAATTATATATATCAGCGTTAGTGATAACGTTAATATGATCTTGTATTAAACTGCTTGCCCGTCAGCCACAACCATCAAGTACATTAGAGACACTGACAGTAACGCATTTCATAGTTGTAAGGGTTACTTCTCTCTGTACATATGCTGTCTGAACATTTTAACCCCTGCTGCCTAAAGAGCTGTAAAGCCCCACTGCATTACAGCCTGTGATGTTTTCTGCATGTTCACCCTCTTAAGATTTTACTTCTGAAGTCATCAGTCCAGCTTTTTCTTGTGTCAATGTCCCTTTATTCTCTTTGTGCCTCCAGTGGGTTTTCACAGCCACTCAAATCACCCAAGCTCCATTTTGCCACATCTACTTTATTCATCCGCTTGTCTTGCCCTACCATCAGCCAGTTGGACAGTTGCACAAAGGAGTGCAGCGCAGTGTTACATAACGTCCTAAGGAGGAGGAGGGAGAAGAGGAAGAGGGGCCATGAGGAGCATAGATGCAGATAAAAATGGTGATGCCTAACACAAAACTAAAGCATAGCAGAGAAGAGGGAAAAAAATAAGATCTCTGGGATGCGATTCTTCACATATCAATCCTGCAGAGAGACCACACCTATTTTTAGAGGGTATATTATAACCTGCTGTGCAGTGCATGAGTATATTCAAAGAACAAAAATATGGTGTTGCTATCATCTCGATTACATGTTGTTGCATTTTACTTTATGGCACAGTGTCTGTGTGAATTAACACATATTATCAAATCTGAACATAAAAACTTTTTTTTAAAAAAGATGTGGCTGGTGGCAAAAAATCTTCATGATAGTGTCTGGTGCTAAGGCTAAACGTGTGTGTAGAATATTAGGTGTGTTCCGGGTTAGGTTTCTTGTTAGTTTCATCGTAATGACATTATATTGCCCAGATAGCCCATATAGCAGATGGTTGATGCAAACTTTAAAAGTATAGATACTGCTCTGAAATTGTGCATCTCCATGCAGGTTTGAAAGTGTGTGTGTCTGTGTACATCTCAACATTGTTGCAGCGACAAAAACATAGCGTGAAAAAAAGGATTTATACCTTAGTGACATGAAGGAGGTGAGAACTGGCAAGAAATTTAAAGGCGATGGCAGCAGAGAACGGAACAAAGCTAGCAGAGCAAACAGAACACAACACAGCTAAAAATAGGAAGCAGATGGGCTGAAAGAATTCAAAAGTAGTGAAATATCCCAGATTGTTTTTCTTCTCTGCCTCCTGCCTCACCTTTCTGAATGAGCCAAAAGGTTTCCACGTTATATCGACAACGGCTGACAGAATACTGCAGCCCAGAAGTATCCACAATTAAATTAAAATGTACTCCTCCTTTATATTCACAAAGTATCCATGATGAGTTTAAATGTAAAAAAATACTGCAAAAATGGATAGTCCATAAATTTAATGGCTCAGATAGTTCAAGCCTCTCAAAGTACACAATGCAGCATGATTTTTGTCTCAGTTTCTGCTCGTCATTTGGACAGTTTCTGCCGTCAACACCAATGAAAACCTCCTGTCTCTGCACCAGTGGTTATGGTGAATGTGTCGCTGGTTGTGTGTGTGTATGTGTGTGTAATGCTCCAGGACGATACGGGAAACAGTGAACCTGCATCCATATCTGCAGTACACCACCACCACCCCAGTTAAAATAGGTCACTCTACTTCTACTAACTCCTCTTCCTCTTTCAACAACTTTCACCTCAAATTAAAGTGGCAAATTTATTTTTAAAGACCACTCTAGCTTGTTTATCTCTCTACTCTTTCTCGTCCATTTGCTCATTCGGTCTCGTCTTTTGTGTTGTGCTCGTTTATCATGCCTCACGTATCCCCGTCTTTGAGATCTTCTTTTGCACCGTGCCATATGTTTGCACCCCATCTTATGCACACCCACCACTATTTCCTCCCACTCCTGTCAATATCAGGGGCCATGAATGGTTGCCTCGGAAACAATGTCTTCATGTGAAGCAGTAGGACATCGGTAGGAGCCATGGTGACAGTGCTTATGCTGATGGAGAATAATGCTCAAAGCTTTCTCTCACTCCCTCTCACCACTGTCTGGTCTAACCACACTCCCCTAGCAACAGCAGCCTCATTCAGCTTCCCCTCTTTATTGCCGCCTGTGTCTCAGTCAATCAGTGTGATTTAGTCACTGTCACTCCTTCTCAAACCCTCCATTACTTATTCAATATTGCTTAAAGTGTTCTTTATTTTAAATCATTTGCCTTGCAAGTCATCCGTTTAACCCCCCACCCCACTCTTCCTTGTCTCTTCCAATCTCGCAATGGAAGTTTTTCTATTTTTATTTCAGTTCGACACAAAAACCCACACGTCAGTTTGTTTCAGCAGCAGATTTGTGAATTGGAGGGACAGACAAGGTGATGACACACAAAGAGTGATGAGCAGATAGGAAGGGCAACTTGAACACAAGCCCAGCCCTGGTTTCCCTAATGTGGCTGTGTTAATCTGGGCGTGGGCTCTGTGCACCATCTGTCACAACAGGAGCAGCACAAAGCAGGCAGACAAAACACTTGGACTCGCAGGCGGTCAAATATAGGGACATGCACATGAAACACAAGGCACTGAGTGCAGATTCAAAATCAGAAGAGTGAAAAACATGGGCGTTGTCGGCTGCCTAAGTCTCACGGTGAAGAGACGCCACCCTGCCAGTACTGCACCCATCCTGAAACAACGGCTTCAAAGAAATAAAAACCTTAAAGAGAAGAGACTACCTGGTAAACAGTGGGATTTAGCTATAAATAGCAGTGTAACTGTGGAGGTTCAGACTAACTCAACACATCCACTTTCCAGATATGATGAAATAGAACCGATATGAACTTCAGTAGATAAGTCGTTCTTTTGATCATCAGAAGAGCAGAGTTAGAATTTTGTATTTCTTATTACTATCACTACGAACCCTAGAGCCTTGTTGGTAGCATCCTAAAATTTGATATTAAAGGTAATGTAACCTTCAGTTATTTCTATTCATAGCACTGCCAACAATGAGATAAAGAGGGGGCAGGCAGCCCTTGGGTTAAAACGGGGTTACTGCGTGCGCAGGATGTCGTCTCTAACTGCGACAGCCAGATGAGACCACCTTAAGTCCGTGCAAGCTGATCTCATAGCCACTGATCTGCCCTAAGGACGTCACTGCTGTCTGTTGTGTCCTCTCCCTCTTTCTTCCTCGTCTGTGTTTTTGCTCTCCATTTTGTGCCTCACGTTTTTGAAGTGCCTGCAAGCTGTAAGTTCTCGGGTAAGGCAAGAAATCGATGGCACAGCAGAGGAGGCTGTTTGTACGCAAGTGTGGATGGGAGGAGACGATCGCTAGCTTGGGCGACATGTCTGCGTACATAGTTCACAGCCTCCTATCTAAAATGGAGATCATGTTGGGCCAGCTTCTCAATTATGTCCAATAATCTCCCAATCAAAACCTAATGTTGGCATCCTGATCCAGTATAACTGTACAAATTTCAGATTTTCTTTTTTTGTCATTTGCATTGTTTTCATTTTTTCTCAAACACTAATCCTTTTTATTATTATTTAAGTCTGTGTGTTCTCTGAACAGCTTCAGAACATCTTAACCTTGAGGAAGCATATCTGTTAAACTCCACTGGAAAGTCGGAAAAGCATTCTTCCCAAACACTGACTATTTGTTTGTTTTAAGTACAGCTATAAGTACTAAAAACCTGTTGAGATCGATCAATAATCCCAGTAGACTTTGTGGGTACGGATAGGGTGTGGTAATGATCCTTTTTTTTTCTTTTGGATGGGCCAAGTTAAAACGTTCATGTATGAAACATTTCTCTCTTGACAAATATTTTCTTTTCTAGTTGACCCTCTCTTTTGTTAGTTACAGGGAATTATTCATGATGTGGTTCCAAAATTGTTCCTAGCAGTATTTTAAAAATACTATTTTGTCTGTAGTAAGCCCCTTTCTAGCCAAATAAAAATATTATATCTTTATCTGAACGTAAATGAAAATATTTTTTGTTTTTGAGAGCAAATTCTAAAAATGTATAAATTTTTTCTGGAAACAACCAATCGTTAAGATGGAGAGCAGATGCTTTAGGTTCTGTCTGTGCAATAATCAGTCCTGCCAATGCAAATTTTATATAAACTAATTGGAGAAAAAAAAAAACTTTTCAAAAATTGAAATGACTTCTTGAGTCTCTAAATCTTTGATTTCCTGTATGTGGGTGTGTGTAGAACTTGAGGAAGAGAAGAGGCTAACATTAAATGGAGATGGAATTTAATTATGTTATTATTCTGCTGAAGTGTTTGTCCTCTGTGGCTCACTTATTATACAAACATTTTGCTGACAATCCCATCAACTGTTCTCAGGTATTTTTCTTTCTATGTTTTGTCACTAATCCTGCAACAGAAAGCAGGTACAGCAATGAGGAGAAAGGACAGTACATGTCCTGCAGGAGTGAGGCAAGGCAAGGGCAAGTCGAGGGAATCTCAAATGCAGTATCATAGTTATTTAATTATTATGTTTAGTTTACTGAGTTATTGGATAATCTGCAGTTATGAATAAATAATTATCTTAGACCGTTGATATGAGGTTTTTGGACTCATCAAACTAAAAAAATATTTAAATTAATCAGTGCTGTCAACATGAAAGACTAGAGTAGGTGTTGTATTCTTTTAAACAGTTCACTAAACAGTTCTTCAGTGACTTACACTCTAAGGTGAAAATAGTTTCACAGATTCTTACCAGCAGCACTCGATGCAGTGGGCCAGTTCTGTACCAGGACTCCCTGAGCTCCCTGCATGACTGCAGACTCTTCCATGTGGACTGAACTAAAAGACAAACGGCACATTGACATGTTAAAACTTAAGAGGTATTGCAATACATAAACTATGCTTTATGCTTCTCAAAATTAAAGGGCATCAATAAATAGACAGCTATGCCAAATGTAAGACTGAATTATGCAAACAAAACTTTGCAAATACAAAGCTTTCTCAGTAACTAAATAAATAAATAATACGTGCTGATGAAATTGTAAAGTCTTGATGACACTTTTTCTTTAACTCTGGGGATTATGGGTGCAGATGGTCATTTTTACACCCAGTCTGAGTAATTCTGCACCCTCCTTCTACTGAACACGCACTGAGGCAGTCATAAAAAAGAGGGTTGCTGCAAACTGAAGCTACCTTTATCTTGACAATAATCATAAGGTTTGGCTCAGATAATAAGAGTTTTAGATACTATTGTTTCCTGCTATTTCACCTGATCACTATAATAAAAAAAAATGTCTAGATATACATTGCTGGGTTATTAATGTAAAATGTATATGGTGCATAGTAATTTTCCAATGATGAAGGCTGCACTTTTATAACAAACTCCTGATTACATTAGGTGCAGCAAAATATATCAGACAGACAGACAGACAGACAGACAGACAGACAGACAGACAGACAGACAGACAGACAGACAGACAGACAGACAGACAGACAGACAGACAGACAGACAGACAGACAGACAGATAGATAGATAGATAGATAGATAGATAGATAGATAGATAGATAGATAGATAGATAGATAGATAGATAGATAGATAGATAGATAGATAGATAGATAGATAGATAGATAGATAGATAGATAGATAGATAGATAGATAGATCTCAAAGCAAAAGGGGCTGAATATTTGCACACCATGTTTTTCAGATTTATGTGTTTCCAAAGTAAAATTAAAAACAAGGATAACTTTCTCCCCCTTCACAAATATTCACTGTACTTGGTTGATTACAAAAATACATTGATGTTTGTGGTGATAACATAACTAAATGTGAGAAAGTTTCTGGTCAGATTTTCAGACTGCACCACACTGAGTAAATGTTTTACATGTATGTGCTTTAAGCACATGATAAACACTACAAATTTGTTTGCACCCAACTGCTACAATGCATTTTAAATACTTGCATGTGCTTCACTTATTACATCAGAGTGAGAAAGAAGTTTATTATCTAGGGTATCTTTAAGATATCCATAAATAAATGAATATATTTAAAATGATTGATTTAACTATTGAGTTTTGATATTAACATTGTTTGTAATTATGGTGCCATGATGTCAGAATGACCCTTCATTTGGTTTCCAGAGTTATAGGTGATATTTCCACCCAACATGTCCTTCATGCATCACTGATCATCTCTCTGTTTGCTCTTCCCTCCTGTCACTCCTCCGTCTGTGTAAGGAAACATATAGTCTGACGTTTCAAAGTGAATTTATATGTGATGTTTAAGGAATACATTTAAGCTTATGTAATTTTAAATAAATAAATGAATCTATGATTAGTTCTTACAGAAAACGAGATCATTTTAGATATTTTTTTTACTAATATTGCCTGTTTTTCAGAAACAGAAATCTTCATAAATATTTAAATGTAGCTCTTTTATATTCTAAATGGCAAAAGCAAAGCCCCACATTTTCTCGTAAAGTAGTCACCATAGCGGAACAAGAGTTACAATACAGATATTTAAAGAAATAAAAAAATGGATTCACATCACACAGTAAATAAACATGCTTTGCCTGCAACCACATGAGACATTTAGGTAGATCTGGCTACACTGTTTTGAAGACATTTAATTATTTTGCCTTTTAGGTGCAAAAATTGGAACTGGCATGCCATTTTACATTCTTTTTTAAGTGAAAGATTCAGGTTCAGTGTTCAGAAATTATCAAGATGTAAGAAAATAAAACACATATTAAATGATTTGCACATTTATGCCATCAGAAACAAACCACAACACCCTGCCAAAAATTGGCAGTGGTCTTATTATTTTAAATTAAATACTTGGTTTTAGTAGGATGTTTAAGTCAGGTCAAGACTCTGTTTTCACACTTTTGCTTATGAACAAATTCCTGAGATTATTTATAAAAAGAGATTTGTCACCATAAAATTATCATTTGTGGTTTTTTTTGTTTTTTTGTTGGTTTTTTTGCTGTAGGATGAAACAACTCATCTATAGTACTGAAAATGAACTTTTCATAATCTGGATATGATATTAGTAAAACAATTTTTGAAGATTATTTTCAAGATGATTTAACTGCATGTTATATAACAGAGACTCTGTGGTCACTTACTATAGGTGAAAATGCATTTTTTTTAATCAAGGTCCAAATTAAATAGCAGTGTTTTTACATCAATTATGAAATTAGACTGGGTCTATAATGAAAGGGGTAAATGTGAAACACTTAGAAGAAAGAAACAGAAAATATGATGCTTACCTCTGCATTACACCACCTGCTCTCAGGGAGGCCGAGTATCTCCAGTCCGAATTAGGTGCCTTGGGCTGCAGAGAGAGAATGGAAGGAATTGAGTCTTAAGTACAGGCAAAAGCCAATACCATCTCATTAATAAGTCATGGTGAGAACTGCTGATGAATGTGCGCCACACACACACAATCAAGTAGTGGCAGCTTTCTTCAGCCTTTGAAAAGAAAAATGAGTAATGAGCAGAATACTGTAATCTTGCTGGTGCACACATCTCCTCCCATTATCACATTGCCTCCCTTCTTCCATCTGTGACATTGAAAGAAAAAAAATGACTTTGAAAGATTTTACTTCAGCACTCAATCCAACCAGGTGTTCGGTCACAGGAAAATAAAAATGAAATATATTTATCCAGTATGCTTCCTTTCAACATGGCAGAGCCCTTAAAACAGCAATACTACAAATGTTTCCTGAAAATCATTTTGTTAGGCCAATAGAAATACACAAACACAGAAATCTGGATTAAAATGTATGAAATGCAAACTTATTTGACATTAATATGTATTCATATTTGTTTATTAATGCATCGTTTATCCAGACTACTCTTTCTTTTCTTTGATTATTCTGCTGCATATTCCTCACCCCATTTACTCTGCTATTAGCTTTCACATCTATGCTGAACAAAACCTTAAATTTCACTCTCACAAAGTGCGCCAGAAAATGTAGTAAATGTCACCATGGAAACTATACAGAACCATGACTATCTCTTACTTCCTGCCCACCATTCTCCTGTCATCTTAGTTTAGTGAAGGTCATAGGAAAAAGGAAGGTGAAGGGAGGGGGAACAGATTTTTGGCATCATAATCAGACAGTTCTATAAAGGACAGCCTGGGGGAAAAATGGTTTGAAACATTCTAAAATGACTCCCTTACATCCAAGAATTGTAAAAGAAAACTCTAACAAAAAAATGCTTAATCATGGTGAAACATTGTCCTTGAAGGGAAGCAAAAGAGTCTGTTAATCTAACCACATCACCAATATGAGATTGCATTTTCTCCCTTCTTAACCTTCAGAAAGACAAACTGACCTGAGGAAGGATGCCATATTTCCCCTGTTTGGCCATGCACTTCATAGGAGACCCATTTGCAATCTCATTTCCTTTCAAATTTGACAGATGTTCACTTTCTGCTACAGCCGCATTGACCCCCATGAGTCCGCAGTCCACATTCATCACACTCTGAATTCAATATTTGGTTTAATGAGAAAGGCCTGTTTTTCATCTCCTGTATTAATTCAAAGGAGCAGAAGGTTGACAGAGACACAAGACAGTGCAGGATGTCTAGATGCCAGAAACTGAAGGCAGTACGTGATTAGATGAAAACAGTCGCTGATCTTCAAGAAATCAGCGCAAGGATCAATGGTTTAGACGAGGGACCAAGATATTAGTGTCAGAATAGGCTGAATATTCACGCAGTCAGAAGAAACCTTTTGCATTTTGCTCCGATCACAGTAAGCAACAACAAACAACCAGTTCAAAACAGGACCAGATTGTCCACAAAACGGGACTAAACTGCTTTGTTTGCTCTTTTGTTGCACTGAAGTGGCCAAAGGGAGATTAGTCTGTTTGGCCGTATGGTGTTTATGGGGGTAAACAGAATAGCACGAACAATACAGCACAAACATCTGGAACATAAACATGTCTGCAGTTTACTGTACACCCAGGGGAAAACTGGAAAATTAACTCCTCACACAGCGAGTCCGAACTGGAATCACTACAAAAAAAAAAAAAAAAAGATCTGAGGGAAAATTAAATAAATCTAAATATTTAAATAGATTCACATGGGCCTTTGAGTATTCCTATCCTTGCACTGTCTTCTATGAATTGTGGGATGAAAAACTCTGGTTTTTGCAAGCCTTTTTCTTGCCATCTCTCCAATTCTTGCCTGTCTGAGTGAAAGTTCCTTCCATGGATACAGAGCTCACACCTCCGCTATCAGCACTGTGTCCAATCACCTTTTATCCCCCGCCTCATCGGCCTCTGAGCAGCCAATCCTCTCACAGAGCCAACAAAAAATATTGCTATTTAATTACACAGCAAGTGCAAACATGACTGGCATTTAATTAGGAACAGGTCAGCATACAGCAGCACAATAACCTTTATGCTTTCTTTATTGCTTTCACAGTATTTTTTCTTCTCCTCCATGTCTTCCTCCACTACTGATGGCTATATTATGCAGTGAGTATCAATGGTATGAATATTGTTTTATTATGCTGTGTTTAAAAAAAAAAAAATATATATATATATATATATATATATATATATATACAATGGAAAGCTTTGAGTCATCAATGCAATGTGCATACTGAAAAGTGCAATGAAACTCACACTATAATTTTTACTTTTTTCATCAGTTTCTCAAATATTTTGACTTTTCAATAGCAGAGAGGCAGGATGAGACAATTTGCTACTGTGAACTGGTTGAACTGGTAGCAACCATCGCTGCTCTATTTTCCACACTTCACAGTACCAGTTAAAAGATATTGCCCTTGAAATCACAATACATCACAAACACAAACTGTTACGTTGAGTTTTTTTCACACGTACTATGTTTCAACAGGTCTAGTTTCCAGCTTCCCAGAAAAACAACCAATCAATCCCTAAAAGCTGCCAGACATACATGACCTCAGATATAAGCTATCAAGAATCAGAACTAATTTATATGTTAACATATCTGGAATGAAGTTATGTGCCCTCTGCCAGTATGGCACAGTGTGGCACTAGGAATTAGTTTGAAAAATACAAGGAATAAAACAAATAAAACTTAAATAGAAGAAATTAACATTTAAAAAAAAAACTCCAGAATAAATGCAAAGTCATAGTGAAACACATCTAAAACAGCACAAAGATCACACCAGACAACACACCTGTATGGCAGTTGCATCTGGCATACTGAGGCGGCGCACAAATATCTGGCTCTGTCCGCTGTGGCTGGTGACATAGCCCGAGCCCCAGGTGCCACTGTGCGGCCTTCCCGTGTTGTAGAACATGAAAGTGTCACTTCCCGACGTGGCGGTCAAGCAGGTCTTATAACAGTACGTTTTGGTCAAAGACCCGTTTCCTCTCACTTCAATATAATGCGGCTCCACTTTCAGGTCACGGCGCAGCGCCACATTGATGTTTTGTTGCACTCCTGCAGCTCCTCCGCCACCACCTGCAGCCCTTGCTCCACCACCACCACCTGCTGAGGTGCCACCCTCCGGCACATTCTTCTGGGATACACAACACGGGGAGCAGGAACCAGTCTGGCTACAGTAGGCATGACATCGCACAATGGCAAGAACAAAGACAGTGACCAGAAATACAAAGGTTGTGGCACACAGGGCTATGATGAGGTAGAGAGTGACGGGTGAAAACATTAGCGGGCTGTCAGGCCTAACAATCTGTTTCGGATCAGGGGTAAACTTCGGAGGAAGGTCCATCACGTGCACATGGATAGTGGTGGTTGAGGAAAGTGGCGGTATACCGTGGTCTCGAACCAGGACAGTCAGAACAAAGGTAGTAGAGTTGTCTTCCATGACTCGCCTGGTGGTGCGGATCTCACCTGTGTACTCATGTACTTTAAAAAGGTTGAGGTCTTTGTTGGTCTGGTTCAGGGTGTAAAACAGCCAGGCATTCTGTCCTGCATCACCATCCCATGCGGTCACCTTGCTAACTAAGAGGCCGGCTTCGGCATTTTTCATTAGTGTTCCATTTGCAGGTGGAAAGACAATCCTAGGAGCATGATCATTCTGATCCATAATGTAAACGTATACTGTGGCCACACGGCTAAGGGGAGGCACACCGTTGTCTTGGGCTTTAATCTGAAAGTGAAACTCTCTAAGCTTTTCAAAGTCAAAGGCTCGCAGTGCATAGGCCTCACCTGTGTCAGGTTTGATGCTAACGTAGCTGGCCACAGGTATCCCATGGTTGTTGTCATTAAGGACGGTATACGTTATGCGTGCATTTTCTGCATCATCTGCATCCATGGCCTTAACAACACAAAGAGACGCCCCAGGAGCATTGTTCTCTGTAATATAGACAGTATATGATGTCTGCTCAAAACGAGGTGGGTTATCATTAACATCTGCAACATCTACCCTGAAGCTCATTTGAGATGATAGGGGTGGCGTCCCCTCATCCACAGCGTTGACTGTAACATTGTATGACGAGATGGTTTCCCTGTCCAGGAAAGCAGACGTGACCACAGTGTAGTGGTTTCTGAAGGATTTAATCTTAAAAGGCAAGTTGGGCATGATCTCCAGGGAGACCTGTTTGTTTTGTCCAGAATCGCCATCATTGACGCTAATCAAAGCCACCACTGTGTCTGCCCGTGCGTCCTCACGCACAGGGCTGGAAAGTGAAGACAGTACAATCTCAGGAATGTTATCATTGACATCCAACACTTCTACGACTACTTTACAGTGTGCTGCAACGGGAGCTGGGCCTTTGTCCATTGCTTGTATGTACATTTCATACGTTTTAGTCTCCTCATAATCTATATTATTTCTTACCCTAATCTCCCCAGTGTTTGTGTCCATAGAAAACACCTGTCTGACTCGTTCAGGTGTGTAGGTACTAAAAGAATAAAACACTTCTCCGTTTGAGCCCTCATCTGGGTCTGTTGCATTTAACTTAATCAAAAGTGTCCCATTTGGAGAGTTCTCAGGCACTTTAACTTTATACACTGAACTGTTAAACTTAGGCACATTGTCATTGGCATCAAGGATACGGACATTGATCTTGGCCGAGCCAGTTCGCTGTGGAGTGCCTCCATCTATTGCTGTCAGAATAAGTTGATGCGAGGGCATCTGCTCCCGGTCAAAGGGTCTTTTGAGAATTAACTCAATTTGATTGTTGTTGGAGGAGGGTTTAATGGAGTCCAAAGTGAGGTGGTCGCTTGGAATAAGTCGGTACTGTTTCACGGAGTTGGACCCCTCATCTGCATCCTGAGCTCCCTCGATGTGAAACCGCGACCCGGTGAGAGCAGACTCCGACACCTCAAGCTGGTACTCATCTCTAGGGAACTGAGGTTCGTTGTCGTTCACGTCCAATATCTCCACCTCCACGTTGTGCAATTCCAGCGGGTTCTCCAACACCACCTCCAGGTTACGTGAACAGGTGCCACTGAATTCACAAACTGTTTCCCGGTCGATTCGGTCACTCACCACCAGCTTTCCGGTTTTGTGGTTTATTGTGAAATATTTCCGCCCACTGTCCGACGTGATTTTGATGCGTCGAGTGGAAACTTTTTTCAGATCCAGACCCAAATCCCGGACAATGTCACCGACTGATGCCCCGTTCTCCAGCTCCTCTGGAATCGAGTATCGGATTTGTGCATTTATAAGGCCACTTAACGTGAGCGTCAACACACAGAAATAGCAAAATATACTCTCCATTACTCTGTAACAGCATCGTACCGACCCAGCCATCGCAGGCGGGCAGAATTTGCAGACGGTTTGGAGAAATTTTTCCGCCTTTTCAGCTTGCTGCGGGTCCCCACCCGCCTCATCAAAAACAGAGTCCGTGCATAACTCCGACAGTGCGGGGTAAACACCGTATCCTCCGTGATGCATGCATGAAGCAAAGATTTTCCACTGCGTCCATGTTTTCCTCGTCGGTCTGGTTAATGTTTTGAATTGCTCTATCTCTCCTGCAAGGTTATCTCCTTTCCTCACATATCGCTATTGGTCTCTCTCTCCCTCTCTGTCTTTCTCTCTCCCTCTCCTTATGTTTCTCTCTGCCTGGATGTGGCGGTGATGCTGTCGGTGGGCAAAGAGGGAGGGAGCGCCACTCGTTCAAATGGTACTGGCTGCATCTCAGCGTCTCCGTTCAAACAGCATATAACAAGCTAAATGTTAATTTTATTTTGTATTTTTTTTAGATATTCGCCTCAGTTCGTGTAAATAAGAAAGTAAATAGAACCGCAGTTGACACCCGCATTATGTAATTTATTTTTAAAGCAAAAATAAAGAACGTTTTTTTTTCTTTCTCTCTCCTCTTGTCAGCGCCACCGCCCTTTTTTGAGCCGAGGAAAACTGATTTATGTGCAGCCATCATCAGACTCCCTTGCTGAGGCAAATTAACAATCACTCAGGAGCAAGGCAAACGGAGCAACAAATCATTTTAAAAACAGGTAAAACAAAAAAAAAGGGAGGGAAAAAACAGGAACTTGAGGACCTTGTCAATGCAGTGTTAGTCTCTATGATGCCATCGTTATACAGCTCTAAATTTCTGTAAGAACAAGTCATAGCAAGTAATATTTTCCTAACAGAACCATCAAAATGTGTAATTAATTCATCTATTTTATTCTATCAGCAAGCAAAATCTCCGTTAAATAACATGCACTTTATATTTTTTACTCGTTTGTTTTCACATTCTAACAGAATGCAGAAAACTATCTGATAATTAACTAGTGAAATAAATGTTTGTGTCCTTAGTCACGTCACAGACAATATACTCCAGCTGTGACCCCCATTGCACATCTGGCATAAACACCACAACTGTCCTGAGAGACAACATTTAGACACATGCTGTTTGCTCACATGCTAAAGTCTGCAAACATACACTAATGTAAATGTAACAAATGTAATAAATAATTGCAATTCAGAGCTAATAAGCACCAAAACTAGAGGAGGGGATATTTTTAGCACCCTAACCATAATCAAGAGGAAGTTTAAAAAAAAAAGTAGGTATACTGGAGTAAATTTCACAACTTCTCATTAGAATCTGAAGCTAATAACACTTCACCTCCTGTAAACTAGTCTAATTTCAGCCTTTGAAATTTCAACCTCTTTGTGTTTATAATACATATTTACCTCATCCATAATGTATCAATGCAGTCCCAATAGGAGTGGGTTTTTTTAATTACAAAACACATTGCAAAATGTAAGAACCCAATTGGTAGACGTTTGTATTAAAATGTTTGTACTTTTAAAACTTGGTATTTACCTGTTCACTAAGTGAAATCACTAAGATAAAATTATTAACCATTGCCCTCAGACAATACTTTCCACACCTAGTATCGAGTGTAACTGAAAAATAGGAGAAAAAAATAGTTAGGCAACATTAACATACTTTAAGTCTGTTGCTGACATCAAAGTTTAGCTGCATTTAATGAAGTTCCTTAGTAAAGACGGTTACTTGTTTTGCATCTGTGATAGGTAATTAAAGGTTTGCATAGAATGTACCAAAGTTTAGGACTTTTTTTGCTCTACAGAAATGCCTTGTCCTTCTCTTTGTGAAACCATCAATCCTTTTGGTATGCCACAGCCACTGGGCTAAGATGAGAATCTATCCGCCCACATTATTCCTTTTCCATGGTGTTTTGCCACTCTCACCCACGCTAAATTTGCACACAGCGATGACAACGCTTGGCACCCAGAGACGGAGGGAACAGTGACTCACTTGGATGCAGCTAAAAGGATTGGCTGGTGACTTCTTTATCTTAAATGCCTTAAATTATGGGTGGCAAAATTCAAAATTTAAAGGAACCCAAATGTTTTATTGAACATTTTTATGTCATGCACAAGCTACATATTAAAATTAAAAAGTACATCTAGTCAGTGCCAAATCTCCACCCATGTGCAAAAGAATCAGGCTTGGTCGCTATAATTAATCATGATGACAACATATTTATCTAAAATTGAAAAAATTCAAAAAGTTGAAGTCTTAATAATATTTATCTGTATTTTTGATGTTGTAACCATTCACCTAAGGGGTAAGGGATTATCTTCCCCTTCTTTTTAATTGCAGAAGGATATTTTGGATAGCTCCACATGTAGATCTACAGTTATAGCTATGACATTTAGCAGATTTTCCCAGTGGGGTAGTTAAACCTCCATGTTTTGCTGCGATTAAAAAGAAGAAAAAAAAAAGAGGACCAGTGACATTTATTTGGCAAACAATAAACACAGATTTCTATTACACCTGACCTTTTCATGTGTCTCACTTTTCACCATTTCCAACTCTTTTCTAATTTATGCACATCACAGACTTCTGAACAGCTCCCCGGTGCCGGTGTCTGCGTCACAAGCATCCATCTGTCCCAGCATTAATTGCATGCCTCTCAGCTGTAGATTTCATTTTTTTCCACTCAAGGGTGCTGCGGATAATGCCATCAAAACCATTCTACGTCCAGACAGATGCCTGTCTCGGTTCAACAGATGCTAATTTTATAGAAGATAATTGGCTCATTTTGTCTCTCACTCACTCTCTTTTTTTAAATTGATCCTTTTCTTAATTATCAAAACTTTATGTGCCATTAGGAAAGGCACTTGTTGTCTACCGATATGCATGTCAGTGTATTATTGTGTGTGTGTGCATTTGTGGATGAGATTTATGTGGATGTGGATGTGCTTTAAATTGGTCTAAATAGAAATGATCAGAAAAATGTATAAATTATGCCCATTTCCCACTTGCTTTCCTTTGTGTCACTTTCCCAGATCTAGCTGCAGCACTGTGAGCCAGCTGCTGTGCCAGCTGAGGGGGAAACATCTTTAATGTCATTTGAATATTTTCAGACTGAGAAAGTGGATGAAATACAACCAAAAGCTTTGAAAAATAACTTTATGTGATAGATTAAAGCCAAGATTAAAGTTGAGGCTTCCTCCTTGTTCGCTGTATCTCCCCCAGTATGAAAGAACCCTAATTTCATCAATTATGTAGTATGCCCACTAGATTAATAACATTCTCTCCAACCTCATTAATACTGTAAGCAGACACTCTAAAAAACCATTTGTATTAGTTCCCCTAAGAGACTTTTCCATGGAATCCCCCCGTTTTAGTGAGTCAGACTACAAAACAAATCTGCAAAGAAACTGGTCATGAGTGGGCTATCATGAAGCTTCACTCATCACGTCATTCCCTCAGCCACCACATACAAACAGAAGCAGCCATGCACACATGAAGGGCATTTGTGCCTGTAGGTCTGGGTGCTCTCACACGACAGCATAGAATGGTATCTGAGGACAAAATCATTTTGTCTGAGTAAATGCAGAAAGATAGTTTACAGTTCTCGCTGTGAAAATTTAAATGCCAGGGAACCATCTTCTTCTGCCAAGAGTTCGATGAGCAGATGGGAACAGAGAAGTGAAGCATGCGCTTCCTTTTTTAGACTGTCTAAAAGAGAAGGGCAGAAATTGGTGGATTTCTTATTTTCTTGTCCCCTCATTGAAAAGCGCCGTCTCCGAGGTTTGAGTCTGATCCTGTTACAGTCAAAATCTAGTCTACAGGGCAAGTGGGACTGGAGTGGCGCTGTATAAAACCAAGTTGAGAACAAAAACGCATCAATAAAATTCTGAAATCTGCAGTACAGTTTAAATGACAACAGAGGAAGTAAATTCCCCAAAAGAGCCAAACAAAAATACTTGCTAAATAAATAGGTACAATGAATAGGATCAAGCCGAATAATGGAATAAATATTATAAAAATAGAAAGTCAAAATTGATAATTCACCCTAAAAGCTTTATTTTTGTTTTGCCAATGCTTTATTGCAATGGAATAACTGCAGCAGCAAAAAAACACATTGTCACAGGAAGTCTTAAATCCAGCTGTGTATCAGGAGGTATGAGTCAGTAAAAAAGAAAAGGTCAATGAAAACAGCTCTAAAAAGTTAATCCCTATGTCCGTCAGAGGGTGCAGCTTGAGGAAGAGGTGGGAGAGACGGTGAAATTGGTCCCTCTGTTGGAAGAAATCAGTAGTGCAAAGATTTAACACGTGATACTCTCCCTCTGCTCATCCACCCAGGCTTTTTTCATTAAGCCAAAGTACTAAGGCATAATCTCGTCTATGACAGTGTGTGTTTGAGAGCGAGAAAGGGAGGTGGTTGGAGGGAGGAGAATACGTCATTCTGCCCCGGCGGTCAAGTTCTTTATCTATTCTAGGGCAAGCGCCATACTGACAAAGCTGGATGAAAAAACAGGGCGATGTGTGGAGGTGAAAGCAAGGGGACGGGTAAACATAGAGTAAATAATAAAAAAGATCAAACTAAGTATTACAAAAACAAAAAGAATATGCTCATATGTTACTGAAAAAAACGGTTTAAGGACAGAGATGTGTTCTCACACCTTTTGAAGAATCGGCTCATTTAAAGCCTAATTATAACCACATTCAGTATGGCTTTTAAAACAAGCATGCACTGAAGAGGTTCAATAGGGATGTTTGTTCTGATCCCACATGTACCTTTCCTTCAAAAATAAAGGTCACGAGAACAAAAAGCTGCCTAAATCCCTCCCCAGTGGGAGCAAGCACTGGCTAAACAACTTCTTGCATGTCCTGATTCCGGCATGAATCAAACAAATCCTCGGTGCTGCACCAAAGAAAGCTATCAGGAAACGCAGGCAGGCTTTTGATACTTTCCTCTCAGGATGGCCTGGCTTTGTATCTCTGTTGGATTGGCTAGGATGGACCCCGTGGTGCAGAGCATGACAAAGATAATTTAATGAGAGCAAAAATATTCCAGTGCCAGTGAGAAAAAAGGCTTGGTGGAAGTAGGGGATGTATGATGAGTGCTTTTCTTTAATGTGTGACCGATTATAGGCTTGTAATTTTTTCACTCAGCTTTAGGGCATGCATTTGATGTGTTTTCTCTTTTTTTATCCATCTCATTCTTGCAAACCCTGGTTTTCCCACTATTTCATGCTCAAGGCTCAAATCTGTGCTGCTGTATTTGGGTCTTTCTGTGAAATCTTTTCCATTCTGGAATTGTACTAATCTCACTCTCTTCCCCCCTCGTTTGATTTGCTTTCTCCTGTTTACACACCAAATAAAGACAAAACAATCCTGCCAAGGTTGCTTCAAATCTGTACCATGCACCTCCTCTCCTTTCCTCTCTCTCCTTATTTATTCCTTACGCATCTCGTCGTAACCATGCGGCTTCCTTCCAGCTTGCATCCGTATGAAACATGCTGTGATGGAAGCGAGAGTGAGAGTGGGGGTGGGTGTACCAGCAGCAGCTCCCTGGAAACAGACTGGCTCATCATTACAGCCCAGAAACAGTCTCCATGACAACGTAACCTCACTCTCACACAAAGGACACACCCTTGTCAATGAGAAAAACAGGAAGTGGTCCATGAGATGTGCGCGTCAGAACGGCAGTTAAAGCCTCTGCTGCAGGAGACCAGTCCACACACTGCGAAGCTCTTAGCTGAGAGCTCCTGCAATCATAATGTACTGTAGAATAAATAATTTAATATATGTTGCAGCATCAAGGGAGGCAAAGTTAGAAGCTTTTTTTTTATCATATATACATTCTAGAGCTTTCGTGGTTTTGTTTTTAAATAGTGTGTGCAAGAGAGACACTGAATTGCATCCTTTATGTAAAAAAAAACAGACCATTCAGTAGATCATAGCTAGAATACTGCATGGATAAAAAAAAAAAGCCTCCCCCTCCTACTGCCCTTTAAAACACAGGTTCAGCTGTGATCGACATTGGGTTATGTCCGGCCCCGCCCAGCCGCAGAGCCGAACAGGAGGGAGAGCCGAGGCGAACTGAGCTGATACCTCGATCGGAACGGAAGCTCCCCACCACTTGCTACTGCAAAGGGTAGCGGAAAATTACCTGCCCCTCCCCCACTTTCTACCTCAGACAACAGAGAGCCGCAACGTACAGTGCACACGCTGAAGCGTTTACGCAGAGAGGCAGATCCAGACATTGTTTCGGGAGCCAATGGACTCGGAGCGTGCGTACAACCTACACTGCGTATCGACTGTATCGGACATAGAGCTGCGCAGCAAACACAAGTTCAGTCTGATGGCGCCTGTAGCCGCGCTGCCGTGCTTAAATCACTCGCTGACCCACTTAAGCGACGCTCATAACCTGATAGACGTGGCTCGCAAATATTCTGTCTGTGTGAGAGAGAGAGAGGACGGAGCTGGGTTTCACTCTTCTCCCCAGCCAAAGACGAAACAAAAATAAATGACTAGAGCTTTGACAGATGATTGCACGACTGTGTGTCCTGGACCACTCCCTGAAATGAGGTCATAGCGTCTGAGTGGGCCACAACATTATCAAACCATTGAGAGAAAGGAAATAAACTGAGCCGCCAAACCTCACTGGGATTACCTGAACCCAAACCACCGGAAAAACGCAGAATTATACATTCTATGGTGATGCATGTAAAAAATTAATACACGATCAGCTTCGGGACTAAAGCCCACTTGACTTGACACGGAACTGGGTTTTGTAAACACATTAAAGGATAGTAATGAAAATATATTAAATCAGGTTTACAGCGCTCCACAGCTGAGAGCATGCATGTCTGAAGAAATGGAGTTAATTTCCTGTTAGCTCCTTCAGCTGCTCCCCTTCACCAGGAGGGAGTGCGCAAGTGGGGGGAGGTGGGGGATGGGAGGAATTCATCAGCATGGAGGAGACGCAAGAGAAAAGAGATGCCTGAGCAATGGATGTCATGATTCAGCCTTTCCTTGGAATGGAGGTTATAAGGTTTTCTGATAAAGTATGCTAAAGTACTGTAAATAAAAACAACACACTACAATCGGAGGGTAAGGGGATTAAACAGGCTAACTACGCAGAAAACCTGCAAAACTTTGCAGCCTCTGAGGATGCACAAAAATGTGTATCATGACTAAAAATGTATGACCATTTCCCTGAATAGACTAGAATTTATATTGATGTGGTATAGCATCCAGAGAGTAGAGAACATTATAGGTCAGGCTATGATCAATACAGGTTTAAGATTCAAGCTGAACTAAACAAAAATTACTACAGCAAAAGGAAGGATGTACAAATCTACAACAAAAAAATGAACAATGAGAGCAAATGTTAGCATATTGTGAAACGAGAGAACCATAACATTCGCAACACATTTACTATTCTCTTTATGTGGAAAGCGTTTGTATCTAAGTGTTATGAATTGGTTTATATCTCACACAGAAATTATATGTAACAAATAAACCTTGATTTCGTTTACTTGAAAAGTGCAAGTGTAAAATAAATTATTCTTGAAATGTTACGTATGCCAGCTTTCATGAGAGGGTGTCTGTTTTTTCATAGTAGATATCATAGCTTGTCTAAGCAGAAAAATAAAACACACACGTCAGGCTAAAAGTGTTGTCAGTTACATTATGTGTCCCTGCACTGCAGTGAGGTCTGCACAAATCCTGCTGAGAACTGAGATTTCATTTTTAGAAGATCTGACCTGTCCCTTTTAAACATATATATTTTTCAAGCAAGAATGTCTTTTGCAATACTTAGTTGAACTTAATGTCCTTGGTTCACAGGACCTTAAAATAAAATGAATCATTTTATTGGAAGATATTCAAATAAATGCTTTTATTCGGCAGAGAGTCCAAGTTATCCACATTAGGAAAATACTAAGAAAACATTTTTATCTGATTACTTTTAATGTTTCATACATGTCTGAGACCTTCTCAGAACCAAGCAACAGCTTATATATACAGATTTATCTTTAAGGCTTTTACAGCCACATATACCAGGCCAATCAAGATCTCTAAATCAAAAACTTTTAGGATTTCCCAGGACATCGCTTGAGACCAGAAGAAAAAACTTTCTCCGTTGATGGTCTGAGGGTCTGGAAAAGTTTTTTTTTTTTTTTTTTCTGTGAGGTCTGCTGGATTGCTCTCTCTTAAAAACTCGTCTTTAAAAACAGGGTTTTAATTGCAGACAGCAAGCCTTTGTTTTCTAACTTCATTGCCAATTCTGTTAACCTTGAATTTTGCTTATTGTTTTGTGTCATTATAATTACTGTATTACTAGTAGTGGTATTAGTATTGGGTACTTCAAAAATAAATGATGATTATGATTATGATGAGGAAGAATCTGAAACTCAAAATAAATTCAACACATCAAGAGGGCCTGGGTAAGTGTTGAGAGTTGTAAAGATTTGAACATCTTGCTGAGTACTGTTGAATTCATCATTCATAAATGGAAAGAATAAGAAGGGCACAACTGCGAACTGACAAAGACATGCCTTTCCACCTAAATTGATCAGCCAAGAAAGTGGAGTATTATTACACATCACTGCACACTAAGCATGTCTGGTCTTTATGGAAGAGTGACAAGAAGAAAGCCATTGTTGGAAGAAACTATTAGAAGGCTCTAAGTCACGTTGAAGACACAGCAACAGCATGGAAGATGGTGATTAGGCCAGCTAGCACCGGTGATGATAAATTGAGCTAAAGAAAATGGGAAGTTTTCAGACTATGACAGAGGTTCACCTTTGTGCAGGGCAACTCCAAAGATATAAAGAAAGCCACAATCCCACAGTTGAGGACCAGATCTAAGTCAGATAAAATTTGATGGCAAAACTTCCCAACTACTTTTCACAGATGCTCTGCATTCAGTGTGACAAAGCTTGAGCCATTCTTGAGCAAGAAAGATTTGGAAATAGTTCAGTCTATAGAAACATAGATTGACATCTCAAAAGCTGTCAGATATAATTCGACAAGTAATGATTCAATATCAATATGTAACACTTTGTACATTTCAAACAATGAAGCCATGTATAGTCTTACTTTTATTTTACAGTTATGCTTAAACTTGTATTGGTCTGTCATAAAATACACAAAAGCTTGTTTCCCTATGTGAAAAAATTGCAAATGTGAAAGAGGCATGAATACTCTTGTGAGGCATTGCAAATACAGATGTATCTGAACTCAGTACTGCAGATCCAAATTTAACAGCTTCTTGTGATGCAATAGGCGAAGAAAGCTTAGCAAGAAATACAGAGTGCCTATAAGAAACAATGATTAAAGAAGGCAACCCTATGCATGAAAATGCTGGCTTTGCAGGACAAAAAAACTATTCTGAATCACTAAATAATGATATAAAGTTTTGCTAATCCTCTTGCACGTTTAATTTCTGCTTGGAGGTTGTTATTTTAAAATACTTTTAATCTGACATATGAGACTCATCAGGATGTATATTCTAATTCAATGAATATGACTGCATACAAGTGATTTTCAGATATATTTTTTTCTAGCTTATTTTGTTTGGGTTGTTAAGTTATACACAACAATGTGATCAGGAGCATACATTTAAGTTTTGAGCTTTAATTTGTTGAAGAAATCACTTATTTCAAAACTGAGAAATGTGGAGCAGAATGGTTTCAGCACCAAGGACAGTGCTCAGACCTAACGCTGTCCTTGGTAAACTGGCTGGTCATAGTAGATGGAATTATAAGGCAAACAGGAGAGGACGATTTTAACGCGGGTCAAATCTTACCTTGTCTGTGTTTGGTAAAGTTTGAGTTCTGGTAAAAGTGTCTGTTCCGTTAATACTGATCAGTTCAGCATCTACAGGAGGAAACGATGCGGGGAAAACCACTACGTCACTCTTCAGTGTGTCTGAGCTGAAACACACGTCATACTGCTGAGTAGCTTTAGAGTAAGACCAGCTCCCGTCAGGGTGGGTGGTGATCATGGGGGCGCTGTACCTGCTGAAATCACTGTCTGTCCTGTGGCATCTGACAGCTATTAAACTGATGAGACTCAGCAGAAAGATCACAGACACTGACACGATGGCGATCAGCAGATACAAGTTCAAATCAGAGAAGTTGTCCTCCTTTATAGGCACATGTCTGAACTGAGTCTGGACATCAGCTGTGGTTTCAACCACCATCACATCAATAGAAACAGTGGCTGACAGAGAAGGTTCTCCGTTATCAGAAACCAGCACCAACAAGTGGTGAGTTTTCAGGTCATTGTCGCTCATTCTCCTCTTAGTTCTGATTTCTCCGGTGCTGGTTCCGATCTTGAACAGGTTGTTTCCTTTGGGCTCCGACAGGTGATAAGAAAGCAGCGCATTGTATCCAGAATCTGCGTCCACAGCCCTGATCTTTGCTACAAAGTATCCCGGTTCAGCAGAATAAGGGATGGTCTCACTGTTAACAGAGCCGTGCTCAGAATAAGGAGCTAAAATGGTTGGATTATTATCATTTTCATCCAGAATTAAAATGTTAACAGTGACGTTGCTGCTGAGTGGAGGAACACCAGAGTCTGTGGCCTGAACCATAAACTGAAACGTCTTTAACTCTTCATAGTTAAAAGACTGCAGACTGATTATTTCTCCAGTGTCTGCTTTCACGTTAACCACTGATCCTATACCATTATGTCGTTGATTATTATTATTACTAACTACCGAAAACGTCACCTTTCCATTTTCGTTTACGTCAGGATCATCCGCAGTTAAGGTATAAACCACATCACCAACTGGTCCGTTCTCTTTCACAAAAATATTTATAACTCGTTCCATAAAACGTGGCGCGTTGTCATTGACATCTGACACATGAACCGTAATTACGCTGGTGCTGGAGAGAGGCGGCAGTCCTTCGTCTATCGCGGTTATTGTCACATTGTACTCAGAAACCTTTTCTCTGTCAAGAGCTCCAACCACCAGTAAAGAGTAATGATTTTTATACGTGTTCTTAATTTTAAAGGGAACAGCATTAACTATTTTCACCTGAACGACACCGTTTTTATCTGCATCCGGATCTTTCACTGTTAAAAGTCCAACCATTGTGTCGGGAGGTGCATCCTCCCTCAGAACGTTGACTAACGATGTTACAGATATTTCTGGGGAATTGTCGTTTATATCTGTTATTTCAACGAGTACTTTACAATGTGAGGCTCTTGGGATTGGACCTTTGTCTTTTGCTTGGACTCGGAGTTCAACCACATTAGTCCTTTCGTGGTCTAGCTCATCTTTTATTGTAATCTCTCCAGTAATTGCATTAATGGAAAATGTATCAACATTGTTATCATTATCCTGGTTGATAAAAGAATACTGTATTTCTCCATTGAAACCTTCATCTAAATCTTGAGCATGCACAGAAATTACAGCTCCGCCTGACGGTGTATTTTCTGGCACTTTGACTTTGTACAGAGGTTTGTCAAATACCGGAATGTTATCATTAACGTCTTGCACATTAACATTGACGAGTAATGTCCCTGATTTAGCAGGTTTACCTCCATCTGTAGCTGTCAGAGTTAATTTTATAAGTGACTGTTTTTCTCGATCTAAAGGTTTCTGCAGAATCATTTCAACAGACACAGTTGGATCGCCTCCGTTTTGTGCATCCAGCGCAAAATGTTCATTATGGCTTAGTTTATAAGCCTTTACAGAATAAACACCGACGTCTGCGTCAAATGCCTTCGGAAGAGCAAATTTTTCTCCAGTAAAAGCCGATTCAGACACGTTCAGATCAATATCTGGTATCCTGAACGAGGGCGTGTTGTCATTTATATCCACAATTTTGACCTCAAACCGATAAAGATTTAGCGGAGAATTCACAATGGCTTCCACTTCCATGGAGCATTTGGCTTTACGAGCACAGAGCTCCTCCCGGTCTATCCTGTCTTTCACCAGAAGTGATCCAGTCTTGATGTTCACATCAAAATACTTCTTATTAGGTCCCGAAATCTGAAAGTGTCTTTTTTCCAGTTCTAGTATGTCTAGCTGTAAATCCCTCGCCAGATTTCCAACAACCGTACCCGGACTCGACTCCTCCATAATCGAATATACAGTCTGTGCCTCTGCGACCATCAGGATGCGCAACACAAAAAGCAAATTATAAATCCACGTCGGGGCCGTCTTTCCTCGTCCCATTATGTTCCGATCTGACCAAACACACGAAATAAATTGTAATAAATCATTCCATGGTTAACATATTTCCATGACTGTAGAGTCAAATCACAACCCCTCAGAGCGGTGAGGACGTTACTCACGGCTTCCCAAACAAAGAGCTGAAGCCCTCTCTTAAGGGAGGAGCATTGCACATGGATAAAATGTGTTAAAACGCCAACAGTTCGCAGTGACATCTTGTGGCGATTTGAAGTGAAACAAAATGTAATGAAAAGTTTATTCAACTATTATTGTGACTTTAAATCATCCCAGACGAAATTGATATAATTTTTCACGAATTTACTTTAAGAAAAGGCAGTAAACAACAAGTGCTGAAGTCTTGTAGTGTCAAAGTTAAGAATTCAAAAGTTGTCACCTACCTAATATAGTGGCCAATAATTTTTTTTATCAAAAGTGATTTTTTTTTTTTGCCGAAATCACATTTTAGCAAAAAAGAGGTGGTCATATTCTTTCCTTTTTTTTTTTTTGCCAAAATATGATTGGCAAAAATTGCTTTGGCTATTATCTAAGGCAGGTGATGGAGAGTCAGATCATAATGAATAAATTACTCATTCATTGTGGATCGAAAACACTTTCAAGAATTAAACATTAAACAAAAACTACATTTGACTGACTAAAATAAACAATTAAAAAAATTGGAAATGTAATGAAACGTTTGATTGCATAATTGCTATGTGGGGCACAGGTAATTGAAATAGTGTTTCTGAATTTCTTACCTTTTCTGTGTTTGGTAAAGTCTGAGTTCTGGTAAAAGTATCACTCCCGTTTATACTGATCAGTTCCGCATCTACAGGTGGAAACGGGGCGGGGAAAACCACTACGTCACTCTTCAGTGTGTCTGAGCTGAAACACACGTCATACTGCTGAGTAGCTTTAGAGTAAGACCAGCTCCCGTCAGGGTGGGTGGTGATCATGGGGGCGCTGTACCTGCTGAAATCACTGTCTGTCCTGTGGCATCTGACAGCTATTAAACTGATGAGACTCAGCAGAAAGATCACAGACACTGACACGATGGCGATCAGCAGATACAAGTTCAAATCAGAGAAGTTGTCCTCCTTTATAGGCACATGTCTGAACTGAGTCTGGACATCAGCTGTGGTTTCAACCACCATCACATCAATAGAAACAGTGGCTGATAGAGAAGGTTCTCCATTATCAGACACCAGCACCATCAATGGATGAGTTTTCAGGTCATTGTCACTCATTCTCCTCTTAGTTCTGATTTCTCCGGTGCTGGTTCCGATCCTGAACAGGTTGTTTCCTTTGGGCTCCGACAGGTGATAAGAAAGCAGAGCATTGTATCCAGAATCTGAGTCCACAGCCCTGATCTTCGCTACAAAATATCCCGGTTCAGCAGAATAAGGGATGGTCTCACTGTTAACAGAGCCGTGCTCAGAATAAGGAGCTAAAATCGTTGGATTATTATCATTTTCATCCAGGATTAAAACATTAACAGTCACATTACTACTTTGCTGAGGAACACCAGAATCATTTGCTTGAACTTTAAACTGAAATGTTTTTAACTCCTCATAGTTAAAAGACTCCAGACAGATAATCTCTCCAGTTTGAGAGTTTATATTTAAAACTGAAGTTATTGGAATATTTTTTGAAAAGTTACCTAATAACGAATACATTATTTTAGCATTTTCTGCCTCATCTGGGTCCTGTGCCATTATATTTCCAATATGGGTTCCGACTGCACTATTCTCTTTGACATAAACATTTATTAGAAAATTTGAGAAATTAGGGGCATTATCGTTAACATCTGAAATGTGAACAGGGATAACCCTAGTACTAGAAAGGGGTGGATTGCCCTCATCTATAGCATAAATTGTGACATTATAGTGAGAAACACTCTCTCTATCAAGAGGTCCATCAACTGTTAATGAATAATAATTTTTATAATTAAGCTTGAGCTTAAAAGGAACTGACCCAATGACCTGAGCACTGGTAATACCATTTTTACCCCCATCTTTGTCAGTCACAGTCACCAGAGCAACGACAGTTCCTGCCTCAGCATCTTCTTTAACTGGACTCATCAAGGACGTGACCACAACCTCGGGTATGTTGTCATTGACGTCAATCACTTCCACTAACATTTTACCATGAACACTCCTTGAAGGCGTACCTTTATCTCTGGCTTGCAAGCGGATATCATATGCTGCTGTTTCCTCATAGTCGATTTGTCCTATAACAGTTATTTCCCCTGTGTCTGGGTTTATTGAGAATAAAGCATCAGGATTGATATTTCCTCTTCTAATAAATGAATATAATATTTCACTGTTTATTCCCTCATCTGAATCTTCAGCACTAACAGTGAGAATGGAGGTTTGCAAAGGGGTGTTTTCAAGAACCTTGACTTTATACAACGACTGACTAAACACGGGAGCATTGTCATTGGTATCCATTATATGTACAGTGATCTTTAAAGTCCCCGTTTTGGCAGGTTTACCTCCGTCGAGAGCAACTAATGTTAGGTGACTCGCAGCTTTTTTCTCTCTGTCTAACGACTTTTGCAGCACTAATTCGGCAGACTCACTGTGCTGTCCTCCGCTTTGTATGTCAAGCAAGAAATATTCATTGGAACTCAGCTTGTAGCTTTTCACCCCGTTATTCCCCGAATCCGCGTCGTTTGCCATCGGCAGCAAATACCTCTCTCCGGGAGAAGACGATTCTGAAATATTCAAGTTCATTTCCTTTTCAAGAAAATATGGTGCATTATCATTGATGTCCGTTATCTGAACCTCTATGCGATGCAGATGCAACGGGTTGCTCAACATGGCTTCTATATTTAGGAAACATTTCTCAGAGTTTGGACAAAGCTCTTCGCGATCAATCCGGTCGCACACATACAGTGTACCAGCTTTCAAATCCAAGTCGAAATACTTCTTAAAGCTCCCAGAGACAATTCGTAAATCCCGTCTTTCCAACTCACTGACGGCGACTTGCAAATGCTTAGCAAGATTTCCCACCACTGTTCCTTTGTCAACCTCCTCGGGAACGGAGAACGAGATCAGCGCTGTGCACACGCCACAGAAATAAAGCAGAGCCCCGATGTTTATCCAGATCGCACCTGTATTTGTCCTACGTCCCATTGCTGCCAAACCACGAAAAAAAAATAATAATTTTAGAACACGTCCATTTTGTTGAAAATATCACACGGGATCCACTTTGCAGCGTGACCGAATGCGTTTTCTCACAAAGCAGCGGTTCGCTATGTCTACATATGGAAAGGAGGAGTCTGAAGACAAAAAAAGAAAAAGAAAAATACTGGAGTCACTCGTAACATTTGTGGTCTCCAGCGACACCAAGTGCTGGTACTAATACATAAATAAATCATTGCAGTTTAGCTAAAATGATGACAGGATTTTTAGCTGAACATTAGATATGAACAAAAAAAATATACGCTATGTATTGCACTAAAAAAGCCATAAATAGATTTGTTCTTTTCAGATAACCATTTTAAAGACACAAAACAGATATTGCGCTGAGATCTTCAATAATATAATGACCATAACGGTTGCCGCCACACCGACAAACAATGTCCATAACTAAGCACCATGGACAGAGTCTGCTGCTAGACAACGTTATTGTCCTGCTTGCTTTAAGTTTTTAGTTAAAATATTGCTAATTATCGACTACTTTTAGGTTATAACAGACAAAAAACATTCAAGATTTGCTATCTAAGCCATCTGAAAGACTAATTAGCAAATCGAAAAATACAGTCGGCAAAACATAAAGGTTGACATAATCTCGCCAACAAAGACTTCAACTGTGAAACGTTAGGACCAGCAGACCTGCCAAAATCCATTTTGGACAACATTAGAAAATGGCTAAAATATAATAAAATATTTTAAGTTGGGTGGCCAAAAAAAAAGAAGAAAAAATAATAATACTACAAGCTTTCAAGTAAAACAAAAGTACTGTAATGTAGATATTTTCACGTTTTAAACAAATGCTATTTCTACATTCCTTACCTTTTCTGTGTTTGGTAAAGTCTGAGTTCTGGTAAAAGTATCACTCCCGTTAATACTGATCAGTTCCGCATCGACAGGTGGAAACGGGGCGGGGAAAACCACTACGTCACTCTTCAGTGTGTCTGAGCTGAAACACACGTCATACTGCTGAGTAGCTTTAGAGTAAGACCAGCTCCCGTCAGGGTGGGTGGTGATCATGGGGGCGCTGTACCTGCTGAAATCACTGTCTGTCCTGTGGCATCTGACAGCTATTAAACTGATGAGACTCAGCAGAAAGATCACAGACACTGACACGATGGCGATCAGTAGATACAAGTTCAAATCAGAGAAATTGTCCTCTTTTATAGGCACATGTCTGAACTGAGTCTGGACATCAGCTGTGGTTTCAACCACCATCACATCAATAGAAACAGTGGCTGATAGAGAAGGTTCTCCATTATCAGAAACAAGCACCACCAATGGATGAGTTTTCAGATCATTGTCACTCATTCTCCTCTTAGTCCTGATTTCTCCGGTGCTGGTTCCGATCCTGAACAGGTTGTTTCCTTTGGGCTCAGACAGGTGATAAGAAAGCAGCGCGTTGTATCCAGAATCTGCGTCCACAGCCCTGATCTTTGCTACAAAGTATCCCGGTTCAGCAGAATAAGGGATGGTCTCACTGTTAACAGAGCCGTGCTCAGAGTAAGGAGCTAAAATAGTTGGATTATTATCATTTTCATCAAGGATTAAAACATTAACAGTCACATTGCTGCTGAGTGGAGGTACGCCAGAGTCAATGGCCTTGACTTTAAACTGGAATGTTTTCAGATCTTCATAATTAAAAGACTGTAGACTGATTATTTCTCCTGTATCCGAGTTAATGTTTATAAACGAAGTCACGGGGATATTTTTGGCATCACCTTCTAGTGAATAAGTTACTCTCGCGTTTTCATTTATATCAGGATCGACTGTACTTATTTTAAAAATACTGGCTCCAACTGGGCTGTTTTCTTTCACGTAAATATTGATCACGGATTCCAGGAAATGAGGCGCGTTATCATTAACATCAGAAATCTGTACAATGACAACGCTGGTGCTGGACAGAGACGGGACTCCGTCATCATTAGCTACGATTGTGAGATTGTAAGACGCATGTGTTTCTCGATCAAGGGGTCCATCTACAACTAAAGAGTAATAACTCTTATAATTAGCATTTAGCTTAAAAGGAGTTGAGCCAACAAGCTTACATCGAGTTTGACCGTTTTTGCCGCCATCTTTGTCCGTCACTGTAACCATAGCGACAACGCTTCCTATTTCTGCATTTTCTTTAACTGGGTTCATCAGAGATGTTACAACAATGTCTGGGGTGTTATCGTTTACATCCACTACTTCAATCAAAAGCTTCCCATTTGATCTTCGAGGTGACGCACCTTTGTCTGTGACTTGAACATGAATTTCAAATTTTGACTGAACTTCATAGTCTAATTCACTTTTGACGCTGATATGTCCGGTTTCTTCATTTATGAAAAATATATCAGATGGGTTAAAGTTTGCACGGTTGAAGAAGGAGTAAACTACTTTTCCGTTCTCCCCTTCATCTAAATCAGTGGCATTAAGCTGAATAACTGTATTTCCGACAGGAGCATTTTCGTAAACGCTGGCTTTATAAAGTGATTTGCTAAAAGACGGCGTGTTGTCGTTCACATCGAGAATATTAACGATGATTTGTAGAGTTCCAGATTTTGGATGTCTGCCTCCATCTATAGCAGTGAGTGTCAATTTAATAGTTGCTTGTTTCTCTCGGTCTAAAGCTTTCAGCAGCACCAATTCAGCAGATGCGCTGTGTTCTCCGCCGCTCTGTACGTCGAGGGAAAAGTTCTCATTTACACTGAGCTTGTACGTCTTTACAGAATTGCTGCCTGAATCTGCATCGGCTGCCAAAGGCAGCAAGAAGCGCTCGCCCACTGGTGAAGATTCAGAAATATTAAGAGAAAATGATTTCTCCGCGAAAGCAGGCGCGTTGTCGTTCACATCATTAATCACAACCTCGATGCGTTTATGCACTACAGGATCACTCAGTATGGCCTCGGAATTTAAAGTGCATTTAACAGTGTTCAAACAAAGCTCCTCACGATCTATCCTCTCATTGACATAAAGCTCTCCTGTTTTAAAATTTACTTCAAAGTATTTCTTACTGTGTCCCGAAACAATATTTAGATTCCTGGTTTGCAGATCTCGGACGTTGACGTTAAAATCCTTTGCGAGGTTCCCGACAACAGTTCCTTTGTCCGCCTCCTCGTTGATAGAGTAGGATATCTGAGCTGCAGACCAGTCGGGTGCAAACAACATGACCAGGAAAAATAAGATCCCATTATTCCTTCTTCTGCTCATCGCTGATTCAGGAGAAATAGACGTTATCCTAATCGTTTCTGAAGTGACACCACTGGATCGGAACAATTGTCAAAACAAATGGTTCCAATCCCCGACTCTCAACCATGATTCCTTCTCCTCAGACAAAGCACACATAGTCTTATGTGACGCATAAAAGGAAGGAGGGGACTAAAAATAAAAGGCTTTCAAAATCTCCTGGTCGTCAGCGACCCCTCGCGCCATAATTATAAACTGTGAGAAACGTATAGGAAATGATAAAGCAAACAAACAAACAAAAGAACAATGGGGCAGATTTTGTGCAACATATGAAAGCACGACATTTTAACACAGCAGAAATCAATTAAGCTTATTGTTAATGGATATTAAATCATGACAAAAAGGTGAAAAGAAGAAAAAACTGCAGAAAAGATTAACCTAATAGAAATATAAATGTATCGACATTCTTGAAAACGATATATCATTCTCAAAAAACTGAAAAACATTAAAAAAACCTTTTTAGATAAAAGGCAGGCACATTATAAAACGCCTTTAAAAGAAGCGTTGTTGAAGTAAAACATTGATCGGTTTAATTTTAACAATAGAAGTGTTCGTTCCCTGTCTTTTAAATGGTTGTAGAAAATATAAATACACGTGTTAGAGTATGACATATAGGGGAATTCGCAATAAAATCCACGATTTATAGCAATTAATTTTGCACAATGTACTCAGTGACCAATATTAACTCACCTTTTCCGTGTTTGGTAAAGTCTGAGTTCTGGTATAAGTATCACTCCCGTTAATACTGATCAGTTCCGCATCTACAGGTGGAAACGATGCGGGGAAAACCACTACGTCACTCTTCAGTGTGTCTGAGCTGAAACACACGTCATACTGCTGAGTAGCTTTAGAGTAAGACCAGCTCCCGTCAGGGTGGGTGGTGATCATGGGAGCGCTGTACCTGCTGAAATCCATGTCTGTCCTGTGGCATCTGACAGCTATTAAACTGATGAGACTCAGCAGAAAGATCACAAACACTGACACGATGGCGATCAGCAGATACAAGTTCAAATCAGAGAAGTTGTCCTCCTTTATAGGCACATGTCTGAACTGAGTCTGGACGTCAGCTGTGGTTTCAACCACCATCACATCAATAGAAACAGTGGCTGATAGAGAAGGTTCTCCGTTATCAGAAATCAGCACAATCAATGGATGAGTTTTCAGGTCATTGTCACTCATTCTCCTCTTAGTCCTGATTTCTCCGGTGCTGGTTCCGATCCTGAACAGGTTGTTTCCTTTGGGCTCAGACAGGTGATAAGAAAGCAGAGCGTTGTATCCAGAATCTGCGTCCACAGCCCTGATCTTTGCTACAAAGTATCCCGGTTCAGTAGAATAAGGGATGGTCTCACTGTTAACAGAGCCGTGCTCAGAGTAAGGAGCTAAAATGGTTGGATTATTATCATTTTCATCAAGGATTAAAACATTAACAGTTACATTGCTGCTGAGTGGAGGCACGCCAGAGTCTGTAGCCTTAACTTTAAACTGGAATGTTTTCAGATCTTCATAATTAAAAGACTGCAGACTGATTATTTCCCCTGTATCCGAGTTAATGTTTATAAACGAAGTCACAGGGATATTTTTGGCATCACCTTCTAGTGAATAAGTTACTCTTGCGTTTTCATTTATATCAGGATCTACTGCACTTATTTTAAAAATACTGGCTCCAACTGGGCTGTTTTCTTTCACGTAAATATTGATCACGGATTCCAGGAAATGAGGCGCGTTATCATTAACATCAGAAATCTGTACAATGACAAAGCTAGTGCTGGACAGAGACGGGACTCCGTCATCATTAGCTACGATTGTGAGATTGTGCGAAGCATGTGCTTCTCGATCAAGGGGTCCATTTACAACTAAAGAGTAATAACTCTTATAATTAGCATTTAACTTGAAATGAGTTGAACCAACAAGCTTACACCGAGTTTGACCATTTTTACCGCCATCTTTATCTGTCACTGTAACCAAAGCGACAGCGCTTCCTATTTCAGCATTTTCTTTAATTGGGTTCATCAGAGATGTTACAACAATTTCTGGGGTGTTATCGTTTACGTCTACTACTTCAATTAAAAGCTTGCAATTCGATCGAAGAGGTGACGCACCTTTGTCTGTAACCTGAACATGAATTTCGTATGATGACTGTGCTTCGTAGTCTAATTCACTTTTAACGCTAACATCTCCGGTTTCTTCATTAATGTGAAAAATATCCGATGGGTTAAAGTTTGCACGTTTGACAAAAGAGTAAACTACCTTTGCGTTTTCCCCTTCATCTAAATCTGTGACATTGAGCTGGATAATTTGAAAACCTACTGGGGCATTTTCATTAACTCGAGCTTTATACAGTGTTCTGCTAAAAGACGGCGTGTTATCATTGGCATCTAAAACATGGATGATGATCTGAACATTTCCGGATTGTGGAGGCCTTCCTCCGTCTGAAGCAGTAAATTTTAGGTTAATAACTCCTTGTTTCTCCCGGTCTAAAGCTTTCAGCAGCACTAATTCAGCAGATGCGCTGTGTTCTCCGCCGCTCTGTACGTCGAGGGAAAAGTATTCATTTACACTCAGCTTGTACGTCTTTACAGAATTACTGCCTGAATCTGCATCGACTGCCAAAGGCAGCAAGAAGCGCTCGCCCATTGGTGAAGATTCAGAAATATTGATAGAAAATGATTTCTCCACAAACGCAGGCGCGTTGTCGTTCACATCATTAATCACCACCTCGATGCGTTTATGCAATACAGGATCACTCAGTATGGCCTCGATATTTAAAGTGCATTTAACAGTGTTCAGACAAAGCTCTTCACGATCTATCCTCTCATTGACATAAAGCTCTCCTGTTTTAAAATTAGCTCCGAAGTATTTCTTACTGTGTCCCGACACAATATTTAGATTCCTGGTTTGCAGATCTCGGATGTTGACGTTTAAATCCTTTGCGAGGTTCCCGACAACAGTTCCTTTGTCCGCCTCCTCGTTGATAGAGTAGGATATCTGAGCTGCAGACCAGTCGGGTGCAAACAACATGACCAGGAAAAATAAGATCCCATTATTCCTTCTTCTGCTCATCGCTGAATTAAGAGAAATGCACGATATCCTAATTGTTTCTATACTGACGCCACTCGTTCGGCAAATATGTTCAAAGCAAATGATTCCACTCCTCGGTGTTGAGCCATGGTTTCTGCTCATCAAACAAAGCACACATAGTCTTCAGTGACGCATACAAAGAAAGGAGGAGACTAAAAACTGCAAGCTCACAAAACACACGGCCATCAGCGACACCACGCGATGCAACCATATACTATGAAAAACGAACAAAAAATATTCAGCATACAAAATAATGACACTTTCATTATGCAAAATCACTTAGATTATTTACCACAAGCGGAATTTTTTTTCATTTCAGTCTACTGTGATTCAAGCACGATGAAGAAAAAAAAAAAAAAACTTCAACAACTAATAGCAAATGCAACAAACAGAAAAAATATTTAATGACATAAATTGGAACAACCCTTCATCCTTAATGGAACGAAGAAAAGAAAGGGTGAACAATTTTATAGAAAAAGCCCGACAGCATTTGCAGCACCATGGTAAGCGCCTTAGATGGGCGCGTGTTTGACAAATTAAATACCATGTATCTGCTTCGCTGAACACTAAAAATATATATCCTTATTTTCAAAACGATGAAAAAAATACACGTACGTTTCATTAAATATAGATGTGTAGAGATGTAAGCCATAATATACTATTTGACATATTTAACTGCGAGTTCCTTTTACACAAAATACACAAAAACTAACCAATATTAACTCACCTTGTCTGTGTTTGGTAAAGTCTGAGTTCTGGTGAAAGTGTCTGTTCCGCTTATACTGATGAGTTCAGCATCTACAGGTGGAAATGGGGCGGGGAAAACCACTACGTCACTCTTCAGTGTGTCTGAGCTGAAACACACGTCATACTGCTGAGTAGCTTTAGAGTAAGACCAGCTCCCGTCAGGGTGGGTGGTGATCATGGGGGCGCTGTACCTGCTGAAATCACTGTCTGTCCTGTGGCATCTGACAGCTATTACACCAATGAGACTCAGCAGAAAGATCACAGACACTGACACGATGGCGATCAGTAGATACAAGTTCAAATCTGAGAAGTTGTCCTCCTTTATAGGCACATGTCTGAACTGAGTCTGGACATCAGCTGTGGTTTCAACCACCATCACATCAATAGAAACAGTGGCTGATAGAGAAGGTTCTCCATTATCAGAAACCAGCACCACCAAAGGGTGAGTTTTTAGGTCACTGTCACTCATTCTCCTCTTAGTCCTGATTTCTCCGGTGCTGGTTCCGATCCTGAACAGGTTGTTTCCTTTGGGCTCCGACAGGTGATAAGAAAGCAGCGCGTTGTGTCCAGAATCTGCGTCCACAGCCCTGATCTTTGCTACAAAGTATCCCGGTTCAGCAGAATAAGGGATGGTCTCACTGTTAACAGAGCCGTGCTCAGAATAGGGAGCTAAAATAGTTGGATTATTATCATTTTCATCCAGAATACACACGTTTACGGTTGTATTGCTGCTGAGTGAAGGCACACCAGAGTCAATGGCCTTGACTTTAAACTGAAATGTTTGCATTTCTTCATAATTAAAAGACTGCAGAGTAATAATTTCTCCCGTATCTGAGTTGATGTTTATAAATGAAGACACGGGGTTATGTTTATTATCAACATCTACAGAATAAGTTACTCTTGCGTTTTCATTTATATCAGCATCGACTGCGCTTATAGTAAAAATACTGGCTCCAACTGGGCTGTTTTCTTTCACGTATATATTGATCACAGAATCAAGGAAATTGGGCGCGTTGTCATTGACATCAGATATTTGTACATTGATTACGCTGGTGCTGGACAGAGACGGGACTCCGTCATCATTAGCTATAATTGTGATATTGTAAGAAGCACGTATTTCTCGATCAAGGGGTCCATCTACAACTAAAGAGTAATAACTCTTATAATTAGCATTTAGCTTAAAAGGAGTTGAACCAACAAGCTTACATCGAGTTTGACCGTTTTTGCCGCCATCTTTATCCGTTACTGTAACCATAGAGACAACGCTTCCTATTTCTGCATTTTCTTTAACTGGATTCATCAGAGATGTTACAACAATTTCTGGGGTGTTATCGTTTACATCCACTACTTCAATCAAAAGCTTCCCATTGGATCTCCGAGGTGACGCACCCTTGTCTGAGACTTGAACATGGATTTCGTACGCTGACTGTGCTTCATGGTCTAATTTGCTTTTAAGGCTGACATCTCCTGTTTCTTCATTTATGAAAAACATATCAGATGGATTAAAATTTGCACGTTTGACAAAAGAGTAAACTACTTTGCCATTGTTTCCTTCATCTAAATCATTGGCATTAAGCTGAATAACTTTAGATCCGACAGGAGAATTTTCGTCAACGCGAGCTTTATACAGTGTTTTGCTAAAATAGGGTGTGTTGTCGTTCACATCTAAAACATTAATAATTATTTGGACTGTTCCAGATTTTGGAGCTCTGCCTCCATCTATAGCAGTGAGTGTCAGTTTAATAGTTGCTTGTTTCTCTCGGTCTAAAGCTTTCAGCAGCACCAATTCAGCAGATGCGCTGTGTTCTCCGCCGCTCTGTACGTCGAGGGAAAAGTTCTCATTTACACTGAGCTTGTACGTCTTTACAGAATTGCTGCCGGAATCTGCATCGACTGCCAAAGGCAGCAAGAAGCGCTCGCCCGCTGGTGAAGATTCAGAAATGTTGACAGAAAAATATTTCTCTACGAAAGTAGGTGCGTTGTCGTTCACGTCATTAATCACCACCTCGATGCGTTTATGCACTACAGGATCACTCAGCATGACCTCGATATTTAAAGCACATTTAACAGTGTTCAGACAAAGCTCTTCACGATCTATCCTCTCATTGACATAAAGCTCTCCTGTTTTAAAATTAGCTCCGAAGTATTTCTTACTGTGTCCCGACACAATATTTAGATTCCTGGTTTGCAGATCTCGGATGTTGACGTTTAAATCCTTTGCGAGGTTCCCGACAACAGTTCCTTTGTCCGCCTCCTCGGTGATAGAGTAGGATATCTGAGCTGCAGACCAGTCGGAAGCAAACAACATGACCAGGAAAAATAAGATCCCATTATTCCTTCTTCTGCTCATCGCTGATTTAAGAGAAATGCACGATATCCTAATTGTTTCTATACAGACGCCACTCGTTCGGCAAATATGTTCAAAGCAAATGATTCCACTCCTCGGTGTTGAGCCATGGTTTCTGCTCATCAAACAAAGCACACATAGTCTGCTGTGACGCATAAAAAGAAAGGAGGAGACTAAAAACTGCAAGCTCACAAAACACACGGTCATCAGCGACACCACGCGATGCAACCATATACTATGAAAAACGAACAAAAAAATATTCAGCATACAAAATAATGACACTTTCATTATGCAAAATCACTTACATTATTTACCACAAGCGGAAATTCTTTTCATGTCAGTCTACTGTGATTCAAGCACGATGAAGAAAAAAAAATATGGTATCAATCTGAGCAACCCTTCAACCTTAAAGGAACGAAGAAATAAAAAAATGAACAATTTATTAGAAAAAGCCCGACAGCACTTGGAAAGCGCCTTATACGGGTGCGTGTTTGACAAAGTAAATACCATATATCTGCTTCGTTGAACACTTAAAATATACATCCTTACGTTCAAAATAACGAAAAAAATACACGCATGTTTCATTAAATGTAGATATATAGAGATTTAAGTCATAATATACTATTTAAAATATTTATCTGCAAGTTAGTTTTACACAAAGTACTTACTGACAAATATTAACTCACCTTGTCTGTGTTTGGTAAAGTCTGAGTTCTGGTAAAAGTGTCTGTTCCGCTTATACTGATCAGTTCAGCATCTACAGGTGGAAATGGGGCGGGGAAAACCACTACGTCACTCTTCAGTGTGTCTGAGCTGAAACACACGTCATACTGCTGAGTAGCTTTAGAGTAAGACCAGCTCCCGTCAGGGTGGGTGGTGATCATGGGGGCGCTGTACCTGCTGAAATCACTGTCTGTCCTGTGGCATCTGACAGCTATTAAACTAATGAGACTCAGCAGAAAGATCACAGACACTGACACGATGGCGATCAGCAGGTAAAAGTTCAAATCAGAGAAGTTGTCCTCCTTTATAGGCACATGTCTGAATTGAGTCTGGACATCAGCTGTGGTTTCAACCACCATCACATCGATAGAAACAGTGGCTGATAGAGAAGGTTCTCCATTATCAGAAACCAGCACCACCACGGAGTGGGTTTTCAGGTCATTGTCACTCATTCTCCTCTTAGTTCTGATTTCTCCGGTGCTGGTTCCGATCCTGAACAGGTTGTTTCCTTTGGGCTCCGACAGGTGATAAGAAAGCAGCGCATTGTATCCAGAATCTGCGTCCACAGCCCTGATCTTTCCTACAAAGTATCCCGGTTCAGCAGAATAAGGGATGGTCTCACTGTTATCAGAACCAATTTCAGAATATGGTGCAAGAATTGTTGGATTGTTATCATTTTCGTCCAAGATTAAAACATTTACAGTGACGTTGCTACTGAGTGGAGGAACACCAGAGTCGATGGCCTGAACTTGAAACTTAAACGTTTTCAGTTCCTCGTAGTTGAAAGACTGCAGACTTATGACGTCACCAGTGTTTGAATTAATGCTTAGTACTGAAGAAACTGGAATACTCCTTTGAAAACCATTAGAAAGTCTGTAGATAACTTTTGCATTGTCATCCGCATCCGTATCAATTGCGCGTATTGTGCAGAGCTTTAAACCGACCGGGCTGTTTTCTTTGACAAAAACCTGAATCACGGGTTCGGTAAAACGAGGTGCGTTATCATTAACATCAGCAACTTGTACAGTAATTACTTTTATGGTAGACAGAGATGGACTTCCCTCATCTGAAGCTGTAATGGTGATTTTATATGTAGAGATGTTTTCTCTATCGAGCGGTCCTTCAACTACTAATGAATAATCATTTTTGTAATTGGACTTGAGCTTAAAGGGAAGCGATCTAGCGACGCCGCATCTAGTTATTCCGTTTTTCCCGCCATCTCTGTCACTCACTGTAATGAAAGCAACGACCGTCCCCTGCTCTGCATCCTCTTTTACTGGTGTCATCAAGGATGTGACAGATATTTCAGGAGAATTGTCATTAACATCAATAACCTCTATTAATAACTTGGCATGCGCACTGCGAGGAGGGACTCCCTGATCCTTTGCCTGAACTCTGATTTCATAAGCGCGTGTTTCTTCATAATCTAGGCCTTCTTTTACCGTTACCTGCCCCGTTTCTGCGTTTAAATCAAACAGGCTTGACGGATCAATACCCCCCGTTTTTATGAAGAAATAATGAATGTCGCTGTTCACACCTTCGTCCAAATCCGTCGCATTTAACTTGAGAACAAACGTTCCAGGACTAACGTTTTCTCTGATCTGCACCTTGTACAGAGATTTACTGAACACAGGACTGTTGTCATTCACATCTATCACGTTGACTGTCAGCTGCAATGTCCCTGATCTGGGTGGCGTACCGCCATCTACAGCAGTAAAAACAAGTTTTATCACCGATTCTTTTTCTCTGTCCAAAGCTTTCTGCAGCACTAACTCGGCCAAAACGCCATGCTCTCCACCGCTCTGTACATCAAGCGAGAAATGTTCATTCTGACTCAGCTTGTAGTTTTTTACTGCGTTGCTTCCTGTATCCGGATCCACCGCTACAGGGAGAGGATATCTCTCTCCAGGTGATAATGACTCCGAGATATTTAGCATATGCGTTTGTTCAATAAACAAAGGCGAGTTATCATTTACATCAAGAACGTTTATCTCGACACGGTGCACATTCATCGGATTGCTTAAAGCCGCTTGTATTTTTATGGAACATTTTACCGCATGTGGACAAAGCTCCTCTCGGTCTATTCTCTCAGCGACAAAGAGGTTGCCGGTCTTTAAATTCACGCCAAAATATGTCTTGCTGAAACCAGAAACAACACGCAGATCCCTGGTGTTCAGATCGTGCGCGTTCAGGTTCAGATCCTTGGCAATATTTCCCACAACAGTCCCTTTGTTCACCTCCTCGGAAACGGAGTACGATAGCTGTGATATGGTCCGCTCACAAAGAGAAAGCAGCGCGGCAGAATAAATCCAAAGATGTCCGTGTTGTGTTGCCCAAAACATCCTTAATGTGGAAACAAAGCAGACCCGATTATACCAATTATCTTCAAAAAAAATATGGAGATCCCATTCGCAGGATAGAGTATGTTCTTTTCCACGACGTACGACCGAATGATAGGAAGCTACAAAGGCTGATGACGAGTTATTCTTTTCAAGATGAGCGAAGGAGGGGTTGTAGACGTATAAACTGATTCATACTAATGGTCTCGAGTGACATCATGTGGTAGAAGATGTATAACAATTATCAGAACTTATAGGCGTTGTAACTGAGATACATATTACGCGCACGTGTTTCGATTGCATTAATAAAACAAAAAAACAAATGTATATAAAATAAAATAAAATCTTCATGCAGAAGTTTACAAATTTTAGTAATAAATGCAAATATGAAGAACAATTTTAACAGTACAATGATAATTCCAAAACAAATATTATAACAATATCTAGAAAAGTCCAAATAAATTTTATGAAATTCGAATCTTGTTCATGTTGTACAGTAGTGTGATAATCGATCTAATTTAATATTTTTGCATAAATTGAAGAAACATAGAACTGGAGCGGAGTAAGGAGGTGTTCAGATGGTGTATTTCTGACTTCAGGACCATGGATAACACCGACAAGATTTAGCTTTTTTTTTTTTTTTTTTAACTGAGCAGTGTGGTTATGAAAATAAAACACATTGAGAGTCCGTCCATTTCATTGCCATTATTACTTATATCCAGAGTTTAGCTACGAGTCAATAGGACTACATTACAAAATGTTATAACGGCAAGTCAGAGCAGTAATTAATTGAGTACATTTTTGTACCTTTTTATAGTGTGTATATCTCGCAGTAATAAATGTGTGTAGTTTTAGATCAAGTGAGTACCTAAGGTTAACTAGAGTATGTGAATTTCAAACTGCATGCACTACAGTATTGCTATGGTGTCTCAAGGAAGATGTATAATAATCCTTTAACTACGCACACAAAAGCTTAAACATGTTATTTGTTTGTAGAAATAAAGTTAAACCAGGCAGCTTCACTTCAGCATTGACAATAGTTCTTTTTAAATGCTTGTAAGCAAGAAAAGATAAACATGATATCTTACTGCTGTATGATTGCCAACATTCATAAAAGCTTGCTCTTCTTTTTGATCCTAGCAAATTAACAAACATTTTTTAAAATTACTATATTTCAGTTCTGAAACATAACATAAACCCCCAAGTCCCATTGATGACATACCTTATCTGTGTTTGGTAAAGTCTGAGTTCTGGTAAAAGTGTCTGTTCCATTAATACTGATCAGTTCGGCATCCACAGGAGGAAACGGGGCGGGGAAAACCACTACGTCACTCTTCAGTGTGTCTGAGCTGAAACACACGTCATACTGCTGAGTAGCTTTAGAGTAAGACCAGCTCCCGTCAGGGTGGGTGGTGATCATGGGGGCGCTGTACCTGCTGAAATCACTGTCTGTCCTGTGGCATCTGACAGCTATTAAACTGATGAGACTCAGCAGAAAGATCACAGACACTGACACGATGGCGATCAGCAGATACAAGTTCAAATCAGAGAAGTTGTCCTCCTTTATAGGCACATGTCTGAACTGAGTCTGGACATCAGCTGTGGTTTCAACCACCATCACATCAATAGAAACAGTGGCTGATAGAGAAGGTTCTCCATTATCAGAAACCAGTACCAACAGTGGGTGAGTTTTCAAGTCACTGTCACTCATTCTTCTCTTAGTTCTGATTTCTCCGGTGCTGGTTCCGATCCTGAACAGGTTGTTTCCTTTGGGCTCTGACAGGTGATAAGAAAGCAGAGCATTGTATCCAGAATCTGCGTCCACAGCTCTGATCTTTGCTACAAAGTATCCCGCTTCAGCAGAATAAGGGATGGTCTCACTGTTAACAGAGCCATGCTCAGAATAAGGAGCTAAAATCGTTGGATTATTATCATTTTCATCCAGGACTAAAACATTGACAGTCACATTGCCGCTTAGTGGAGGAACACCAGCATCTGTCGCCTGAACTTTAAATTGAAATGTTTTCAACTCTTCGTAGTTAAAAGACTTCAGATTAATTATATCTCCGGTGTCTGAGTTAATGTTGAAAACAGATGATATTGGAATATTTTCAAAGGAACTATCTAACAGTTTGTAACTAATTTTTGCATTTTCATCTTTGTCTGGATCGAAGGCACGTACAGTGTAAATTTTTGAATTCAATGGTCTGTTTTCTTTGACATAAATGTATATGACTGGTTCTACAAAATGAGGCTTGTTGTCATTTACATCTGCCACCTGCACAATGATCACACTGATGCAGGACAGAGGAGGGTTCCCCTCATCTGTAGCCATTATTGTAATGTTATGAACAGAAATGTTTTCTCTGTCCAGTTGCCCATCAACAACTAAAGAATAGTCGTTATTGTAGTTAGACTTCAGTTTAAAGGGACCAGATCCGATAATGTTACATTTAGTTACACCATTACTCCCTCCATCTTTATCACTCACTGTAACTAAAGCAACAATGGTCCCCAATTGTGCATCTTCTTTCACTGGTGTCATTAAAGATGTGACTGATATTTCTGGCACGTTGTCATTCACGTCAATCACATTTATTAATAATTTCGCATATGCACTTCGAGGTGAAGCTCCCTGATCTTTTGCTTGGACTCGAATTTCATAAGCGCGCGTTTCTTCATAATCTAGATTCCCTTTCAAAGTTATTTGTCCGGTTTCTGAATGTAAGTCAAACATATTTGTCGGGTCAGTATTTCCCCTTTTAATAAATGAGTACAAAATCTTACTGTTTATGCCTTCGTCCATGTCTGTCGCATTTAATTTTATTACAGGTGTCCCAAGGGGGGCGTTTTCCTTCACACTTACTTTGTAAAGTGATTGACTGAAACTTGGTATATTGTCATTTGCATCTATAATATAAACATGTATGTTTATTGACCCTGATTTGGGAGGCTTGCCTCCATCGATGGCCGTTAACAGAAGTGTCATGACCGAACGCGTCTCCCTGTCTAAAGCTTTCTGCAATACCAATTCAGCCGACACGCCATGTTCTCCGCCGCTCTGAACGTCTAGAGAGAAATGTTCATTCTGACTCAGCTTATAGCTTTTCACGGCGTTGCTCCCCATGTCTGCATCCACAGCCACGGGGAGGGGATACCGCTCTCCCGTTAGTGATGATTCAGAAATATTTAGGGAATGTTTGCCCTCGACAAATGCGGGAGAATTATCATTTATGTCTACTATATTAAGCTCTATGCGATGTGCAGTCATCGGGTGACTTAAAACCGCTTGTATTTTTAGCGAGCATTTGATAAGATTCGGACAAAGTTCCTCTCTGTCTATTCTCTCGTTGACAAAGAGGTTTCCGGTTCGCAAATCAACGTCAACGTATTTCTTACTGTAACTCGAAACAACATGAAGTCCCCTGTCCTCCAGGCTCTGAATATTCAGGTTTAAATCCTTAGCGATGTTCCCCACAACCGTGCCTTTGTTCGTCTCCTCCGATATTGAATAGGACAATTGCGAGAAAGAGCAGCCGCACAGACAAAGAAACACTGCGAATGTAATCCATATGTATTCCTGTCCTCGTTGTGGATGCATCATGGGATCATAAAAGATGAATCAAGCGAAGTAATCATCTATCCGGAGTAAACATGTTTTAGTTCAGAGGAACGGTGATGACGGAAATCTATTCCGCTTCTCCAGGCGATTGTTGCACGACTAACAAGCCCTGTACGCGGCTTGCTCATGGTCCAAAAAAAAAAAAAAAGATTTTTTTTTTTCGGTCTTGAAAGAAGGAGGAGTTTTTAAATATATAATCACACTGAGATCCGTGGTCTCCGGCGACATCATGTGGTAAATAATCAGTTTGTGCCTGAAACAAAAATAGTCTGACTTTTATTAAAGGAAGGAGGTTTGCGACGAGGCTTTACAAATAACGATATGATTTGGGCTGAACCAAATAAACAACTGAACAGTTATTTACTGAAAAAAAAATCGAGTTTTACAACTGTCAACTTGATAATAGTTGCATAATTTCGGCTTTATTGCTTTGACCTAGTTGAAAAAGGCACTTTTCAATAAAGCAAAAATGATAGCTATAAACCGTGACATTGGTCAAGAAACTATATAATGATAATTTTGATTCAAAAATTAAAGTTAAAAAAACCCATAAAACCATTAAATGAGTAGCGCTAAAACGAATTACAACATAAATCCTACAATGTATTTTAAAAAAATATTACAGTATGACATTATGTTTCGCTTACCTTTTCTGTGTTTGGTAGAGTTTGAGTTCTGGTAAAAGTGTCTGTCCCGCTAATACTGATCAGTTCAGCATCTACAGGTGGAAACGGGGCGGGGAAAACCACTACGTCACTCTTCAGTGTGTCTGAGCTGAAACACACGTCATACTGCTGAGTAGCTTTAGAGTAAGACCAGCTCCCGTCAGGGTGGGTGGTGATCATGGGGGCGCTGTACCTGCTGAAATCACTGTCTGTCCTGTGGCATCTGACAGCTATTAAACTGATGAGACTCAGCAGAAAGATCACAGACACTGACACGATGGCGATCAGCAGGTAAAAGTTCAAATCAGAGAAGTTGTCCTCCTTTATAGGCACATGTCTGAACTGAGTCTGGACATCAGCTGTGGTTTCAACCACCATCACATCAATAGAAACAGTGGCTGATAGAGAAGGTTCTCCGCCATCAGAGACCAGCACCACCAGTGGATGAGTTTTCAGGTCATTATCACTCATTCTCCTCTTAGTCCTGATTTCTCCGGTGCTGGTTCCGATCCTGAACAGGTTGTTTCCTTTGGGCTCAGACAGGTGATAAGAAAGCAGAGCATTGTATCCAGAATCTGCGTCCACAGCCCTGATTTTTGCCACAAAGTATCCCGCTTCAGCAGAATAAGGGATGGTCTCACTGTTAACAGAGCCGTGCTCAGAATAAGGAGCTAAAATAGTAGGATTATTATCATTTTCATCAAGGATTAAAATGTTCACTGTAACGTTGCTGCTGAGTGGAGGAACACCAGAGTCTACGGCCTGAACCATAAACTTAAATGTTTTTAACTCTTCGTGGTTAAAAGACTGTAAACAGATTACATCGCCAGTGTCTGAGTTGATATTTAAAAGAGAAGACATTTGAATGTTATTAAATGACATAGGTAGCAATTTGTAGGTAACTTTCGCATTTTCATATAGATCAGAATCAACTGCTTTCACTGTATAAAGTGTTGAACCAATCGGGGTGTTTTCTTTGGTATAGATGTGAAGCACTGGCTCCACAAATCGAGGAGGATTGTCATTTACATCAGCGACACTGACTGTAACGACTTTCATACTGGACAAAGGCGGACTTCCCTCATCTGTTGCTATTATTGTGATATTATGAGCAGAAATATTTTCTCTGTCCAGTTGTCCGTCCACTATTAACGAATAGTCATTTTTGTAATTGGACTTTAACTTAAAAGGAACAGATCCAACTACGCTGCATTTAGTTAAACCGTTGTTCCCGCCATCCTTATCAACCACTGTTATTAAAGCAACTATCGCTCCTAATTTTGCGTCCTCTCTTATTGGTGTCACTAATGATGTCACAAATATTTCTGGAGCATTGTCATTAATATCGATCACCTCTATTAGTAATTTAGCATGCGCACTACGAGAGGAGGCTCCCTGATCCTTTGCTTGCACTCTCAGCTCATAAGCAGGCGTTTTCTCAAAATCAATGCTACTCTTCAAAGTAACTGTTCCAGTTTCTGAATTTATATCGAATACTTTAGTTAGGTCCGAATTACCTCGTCTTAGAAAAGAATACACAATCTTACCATTCATGCCTTCGTCTAAATCAGTGGCATTTAATTTGATCAATACATTCCCTGGTTCTGTGTCTTCATTAACACGTACTTTATAAAGAGATTTACTGAATATCGGCGTGTTATCATTAACATCTATTACATTTACATGTATCTGTAATGTACCAGATCTCCCTGGTATTCCTCCATCCACAGCGGTCAGGATGAGTTTCAGCACTGGCTGTTTCTCTCTATCTAAAGCTTTCTCAAGCACAAGCTCAGCAGATAAACCATCTTCTCCGGTGCTTTGAACATCGAGTGAAAAATGTTGGTTCTTATCCAGCTTGTAGCTTTTCACTGCGTAGTTCCCCATGTCTGCATCTTCTGCGACCGGCAGAAGAAAGCGCTCTCCCGGTGACACGGATTCAGAGATGTTTAGAAAATACAAATTCTCGTTAAAGTCGGGCGAGTTGTCATTTATATCTAAAACGTTCACTTCAATGCGGTGTACAACCATCGGGTTCAACAAAACTGCCTGTATTCGTAGAGAGCATCGTTCGGTGTTTGAACATAGCTCCTCTCTGTCGATCCTGTCGTTAACAAATATATCTCCTGTCCCTAAGTTTACGTCAAAATATTTCTTACTGTTACTCGAAAGAATGTTCAAATCTCGGTCCTCCAGTTCTTGCACATCTACGTTCAGATCCTTTGCGATATTGGCCAGCAAGGTCCCTTTGTTCACCTCCTCGGAAATGGTGTAAGATAAATGCGAAGCACCGCATTCACAAAGACAAAGCAGCATAATCCAACATATCCAGGAGCATTTCTCGTTCCCCATTTTGAACAATGAACGCAGAATTCCTTGTATTCGAGTTGATCCAGTAAGTGTGATATATCTCCCTCGTCAGTAGAAATACCATCATCAACAGCAACTCTTTTTTTTACCACGGCACAATCGGACAGGCTCTGCGAACGAATAACCAATTGGTGTTTTCGCTCCGCCGTGCAAAGGTGGAGTTTTAGACGGGCTGTAAAAATGTACCGACGGTCTCCAGCGACATCTTGTGGGAGTTTGAAGTAGACATGAGTAGACTCATCATACATTTTAATTCCCGCGCTTCCCGACGCTTTGAGTACTTTAAAGTTTAACGGAAAAATAATTACCTCCTTTCTGCGGACTTTTCTAATCACATTGTATTGAAGCCACAGATAAATATCTACGATGCATTATAGGAAGAAACGCACTTAATTTTATGAAATTGTAAAAGCATGCTTCAATTTAAAAAAAAAATTCGACCAGTCTACCATATCAATCTAAAATTATAAGGTTTCGTAGTTTCTATGTTTGATTTGAAATATGTGACTGTTTTCTCTGGAGTCGCCTTATTTTCAGATGATCGCATACAAAGTCAAAATAATTACTAATAAGAGCACACTAATGCATCTGTAAAAAAACGGAACACATGACAAATTACAAAGCATATTAGTGATGAAAAGGAAGCAAGGGGCAGTATGCTAATGGGAACGGTCTACATACCAATGTCGCACAAAAATGAAGCTAATTGCTTGCTATTAGTCAGTAACAAACATCAACAAAAGGAACCCTGAGCACCAGCTGTAAGCATTAACTCACTGAATTCACTTTAAAGTGCAGAAAATCTCACAACTAGATTGGACCCTTACCGTATTCAAATAAGGCTAAAAAAAGCGACAAAAAGTACTCAGCACAATTTAAAATGTGCATCATAAAATGTTGGTGGTCCAGCGACAAGCTAAATAACCCAAATTCCTTCGGTATTGGAAGTATAAAATAAATAGTTTTGTTTAAGATCTGACCTGTTCATTTAATTCGGTACCATGTAGTTATTTAAACTAAATTTCAGGAGCACACGTGTCTGAGAATAAAAAAAGATCGCTGTTTTTGCTTGAATACATATTAGAGAGAAAACGGAAAGTTTGAAGTTAAAAAAAGAAGCACAAAATATTAAAAAGCAAGAGCCTACCTTTTCTGTGTTTGGTAAAGTCTGAGTTCTGGTAAATGTATCACTCCCGTTAATACTGATCAGTTCAGCATCCACAGGTGGAAACGGAGCGGGGAAAACCACTACGTCACTCTTCAGTGTGTCTGAGCTGAAACACACGTCATACTGCTGAGTAGCTTTAGAGTAAGACCAGCTCCCGTCAGGGTGGGTGGTGATCATGGGGGCGCTGTACCTGCTGAAATCACTGTCTGTCCTGTGGCATCTGACAGCTATTAAACTGATGAGACTCAGCAGAAAGATCACAGACACTGACACGATGGCGATCAGCAGATACAAGTTCAAATCAGAGAAGTTGTCCTCCTTTATAGGCACATGTCTGAACTGAGTCTGGACATCAGCTGTGGTTTCAACCACCATCACATCAATAGAAACAGTGGCTGACAGAGAAGGTTCTCCATTATCAGAAACCAGCACCAACAAGTGGTGAGTTTTCAGGTCATTGTCACTCATTCTCCTCTTAGTCCTGATTTCTCCGGTGCTGGTTCCGATCCTGAACAGGTTGTTTCCTTTGGGCTCAGACAGGTGATAAGAAAGCAGCGCATTGTATCCAGAATCTGCGTCCACAGCCCTGATCTTTGCTACAAAGTATCCCGGTTCAGCAGAATAAGGGATGGTCTCACTGTTAACAGAGCCGTGCTCAGAATAAGGAGCTAAAATAGTAGGATTATTATCATTTTCGTCGAGAATTAAAACATTAACAGTCACGTTGCTGCAGAGCGGAGGAACACCAGAGTCTGTAGCCTGAACTTTAAATTGTAATGTTTTCAACTCCTCATAGTTGAAAGATTGTAGCGCACTAATTTCACCCGTTTCCCTGTTTATATGCAAAGTAGTTGAAAGTGGTGTTTTAGCCGGATTTTTATCAATTAAAGAATAAGTAATTTTAGCATTTTCGCTTGCGTCAGCATCCTGTGCTGTGGCCTTCGTGATTATTTGTCCAACTTTACTGTTCTCTTTCAGATACACATTGATATCACCTTCTGGAAATCTAGGTGCATTGTCATTGACGTCAGAAATATACACGTTGACTACAGCAGTACTAGTGAGCGCAGGGCTTCCTTCATCTACAGCAGTAATAGTCAAATTATGAACGGATACAATCTCTCTGTCAAGAGGACCGTCAATTATTAACGAATAATAGTTTTTGTAGTTTGACGTTAATTTAAATGGGACGGAGTCTTTGATTTTACAACTGGTGAAGCCATTCGGTCCTCCGTCCTTATCGCTCACTGTTACCAAAGCAATGACTGTTCCAATTGCCGCATCTTCCTGCACAGTACTCATCATGGACGTTATCGAGATTTCTGGTGCATTATCATTAATATCAACAACCTCGAGCAACACCTTAGCGTAACCACTCCTGGGGGATGCGCCTTGATCTGTTGCGCGCACTCTTAATTCATATGCATTACTTTCCTCGTAATCCAAGTCAGCTTTCACAATAATTTCACCGCTGTCCGGAATAACACTGAATTTCTTAGAAGAGTCTACCGTCCCGCCTCCCATTAAAAAATATGTGACGTCTGCATTCGAACCCTCGTCTAAATCAGTTGCATTTAATTTTAATATTGTTGTACCCACCGGTATGTTTTCGCTGATACTTACTTTATAAAGCGAATTACTGAATAAAGGTGAATTATCATTGGCATCTATCACGTTTACGAGAATTTGCATGCTGCCAGACTTCAAAGGTTTTCCTCCGTCCACGGCTGTCAGGGTCAGTTTCACTGTGGATTGCTTTTCTCTGTCTAAAGCTTTTTGCAGAACCAACTCGGCAGACACGCTGTCGCGACTGCTGCTGACATCTATCGAAAAATACTCATTTGGACTGATTTTAAAGGTTTTGACTGAATTAATGTCACTATCTGCGTCGTGAGCCGCTGGGAGAGGATATCTTTCCCCCGCCGAGGATGATTCAGAGATATTGAACACATGGAGTTTTTCTGAGAATGCCGGTGCATTATCATTAATATCCAGGATGTTTACTTCAATGCGATATATGTTCATGGGATTGCTAAGGATTCCCTGTATGTTTAAGGGACACTTGGGTGTATTAGGACAAAGCTCTTCGCGGTCGATCCTGTCGCTTACAAATAACTCTCCTGTTTTAAAATTAGCTTCAAAATACGTCTTACTATGTCCAGATACAATTCGAAATCCTCGTTCCTCCAGTTGCTGTGCGCTGACGTGTAAATCCTTAGCAATATTCCCGACCACTGTCCCTTTGTCCACCTCCTCGGAGACGGAGTAGGAAATCTGAGCGAAGGACCAATCAAATAAACAAAGAGAAATGGCGAGCAGCATCCATTCGGCTTCTCTTTTCTGTTTCCGATTCATTGTTGTACAAAATGGTCAATCCAAACAAAACTCCTTTATTTAAAAAAACGGAAAAATAGAGAGAAAAAAGACGACCAACATCTTCGAGTGTCCAGACCATCTCCCCCCACGACGACGTTTGCAAATCCAAACCAACACGAAGTAATGAGTGGTTCAAAATTCAGCAAGTAAAAGGAGGAGTTGCAAATCATTAGACGAGCATAAGGGAAGGTATGGTCTCGGGTGACATCTTGTGTCCGATATACAGACTTTCATAGATTAACAATGATAATAATAATAAAAACCCTGGTAAAATCAGTCACTGCTATTGTTTTTACAGAAGAAACATGAAGAAAATATAGCTTCCGGTCAGCCAAGTAATATGTACGCGAGTTGATAATTATAACCTTCAATCACACAGTGTGAAAAGTCTTAAACATAGTGACTGCTTTAGAAGAAAAGCACAAAGAGATGAAATGGCGGTTGAGAAATGCTACGACTACTAGAAGTAATAATAATAATAATAATAATAATAATAATAATAATAATAATAATAATAATAATAATAATAATAATAATAATAATAATAATAATAATAAATAGTTAGTACGGCTCTTTGTAGTTATTTTTATAAATATTTTAACCAGTAGTCATATTGACATTGTATTACAGCACCAGGGCTAGCACCGTTTGCAAGGATTGTTGAACCACAAACGAACCAGTAAAAAAGGTAAACTCACAAGTATGCCAGATATCACTTCCATTTAAAAGTTAATTTATTGCAAATTGACTGATGATGAAAATTTGTCATCGATGTTTGTCAGCTTAACAGAAAAATAGAAAACCAGTTAACGTTTCATGGGTTTAAACACATGAAAATATTACTTCCGATGGAAGTTGAAGCAAGAAAATCGAATTTTAACTATTTTAAAATATATAGTTTTGAGGATAACTCACCTTATCTTTGTTTGGTAAAGTCTGAGTTCTGGTAAAAGTATCACTCCCGTTTATACTGATCAGTTCAGCATCTACAGGTGGAAACGGGGCGGGGAAAACCACTACGTCACTCTTCAGTGTGTCTGAGCTGAAACACACGTCATACTGCTGAGTAGCTTTAGAGTAAGACCAGCTCCCGTCAGGGTGGGTGGTGATCATGGGGGCGCTGTACCTGCTGAAATCACTGTCTGTCCTGTGGCATCTGACAGCTATTAAACTGATGAGACTCAGCAGAAAGATCACAGACACTGACACGATGGCGATCAGCAGATACAAGTTCAAATCAGAGAAGTTGTCCTCCTTTATAGGCACATGTCTGAACTGAGTCTGGACATCAGCTGTGGTTTCAACCACCATCGCATCAATAGAAACAGTGGCTGATAGAGAAGGTTCTCCATTATCAGAAACTAACACCACCAAAGGGTGAGTTTTCAGGTCATTGTCACTCATTCTCCTCTTAGTCCTGATTTCTCCGGTGCTGGTTCCGATCCTGAACAGGTTGTTCCCTTTTGACTCAGACAGGTGATAAGAAAGCAGCGCATTGTATCCAGAATCTGCGTCCACAGCCCTGATCTTTGCTACAAAGTATCCCGGTTCAGCAGAATAAGGTATGGTCTCACTGTTAACAGAGCCGTGTTCAGAATAAGGAGATAAAATAGTTGGATTATTATCATTCTCGTCGAGGATTAAAACATTAACAGTCACGTTGCTGCTGAGCGGAGGGACACCAGAGTCTGTAGCCTGAACTTTAAATTGAAATGTTTTTAACTCCTCGTAGTTAAACGACTGTAGATTTGTAATGTCTCCTGTATTTGAGTTAACTGTTATCATAGAACTAATCTGCGTATTCTTTGGATAATTAAGTAAGCTGTACGCTGATTTGGCATTTTCATCTGAATCTGAATCAAACGTAGTTAACCTATGAATCGTTGTTCCAGTTTGGATGTTCTCTTTTACAAATACGTTTATTTGAGAATCAGGGAATCGAGGAGGATTGTCGTTTACATCAGAAACCTCAAGGACGATGACAGCTGTTGTAGAGAGTTCAGGAGATCCCTCATCCGTTGCTTCAATTGATATATTATATTTGGAAATATTTTCTCTGTCGAGTGGTGCATCGACCAACAAAGAATAGTAATTTTTATAATTAGATTTTAATTTAAATGGAACAGAACCTGTTATCTTACAATGTATTTGACCATTTTTGCCTCTGTCTCTATCGGTGACTGTCACCATCGCAACAGCCGTGGCTATTTCAGCGTCCTCCTTTATTGGGCTCATCAGGGATGACACCAATATTTCTGGAGCGTTATCGTTGACATCAATCACTTCGACTAAAACTTTGCTATGCGCACTCCGGGGTGTACTTCCTTTGTCTCGTGCTTGAACACGAATTTCAAATGCTCGGTTTTCCTCATAATCAATGCTGCCTTTAACTGTAATCTCTCCGCTGTGGTTATTAAGGGAAAATATTTCTTCTGGATTTAAACGCGCCCCCTCTGTAAAAGAATAAATTATCTGACCATTGACACCCTCGTCTAAATCAGTGGCACTCAATGTTAATAAAGCTGTGCCCACATTTGCATTTTCCGTCACTTGCACTTTGTAAAGAGGCTTACTAAATACGGGCGAATTGTCATTTACGTCCAAAATGTTCACTTTTATCTGTAAAGTTCCTGCTTTCGGGGGTTTTCCGCCATCGACTGCAGTCAGAATCAGCTCGATCACGGGCTCTTTTTCTCGATCTAATGCTTTTTGCAGTACTAATTCAGCAGAGACACTCTGGTCACCAGCGCTTTGTATATCTAATGAGAAATAATCATTTGTGTTGAGCTTGTACGTCTTCACCGAATTAGGTCCCACATCCGCATCATGAGCCACTGGGAGTGGATGTCTCTCCCCGACATACGAAGCTTCAGAAATATCAACTGTAATCGCTTCCTCGAGAAAAAAGGGAGCGTTGTCATTAATATCATTTATCAAGACCTCGATTCGATGGAGGCTGCGAGGGTTGCTCAATATGGCCTCGATGTTTAAAAAACATTTTGCCAGATTCGGACAGAGCTCCTCCCGGTCTATCCTTTCGCAGACGAAAATTACTCCGGATTCACGATTTATGTCGAAATACCGTTTTTTGTACCCAGATGCCATTTGGAGGTCCGTGTTCTGCAGCTGCTGCACACTGAGGTTTAAGTCCTTCGCAACGTTTCCAACCACTCTGCCTTTGTCCGCCTCCTCGGAAATGGTATATGATATCTGAGCCACGGACCGGTCACAGAAACAACAAAAGATGAAAATCAGGCTCCACATGTTATCCCATCGTGTCCGAGCCGCCATCGCTTTTCAAAAGAAGCCCCACACGTTCTGCTTTAGTGCTTAAAAAGCATGTTTTTCTTTCATATATCCATTCTTGCAAAAGATCCTCACTCGCTACGGTTCTCGCTCATCTGCGAGGCGCTTTCACAAAGCAGCCTCTGATGATGACGTTGTAGCTTTGTCTTGAAAAAGGGAGGAGTTTCCAGCATATTAAACAGCTGTTGTTACGCGGTCTCTTGCGACATCTTGTGATTACTTAACTGTACAACAAACTAATATACAACAGTTGTACAAAAACTGTACCACAATCTGTTTGGGCATCTGTGCAGCAAAGTATGTTCTGTTGGAATAGAGATCATTTTATAAAGAAGCTAAATTAATAAGTTATGTCATTTAAAAGCCAAAAACAAAAAAAGTCCCTGGTTAAAAAAGAAAAAAAAATCCCACGCAGAGTACTAAGTTGAACTACACAGCATCAGCACCAAGAACAGCTCTTCACTCTCAACACAAACTACAGCGAAGAGGCAAACAACTCTCAGAACCACGGACAGCGCATGAACAGAATTCCAGCGTCTTTCTGCCACTTAATTACTTTGATTTATAATAGACAAAATGAAACAAAAAATATCTGTTGTTTATATTTTTTTTATTAGAGAGTTTCTGAAACTCTGGCTAAAGAAATGCTTCCTGAAATGTCACAAACATCTAATTTAAACATTAATAAAAATATAAAGAATGAAGCAGTACGTGTATATGTGAAAATTTGGCTAAATTTAAAACGTCCTCATTATAGTAAAACAATGAAAATAAATCATTGACATGTTATCAATTTGTTGATTAAATCTAAACTATTGCCTTATTGAGGACATACTTAAACCACAGTTCCAAGAATCTTCTGGACAGCTTGGTTTTGTAGCTAATTTTTTTAACACATTGCTTTTAAGCAAAATTAAAATTGACTCAACACGTGTGCACTTCTTACCTTCTCTTTGCTTGGTAGAGTTTGAGTTCTGGTAAAAGTGTCTGTTCCATTAATACTGATCAGTTCAGCATCTACAGGTGGAAACGGGGCGGGGAAAACCACTACGTCACTCTTCAGTGTGTCTGAGCTGAAACACACGTCATACTGCTGAGTAGCTTTAGAGTAAGACCAGCTCCCGTCAGGGTGGGTGGTGATCATGGGGGCGCTGTACCTGCTGAAATCACTGTCTGTCCTGTGGCATCTGACAGCTATTAAACTGATGAGACTCAGCAGAAAGACCACAGACACTGACACGATGGCGATCAGTAGATACAAGTTCAAATCAGAGAAGTTGTCCTCCTTTGTAGGCACATGTCTGAACTGAGTCTGGACATCAGCTGTGGTTTCAACCACCATCACATCAATAGAAACAGTGGCTGACAGAGAAGGTTCTCCATTATCAGAAACCAGCACCAACAGTGGATGAGTTTTCAGATCATTGTCACTCATTCTCCTCTTAGTCCTGATTTCTCCGGTGCTGGTTCCGATCCTGAACAGGTTGTTTCCTTTGGGCTCCGACAGGTGATAAGAAAGCAGCGCGTTGTATCCAGAATCTGCGTCCACAGCCCTGATCTTTGCTACAAAGTATCCCGGTTCAGCAGAATAAGGGATGGTCTCACTGTTAACAGAGCCGTGCTCAGAATAAGGAGCTAAAATAGTTGGATTATTATCATTCTCGTCCAGGATTAAAACGTTTACAGTAACGTTGCTGCTGAGTGGAGGGTTACCAGAATCTGTGGCCTTAACCTTAAACTGAAAAGTTTTTACTTCCTCATAATTAAAAGACTGCAGGCTCATTATATCTCCAGATTCAGAATTAATACTAATCATTGGGTTGAAATCCTTTCCTTTACCATTAGTTTCCAGAACCGAATAGCTCACCTGACCGTTTTTGTTGATGTCAACATCGACTGCTGTCACCGTTTTTATGATTGTACCAATTTTTCCATTTTCTTTCACATATACGTTTATAACAGGTTCCTGAAAATCTGGTGCATTGTCATTTACATCAGAGACAAAAACCGCAACAGCGCTGGTGTTTGAGAGAGGAGGTTGCCCCTCATCTGAAGCTAATATTATTACATTGTACTGAGAGGTCACCTCTCTGTCTAAATGTCCATTAACCACCAATGAGTAATAGTTTTTATAGTTTTTCTCAAGTTTGAAAGGAACAGTGTTTACAATCTTACAGGTAACTTCGCCATTTTTACCACTGTCTCTGTCTAGTACCGAAACAAGAGCAATCGCAGTACCGACGGCAGCGTCTTCCTTAACACTACTCGCAAGTGACGTCACAGTGATTTCAGGAGCATTATCATTAACATCTATGACTTCAACCAGCACTTTACTGTGAGCAGACAAGGGAGGCTGGGCTTTATCTCTTGCCTCCGCACGGATCTCAAAAGCTTTCTTTTCTTCATAGTCGATTTCACCTTTCACTGAAATGACTCCCGTTACAGAGTCTAGCTTGAAAATATCCAGAACATGATCTTGATCTTTACTGCGAAGAGAGAACACTATTTCACTGTTTGATCCTTCATCGGCGTCTGTGGCATTTAAAGTCAAGATTGCTGTGCCAATTGCGACGTTTTCTAGCACGTTTATCTTGTAAAGACTGCTGCTAAAAATGGGCGCGTTATCGTTTATATCCAAGACATTTATTTCAATTTCCGAGGTACCTGAATTCGCCGGAGAGCCTCCGTCGAATGCAGTTAACAGGAGCTTTACATTTGGTTTTGTCTCTCTATCTAAGTTTTTTTGCAGCACCAGTTCTGGAGATATGCTCTCTCCTCTTTTGTGTGTGACAAGACTGAAATATTCATTTGGACTGAGCTTGTAGCCGCTAACGCCATTTTTGCCGACATCGGCGTCGCTTGCTTCCGACAAGGCTAATTTAAACCCAGGCGAGGTATTTTCTGCGACATCCAATAGTTGCGATTTCGCATTAAAAGCAGGAGAATGATCGTTGACATCTTTAATTTCTATCTCCACGCGGTACAACTTCAACGGGTTGTTTATTACAGCCTCCAAGCTGACAATGCATTTGGACTCATCTGCACACAGCTCTTCTCGATCTATCCTCTCATTAGTGATCAAAAATCCGGTCTTTAAATTTACCTCAAAGTATTTATTTTTTGATGCAACAATTTGAAACAAGCGGGAGTCCAAATCCTGCAAGTTCAAGTTCAGGTCCTTCGCAATATTTGCTATGTTAGTGCCTGGTTTTACCTCCTCCGAAACAGAATAAAACAGCTGAGTCGTCGCCGCTTCCTGGTAACAACCCAGCAGTCCCAGCAGAAAATGTGTAAAAGCAGGTCTCCAGAAATGTGTTGGTAACATAATTCCGTTTAAAGAGATCAACGTATAGTTCGTTTATATTTCCTTTTCCTCTGAGAAGTCAAAATTCAAGGCAAAATCCTTCGCTTTGTTGAAATGTACTCCATAACGTCGGCCCGTCTGTTCCCAAATCTCTTTGTGCTGAAAATCGCAGCCAGTCTCCTTTTGCTCTAGGAGGAGCGTTACCACTTCAGTGTTACGGTCTATAGCGTCGCTTTGTGGCGATTTCGCAAAATCACACTCATCAGAAATAAAAAAAAAATATATTACCTCGAATAAAAATAAATACAGAATATTCACTGAAGGTTATAACTTACATTCAGATGCAGGAAAGGTTTTTGAAAAGTGTTTTTATTATTATTATTATTATTATTATTATTATTATTATTATTATTATTATTATTATTATTATACTTTTTACACAGAAAGAACAGAAGAGCGGGCGGAATGCGTGTAACAATCTTTATTAAAAAGTTATTACAAGCGTCACTAAAAACGGCAGAAATAAATATATATGCGGTACTTTGTCAGTTTCAAGCAAATTGTCGCCAACGAGGAAACATGTAAGAGTAAACAAATTCGTATAGATTTTGCCCTTGATGATTTGCTTCTTTAAATTATTTATTAACAATTGTGTGTGTAGGCCGACTTTATAATATTATACGGTATAGACAATTGAATGATGCTCAGTTCATCAGGTGAGGATTTGACACAAAATATTTAGACAACGTATGAGTATAAACAACATAAACATTTAAAAATTAAAATTGGAAAGTGAAATGCAGTTCTGCAAGCAGTAACGACGCACAAGCATAATGATTTGAACTTGTATTTGCAAAGAAAAGTCTATCTTGCATAATAATTATGGATATAAGTATTACCCAACCATCTTTGGTAAAAACAACAAAACTTGAATTCTAAAATAAATCTTACCTTTTCTTTGTTAGGTAATGTTTGAGTTCTGGTAAATGTATCACTCCCGTTAATACTGATCAGTTCCGCATCTGCAGGTGGAAACGGGGCGGGGAAAACCACTACGTCACTCTTCAGTGTGTCTGAGCTGAAACACACGTCATACTGCTGAGTAGCTTTAGAGTAAGACCAGCTCCCGTCAGGGTGGGTGGTGATCATGGGGGCGCTGTACCTGCTGAAATCACTGTCTGTCCTGTGGCATCTGACAGCTATTAAACTGATGAGACTCAGCAGAAAGATCACAGACACTGACACGATGGCGATCAGCAGATAAAAGTTCAAATCAGAGAAGTTGTCCTCCTTTGTAGGCACATGTCTGAACTGAGTCTGGACATCAGCTGTGGTTTCAACCACCATCACATCAATAGAAACAGTGGCTGACAGAGAAGGTTCTCCATTATCAGAAACCAGCACAAACAGTGGATGAGTTTTCAGGTCATTGTCGCTCATTCTCCTCTTAGTCCTGATTTCTCCGGTGCTGGTTCCGATCCTGAACAGGTTGTTTCCTTTGGGCTCAGACAGGTGATAAGAAAGCAGCGCGTTGTATCCAGAATCTGCGTCCACAGCCCTGATCTTTGCTACAAAGTATCCCGCTTCAGCAGAATAAGGGATGGTCTCACTGTTAACAGAGCCGTGCTCAGAATAGGGAGCTAAAATAGTTGGATTATTATCATTTTCATCCAAGATAAAAACATTAACAGTCACGTTGCTGCTGAGCGGAGGAACACCAGAATCTGTGGCCTTAACTTTAAACTGAAATGTTTTCATATCTTCATAATTAAAAGTCTGCAGACTTACTATATTTCCTGTTTCTGAGTTGATGTCAATCATTGTTGACAGCGGTAAAAAGTTATTATTACTGACTATTGCGTAGCTGACCATGCTGTTTTCACTAGCATCAGCATCAGTTGCAGGTACTGCTTTTAAAACCGTCCCAACTGGACTATTTTCCTGCACATACATATTAATTACAGCCTCAGAAAACTGAGGCGCGTTGTCATTTACATCGGAAACCTGAATCGAAACAACACTTGTATTAGACAGTGGTGGGCTCCCTTCATCTGTAGTTTTAATTGTAATGTTATACTGAGAAATTAATTCCCTGTCTAGAGTGTGACTTAAAACCAGCGTATAATAATTTTTGTAATTTGTCTCCAGCTTAAAGGGAACAGTGTTCGAAATCTCACATTTTACCTCGCCGTTTTTGCCACCGTCTCTGTCGAGAACTGAAACAAGTGCAACTGCGGTGCCAATTTCAGCGTCCTCTCTAACACTACGGAGCAGTGACGTTACAGTGATGTCAGGTGCATTGTCATTTACATCCACCACCTCCACCAGGACTTTACACTGAGCTGTTAGCGGAGGACTTCCTTTGTCTGCAGCCTGCACACGAATCTCAAACGATGGATTTAATTCAAAGTCTATATTCTCTTTAACTGTTATTACTCCTGTTTCGCTATCAATTTCAAAGATTTCTAAAACGTGGTCCTGATCGTTAGAATTCAGTGAATATACAATTTCTTTGTTCAATCCCTGGTCGGCATCAGTCGCAGCCACCTCGACTAAGGCCATTCCGAGAGGCGCATTTTCTGAAATGCTTGTTTTATACAGTGTTTTGATAAAAGTGGGAATGTTATCGTTTATATCAAGCACACGAATAATAATTTCTGACGTACCTGATTTCACTGGTGTCCCTCCGTCTATTGCTGTCAGCGTAAGTTTAATTAATTCCTGCTTTTCACGGTCTAAGGCTTTCTGTAGGACTAACTCAGCTGACACACTCTCACCTTTGTGTACTTTTAAAGAAAAATACTCGCTAGGCTTTAGCTTATAGGTGCTTATACCGTTTTTCCCCACATCAGCATCATATGCAGACAGCAGAGGGAATGTTGTTCCTGGCAAAATGTTCTCTGCTATGTTGATAGTCTGGGATTTCGTACTAAAAACGGGGGCGTTATCATTTACATCTAGAACAACGACTTCAATCTGATAAAGTTTGAGTGGATTGTTAATCACGGCTTCTACATTTATGGTGCATGTCGTCGCCTTCGCACAAAGAAGTTCTCTGTCGATTCTCTCACTGACGTAGAGAAATCCTGACTTTAAATTGACATCAAAATACTTTGCCTTCGATCCGGCCACTGTCTGGAACATGCGCGACTCCAAATCCTGCACATTAATGTTGAGATCCTTTGCCAAATTGCCAACTGAAGTCCCGGGGTTTACCTCTTCCTGGACAGAGTAAGAAAGCTGCCCAGACACGGCTCCACTGTTATGCTCCACGGAAACAAACAACAGATATAATCCAAAGGAGATCACTCCTCTCAGAGGACCCATAGTTCCGGCCAGCGATAATAAAACATAGATCCGTTCATAGGACAGCAAAACCCTTGATTCATATGGAGAGAAAATATGTTTACAGACGCGAATATAAAATGTTGCTCTCTCTCTCTCTTTCACTGCGTCTAACTCTCACAATGTACCGATAAAAATGGATGCTCTCAACATGGGAGGTGCCTTTAAAAATCAACGAGCCCCGTCGGTGTTACGGTCTTGACTGTCGCCTCATGGACGTTTGGGGGAACTGCATCAAAACCAACAACTCTAAGTTAAAACACTTGTTTAAAGAAACGCATTTACTCATATAAGTATATGAATCAAAATAAATGTTTTCCTTGTTCAGAATGTGATTTTTTTTTTACGATATAGGATTATGCAAACAATAAAATAGTTCACCACCGTGAACACAGCAATTAGCGAGGCGGAAGATGAAATTCACTGGCGTGGGGAAAAGAGATAAGCATATTTCAATGTCCTGCAAAACATACATGTCGTGTAATTGTGCATCAGTAAATTGAGCCACAGTATAAAACAAAACCACCATCTGAAGTGTTTATTGACACTTCATATTTAACTTTTCATCAACCTGACCAAGAAAAACAAATTCAATGAATAGGCTCCTCAGTAATGTTTTCCTTAATTACATAGCAACATTTTTTCTTTGTTCGTAAAACGTATTTAATACAAAACATGGCACGCCAGAAGAGATTTTAGTAAAAACATAAAAGCCGTAACAACGGAGATTTCCAAATACAGCTACATTAAAAAAAAAAAAAAAAAAAAAAAAAAAAATGGATTACGTACATAAGAGTGGGGGAAGGCGGTGTTATATTCTTACCTTTTCTTTGTTAGGTAAAGTTTGAGTTCTGGTAAAAGTATCACTCCCGTTAATACTGATCAGTTCCGCATCTGCAGGTGGAAACGGAGCGGGGAAAACCACTACGTCACTCTTCAGTGTGTCTGAGCTGAAACACACGTCATACTGCTGAGTAGCTTTAGAGTAAGACCAGCTCCCGTCAGGGTGGGTGGTGATCATGGGGGCGCTGTACCTGCTGAAATCACTGTCTGTCCTGTGGCATCTGACAGCTATTAAACTGATGAGACTCAGCAGAAAGATCACAGACACTGACACGATGGCGATCAGCAGGTAAAAGTTCAAATCGGAGAAGTTGTCCTCCTTTATAGACACATGTCTGAACTCAGTCTGGACATCAGCTGTGGTTTCAACCACCATCACATCAATAGAAACAGTAGCTGACAGAGAAGGTTCTCCATTATCAGAAACCAGCACAACCAATGGGTGAGTTTTCAGGTCATTGTCACTCATTCTCCTCTTAGTCCTGATTTCTCCGGTGCTGGTTCCGATCCTGAACAGGTTGTTTCCTTTGGGCTCAGATAGGTGATAAGAAAGCAGCGCGTTGTATCCAGAATCTGCGTCCACAGCCCTGATCTTTGCTACAAAGTATCCCGGTTCAACGGAATAAGGGATGGTCTCACCGTTAACAGAGCCGTGCTCAGAATAAGGAGCTAAAATAGTTGGATTATTATCATTTTCATCGAGGATTAAAATATTTACAGTCACGTTGCTACTGAGTGGAGGAACGCCAGCATCTGTAGCCTGAACTTTAAACTGAAATGTTTTGAACTCCTCGTAATTAAAAGACTGCAGACTGATTATATCGCCTGTTTCTGAGTTAATGTTGATCATCGATCCGAGAGGCAGTGGGTTACTATTGTCATTTAAAAGTGAGTAGCTTATTTGACCATTTTGATCAGAGTCTGCATCCACTGCTGACACTGTTTTAATAACTGTTCCTATTGGACTGTTTTCTTTTATGAAGACGTTTACAGCGTCTTCTGGGAAATTGGGTTTGTTATCATTTACATCAGCGACGTGCACAAGAATGACACTGGTGCTGGAGAGAGATGGATGCCCCTCATCTCTAACACTGATGCAAATATTATAGTGAGCCGCTCTTTCTCTGTCAAGCGCTCCATCAACAATTAAGGAATAGTAATTCTTATAATTTGCTTCTAATTTGAAAGGAACATTATTGGAAATTTCACAGTTCACCATCCCATTCCTCCCGCTGTCTTTATCAGACACAGAAACAAGAGCAATCGCGGTGCCAATGGACGCATCTTCTCTCACTGTATTTAAAAGCGATGTCACTGTAATTTCAGGCGCGTTGTCATTCACGTCTAAAACTTCAATCAGTAATTTTGCATTTGAAGTGAGAGGAGAGTTTGCACTATCACTGGCTTGCACTTGAATCTCAAAAGCATTGTTCTCCTCAAAGTCTATGTTGTTTTTGTTCGTTATTGTGCCATTTTGTTCGTTTATAGTGAATAAGCTCGTTTGTTTTCCTTGGTCTATATCAATCAATGAATACAATATTTGGCCATTCTGTCCTGCATCTAAGTCCGTAGCATTTAGAGTAATTATTGGTGTCCCGATCTTAACGTTCTCATACACACTGGCTTTATAAAGTTTTTGACTAAAAACTGGGTGATTATCATTAACGTCCAACACATTTACTATAATAGTTGTACTTCCTGATTTAGCTGGTGTTCCTCCATCAATGGCAGTCAGCGTGAGTCGTATCACAGACTGCTTTTCTCTATCTAGCACTTTCTGTAGGACTAGTTCGACAATCATATTCTGTCCCTTATGCGTATTTAGAGAAAAATACTCATTTTGACTGAGCTTGTATGTATTAACAGAGTTCTTCCCTGCATCTGCATCGTGAGCCCGTTTCAGCAGGAATTTAGCTCCTGCTGCTGTGCTTTCGGTAATATTAATCGTCTGCGACATGCTGGGAAATGATGGCGAGTTATCATTGACGTCTAAAACAACAACTTCAACACGGTACAGTTTCAGAGGGTTATTTATGACTGCTTCTACACCGAGTGAACACTTTGACTCATCACCACAGAGCTGCTCTCGGTCTATTCTTTCATTTACATAGAGAGCACCAGTCTTCACATTTACCTCGAAGTATTTTCTCTTAGATCCGGCAACAATCTGAAACATCCGCGTTTCCAACTCTTGGACATTGATGCTCAGATCCTTGGCTATGTTTCCCAAAACAGTCCCAATGTTTGACTCCTCTGCGACGGTGTAAGTGAGCTGCCCAGATACAGCGTCCGAATAACAGTTCAGCAGGGTGAGCAAGAAATAAATCCATATCGAGCTCGGTCTATCCAATCGATGCATAATTCTAGACCTATGACAAAGCGTACGAACAAATCAGGAAAACATCCTGGTATGGTATATAAACAAAGCAAAATATAGGAATCAGAAAGCTATTCTTCCGAATGGAAATGTCACCATGTTCGCAACAGACGTCGACCGTCCTTTGTCTCGATACCTCTTTGTGACAGAGCAAAGAGGAATCGTTCAATAAATCTGGGAGGAGTCCTGAATCATTCTATAGAAATGCTACGGTCTGCACTGTCCTCTGCTGGAGCGTTACTGGAAAAACCTACCCTTAAAAATTGGTGAATAAATAGCATAAAACGGTATTTACCTCTGCAACATTTTATTTTTTTATTTTTATTTTTTTATTTATTCCGGACATAAATCTATTTGGAAAATTAAAATAAACTAAAGTTAAAATATATATATATATATATATATATATATATATATATATATATATATATATATATATATATATATTAATTGATTAGACATCTTCGATGGACAACACAAACTGAAAAAATACAGTTTGTGTACTTCCAGAATAAATATGCTATAAACATTTCTATTCATACTGCAAAAAAATACAAAAATAAATATATTTTTATGCATCTTTAGATAACGTGGAAAAGAGACCGTTGACGAATATAGTTTCAGAACCATGGAGAGGGGCAAAATGCATTCGCCAACTGACGTCACACACACACACACACACACACACACACACACACACACACACACACACACACACACACACACACACACACACACAAACACACACACACACACACACACACACACACACACGCAAACGCACACACACACACGCACACACACAAACACACAAAACAACTTACTTCTTCACAACCCTTATTTCATAAGCTTTTTATGAGATTGAAAAACTAATATCAGCTGGTCTGAAAACGTATGACGCAGTAGGATTTATTGCAGCTACATAGCAGAAATGCATACGCAAGCCAGCACATTACGACATGTTGAATTAGAGGTTGACAAAGAATTTAACAATATGCTTACCTTTTCTTTGTTTGGTAAAGTCTGAGTTCTAGTAAAAGTATCACTCCCGTTAATACTGATCAGTTCAGCATCTGCAGGTGGAAACGGGGCGGGGAAAACCACTACGTCACTCTTCAGTGTGTCTGAGCTGAAACACACGTCATACTGTTGGGTAGCTTTAGAGTAAGACCAGCTCCCGTCAGGGTGGGTGGTGATCATGGGGGCGCTGTACCTGCTGAAATCACTGTCTGTCCTGTGGCATCTGACAGCTATTAAACTGATGAGACTCAGCAGAAAGATCACAAACACTGACACGATGGCGATCAGCAGATACAAGTTCAAATCAGAGAAGTTGTCCTCCTTTATAGGCACATGTCTGAACTGAGTCTGGACATCAGCTGTGGTTTCAACCACCATCACATCAATAGAAACAGTGGCTGATAGAGAAGGTTCTCCATTATCAGAAACTAACACCACCAAAGGATGAGTTTTTAAGTCACTGTCGCTCATTCTCCTCTTAGTCCTGATTTCTCCGGTGCTGGTTCCGATCCTGAACAGGTTGTTTCCTTTGGGCTCCGACAGGTGATAAGAAAGCAGCGCATTGTATCCAGAATCCACGTCCACAGCCCTGATCTTTGCTACAAAGTATCCAGCTTCAGCAGAATAAGGGATGGTCTCACTGTTAACAGAGCCGTGCTCAGAATAAGGAGCTAAAATAGTTGGATTATTATCATTTTCATCCAGGACTAAAACATTAACAGTCACGTTGCTGCTGAGTGGAGGAACACCAGCATCTGTAGCTTGAACTTTAAACTGAAATGTTTTTAATTCCTCATAATTAAAAGACTGCAGACTGATTATATCACCTGTTTCTGAGTTAATGTTGATCATTGATCTGAGTGGCAGCGGGTTACTATTGTCAATTAAAAGTGAATAGCTTATTTGACCATTTTGATAAGAGTCTACATCAATTGCTGACACTGTTTTAATAACTGCCCCTGATGGACTGTTTTCTTTTATAAATACATGTATAGCGTTCTCTGTGAAATAAGGGGTATTATCATTTACATCAGAGACATTTACAAGAATGAAACTGATGCTGGAAAGAGATGGGTTGCCTTCGTCTGTAGCTCTGATGCTGATATTATAGTGAGCTGCTCTTTCTCTGTCAAGTGCTCCATCAACAACTAGAGAATAGTAATTCTTATAATTTAACTCTAATTTAAAAGGGACAGTGTTTGAAATTTTACAATTCATAATGGCATTTTTACCGCTGTCCTTGTCAAATACTGAAACAAAAGCAATCGCGGTGCCAATGGAGGCATCCTCTTTCACTGGGTTTAACATGGACGTCACTGTAATTTCAGGAGCGTTGTCATTTACGTCAAGCACTTCTATAAGTAATTTTGCATGCGAGGTGATAGGAAATATTGCCCTGTCACTGGCTTGTACTCTAATCTCAAAAGCATTATTCTCTTCAAAGTCAATATTCTTTATATTTCTTACTGTTCCAGATTTGTCATCTACTGCAAAAAGCTCATTAATATTTCCCCTGCCTATAGCACTTAGAGAGTATAACACCTGTCCATTCAGGCCTGCATCTAAATCTGTCGCAGTTAATGTAATTATTGACGTGCCTATTGTGACATTTTCATACACGCTGGTTTTATACAGAGTTTTACTAAATTTGGGGGCGTTATCGTTAATATCTATGACATTTATTATCAAATCCATTGTTCCAGATCTAGCTGGTGTCCCTCCGTCCACAGCAGTTAGGCTGAGCTGTATAACATGTTTCTTTTCTCGGTCTAAAACTTTCTGAAGTACCAGTTCAGGTGTTTCACTTTCTCCCTTCTGTGTTTCCAAAGTGAAATGTTCATTTTGACTGAGCCTGTATGATTGCACGGTGTTTTTGCCAACGTCTGCATCGTGAGCAGGATGCAGAGGAAATCTCGTGCCCACTGCTGTGTTCTCAGTGACGTTTAGCTCCACCGTCTTGCTAACAAAATCCGGGGAATTATCATTGACATCTAATATTGCTATTTCTATGCGATAGAGTTTCAATGGATTATTGATAACTACTTCAACATTAATAGCACATTTGGCCTCTTCACCGCAGAGCTTTTCTCGATCTATTCTCTCATTTACGAACACGACTCCCGTCTTTAGATTTACCTCAAAATATTTCCTCTTTGATCCAGCAACGATCTGGAACATACGCGATTCCAGGTCCTGAACATTAAGGTTGAGATCTTTTGCAATATTTCCGACAGGAGACCCCGGATTTACTTCTTCAAACACGGAGTATGAAAGCTGTCCCGAAACCGCTTCGCAATAACAGTCCAGCAGCACAAAGACGAGGTGTATCCATACAGACCTCGATCTGGCCTTAAAATACATTTTCCCAGTTCAAAAAATCCGCACTGCCAAAATGCCCTTGGTCATGTCACAACATCATCGGGAAGATCCGGTCCACAGAAAGAAAAAAGTGTTATTTTTCAAGAAGAAATCGCCCATGCGTCTTGATTCTTCTCCCTGTTTCTCTCTTTGTTTCAAAACCATAGAACATCATCAAGCTTTGAATCTGGGAGGAGTTGAAAAACCGAGGGGAAAATTTAGATGTGACGGTCTATAATGTCCCCTACTGGACAAAATCGACAATTACAGCCAACACTGACATGAATACCATCACCAATGTTACGTACATTATTTACAAAAATCTCAAAGAAAATGAATTTTAATTTATTCTCTGCAACTCACAGCTTGCATTACGAGATTTTATTATATTTCTTTTATTTTTCTGGAATGAATTGACAGTCGTCATATTCCGTATTCATACAAAATATATTAACTTTGACTTTGCATAAAAGTTGCAGAGATCCAAAAAAATTGTTCTCAAGACGGGAAGTTCAGGTTTTCTCTCTGCTTACACCAAAACAATTACACTAGAGATTCTTTACAAATGCGCTGATGGAGGAATCCTCTTGACAGCAGTATTTTTAGTTAATAGAATATTTCATGAACTCAGAAAGACAACGTAACATTTTTTCGCATCTATCAGACATAATAAATTCAAAATGTATAATAATATCTTCTAAATAAATGTAAAAAAAATCAAAGACATAATAATAATAATAATAATAATAATAATAATAATAATAATAATAATAATAATAATAATAATAATAATAATACATTTTATTTCAAAGGCGCCTTTCTGGCACTCAAGGACAGTTGAGTCCTTTATTATTTTTTCTAATAATAGAAAAAAGATAGAGGAAATAAATATGTTAATTAAATTTACGTTTAAACAGATCGGCAATATGAAACATGACCGTAATCAGCGTAGTGACAAAGACGGTTATGAAATAAAGAAATAACCTAATATAGGGAGAGAATGGCGGCATATCATGTAATGTAGACAAAATGTATTAAAAATGTAGCTGCAAGGCAATTTTGCATAAAATTAAATAAGCAACAGTCAAGATACTACTGGGGCTGGGAAAGCAAAACTTTTTTCCACAACATAGAAATAGACATTAACAGAACTCAAGCTGCATTCTTACCTTGTCTTTGTTTGGTAAAGTCTGAGTTCTGGTAAAAGTATCACTCCCGTTTATACTGATCAGTTCAGCATCTACAGGTGGAAACGGGGCGGGGAAAACCACTACGTCACTTTTCAGTGTGTCTGAACTGAAACACACGTCATACTGCTGAGTAGCTTTAGAGTAAGACCAGCTCCCGTCAGGGTGGGTGGTGATCATGGGGGCGCTGTACCTGCTGAAATCACTGTCTGTCCTGTGGCATCTGACAGCTATTAAACTGATGAGACTCAGCAGAAAGATCACAGATACTGACACGATGGCGATCAGCAGGTAAAAGTTCAAATCAGAGAAGTTGTCCTCCTTTATAGGCACATGTCTGAACTGAGTCTGGACATCAGCTGTGGTTTCAACCACCATTACATCAATAGAAACAGTGGCTGACAGAGAAGGTTCTCCATTATCAGAAACCAGCACCAACAAGTGGTGAGTTTTCAGGTCATTGTCGCTCATTCTCCTCTTAGTCCTGACTTCTCCGGTGCTGGTTCCGATCCTGAACATGTTGTTTCCTTTGGGCTCAGACAGGTGATAAGAAAGCAGAGCATTGTATCCAGAATCTGCGTCCACAGCCCTGATCTTTGCTACAAAGTATCCCGGTTCAGCAGAGTAAGGGATGGTCTCACTGTTAACAGAGCCGTGCTCAGAATAAGGAGCTAAAATAGTTGGATTATTATCATTTTCATCGAGGATTAAAACATTAACAGTCACGTTGCTGCTGAGTGGAGGAACACCAGAGTCTGTGGCTTGAATTTTAAAATGAAATGTTTTCAGCTCCTCATAGTTAAAAGACTGCAGGCTGATTATTTCTCCTGTCTCTGAGTTGATATTTATCATTGATGTGAGTGACAGCTGGTTACTATTATCATGTAATAGGGAATAACTAACCTGACCATTCTGATCAATGTCTGCATCCACTGCAGACACTTTTTTAATAACTGCTCCTATTGGACTGTTTTCTTTTATAAAGATATTTATAGTGCCATTTGCAAAAAGAGGTCTGTTATCATTTACGTCAGAGACATGAACAAGAACCACAGTTGTGCTAGAGAGAGGTGGGCTGCCCTCATCTTCAGCTGTGATGCTGATATCATACTGTGGCACTTTTTCTCTGTCCAGAGGTCCATCCACGACTAGAGAATAGTAATTCCTGTAGTTTGACTCTAGTTTAAAAGGAACATTATTGGAAATTTTGCAATTCACTATAGCATTTTTACTGCTATCTTTATCAAGCACTGAAACAAGAGCAATCACTGTGCCAATGGATGCATCTTCTTTCACTGTATTTAACAGGGAGGTAACTGTAATTTCAGGAGCATTGTCATTCACATCTAAAACTTCAATTAGCAATTTAGCATGTGAGGTGAGAGGTGAGTAGCCTTGATCACTGACTTGTACTCTAAGTTCAAATGCATTATTCTCTTCAAAGTCTATATTCTTTTTATTTGTCACATATCCTGTATTTTCATCTATAGCAAAGAGATCTGTCTCTTTCCCACTTACTTCACTGAATGAATAAATTAGTTGTGCATTTTGTCCTGCATCTAAATCTGTAGCATTTAGTCTTATTATTAGTGTCCCTATTTTTACATTCTCGTACACCTTTGCTTTGTATAGAGTTTGACTGAATGCTGGAGGGTTGTCATTGTGGTCCAAAACATTTATTATTATTGTCATACTACCTGATTTAGCTGGTGTTCCTCCATCAACAGCCGTCAGTATTAACCGAAACAAAGACTGTTTTTCTCTATCTAACATTTTCTGAAGCACAAGTTCTGGAGTTATTTTTTCTCCTTTTTGCGTTGCTAGAGAAAAGTGCTCGTTCTGACTCAGTCTGTAAGTACTCACTGAATTTTTTCCTACGTCTGCATCACGAGCTGAATGCAACGGGAATTTAGTTCCTGCTGCAATACTTTCGCTAATGTTGATCATCTGAGACGTGCTGGTGAATGTGGGGGAGTTATCATTTACGTCTAAAATTGCAATGTCCATGCGGTACAATTTCAGAGGATTGTTAATAACCGCTTCTACACTGATTGAGCATTTTTCTCCTTCGCCGCACAGTTCCTCTCGATCTATTCTCTCATTGACATAAAGGGAACCGGTCTTTAGATTTACCTCAAAATATTTTTTGTTCGATCCTGCAACGATCTGGAACAAACGGGTTTCTAAATCCTTGACGTTCAGGTTGAGATCTTTTGCAATATTCGCGATCACGGTCCCTTGGTTTACCTCCTCTGACACGGAGTAAGAGAGCTGTCCTAGAGCCGCTTCCCGGCAGCAAAGCAGCAGCACAAAGATGAAGTATATCCACACAGAGCTTGTTCTCCACGGAAAAATCATGTTTCCACAAAAGAAAGGACACACAAATAAATAAAAAAATTGATACGCCATGAAATAATAACAACAATAGGTATTCGGAAATCTGTTCAAAAAGGAAAAACCGAAGCTCCACAAAATCGTCCTTTCGTCGTTGTGTTTCAACCCTCTTCTCTTTGTTTCAAACGTCAGAGAAACATCATAATCACCATCTAACTCTGGGAGGAGTCCGTGGAAATAAAAAGGACATTCAGATGTAATGGTCTACAATGTCCCCGTGCGGACACCCGCGAAAACTACACCCGACTCCAAAAAAGTCTACGAAGTACAAACACGTGAATTTACCTTGTAAATATCTTGTAATTTTTTTTATGAATCGGCAAAACATTAAAATACACGAAATCTATAATAGAGATAATATTGCCATCTTTTCAACTTAGCTAGATTTTCAATATTTGATTTTGTATAAAACAAAGAAAATGAAAATAAAGAAAATAATCACAAAAGAGGCAAAAATGTTCAAATATTCCAACGAATTTTTGAATACTTTTTCTCAAAGTAAATGTTACTTTGTTGAAACTTGAGGATCTTCATTTAAGCAGGATTGAAACGGACTATGTCAACCAATAAAAAACTAATTAGAATCCAAAATCTCTAAACAGAAGATAAAGATCCATATAATTCAGTAAAAGTAATTTGGATGATCTCAGCCGCGACATGTTGAGTATTCCTGCATATTTGTGGAATTTTGAACGTTAAAGAATAGAAGTAATAAATATGCAACTGCATTCAATTTTGATTTTAAATAAATCCCATGCGGAGATTACATGTTTTGATCAGCTATAGGGATATACTTAAATAAAAAATAAAACAAATAAATCAAATGAACCATGAAACAGGAAATCAAATATTTTCTAATAAGCACTACGGACGGAAACCGTGCATGTATTCAGGGAGTATTTGTTTTTATTTTATTTATTTTTATTAATACTGTTCAGTTCAGGTCAATTTAGATGAATTGTATTTGAAAAGTTAGTCGATAGTTCATATTCAATAACATTTTTAGCGACATTTATAATCTTTAAAAGAATCGGATATACACAGATGATAAAAGCGATACAACAAAAAGTAACAAAAATTTTGCAACGATCTTACCTTCTCTTTGCTTGGTAAAGTCTGAGTTCTGGTAAAAGTATCACTCCCGTTAATACTGATCAGTTCAGCATCTACAGGTGGAAACGGGGCGGGGAAAACCACTACGTCACTCTTCAGTGTGTCTGAGCTGAAACACACGTCATACTGCTGAGTAGCTTTAGAGTAAGACCAGCTCCCGTCAGGGTGGGTGGTGATCATGGGGGCGCTGTACCTGCTGAAATCACTGTCTGTCTTGTGGCATCTGACAGCTATTAAACTGATGAGACTCAGCAGAAAGATCACAGACACTGACACGATGGCGATCAGCAGATACAAGTTCAAATCAGAGAAGTTGTCCTCCTTTATAGGCACATGTCTGAACTGAGTCTGGACGTCAGCTGTGGTTTCAACCACCATCACATCAATAGAAACAGTGGCTGATAGAGAAGGTTCTCCATTATCAGAAACCAGCACCAACAGTGGATGAGTTTTCAGATCACTGTCACTCATTCTCCTCTTAGTCCTGATTTCTCCGGTGCTGGTTCCGATCCTGAACAGGTTGTTTCCTTTGGGTTCCGACAGGTGATAAGAAAGCAGCGCGTTGTATCCAGAATCTGCGTCCACAGCCCTGATCTTTGCTACAAAGTATCCTGCTTCAGCAGAATAAGGGATGGTCTCGCTGTTAACAGAGCCGTGCTCAGAATAAGGAGCTAAAATGGTTGGATTATTATCATTTTCATCGAGGATTAAAATATTAACAGTCACGTTGCTGCTGAGCGGAGGAACACCGGCGTCTGCGGCCTGAACTTTAAACTGAAACGTTTTCAGCTCCTCATAGTTAAAAGCCTGCAAACTGATTATATCTCCAGTCTGTGAGTTAATACTTAGCAAGGAACTAAGTGGCAGCGAGTTACTATTATCATGTAAAAGGGAATAACTAATTTGACCGTTTTGATCAGTGTCTGCATCCACTGCTGACACTTTTTTAATAACTGTTCCTGTTGCACTATTTTCTTTTATGAAGATGTTTATAATGTCTTCTGTGAAATGAGGTTTGTTATCATTTACATCAGAGACGTGAACAATAATGACGCTGGTGCTTGAAAGAGGTGGGCTCCCTTCGTCTGTTGCTGTGATGCAAATATTATAGTAAGGTGCTCGTTCTCTGTCCAGAGGTCCATCCACGACTAAAGAATAGTAATTCTTATAGTTTGACTCTAGTTTAAAAGGGATGTTGTCTGAAATTTTACAGTTCACTATTCCATTTTTACTGCTATCTTTATCGTATGCAGAAACAAGAGCAATCGCGGTGCCAATGGATGCATCTTCTTTCACTGTATTTACTAAGGAAGTGACGGTAATTTCAGGAACATTGTCATTCACGTCTAGTACTTCAATAAGTAATTTAGCATTTGAAATCAAAGGTGAGGAAGCTCCGTCACTGGCCTGAACTCGAATTTCAAAAGCATTAGTGTCTTCATAGTCTATATTCTTCTTGTTTGTCACTGTTCCGGTATCTTGATTAATTTCAAAGACTTCAGTCTGTTTACCACGACCTACTTCACTGAACGAATATGTTACGTGTCCATTTTTTCCTGCATCTAAATCGGTAGCATTTATAGTTATAATTGGCGTACCGAGCTTTACGTTCTCATACACTCTGGCTTTGTACAGAGTTTGACTGAAAACAGGGGCGTTATCATTAATATCCAACACATTTACGACAACCACCATGGAGCCTGATTTTGCAGGCGTTCCTCCATCCACAGCTGTCAATATGAGCCGAATCGCAGACAGCTTTTCTCTGTCTAACACCTTCTGAATTACCAGTTCAGGCGTTGCGCCCTCTCCTTTTTGCACTGCTAGAGAAAAGTGTTCATTCTGACTAAGTCTGTAGGTTTGTACTGTATTTTTGCCAATGTCCGCATCATGGGCTGGATGGAGCGGAAATTTAGTTCCTGCTGCCGTGTTTTCGCTTATGTTAATCATTTGACGATCAATAAGAAAACTAGGAGAGTTATCATTTACGTCTAGAATTAGAATTTCAATGCGGTGCAGTTTTAGAGGATTATTGAGAACTGCTTCTACACTTATCGAGCATTTTGCTTCATCACCGCACAGTTCCTCTCGATCTATTCTCTCATTGACATAAAGAGCACCGGTCTTTAGATTTACCTCGAAATATTTTTTCTTCGATCCTGCAACGATCTGGAACATACGAGTGTCCAGATCCTTAACGTTTAGGTTGAGATCTTTGGCAATATTTCCGATCACGGTCCCTTGGTTTACCTCCTCTGACACGGAGTAAGAAATCTGTCCTAGAGCCGCTTCCCAGCCGCAAAGCAGCAGCACAAAGACGAAGTATATCCACACAGAGCTGGTCCTCCCCGGAAGAATCATGTTGCCATAAATGCATGGAAAACATATATTTAAAATCCTTCTGTGAAAATACAGAGTAATTGAGGCAATCCTCTTCGAGAATTAAAAAAAAACCGATAATACTGTAAACACCTTCACAAAAACCCAATGATTGCGGCAGCGTTGGTCTGTTTAACGCTTCTCTTCCCTTTGTTTCAAACGTAGAAGAAACGTCATCTGCATCCGAGTCTGGGAGGAGTTCCGTTAAACCAGACATGCATTTCAGATGTGACGGTCTACAATGTCCTCGTGTGGCCAAGTGCAAAACCTACATCCTGTGGAAAACGTTTAATATCAATCTTACGCCATGAGGTTCAGATTTTCTTTTCAATAATGTATCTTTAGAAACGTACTGAATACATTAAATGTATTTTTTTTTTATCCATAGGAGTTCTTTAATATTTTTCTCCTCTCTTCGATCGTCTATCTTTGGCAGAGATTCTGCAATAGGGGACCTCCAATAAGCAAACAAAGTGTTATATTTGAATTTCAAATCATCATACTGAAAGGAAATGCACGTTGTACTAAATATTATATTGGTAATTCTTTCAAAATCGAAATTAGAGTTCTAGACTCTTTTTATTTTAGCATGGAACCAAGTAATATATATTCATATTAATTGTATATACAAACACGTACAGTGCGGAGAAAAGGACTATCCCGACTTTCAGCACCGCGGCCTGTTCCCCGAACATACTTGCAATGGTGATTCTAGCGTGGACGTTTAAACAATACATTTTTACGGAACAAGCAATTTTAATTAAAAATAACAGCTCATTTCAGCAATTACATTTTTGTTTTTAGCCAAACTCAAAATTTTGTGGGAATGAGGAAAACACGCACAATCGTGAACAATAAAACCTGCTGACTTTAAAGTTAAGCTCGGATTCTTACCTTTTCTTTGCTTGGTAAAGTTTGAGTTTTGGTAAAAGTATCACTCCCGTTAATACTGATCAGTTCAGCATCCGCAGGTGGAAACGGGGCGGGGAAAACCACAACGTCACTCTTCAGTGTGTCTGAGCTGAAACACACGTCATACTGCTGAGTAGCTTTAGAGTAAGACCAGCTCCCGTCAGGGTGGGTGGTGATCATGGGGGCGCTGTACCTGCTGAAATCACTGTCTGTCCTGTGGCATCTGACAGCTATTAAACTGATGAGACTCAGCAGAAAGATCACAGACACTGACACGATGGCGATCAGCAGATACAAGTTCAAATCAGAGAAGTTGTCCTCCTTTATAGGCACATGTCTGTACTGAGTCTGGACATCAGCTGTGGTTTCAACCACCATCACATCAATAGAAACAGTGGCTGATAGAGAAGGTTCTCCATTATCAGAAACCAGCACCAACAAGTGGTGAGTTTTCAGGTCATTGTCACTCATTCTCCTCTTAGTCCTGATTTCTCCGGTGCTGGTTCCGATCCTGAACAGGTTGTTTCCTTTGGGCTCCGACAGGTGATAAGAAAGCAGCGCGTTGTATCCAGAATCTGCGTCCACAGCCCTGATCTTTGCTACAAAGTATCCCGGTTCAGCAGAATAAGGGATGGTCTCACTGTTAACAGAGCCGTGCTCAGAATAAGGAGCTAAAATGGCTGGATTATTATCATTTTCATCCAAGATAAAAACATTAATCGTCACGTTGCTGCTGAGCGGAGGAACGCCAGCATCTGTCGCCTGAACTTTAAACTGAAACGTTTTTAACTCCTCAAAGTTAAACGACTGTAAGCTTATAATGTCTCCAGTCTCTGAATTAATATTTACCATCGACGACAGCTGCATGTTGCCAATACTTTCAGCAACTGAGAAACTCACTTGAGCATTCTGATCAATGTCCGCATCTAATGCAGATACTCTTTTTAAAACAGTCCCTACAGGAGCATTCTCTTTTAAATAAACATTGAACACAGAGTCTGAAAATTGTGGGTAGTTGTCATTCACATCGGACACAAAAACTGTAAAATCCTTTGTGCTCGTCAGAGTGGGTTTTCCGTCATCTGAAGCGATGATGGTCACATTGTAATACGAATCAGCCTCTCGGTCCAGCTGGCTGTCCACCACCAAAGAGTAATAATTTTTATAATTCGTTTCTAACTTGAATGGGGTTTTATTTTTAACGTTGCAGTGAATTACTCCGTTTTTACCCCCATCTCTATCTACGACCGAGACAAGTGCAATAGCTGTTCCCAATTTCGTGTCTTCCTTAACGGTGTCAATCAGAGTGGTTACGGATATTTCGGGAGCATTATCATTTAAATCGATCACTTCTATCAGCACCTTGCACTGTGAAGTCATAGGAGGAGACCCTCTGTCACTGGCCTGAACGCGTATCTCAAAAACCGGGTGCTCTTCATAGTTAATGTTACCTTTCACAGTTATTAAGCCTGTATGTTCATCAATTTCAAAGATGTCTAAAATGTGATCTTGGTCTTTGCTGCTAAGTGAGTAGGAAATCGCTCCGTTTGGCCCTTCATCGTTGTCTGTCGCTATAACTCTGATCACCGACGTACCAAGTGGCGAATTTTCGGTAATACTCGATTTGTATAAAGGTTGAGCAAATATTGGTACGTTATCATTAATGTCTAAAACATGTATTACTAACTGTGATGTTCCGGATTTTACTGGTGTTCCTCCATCTACAGCAGTCAGCGTCAGACTAATAACAGACTGTTTCTCTCGGTCTAAAGGTTTTTGTAGAATCAGCTCAGCAGACACTTTCTCTCCTTTGGTCACCGATAGGGAGAAATGATCATTTGTACTCAGCTTATATGTACTGATATCATTTTGTCCTACATCTGCATCATACGCTGACAAAACCATAAATTTAGTCCCAGGCAGCGTGCTTTCTGCTATTTCAATATTTTGAGAATTACTAGTGAAAGAAGGAGAATTGTCGTTGACGTCAATGATATTTATCTCTAAACGATAAAGCTTCAAAGGAGAATTAATTACAGCTTCGACGCTCACTGTGCATTTCTTTGCCTTTGCACAGAGCTCCTCTCTGTCTATTCTGTCGCTGACAAAGAGAACACCTGTCTTTAGATTTACCTCGAAGTGCTTTTTCTTTGCTCCATTAACAATTTGAAACATGCGAGCTTCCAACTCGTGCACGCCGAGGTTTAGATCTTTAGCGATATTTCCCACTGAGGTTCCCGGATTTACTTCTTCCGATATGGAGTAAGAGAACTGCCCGGACACCGAAATCCACCCGCAGCCAAGGAGCATAAATAATTTGAATGTCAACACAGGAATCTCTTGAACTGAATTCATAATCCGACCGAGAGAAAAAAAGAATAAATGAATAAATCATCCACTGTAGATCCAGCAAAAAACAAAAGCTATGCCCCTTTCTTTTCAAACAGTCCTCAGCGAAGCTCATATGCCGTAGTCTCCACCTCTATGCTTCTTCGTCGCTTTGTGCCAAAGCCCAAGAAAACATCATCACGTATTAAAATGCACGGACTTCAGTATTCAATTCGAAATGTAAAGGTCGACAGCGCCCCCTGTTGTCATTTTGTCTTAATTACACAATAAGCAACAAGGAAAAAATAAATAATTACAGTACATCGTAAATATACTTCATGATGTACTATACTGATTTATTTTTCATATCTTTTTTATCAAGATATGAATATCTGAATATTCTGAATATGTGAATATCTTTTTATCTTAACAAAAATATATGAAAAATAATAGAAAGATTCTTAATGTCTTTCTATTGAGAAAGAAATGATCTCTTAAAAGAAAATGAATGGTGGTATATGGAAGTTGGAACAACAATGCTAAATATCTCCAGTCACAGTTTTGCTTCAAAGGTCAACAGCAGAACAGAACTCTCAATCAGTAACTCAAGAACCCTATTGGCATGAGCACATTCAGCAAGCAAGTTTTGGTATAAAGAAATGTGGTGCCATAAAAGAGATTTTATATATATATATATATATATATATATATATATATATATATATATATATATATATATATATATATATATATATATATAATTTGAAGAGCAATAAGTTTCGTTTTATTATTTCAGATTTTTTTTATTTTTATCCTCATACATGTCACTGCATATTCGACTTAAGTAAGTCTGCTTAAAGAGCACATAGGCAAAAAGTCAGAAAACTTATACTAAATGCCCTGAAAAAGTGTCAAATACAACTCAAGTATAGTAGAGAGCAATCAAAAACACAAAATGATCACAGAGCGCCAAAAGACGACATGATTGAAAATTTTACCTTACCTTTTCTTTTGTGGGTAAAGTCTGAGTTCTGGTAAAAGTGTCTCCTCCATTAATACTGATCAGTTCAGCATCTACAGGTGGAAACGGGGCGGGAAAAACCACTACGTCACTCTTCAGTGTGTCTGAGCTGAAACACACGTCATACTGTTGGGTAGCTTTAGAGTAAGACCAGCTCCCGTCAGGGTGGGTGGTGATCATGGGGGCGCTGTACCTGCTGAAATCACTGTCTGTCCTGTGGCATCTGACAGCTATTAAACTGATGAGACTCAGCAGAAAGATCACAGACACTGACACGATGGCGATCAGCAGATACAAGTTCAAATCAGAGAAGTTGTCCTCCTTTATAGGCACATGTCTGAACTGAGTCTGGACATCAGCTGTGGTTTCAACCACCATCACATCAATAGAAACAGTGGCTGACAGAGAAGGTTCTCCATTATCAGAAACCAGCACTAACAGTGGATGAGTTTTCAGGTCATTGTCACTCATTCTCCTCTTAGTCCTGATTTCTCCGGTGCTGGTTCCGATCCTGAACAGGTTGTTTCCTTTGGGCTCCGACAGGTGATAAGAAAGCAGCGCGTTGTATCCAGAATCTGCGTCCACAGCCCTGATCTTTGCTACAAAGTATCCCGGTTCAGCAGAATAAGGGATGGTCTCACTGTTAACAGAGCCGTGCTCAGAATAGGGAGCTAAAATGGTTGGATTATTATCATTTTCATCGAGGATTAAAACATTAACAGTTAAATTGCTGCTGAGTGGAGGAACACCAGCATCTGTAGCCTGAACTTTAAACTGAAATGTTTTGAACTCCTCATAATTAAAAGACTGCAGACTGATTATTTCTCCAGTCTCTGAATTGATGTTTATCAATGATCTGAGTGGCAGCGGGTTACTATTGTCAATTAAAAGTGAGTAGCTTATTTGACCATTTTCATTAGTGTCTGCATCAACTGCGGACACTGTTTTAATAACTTCTCCTGTTGGATTGTTTTCTTTCAAAAATATGTTTATTGTGCTCTCTGTAAAGATAGGTGTGTATCATTTACATCAGACACGTGTACAAGAATCAGGCTGTTGCTGGAGAGAGGTGGGCTGCCCTCATCTCTAGCAGTGACACTGATATTGTAAAGAGGCGCGTTTTCTCTGTCTAGACGTCCTCCCACAACTAAAGAATAATAATTCTTATAATTTGACTCTAATTTGAAAGGGACATTATTAGAGATTTTACAGTTAATCATTGCATTTTTACTACTGTCTCTGTCAAATACCGAGACAAGAGCAATCGCGGTGCCGATGGCCGCATCCTCTTTCACTGTATTTAACAGGGAGGTGACTGTAATTTCAGGAGCGTTGTCGTTCACATCTAAAACTTCAATCAGTAATTTAGCATGTGACGTGAGTGGTGACGCGCCGCTGTCACTGGCTTGCACTCGAATCTCGAAGGCAGTGTTCTCTTCGAAGTCAATATTCTTCTTGTTCGTTACTGTTCCTGTTATTTTATCTATTTCAAACACGTTTGTTTGTTTCCCACGACCCATTCCACTGAAAGAATAAACAACGTCTCCATTGTGTCCTGCGTCCAAATCAGTTGCATTCACTGTTATTATCGACGTGCCTATTTCAGCATTTTCGTACACTCTGGCTTTGTACAGATTTTGCGTGAATATTGGCGCGTTGTCATTGATGTCCAAAACATTCACTGTTATGATCATGCTGCCCGACTTGGCTGGCGTTCCTCCATCAAAGGCAATTAGTATTAGCTGAATCACAGCTTGTTTTTCTCTATCTAAAGCTTTATGTAGCACGATTTCAGGAGTGACACTTTCTCCTTTATGTGTGACGAGAGAAAAATAAGTATTCTGACTGAGCTTGTACGCATTCACAGCGTTTTTACCAACGTCTAAATCTTCAGCAGGATTCATTGGGAATTTTGTCCCAGTCGCCGTGTTTTCACTGACATTCATTGATAGCAACGTATTTGGAAACGACGGAGAATTATCATTCACATCCAGGATTGTAATTTCAAAGCGGTACAGTTTAAGTGGATTATTAATGACTCCTTCGACATTTAGCGAACATTTATCTTCATCACCGCAGAGTTCCTCCCGATCTATTCTCTCGTTAACGTACAGAGCACCGGTCCTTAGGTTTACCTCGAAATGTTTCCTCTTCGATCCCGCAACGATCTGAAACATGCGGGATTCCAGCTCCTGGACGTTTATGTTGAGATCTTTGGCAATATTTCCAACAAAGCTTCCACGGTCCACTTCCTCTAAAATGGAGTAAGAAAGTAAACCGAAAACTGCTTCCAAGTAACAATCCACCAGCACGAAGGCGACATATATCCACGCAGATCTATCCGGCCAATACATATTTACATTCAACTTGAAACAGATTACAAAATCTAAACATAAGTTCTAAAAAAAAAATTATGCATAATAATGACTGAGGCGTAGAAAGAAAAAGGTCGCTGCTCCGTTCCTCGTCCTTCTCTGTATTCCTTTGTCTCTGTGGTTTTTCAAACACGTACTGAGAAGGGAGGAGCCCGAGATATCGTACAGCCAGCCGAAATGTGATGGTCTACTATGTCCCCATGTGGACACATGCAGGAAGTGTCTTCGTTACAAAACACACAGAGCATAGCCATGTTCTGTCCAATAACAGAAATGATTCTGTTCGTGCAGCAAACTGCTCTGATGAACCATTTTCTAAGAAACAAAAAATATTTCAGAGTGAGGCAAAAATAAAATTTTGTGTTCTTCCTAAATTATTCACACTGAATAAAAATCATTGTACAAGTCTCACCATTTCTGTGAGTAGTTAATATTTTAATATTTATTTTATATTATTACCTTTTATTAATTATTATTATTATTATTATTATTATTATTATTATTATTATTATTATTATTATTATTATTATTATTATTATTATTATTATTATTGTTGTTGTTGTTTTTTTTTCTATCCCGGGGAAAGATAGTTACTTCATGGTAAATGTTATGAGGTAATCTGTATTTGCTTTACTGATTCAGTATTAAATGTTTTTTTCTGTTTTGTTTTGTTTTTTATCGATAACATAATAATAAGTCTGAGGAAAGCACATGAACTTCAATATGACTTCATTAAAATTTGCTTCTATCAATTCAAAGATTTTCATTCAACACGGTTTTGCTAATAAGGACACGTCTTCTTTACACATGTCTTACTACAATCACATTCAGCACCACGGACAGCGAGAAACAATTGCAAGAGAAACTGACATCATTAAACTATAAACGTCATAGTAAACACAAAACCCAGCTCTTCAGCTAAAAAGAATCACTAAATAAATGTTTCAATGAATGAATGAATCAAAGCATGTGCTCTCGAAAACCTCAATAGGCATACCTACTAAGGTTTCACATTCATACCAAATCTATATTTACTGATAAGTAGTGTTGTAATTCCACACAACTAATTTCGAGCCATAGCATTACTTAGACAATCTCTTTTCAGATTTGAAATTTCGGTCTTGGTTTTGGATGCATCCTATAAATAAATGTGTATACAAAAAGGTCGTATTTGTTTAAAACACTGTGGGAAAATATTGATTTTCTAAACTTAAGCACTTTACGTTTTTTTTACACTCAAGATAGTACTATTTGAAACTTTAAAAATGGGTTGTACTTGCATATTAGTCAGTCAGATTTGAATTATGCTACTGACAAATGAAAAAAAAAGTAAAATAGTTATGTTCAATAATAATAATAATAATACTTTATATAATAAAATAATCATTATATCACAATAACATATTATATTAATATAATATTAATATTATATTAATGGTAATATAATTATTGTTAATATAAAGCATTTTAATAGTTAATGATAATATACCTTAAATAAGTAATAACGAACGTCAAATGTCACAAAAACCGAAAAATCTGCATATTGATACACCATAAAGTGGGAGAATTGAATTAGCACTCCAGACCAAATTACCCTGTGAAATAAAAAAAAAGTAACCAAGGTTCGGGCAACGTCTCACCAGGAGACCGGAAGTGAGGAGCCCCGCCCCCTGCTCTTCAGACCGAGTTTGGGGAAGAAGACGGCGGTTGTCCTTTTTTTTCTATCTCTGACGCTGTTCGTCTTTACAGGTTAGTAATGAGAAACTGGTGAGGGCTGCCCCCCACCCGTAAAAATGTGGAGTAACAATGTATATTTGGATATAATTTGTAATTTGATAGATGTGCTGAAACATTGAAAAAAAAGAAAAAAAAAGGATTTGTTAGCTACATCTTGGCTACAACGGTCAACTAACGGCCGTTCTGAAGATCGCTACATGTATCTTTTAGTTCCGTTCCATTTCCCTAGAAAACAAAGGTACCTTGACATACATTGTGTTGTTTTATCTGTTAAAAGTGAATTATTATTATTATTATTATTATTATAGACGTTACTTTTTTTTCTCGCTTTCTATGTAATCAATTAAACTGTAGTTATTCAGTCGGTCAGTAGTTATTCAAAACACATTAGAGCTTAATGTTTTGTTCATTATAACAACTCCATCTTGCATTATTTAACATAATTAATCCTCTTATTTGAGAAATGTTTTGTTTAATGTACATCTCTGCGCTGGGGGTTGATTGGTGGGAGTTGATACTTTTTTTTTACTCAGGTGAAGGCTGTGTGTTTTTTTTGGTAGCAGCAGAGGGACACAGGAATGTAATTGTTCTAGGAAGTGTTAATAATTTCATGATTTCAATCACTGGTAATAAAGAGACCGAGTTTGGGGAAGAAGACGGTGGTTGTCCTTTTTTTTCTATCTCTGACGCTGTTCGTCTTTACAGGCTCTCCTTCAGGATCAAAGGGGAAGCAGAAATTCACCGCAGGAAGAAAAGGAAAAAAAAATAAAAAAAATAAAATAAAACATCATTTGTTACAACTGTCCATCATATGCTGAGACGTGTAACATATTCTTACCTTTTCTTTGCTTGGTAACGTCTGCGTTCTGGTAAAAGTATCACTCCCGTTAATACTGATCAGTTCAGCATCTACAGGTGGAAACGGGGCGGGGAAAACCACTACGTCACTCTTCAGTGTGTCTGAGCTGAAACACACGTCATACTGCTGAGTAGCTTTAGAGTAAGACCAGCTCCCGTCAGGGTGGGTGGTGATCATGGGGGCGCTGTACCTGCTGAAATCACTGTCTGTCCTGTGGCATCTGACAGCTATTAAACTGATGAGACTCAGCAGAAAGATCACAGACACTGACACGATGGCGATCAGCAGATACAAGTTCAAATCAGAGAAGTTGTCCTCCTTTATAGGCACATGTCTGAACTGAGTCTGGACATCAGCTGTGGTTTCAACCACCATCACATCAATAGAAACAGTGGCTGATAGAGAAGGTTCTCCATTATCAGAAACCAGCACTAACAGTGGATGAGTTTTCAGGTCATTGTCACTCATTCTCCTCTTAGTCCTGATTTCTCCAGTGCTGGTTCCGATCTTGAACAGGTTGTTTCCTTTGGGCTCCGACAGGTGATAAGAAAGCAGAGCATTGTATCCAGAATCTGCGTCCACAGCCCTGATCTTTGCTACAAAGTATCCCGGTTCAGCAGAATAAGGGATGGTCTCACTGTTAACAGAGCCGTGCTCAGAGTAAGGAGCTAAAATGGTTGGACTATTATCATTTTCATCGATTATTAAAACATTAACAGTCACATTGCTGCTGAGCGGAGGAACACCAGAGTCTGTGGCCTGAACTTTAAACTGAAACGTCTTTAACTCCTCAAAGTTAAAAGCCTGCAGACTGATTATTTCTCCGGTCTCTGAATTAATATTAACACGTTTAGATGAAATTAGCTGATCAGTACTAGTTTGTACAATGGAATAGCTCACCTTGCCATTATTATCAATATCAGCATCAATTGCCGATACACTTTTAATAACTGTCCCCACCGGGCTATTCTCTGTCACGAAAACATGTATTAGTGGTTCAGAGAATCGTGGTGGATTGTCATTGACATCAGATACTTGAATATTAACTGTGTTCGTGCTTGAGAGAGATGGAGATCCTCCATCGATTGCGACTATAGTTACGTTGTATTCAGCATGAGTCTCTCTATTTAATGGTTCATTAACTACTAACGAGTAATAATTTTTGTAATTCGTTTCCAATTTAAACGGGGTTTCATTTACAATAAGAGCTTTAACTTTCCCGTTTTCCCCGCCGTCTTTGTCCACCACTGACACAAGAGCAACAGCTGTGCCTACTTGTGCGTCCTCTTTCACTTTGCTATGCAGCGATGTTACGGTGATCTCTGGAGCGTTATCATTCAAGTCCACCACTTCTACCAGCACTTTACAGTGAGCAGACATTGGAGGTTGACCTTTGTCACTTGCCTGAGCATGAATCTCAAAGGCGGGGTTTTCTTCGAAGTCGATATTACCTTTCACAAGAAGCGCACCTGTTTTAGGGTCAATCTCGAATAAATTCAAAACACGATCCTGTCCTTTCTTTCTCAAAGAGTACTCTATCTCACCATTTAAACCCTCGTCTGCATCCGTTGCGTTTAGATTGGCGACTGTTGTCCCTGTTGATACATTTTCTGGAATTTGAATCTTATACAGAGACTTACTAAAAATAGGGTGGTTGTCATTGGTATCTAAAACTGTGATGACTATTTCCGAGGTTCCCGACTTTGGTGGGTTTCCTCCATCTACGGCAGTCAGAGTGAGTTTTATAACAGAGTCCCGTTCGCGGTCGAGTGTTTTATCCAGCACCAGCTCAGCAGACACGCTGTCTGCTCCTTTGTGAATTTCTAACGTAAAATAATCATTGCTTCCTAGTTTGTAAGTGTTAACGCTGTTTTTTCCGACATCTAAGTCTGACGCTTCTATTAGACTAAATTTGACTCCAGGTAAGGTGTTTTCAGGAACATCAATCAACTGCAAACGCTCAGAAAAAACAGGCATGTTATCATTAATATCTTTTATTGCTACCTCTATACGGTAGAGCTTCATCGGGTTGCTTATCACAGCTTCTATGCTCACGGTGCATTTTGCGGATTTTGCACAAATCTCCTCTCGGTCTATTCTTTTATTCACAAACAGAATCCCCGTTTTCAAATCGAGGTCGAAATACTTCCTTTTTGCCGAATCGACGATTTGGAACATGCGAGGCGCTAGATCCTGGATGTTAATATTTAGGTCTTTTGCGATATTTCCCACTGACGTCCCGGGGTTTACCTCCTCTGAGATGGTATACGAGAGTTGTGCGGTGGCAACTTCCCAGCTGCAACACAGCAGCAGCGCGACGGAAACACCATTCCATAAAGAGCTCGCTCCTCTTGAGAAATACATGTTCATATCCAGCGTAACATGAAGAAATTCAAATCCAGTGCAAACATTTCAACATGCATAAAAACACGGAGCAAAAACCAGTCTTGACCATGTTTCCAGTCGCCTTAATGTTCTCCTTCTCTCACGGTCTGCTTCCCTCTCTAACAAAGAACAGAAAAAAAAATCATAAGCCCTTGTGATTGGGAGGAGTCTTATACCGCGTAAGAACGCTACTGCCTACATGCCGTGGTCTTCAGTGCCACCATGTGTGCATTCAAGAAAATGAAACTGACCATCTTTTACAAATAACGTTTTCCGAGATACAAATATATTTTTAATTTCACCTCAGAATATCAAAACTACTACAACCAAAACCACTGCTGCTACTGTTACTACTAATATACTTATTAATGTTAGTATTTTTGTTGCTATGTAAGAATGTCAACATAATCCTGGATATTTTGACCCACTATTAAATTGAAATCACAGAGAATAATAAGCTAAAACAAAATTGCAAGAACAAAATTATTTCAGGAGGATCATTTATATTCGTTTATTTTCAAATTATCTGCGGCTAAAATCAAACAAATCAAAAGAAAATCAATACCTTAAAAGTTTGTATCGCTAAAAGCAAAATAATAATAAAAAAATAATAAGCTATCTTAAAAATTCACATCCAAAAAATATCAAATCCAACAATGAATGATTACTCAGTCTCCAAAAATGTATTTGGCAGGAAAAGACTATAAACTTCATTCTGTGATTGCAAAACAATCCCGTCACTCAAATTAAACACAACGCACAACTAACAGGGACGTCTTATTTCAGCACCATGGATAACGACACAAATTTTCAACATCAGTGAGATGTGGATGAAACAGTTGATACTGTTGGTATTTTGGCTCACACAAAGTTGTAATCTTCATGTTAAATATGAGTAAAAATCCGATGTCAGGAAAACCACAGTTCTAGTACAACATTAACAGCATCAGTAGATTAAATTCCTTTGTGAAAGAAAACAAAATACGGAAAACCCTAAAACACGAATCTCTGTTTCCAACAGTGAAAAAATATCTGTAGCTTCTTACCTTTTCTTTTGTGGGTAAAGTTTGAGTTCTGGTAAAAGTATCACTCCCGTTAATACTGATCAGTTCAGCATCTACAGGTGGAAACGGGGCGGGGAAAACCACTACGTCACTCTTCAGTGTGTCTGAGCTGAAACACACGTCATACTGCTGAGTAGCTTTAGAGTAAGACCAGCTCCCGTCAGGGTGGGTGGTGATCATGGGGGCGCTGTACCTGCTGAAATCACTGTCTGTCCTGTGGCATCTGACAGCTATTAAACTGATGAGACTCAGCAGAAAGATCACAGACACTGACACGATGGCGATCAGTAGATACAAGTTCAAATCAGAGAAGTTGTCCTCCTTTATAGGCACATGTCTGAACTGAGTCTGGACATCAGCTGTGGTTTCAACCACCATCACATCAATAGAAACAGTGGCTGATAGAGAAGGTTCTCCATTATCAGAAACCAGCACCAACAAGTGGTGGGTTTTCAGGTCATTGTCACTCATTCTCCTCTTAGTCCTGATTTCTCCGGTGCTGGTTCCGATCCTGAACAGGTTGTTTCCTTTGGGCTCCGACAGGTGATAAGAAAGCAGCGCGTTGTATCCAGAATCTGCGTCCACAGCCCTGATCTTTGCTACAAAGTATCCCGGTTCAGCAGAATAAGGGATGGTCTCACTGTTAACAGAGCCGTGCTCAGAATAAGGAGCTAAAATGGTTGGATTATTATCATTTTCATCGATTATTAAAACATTAACAGTCACGTTGCTGCTGAGTGGAGGAACACCAGAGTCTGTAGCCTGAACTTTAAACTGAAACGTTTTCAACTCCTCAAAGTTAAAAGCCTGCAGACTGATTATATCTCCGGTCTCTGAATTAATACTAACAAGTTTAGATGAACTCAGTGGATCAGTGCTGGTTTGTAAAAGAGAGTAGCTCACCTTACCATTATTATCAATATCAGCATCAATTGCCGAAACAATTTTAATAACTGTTCCCACCGCACTATTCTCTCTCAAGTAAATATTTATTAGTGGTTCAGAGAATCGTGGTGGATTGTCATTGACATCAAATACTTGAATATTAACAGTGTCCGTGCTGGACAGCGATGGGATCCCCCCATCAGTTGCCACCATAGTTATATTGTATTCGGCAACAATCTCTCTATCCAGCAGCCTATTCACTACTAACGAGTAAGAATTTTTGTAATTTGTTTCCAATTTAAACGGGGTTTCATTCATAATAACAGCTTTTACTTCCCCGTTCTTACCGCTATCTTTATCCACCACAGAAACAAGAGCAATAGCTGTACCTACTTGTGCGTCCTCTTTCACTGTGTTTAACAGCGATGTCACACTGATCTCAGGAGCGTTATCATTCAAGTCCACCACTTCTACCAGCACTTTACAATGAGCAGACATTGGAGGGTGACCTTTGTCACTTGCCTCAGCATGGATTTCAAAGGCAGGGCTTTCTTCGTAGTCAATATTTCCTTTAACTAGAAGTGCACCTGTTTTAGCGTCAATCTGGAAAAGATCTAAAATCCGATCTTGACCTTTAGTTCTTAAATAATATTCTATTTCGGCATTTATCCCATCATCTGCATCGACTGCTGTCAAAACTATAACTGTGCTACCTACTGATACGTTCTCAGATATTCTCGTCTTATACAAGGAACTACTGAAAACTGGAGAGTTGTCATTGCTATCTAAAATACTGACAATAATGTTTGCTGTTCCCGACTTTGGTGGATTTCCACCATCCACAGCGGTCACAGTAAGTTTGATGGTCGGCTGTTGTTCTCGGTCCAGAGCTTTCAGAAGCACAAGCTCTGCCGACACACTGTCTTCACCTTTGTGGATCTCTAAGGAGAAATAATCATTTCGACTTAGCTTGTATGTGCTAACGCTGTTCTTTCCGACGTCAATGTCTGACGCGCCCACAAATCCAAATTTCCCTCCTGGTGCTGTACTCTCTGCTATATTGAGAGACTGCAGCGTTTCAGAAAAATATGGCGCATTATCATTTATATCAATAATGTTTATCGCCAGTCGATACAGTTTTAGCGGACTGTTAACAACAGCCTCCACATTAACAACACATTTCTCAGCTTTTGCACAAAGCTCCTCTCTGTCGATTCTTTCCGTGACATAAAGGCTGCCCGTTTTCAGATTTATGTCGAAATATTTTCTCTTCGAGCCGCTGACAATCTGAAAAGTGCGTGCCTCCAAATCAAGTACGTTAAGGTTTAAATCTCTTGCGAGATTTCCCACAGAAGTACCTGGATTTACCTCCTCAGATACAGAGTAAGAGAGCTGTCCACATCCCAGTTTCCAGCAGCATTCCAAAATGACAAAGAGCAAATTGATCCAAAAAGGTCCGCGTATCCGTCCCGTCGGCATATTGCTATCCAGTACTATAAACGATCGTATGGACTGTAATCTCCATTTAATATTTTGGATAGTTCATGTTCGTCTTGAGGTATTAAAACAGAGAGCTTTGGGAAGGGGAATAGGGTTTCCGTCTACTCCTGGTTTGCGACTCTTTGTAACAAAGCACTATGGAAATATCGTCCTATGAATTAGGGAGGGGCCTGAAACAAACAACAGACATCATGTGACGGTCTAGGACGTCCTCATGTGGCTGTTTGAAATAATTACATTCGTGACAGAAAAAAAAAAAAATCTTTGATATGAGGTACATTTTTATTAAAAGAAAAAAAACAGCTACATGAAGGGTTAAGAATATTTTCCCTTTTGTGAAAAAAATGGATCCAGAAAAACTGTTATACGAACCCACACTAAATGCCATTAAAAGTGATTTAAATCCTTTATGATGTGCAATGACAGTAGACGAATCAATATTTTTGCGCGATCCTTACGACAAACGACTGTGTTTTCGCTTATCATTTAAATTCAGCACCACGGACAACGACGTAATTATCAATAACTATGGTATCCTATTTAAAATGAACATAGTTCTTTTAACCCACGCAGCAGTATGTTTTAACAAAATATTTAAAGACATGAATTTTCTACATTTCATGTTTCATATTTTGATTTGGACGTTACAATTGCAACAGCTGTAGGTAATATAAACATCTTACCTTATCTTTGTTTGGTAAAGTCTGAGTTCTGGTAAAAGTGTCTCCTCCGTCAATACTGATCAGTTCCGCATCTACAGGTGGAAACGGGGCGGGGAAAACCACTACGTCACTCTTCAGTGTGTCTGAACTGAAACACACGTCATACTGCTGAGTAGCTTTAGAGTAAGACCAGCTCCCGTCAGGGTGGGTGGTGATCATGGGGGCGCTGTACCTGCTGAAATCACTGTCTGTCCTGTGGCATCTGACAGCTATTAAACTGATGAGACTCAGCAGAAAGATCACAGACACTGACACGATGGCGATCAGCAGATACAAGTTCAAATCAGAGAAGTTGTCCTCCTTTGTAGGCACATGTCTGAACTGAGTCTGGACATCAGCTGTGGTTTCAACCACCATCACATCAATAGAAACAGTGGCTGATAGAGAAGGTTCTCCATTATCAGAAACTAACACCACCAAAGGGTGCGTTTTCAGGTCATTGTCACTCATTCTCCTTTTAGTCCTGATTTCTCCGGTGCTGGTTCCGATCCTGAACAGGTTGTTTCCTTTGGGCTCAGACAGGTGATAAGAAAGCAGCGCGTTGTATCCAGAATCTGCGTCCACAGCCCTGATCTTTGCTACAAAGTATCCCGGTTCAGCAGAGTAAGGGATGGTCTCACTGTTAACAGAGCCGTGCTCAGAATAAGGAGCTAAAATAGTTGGATTATTATCATTTTCATCCAAGATAAAAACATTAACCGTCACGTTTCTGCTGAGAGGAGGAACTCCAGCGTCTGTGGCCTGAACTTTAAACTGAAACGTTTTTAACTCTTCATGGTTAAAAGACTGAAGGCTAATTATATCCCCTGTCTCCGAATTAATATTCACCAGTGTGGATAATGGTAATGTATTACCAACACTCTGTAAAAATGAATAGCTCACCTTACTGTTTTGCTCATAGTCAGCATCAGTCGCAATGACTCTTTTCAGTATGGTTCCCACTGCGCTGTTTTCTCTGAGGGACACATTAATTACATCCTCTGGAAACAGAGGCGCGTTATCATTTGCATCAGAAACAATTATAGGAACTACAGTTGTACTTGAAAGCTGCGGGATTCCTTTATCATTAGCAACTATTGTAATATTGTAATTAGAGACCTGCTCCCTATCGAGTGGCCCGTCCACTAACAATGAATAATAATTTTTGTAGTTTGTTTCCAGTTTAAATGGTACATAATTTTTAATTTCGACCCTCATGTCACCATTTTTTCCACTATCTTTATCAAGAACTGAAACAAGTGCAACCACGATGCCCGCAGCCGCGTCCTCTTTCACAGTGTGATGCAATGAAGTGACGGTGATTTCAGGAGCGTTATCATTTAGGTCCAACACTTCTACCAGCACCTTGCTGTGGGCAGACATGGATGGCTGCCCTTTATCGCTGGCCTCTACTCTTATCTCAAATGCTTTTCTATCCTCAAAATCAATATTACCTTTTACCTTAATAATGCCAGTTTGTGGTTCTATTACAAACATGTCCAATATGTGTTTCTGATCTTTGCTTCTCAACGAATACACAATCTCACCGTTCAGGCTGTCGTCAGCATCGGTGGCGCTCACAGCGATCACTGTTGTTCCCACCTGGGTATTTTCGGTGATGTTAGTTTTATACAGTGCTTGGCTGAATACGGGAATGTTATCGTTGATGTCCAGCACATTAACGATAATTTGCGAGGCGCCAGATTTAGGAGGAGTCCCACCGTCTAATGCAGTCAGCGTCATGGTGATTACAGCTTGTTTTTCGCGGTCTAATGCCTTCTGCAACACCAACTCTGCAGACACACTGTCATCCGTTTTGTGCACAGCCAAAGAAAAATGTCCATTCAGACTTAATTTGTAAGTATTGACCCCGTTTTTTCCTATGTCTGCATCAGTTGCTTCAGATAATGCAAATTTGACTCCCGGTAAAGTGCTCTCGGCAATGTACAAATTCTGCAGAGTGGTGTCAAAGGACGGGGAATTGTCATTTACATCTAAAATTTCCACGTCAATATGATAAATCTTTAACGGATTATTTATCACAGCTTCTACTTTAAGTGAGCATCTGCGCTCCTCCGAGCAAAGCTCTTCTCGGTCTATTCTCTCACTGACATAAAGAAAACCTGTCTTGAGGTTTACCTCAAATAATTTTTTCTTCGATCCAGCAACAATCTGAAACACGCGAGATTCCAGCTGTTGTGTGCTGAGGTTTAAATCCTTGGCGATATTTCCAATCGGTGTCCCTGGGATCACCTCCTCTGGAACGGAATACGAGAGCTGCCCAGTCACCGTTTGCCAGCAGCAGAGTAAAAAAAGGTAGAAATACATCCCCAATCTGCTCCAGCCACAAGAAAGAGCCATTTTTCTCCAATGTGAATGAAGAATGTAGAAGGAATTAAAAATCAAAACGAATATTTAACACATAAAGAATGATAGTAGCCGCATTGAGCTTAATGTTAGTAACGTCCAGTGTCTCCTCAATGTCTCTGTAACAAAGAATGAGAACATGATCGTCTGAGAACAGGAGGGGCTTATGCTTATATCTATAAAAATTAGCAGCTGCCTTTGATGGATCATCAGCGACGCCAGGTGGAGAAGGAGCAAAACTACAGGCAACACAAAAAGATGTTTACTCTTTAAGTATTATGTGGTTTATCAAAACCCATCTGACAACAATGTTACTACCACAAGGTGCAGCTCAAGTGACTATATGGCAATGAATTATGTTTTTTTTTTCTTCTTTTTTTTGCACAATTTCACCTTAGAAAACTCATCTTATTGTATTGTATTAATCGCTTCTCAAAACTCATTTTTATTCCTTGGCATTCAATTGAGGCCTGATACTGTAGCTCTTCTGTTTTCATTTTTGAAAAATGTATTACATATATTAATTTTAACAATATGGATATTTTTTTCTTTTCTTGTAATATTAATAATTTTCTTTTCATCAACTTATTTTATCGTTTTTGTACAGCACATTGGTGCAGTTTTACACGTTTTTAAAGTGCTATATAAATAAATTTGACATTATTATTATTACACTTGTGAGTCCTATCATGGGTCAATGTGTTTGTTTTTCCATTTACACATCAATCAGCACTATATTGTATTTCAGTAAGGCATTTAAACAAACAAATGCAGCTTCTTCCCATTTTGCCTCAGACAGAGACATTCATTTTTCTCTTCTCTCAATCTATTTACAGCAACAATTATCTTTTACTCGGCGCCTAATTGTTTTAGTGAATTATCTCCACAGTTTGCTCGGATTATTTTGGGATATTTCCACATTTCCCCTGCATCTCCACAGAGACAGCAGTCATGCGCTTATGCAGATTCTCCAGTATGTAATCCTGGGATTAGATGCCCGATTCAGTAACTCGTGTCCCATTTCCATTCCTAAGGAAGCATTATTTTATTTGAAAACATTTCTAATCATCTTACAGCCAAAGTCATGTATTCAAAACCAGTTTTGATAATAATAATCTTTTATGATTTATGTGCTTAAATTTCCAGACGTGTCAATGACAATTATTTGTAAAGTTAGAGACATAATATTTAGATAAGTTTAAACAAACACAAAGTTAAATGTAAAAGTCCATCTTGTACTTGAAATTCAGTGAGTCATGTGTTTGTAGGTCACAACAATTACACTGCATGCTTCTCACAGAGTTTGTCCCTGGATTATCTTTCTAATAAAAAACAACACGACACACGCACAGCCAGACATATTCAGCACCATTAGGACAAGACGTAATGTAAAAATGTGATTGTCACAAAACATTTTTGCTTGCTCGTCTGACAACTTTTAAACATTTTTTTTTTCTTCAGAGACAACTTACAACACAATCTATCTTGGAAAAAAAGAAACATTTACTAAAAACACAAAATAAAATGTAGAACAGAACACACATGCAAATTAGTTTGTGATTCAACTCCACATAACTTAAGTATTTTATATAAGATCGAAGAGTACTGCAATCAACTTCAGTCAAACTGGGTTTGCGTCAGAGAGCTTTCCTGTTCGACCTTCAGATCCTTTCCTCCTGAGTTAAAGCTCGTCTGGGGAAACATCAGCACAAAAGGAATGGAAAAATAATCAACATTAAATGCTTCACTCTAATAAAACTGTATGGATTTATTTTATTCTTAAATGCACATGAATGTTTATTTTCCCTAATGCTTTATTTACTAAAAACATTTGTTTAACAAATGACTACTTAATTCATTGTTGATACTTCATAGCCTATAATTAATACATAATATTAAATAAGCTGTGTTTTAGAAAAATACACAATATTTCATTTGTGGTAGTTATGCATGATAACCGTCTGCGCCTGCTCCTTTAAACGTGTTTCACTCTTCCGGAAGCATCACGAGGGATGTGACCAAAGAGGGCGATGCGTGGTACCAGAAGGGCGGGGGCTGCAGTGGGTGAAGGCAGTCAGTCAGTTTAGGCGTTTTCCCTGCGTTATTGATCAGCTACCACCACATTTAGTAGCTAAATGTGTTCCGTCACCTCTGTCTGATGATTTTTCCTCAATGGCTGTTTGCAAAGCTGTCAGCTGTGTGCACAATATGGAGTAAATATGGACTTCAAATACGTCTCTACCGTATCGTTCACGTTGATGTCTGTGGATGGGGGGGAAGGGTGCCATCTGAATGTGCTCTGAGACCAGTCCTCCCCCTTTTCTGCTTCCTCTCTTCTTGTGCACTGCTCTCATCTCCATAGCAACTCCATCATGGATGTGTTTTTTTTTCTTTTGTTTTTTTGCCTAAACACTCTCACACACCCACACTCACAGAAAGCTGTTAGTTTATCTTTCACAGCAATAGGGATACAAAAAACAGCATACAAGATTGTGAAGCTACTTACAATTTTTTCTGTTGTGCACTTTAATTTCAAGTAATAAATCTTATCGCATCATAGTAACACTTATGGAAAAAATATATATATATACTTTCACCAAACAGACACAAGCCCTGGGTTGCTCATACATTGGTAATGTAACACTACTGTAGCATATTTACTTTGACAGCCCTGTAGCAAAAATAGAAGGTTTGTTTCCATCCCTGCAGACCCTGAGAGAGCCTGACCTTTGTATCCTGCCATCCCCCCCACCCACTGCACTTCTGAGCCCCACGTTACCTTGCATAAGTTGTCCAGCAATGACATGTTGAGATATTGGCAGTATTTTTCAGTCTGAAATAATACAGCTCATTTTGACACAAGAGGGCATCACAATTCTTGTTTAAATGTGCTGCTTTACTTACTACTATTTCCTTCCAAGTCACAGTTAGTTGTTTTTGGAGATCTTCTAATAAAAGGCTAAAAAAATAGCCTCAATTTATATATTTAAATTCATTGTCTTTCCTTTAGGGCATTAGGTTTTAGCAAGTTTGAACAAGTTCCACTTTTGTCACGTCAATTCATTGATAATCCCCCAAAACCTTTGGGGGAAAAAAATCATCAAAATGTTTTTATCGGTCAATGTGAGATGAGGCTTTGAGTTTAATTTGAATTTTGCCGAGGAACTCTCTAGCAAGTCTCACTTTACCCAGACTCTTTACTATGAACACTGAACCTGACCGAAGTGAAGCCCAAAGTGCTTCCATGATGTTCTGGGTTATTTTGTGACCTCCTGTGATGATTTTAGCAGGTTGTTCTGAGTTCTTCAAAACGTTAAGCAAATTTAGTCATGATTTAATAAGACGGCAGATGTTTCTTCAAAATAGGCTCAGGTTGGTTAGGATAGCATTATTCTTCATAATGAATTAAAACATAATTTAAAAAGGGAATTTTTCATTTACTAGGGGTTTCTTTGTCTAGTTATTTAAATTTGTTTGATAATCTGAAGCATTAAAGTAAATTTACAAAAAAAAGCAAAAACAGAAGAAATCTGTAAGGTGACAAACAACAACAATGTGTTTCTATCATTAAAAATGTAATTAGGAGAAGTTTCAAGTGATGAGAAACAAAGGGTTTTAATACTGAATAAATAAGGATCTGAAGAAATACATTTTCAGACATTGCAGGTAATATATTTCCTGAAAGAGTTGAAGAGAAATATAAAATTCGAGTCATCCATACCGTTTAATCCTACTACTACTTAATCATTTATTTCCAAATCTGTGCTTGTCTACTCTCATTTCTGGAGTAAGTAGGGCAGGGGCGTGTCTATGGAAACATGTGCCGGAACAAAATGAAAAATCAGGACAAGGCAATATGGAGCATGCCCAAAATCCAGTCACACGCACGCACGCACGCACGCACGCACGCACGCACGCACACACACTGAGGGCCACAGTGGGGCACATTGTTCACTCTATTGGAAAGTAATGGAACGTTGCCTAAAAAGAAAGTCATTTAATTAGTTACTCTACTGTAAAACAACATGTATACTACACCTGCTGCGTGATTATTTTGATGCTCTTTACACATCGCTAACATTTTTATGAAAAAAAAAAAAAGAGATAGAACTCAGATGCTTTAAATATCCAACACTGTGCTATTTTAATACTGTTCCTGATGAGAATGGAAAGAAAACGTTACAACGCATCTGTGCGTTAATGATCAGAAATGCACACCGTAATCTATTTATAACTTCCAGTAAAAGTCGGTGTATATATTGCAGTAGTTAGTTTAATTATTAGGATTTGTATCAGGCTATCAAGAGTCACTTAGTGTCCATTATGATTTTTTTCTGAACTACAGTTGTTTGTGTCAGAGCAGAAGACAAAATTATGGCAGAAGACACAATGTGAAGCACAACTTAAAGGACAAGATAGGGGGCAAACTCAGCATTACGGTAGATAAACAACAAAAAACACATCAGAATTCAAATCTAATAAAAATTAGGCAACAAATAAGGTGTAAATATCATCAAATTTGATTGTAAATCCAGAATTATAGTGACTCTAATAGACTCTTTACTCTGACAAAAATCTCTGCCCAGCGTCAAAGGCAGGGTCCATCTGAAACACCCGCTCACTGCGCACTCACATAATTGATTCACTATCCTCTCTCCTGTTTTCATGGTGACGCATATGCAGTCTCGTTCACCCCCCTGCATCCTCCTCCGCCACACCCTGCCTTATGTCACTGAGCAGCAACACCAAAAACAAAACATTTATTTGCTGATCCCTAATCTTCACAAGTGAATTATAATTAATACATTTATCTTAATGTAATTAAAGAATTTTACATAATATGGATATTTAACAATTTACAAATACCCAATTTTTCCATTGGGTATTTCAGTTTTTGTTACTTGCTGCCTGAAGCCAACAGGCTGTATTTGGTTGGATTAGGAAGAAATCTATCTTTCAGTAAAGCACAATCCCGGATCTGATAAATAAAAATGAAAAATGAAAAATAAAAATGTTCACCATTCAGTAGGGATGTTTGTGTTTGAGTCAGACACACTGGGCAAATGGGACAGAACCTGCTATTTATGGATCAATAGTCACACAGATAGTCAATAATAGTTCCAGTCATGACAGTGTAACATTCACAGAGCCCACACGCTAAATAATTGAAGGCAAACAAACACACAAAAAGCGACAGAAATGTATGCGTTTGGCCACAAGGGGGAGCCTTTTCACCCTCTTCTTTGTTCTCCGTAGGAGTTTCCACATGTGCAGACGTCCTGATGGCGGAGGCGGGCGTTGAATATAAAACGCTCTATCAGATTAGCACTCTTACACACTTCATAAATGGCATCACCATTACAGCTTCACCAGCAGCCCGAGAGTGAAATGCCATTTCTTTGGCTCCGGATATTTAAATGTCAACTGTTCTAGATTGCAAATGGAGATGTGGATGTATCTTGTTTAATAGTACCTTCCTCTGGTTGAAGTAAAATAAAAAAGAAGAGACATTGAGAACATCTTATCTTTAACTGCAGATCATGCAAAAATGTGGGGCCATTATTGGGTATACAGTATTAGTCTTTTCAGTAAAACATAAAGAAACACTCTCTATCTGCACTTTTGTGTTTTTTGCACAAGCATATTCATGCAGTTGTGCAGGTTATATTTTTACATTCTTATTAGTCATGCAGCAGAAGATGCATTAGGCAGCACTAGATGTGAGAAGCATTGCAGGTGCAGGCCAGGGCCATGGCCTGTTTCTTAGAAAAAAAAAATGAATGAATAATAGAAGAGTGTGCTGGTCTGCAGAGAGAGTCTTATGTTAGAAACTGCTGGAATGATTTTGTGAGGGCGCTCTACTTTCTACAGGATATGACGACGACTATTTATAAAATAATGACTTGCCAACCAATCGTGTGAGCTCTGGCTGACACTTTCCAAAAATAGTAAACGCCTTCCGCTCTCATCACCCTCAAAACTAAACATATATGCGAGACCAACCTGAGCTTCATAAGCCTCAGGTTTTCATAAAGGAAAGTGCAGCCGAGCTTCAACTTGAATTATTGCCGTTTGGGATTTTGGTCAGAAGAAATACGAGTATTTGTGTGTGAATGGCTATTTCTGTGCTGCGCTGCATTACTGTACACTATGGTGTTCAATCAAACGTAACAACTTTTTTCACACATTCTCAGTAACAAGAAAACACAAGCTGAGTCAGAATTCAAACTTGCTTATTGTAAACAATCGTTTCAGGAGAAATTATCAAAAAATATTGAATATAAGAAACCTTTTAATGAACATATCAAACTCCAAATTACTTTCCTACCAGTCTTTTTTTGTTCTTTCTGGGTCAACTTGTCATTTTACTCACATTCAGTTCATGACACTGTGTATTATCCATCACAGCACGTCTTCTGAGACAATTAGATTTGCTGAGAAACTTTGTTTATATTTTCAGTACATCATAAGAAACAATTTATTCTATCTGCTGATTGGAGTCAAATAATCAGAGAAGAAAAGTAAATGTGACTGTCTTGCACCGAGCCAGTGACGTTAGGCAGCAGTTAAGAGAATTATTGATACATTGCAACGACTGCAGGCACTGAAAGAAACTGAATCAAGCATTTAAAATTCCCTACATGCCGCCAAGCAGAGGAGTACAATATGTTCCTAAGGAAATCAATAATTACTCCACTATAGCATGTACCTTAACGACTAAAACTATACATATAATATAAGGCGGTGTGCAATTATGAATTAACGTAAAATATTGTTTGAACACAGTAAAAAAACAAGTTACCTGAGATAATTATCTGCAACAGGATGAGTGAAGCTTTGCTAAAAACAACATCTGCATTTAGTCAGTTTGTATAGGAAAGGTCTTGTTTTGTTTTTTTGTATTTAGAGGAAATAGGAATATTTAGTTTTATCCCACATGTTTAAATACGCTGCCATTCAAATGCTGCATTGCTAAGTCTGCCAGTGGTATGACGATTTTTGGACTTTAAGTATTAAAAACTGATGTGCTAGAAAGAAAAAAAAAATCACAAATTTATGTTCTTAAATCAGACAAATAATTTCATAAAGTGCAACTTTCATATTGAAAAAAAGGGTTTTATATTTAAGTAAAGTAAGTCATTGCAATTCTTTGGCCAAACAAAGCTAATTTCCTTTATCGTCGCTTGTTTTCATAACTTGTATCACATGTAGACAGGACTGTGATGCTATATGACATCTGCAAAACATACTTTGAACTGCTCTTTTTAATTACTGCAGCAGACTTAATCTTGACACAGTAAAAAGATAATTCATTTCATATTTCACAATTCAAATAAAAGCTTTAATAAACTATATATCTTCTAAGTTAAGATAAATTTGAGGCGGTAGATGGAGAATATCCTGTTGTTCCTCTTGTTGGTTACATTTACAGAGTTACATTTACTTTGAGGAGCAGTTTTACTACACAGCTATTTTTAGTTTTAGTTGAACAGTATTATTATGAAATATCGCTACTCTTACTTAGTGCACTAGCCACTGCAAGTAACTTCACTGAATGACGAACAAACCAGTTTGAACCACAAGTCAAATCATCTAGACACAGACCCACAGTTTATGGTAAAGTGAGCTTTACCGTTTATTGTTTATCGTTCTCATGCCATTTTCAGTTTGCTAAAACTGTTGTGCCATTTGTTTTGAGTATTAAACTAAAAAAAATATTTGAAACATTCTTTTTCTGCTTAAAATGTTGTATTTTGCAGCTATATTAGTTATTTCATTTTAGTCTTTAAAATACCAGAATTTGCACACATCTTTGAATTTTTTTTTTCTTGATTACATAATTTTTAGAATATTAAATTGGATGTTATGATCATCAGTTACTCAGTAGCTAAGCAACTGCTTTACCAAATACTCTTTTATTCTTACTAATGCCTTGGACACCTGCTTTTTACTTTTACCTCAGTAAAAACATCTTGAAGCAGTGCTACTCTCACTTGAGAACAATTTTTGTGTTCCAGTTACAAAGCACAACAATTATGATATATTAATAATACATAATTGGCAGGAAATGCTTGGTAGTTCAATAACGGTTAGCAATGAAGCATAAATAAATAAAACACTAAAATTGAGAAAAGGACGGGAGAGGAAAAAGGACAAAGTTGAACCAATCTCTATTTCCTATTAACCTGCAGTTGCAAAAAGCAACAGGAGGGGGCATAAGTAAAAGAAAAACAGCAAAGGACGTCAGCATGTGTAGGAGGGGGGAGGGATAGCAAAAATCTGAGATAAGGGTTCTTTGTTTAAAAAACGAGAACAAGGAGAACAGAGACAAAGATAGAAACTGAGGAAACTATCATATAAAAAGGAGAGAGCAGCAATAGGTGAAGCAGAGAATCAGATGTGGTGGGGAAAGTGGAGTAGTGATAAGGAGAATACAGACAGGCAAAAAAAAAAAAAGAGAAACATGGCGGGAGGAGAAAGCAGGATCCGAGTCAAGCTGACAGCATCGACACTCATCTTCCACACCCATCTCTCTCTGTTTTCTTGATACATTTAGCCTACGGGATAAGATGACGGGAAACACTAGAGAGGAATTCACGTTTACATTAAAGTCATAAATGAGAGCAGTGTGATGTAATGTAAGCTCTAATCTCCACGACACTGTCAGAATAACAGAACCAGCTCTAAATGCCAAACATTTCTGATTCATTTTTCAGACAGACGGCTCTCAGCTCAAAAATAAGTACAGCAGAACAAGTTTACAAAAGGCGAAGCTGCGTGTGGGATGGCATGACTCACGGACTGTAAAGAGCACCTGACGGGTTCAGACTTTACAATGATGGCCACAAAGACTCAAATGAATATCTGTTCTTTTCAATGTCATGGGAAGGCAGTTCATGTTGTAAATGTGATGATCAATGAAATCATCTGTTTATTTCTACTTAAGTCAATGTCATCTGATCAACCGCCGCCCTTACATGCCCTCGCAGGACAAAAAGTCCTTGAATTTTATGTTTATGCATGTACAAGGGGAAACTTATGATGAGATATTCAAAGGTGGGTAAAAATTGTATGAGTATTATTACTTCAATATAAGTACAAGCAAAAAGCAGCCATCCAAGAAATTATGTAAGAGAAAAAAATAGTTATTTTGAGGTAAAGCTACACAAGTACTGAGTAAACTGATCATGACACCTGAATTAGTATTTTGAAATGATTTAATCAGACGAAATTATAAAATGATGCAATTTTTCATATTTTAAAGACTAAAATAAGACAGAAGAAACATATTTTTTTTATAAATATAAAAGATTCCTGATGCATTGTTAAAGATTATGAGTTGAAAAATAAAGCAACTCTTTGCTAACTGTTGGCTGACAATGTCTCAGTGATAAGACATAAATCACTGAAATAATAAAATACACATAAAAGGCTAATTGTTTTGTTTAGACTAAGAATACTTTTGACTGCTTTTGTGCATTAATAAAGGAAAGGAACAATTTTGAAAGAAAATATTTTACAACCATCAGCAAGACTTTTCATAAACTCGTTGGTAAATTATGTTGACCAGCATGACAGAAATGTTGTCTTAGCCGCTCTAAAATAATATGCAGCCACACATAAAGTTATGCTAAACAGCTATATTTTTCTGAGAACACAAGTCGAGGACTTCCAGAGAAAGTCAAAAAAAGAATAGCAAAGACCACTGCACTTGCTGAAAACAAGACTTAACAATTACCCAAGATGCATAGTGGGAGTAGCAGATGAGGGAAATAGCCACAGGGTGATGAGGAACCCTGCAGCTCGAGACTGGTCCTCTCTCTCAGAAAACATCTGATCCCATCCAGTTACAGTCAGAAATAAACACAAGATTCAGTTCTAATCAGACAGAATTCACGGCCGTTTAGCCCATTTACCTTCCCTCACCTCCCTACCCCCCTTAGCAAACAGTACGTAGATAGAGCCAGAAGAGGCCAATCCTCTTATCAGAGCTGCATCCAATGTCTGACCCCCGCGACTTTGGATTTCCCACACCCGTTTAGCCCTTTTTCAATCAAACACCAATACCTTACTCCATCTTTCTAGAATTGAGGATCTGGATTTAGGTTTTCAACATCCATCAATCAGAGATCCTATGCATTTGCCCTTAATGGATGTGGCTGACATGTATGTATGTAGCCTTGCATTGACCCATAAGTCGGTTCATTCCCGCAGGCATGCCATGCTGTCCCGCGCACGGCAGCAGATGTTGTGGCTGTGTGGACTCTCATGCCAAACAACAGCTCTGCAGACCCACATCTGTCCTAATCTCTGTTGATTCAGAAAAAAATATACATCTTAAAAGAAAAAAAAAAAAAACTTGCCTTGACTAGCATTAAAATAAGCCATCAAGCACTGGTTATTACATCAGACATCAGACAGACTGATATATATATAGTAGCTAAACTGCTTAAGCATTATGATAATCATATTCCTACTTTTACTATGAGAATTGCTTAAAGAAAAATAGATAAAACATCATTATGATTCCCAATTTAAGCTTTGCTCATCCAGCAAGGATTTAAAATGACAATCCAACACGGCATTTACGCCTTTTACATAGTTATTCTTCACAGAGGTTGAAGCTGCTAGCAGAAAGGGGACAGGCTTCAGTCCACCAGGTCAGCTGATCATAAAATGAGAAAGGCAATTTAAAAGATGGGGATTTCATCAACACAACTTTGATTCCACAGTGGGAAGGAAACTATGGGCTAATGTAACCCAACCATGGGAGAAGAAAAAGTCGCACAAAACAACAATTATTTATATAGGTATTAGTAAATACAAAATTACTAGATATGACCCAAATACCGTTTACCGGCTTTGCAAAATTCATTTTAAAGCCACACATGGCTCCAAACTGCTCTTCGTCATGTACCAGGACAAATATCTCTGCCTTGCTGTGCCAAGGAAGCTAACCCTACAGCTGTGAATGCTTACTGCAATGAAATTCTGGCCCACTCACTCCGTGTCTACCCTAGTAACGATGAGGCGACAGAGGAAAAAAAAAAAAAGGTGAACATGACACTAGGAAAAGATTGCAGTCTATAAAATTATGTCAAAATACAGGAAGAGGTTTTATGTCTAAATCGTGTCTCCCCAGTCCATATCAAAAGAGGACAGATTATACGCACTTTCTTTGCTAAACTCCCCATCAGCTGAGCAGCAGCAGTATTTGTGCTGACAACAAGGGCAATGTTTCCTTCCTAATTCACCGCTAACAAATCACTGGAATGTCTGCAGAGGAATAATGCCAATAAAAACATGAGCAATAATTAACAGAAGAACACATTAGAATAGCTCAGCATTAACACATACAAAAGCACTTTATAAATGTCTGGGAAGGGGGACGACATAGTGTAAAATTAATATTCAAAATTAGTGAGGGTCATCTCATATTTTCTGAAGAAATAAATGTGGCAAAACACAACGCTGCAGCTGAGCACAAGTGATGAGTGAGAGAGACAACAAAATCAATGTGACTCAGATACAAAAACACTCTTATGGTTATCACAAACCATGACAATCAATAAATGATGACTAAAAAGAGACAGTACTAGTCATTAAAGATCAATGTATTAATCTTTGTAGTCAGTGTTAATTTTATTCACTAACAGGTTTTTGTACATAAGTTGTACAAAAGTAGCATAATATATGTTTGTTACGTACAAAAACTTTATGAAAGAAAATTAAAATGATAAGGCTCATGACTACATGATTACATTTCTGTCAGCCATTAAAACTGATACAAAATCATTGGAGGAAAATAAAATTCCTCCATCCATCCACTTAGTGTCTATAACCACGTTTCCATGCACAGTCACAACAGGGCCAGTCCTATTTCAGTAAGTGAGGGAAAAGTGGGGCACACCGTGGGCAGGTTATCCATGAGACTACGTCTTCCTGAGTGGTAGGAAGTGGATGACGATATGCATTTAGGACACAGCGGTCAGATGGTAACGGATTAAAACGCGTATAAAGCAACAGTAGCTGATAGAAATACAATGCAGGCTGTCCTGGGATCAGTGCAAAGGTGCAGATGCAGGTTTTCATTTTATATTCACCTCTACCTTATCATTAATATTAGTATTAATGCTTCCGTCTTTTGAGCTGCCTAAAGCTGAACTCGTTGTAGATCCAAGTTGTTTAAAGGCCCAGTCTTCCCAAAAACAAAAAAATCAGGCCTTCTTTGACCAGTTCTAATAAATACTTTTTTTTTTCATATTCCCTGTCATCTTAATGCACTTCAGCTGTCTGAAGAGTCACTGGTACCTATAAGCATTTTAGTAGCTTCATTGCTGTGCGATGATACAATGGTAATCATGCAATGACCTGATTTAAAATACAAGAAAATTGTAACAGATATTACAAGTCTTCTATGTCTGGTCAGTCACAGAAGACTACAGAAACCCCCCCAAAAAAGAAGACAGAGAAGGTAACAACATCACAACAGACTGTTTCACTGCACAAATTGAATTGGCAGAAAAAGGATCACTCATCTCTGTGGTTAAGAAGAGGATTTGTGTTTTATGGTGGAAACAATATTTGGGAAGACTGAGAAAGATGACTAAAATAAGCAGTCTGACTGATGCATGATAAGGCTGGAGCTAAACATTTAAACAAAAGAGCTGACTGATTCCTTCTTTTATACATACCACCTATATTTTAACTGACTTAAAGCCGCAGTGGGAAACTTTTACAAAGTACATGTTTTACGTAGTTTGTTAAAACTTTGACAGTTTAATCTGAGACAGACAATCTGTGAAAAAAGAAAGAAATTATATATATGTATATCAAGCATCAAGCTCTTCTGCATCCTTCTGCCGGTCCTACTTCCATCTGAAGAAGTACACCGCTCCCGGTCAGAAAAACCAATCAGGACGAATGTTTTAGCTGTGTGTATTACGCTGGTCTACGGGTTGCTCAAACCCTCCCGCACAGCTGCAGCAAAGACTGCCAGTTTGCTGCAGCTGTGCTAATGGCGTAGAAACAACTTAACGTTGCAGGCTTTCTGCAGACTCTGCATGAGAGAAGAGCAGCAGCACAGCAGAGAGCAGCGGGAGGGACCTGTAAGGTGTGCTTGTTCAAATTTTCAGACTTAAGGTTTTCTAAGAGTTCCATGCTGAAGTTTTAACATACAATAAATGTAAGACTAAAATATAGTAAGATTTTTGTTGATTAAATAGAAAGCGGGACAAAATTGACAATAGGTTACTACAATGGAAGAAAACTGCATCATATTTTAGTCAAAACACTATGACAAAAGGTTAATTAGAAAGTGCTGTCAAACATAACACTGCAGCAAAAAACAAAAATGTATATATTTTTTTACCATTGTGAATGATATCTCACAAAACAATTTATCTTAGCCAAAAGTGGGAATCTGTAAAATATTTTAAATTTAAAATGTTTTACTACATTGAGGTCCCTAAAGGACCTCAACTATAACAAACATTTAAAGGTGCCCACAGCAAAAAAAAAAAAAAAAAAAATCCTGTACAATAATCTTAAGCATTTGTAGACTTCAGTAACAGTGTCTTTATATTAATTTATGATGTGCCATATCATCAAGGATGTTCATGCTGCGTTTCTTGGTCTCCTCCTTTGCGTATGTAGTCATTTTTCTTCTGTAAAAGTGACTTTGGCTACAGAGGATTACACGTTTGTGAGTAGCTGCCATGAGCTGTAATGCAGCACAAATGTTTGTCTACGAGAATACTCTTCACGTGTGATGAGTGAACCTGACTGCTTTTGCTTCAACAGCAATATGTGTGTGTGCAAATTCGATTACCATCCTTTCTGCTGACCCCAATATGAGAGGCGAGCGTCCTCAAACAAAGATGCAGCACAGAAGAGAGAAGCTGCCCTACTGACACACAACAGCACAATCTGCATCCACAGCCGCAACCCCACAGGCACGAGTCATTGTGCTAAAAAAACATATGACAGATTGAGAAAGCGGATAAAATGCAGAAAGATGGACAAAATTCAACAGGAAAGAAGATGAATGAGTTAACGATTATGCATGAATATAAGAGAAATGTAAACTCAGAGTCAGAGGAGGGAGGGGTAAAAAAGAAATGCAGTGCTGCTAAGAAAAGATGAACTACTAAGGAAGAGGAACCTAAGTGTAAAAAGATATGATATAGTAATAAACATCATTAGGTTTTGCAAAAACAAATACGAATTGTAAAATCTAAATTACAGACAGCTCTAATTATTTACAAAGCCAAAAGTAAGACAATTACAAGAACACAATCAAAAACTGTTTAAGAATAGTTTTTTGATTTAACAGGTAAGGATAACTCCATTTAAAACATACAAATTAAGAACTACCAGGAAAAAAAACTGCAGGGTATCAGTATGTGGAGTTAAACTGTGGAATAATTTGAAGACTGAACTTGCACAATGTTCAAACATTAAACTGTTCAAATGATCACATAAAAATGATTATATATAACATTGTAATTACACACACACGTGTATATATATATATATATATATATATATATATATATATATATATATATATATATATATATATATATATATATATATATATGTGGATAAGGAGGGGGGATATTGACAAGTTTACATTTTCATCCACCCACAAGAATGTCAAAATGCAACACTTAAATTCTGAAGTGAAATGCATTAATTGTCTAAAAGGTTTACATAAAATACTGTTCAAATGATGAGGACGTAGTTTTAACCTACTAGTTCTTTTACACTTGTAAAGATTGTCTGAGTACAGTCTATAATACCTCTACATGGGCGAGGACTGGGACTAAATATCAGATCTGGAAATGTCATTTCCTGGATAGGCCCACTTCCCAAACACATGCTTATAGCCAAACTTGCTCTAATATCTGCTTAGATCACAATAAACATTTTGAGGTTCTTAATAAAACTTTCTGGGCACACGTGAGAAATGATAAAACAAATTATTGACTAATTTACAAAACACTTCATTTTCTTTATAATGCTGTGCCCCTAAAAACCCAGGAATATGTATTTTTTCGTATAAAAACCACCACAGAACTATGAAAGACAGAGGAAGAAACAATTGATTTTCTTCAAACTTTTGGTTAAAATAACCTAACTTACCCCCATTTTATTCTTATCACCATATATTATTTAGTAACACTGTCTTCTGCTTACATGAACTGGGTGCAGCAAAATGACGCAATGTGCTCGTCTTCTGAATGATCTTTTTGTGTGCTCAGTTACTGTCAAACTGGCTTGACATGTACGATTTAATGCATAATATTTCACAGCACGGAAAGACTAGATCTTTTTCACGTCATCACTGCTTGGACACTTCCCTGTAACTAACTGTATTTCAGGTAAGGTTTCTTTTTGTTGTCTCTCCCTCATCATTAACAGCCTGGTGCTGCTCATTATATTTTTCTCCTACGTACTATGAGAGAATTAGGCCTCTCCTGTTAATACAAAACAGCAAAAAGGCTCTGGGCAAACTTTATATTTTTAACCCACTATTTTTTGTAGTTTCTTTTCTTTTAATTTTTCCTCAATCTCCCTTCTTCCTTTATTGTTCACTAATAATTTGAATATACATTGTTTACTCTTCTTTGATTTAGTTTTAGTGTTTAGTGTTGCATGCAGGTGTAGGGATGCGTAATGTATAGGTCAACGCTGCGATTTGCTTCGGGACTAATTCACATAACTGTTGACAGACTCAGCATTTATCAGCCCTGTGCTTAATAAGTCATAGAGCTTGCATTTTTAAGTTAATTATCCTCTCATTCTTAGTCAACAGTTGGATTTTGTTGTCAAGTCAGATTTATAAGCCAACTACCAGAAATCTGACTTCAATGTGCTTCCACCTGTGCCTGTGTGCATATTATTCAGTGACACTGAATAATATGTAATTAATGCCACAGTGGCATTAATCCCACAGAACAACTGATGCAGCTGAGCAAACTCAAACTCTGCTCTGACGCGCAAACAGGTTCTCCATTGGAAGCCTCCCGCCCCAAAGGAGGGTTTCACATAAAATTAAGATAATTATGTGACAACAGCATAAACTCAATAATGGCAACAGGAGCATAATCATTAGTAACAATAATAACAACAACAATAATAATAATAATAATAATAATAATAATAATAATAATAATAATAATAATATTAGCAACTTTTATCCATAGCAGCACATTATGCTAACAAGAGCAGCAGAACCATCACAGCAATGTTCAGAACTGATTATCAGAACAACTGACCGCAGCTGAGCAGAAGAAGAAAACAGCAGAGCAGCATGGTCACAGCAGCATGGTCACAGCTGTAGCTTACCCGCTATCTGTAAAATCGCGTGTATAATCATGCCAGGTGCGGAATGGTCTAAGCTTCCCCTCAACTTCCTTGTTTGCCATTATCAACTTCATCAACGTAGCAACGTAAAATATTCCGTGAGGCGAAATCCAGAGCAGCCAAATATATTATATTCGGCGATGCTGATTGGCCAAATGTTTGTAATTTAATTTATACGAATATAAAGTTCACTAGCAACCACACACCATTGGCTATTTAGCTGAACTTCTGCAGAAGAGAAATGATAGGAGTCCGTCGGGGGAAATTCACTGTGGTTTGAATGTTGTGTATACGGTACAAATTACATTTTGACACACACTACTAAGGAAAACTGACTTTGATAATACAATTTTTAAACAACGCTTACAGATCTTTTTTTCCCTCTCTCACATCTGTTAGGGCGGCGAGTCATGGACTAGCCACCACTGCTCAAGGACCGGAAGCGAGGACTCCAGCCATAGGATACCGGTATGGTTGATTCACTCTTTTGTTGTTTTAAAGCTGCTTTTAACGTTTTTACACTAACATTATACTGACTTATTTTCATATTAAAAAATGTTTTACGAATGAATAAACAAGAAGTCCTTAACTTCGATATCCGCTGATCTTGAACCGGAAGTTGTCTGTCTTGCCCACAGTGGCGGATGTTGATGCAGAATTACGTTTCTGTAAAGGCATGAGTTAAAAAGGCAACTCTTATGTTTTCAAGGAACATGTTGGACATGTGGAGAGGAAAAAAATATTTTTTTAGCGACCGGCTTTTATTTTGATATTCTATTTCCGCTTATATGTAAACCAATTTGCATTCTAGCTCAATATTTAGCAACCTAAATATTTTATTAGAAAATTAAATGTTTAGTTTGGAAAATACATATTTAATTTGGAACTAAATTTTTACCTTAGACTTAAACATTTAGTTGAGAACTAAATATGAAGATTGGGTTAAAGAAGCAGTGCAGCAGTCTAACTGCTGTGCTGCACTGGGTGAGGGAAACTGCTGCAAGGTAGAAAGGTGAAGTTCAGACAGATATTTAGAAGACAATATTTTCTTTTAATTATCTCGGTGTGTCATGTCAAATTTGATAGATAATTTGATCACAAAATTAGCCTTATAATTGGTTTCTGATCAAATTATAATTTAGGCCACTGTTTTAAAGCTGCACTCATTTGTGTTAATCATGCTACTTTTCTTCCTTCTTCTCCCATTTTTTTCGTATTGAATCTATTTTACTTTTTCACTCAAGACTAAAGGCTAAATGAAGACTGATCAACTCTCTGTGGAAAAAAATACAGCCTAAACAACATACAAGCACAGCTGCACTGATCTGCTGAGCCAGCCAAGCACAGAGACAAAGGCACTGGTGCAAGCAGGCACACCCTCACTGAAAGGGGCATGCCATATCAAAATATGTTTGGAACTAACTGTATAGTAATCTCAATCATACTGTATCCCTTTTACTGTTTTATGGCATTAATTATTAATTTAGAAATACCTATTTTTAATCAACCCACTTATACTTATTATTATTCAAGCAAACTACGACAGCAGCAGCTAAGAACTGGTTTGGGGTATGCAATCACCTCATAGTCAGTCTGATAATGTCAGTGCATAAGATTCAAGCTATGCATTTTTATTCATTCACATATTTCCTTGCCATCTGCTGTTCAGGCACAGATTAGCAGTCCTGCTGCACTTGAACACACATAATGTCTCATACAGTTTTTCGTTTCACACACATGCAGACACAGAGGTGCATTAAAAATGCATAAAAGCACACGGCCAATTACTGATGTTAAGCAGACATTGAAAAGGGGCAGAAGAACTGCTGAGAAGGTTCGTTCAAGCTCTGTGCTTCGGGAAACTGTGATTCACTCTGAATCTAAACTAATCCTTTGTTTTCTTCTATGTGCACTCCAGTACAAAGCCATATCTCACATGCTCATCGTTGGTTTAAAAATGTCACTTTTAGTAGCAGGCAAATCAAATGTCACAAAATACATACTGTTCTGTCGGTTGCATTCAGTAAAATCAAAGATTGACCTAATTTTTGGAGAAAATAGATTACATCCATTTAATGCAATAACTAATTAGAAGCTTATCTATTCCTGCCTTCATAATAGATGTAGAATCTGGACCATCTGCTGCCTGTTTTGCAATGGCAGTTTTATAAAATATCTTTTTTTTTTCTGTGCATTTATTAAATGTTGTCTCTTGTAAATAGATATATTGCATATTTCCCCTCCCCCTACTCAGCGGCTCTCCCTGCATCTCCCTCCCTCATTCATCCTCTTCCGCTGCTGTTGCTAAGACCGAGGAGTGCAAGCTAGTCTGTGGAAACCAGTAGAGTCTAAGAGGTGGATCTCCCAGTGTGTTGCTATGGGCAACGCTCAGTGTTCATAAGGCAAGCAGCCTGAAAGTCTAGTATTTACACAAGTGACCTAGTTTTTAATTAGTCAAAAGGGATTGTATATTCTGAACTTTATGTTTGGTGTCCTTAAAAATAAATTTATATGCATGTCTTTGACTTCTTTGTATTTTATTTCAACAGAATAATAAATAAAATATGGCATTAGAATGTATCGCTTCATTTTTAGTCATGCACCATTATAAGACCCATGTTAAGGCGTAGTAAGCCTACCCCACCTGACTGGCTGCACATTGTGATTCACTGCACACGCGCCTCAGGCTCGCTTTGACCTCCTCTGTGTCTCAGCCATTCATTGCACACTGAATCCATGAGACTGCATCAGAAATCCCAGACTTCCAGTCTTTGTCCTAAGCAGTCAGAGCCTTTTTACCCCAAGATGTATAGAAAAAGTGATAAAAGATATAAAGAAATATACAGTGATCTTCATTTAAATGTAAAAATAAAATGTGATAGAGTCCTGTGTCCTATAATCAATTGAACTGTGTTTTTCTATTATTTTAGAGGTGAAGATTAAAAGAAGACTAAGAAAATATATGGTTGATAAAACACAAAGATTTAAAAACTGTTTGCACTCAACATACAGTCAAATTAAAACTGGTATGTTGTGTGTTGTTTTTAAATAGGTGTACCACTGAGGAAAAACACAAGCAACAACACATCAGCGTAAAATATGCAACTAGTAAAAGAAAATCTTTCCTCAAATGACAGTAAAAGTAAAACTTTAAGCAATAAGGACGCACAGGCAAAAGCATTAAGCATTGATGTCCTTAAAACATCACCACTTTGATTTGCTTTAAACTATGAGACACAGTCATTAACCTACATATAAATAACGTATACCACAGTTACTTTATCAACACGAGGAATTCTTGGTCCTCTAAGAGTTGAACATTTCTATCCAATTATTCTGTTGTAATAGGTTAAGTCTGTTAAATTAACACATATTTCAAGATTAATCTAGTTTTCAATAATAATTATTCTTACCTCTTCTGTTTTCCTCCTGTCAGGTAGCACTAGTGTGTTTGCATGACTTCCAGGTACTATAGTAGATCCAATACTCATTCTGGGTCCAACCAACATGTAGCGTTTGTCTCCAGATCTGTACTGGATGCTGTGACACAGTGTCCCATCATAATTGGCTTCTTGGAGATATTTAGAAGTATAGTCTGTGGATTTGGAGCACTGCATTGCAATCAGTACGATGATACTGATGATAAACAGAACTGAAACTGCGCCCAAAGTGATCATCAGGTAAAAAGTCACATCATTACCCTCATCATCATTTGCAGCACTTTTAACATCAGAAGCTGCAAAGGCCTCTTTTGGTTCCACAAGTTTCACCATCACAGTAGCTGTTGCTGAGAGTGAAACGTTGCCATTATCCTTGACCAGTATGACCAGTTTATGCTCAGCCTCGTCTGTCTCTGTGAATGAGCGAAGTGTTCTGATCTGTCCTGTGTAGCGGTCCAAACCAAACAGACTGTGGTCAGAAACTTCCTGCAGTGAAAACAGCAACCAGCCATTATATCCTATATCAGCGTCATAGGCTCTGACTTTAGTCACCAAGTGTCCTGCGTTCACGTTACGTGGAATCTCCTCCACACCTTCAGCAGAACCATTGGAGCTGAGTGGATACAGGATGACTGGAGCGTTGTCGTTCTGATCCAGAATGAACACGTTCACTGTGACGTTGCTGCTGAGTGACGGAGTCCCAGAATCAGTGGCGACAACTTGGAACTCGAATGTTTTCAGCGTTTCAAAGTCAAAACTTTTCAATGCCACAATGGTTCCAGTTTCAGAGTTTATGTTGAGAAAGGTTGTTGCCGTTTTATGTGCAGCACCACTTCTTGGTATGGTATATGATACATGAGCATTGTCCCCCTCATCATAATCAAAAGCATCCAGGGAAAATAAAGAGGCTCCAGCAACATTGTTCTCAGTCACATAAAAATTATATGGACTTGTTGAAAATTCTGGGCTGTTGTCATTTACATCTGATACTGTTACACTTATTGTCTTCTGGACTGACAAAGCTGGTTCACCAGCATCTTTTGCTATTATTGTTACTTCATATTTTGACTTATGTTCCCTGTCGAGTAGAGATTTGGTAACAATAGAAAACATGTTTTCTTGCAAGGAAGGTGTTAATGTGAATGGTACTTCATCAGTTATGGAACATATGACTTTTCCATTTACACCTGAATCCTTATCACTCACACTTATCAATGCAACTGTTCTTCCGGGTTTGGAGTCTTCAGGTATTGCACTTGATAAGGATGTCACTTCTATTTCAGGTGCATTATCATTTAAGTCTACAACAGCTATGATGACACTTTTTTCTGTTGACAGTGGGGCTAGTCCTTTATCAGAAGCTTTGATGTCTATTTCATATCTATCCTTTGCTTCATAATCTAAGAGTCCCTTGACAGTAATGGCTCCTGTAATGCCATCAATTTCAAAAAGTTTATGCAATTTATTGTTTACATTATCTCCAAAAGAATACACTACCTCTCCATTTAGACCCTCATCTTTATCAGTGGCATTTACTTGTATGACTGTTGTCCCTACAGGTGAATTTTCATTAAGCTCCACAGTATATGACTCTCTGGTAAATACAGGCATGTTGTCATTTACATCTAAAACATTAATAACAATTCCCATTGTTCCTGATCTAGGTGGCTTTCCTCCATCAATAGCTGTGAGAAGTAACCTATGAATTCTGGCAACTTCTCTGTCCAGTGGTTTCTGCAGAAACAAAACAGGAATTTTACCGTCTTGCCCTCTATCTTTAATCTCCAAACGAAAATGATCATTTTGACTAAGCTTATACTGCTGGACAGAGAACAAGCCGCTGTCTGGATCCCGTGCATCTTGCAGTTGAAACCGAGCCCCGGATAGAGCAGATTCCGATATTTCTAAATGCGTCTCGTTTTTAGGAAAGGTGGGAGAATGATCGTTCACGTCTAAAACCTCGATGGTGACATAATGTACCTCTAAGGGATTCTCCAGAACCGTCTTAATGTTGACAATACAGCTAGCGGTCTGGTCGCACACCTCCTCTCGGTCTATTTTTCGGCTGATGTGAAGGACTCCGTTGTCACTGAGCTGGAAAAGTGAATCCTTTGATCCAGAGACGATGCGAAATCCTCTGTCAATTAAAACTCTTGGCTCCAATCCCAAATCTTTCGCAATGTTTCCAACAACAGCGCCCGTTGTCAGTTCCTCTGGTAATGAGTATCGCAGCTGCGCCGAAGTGAAATTAAAAGTGAAATCCAGAGAAACAATGAAAATGAGCAGGTGCTCCAGCGCTGCATTGCGTCTTCGTGCCATCGCGAATTTCAGAATGGGATGATAAAAATCATTTGAAAACACCCAAAGCGCATAAATAGAAATAAAAACGAGTAATGTATTTAGAGAAACAAAATAATAGTGATCAAGGAACTGATGATGGCGGATCAGTGATCATTGCCATAATGCACAATCCGAAGCTCTGGCAAAAGCTCCAAAATATGGACCTTCCACTGAGTGTTGAAATTTCACAAGCAGCGCCCCCAAGCGAGCAACTGTCATAATCCTGCTATATCTATTTTTGTTTAAATTTTAAGTCGTTAAACACGCGAAACTCGTAATGGAGATACAGAATCAAAAGAGACGAGGTAAATTTCAAAATAATTATCTAATGTATTCAATATCTATCCAACAATCCAACGTAGACAAGGTTATAAATCAATATTTACAACTAAATGTAACAATAGTTTCATTATTGTACAACTTTATTCAACCTCAGATGTTCTAATAGCATTAGTTTGTTTGCATGACTTCCAGGTGCTATTGTACATCCCGTATTTCCTTGAAATAGCATATATATATAGATATACCTATCTATCTATATATATTTATTTTTTGCTTTGCATGATTTTGTAAAGTATGATAACTTAATGGAAACTTGGCATTTTTAATGGACTTTCAATGCAACTTTTAGAGCAACGTTTTATTAAAAATGTCATTATTTACCAAATGACACTTCATGACAACTGTCATTTATTCATTAAGACTTCTTTACGTTCATGACAGGTGTTATGTCATGTTTTTGACAGTGTCATATCAGTCTTATGCACACCCCTTCAAATGAAGTGTTACCCTTCTTATTTAAAAAACTTCTGCAAAACAGTCTTGCTGTCTAACATTTTTAGCCATTAAAATTGTGTTCTGTCAGAGAGCAGCAACGAGTGCACCAGATTTCAACATCATGGGCATGGAAAGGCCCCACTTCAGAATTTTAAGAGATTAGCCATATCACAATTACATAAAACATATTAGAAGATTAGAATAGTACGCTGTGTATAAAATCAATGAGGTCATCTGTTATGCCTGAAAGCTCAAAAATGAATGCTTCTTGCACAGTTGAAAAATCAGCAAGTTCTCTTAAAGTAATGATACGAAACCTTGATGTACACAGGAAAAGGCCTAAGCCAAAATGCAAAGAGATTTATTTATTTTTGTCATCACCACAACAGCAACAACAACAAAAATATGGAGAGTAAGGAAAATATTGTTGACTTTACTAAAAACTAAGCTGAAATAGAGCTGCATGAGCAGAATGGTATCACATGGCATCATTTTTGTCTTGTGTGTGGTTACCACAATATCGGTAACCTGTGCTGGTCATATAAACATGCTCACCTACCACTTTCACCTTGATATATTACTTAATTCTTTTTAAACCGACTTAAAATCAAGCAATAATGACATCATAAAAGTCTCTTTAGACAACATCTAAATGTAAATGTCCTGTAAATGGCATGTACTTCTACAACACTTTATCTAGCCCAGAAGACAACAAAATGCTTTAAACTACATTCAGTCATTCACCCCTTCAGGTACACATTCACATGCTGATGCTGGCAAGCTATAACATTGGTGCCACACCTTCCCTGCACTGGCACCACTGTGACCTGTGACCACAACCGCAATGTAATCTTACCTCTTCAGATGTTCTCCTCCTGTCAGGTAGCACCAGTGTATTTGCATGACTTCCAGGTACTATAGTAGATCCAATGCTCATTCTGGGTCCAACTAACATGTAGCGTTTGTCTCCAGATCTGTACTGGATACTGTGACACAGTGTCCCATCATAATTAGTCTCTTGGAGAAATTTAGAAGTATAGTCTGTGGATTTGGAGCACTGCATTGCAATAAGCACGATGATACTGATGATAAACAACACAGAAACGGCTCCCAAAGTTATCATCAGGTAAAAAGTCACATGATTATCCTCGTCATCCTGTGCTGCTGCACTTCTAACATCAGAAGCTGCAAAAGCTTCTTTGGGTTCAACCAGTTTGACAATCACAGTAGCTGTTGCTGAGAGGGAAACGTTGCCATTATCCTTGACCAGTATGACCAGTTTATGTTCAGCCTCGTCTGTCTCTGTGAATGAGCGAAGTGTTCTGATCTGTCCTGTGTAGCGGTCCAAACCAAACAGACTGTGGTCAGAAACTTCCTGCAGTGAAAACAGCAACCAGCCATTATATCCTATATCAGCGTCATAGGCTCTGACTTTAGTCACCAAGTGTCCTGCATTCACGTTACGTGGAATCTCCTCCACACCTTCAGCAGAACCGTTGGAACTGAGTGGATACAGGATGACTGGAGCGTTGTCGTTCTGATCCAGAATGAACACGTTCACTGTGACATTGCTGCTCAGTGACGGAGTCCCAGAATCCTTTGCAGCAACTTGGAACTGGAAAGTTTTCAGAGCTTCAAAATCTAACGTTTTCATCGCCATAATGTCTCCTGTTTCTGAGTTAACATTAATAAAGGAAACTGTACTATCTCGCCCTGCATCTCTTAAAATTTCATAGGACACTATTGAATTAGTATTTTCATCACGGTCAAAAGCGTTTACAGAAAACAAATAAGCTCCTGGATTATTCCCTTCAGTTACGTAAAAATTGTATGGGCTCATTGAGAACTCTGGATAGTTGTCATTTACATCTGACACCACAACACTTATTGCCTTTTCACACGAACGTGGTGGTTGACCCGCATCCTTTGATGTTATTATTACGACATAGTGTGATTGTTTCTCTCTGTCAAGAGGTGATTTGGTTACCAGTGAATACATTTTGTCCTGTAAAGATGGCGATAAAATAAAAGGGATACCGTCATTCAGTGTGCTGATGGTCTTTCCATTAAGACCCGAGTCTAAGTCGTTAACACTGATCAGAGCGACTGTGGTTCCTGGTGGGGAATTTTCAGGGATCGACCTGGAAAATGAAGTAATCTCAATCTCTGGTGCATGATCGTTCATATCTATTATTTTAATAGTTATACTTTTTTGAGATGAAAGAGGAGGGAGACCTTTATCTGATGCCTCAATTTCAAGTTGATATTTATCCCTTTCCTCATAATCTATTAAACCTTTAACAGTTATCTCACCTGTTGATGGATTAATTTCAAAAAGCTTAAAGAATTTACGATTTACACTGTTGCTAAAAGTATACACTACTTCCCCGTTCCTTTCGCTGTCTAAATCTGTCGCATTTATCTTAATCACTGTTGTCCCAAGTGGACAGTTTTCCTCAAGCGTTACCGAATAAACATCTTTGGAAAAGACCGGCGCGTTGTCATTTGCATCCAAAACATTTACTACAATATCAGATTCGCTAGATTGTGGAGGTTTACCTCCGTCCAGAGCAGTAAGTACCAAAGTATGTCTTGCTGATATTTCTCTATCTAATGACTTTTGAACAATCAAGACGGGAATTTTGCCGTCGTCTCCTGTATCTTTAACTTCTAAACGAAAGTAGTCATTAGAGCTTAGTTTATAACGCTGGATAGAGAATATACCCGCATCTGGATCGCGGGCAGGCTGCAATGGAATACGCACTCCAGGCAACACTGACTCATAAATTTCCACCACCGTTTGATTCTCCGGGAAAGTGGGAGAGTTGTCATTAATATCCAACACCTCAACACCAACGTAGTGGACCTCCAATGGATTTTCCAGGACAGTTTTTAGATTTATTTCACACGTAATTGTATGTTCACAAACCTCTTCTCTGTCTATTTTTCGGCTCAAATAAAGGATGCCATCGTTCGGATCAAGATGAAAGAGGTGATCAACCGTGCTGGTGACAATGCGATACTTTCTGTCTTTTAGCGTGGCTTGATCCAACCCAAGGTCGTTCGCTATGTTTCCGATCACAGTTCCCTCCTTGACCTCCTCAGAAATGGAATATCTCATTTGCGCAGAGGTAACACTCAAGAAAAGCAAAGCGGTCGCGATCAGACGCTGCCTCATCCACGCTGCGTGGAATCCTCTTTGTTCCATCATGAAAAAAACCCACAAATCAAACAATAACCGTCCATATAAGAAATAATCTTGTCCACAGAAATGAATGCACAAAATCCAGGTTCCAAAATGTCCACACTCCCTCAAATAGCATGCATAATATTTACAAAGACAACACAGCGATTATATCCAGTAGTAAGTGCGATGGGAAGGTAAAAGGGGTGGAACTACAAAGCAGTGACGAAAGATGTAGCCGTTATTACACAAGCACACTGACACCAAGCGATGCAGCGGCTAACTACAATAACTGCACGTTTAAAACATTTTACAGATTATACAGATTTTTTTATTTATTTTTCGTTAACAACAACGATAATATTATTAATAACTGGTTCATCTTAAGACTTATAATGACTAATTTTTTGAACAATCTAGTGATAACTGAACCTTTTTATAATGCACGGGGCATAAGAGCCAAATCTGTCAGTACCATGGAGAGCAATAAAAAATGCATTTGCCGTAGAGCTGCGGCACAGTATCATTATAGGTAATCTCCTGAAAATATGCAAAATTGCACTTTAGAAAGTTTTTGTCACCTCCTAAGAAAACGAAAATACGGGAAGTAATGAAAATAGTGTTTTCTTTATCAAAAACTAAAATAAGAAAGAGGGATTCCAGTGGAAAGGTATCAAGTCGCACCATTTGTGTTTTATGTGTAGTTATGTCAAGAACAGCAACCGGTGAACATGTCAACATACCATTTCCACCCTGACATTTAACTTAATTATTTTTTTTCTCCCAATTGAAATCAAATATTAATGACGTCTTATCGGTCTTTTCAAAAAGTAGCTAAATATAATCTTACCTCTTCAGATGTTCTCCTATCAGGTAACACCAGTGTATTTGCATGACTTCCAGGTACTATAGTAGATCCTATGCTCATCCTGGGTCCAACCAACATGTATCGTTTGTCTCCAGATCTGTACTGGATGCTGTGACACAGTGTCCCATCATAATTAGGTTCTTGGAGGTATTTTGAAGTATAGTCTGTGGTTTTGGAGCACTGCATTGCAATCAGCACGATGATACTGATGATAAACAACACAGAAACTGCTCCCAAAGTGATCATCAAGTAAAAAGTTACGTCGTCACCCTCGTCATCCTTTGCAGCACTTTTAACATCAGAAGCTGAAAAAGCCTCCTTTGGCTCCACGAGTTTAACAATCACAGTAGCTGTTGCTGAGAGGGAAACGTTGCCATTATCCTTGACAAGTATGACCAGTTTATGCTCAGCCTCGTCTGTCTCTGTGAATGAGCGAAGTGTTCTGATCTGTCCTGTGTATCGGTCCAAACCAAACAGACTGTGGTCAGTAATTTCCTGCAGTGAAAACAGCAACCAGCCATTATATCCTATATCAGCGTCATAAGCTCTGACTTTAGTCACCAACTGTCCTGCGTTCACATTACGTGGAATCTCCTCCACACCTTCAGCAGAACCATTGGAGCTGAGTGGATACAGGATGACTGGAGCGTTGTCGTTCTGATCCAGAATGAACACGTTCACTGTGACGTTGCTGCTGAGTGACGGAGTCCCAGAATCAGTGGCGACAACTCGGAACTGGAAAGTCTTCAGAGTTTCGAAGTCGAAACTTTTCAGCGCCACAATGTTTCCAGTTTCAGAGTTTATGCTGAGAAAAGATGTAAATGTATTATCTTCTTGTGCCTCTCTCAAAATATGATAAGAAATAATCGCGTTGTTACTTTCATCCTTGTCAAAAGCTTTGACAGAAAATACCTTAGCTCCTACCTCGTTACCTTCAGTGATATAGAAAGTGTACGGGCTTTGCAAAAACTCTGGACGGTTGTCATTCACATCTGACACCTCAACGTTGATTGTCTTTACCGATGATAATGAAGGCTGACCCGAATCTTTTGCAGTTATTGTCAGCTCATAATGTGACGTGTCCTCTCTGTCTAAAGGGGATTTAGTTACAAGTGAAAACATATTATCTTGCATGGATGACATTAACGAAAATGGAGCATCCTCGCCGATTGAGCAGATCACTTTTCCATTTAAACCTGAGTCCAAGTCATTAACACTAATAAGAGCTACTGTTGTTCCCGGTCGAGAATCTTCAGGGATTGAACTGGAAAATGAAGTTATCTCAATCTCAGGTGCATTATCGTTTACGTCAATTATCTTAATTATCACGTTTTTTTCTACAGTTAACGGAGCTAAACCTTTATCAGATGCTTGAATTTCAATTTCATATTTTTCTTTTTGCTCGTAATCTAAAAGTCCCTTTACAGTTATTTGCCCTGTAGATTCGTTTATATCAAAAATACTGAATATATTGCTACTCACACTGTTTCCAAACGAAAAAACTATCTCTCCATTCTGACCGTCATCCAAATCAGTTGCATTTACCTGTACAACTGTGCTTCCCAAAGGAGCATTTTCAGTAAGAGTAACGGAGTAAACATTCATTGAGAAGATTGGTGCATTATCATTTACATCCAAAACATTTACAATAATTTTCATATCCCCTGATTTTGGAGGTTTCCCCCCGTCTAACGCGGTCAGTAGTAAGGAGTGGCTTCTCGCTGCTTCTCTATCCAGTGATTTTTTCAAAACCAATATTGGTATTTTCCCATCGTCTTCTTTATCTCTCACTTCTAATCGAAAGTGATCGTCTTGGCTAAGTTTATACTGCTGAATCGAAAGCTGACCGCTATCTAGATCCCGTGCAGGTTTAAGCTGAAATCGTGCTCCGGGCAACGCAGACTCTGAAATCTCCAGGATTTTTTCTGCTTCAGAGAAATTTGGCGAGTGGTCATTTATGTCCAGCACCTCCACCGCAATGTTGTGCACCTCAAGGGGCGTCTCTAACACAGTTTTAACATTTATTAGACACACGCTACTTTGAGCGCACACCTCTTCTCTATCAATTCTTCGGGTTACATATAGGACGCCATCGCTTTCGTTTACGTGGAAAAGGGGATCCGCGCCTCCAGAAACAACACGATACTTTCTGCTCTTCAGAGTGCTTTTATCTAAACCCAAATCTTTGACTAAATTTCCAACCGCAGTCCCATCGTTAACTTCCTCAGAAATAGAATACCTCAGTTGTGCAGATGTTACACTCAGTAAAAGCACAGCAACCGCAAATCGGGTTATGCATCCTTTTCCCAGTCGCGCCTCGAATTTTCCTCGTTCCATTGTTAATCCACAAAGCACTGCAACTCACTTAAAATAAGTGATTTGGCTTTGCAGTTGTCGGTAAGACAATATCCATGTATTCTCACATGAAGCGTGGAGAAAAATCCACAAAAGGCAGCAGTAGGCTCGGGAACAACCGCAGTGGTAACATCAAAATGATGAGGGCATTGACAGACTGAAACAAAATCACTGAAAGAAAACGCGATGCTTTGTTGGTTCTGTTATACTGACATCATGCGGCCTCTATAATAACGCAGTTTTCCCCCCCCCACAATCTTTAAGCTCGCTGGTTCAAATGTAAATTTTGTGTACACAACATTGCTTTAACTTAAAGGAATGTGCATCATTACTCCATTCTAGTTCATTAAATGTACAACTTCTGAAGACATTCTGAATCATTTTCACCAGTGTATTTCTGAAAATTAATAATAACTTACAATTATTTTAATAAGGCAGCATATCTAATCTGCGGTGATATTTAAAGTGTTTTATGAATTGGAACATCATTAAAATGATGATAGCACAATGTCAGCACCATAACTGGAGTGAAACATTACCATTGTCTTTGACCAGTATGACCATTTTATGTAAATTTTTCTATTTTGCTTTTAATGTACCATACTCCCTCTTTCTCATTTTCAAGCAGGACAGTTTTTATTCAGCACTACAGACAGCAGTAGATGCTATGTCCACAATTGTCCAAATGCTCAACAAAACATTTCAGTGATATTAATGCAATTTATATACTATCTCAAAACCAGCAAGAACAAGTGGAGCTGTTACAGAAGACAAAAGAATGCGAGCGTCTGCGTTTACATGTTGGTAAAAAAAAAAGTTATTAGGATTTTTTTGGCGGATTGTAGTGATATCAAAAAGGGAAACTGAAAGAAAACAATGGCAGAATAACTAAAGAAGAGAATGAAAAAGCTCTAACTTGCAAATGTTATGTGTGTCATTGTGTTTGACAATATTTTCTTATTTAAATATTATTCTTCTGTTAAATATCCCTATTTTAAAAAAACATAGACAGCAAAAGCACACTAACAAACCTTAAAAATTAAACAATGTAAAACCACTGCAATATATCTGAGACATTTTGATGTCAAATAATTAGCAGGGATGACTATTGCCTCTAAATCAGTCGATATCACAAGAGAATTACCAGTGAGAATTGAAATAAGCCAAAGTATTCAAGTGCATGGCTTACCTCTTCCAACGTTCTCCTCCTGTCAGGAAGTACTAGTGTATTTGCATGACTTCCAGGTACTATAGTAGATCCAATGCTCATTCTGGGTCCAACTAACATGTAGCGTTTATCTCCAGATCTGTACTGGATGCTGTGACACAGTGTCCCATCATAATTAGCCTCTTGGAGACATTTAGAAGTATAGTCTGTGGATTTGGAGCACTGCATTGCAATCAGCACGATGATACTGATGATAAATAGAACTGAAACAGCGCCCAAAGTGATCATCAGGTAAAAAGTCACGTCATCATCCTCGTCATCTTTTGCAGCACTTTTAACGTCAGAAGCTGCAAAAGCTTCTTTGGGCTCCACAAGTTTAACAATCACAGTAGCTGTTGCTGAAAGTGAAACGTTGCCATTATCCTTCACCAGTACGACCAGTTTATGTTCAGCCTCGTCTGTCTCTGTGAATGAGCGAAGTGTTCTGATCTGTCCTGTGTAGCGGTCCAAACCAAACAGACTGTGGTCAGAAACTTCCTGTAGTGAAAACAGCAACCAGCCATTATATCCTATATCAGCGTCATAGGCTCTGACTTTAGTCACCAAGTGTCCTGCGTTCACATTACGTGGAATCTCCTCCACACCTTCAGCAGAACCATTGGAGCTGAGTGGATACAGGATGACTGGAGCGTTGTCGTTCTGATCCAGAATGAACACGTTCACTGTGACGTTGCTGCTGAGTGACGGAGTCCCAGAATCAGTGGCGACAACTTGGAACTGGAAAGTTTTCAGAGTTTCAAAGTCAAAACTCTTTAGCCCTATAATATCTCCATTTTCAGCATTTATATTAAGAAAAGAAGTTAATTTGCTGTCGTCAAATGCATGTCTGACTACATGATAGGAAATACGCGCGTTTTCATTTTCATCACGGTCCGCCGCTTTAACAGAAAACATCATTGAACCTGCATTGTTATTCTCGGTTATATAGAAAGTATATGGACTCAATAAAAACTCTGGTTTGTTATCATTCACATCTGACACCACAAGACTGACTGTCTTTACCGATGACAGTGGAGGCTGTCCTGCGTCTTTTGCAGTTATGATGAGATTATAATGTGATTTTTCCTCTCTATCCAGAGAAGCTCTGGTAACCAGAGAAAACATTTTATCTTTTAAAGCTGGCGATAAATTAAAGGGAACATCTTCCTGTAGAATGCAAAGTATTTTTCCATTATGGCCAGAGTCTAAGTCATTTACACTGATGAGAGCCACAGTTGTCCCTGGTTGTGAATCTTCAGGAAGTGAGCTGGAAAACGAAGTAACTTCAATTTCAGGTGCATTATCGTTCATGTCAATAATCTTGATGGTCACGCTTTTTTCTGTTGTTAGCGGAGCAAAACCTTTATCGGATGCTTGTATTTCTATTTCATATTCGTCTTTATCCTCATAGTCGATCACACCTTTAACAGTTATATCACCTGTTAATGAATCAATATTAAACTTATTCAATATTTTTTGGCTCACACTGTTGCTGAATGAATAAATTACTTCTCCATTTGATCCCTGGTCTAAATCAGTTGCGTTTACCTTCATGACAGTTGTTCCTAGTGGCGCATTTTCATTTAGTGCAACCGTATACTCTTTCTCTGTGAAAACAGGTGCGTTGTCATTGATATCAAGAACATGTATTAGTAGATTCATATTACCGAATTTCGGAAGTTTACCTTCATCTAAAGCTGTTAGTATCAGCTTGTGGCTCCGTGCAATTTCTCTATCTAAAGGTTTTTGAACAACCAAAATTGGTATTTTGATATCATTTCGCTTGTCCTTAATTTCCAATCTAAAATGATCGTTTGGGCTAAGTTTATAATGCTGCACGGACAACTGACCGCTGTCTGGATCCTGGGCCGGTTTAAGCTGAAATCGGGCTCCCGGCAACGCTGACTCTGATATCTCCAGTGTAATGTCTTTGTCCGAAAAAATAGGCGAATGATCATTTATATCCAGGATTTCCACTTCCACGTAATGGACCTCCAACGGATTCTCCAGCACAGTCTTAACATTCATTACACATCGACTACTCTGGGCACACACCTCTTCTCTGTCAATGATCCGGCTCACGTAAAGGATCCCATCGTTTTGATTCACGTTAAAGAGCGGATCAACATCACTTGATACAATCCGATACTTTCTGTCTTTCAGTATGTTTTTATCTATACCCAGATCTTTTGCTATGTTTCCAACCACAGTTCCTTCTTTTACCTCCTCGGAGATCGAATACCGCAACTGCGCTGAGGCTACGCTCCAAAAAAGCAGAGCAAGGACCAGTACAATAAAATATCCCTTCTCCTTCCGTTGCTCGATTCTTCTTTGTTCCTTCTCCATTTTGGAAGTCATCAGTAATCCATTACAATCGCAAAATCTTTGTTTTGGAAACAATTACGACTTTTTAAATAAATGCACACGTGCCGTTTATTTCTGTTTGCAAACACTTTGCTCTGAGTATGCTCTCAAAACGTTCAAGAACAAAAAGACAGAATACCGACGAGAGCATGAACTGAAGGGGTGGGATCACAACGAAATGACAACAGCGTCGTGCTATTTTCTATACCGTACTGACGCCATGCGACCAAATGTTTTGATGCACAAAACTTGAATACAGTTTATCAGTTGGATGAAATATTTGTCTTTGGCCTGACTGCAAATCTTAGATCGAAAAAAATGGCATCCTTCATAATGGTTTTATACATATTTGAAAGCTCATCCTATTTAGTTGTTATGAACGTAGCAATGATGTGAACTGTTGGTCTGTATGTCCAAGAGCTTGATCGACAGTTACTGTAACATATTGTATGGTACTAAACATATCTTTACCAGCATGCATTGCTCCGTGGGTGTGTCTGTTCTCTTCGTTTCGTAGTTGCTCAGGCAATATTGCATATTTTAATGACTTGTAATTCTTACTGTCCTTTAAGTTGCTGTTCAAGTTGCAGCAGGTGTTGCATGGAAGAAAATTGCATTGCTTTCTGAGTAAAGACAAAATAAATTGTTTTAGTTTTAGTCCTTGTGGTTTCTTGGGCTACAGAAGCTCCATCACAATGAAGCAGTCCCTTACTGTACACTGTGTGTTTGAGATAAATCTATGCCACAATATTCCCATCAAATACCTAATCATTGTAGATCCTTCTTTTGACTAACAGCTTACAGTGTGATACAAATAGTAAGAAATGTATTGAATGCAAATTATGATGAGAAAGAAAGAAAGAGACAGAAACTGATTTTTAGCAACATGGACAGCAACACACTGATTGCATTGATGAGCTTTATAAGACAAACGCCAGACTGTGAAAGCAGAGTTTAGTAAAGAATGATACTATACTTATTATTATTATTATTATTTTTTTTTGCTTTAATTAATTTTAATTAATTAATTAATTGCTATGTTCAAAGTTTAAATCCAACTTTATTTAATGCATAGATAGTATATTTATTAAATAAATTAATATATATTTTTTACTGTTATTCATAAACATTTTTTATTTTAGTAGGATTTGGTTAAAATCACTCTAATACTTTTGTAAAGCATATTCAGACTTTTCTAGTTCTATTCTTTTGCAAAGAATGTGGCATTGTAAATATTAAATACTCATAATGAAGCTAAAAATAATTGTGTGACTGTAAAATGTAATACTCAAAAAAACAATGGACGTAGAAAAGCGTCATACATGGAGAAAAGAAGTGAAATATTGTCTAGTGGGATTTTTTTTGGGGGGGGGTTAACTAACTTCTAAAGACTCTGAGTTGTTGTCTTACCTCTTCCAATGTTCTCCTCCTGTCAGGTAACACCAACGTGTTTGCATGACTTCCAGGTACTATAGTAGATCCTATGCTCATCCTGGGTCCAACTAACATGTATCGTTTGTCTCCAGATCTGTACTGGATGCTGTGACACAGTGTCCCATCATAATTAGCCTCTTGTAGATATTTAGAAGTATAGTCAGTGGTTTTGGAGCACTGCATTGCAATCAGTATGATAACACTGATGATAAACAGAACTGAAACTGCACCCAAAGTGATCATCAGGTAAAAAGTTACATTATTATCCTCATCATCCATCGCTGCACTTTTCACATCTGAAGCTGCAAAAGCCTCTTTGGGTTCAACCAGTTTAACAATCACAGTAGCTGTTGCTGATAGGGAAACGTTGCCATTATCCTTGACCAGTATGACCAGTTTATGCTCAGCCTCGTCTGTCTCTGTGAAGGAGCGAAGTGTTCTGATCTGTCCTGTGTAGCGGTCCAAACCAAACAGGCTGTGGTCAGAAACTTCCTGCAGTGAAAACAGCAACCAGCCATTATATCCTATATCAGCGTCATAGGCTCTGACTTTAGTCACCAAGTGTCCTGCGTTCACGTTACGTGGAATCTCCTCCACACCTTCAGTAGAACCATTGGAGCTGAGTGGATACAGGATGACTGGAGCGTTGTCGTTCTGATCCAGAATGAACACGTTCACTGTGACGTTGCTGCTGAGTGACGGAGTCCCAGAATCAGTGGCAACAACTTGGAACTGGAAAGTTTTCAGAGTTTCAAAGTCAAAACTTTTCAGTGCCACAATCTCGCCTTTTTCAGAGTTAATGTTGAGAAATGAGGTAATTTTGTCATTCTCTTTTCCACCTCTAACAACTTGGTATGAAATAATTGCATTATCATTCTCATCACGGTCAAACGCTTTAACCGAAAATACTGACGTCCCAGGTTCATTAGCCTCACTAAGATAAAATGTATATGGACTCAAAACAAACTCTGGGCGGTTATCATTCACATCTGACACCACGACGCTGATTGTTTTTTCAGATGACAGTGGAGGTTGTCCTGCATCTTTTGCAAATATCGTTAGGTCATAATGCGATTGTTTCTCTCTGTCCAGAGGGTATTTGGTAACTAACGAGAATATGGTGTCTTGAATAGTTGGTGCTAAACTAAATGGAATGTCCTCACTCATTGAGCATATCACTTTCCCATTAACACCAGAGTCCAAATCATTTACACTGATAAGCGCGACTGTAGTTCCAGGTCGGGAGTCTTCAGGAATTGAGCTAGAAAATGAAGTAACTTCTATCTCTGGAGCGTTATCATTCAGATCAATAATTTTTATATTAACACTTTTCTCAGTAGTAAGAGGAGCAATTCCTTTATCAGATGCCTCAATTTCAATTTCATATTTATCTCTCTCTTCGTAGTCTATTAAACCTTTGACAGTTATATCTCCAGTTATCGGGTTAATGTCGAAAATATTTAAAGCTTGCTGATTCATGCTCTTGCCGAGTGAATAAATCACCTCTCCGTTTGTTCCGTCATCTAAATCGGTTGCGTTGACCTGTACGACTGTTGTTCCCAATGGGGCATTTTCTCTTAGCGTCACAGAATAAGCATCGCTGGAGAAAACCGGAACATTATCGTTTACATCTAAAATATGTATCTGGATATTCATACTACCTGTTTTTGGAGGTTTATCTCCATCCATAGCTGTGAGTACTAGGGAGTGTTTTTTTGCTGTTTCTCTGTCTAAAGGTTTTAGTACGATTAAAATAGGTATTTTCCCATCATCACCTTTATCCTTAACTTCCAATCGAAACTGATCATTTTGGTTAAGTTTATACTGCTGCACAGAGAAACGGCCACTATCTGGATCTTTTGCAGCTTTCAGCTGAAATCGTGCTCCGGAAAACACGGATTCAGAAATTTCCAGCGTGAGTTCATTCTCTTGGAAGATTGGAGAGTGGTCATTTACATCAAGCACCTCTACCACGACGTAGTGCACCTCCAGCGGGTTTTCCAGTACCGTTTTCACGTTTAATAAACACGTACTACTTTGCGAGCACACCTTCTCTCTGTCAATCTTTTGGCTGACATAAAGGACTCCATCGTCTTGATTTACACGAAAAAGAGGTTCCGCATCATTTGAAACAATCCGATACTTTCTGTCTTTGAGTGTGCTTTTATCCAACTCCAGATCCTTTGCGATATATCCGACCACAGTTCCTTCATTTACTTCCTCGGAGATCGAATATTTTAACTGGGCTGAGACTCCACTCAATAAAAGCACAGTAATGATGCATCCAGCCAAATACTGGCCCAGCCTTCTTGGTACGCGTCTCCTTTGTTCCATAGTAAACTCGAGCATAATGTAATATACGAACAGGGACAAAAATCTTCTTGATTTGAACGTCAGAGACTTGGCAGCCAGGTGTACAGTATATCCACGTATGCAAACATTACAAATATTCAACCCATTTAAAACGCAAAGCAAAGGGGAAATCCCGCAGCATCCGAACGGCGTACACTAATAAAGAATTTGAACCGCAAAAAAAAAAAGAAAAAAGGACAAGATACTCGATGGTTTGCAGTGCACTGACACCACGCGTCGCAATTTCTTACTGCAGAAATATGTACGACGGTTTTGTTACCTTGTCAGTTTAATTTTAATCTACTTCTGAAAATATTGTTTTTTCCCCTAACATCTTCCGGGGTCTTTTAACAACCTTACATAACAATAGATTGTGGACTAATCTGTATATTTAAGTCAAGCACAGTAACAACACTAAAAGAAATACTTGGAGAAGATTCTTTTTTGATTTAAATTTATATTGTCTTTCTGAAAATACTTAATTGAGATTAAAAGTAAAATGAGACGACTTTTGAGAAAAAAATTGAAGAGACCAGGTCCAAAAAAAAAAAAAAAACTCATTACATTTAGATTTCTGCTTAAAATGTTTTTAATATTATATCAAGTTTCGAATTTGTTCTACTGCTAAGAGATACATGTTCCGATTTCAACCACATTTAATTTGGTTCTTATCTCTAATGTCTGTTACTCGTTATAAAGATTTCATTAATTTAAAGTATAACAAAAATGAACCCCAACCCCAAGACGGAAAACCCTTGGGGTTTCAAATATTAGTTCCCATCATGGATTGGAAGAGTTGCATTGCGACTACCATTAGCTTTACTTATGTCTAAATACGTTGGGTGCGGAGGAGCAAAAGAAAATGGACATTTATTAAATTAACGAAGATAAGGTAGAATGGCTCATGTTTATGAATAAATTACGACAAAAAATCTGGAAAATTAAGAAGATGTAGCCTTTGTGCTGGTTGTAGAAATCAAGGTTAGCCAGTGCTCTGAAAATTTCTATGTATACAATCCATTTTTATCACCTTCTTACCTCTTCAGATGTTCTCCTCCTGTCAGGTAGCACCAGTGTATTTGCATGACTTCCAGGTACTATAGTAGATCCAATGCTCATTCTGGGTCCAACTAACATGTAGCGTTTGTCTCCAGATCTGTACTGGATGCTGTGACACAGTGTCCCATCATAATTAGTCTCTTGCAGATATTTAGAAGTATAGTCTGTGGATTTGGAGCACTGCATTGCAATGAGCACGATGATACTGATGATAAACAACACAGAAACTGCGCCCAAAGTGATCATCAGGTAAAAAGTCACATTATTTTCTTCATCGTCCAGCGCTGCACTTTTAACATCAGAAGCCGCAAAAGCCTCTTTGGACTCCACAAGTTTGACAATCACAGTAGCTGTTGCTGAGAGAGAAACGTTGCCATTGTCTTTAACCATTATGACCAGTTTATGCTCAGCCTCGTCTGTCTCTGTGAATGAGCGAAGTGTTCTGATCTGTCCTGTGTAGCGGTCCAAACCAAACAGACTGTGGTCAGTAACTTCCTGTAGTGAAAACAGCAACCAGCCATTATATCCTATATCAGCGTCATAGGCTCTGACTTTAGTCACCAAGTGTCCTGCGTTCACGTTACGCGGAATCTCCTCCACACCTTCAGCAGAACCGTTGGAGCTGAGTGGATACAGGATGACTGGAGCGTTGTCGTTCTGATCCAGAATGAACACGTTCACTGTGACGTTATTGCTGAGTGACGGAGTCCCAGAATCAGTAGCGACAACATGGAACTGGAAAATTTTCAGAGTTTCAAAGTCGAAACTTTTAAGCGCCACAATTTCTCCAGTCTCTGAATTAATGCTTAAAAATGAAATTACTGTGCTATCCTTGCTCCCCTCAGCACTAACATGGTACGATATATGCGCATTCTCATTTTCATCTTTATCAAAAGCTTTGACAGAAAACACCAAGGAACCTGGTTTGTTACCCTCAGTCGTATAAAAATAATATGGACTTTGTGAAAATTCTGGACCGTTGTCATTCACGTCTGACACCACAACGCTGATTGTTTTTTCAGACGAAAGTGAAGGATGACCTTGGTCTTTTGCAGTTATTGTCAGGTCATATCGCGACGTTTTCTCCCTGTCCAGATATGATTTAGTTACTACCGAAAACATGTTGTCTTGCAATGATGCCGACAAAGCAAAAACAATCTCCTCGCTTATCGTGCAAATAATTTTTCCATTAAGAGCTGAGTCCAAATCATTTACACTGATGAGCGCAACGGTGGTTCCTGGTCGAGAATCTTCAGGAATTGAGCTTGAAAATGAAGTAACTTCTATCTCCGGAGTGTTATCATTAATATCAATTATTTTTATGACGACAGTTTTTTCAGCTGTGAGTGGGGGGAGGCCTTTATCCGATGCGCGAATTTCTATGTCATATTCCTCTTTTTTCTCAAAGTCTATTAAACCTTTTACTGTTATCTCACCGGTTAATGAATTAATATAAAAAAGATTTTGTATATTCTTACTCACACTGTTGCTAAAGGAGTAAATTACTTCCCCATTTGGACCTTCGTCTAAATCAGTTGCTTCAACCTGTATAACTGTCGTTTTTATTGGTGAATTTTCACTGAGCATCACTGAATAAACATCTTTTGTGAAAACGGGCACATTGTCGTTTACGTCCAAAACATTTATTAAAATATTCATATTACCGGATTTAGGAGGTTTACCTCCATCCACGGCCGTGAGTGTCAGTGAATGGTTCCTTGCTGTTTCTCTGTCTAAAGGTTTTTGCACAATCAAAATTGGTAGTTTAATGTCGTTTTTTTTATCCTTAACCTCCAATCGAAAATGTTCGTTTTGACTAAGTCTGTACTGCTGCACGGAGAACTGACCGCTGTCTGGATCTTTTGCGGCTGTGAGTTGAAATCTTGTTCCAGGCAACACGGATTCGGAAATCTCCATAGTGGTCTGGTTGTCTTGGAAGCTGGGAGAATGATCATTTATATCCAACACTTCAACCCTAACGTAATGCACTTCTAGCGGGTTTTCAAGCACCGTTTTGAGATTTATTAAACACGTACCGCTATCTGAGCACACCGTCTCTCTGTCGATCATTCGGCTGACGTACAGGTTCCCATCGACTTGATTTACACGGAACAGGGGAACAGCATCACTAGATACTACCCGATACTTTCTGTCACCGAGTGTGCTTTTGTCCAATCCCAGATCTTTTGCGACATTTCCGACCACAGTTCCTTCGTTTATTCCCTCAGAGATCGAATATCTTATTTGTGCTGTTGCAAAGTTCCACAAAAGCACAGCACAGAAGCATGCAAATAAATATCCCCGTGCTCTTCCTGCCGCACATTTCCTTTGTTCCATGGTCAACCAAAAGGCAGTAATCCACAACAATCACACGATCAAAACTCTTCCGCTGCAACAGAACACACCGCTTGGAGTTCAGGAAGACAATCGCCTTTTACACGTAAAAATTGCATACATCCGATCATTTTACAACCCTTTGTGCAGAGAAAACGAAGCAGCAGCCAAACTGAGGGATATGATGAAAAGGTGGAACCGTAAGAGAAAGAAGAGCCACTCGTCTGTTGTACACTTTTTACATCGCACTGACACCACGCGTTCTTCATACTTACTGCAGTTCCTTTTAAACAATATTTTAAGGATATTCAAGTCAAGAACAACGTTTTCAGAAAAAAAAAAATCAAGAGAGGCGCTTAAAGATGAGTAATTCTAAATCCAGTTTGAACAAAATATTTGGCCATATTTGTTTTCATTGTTATTGTGGGTAAATACAGCAATAACAACCTTATTAATGCCACGGCCTTAGACAAAAAGTTGAGTGCCAAGGACAGAGACTGTACGATTCCCTATCTGAAATATTCAATTACCTATATGTTGCACCTTTAGCTAAAGTGTGTATTCATCCAGCGCATTATCTACAATACAGAGTTAAAACATTGCATAACTATTAGAAAACTATATTTTTTCTTAATATTTTTTGTGAATTATTATTTGCAACATAGAAAAAAAATCCAGTCAAGCTATCTGTATCTCAACAAAATAAGTGGTACTTCTGAAAGTTTTCTTAGCTCACTGAATAAAACTGTTTGAGATTATAAGCAATGCTTATTCTGGAGGAGTTCTTAGGATTTAATATTTCAGCATCAATGTGATATAGCAGTGTCAGTGTCCTAAATACCAAACACCAGTTTTTTTTTGCATTTGAGGAAAGGTTTGTCTTTAGAGCTGCCAATTCACTTTCTCTGAAATTAATTTGAGTAACATGTTGCATTTATTATTCATTTGAACAAATGAGGGAACCATAGTTTGTTAGATTTTGGCAACAACAACAACAAAAAAAATCTGCAAAATATAGAATAGAATTATAATGTTTAACCAGAGTATGATAACATGATTTCTTCATTTAGCAAACATTTCCACAAACAAAATGATGGCTTTGGAAAGTTTCTCACCTCTTCAGATGTTCTCCTTCTGTCAGGTAACACCAGTGTATTTGCATGACTTCCAGGTACGATAGTAGATCCAATACTCATTCTGGGTCCAACTAACATGTAACGTTTGTCTCCAGATCTGTACTGGATGCTGTGACACAGTGTCCCATCATAATTAGTCTCTTGCAGATATTTAGAAGCATAGTCTGTGGATTTGGAGCACTGCATTGCAATCAGTACGATGATACTGATGATAAACAGAACTGAAACTGCGCCCAAAGTGATCATCAGGTAAAATGTCATATCATTGCCTTCATCATCCTGCACTGCACTTTTAACGTCAGAAGCTGCAAAAGCTTCTTTGGGCTCCACAAGTTTGACAATCACAGTAGCTGTTGCTGAGAGGGAAACGTTGCCATTGTCTTTGACCAGTATGACTAGTTTATGTTCAGCCTCATCTGTCTCTGTGAATGAGCGAAGTGTTCTGATCCGTCCTGTGTAGCGGTCCAAACCAAACAGACTGTGGTCAGAAACTTCCTGCAGTGAAAACAGCAACCAGCCATTATATCCTATATCAGCGTCATAGGCTCTGACTTTAGTCACCAAGTGTCCTGCGTTCACGTTACGTGGAATCTCCTCCACACCTTCTGCAGAACCATTGGAGCTGAGTGGATACAGGATGACTGGAGCGTTGTCGTTCTGATCCAGAATGAACACGTTCACTGTGACATTGCTGCTGAGTGACGGAGTCCCAGAATCAGTGGCGACAACTTGGAACTGGAAAGTTTTTAGAGTTTCAAAGTCGAAACTCTTTAGGGCCAAAATGCTTCCAGTTTCAGCGTTTATGTTAAGAAACGAAGTAAGTGTGTCATGACTGCCTTTTTCTCTCAAAATGTGGTACGAAATAAGCGCATTACCACCATCGTCTTGGTCATAGGCTTTTACTGAAAAAACTGAGGCCCCAGGGTTGTTATTCTCTGTGATGTAAAATGTGTACGGGCTTAATGCAAACTCAGGCACGTTGTCGTTCACATCAGACACAACGACTTTCATAGTCTTTTCACTTAAAAATGGTGGTTCACCTGCGTCTTTTGCACTGATTGTGACGTCATATTGAGACATAATTTCTCTATCCAACCGTGACTTTGTCACTACTGCATACATATTTTCTTGTAAGGACTGAGACAAAGTAAACGGGACGTCTTCTCTGATTGTGCAAATTACTTTACCATTTATCCCAGAATCCAAATCATTTACGCTAATAAGAGCTACAGTAGTTCCTATCTTTGCATCTTCCCTTATCAAACTCGAAAATGACGTCACTTCAATGTCCGGTGGATTGTCATTTACGTCTTTAACACTTATCATAACACTTTTATCACTTGTAAGAGGGACCTGTCCCTTATCAGAAGCCTGGATGTCAATTTCATAAGATTTGCTTTCCTCAAAATCCAGCTGACCTGTCACTTTAATTTCACCCGTGTTTTCATCTATGCTAAAAATCTCCATTAACTTCGAATCAATTTCGTTGCCAAATGAATATATAATTTCACTATTGGCACCCTCATCCAAATCTGTTGCATTTACCTGAAATAGTACAGTTCCAATAGGGATATTTTCATCAACTGTAACAGAATAAGTTTCTTTTGTGAACAACGGGGAATTGTCATTAACATCAAGAACATCCACAGTAATATCTATATCTCCAGACTTTGCTGGTTTCCCTCCATCCATCGCTGTCAGACGCAGTCTGTGTTTCGCAGCTATTTCTCTATCTAACTGCTTCTGCAGAACTAAAAACGGCACCTTACGATCCTCTCCTCGATCTTTGACTTCTATCCTGAAATGTTCGTTGTGGCTGAGTTTGTACTGCTGAATGGAGAACTGGCCTACGTCGGGGTCGCGGGCTGCCTGCAACTGAAATCTCGCCCCCGGAAGGGCTGACTCTGAAATCTCAAGCCTCTTCTCTTTCTCCGGAAAAACGGGCGAGTGATCGTTCACATCCAGGATTTCCACTGACACGTAGTGGATCTCAAGTGGGTTTTCAAGCACGGTTTTTAGGTTGATTAGACATGGGCTGATACGTTCGCACACCTCTTCTCTGTCTATTTTGCTTTTCAGATAAAGGATACCATCGTTTTCATTTACCTCAAAGGGGGTTTCGGTTGAGCCCGCAACGATGCGATATCCCCTGTTTTTCAGTACGTTCTTATCCAGTCCCAAATCCTTTGCAATGTTCCCAACAAAAGTTCCACCTTGAACCTCCTCCAAAATAGAGTATTTGAGCTGTGCAAACACCACGCTCCATAATTCGGTTAGAGCAAATAAAAGAGCAAACCAACAATGTCGCTCCCGCCGTGCATTTCGTATTCTTTGTTCCATAACAAAAAAGATGAAGGTGCGGCAAAAAAGGCCGTATTTTGAAATCCAACAAAAATCCTGAAAGCTGTAATGTATATATGTATGTACGTAAGTGTATAGAATGTGTAAATTTACCAAATATTTAGCTACCTTTGCTGTAAGCCCGCGATCTAACGCACAGATTGCTTTTCAGCAGAATATGTGGGATGTGTTTCTGGATGTTACGTGGTACAAGCTCAGTAGATACCCTGACCATCACTGACACCAAGCGTCTAACCATATACATTGTATTTCTTTATATTCGTGGATGTTTTCTTCAAGACAAAATACAAAATTTTTAGCTATTGACGATAAGAAACAGGTAATGCATTTTATGAAAATGAAAGATTACCGCGCTCAGAAAATATAAACATTTTAAACCCTAGGATTTCAGGTGTCGATGGGGGACAAAACTTTAATGCGCATTACCGAATTTATTTTTTTATTTTTATTTTTTTTTAACAAGAAGGAATGTAAAAAGAATGAAAAACAAACGAGACAATTATGTTGAGCAAGTTATATCCAGCTTATAAAATTTCACGGCAAATTTGTTGATCTTACCTCTTCAGAAGTGCGTCTTCTGTCAGGTAACACCAACGTGTTTGCATGACTTCCAGGCACTATCGTAGATCCTATGCTCATCCTGGGTCCAACTAACATGTAACGTTTGTCTCCAGATCTGTACTGGATGCTGTGGCACAGTGTCCCATCATAGTTAGTTTCTTGGATATATTTTGAAGTATAGTCTGTGGATTTGGAGCACTGCATTGCAATCAACACGATGATACTCATGATAAACAGAACTGAAACTGCACCCAAAGTGATCATCAGGTAAAAAGTCACATGATCATCCTCGTCATCCTTTGCAGCACTTTTAACATCAGAAGCTGCAAAAGCTTCTTTGGGCTCCACAAGTTTAACAATCACAGTAGCTGTTGCTGAGAGTGAAACGTTGCCATTATCTTTCACCAGTATGACCAGTTTATGTTCAGCCTCGTCTGTCTCTGTGAATGAGCGAAGTGTTCTGATCTGTCCTGTGTAGCGGTCCAAACCAAACAGACTGTGGTCAGTAATTTCCTGCAGTGAAAACAGCAACCAGCCATTATATCCTATATCAGCGTCATAGGCTCTGACTTTAGTCACCAAGTGTCCTGCGTTCACGTTACGTGGAATCTCCTCCACACCTTCAGCAGAACCATTGGAGCTGAGTGGATACAGGATGACTGGAGCGTTGTCGTTCTGATCCAGAATGAACACGTTCACTGTGACGTTGCTGCTGAGTGACGGAGTCCCAGAATCAGTGGCGACAACTTGGAACTGGAAAGTTTTCAGAGTTTCAAAGTCGAAACTTTTAAGCGCCACGATCTCTCCAGTTTCAGAATTAATATTTACAGAAGGTACTTGCGTATTTGTTATTTCTCTATCTTTCAAAATTGTATATGAAATGATTGCATTGCTACCTTTGTCTTTATCGCAGGCTGTTACAGAAATAATTTTCTCACCCGGAGTGTTATTCTCATGAATATAAAATGTGTACGGATTTTTAGAGAATTCGGGGAAATTGTCATTTGCATCAGATATATCTACTATAATATTTATTTCTGAATGTAAGCTTGGTTCTCCTGCATCCTTTGCAACTATTAATACGTTGTATCGAAATGTCTGTTCTCTGTCTAGACCCGTTGTAGTTACTACAGAATATATATTATTCTTTAAGGAAGGAGTTAAGAGGAAAGGAATATCTGGGTTTATGTAACACATAACATTTCCGTTCAGACCAGAATCAGCATCTTTCACACTAATGAGCGCCACTGTTGTCCCTGGCTTTGAGTTTTCTGGGAGCGCTTGGGAAAATGACGTCACTTCAATCTCTGGTTCGTTGTCATTTAAATCAACAATATTGATTATCACACTTGTTTCTGTGTTCAGCGTTGCTGTGCCTTTATCGGATGCCTGAATATCAATTTCATATTTGCTACATTCTTCGAAATCTATGGTGCCTGATACAACAATGACTCCATTCTCGGGATTTATATTAAAACGTTCACGTACCTGTGCATCTACGTCGTTTCCAAATGAATATTCAACCTGCCCGTTTGAACCCTCATCTAAATCTGTTGCGCTAACTTGGATCACGGTCGTACCTGGAGGGGAATTTTCTTTAATTGACACAATGTATGACTCCTGACTAAAAACTGGCGGATTATCATTAACGTCAGAAACATTAACAACTATTGTCATGTTACCAGATTTTGGAGGTTTACCTCCATCTAATGCTGTCAGAAGTAGCACATGACTTTTAACTGATTCTCTGTCAAGAGGCTTTTCGAGAACTAAACTAGGTGTTTTACGGTCTTCACCACGATCTTTCACATCTAAACGAAAATGTCTATTTTGACTTAACCTGTATTGCTGTACAGATAATAAACCACTATCAGCGTCCCGCGCTGCTTGCAACTGGAATTTTGCTCCTGGCAACGCCGATTCAGAAACCTCCAAGATGTTTTCTCTTTGCTGGAATATTGGTGAATGGTCGTTAACATCCAGAATCTCCACAATGACGTGATTAATCTCCAGCGGGTTTTGAAGCACCAGTTTTAAGTCAATAAGGCAGTCCTTTCTTCGTTCGCAGATTTCCTCCCGGTCAATTTTTCCGTTCACGTACAAGACACCATCGTCTTGCTTGACTATAAAAGGAGGCTCTTTCGACCCGTAAACAATACGCATGCCCCTTTCTTTCCGCATGGTGTTATCAAGACCTAAATCCTTTCCAATGTTTCCAACAATTGTTCCTTCTGGAGCTTCTTCGAGGACAGAATACCGGAATTGCGCTGAAGAGCTGCTCCAAAACGACATCAAAACCACTATTATTGAAGTCCATTTTGTCTGCCCTCTCCGTGTTGATGATCGTCTTTGTTCCATAACGGGAAAGGAAACAAATAATTGGAAAAAAATATAAAACTCGCCGGAAGAAAAAAACTTTTCACACGTGCTTAAATGAAATTATTCCTCCGCATTCGTTTTCAGAATGACACCATTCTGAAAGATATCTGCCAGATAAAATGTGAAATTCGTCGGCATTCACAATAACGACCTGGTTGCAATAACTGGATAGGAAAGAGATGGGTGTAGTCTAAACCATACAAGCACGCAGAGATATAGTTTGTTATTATACTGACACCAAGCGTCTTGGACGGAACCCTGCAGAAAAGCAATCCTAACATCGAGATAAAAAAAATAATACTTGAAGCAGGAAAGTTGCTACAAAAATAATGAAGCAAGCATACTTTTTTTCCAACTCAAAGTTAGTTAACTTTAGGACACCTTCCGTAAGAGTTTCAAAAAGGTTAGAAATTAGGTATCAATTCCAACCTTTCACAATAGATTTATTTTATTTTAAGATAACTGATTAACACACCACAAAACTTTTTCATGTGACAGGAAGTACCAAGCCGCATGTGTATTCATAAAGTTGTAACTTGCAAAAGAGGAGGAAAAAACGTTATAAGAAAAAAATCATATTTCACAAAACAGATTACAAAGTGTAAAGAATCTCAGAAAAAAATTGACACACCAGCAACCTCACTTAGAAGTTTTTTTATGATGTATTATCACATTAATGAACCCTTTAAATTGCTTCATTTAAATCGCTTAAAGCAGAGAGTAAATAGTAAAATGCCAAGATGATAAAAAATGTTTATAACTTGCTTAACCAGTGTCCATAGACTTATGAATGGATGGTCGCTGCTAAACATATAGGAATAAGGACACTAACATAAACAGTGACCAACATTTTAAAACTCTTATGAGTTTTGAAATGTTAGAAATGTTTTGAAATGTTAGATACTCTTTATTCTGCTGCAGAATAGTGAGTGTCTGGCATCAGATGTCTGTTTATATGTACAGTGACAAAAAAAGAACCCAAACTCTTTAGGTCCTTTAAGCATGGAGCTTTAGTAACTGCTTCAGAGGCAGTAAACCTCTAACAAAATATGTAACACACAGATTAATCAAGCTTCAACCACGGCACCAATATCAAATTAATGCCATCAGTAAGAACGTACACATCCTCAAATGTTATCTTTTTGTCAGGAAACATTGGGGTATTTCCATCACATCCAGGTACAATTGTGGATCCCATGCGCAAGCCAGTTATGTTCAGCTTAGAAAATTTTGTAGCTAAAAAGGCTGATCTTACCTCTTCAGAAGTGCGTCTTCTGTCAGGTAGAACTAACGTGTTTGCATGACTTCCAGGTACTATAGTAGATCCTATGCTCATCCTGGGCCCAACTAACATGTAACGTTTGTCTCCAGATCTGTACTGGATGCTGTGACACAGTGTCCCATCATAATTAGTCTCTTGCAGATATTTAGAAGTATAGTCTGTGGATTTGGAGCACTGCATTGCAATCAGCACAATAATACTGATGATAAACAGAACTGAAACTGCGCCCAAAGTGATCATCAGGTAAAAAGTCACATTATCCTCCTCATTGTCCTTTGCTGTACTTTTGACATCAGAAGCTGCAAAAGCCTCTTTTGGTTCCACAAGTTTAACAATCACAGTAGCTGTTGCTGAGAGGGAAACGTTGCCATTGTCTTTGACCAGTATGACCAGTTTATGTTCAGCCTCGTCTGTCTCTGTGAATGAGCGAAGTGTTCTGATCTGTCCCGTGTATCGGTCCAAACCAAACAGACTGTGGTCAGAAACTTCCTGCAGTGAAAACAGCAACCAGCCATTATATCCTATATCAGCGTCATAGGCTCTGACTTTAGTCACCAAGTGTCCTGCGTTCACGTTGCGTGGAATCTCCTCCACACCTTCAGCAGAACCATTGGAGCTGAGTGGATACAGGATGACTGGAGCGTTGTCGTTCTGATCCAGAATGAACACGTTCACTGTGACGTTGCTGCTGAGTGACGGAGTCCCAGAATCAGTGGCGACAACTCGGAATTGGAAAGTTTTTAGAGTTTCAAAGTCAAAACTTTTCAGTGCCACGACGTCCCCAGTTTCAGAATTAACATTCAGAAAAGATGTCGGGATATTGGTTCCTTCTTGATCTCTTAAGATTAAATATGAAACAAGTGCATTTCTACCTTCGTCATTATCACCGGCTGAGACTGAAAATATTTTCTCTCCTGGAGTGTTATTTTCTGTTAAATAAAAAATATACGGATGTTTATGGAATTCGGGCATGTTGTCATTTATGTCAGACACAAGAACTGGTATAATCTTTTCTGATGATAAAGATGTCTCCCCTGCATCTTTTGCGATGATTCTAACATTATAGCGAGCTTCCTTTTCTCTGTCCAAAATAGTTTTAGTTACTAGAGAATAAGCATTGTTTTGCAAAGAAGGAGTAAGTAAAAACGGAAGATCTGGGTTTATGTAACACATAACTTTTCCGTTCAGTCCAGAATCAGCATCTTTTACACTAATAAGCGCCACTGTTGTCCCTGGCTTTGAATCTTCTGGGATCGCATGAGAAAATGACGTCACTTCAATGTTTGGTTCATTGTCATTCACGTCAACCACATTAATTACCACTGTTTTATCTGTCTTTAGTGTGGCTGCGCCTTTGTCAGATGCCTGAACATCAACTTCGTATCTGCTACATTCTTCAAAATCTAAAACTCCAGTCACAACAATGACACCAGTTACCGGGTTTAAGCTAAAACGTTCACGTACCCGTGCATCCACGTGGTTTCCGAATGAATACATAACCTCTCCGTTTGAACCCTCATCTAAATCTGTTGCGCTAACTTGGATCACGGTCGTACCTGGAGGGGAGTTTTCTTTAATTGACACAATGTATGACTCCTGACTAAAAACTGGCGGATTATCATTAACATCAGAAACATTAACAACTATTGTCATGTTACCAGATTTTGGAGGTTTACCTCCATCTAATGCTGTCAAAAGTAACACATGACTTTTAACTGATTCTCTGTCGAGAGGCTTTTCAAGAACTAAACTAGGTGTTTTACGATCTTCACCACGATCTTTCACCTCCAAACGGAAATGTCCATTTTGACTGAGCTTATATTGCCGAACAGACAATGGGCCACTGTCAGCATCACGTGCCTCTTGCAACTGAAATCTTGAGCCTGGCAGCGCAGATTCAGAAATGTCCAACGTACTTTCATTATGTGCGAAAACTGGCGCATGATCATTTACATCCAATATCTCCACCGCAACGTGATGGATTTCCAGCGGGTTTTGAAGCACTGTTTTTAGATCAAGCACACAAACCTTGCTTCGGTCGCAAATTTCCTCTCGATCAAATGTTCTGTCCACATACAAAACGCCATCATTTTGGTTCACTCTAAAAAAAGGCTCTGTCGATCCGTAAACAATGCGAATGTCCCTCTGTTTCATCGTAGTCATATCAAGACCTAAATCCTTCGTGATATTTCCAACAGCTGTTCCCTCTTTAACTTCCTCGAAGACAGAATATCGAAACTGTGCTGAAGAGCTGCTCCAAAATGAAAACAAAGTCATGGTGAATGTGATCCATTTTATCCACTCGTTCCGTGTTTTCGGCCGCCTTTGTTCCATGTTGAAAATTTGCTAAAATAAAAAAATTATGATATCCTTTACAAACAGCGACTTTCATACGCTAATATGAAATTCCCGCAACACGATTAAAATGCAACTGTTCTCTGATAGAGTTTTCATACAAAATAAGAACCCGCATACAGCAAATGCTTATCATCGGGAGAGAAAGAGGATGGAGCTAGTGAAGATGGCGACAAAAGCTGAACATATTACTTGTCCTTATACTGACACCAAGTGATTCTCAGCGAAACTACAGTGACTCATTTTAAGGGACATAATGGTAAATGTATCCAAATACTTAAAGTGTGATGTAATAAGTGCGAAAATTTTGATTGCCTGAAAAGTGAAATGGATCCCAAAATTTCAGCACAAGTCCGCTCAACCTTTGAAAGAACAGGGAATGAGTACGTTCACCAACAATTATATCAGCACCACGGACAGCAATGTTCAGGGTTATGCAGCAGAAATCTGAACCACAAAAAAACAAATAAATAAATAACAAAAATAACTTGCGTTTTTTTACACCATAACTGCAAAAGAATGTCTATCAATGTTTGCAAATGAACAAACTAAACATGTATCCAACAAAGCGCAAATATACAGTAGACTGAATAAATCCAATACAACTAAAACTAGCACAAACAACTTATTTTTGCCCAAATAGCGAGAGTAGAATTTTAATCTAATTTGTTGTGACGTAGTCTCACGGGAACATGATTGTTTTTCCAATTGGCTTTTTAATATGTTCTTTTTACTTCATTCTATCACCACAAAGCAATAATTAATTTTTTTATTAAAAATAAAACCCAATAGCTTGCACTGACACACAATAAAATTATTATAAACGCTTTGGTGATTTAAAGAGTAAAGGATTAAACCAGATAATATGGTATTAAACTAGGAAAACACCTGCACAGCACAGTTTATCTTACCTCTTCAGATGTTCTCCTCCTATCAGGTAGCACCAGTGTATTTGCATGACTTCCAGGTACTATAGTAGATCCAATACTCAATCTGGGTCCAACTAACATGTAGCGTTTGTCTCCAGATCTGTACTGAATGCTGTGACACAGTGTCCCATCATAGTTAGTCTCTTGCAGATATTTAGACGTACAGTCTGTGGATTTGGAGCACTGCATTGCAATCAGCACGATGATACTGATGATAAACAGAATTGAAACAGCGCCCAGAGTGATCATCAGGTAAAAAGTCACATGATTATCCTCATATTCATTTGCTGTACTTTTGACATCAGAAGCTGCAAAAGCCTCTTTTGGCTCCACCAGTTTAACAATCACAGTAGCTGTTGCTGAGAGTGAAACGTTGCCATTATCCTTGACCAGTATGACCAGTTTATGCTCAGCCTCGTCTGTCTCTGTGAATGAGCGAAGTGTTCTGATCCGTCCTGTGTAGCGGTCCAAACCAAACAGACTGTGGTCAGTAACTTCCTGCAGTGAAAACAGCAACCAGCCATTATATCCTATATCAGCGTCATAGGCTCTGACTTTAGTCACCAAGTGTCCTGCGTTCACGTTGCGTGGAATCTCCTCCACACCTTCAGCAGAACCATTGGAGCTGAGTGGATACAGGATGACTGGAGCGTTGTCGTTCTGATCCAGAATGAACACGTTCACTGTGACGTTGCTGCTGAGTGATGGAGTCCCAGAATCAGTGGCGACAATTTGGAATTGGAAAGTTTTTAGAGTTTCAAAGTCGAAACTTTTCAGCGCCACGATGTCTCCATTTTCAGAATTGACATTTAGGAATGATGTCACAGTGTGTTCGTTACCTGCTGTTCTCATAATGCTATATACAATTTGAGAATTTTCTCCTTCATCCCCGTCTCGTGCTCGCACCGAAAACACAGAGGCTCCTGGTGGGTTATTTTCTGAGATGTAAAACGCATAAGGGCTCTGCAAAAACTCGGGAATGTTGTCATTTGCATCTAAAATATTTAGACGTATTGTCTTTTGTGATTTTAATGCAGGTGTTCCTGCGTCCTTAGCTATTATAGTGAGATCATAAACAGATTTTTCTTCTCTGTCCAGCTCAGATTTGGTAACTACGGCAAAAATGTTATCTTGAAAAGATGGAGTTAATTTAAATGGCTCGTCATCAGCCACGTAGCTTATTATTTTTCCATTGACACCAGAATCTAAATCTGTAATACTTATAAGTGCCACTGTTGTTCCTGGTCTGGCGTCTTCTGAAACTGCACTTGATAGAGAGGCAACTTCAATCACAGGAGGATTGTCGTTAACGTCTGTAATTTTAATAATAACACTTTTATATGTTTTTAATGGAACACTTCCTTTATCAGAGGCCTGTATATCAATATCATAGCTGTCTTTTTCTTCGAAGTCCACGTGTCCTTTAACAATGATCTCTCCTGTAACAGAATTGATACTAAATACCTCAGTAATTTTATCTTTATCGTCACTGCCAAATGAATAAACTACTTCCCCATTAGGTCCTGCATCCATATCTGTTGCATTAACTTGGATCACTGTTGAACCCACTGGAGCGTTTTCCTGCAACGTCGCCGAATATTTTTCTTTGGTGAATATTGGCATGTTGTCATTCACATCAATGACATTTATGTATATTTCAACTGTGCCTGTCTTCGGTGGAGTTCCGCCATCAATAGCTCTTAGCACAATTTTATGACTATTTTTGGCCTCTCTGTCCAGCTGCCTCTGTAACTGCAATATTGGTGTTTTACCAGCTTTACCGCGATCTTTAATTTCTAGTCGAAAATGGTCGTTCTGGCTGACTGTGTACTGCTGGACCGCGTTAATACCACCATCTGGGTCATGGGCCATCTGTAGCTGGTACTGTGCTCCCGGTAATGTAGATTCTGAGATCTCCAGCCGCTGTATTTTCTCTGGAAATTTGGGAGAGTGGTCGTTTAAATCTGCTATCTCAACTGTTACGTAATGTATTTCTAGCGGATTTTCCAGAACTGTTTTGAGGTTGATCAAACATGCATTGTTATCTTTACATACTTGCTCTCGGTCTATTTGCTGTCTAGTATACATGATCCCGTCGTTCTCATTTACCGTAAAAAGAGGTTCAGTCAAGCCGGGCATAATTCGGAATCCCCTCCTTTTCATCACAGACACGTCTATTCCCAAATCTTTGGCTAAATTTCCAACAAGACTTCCGTTTCTAAGCTCCTCTGAAATCGTATATCTCAGCTGCGCCGAAGCGGAATATACAAATGAAAACCAAATCCAAACGGCGAACATTGTGTATCGGTGTTGCCACGAATTCCGTTCTCTTTGTTTCATATCGTCCGGTGTAAATAAGAATCCACTTGCGCCCATGATTCTCCTGTTACCTAGGTTGTTGTCATCTCCACACGAAACAAATTCGTCCCTACAGTATGTGTAAAGTATGACACAAAACAATTAAACTGGTCCCCTTACAGTTCTCCGGACACTTCCACCAAAATGTCTTGCCCGAATGAAAGGAATAATTTCTGCATCCAAGGGAGGAAGCTGAGACGGTAAACGGCATTATATTATTATACCGCCACCTTGTGAAAAACACATGGAATTCTCAATTGATTAAAGGATATGCTGATGTACAAATATTTTTTTTTATCTTTAATAATCTTTGTTGCATAAATATAAAAGGGGAAGCAACGGATGAAAACTGCTTTACATCAAATTGAAATTACATTTTTATTTTATATGTATAAAATAATTCAAATAATTTTTAGTTTGTAAATTCTTAGAATTTATGACAGGAAAAAATAAAGACAAAATCTGAATGTCTTTTCAAACGTGGAGTGGATGAATAAATATGTTCTTACCTCCTCAGATGTTGTCCTCCTGTCAGGTAGAACTAATGTGTTTGCATGACTTCCGGGTACTATAGTAGATCCTATGCTCATTCTGGGTCCAACTAACATGTAACGTTTATCTCCAGATCTGTACTGGATGCTGTGACACAGTGTCCCATCATAATTAGTCTCTTGGAGATATTTAGAAGTATAATCAGGGGATTTGGAGCACTGCATTGCAATCAGCACGATGATACTGATGATAAATAGAACTGAAACAGCGCCCAAAGTGATCATCAGGTAAAAAGTCACATTATCCTCCACATTTTCCGTTGCTGCACTTTTAACATCAGAAGCGGCAAAAGCTTCTTTAGCCTCCACAAGTTTAACAATCACAGTAGCTGTTGCTGAGAGTGAAACGTTGCCATTATCCTTGACCAGTATGACCAGTTTATGCTCAGCCTCGTCTGTCTCTGTGAATGAGCGAAGTGTTCTGATCTGTCCTGTGTAGCGGTCCAAACCAAACAGACTGTGGTCAGTAACTTCCTGCAGTGAAAACAGCAACCAGCCATTATATCCTATATCAGCGTCATAGGCTCTGACTTTAGTCACCAAGTGTCCTGCGTTCACATTACGTGGAATCTCCTCCACACCTTCAGCAGAACCATTGGAGCTGAATGGATACAGGATGACTGGAGCGTTGTCGTTCTGATCCAGAATGAACACGTTCACTGTGACGTTGCTGCTGAGTGACGGAGTCCCAGAATCAGTGGCGACAACTTGGAACTTGAAAGTTTTTAGAGATTCAAAGTCGAAACTTTTTAGCGCTGCTATTTGTCCATTTTCTGAGTTTATATTTAAAAAGGCCGTTACTTCCTCTCTACTCCCGTCTCTCACAATATAATAGGAAATAGCTGCATTTTCGTTCATATCAATGTCTGTCGCGCTTACAGAAACTACAGTTGCCCCAGCAGCATTATTTTCTGATAAATAAAATTGCAATGAGCTTTTCGCAAAACGAGGACTGTTGTCATTCACATCGGAAACTTGAATACTGAGTGTTTTCACCGTAGATAATTGTGGGTTACCGCAATCACTGGCTTGTATTAATATTTCGTACAGAGAAACCTTCTCTCTATCTAAATGTTCTTTTGTAACAAGTGAATACATGTTTTCCTTATAGGATGGCTTCAATTCAAAAGGTGCATCATTAAGAATACGTGAAATAATCTTTCCATTAAGACCGGAGTCTTTATCATTTACACTAATGAGGGAAATTGTAGTTCCTGGTTTTGAATCTTCTGCTATTGTATTTGAAAGAGATGTGATGTCTATTATTGGTGCGTTATCGTTTACATCTTTTATCTTCACTACCACTCTACACCTCCCTGTTAGAGGAGGCGTTCCCTTGTCTGATGCCTCAATGTCAATTTTGTAGATTTCAGACTCCTCAAAGTCCAACGCTGCTTTTAATTTGATTTGACCTGTTAACTTTTCCAATTCAAATATGCTGTAAATTTTCGGTGCCAATGTTTTGGCAATATTGTACTCAATTTCTCCATTTATTCCCTCATCTGGATCTGTCGCATTAACTGTTGTAACAATAGTTCCTATTGAGGCATTTTCATATATCTCTATTTGGTAAACGTCCTGACTGAAGGACGGACGGTTGTCATTGATATCAAGAACAGTGACTGAAACATTAAGTGTCGCTGATCTCGGAGGTTTTCCCCCATCAATTGCTGTAACAAACAATACAAGTTTCTTATTTTGTTCTCGGTCTAGAGGCTTCTTTAGCACTAAAAATGGTATTTTGTCCTCATCGCTTTGACTTAGATCTATATCAAAATAGTCATTCGATGATAAACTGTACGTGCGGATTGAATTCACTCCGGCATCGGGGTCGCGGGCAGCTTGAAGCTGAAATCGTGTGCCGAGTGTAGTGTGCTCAGCTATTTGAATATGTTGCTCTGTTTTTGTAAAATTTGGGGAATGGTCATTCACATCTTTAATTTCAATAGCAACGTAGTGCATCTCCAAGGGATTTTCCACAATAATCTTTAGCTCAGTTACGCATACGCCTTCCCCGTGACATAGCTCTTCTCTATCAAATTTTCTACGAACCTCCAGGGCACCGTTATCCATGTTTACATCGAACAGTGTGCTTTCTGATCCGGAAACAACTCGTAGCCGTCGATCAGTAAAATGTGCTTTCTCCAGACCAAGGTCCTTCGCAATATTCCCAATGATGGTCCCCTCTTTAACCTCCTCCGGAACAGAGTACCTCAGTTCAGCAGCAGTCTGCTTCGCAAAAATCAGTAAAAGGTTTAAAATAAAAATACGCCCAAAAAAGCCACTCGATCGTTTCCTGTTTGCCATCGTCATTCAGCCTCACATTCAATCCAGGTATAATAGTTATGGTGAATATTTTTTCCAGATCAAACTCCCACACGAAACACTACATCTCTCGTTCTTTCTTCAAAAATGCCCTGCGTTGTGGAACAGCAAACAAAGGGCTTGGTCAGAGTACGGACTGTCTCTGCCGGTATGGATGTATTACAACGACACCTTGTGGACAACATCGTTTATTTGTTTATTTTTGGAAAATTGTTCAGTGACAAGGCTTTGTCTTGTGTGCGTTCAGTAAATAAACATTTCTAGACAATGAGTCAACTGTGCATTAGTTCAGTCATTAAACAGAAATCGTGTCGGACAAGCTCTTTGCATAGCTGTGACATGAACATCGTTCTTTTACATTTACAACAGATAATCATATAATTAGCTCTTTGATAACATAATAAAACATCATTCAGACAATGCGTGTTCTGTAAAATATCCTGCTCATCCAAGTCTATGTACCCTACTATCTGCCAATCTCTTTTCCAGCGAGGCTCTTCAATTCAGCAACATGGACAGCAAATGACCCCAATCCCGCTGTCTGCTCACTACACCAAAATGCGTTCTTAGCATTTAAAATTATATCAGTTTACAAACTTGCAAACAACCCAGATTATGTAGAAACTAACGCAAAATGTGAACATGCGCCAAAGGTTGCTTTTACACAATACAGAAAAAAAAACATGTTAAAAGTTATCTTGGGGACAAGGATTTATTCATGCAAATTCAAAATTATGCATTCAAAAATATTAAAGAAATAGGAAAGTATCTACAAAACAACAGAAAAAAAACAACTTTTCCAAGGATAGAATTAAACACAAGCCACTCAATCTCTCCAGTGTTCTGACACTAAGCCTAGAAGAAATCAAAGAATGACACCCACGCACATACAAAATAACAAATGTGAAATTACAAATAATCAATTAAAACGAAAACATACCAAATCAAAAACTGTCTGACACCAAAGAACAGCAGCAATGATATGGGAAGGAAAATATCAGCGGGACAATTTCATGAGCGGGACGAGTGATTTAAAACAACAATTTCAAGTAAATGGCTTACCTCCTCAGATGTTCTCCTCCTATCAGGCAGCACCAGTGTGTTTGCATGACTTCCAGGTACTATAGTAGATCCTATGCTCATCCTCGGTCCAACTAACATGTACCGTTTGTCTCCAGATCTGTACTGGATGCTGTGACACAGTGTCCCATCATAATTAGTCTCTTGGAAATATTTAGAAGTATAGTCTGGGGATTTGGAGCACTGCATTGCAATCAGCACGATGATACTGATGACAAATAGAATTGAAACTGCACCCAAAGTTATCATCAGGTAAAAAGTCACATCATTCCCCTCATCACTGTTTGCAGCACTTTTAACATCAGAAGCTGCAAAAGCCTCTTTTGACTCCACAAGTTTAACAATCACAGTAGCTGTTGCTGAGAGGGAAACGTTGCCATTGTCTTTGACCAGTATGACCAGTTTATGCTCAGCCTCGTCTGTCTCTGTGAATGAGCGAAGTGTTCTGATCTGTCCTGTGTAGCGGTCCAAACCAAACAGACTGTGGTCAGAAACTTCCTGTAGTGAAAACAGCAACCAGCCATTATATCCTATATCAGCGTCATAGGCTCTGACTTTAGTCACCAAGTGTCCTGCGTTCACATTACGTGGAATCTCCTCCACACCTTCAGCAGAACCATTGGAGCTGAGTGGATACAGGATTACTGGAGCGTTGTCGTTATGATCCAGAATGAACACATTCACTGTGACGTTGCTGCTGAGTGACGGAGTCCCAGAATCAGTGGCGACAACTTGGAACTGGAAAGTCTTCAGAGTTTCAAAGTCAAAACTCTTTAACGCTGCTATTTGTCCATTTTCTGAGTTGATGTTTAAAAATGTTGTCACATCATCTCTACTCCCGTCTCTCACAATATGATAAAAAATTGCTGCATTTTCGTTCATATCAATGTCCACCGCACTTACAGAAAATATTGTTCCACCAGCAGCATTATTTTCTGATAAATAAAACTGCAATGGACTTTTTGCGAAACGAGGACTGTTGTCATTCACATCGGAAACTTGAATACTGAGTGTTTTCACCGTAGATAATGGTGGGTTACCACAATCACTGGCTTGTATTAATATTTCGTACATAGAAACCTTCTCTCTATCTAAATGTTCTTTTGTAACAAGTGAATATATGTTTTCCTTATAGGACGGCTTCAATTCAAAAGGTACATCATTAAGAATATGTGAAATAATCTTTCCATTAACACCCGAGTCTTTATCAGTTACACTAATAAGGGAAATCGCTGTCCCAGGTTTTGAATCTTCTGATATTGTATTTGACAGAGATGTGACATCTATATTTGGAGAGTTATCGTTTACATCTTTTATTTTCACAACCACTCTACATCTACCTGTTAGAGGAGGCGTTCCCTTGTCTGATGCTTCAATGTCAATTTTGTAGATTTCAGACTCCTCAAAGTCCAATACTGCTTTTAATTTGATTTGACCTGTTAACTTTTCTAATTCAAATATGTTGTAAATTTTAGGTGCCAGTGTGTTAGCAATGCTGTATTCAATTTCTCCATTTGTTCCCTCATCTGGATCTGTTGCATTAACTCTTGTAACAATAGTTCCTACTAAAGCATTTTCGTATATTTGTATTTGGTAAACGTCCTGACTGAAGGACGGACGGTTGTCATTGCTGTCAAGAACAGTGACTGAAACATTAAGTATCCCTGTTCTCGGAGGTTTTCCTCCATCTTTTGCTGTAACAAATAATACAAGCTTCTTATATTGTTCTCGGTCTAGAGGCTTCTTTAGCACTAAAAATGGTATTTTGTCGTCATCGCTCTGACTTAGATCTATATCAAAATAGTCATTTGATGATAACGCGTATGATCGTATTGAATTCACTCCTGCATCGGGGTCACGGGCCATTGGCAGCTGAAATCGTGTGCCTACGGCAGTATGTTCAGCTATTTGAAAATGTTGCTTTGCTTTTGTAAAATTTGGGGAGTGATCATTGATATCCGTAATTTCAACAGCAACGTAGTGCATCTCCAACGGATTTTCAACAATAATTTTAAGCTCTACGAGGCATGCGCCTTCACCATGACAAAGCTTCTCTCTGTCAAATTTTCTACGAACCTGTAATGCTCCGTTATCCAAATTAACATCAAACAATGTGTTTTCGGATCCAGAAGCAAGCCGTAGCCGTCGATCCGTTAAATGTGATTTCTCCAGACCAAGATCCTTCGCAATATTTCCAATGACGGTCCCCTCTTTAACCTCCTCCGGAACTGAGTACCTCAGTTGAGCCGCAGCCTGCTTCGCGAAAATCAGCAGAAGATGTAAAACAAAAACACGCCGACGGCAGTCACTCGATCGTTTCCAGTTTCCCATCGTTATTTAGCCTCACATGCGCTCCTGGTGTTGCATTTGTGACAATTATTATGTTCTATATCAAATCCCGACACGGATTCTTAAATCTCCCGTTCTTTCATCAACAGTGCCCTTCGTGGTGAAGAGCAAACAAAAGGCTTGGTCTCATAAGGGAATCTCTGCGGTGATATGGTTATATTGCAACGACACCTTGTGGACCAGCATAGTTTTTTGTATCTATGGATATTGCAAACTAATATAGCTTTGTTTTCTTTCCTTTCGTTAAATAAACACAGTGAGGCATAAAGTGAACATTGAAATACATCAATCATTAAACATACATCATTGCGGGTGAATTTTTGTGAAGTGTGACCTTAACAGCTTCCTTATGCGCTTTAGAGAAATGACAACACAAAAAACATCGAGGACACAGTGTGTTATGTAAAATATTTTGCTCAAACCAAATCTATGTACACTACTGTTTTTCTCTCCAACACTGTTTTCCATAAAGGCAATGGAACTCAGAACCACGGACAGTTAATCATGCTATTTCCACGCTCTACCCGGTGAACCTAAATATGTTCTGTTAAAGCATTGCAATGTCTTAACCTTTCTTGAAACTAGCTACATTATTTAGAAAATGATAGGAAATATGAGTGTATGATAAAATGTATGCTTACACATTTCTAAAAAAAATAAAAAAAATACTAACTTAAGCGTTCTGTGGGGAATTAGATGGATTTCATCAAGCAAGATCTAAAGAATAAGTGGACTGATAGAGATTTTTTGGTATTATCATTTTGTTGTTACTTTAGTTCATATTCAGGTTAAAGTGTTCTCTTGTATGTGTGAACTGACCTGGAAGTCACAGCTGCCTGTTATCTTCATGTGAAACAGTTTGACCGAGATTTGAACCGGGCTCAGATCAGGGGCCAGATGTTAAATTGTTTTACGACCTTTGCTTTGTTTAGGTAAAATGTTTTACGACCTTTGCTGTTTTTCCTCTGCTGTCTATCTTGCCTATCCTCCCTCTTTGAAGTTTGAGAATAAAAGACAAGCTGTATCCAAAGAGAAGCAGAACGCTCTGTGAACAGCTCTGAGAAGCAGTTGACAGAGTCTTCTCCTTTTGCTTGCAGAAGTTTAGTCATAAATTCATATACGTTGTCTGTGGTTCTTTTATGTAGGTTCTAGGAAAATACCTATCATTTTGGTGCCGAAACCCGGGATCTCTCATACCGACCGCTGTCAGGCAGAGGAAGACGCGCTGAATCCATGCATGGCCAGAGTCAATTGGACCTGGAAAGAAAGACCCAGGAAGTAGAATTCTTCGCTGGGCCAGCGACGTAGGTCCGACTTTGTCTGCCAACGGCGGAATGACGAGATCCGACTGGACAACCCGAAAACTACAGAAACGTAGGTGAATTTTAAAATGGCTATTTTAGTGGTTTGAGTTCCCTTGTATGATGTCGCTCTGCTAAAACTCTGTGGTTTGAGTTCCCTTGTATGATGTCGCTCTGCTAAAACTCTGTGGTTTGAGAATCCTTGTATGATGTCGCTCTGCTAAAACTCTGTGGTTTGAGAATCCTTGTATGATGTCGCTCTGCTAAAACTCTGAGGTCTGAGAATCCTTGTATGATGTCGCTCTGCTAAAACTCTGTTCGAGGAGACCCCATAAGGGCAAGTCCTCAGGCGGATAGGAAGCTTGTCATTGCTGTGTGGTTTTGATTTTTTGATGGGTAAAATATTCTTGCATTTATTGGTTCTATTTTATTTCTTTTCTTTTCTATGCTTGGCTTTTGAATAGGGTTTACACACATGGTAAAATGATAAAAAGGGGGGAATGATAGAGATTTTTTGGTATTATCATTTTGTTGTTACTTTAGTTCATATTCAGGTTAAAGTGTTCTCTTGTATGTGTGAACTGACCTGGAAGTCACAGCTGCCTGTTATCTTCATGTGAAACAGTTTGACCGAGATTTGAACCGGGCTCAGATCAGGGGCCAGATGTTAAATTGTTTTACGACCTTTGCTTTGTTTAGGTAAAATGTTTTACGACCTTTGCTGTTTTTCCTCTGCTGTCTATCTTGCCTATCCTCCCTCTTTGAAGTTTGAGAATAAAAGACAAGCTGTATCCAAAGAGAAGCAGAACGCTCTGTGAACAGCTCTGAGAAGCAGTTGACAGAGTCTTCTCCTTTTGCTTGCAGAAGTTTAGTCATAAATTCATATACGTTGTCTGTGGTTCTTTTATGTAGGTTCTAGGAAAATACCTATCATGGACGAGTATGTATTTAGAACACAACCTAGAAATAACTGAACAATGTTTAGAATTAAATACGTTTTTAGTAAATGTTAAAAAAATAAACTGTGTTTTAAACGCTTTAAGCTAAATAATATTGTTTTATAAAGCACTCAAGTATTCTGATAACTGCAAAAACATCTAGCCTGAGTTGAGATGTATGCATATGTAAAACAGGAAATGAACACTGACGGACTCTTCAGCTTAAGAGCACAAATTCCAAGTCTAAAACTTTTTTTATTCCGAATCTATTACTGCAATGAATTTACAGAGGGAATCAGTCGCAGGAAAAGTAAAGGAAATGAGTCAAAACTGAAATAAGTCATAGTTTCCAATTGCACAGGCTGCCACTTCAGATGTTCTCCTCCTTTCAGGTAGTACCAGTATGTTTGTATTATTTTTCGATACTGTAATACTGTCATAATCGTGTTTCTGTGTAGTTATTTTTAGAGTTTTTTGTGTTCAGTTTGCTTCCTGTGTCTCCGTCTCTGCGTCTTCCCCGTTGATTGTCTCCCAGGTGTGTCTCGTTCCCTTGATTACCCCGTGTGTATTTAGTCTCACCTGTTGTCTGTATTCTTCGTTGGGTCCTTGTCTATGCTGTCCATCGTCTCACGTACGTCTTTCTCTGCGTCAGTCTGTCCGTCCGTCTGTCGTCTCAGTTGTACTGATTAAGTCCCGTGTCAGCGTCAGCTCTAGTTTTTCAGTCTTTGTATTCAGTGGCACAGACATTTAGCTGTGCGCTAGTCTGTCTGCCGTGCTGCCTGTTCCTGGACTGCTCCGAGCATTATTATCATTAAATTTATCATTTTCATCATATCCTGGGTCTACCTGCGTTCTCTCCTCACCACCACCTCAACCCTACCACATGACAAATACATAACATGCTCATCTGGGGATCAATGAACATGTAATTTGTCTGCCGATCTAAAATGTGTACTGTAGCACAATGTCCTATCTTAGTTAATCAACTAAACTGGTCCCTTTTCATTTCTCCAGACATCAACAAAATGTGTAGCTTGAATGGAGATGATTTATGCATCCCAAACAGGCAGAGGAGAATGTACCAAGCATTATACTGTCAGAGTAAAGACATCTTGTGAAAAACGCAGAAAATGCTCCATAAATTAAATGAAATGGAAATGTATAAATAACTTTTTCAATGTTTAATCAAATGTTCTCTATCAATGCCAAGGAGCAGCAACACACCCACAATGCTTTATATTGCATTGAAACAAAATGAGAGAACTTTTCAAATATAATTCTGGTTCTCATTTTTCAAAATGAAAAGATCATTAAAAAACGAAAAACACAACATTTATTTCCAAACATGGAATACATTAATGGATATGTTCTTACCTCCTCAGATGTTCTCCTCCTATCAGGAAGCACTAGTGTGTTTGCATGACTTCCAGGTACAATAGTAGATCCAATACTCATTCTGGGTCCAACTAACATGTACCTTTTGTCTCCAGATCTGTACTGGATGCTGTGACACAGTGTCCCATCATAATTAGCTTCTTGGAGATATTTAGAAGTATAGTCTGTGGATTTGGAGCACTGCATTGCAATCAGCACGATGATACTGATTATAAACAGAATTGAAACTGCGCCCAACGTGATCATCAGGTAAAAAGTCACATCGTCACCTTCGTCATCCTTTGCTGCACTTTTAACATCAGAAGCTGCAAAAGCCTCTTTGGGTTCAACCAGTTTAACAATCACAGTAGCTGTTGCTGAGAGGGAAACGTTGCCATTATCCTTGACCAGTATGACCAGTTTATGCTCAGCCTCGTCTGTCTCTGTGAATGAGCGAAGTGTTCTGATCTGTCCTGTGTAGCGGTCCAAACCAAACAGACTGTGGTCAGTAACTTCCTGCAGTGAAAACAGCAACCAGCCATTATATCCTATATCAGCGTCATAGGCTCTGACTTTAGTCACCAAGTGTCCTGCGTTCACGTTACGTGGAATCTCCTCCACACCTTCAGCAGAACCATTGGAGCTGAGTGGATACAGGATGACTGGAGCGTTGTCGTTCTGATCCAGAATGAACACGTTCACTGTGACGTTGCTGCTGAGTGACGGAGTCCCAGAATCAGTGGCGACAACTTGGAACTGGAAAGTTTTCAGAGTTTCAAAGTCAAAACTCTTTAGTGCTGCTATGTGTCCGTTTTCTGAGTTGATATTTAAAAATGCCGTCACTTCCTCTCTACTCCCTTCTCTCACAAAATGATAAGAAATAGCTGCATTTTCGTTCATATCAATGTCTGTCGCGCTTACAGAAAATACAGTTGCCCCAGGAGCATTATTTTCTGATAAATAAAACTGCAGTGGGCTTTTCTCGAAACGAGGACTGTTGTCATTCACATCGGAAACTTGAATACTGAGTGTTTTCACCTTAGATAATGGTGGGTTACCGCAATCACTGGCTTGTATTAATATTTCGTACAGAGAAACCTTCTCTCTATCTAAATGTTCTTTTGTAACAAGCGAATACATGTTTTCCTTATAGGATGGCTTCAGTTCAAAAGGTACATCATTAAGAATACGTGAAATAATCTTTCCATTAAGACCGGAGTCTTTATCAGTTACACTAATGAGGGAAATTGTAGTTCCCGGTTTTGAATCTTCTGATATTGTATTTGACAGAGATGTGACATCTATATTTGGTGAGTTATCGTTTACATCTTTTATCTTCACAACCACTCTACATCTACCTGTTAGAGGAGGCGTTCCCTTGTCTAATGCTTCAATGTCAATTTTGTAGATTTCAATTTCCTCAAAATCAAGAAGTGCTTTTAATTTAATTTCTCCTGTTAATGAGTTAATTTCAAATGTTTCATATATTTTTCGTTGTAAAGCCTTAGCAATGCTGTATTTGATTTCTCCGTTATTTCCCTCATCTGGATCTGACGCAGAAACTTGTGCGACAATAGTACCAACTGATGCATTTTCATATGTCTGTACTTGATACACGTCCTGGCTGAAGGATGGACGGTTATCGTTGCTGTCGAGCACAGTGACTGAAACATTAAGTGTCGCTGATCTCGGAGGTTTGCCTCCATCAATTGCTGTAACAATCAATAGAAGTTTCTTATTTTGTTCTCGGTCTAGAGGCTTCTTTAGCACTAAATATGGTATTTTGTCTTCGTCGCTTTGACTTACATCTATATCAAAATAATCATTTGATGATAAAGTGTACGTGCGGATTGAATTTACGCCTAAATCGGGGTCATTGGCCACTTGGAGCTGAAATCGCGTTTCGGGAGCCGTATGTTCGGCTATTTCAAAATGTTGCTGTTTCTCTAGGAAACTTGGGGAGTGATCATTTACATCTGTAACCTCCACAACAACGTGGTGCATTTCTAGCGGGTTTTCAACGATGATCTTTAGCTCCAGTAAGCATGCGCCACCACCGTGACATAGCTCTTCTCTGTCAATTTGTCTACGAACCTGTAAGGCGCCGTTATTCGTGTTAACACTGAAAAAAGTATTTTCAGATCCCGAAACAATACGCAGGCGTCGATCAGTTAAATGTGCTTTCTCCAGACCAAGATCCTTGGCAATATTTCCAACGACGGTTCCCTCTTTCACCTCCTCTGGAACGGAGTATCTCAGTTCAGCCGCAGCCTGCTTCGCGAAAATCAGTAGAAGATATAAAAGAAAAACGGGCCAACTGTGGTCACTCGATCGGCTCCAGGTCGCCATTATTTCCTCAGCATATTACGTTTTCCTCTTTTTGTCCATGGATTTATTTTCCTAATTCAGATTGTGGGCGAGGATTTCTATAATTCACCGTTCTTCCATCCGATCCTCCATTCGCTATGGAGCAGCAAACAAAAGATTTGATGAAAGACAGTGTAGGGACAGTCTAAATCAGGAAGGTTGTATTGCAACGACACCAAGTGGACATGATAGACCAGTTTCTGAATAAGCTTTGAGTCCTGTAATATGTTGCTGAAAGATACACCTTACATTGACCCAAAAGTCAAGACAGGAATACAACTACTAAACATTCTAATTAATCTAGTTAATATAGTTTTTTTGTTTTCTTTGTTTTTATGTACAACATGGAATATGTCTTCAGCTTGCAATACCAGTGAAATGCAAACCGTCTTTCATTTTAACCTCGTTGCTTTTAAATGATGCAATTCAGAACCATAGACAGCTAATGTCTCTTACTACACAGTTGCCTTTCTCAACCAGTGCGCTACTTGATTATTTAAACAATCGTTAAAGTAAAAATCACAAAAAAAATCTTAAAATGTATTATCTATATTCTGTTTGTAAATGTACCTTGATGCATGGAAATATCCCTAACATATGTAAAATAAATTAATTACAACTGCTCATTGAAATCTGTCGGACGGATTTTATCCATTTATGAAAATTTACAGTTCAAGGACTTGGGAAATATGAAAAACGGAACTTCTGGACCTGTCAGCAAGCAATAATAAGAGGCATGACTTTAAATGTGTTCTGACCCAGTCCACCCGGCCAGACTCAGGTCTATTAGCACATCCTGCTCGGCTCTTGCCCGTTTTCTACTCACTTCCGGGGTAATATAAGCCGAGTCAAGCTACATATTGTATGCAAGGGATTTGACTGACAGCAGATTCAACTCATTGATTGGCCCGTGATTTAGGTCACAACAGAATCCAAACATCTCAACCAAAACAATGGACCACCGGAGATACCGTCTGCTGTCACAGAGTTGCTCGTGTGACGAAGCCTAAATATGAATTCAATGTGGAGCAAAAATAATGGGCTAATCTGAACTGTTCTCTTTATGTTTGAGTCAGCAGTGGATTCCTCTAAAAGAAAAGAAAATAAATTATCTGGTTTTTTTTTTAGCTTTACAGAACTACAACTTTCTCCATTGCTGAGTGTACCTGCAAACATACTCGGATAATCGACTACAGCTTTTGCGAACTCGCATCCCTCCCGAGGCACCGTATTAACATCCACCATACAACGTAACAGAGCGTCACGGTGATGCTCCAGCCGACCCAGACATTTACCAGTTAGAGTGAAACTTGCCATTGGAGAATAAACTTTAATCGCGTTTTACGTGGCCGTGAATACCAGAAATCTATTCTAATAAAACTTTAAAGTGAAACAACAATTACAACCAAGTCAGATGCTACATGGTGCAAAGTGGATAGTCTATAGCATGAAAAGGCAAGTGATGTCTGCAGATATGGGAGTGCATTGTAAACAGGAAGAAGAAAATGATTATAAAAAAATGTAGCATTTAAGAAATCATCAGTTAAAAATAACTTTATCTTCCTCATCCTTTGCTGCAGACCAAACAAAAAGTTTCTCTAAGTTACCTTGAATTATTATGGTCGGTTAATGTTCCGTTTGATCTGTCGCTCAGATTTCACCTTGCTCCTCTGTCTCTGGTGAAGCAATTTATTTATTTCAATTTATTTCAGCACCAACACTTGGCTGCACGGCAGACGTTTTTGTTACGTTGTCGTTGTAAAGTGCTTTCTAACTTATGAAGAAAGTGTGGGGCTGTGAAAAATGATTAAAGCAGGATACGAATCTGCGTTTGCATATTTTTGGTGTTTTTGTGGATTACATTACCTTCATCGATGCACAACGAAAATGTAAGGTGGCGTGACTGTGTTTAAAAGATAATTGCTGAATAACTGAACATTGACGACAATCATTTAAAAAATACTGGAAAATGTCATGTGCTGAAATGTGCTTTAACTGTTGGTTTAAAAAAAAATCTTATGAGATTTTGTACTGTTAGCAACGTAAGACATATTTGGCAGTTTAAGACCTGTGTATATCAAGCACAAGAAGACAAACTGTGACGAAATTATAAATCGAAACAATGTAAAAAAAACAGTGCAAATTGAATAAGATGATCTGATATCAACTATATAATAGCAATGAATCAATAAAAAAATAATAATAATCCAAAAACCACAATAAATAAATCCATCCATTAATTTTCTGTACACCCGTGTCAGTATTTGGGTTGGGAGGGCTGCTGGTGCCTATCTCCAGTGGAGAACACCCTGGACAGGTCGTCAGTCTGTCGCAGGAGTAAATAAATAAATAAATAAATAAATAAATAAATAAATGAAAATATTAAAATATATTGGCCTACCTCTTCTGATGTTCTCTTCTTGTCAGGTAGTACTAGTGTGTTTGCATGACTTCCAGGTACTATAGTAGATCCAATACTCATTCTGGGTCCAACTAACATGTACCTTTTGTCTCCAGATCTGTACTGGATGCTGTGACACAGTGTCCCATCATAATTAGGCTCTTGGAGGTATTTAGAAGTATAGTCTGTAGATTTGGAGCACTGCATTGCAATCAGCACGATGATACTGATGATAAACAGAATTGAAACTGCGCCCAAAGTGATCATCAAATAAAAAGTCACATTATCTTCCTCTTCATCCTTTGCAGCACTTTTAACATCAGAAGCTGCAAAAGCCTCTTTTGGTTCCACGAGTTTAACAATCACAGTAGCTGTTGCTGAGAGGGAAACGTTGCCATTATCCTTGACCAGTATGACCAGTTTATGCTCAGCCTCATCTGTCTCTGTGAATGACCGAAGTGTTCTGATTTGTCCTGTGTAGCGGTCCAAACCAAACAGACTGTGGTCAGAAACTTCCTGTAGTGAAAACAGCAACCAGCCATTATATCCTATATCAGCGTCATAGGCTCTGACTTTAGTCACCAAGTGTCCTGCGTTCACATTACGTGGAATCTCCTCCACACCTTCAGCAGAACCATTGGAGCTGAGTGGATACAGGATGACTGGAGCGTTGTCGTTCTGATCCAGAATGAACACGTTCACTGTGACGTTGCTGCTCAGTGACGGAGTCCCAGAATCAGTGGCGACAACTTGGAACTGGAAAGTCTTCAGTGTTTCAAAATCGAAACTTTTAAGCGCAGATATTTGCCCGGTATCAGAATTCACATTCAAGAAGCTCGTTACGTCATTTTGTCTGACTATATTATATATTACAGCTGCGTTTTGATTGACGTCGTTATCTGTCGCACTTACTGATAAAACTGAAGCACCAGCAACGTTGTTCTCTCTCAGGTAAAATTGTAACGGGTTTTGCGAGAATTGTGGACTGTTATCATTCACATCTGATATTTGAATTCCGAGAATTTTAATCGCAGATAATGGAGGTTCGCCGCAATCCGTTCCTTTTATTGTTATTTCGTATTGTTGTTCTTTTTCTCTGTCCAGAAAATCTTTGGTGACAACGGAATAAATGTTCTCCTTGTATGAAGGCTTTAGCTCAAATGGTACATTTCCGGCTATCTGCACTATCACCTTTCCGTTAACACTTGAATCTTTGTCCGTTACACTAACAAGTGAAATCACTGTACCAGGCTTTGAATCTTCAGAGACGGTGTCTGAAAGCGAAGTGACCTCTATTTCTGGAGCGTTATCATTCACGTCTTTTATCTTTATAATAACTCTGCATCTCCCTATAAGTGGAGGTTGTCCTTTGTCAGATGCTTGAACATCTAGTTTGTAAGTGTCAGAATCCTCAAAATCTAGAGCATTTTCTAGTGTTATTGCTCCACTAACGCTATCTAACCGGAATACTTCATATGCTTTACGCGGCAGGGTTTTGCTGAGGCTGTACTCTATATCTCCATTTGTTCCTTCGTCTGGATCTGTTGCATTTAACGTTGTAAGAGTTGTGCCAACTAATGCATTCTCTTGAATTTCAATTTGATAAATCTCTTTATTGAATGCCGGGCGATTGTCATTACTATCAAGGACAATAATGGAAATATTAAGTGTCGCCGATTTTGGAGGCTTGCCTCCATCGGCCGCTGTTAAAATAAACATGTGCTTTTTCTTTTGTTCTCTGTCTAGGGATTTTTTTAATACTAAATATGGCACTTTCTCCTCCTCACTCTGGATTACCTCAATATCAAAATGATCATTTGACGTTAATGTGTACGTGCGGATGGAGTTTATTCCAGCATCCGGATCGCGGGCCGCATCCAACTGAAATCTTGTTCCTAGTGATGACTGTTCTCCTATTTCAAACATTTGTTCGTTTTCAGAAAAGCTGGGATAATGATCATTTACATCTGCTATATCGACAACAACATGGTGCATCTCCAAGGGGTTTTCAACGAGAATTTTCAGCTCCATTAGGCATGCGCCGCTACCGTGACAAATCTCCTCTCTGTCAATTTTTCTGCGAACCTGTAAAGCGCCGTTGTCTGAATTCACCTCAAAATACGCCTCCTTGGATCCAGGCACCACACGAAACCGACGATCAACCAATGAGGCTTTATCCAAACCAAGATCTTTTGCAATGTATCCCACAGCGGTTCCTTCGTTTACCTCTTCTGGGATGGAGTACCTCAGTTCAGCCAGAACTTGTTCCGCGACAATCAGCAGGATGGCGAAATAAAAAACAAACCAGCCACGGTTAGATGATCTAAACATTCTCTCCATTGTTTCCAGCCTCACACGTCCACTTTTGTTCTTTTTCTATATCAGTCCCAGTTTCCAAATCCGATGAAAATGTGATGCCACCCGTCCTTTCCTCTTATGCTGCCTACATCTCCGGCTAACAGCTACCTAACAAAAGATTTTACTAGTGGGAGGAACCATGACTCTTAACGGTTTGCTGTGTTGTAGTGACACCAAGAGGGAAACATTGCATATTATTTATTTTTAGTCCGCTAATAATACAATCATGCACATTTAAAAGTGTACATCATAATCCCTCCTTACTTGCACATTATAATAAGGGACGTGTGGTTACGAAAGAAGAAAAAAAATCGAGCGACATACGTATGTCAAAAAGATGAATGATTTAAAAAATTAGTTCAGATGCTACAAATATGGAGGTTACGTGGTTAGTTATAAATTCGTTAAATCAGTTTACATTGTGACTAGAAGGCATATTGCTAATGCATAAATGACATCAACACAACTGAAAAAACACAACTCGAGACACGAGTTTAACGGCTCTTTCTGTTTCAGCAGAAATTCCCAAAGACCTCCAACATGAAATTGCTTGACAGGTGTGTTTACACAGAATAGTTCGTACTCCAGTACTTGGTGACAAAACAAACTCCAGTTAAAGAAAACAACAAATTTTTTTAAATATCTTTATGGAAGCGTAACCAATCTCTACAAGTATACACTTTTATATGGTCACTAGTGATGGGGATGCCGCAAACGCTTCCAAATTAAAGGAGAATAAATTGCATTGCCTACCTCTTCAGATGGTCTCCTCCTGTCAGGTAGAACTAACGTGTTTGCATGACTTCCAGGTACTATAGTAGATCCAATACTCATCCTGGGTCCAACTAACATGTAGCGTTTATCTCCAGATCTGTACTGGATGCTGTGACACAGTGTCCCATCATAATTAGCCTCTTGTAGATGTTTAGAAGTATAGTCTGTGGATTTGGAACATTGCATTGCAATCAGCACGATGATACTGATGATAAACAACACAGAAACTGCGCCCAAAGTGATCATCAAATAAAAAGTCACATTATCTTCCTCTTCATCCTTTGCAGCACTTTTAACGTCAGAAGCTGCAAAAGCCTCTTTCGGTTCCACAAGTTTAGCAATCACAGTAGCTGTTGCTGAGAGGGAAACGTTGCCATTATCCTTGACCAGTATGACCAGTTTATGCTCAGCCTCGTCTGTCTCTGTGAATGAGCGAAGTGTTCTGATCTGTCCTGTGTAGCGGTCCAAACCAAACAGACTGTGGTCAGAAACTTCCTGCAGTGAAAACAGCAACCAGCCATTATATCCTATATCAGCGTCATAGGCTCTGACTTTAGTCACCAAGTGTCCTGCGTTCACGTTGCGTGGAATTTCCTCCACACCTTCAGCAGAACCATTGGAGCTGAGTGGATACAGGATGACTGGAGCGTTGTCGTTCTGATCCAGAATGAACACGTTCACTGTGACGTTGCTGCTGAGTGACGGAGTCCCAGAATCAGTGGCAACAACTTGGAACTGGAAAGTCTTCAGTGTTTCAAAGTCGAAACTTTTTAGCGCAAATATTTCTCCATTTTCCGAGTTGATGTTTAAAAAGGCTGCTATAGTATTTTCATTTATTTCTCTATGGATACCGTATGAAATGCCTGCGTTTTCGTTCAAATCATTGTCTGTGGCGCTAACAGAGAATATTGAACCTCCGGCAACGTTATTTTCCGGTATGTAAATTTGTAATACGTTATAGGAAAACCTAGGAATGTTGTCATTTATATCTGAAACTTCAATTTTTATGCTTTTAATAGTAGATAATGGAGGGTCACCACAGTCCGTGATTTTTATTTGGATGTCATAATGTGACACCTCCTCTCTGTCCAAATTATCTTTGACAACAACTGAATATATGTTTTCTTTATAAGACGGCTTTAATTCAAAAGGTACATCATTTATTATATTTGCTATTATTTTTCCATTCATACCGGAATCTTTATCGGAGAAACTAAGTAATGATATAACTGTCCCCCGTTTTGAATCTTCGGATACCGTATTTGACAGGGACGTGATTTGAATTTCTGGTGGATTATCATTTACGTCTAAAATCTTTAATATCAGCCGACACTCACCCGTTAGTGGGGGTGTTCCTTTGTCTGATGCCTCAACATCCAGTTCATACAAATTTTTTTCTTCATAATCCACTAAACCCTTTACAACAATTTCTCCTTTTACTTTGTCCAATTCAAAAATATCAAATACTTTGCGCAATAACGTTTTTCCAAGGTTATACTCAATTTCCCCGTTGACGCCTTCATCGACATCAGTCGCATTCATTCTGAACACTGTGGTGCCGAGAGGAATATTTTCTTCTATTGACAACTGATAAATCTCCTGACTGAATACGGGACGGTTATCATTGTTGTCCAAAACAATAATGATAATATTTAATTTCCCGGACTTCGGAGGTTTACCTCCATCGACAGCTGTCACCACTAATTCGTGTTTGTTTTTTTGTTCCCTGTCTAACGATTTCTTTAGGATCAAAAATGGAATCATTCCCGTATCACTTTGACGTATATTTATGTCAAAATATTCATTTGCCGTTAAAGTGTATGTACGAACTGAGTTTATTCCGGCGTCTGGATCGTGAGCATTGTGTAGCTGAAATCGCCTTCCAGGAAGCGTATGTTCCGCTATTTCTATTGTCTGCTGTTTTTCAGGAAAACTAGGAAAATTATCATTAACATCAGTAATTTCTACGGAGACATAGTGCATTTCCAATGGGTTCTCAACAAGGATTTTTTGCTCTACTAGACATGAACCGCTATCTTTACAGAGCTCCTCCCGGTCAATATGGCTAATGACATATAGCGCTCCATTATCCTGGTTTACTTCAAATATAGGATCCTTACTTTCAGGTACAACACGAAATCGGCGTTCAGTTAAAAAGCTGATATCCAGTCCGAGGTCCTTTGCAACATTGCCAACAACAGTTCCGCCTTTTACCTCCTCTGGAACCGAGTACCGTATCTGAGCAGAAGCTTCTTTCCATAATAAAAAGAGCAAAGCAAAATAAAAAGCCAGCCAGAAGCCATCTCTTCTCCGAGATTTCCTGAAGCAGTCCATCTTAATACAGCGATACGTGTAATCCCAGTTGACTGTTAGTTTATTAAACGACAGTAGCAATATCTCAAGCTTAGCATGCTCTCAGAATCAAAAGCCTTTTTTATAGAGTCGTGTGGCTTATTGTCCTGATGCGATACGCTGAGACAAAAAAAGAAAAGGGGTGGGAAGGATTGGTTAAGGATTTTCCAAACGGATAGTGACACCCACAGGTTTTCAGTGAGAACAAGCATGTTTTGTATGATTTTTTACATATGTACATATAAAGTCACATTAAAAGAAGTGACTTTGGGTGTCTTGAATCACGCATTCAGTTACTGTCTGTACGTTCACTGTTCCTTTGTAATATTCCACGGCTAGTGAAAACTGTGTAAATCACTTATTGTAGAGCAGCTTGATTTTAGCACCTTGGACAGCAATGACCGCACCGACCAAAACATGGTTACAACCACGTGGAGTTGGTTGTATTTGGGTTTTGTTGAAAACAGAAAATCAAGAAACAACAACAAGCAAACACAAAAACACCTTTATACTCTTTAACAATTGGTAAGTATGGAGCAAAAAATACTTGGTTTACATCAAAATTTCCATGACAAAGTAAAATATATTCTCTTTTCTAAAACCTTAATAAAATACAGCAAAAATGATCAAACCATTTATTAAACTTACCTCCTCAGATGTTCTCCTCCTGTCAGGTAGCACCAGTGTGTTTGCATGACTTCCAGGCACTATAGTAGATCCTATGCTCATCCGGGGTCCAACTAACATGTAACGTTTGTCTCCAGATCTGTACTGGATGCTGTGACACAGTGTCCCATCATAATTCGTCTCCTGAAGATACTTAGACATATCGTCTGTAGATTTGGAGCACTGCATTGCAATCAGCACAATGATACTGATGATAAACAGAACTGAAACTGCGCCCAAAGTGATCATAAGGTAAAAAATCACATTGTTATCCTCATCGTCCTTTGCAGCACTTTTAACATCAGAAGCTGCAAAAGCTTCTTTTGGCTCCACAAGTTTAACAATCACAGTAGCTGTTGCTGAGAGGGAAACGTTGCCATTATCCTTGACCAGTATGACCAGTTTATGCTCAGCCTCGTCTGTCTCTGTGAATGAGCGAAGTGTTCTGATCTGTCCTGTGTAGCGGTCCAAACCAAACAGACTGTGGTCAGTAACTTCCTGCAGTGAAAACAGCAACCAGCCATTATATCCTATATCAGCGTCATAGGCTCTGACTTTAGTCACTAAGTGTCCTGCGTTCACATTACGTGGAATCTCCTCCACACCTTCAGCAGAACCATTGGAGCTGAGTGGATACAGGATGACTGGAGCGTTGTCGTTCTGATCCAGAATGAACACGTTCACTGTGACGTTGCTGCTGAGTGACGGAGTCCCAGAATCAGTGGCAACAACTTGGAACTGGAAAGTTTTTAGAGTTTCAAAGTCAAAACTTTTCATTGCTGATATTTGCCCGGTCTCAGCATGTATGTTCAAAAAGGATGTTATTTCCCTGTGACCCCCTTCACTTTTGAGCAACCGATAGGACAGGACAGCATTTTCGTTCAAGTCATTATCCAGCGCACTTACAGAAAATATAGATTTACCGGGAGCATTATTTTCTCTTAAGTACAATTCAAGAGGGTTTTGTAAAAACACAGGAGTGTTGTCATTTACATCCGACACCTGAATGAATAAAGTTTTTACAGTGGAGAGAGATGGCTCACCGCAATCATTAGCTGTTATTGAGATATCATAATATGACAGCGTTTCTCTGTCCAAATTGGCCTTTGTGACTAATGAATACATATTTTCTTTATATGATGGTTTTAATTCAAAAGGCACGTTATCTGTCAGACGACAAAGGACTTTGCCATTAGGACCCGAATCCCTGTCAGCAAAACTGATTAGAGCAATCACGGTACCATGCTTTGAATCCTCCGGGACCAGGTTTGATAAAGATGTAATGTCTATTTCTGGCTTATTGTCGTTAACATCTTGGATCTTGATTATCACTCTACAGTCAGTGGTCATCGGTGGCTGGCCTTTGTCAGAAGCTTGCACGTCTAATTTGTAAACATTTGCCGTCTCATAATCAATTAATCCGCTTACACGAATTTCTCCTGAATTTGTATTTAAACTAAATAGTTTTAGCAAGTCTGAATTAATATCAGTTCCAAAGGCATACTCTATGTCAGCGTTAGGTCCCTCGTCTAGATCAGTCGCTTCGACTTTTATTACAACCGTATTTATTGCCGCATTTTCTTGCAAAACGGCAGAATAAACCTCTTTTGAAAAAATAGGTCTGTGGTCATTTATATCAAGAACCTTCACCGTAACGTTGAGTTGTGCGGATTGTGACGGTGCCCCTCCATCCATAGCGGTTAAGATTAAGCTGTGGTTTGTTTTCTGCTCTCTATCGAGTTGCCTCTGTAAAACCAGGAAGGGGATTTTATCCTCCCCTCTGTCTCGAATTTCCAAATGGAAATTGTCATTTTGACTCAATTTATAGCGCTGGATTGAATTTATTCCCACATCTGGATCGTGGGCGCCTGGTAATTGAAAGCGAGCCCCAGGTGCTGTTGATTCCGCTATTTCTATTATCTTTTCTTTTTCTGCAAAAGTCGGTGCATGGTCGTTTGCATCTATTATTTCGACGGTGACATAATGGACCTCAAGTGGATTTTCAACAACAATTTTTAGATCAGCTAGACATGCAATATTTCGGTCACACAGCTGCTCTCGGTCAATATTCTGGTGAGCATATAAAATCCCGTTGTTCGGGTTTACCTCAAACAGCGCGCCGTGAGCTCCGGACACAATGCGAAAACGCCTACTTGTCAGCGTGCTGACATCGAGGCCTAAGTCCTTGGCCACATTTCCGATCACAGCTCCCACTTTAACCCCCTCTGATGTGGAGTATTTAATCTGTGCTAAAATCAGCCCCGTATTTCCGAAAAACAGCAACAAAGATAGAGCACGAGACCAGTGTATCATTGTGCCGTTTTATCCTTTCTCTCTGTTGACATAATCATAAAAATGTCCGTCCACAAATTGCCTTTGCGTAAAACAAATCCACTGGTTCCAAGATAAGATTCCGAGAATGATAGTAGCATGGAGAACGTGCGGTTCACTTCCAATTCATCACCAGTCTTTGTCCAAATAGGAAAAAAAAAGAACTTGCAAGGGGCAGAGCCTGTTGGGATTGAAGGCTAAATTGTTGCCTAATGTAACACTGACACCTAGTGAGTCAATCAGTAGACACAATGTCTGATGAGAACAGAGAAATGATAAAACAATATCGAATATTCAGAGATCTCCATCTGCAAACGACACGGTTCCCCCAAAATTGACACAATTACTTTCAACTCAAAGTTCGGTGAATTTTAAACAACTTCAGTCTAAAACAATCCTTAAAAAACTAAAACAAAAAGCAACCGAAGTAACATATCCTAACAAAAGCATCACTAACTCGAGGTGAAGTGTTTGCTTTGAACTGGTGTTTTATAAAAGCTTCACGTCAAGGCAGCACCATGGACAGCGAAATGAGCTTGATATATTTGAAGCATAGGTTCCCAACCCTGCATCTCAGGGTCCAATGTCAAGCATGTGTTTGGTGTTACACTGTTGCTGCATATATGGTTTAAATGAAAGTGTGATCAACAAGCTTGTGCCGCAACTGAAGGCATGTTATGGTAATGCAATAATTTGAATTAGCAGTGCAAGACAAAGAAAACATTTAAATCACATAGGTCCATAGGATCTCACAATGTAACTATAAAACAAAAATCCTAAAAGAATTATATCTACAGCATCTTAGACAATGACAAAACCAGATATATCTACTGAAAACAACAACATTCAAATTGCAAATGATCTCTTCTAAAAACATAAAAAATGTAATAAAAAATAAGTTTTTTTTTGCTATTAAATATTTACAAAAAAACCGAATAACCGCATACCAACATTATTAGAGACTTTAAATTAGTCTTACCTCATCTGATATTCTCCTCCTATCAGGAAGCACTAGTGTGTTTGCATGGCTTCCAGGAACAATAGTAGATCCAATACTCATTCTGGGTCCAACTAACATGTAACGTTTGTCTCCAGATCTGTACTGGATGCTGTGACACAGTGTCCCATCATAATTAGTCTCTTGCAGATATTTAGAAGTATAGTCTGTGGATTTGGAGCACTGCATTGCAATCAGCACGATGATACTGATGATAAACAGAATTGAAACAGCGCCCAACGTGATCATCAGGTAAAATGTCACATCATTGCCTTCATCATCCTTTGCTGCACTTTTAACATCAGAAGCTGCAAAAGCTTCTTTTGGCTCCACAAGTTTAACAATTACAGTAGCTGTTGCAGAGAGGGAAACGTTGCCATTATCCTTGACCAGTATGACCAGTTTATGCTCAGCCTCATCTGTCTCTGTGAATGAACGAAGTGTTCTGATCTGTCCTGTGTAGCGGTCCAAACCAAACAGACTGTGGTCAGTAACTTCCTGCAGTGAAAACAGCAACCAGCCATTATATCCTATATCAGCGTCATAGGCTCTGACTTTAGTGACCAAGTGTCCTGCGTTCACGTTACGTGGAATCTCCTCCACACCTTCAGCAGAACCATTGGAGCTGAGTGGATACAGGATGACTGGAGCGTTGTCGTTCTGATCCAGAATGAACACGTTCACTGTGACGTTGCTGCTGAGTGACGGAGTCCCAGAATCAGTGGCGACAACTTGGAACTGGAAAGTTTTCAGCGTTTCAAAGTCGAAACTTTTAAGTGCTGATATTTCTCCATTTTCTGAATTTACACTAAGGAAGGATATGACACCGTTCTGGTGACCTTCTCTTGCAATACGATAAGAAATAGCTGCATTTTCACTTAAGTCTTTGTCAGCAGCGCTGACACCAAATATGAGAGTTCCAGGGACATTGTTTTCTGGCAGGTAAATGTTTATTGGATTTTGGGAGAATTGAGGTTTGTTGTCATTTACGTCTGTTACTTGTAGGTTAAGTGTTTTTACAGTTGATAATGGAGGGTCACCATAGTCAGTTGCTTTTATTGTAATATTATAATGTGTAATCTCTTCTCGATCCAAATAACCTTTCGTTACAATTGAATATGTGTTCTCCTTATAAGAAGGCTTCAGTTCAAAGGGAACGTCTGATATAATGCGTGTCATTATTTTTCCATTGAGACCTGAATCTTTGTCTTTTACACTAATCAGAGAAATTACAGTCCCAGGCTTTGAGTCTTCAGACACGGTGTTTGACAGAGATGTAATATCAATTTCGGGTGGATTATCATTCATATCTTTTATCTTTACAATAACTCTACACTCACCAGTGGATGGAGGCGTTCCTTTATCTGATGCCTCAATATCCAGTTTATAAACGTCATTTTCTTCATAGTCAACAGCACCTTTAACTCTGATATTTCCAGTTATTTTATCAAGTTCAAAAATATCGTAGACATTTTTCTTCAGTGTTTTTCCAAGGCTGTATTCAATTTGACTGTTGGTGCCTTCATCTGCATCAGTTGCATTTATTCTTAGCACTGACGTGCCAACTGGAATGTTTTCTTGTATTTCAACTTCATAGGTTTCCATACTAAATTTTGGACGATTATCATTACTGTCGAGAACAATAATTGAAATATTTAGTGTCCCTGATCTTGGAGGTTTACCTCCATCAACTCCTGTTAAGAGCAGCAAATGACGACTTTTTTGTTCCCTGTCAAGGGACTTCTTTAGCACCAGAAACGGTAATTTATCTTCATCGCTCACACGAATATCTATTTCAAAATGCTCATTTGAGTTCAGTGTGTACGTACGTATGGAGTTAGATCCAGAATCGGGATCACGGGCAGCGTGCAATTGAAATCGTCTTCCGGGCAGTGTTTGTTCACCTATCTCAAACCTCTGTTCTTTTTCTGGAAAGACGGGGGAGTGATCATTTACATCCTTAATTTCGACTACAACGTAATGTATTTCCAAAGGGTTTTCTATTATGATTTTCAGTTCCATTAAGCATGCGCCACTTCCCCGACAAAGCTCCTCTCGGTCGATTTTCCGAACAACATAAAGGTCCCCGTTGTCCTGGTTTACTTCAAAAAATGCATTCTCGTTTTCCGACACCACACGGAGCCGACGGTACTTCAGAGAAGACATTTCAAGGCCGAGGTCCTTTGCGACATTACCCACAACAGTACCATCCTTCACTTCTTCTGCAACAGAGTATCTTGTTTCTGCTAAAACCCGGTTTCCAACAAACAGCAGTATGGTCAAGTGAAAAGCACACCAGACGTAATTCCTCATTTGATTCGGAGTTCCGGTTCCCATTATCCAGCAGCAGGACAACAATAAGCTAGAGCATTATATGTAGATGACCACGACAGCTTCTAATGGTTAAATACAAAGCCTAGTGGAATCGAGAGGCAAACCCAGATCTGATGCCTTCCCTCCTCCTTTCGGATGGAACAAAAGACGCCTGGAGCGAGTTTTGTCTGGTTTCTTAGAATACTGCTGACACCTAGAGGGTACTTTGGAATGGTGAAATAATAAATGCAATATCTTGCTACACAAATTGGGAAGCAAAAATCAATACAGTGGAGCTCTAAAGAGCTGCTTCAAAAAAAAAAAAAAAAAACATAAACTGACCAGAAAAAAATGAACCAAAAAAATTGTTTTCTTATAGCAGTAAAGTTAACTGGGTTAAGCAATTATCGACAAGCAACGTGTAACAAAAAAGTGAAAAAAAAACGAAGACATCATTAGCTATGCAAGAGACACTGGGAAGCTTTCATGAGGAGGAAAATTTTTATATTTCTATAATTAAACAATAGGCTATGTCGGACTCTGACTAATTACCTTTTTTTTGTTGTTCGATTTATGCTAATCAGCTAAAAACAAGCCAGTAAAAATAAGAAGCACGAAAACTGCAAACCAGACGGAAGTGCTGAAAAGACCGCTCCGACTGGGATTCAGTGCTTATTCTCGTGAAGGGAACATTAGGAATAAAATAAATAATAAAATGGTGAATTTTGCTGAATTTTTACTCAAAACAATCCATATGTGTTTTTTGTAGGCAATTCGCAAAATCAAAAAAAAGCAACATAAGTAAGCACTCATAATGGAGTTACTGTATATACATTTATAGAATGTCAAACATTTGTAAGACATGTAAAGATGTCTTTTCCATCTCTTACCTCTTCAGATGCCCTCTTCCTGTCAGGCAGCATTAGTGTGTTTGCATGACTTCCAGGTACTATAGTAGATCCTATGCTCATCCTGGGTCCAACTAACATGTAGCGTTTATCTCCAGATCTGTACTGGATGCTGTGACACAGTGTCCCATCATAATTAGGCTCTTGCAGATATTTAGAAGTATAGTCTGTAGATTTGGAGCACTGCATTGCAATCAGCACGATGACACTGATGATAAACAGAATTGAAACTGCGCCCAAAGTGATCATCAGGTAAAAAGTCACATGATCATCCTCGTCATCCTTTGCTGCGCTTTTGACATCAGAAGCTGCAAACGCTTCTTTTGGCTCCACAAGTTTAACAATCACAGTAGCTGTTGCTGAGAGGGAAACGTTTCCATTATCCTTGACCAGTATGACCAGTTTATGCTCAGCCTCGTCTGTCTCTGTGAATGAACGAAGTGTTCTGATCTGTCCTGTGTAGCGGTCCAAACCAAACAGACTGTGGTCAGTAACTTCCTGCAGGGAAAACAGCAACCAGCCATTATATCCTATATCAGCGTCATAGGCTCTGACTTTAGTCACCAAGTGTCCTGCGTTCACATTACGTGGAATCTCCTCCACACCTTCAGCAGAACCATTGGAGCTGAGTGGATACAGGATGACTGGAGCGTTGTCGTTCTGATCCAGAATGAACACGTTCACTGTGACGTTGCTGCTGAGTGACGGAGTCCCAGAATCAGTGGCGACAACTTGGAACTGGAAAGTTTTTAGAGTTTCAAAGTCAAAACTTTTGAGCGCATTTATTTCTCCATTTTCTGAGTTAACGTTTAAAAATGCAATAATTTTGGATTGGCTTCCTTCTTCTCTAACTAAATGATAACTTACAGCTGAATTTTCGACCAGGTCGTTATCAGATGCAGACACAGAATATATTGGGTTCCCAGGGACGTTGTTTTCTGTCAGATAAAGTTCAATTGGATTATGTAAAAATTGCGGTGCATTATCATTTGTATCTGACACATCAATACTCAAAGTTTTAAATGTAGATAGAGGAGGCTGACCACTGTCAGTAGCTGTTATAGTGATGTCATAATGCGAAACTGACTCTCGATCCAAATGTTGTTTTAAAACTAATGAGTACATGTTATCTTGAAACGATGGTTTTAAATCAAACGGCACGTCATCTGAAAGACTACATATGACCTTACCGTTTAAACCTGAATCCTTGTCTGTAACACTGATTAAAGAAACTACAGCGCCAGGTCTGGAGCTCTCTGAAACCTGCTTAGAAAGAGATGTTACCTCGATTTCAGGTTTGTTATCATTTTCGTCCAGCACGTTGATGAGGACGGTACAGTCTGCATCCATAGGAGGTGTTCCTTTGTCATTTGCACGTATTTCTAATTTATAAACTTCATATTTTTCAAAATCTATGACTCCTTTTACTCTTATTTCACCACTGACTTTGTCCAAGCTAAACATTTCATGTAGTTGAGGGTCATGTTCACCACCGAAATAATATTCAACTTCTCCATTTGAACCAATATCCAGATCAGTAGCATTAACAGTAATTACCCTCGTATCCATTTTTACATTTTCTGGTAGTATTACTGAGTATACTTCTTGTGTGAAGACGGGATGATTATCGTTTGAATCGAGGACAGTTATTGTGACATTTAGAGTTCCCGATCTTGGAGGATTCCCGCCGTCTAATGCTGTCAGAATCAATTTGTGTTCATTATGTTTTTCCCGATCAAGAGGTTTTTGCAAAACTAAATGTGGTACTTTGTCATTTCCCCTGTCTCGAATTTGTAAACCGAAGTGTTCATTCTGGCTTAATTTGTACACACGTATAGTGTTAACAGCAACATCTGGATCGCGAGCAGTTGGTAACTGGAAGCGTCTGCCTGGCTGAGTAGACTCAGAAATTTCAATTTTTTTTTCATTCTCTTGAAAAGTCGGTGTATTATCATTTATGTCAGAAATCTCGATAGCAACATAATGTATTTCCATGGGATTCTCAGCTACTAATTTTAAATTCATCAAACAAGGCGAAATGTTTTCACAAAGAGTTTCTCTGTCTATGTTCTGGTACACATACAATACGCCATTGTTCTGATTGACTTCGAACTGACCGTCTCTTATTCCCGAAACAATTCGAAATCGTCTTTCTCCCAGTGTGTTGATGTCCAGCCCGAGATCCTTTGCGATATTTCCAACGACAGATCCCACTTTTACTTCCTCTGGAATTGAATATTTTATCTGGGCTGAAACCCTCGGAAAGCAGCCCAGCATCAAAGATACGCTGACGGCAAACCAACAACCCTGTAATCCTCGGCTTTGTCCTTCTCTTCTCATCATTCCAGTTCAGGGATGTCAAGTAATAAGAAAAAAAAAAACTCTTCTCACAGGTTCTCCAAGCACATTGTACGTTCACAAATTTTTTTGGAACTATAACGTCATAAGTCTTTACATCATATCAATTTTATACAGCGCAACCACTTTTTCTCCTTCAGTATGCTCTCCTTTCTGGTGACTAGAACAAAACCTTTGTGAAGGGCAGGGCCAACTCATTAATTTATGCTGAGATGACACTGACACCTAGTGGACTGAGCACACTCCAATATTTATACAAAAATAAAAAATAGAAGCGTACCGCTGTTTCCACTTTAAATAAATAAGGTTTTACCAAACACAGAAATCTGTACAGCTATAACAAAAACATTTTGGAAATTTCAGAAAGCCATATCAGTTTATGTCTGTATGAAGTTCAGATGAACTGACAAACTGCAAACGTTTTGCGGTTTAATTTGGTGATCGTAGTGTGTGCAAAAAGTGTTCACGGGATATATATTTCATGAAAATAAAAAAATAATTTGAATTCCGGTGATAAATAAAATTAGTTATAATTTTCTTATAATAAGCTGATCGTTAATCACATGTCCTTGAAGTTATTCCTCACTTGGAATTAAAAATTAAATATTTCTGCAATAGATTCAGTATGTATATGACAAGTTTGTGATTGGTTAAAAATAATTAAACTATGAAAATTATTTGGTTTTCTTGGCAACGTTTAATAAAACATACTAGAATAAAATCAAATAGCTAGTCCGTCTTTAAAGATGATAGCAGCTTAAATTACCGCAAATATTTCCTCAGCAGCACGGATGGCGTTACAAGAACAGTAAAATTGTATGCTTTTCTTTTGATTTTAATCGAACACTGTAGGTTTAATTTAAAAATAATTCTCGAGTTAGATGAAAATCTTCCGACCTGAAAATTGTCGGTGCCCATTTAGAATTAGATGTTTTTTTAACTTCTAATATATTACCCGGTATTTTAAACATCGAAATCAAGACTTAAAATATGTTTTTACCACAGCAAAACACAATAAAACTAACATAAACAAAAAGACAAAAGAAAAGTCAAGAATGATGTAATGGCTTAGTGGGAAATCTTGGCCGTTTATTAAACACACCTAATATGTCAATAAGCAAAACAAAAGGTCAAATAAATTAATAAATAAAGAAACTCCGAGGGACTTGAGATCACACTAAAAGTGAAAAAGGAAAATCCATATTCAAATCCAACCACACCTTATGCCTGGTAGCCGAAATAAATTAATCTATTTTCAGTCAAGAATGATCAAACAATTACGGTTTGAACTTTTTCTGGGTCGCACTAAGGTTTAGTTATGTCGATAAATGTATTATGGAACATAAATACTTGTATGTTGCTAAAAAAAATATCTCTTAAACTAAAATTGAAAATGTTTGAGTTTTGAATTTCTCATATCAAAACAATGTAAAGCTTCTGGGGCATAGTGATGTAGAGCAGTGAACAGATTTACATTTCTAAATATAATGGCTTTGATTGCGTTTTGTCACACTCGCATATTAGAAAATGAAACAAACCTTACCTCCTCAGATGTTCTCCTCCTGTCAGGTAATACCAACGTGTTTGCATGACTTCCAGGAACTATGGTAGATCCAATGCTCATTCTGGGTCCAACTAACATGTAGCGTTTATCTCCAGATCTGTACTGGATGCTGTGACACAGTGTCCCATCATAATTAGCCTCTTGGAGATATTTAGAAGTATAGTCTGTGGTTTTGGAGCACTGCATTGCAATCAGCACGATGATACTGATGATAAAAAGAATTGAAACTGCGCCCAAAGTGATCATCAGGTAAAAAGTCACATCATCATCCTCGTCATCCTTTGCTGCGCTTTTGACATCAGAAGCTGCAAAAGCTTCTTTTGGTTCAACCAGTTTGACAATCACAGTAGCTGTTGCTGAGAGGGAAACGTTGCCATTATCCTTGACCAGTATGACCAGTTTATGCTCAGCCTCGTCTGTCTCTGTGAATGAGCGAAGTGTTCTGATCTGTCCTGTGTAGCGGTCCAAACCAAACAGACTGTGATCAGTAACTTCCTGCAGTGAAAACAGCAACCAGCCATTATATCCTATATCAGCGTCATAGGCTCTGACTTTAGTCACCAAGTGTCCTGCGTTCACGTTACGTGGAATCTCCTCCACACCTTCAGCAGAACCATTGGAGCTGAGTGGATACAGGATGACTGGAGCGTTGTCGTTCTGATCCAGAATGAACACGTTCACTGTGACGTTGCTGCTGAGTGACGGAGTCCCAGAATCAGTGGCGACAACTTGGAACTGGAAAGTTTTTAGAGTTTCAAAGTCGAAACTTTTGAGCGCAGATATTTGCCCGTTTTCAGCGTTTATGTTTATAAATGACAAAATGTCTTTTTTACTTCCTTCTTTCGCAATTTTATATGAAATATCCGCGTTTCCGTCCTCATCTTTGTCTGTGGCACTGACAGAAAATATTGACATACCAGCGGGGTTATTTTCTGGAAGGTAAAATAGCAATGGATTTTGGAGGAAAATGGGACTGTTGTCATTTACGTCAGATATCCGTATTGTTATTGTTTTCGTATGTGACAGTGGAGGGTCGCCGCAGTCCGTCGCCGTTATTGTAATATCATATTCAGACACCTCTTCCCGATCTAAAATGCCTTTCGTCACAACTGAATAAATGTTTTCCTTAAAAGATGACTTTAGTTCAAAAGGCACATCTGAGGCTATGCTTAGTTTTGGTTTCCCATTTTGACCAGAATCTTTATCTGTAACACTAAGAAGAGCTATAACACTACCTGGCTTTGAGTCCTCAGACACAGTGTTTGACACGGAGGTGATTTCAATTTCAGGCGGATTGTCATTCATATCTTTTATCTTAATATTTAGTCGACACACAGCCTTTAACGGAGGCGTTCCTTTATCTGTTGCCTCAACATCCAGTTTATAAACGTCATGTTCTTCATAGTTCAGTATTCCCTTGACTTTTATCTCTCCTGTTTTTTTGTCAAGTTCAAAAATGTCATAGACTTTTTTCTTAAGTGTTTTTCCGAGACTGTATTCAATTTCACCGTTTACGCCTTCGTCTGGATCCGTCGCGTTTAGTTTGTATAACAACGTGCCAAACGGAACATTTTCCCGTATTTCAATTTCGTATGTGTCCTGACTAAATTTTGGACGGTTATCATTACTGTCAAGAACAATTATAGAAATATTCAGACTCCCTGATCTACGAGGTTTCCCACCGTCGACCGCTGTTAGATGTAACAAATGACTCGTTCTTTGTTCTCTATCCAGGGATTTTTTCAGCACCAAAAATGGTATTTTATCATCATCACTCTGACGAATATCTAAGTCAAAGTGATCGTTTGGTGTTAACATATAATTGCGGACAGTGTTGGATCCTGCATCAGGATCACGAGCAGCGTGCAGCTGAAATCTGGCCCCTGGTAATGTTTGCTCAAATATTTCAAACTCTTGCTCTTTTTCGGGGAAGCTAGGCGAGTGATCATTCACATCAGCGATTTCCACAATCACATAGTGCATTTCCAAAGGGTTTTCGACTAAAATTTTTAGGTCAATTAAGCACGCACCACTCCCTTGACACAGATCCTCTCTGTCGATTTTCTTATGGACAAGGAGATCCCCGGTGTCCTGGTTCACCTCAAACAATGCTTCATTTGATCCGGAGACGACACGAAAACGTCGGCTGGACAACAATAAAACATCAAGACCAAGATCTTTGGCGACATTTCCCACAACTGATCCTTCTTTCACCTCTTCTGGAACCGCGTATCGAATCTGAGCAAAGGCCCGCTCTCCGACAAAAAGCAAAAAAAATATTTGAAGCAAAAGCAAACCACAATTCCGTCTTTGGCTACGTCTGTAGGTCCCCATCGTCCTATCACAAATTGTAGAAAGGACATCAAAAATAAAATTGCCAAAATAAGACCTTTCTGTCTCCACTGAACATGTTAAAGATGCACAAAGCAAACCACGAACCCGATGTGTGACATTACACGCTAAACAAAAGATTTCGAGAGGAAGGAACACCCGTGTTTCCCGATGCTGCAGTGACACCCTGAGTTTATTTGGAGCATCAGTTTATTAATTGTATGGACCAAAGAAATGATTTCATTGTGAGTTGGATGTAGTGTAGTATTATGTCTTAAGAAAAAGTAGGCCTACTTCACATGCTAAAACACACTGGGCTACCAACACAACGTATATAACCAAGAAATCATTACTGATATAAATTTGTTATAAAAGTATTACTGATTGCACTTTAAAAAATTAGGTAACTTTATGTTATTAAAGGTAATGTTTAAACAGTAATGGTTTCTTGGTTAATGTTAAGTTGCATAACAAAGGCATTTTGAATAATGTCAACTTTGTATTAAAAGTGTCATAAGTTCCCGAATGAAACATTATGACAACAGTCATAAATATCCATGAAGGCTTATTCGTGTACATGACGTGTGTTATTTCATGTTTATGAAAGTGTCATGTCAGTCTTATTCACCCCTCTTCAAATAAAGTTACCATGTAGTTAAACTGATCACTAATCTGAACAAAGCCACACACAAAAAATGCTTAAAACCATATCACCTAGTGGTACCAGGCTGTGATAGTGGAAATGCATTTTTCAAAAGAAAAAGTGAGTTTAGAAAGTTTGTGTTGGTTCAAAAAAACTTTTATTTATAGATTTATTTTGATAAGGGAAACAGATGGACATGAACTGCTAAGAGACAGTTGTCAGATCTAGATATTGAAAAAGTAACAACTTTGATTTCAGCACCCTGGAGAGTAATCCTTCTTTTCAGAGATTAATTTTACATGCATAAAATAGGAATTGGGGGTTGTGCAGAATGATCAAACATTTATCTAAATCTTAACAGGTTTAAATGTCCTACCTCTTCAGATGTTCTCCTCCTGTCAGGCAGCATGAGTGTATTTGCATGACTTCCAGGTACTATAGTAGATCCAATGCTCATCCTGGGTCCAACTAACATGTATCGTTTGTCTCCAGATCTGTACTGGATGCTGTGACACAGTGTCCCATCATAATTAGCCTCTTGTAGATATTTAGAAGTATAGTCTGTGGTTTTGGAGCACTGCATTGCAATCAGTACGATGATACTGATGATAAACAGAACTGAAACTGCGCCCAATGTGATCATCAGGTAAAAAGTCACATCATTATCTTCGTCATCCTTTGCAGCACTTTTGACATCAGAAATTGCAAAAGCTTCTTTTGGCTCCACAAGTTTAACAATCACAGTAGCTGTTGCTGAGAGTGAAACGTTGCCATTATCCTTGACCAGTATGACCAGTTTATGTTCAGCCTCGTCTGTCTCTGTGAATGAGCGAAGTGTTCTGATCTGTCCTGTGTAGCGGTCCAAACCAAACAGACTGTGGTCAGTAACTTCCTGCAGTGAAAACAGCAACCAGCCATTATATCCTATATCAGCGTCATAGGCTCTGACTTTAGTCACTAAGTGTCCTGCATTCACGTTGCGTGGAATCTCCTCCACACCTTCAGCAGAACCATTGGAGCTGAGTGGATACAGGATGACTGGAGCGTTGTCGTTCTGATCCAGAATGAACACGTTCACTGTGACGTTGCTGCTGAGTGACGGAGTCCCAGAATCAGTGGCAACAACTTGGAACTGGAAAGTTTTCAGAGTTTCAAAGTCGAAACTTTTAAGTGCAGCTATTTCTCCATTTTCTGAATTAACGTTTAGAAAGGCAATAATTTTGGACTGTGTTCCCACATCTCGAGCTAAATGATAACTTATAGCCGCATTTTCAGCCACATCTTTATCAGAAGCAGAAACAGAAAATATTACGTTTCCAGGCACGTTGTTTTCTGATAAATACAGTTCAACAGGGTTATGTAAAAACTCTGGTGTGTTATCATTTATGTCTGACACATCAATACTGAGAGTTTTAAATGTAGATAGAGGAGGCTGACCACTGTCAGTAGCTGTTATGATGATGTCATAATGTGAAACTGACTCTCGATCCAAATGTTGTTTTAAAACTAAAGAGTACATATTATCCTGAAACGATGGTTTTAAATCAAACGGCAGGCCATCTGAAAGACTACATATGACCTTACCGTTTAAACCTGAATCCTTGTCTATTACACTGATTAAGGAAACTACAGTACCAGGTTTGGAGTTCTCTGAAACCTGTTTAGAAAGAGATGTGACCTCTATTTCAGGTTTGTTGTCATTTTCATCAAGGATTCTGATGATCACCCTGCAGTCACTGCTCATTGGAGGATGTCCTTTGTCTGATGCCTGAACATCTAACTTAAACACATCAACTTCTTCAAAGTCAATTCCTCCTTTTACTTTAATTTCACCTGTGACTTTATCTAAACTAAAGGTTTCATATATTTTTGGATCAAGTTCACCACCAAGTATGTATTCAATTTCTCCGTTTGCACCTTCGTCTAGATCTGTTGCATTAACTGTAATAACAGTCATATCAACTTTTGTATTTTCAGAAATTGTTACCGTGTATACTTCTTGACTGAATGTTGGGTGGTTATCGTTTGAATCGAGAACAACAACTGTAACATTGACGGTGCCTGTTCTTGGGGGATTTCCACCATCTAACGCTGTCAGAATCAGTTTGTGCTGGTTGTTTTTCTCTCGATCAAGAGATTTTTGCAAAACCAAAAATGGGATTTTATCCTCTCCTCTTTCTCTAATTTGCAAACTGAAATGTTCGTTATGGGTTAGTTTGTAAACACGCACCGTATTTAGAGCAACATCTGGATCGTGAGCAGTGGGTAACTGGAAACGTTTTCCTGGCGGAGTTGACTCAGAAATTTCGAATATTTTTTCTTTCTCTTGAAAGATCGGTGAATTATCATTTACGTCGGTAATTTCAACTGCAACATAGTGGATCTCCATCGGATGTTCTGCTACTATCTTCAGGTTAATCATACATGGGGAAATACTCTCACAGATTCTCTCTCTGTCGATTGTTTCATGTACATACAGAGCGCCATTGTTTGGATTTACTTTAAACTGAACATCATCGGCTCCTGAAACAATGCGAAACTGTCTCTCATCCAACGTAGAGAGGTCCACACCAAGGTCCTTTGCAATATTCCCAACAACAGATCCCACATTCGCTTGCTCTGGAATTGAGTATTTTATCTGTGCCGAAATTAGCGGCGTGCAGCCGAGGATTACAGAAACACCGACAGCCACCCACCAAGACCGTATTCCCCGGCTTTGTCCTTCTGCTCCCATGGCTCCGTTCCCGATTTAAAAAAATATATATCCAACCACAGTTCATTACACATAAAAAAATAAATGCCGTAGTTTTCAAGTATCACGCTGGCATAGACTCCATTCTGGCCGATCCACGAAGTGGGTAAGATGGCAAATATCTGAATCTAAAGAAAGCGTCTTTACTCTTCACTTGAAAGAGAGCCTTTATGCAATGGGCAGGGCTAACACTATAACACAACAATTTATGCCGATATGATACTGACACCTTGTGGACTGATTACAAGACACTTTGTCACGAAAGCTTGTAACACAAAACTCTGTTCCAACGTTTTCACTAAGCATTTTTTTATTATTGTTTAGAGACATTCATTTAATTCAATTGCATGTCTGTGCCCATATATTAATATGTTTCAAACGTTTTCATTGTTTATTGTACATTTATTTGGTTACGTGTCATAATCATGTAATCGTTGGCACTAAATGATTTGTCGAGTAAAAAATTAGCAAAACTGTGATAATTCTCATATATTCAGAATGATAAACAATCATTCTGGATTTATGAGAACAAACTGCCAATAATAATAATAATAATAATAATAATAATAATAATAATAATAATAATAATAATAATAATAATAATAACATTAGCATAGGCTAATGTTTGTAACTATCAGCAAAGTTATAAACAGATGTGATGTTATGAATATTTTGTCATGCGCGAAAATAAGATGATAGACTCACTCATTACTACAAAACGCATCAAAAATGTGTTTTCCGTTCACCCCATTCAAAAAGAACAAAACAAATTGGATTGTTATACACTATTTCTAAGAGAGAGGAAAAGATATTCATGAAAAGAATGAAAAAATAATAATTGAAAAAATTCTAGCACAATTTATCAAAATTCCAACTGTCTTTCAAAAGTACAAGCTAAAATATTTTGGGGAGGGAGGGAAATGTGAATACCTTGGCAACAACAATGACAAAAAGCAAACCTCGGTAAAATAAATAAATAAATAAATAAATAAATAAATAAATAAATAAATAAATAAAAGTTTAAAAGAAAATAATTGCCTTACCTCTTCAGATGTTCTCCTCCTGTCAGGTAGCACCAGTGTATTTGCATGACTTCCAGGTACTACAGTAGATCCAATGCTCATTCTGGGTCCAACTAACATGTACCTTTTGTCTCCAGATCTGTACTGGATGCTGTGACACAGTGTCCCATCATAATTAGTCTCTTGGAGATATTTAGAAGTATAGTCTGTGGTTTTGGAGCACTGCATTGCAATCAGTACGATGATACTGATGAAAAATAGAACTGAAACAGCGCCCAGAGTGATCATCAGGTAAAAAGTCACATCATTCCCCTCATCATCGTTTGCTGCACTTTTAACATCAGAAGCTGCAAAAGCCTCTTTTGGCTCCACGAGTTTAACAATAACAGTAGCTGTTGCTGAGAGTGAAACGTTTCCATTATCCTTGACCAGTATGACCAGTTTATGCTCAGCCTCGTCCGTCTCTGTGAATGAGCGAAGTGTTCTGATCTGTCCTGTGTAGCGGTCCAAACCAAACAGACTGTGGTCAGAAACTTCCTGTAGTGAAAACAGCAACCAGCCATTATATCCTATATCAGCGTCATAGGCTCTGACTTTAGTCACTAAGTATCCTGCGTTCACGTTACGTGGAATCTCCTCCACACCTTCAGCAGAACCATTGGAGCTGAGTGGATACAGGATGACTGGAGCGTTGTCGTTCTGATCCAGAATGAACACGTTCACTGTGACGTTGCTGCTGAGTGACGCAGTCCCAGAATCAGTGGCGACAACTTGGAACTGGAAGGTTTTTCTACTTTCAAAATCGAAACTTTTCAATGCTGATATTTGTCCGTTTTCGGAATGGATGTTAAAAAAATGCGCCACATCACCCTGAACCCCATCGCTTTTCCTAATGCTGTATGTCATCGCTGCATTTTCGTTCACATCTTCATCTGATGCCGTTATAGAAAAGACCGACACACCTGGTGCGTTGTTTTCTACTAGATACATTTCAAATGGATTTTGCCTAAAGACCGGCCTGTTGTCATTAATATCTGATACATGAATTTGCAAAGTCTTTGCTGCTGAAAGTCTGGGTTCCCCACAGTCAGTAGCAGTTATGGTGATGTCATAATGAGATTCAGTCTCTCGATCTAAACGCCCCTTTGTAACCAGAGAGTACATGTTCTCTTCAATAGATGGTGTCAAATCAAATGGAACATTATCCGATATTTTACAAATAACTTTCCCATTCATGCCTGAATCTCTGTCTGTGACACTGATAAGCGAGACAACGGTGCCAGGTTTTGAATCCTCTGGTATTTGCCTGGATAATGATGTTATTTCAATTTCGGGTTTATTGTCATTTAAATCTTTTAATTTTATTACAACTCTACTTTCACCTGTCCAGGGTGGTTGGCCTTTATCTGAAGCTTGTAAATCTAATCTGTATATCTCTGTTTCCTCAAAGTCAACGTTTCCTTTAACTCTAATTTCACCAGTGATACTATCTAACTCAAATATATCATACACCTTTTTCTTTTGTGTTTTTCCAAAGGTGTACTCAATTTCACCACTCAGGCCTTCATCTGAATCTGTTGCATTTACTTTGGTTACGATAGTTCCTAGCGGAGCGTTTTCATTTAAAGAGACAGTATAAATATCTTTGCTGAAAACAGGGCGATTATCATTTACATCTAATACAGTTATAGTTAAATTAAGGTTTCCAGATCGTGATGGTGTGCCCCCATCCAGAGCCGTTAACACTAAATGATGCTCTGATTTTCCTTCTCGGTCTAAAGGCTTTTTAAGCACTAAAAATGGTATTTTGTCTTCCTCGCTTTCTTTAACTTGAATATCGAAATAATCGTTTTGACTTAATCTATATAATCGAACAGACTGTATGCCAAAATCAGGATCTCTAGCTGCATGAATCTGAAAACGAGTGCCCGGGGGAGTGTTCTCTGCTATTTCCAGCCTCTGCTCGGTTTCAGGAAAAGACGGTGAATGGTCATTGATATCAGTTATTTCTACACTAACATAATGTATTTCCAGAGGGTTTTCAACAACAATTTTAAGGTTTATCACACAAACCTTTGTTCCATCACAGAGTTCTTCCCGATCCATATTTTGCGCAACGTGCAACACTCCGTTATTCCGATTTAATTCAAACAGGGAGTGATTTGAGTTCGAAACAATGCGAAGTCGTCTGCTTGTCAAAGTGCTGAGGTCCAATCCCAAATCCTTGCCAACATTCCCAACCGCGGATCCGACGCCGACATGCTCAGAAACGGAGTACTTCAGCTGACCCAAAATCATATCCACAGAGCACAGCAGAAAAATCCCAGCAAACCACCAAGAGCTCAGCCGGCGCCTTTGTCTTCCTTCTCTCATTGCGAAACGAATATGTGACATATTTCTTTACACATGAACACAGATATCCGATTTTCATGGAGGTCTTCTTGTTACAACAGCATTCTGAACGTCATTTTGAAGATTTTTGCTTAAAAAATGACCTGCTATCCTCAATTTTAAACATAAACCCTGCTGCGATGTATATTTCGTCCGCACACCACTTCTGTCCAATATATCGACACAAACGAGGCAGAGCCGTTTAAAACAAGGCGCACAGAAATGGTCAAGGCCACACTGACACCAAGTGGTAACGCAAACACAATACATGAAACCAAGATGTTCTTTTACTTTTTCACTCGCATTCAATCTAACACCAAACCAAATGCTCCCGTGTCTCTTTGTGGAAACGAACATTTAAAAATAACTCAACCAGTGAGCTTTGCAACAATGTTATCGAAAGACTTTAAACTCTTATTTGTACAGAAAATATCATTTGAATTGTATACATTTTTAAATATCATTCATTCATTCATTCATTCATTCATTCATTCATTCATTCATTCATTCATTTGTATTATATTGGATGCATTTAATCATATTGAAAACAATCAAATATCATGAACTAATTAAATTAATTTAATTTAGCTAAGGCAGAAATAATTTTACATAATACATGTTTCACATGTACTATGTAAAATTATACATGGTATTTTCTTATACCTCGTTTTTACTATTTACTTAAAGGAAAATGCGATGGAGTGTTGCTTTCCGAGACAAAGAAAAATGCCGAATCAAGTTTGTCGAAACCAGAAATTCTAGCACCATGAACAGCGCAAGAACAAGTCAGCAAAATATAATAAGAAATTAAAGGTGTATATATATATATATATATATATATATATATATATATATATATATATATATATATATATATATATATATACATCAACATCCAATGAAATATCAGAAATAAATGAAATAATAATTAAAATAATAATAATGACGATCTCTTCTAGTGTTCTTGGTAGATGAAGGTTAAAACTGTTCTTTACTGTAATAACTCTGATATCATGATAAACATAAATAGAAACAATGTCTTACCTCACAGGCGTTCCTCCTGTCAGGTAGCACTAGTGTGTTTGCATGACTTCCAGGTACTATAGTAGATCCAATACTCATTCTGGGTCCAACCAACATGTATCGTTTGTCTCCAGATCTGTACTGGATGCTGTGACACAGTGTCCCATCATAATTAGCCTCTTGTAGATATTTAGAAGTATAGTCTGTAGATTTGGAGCACTGCATTGCAATCAGCACGATGATACTGATTATAAAAAGAATTGAAACTGCACCCAGAGTGATCATCAGGTAAAAAATCACGTCATTACCTTCGTCATCATTTGCAGCACTTTTAACATCAGAAGCTGCAAAAGCCTCTTTTGGCTCCACGAGTTTAACAATCACAGTAGCTGTTGCTGAGAGGGAAACGTTGCCATTATCCTTGACCAGTATAACCAGTTTATGCTCAGCCTCATCTGTCTCTGTGAATGAGCGAAGTGTTCTGATCTGTCCTGTGTAGCGGTCCAAACCAAACAGACTGTGGTCAGAAACTTCCTGCAGTGAAAACAGCAACCAGCCATTATATCCTATATCAGCGTCATAGGCTCTGACTTTAGTCACCAAGTGTCCTGCGTTCACGTTGCGTGGAATCTCCTCCACACCTTCAGCAGAACCATTGGAGCTGAGTGGATACAGGATGACTGGAGCGTTGTCGTTCTGATCCAGAATGAACACGTTCACTGTGACGTTGCTGCTGAGTGACGGAGTCCCAGAATCAGTGGCGACAACTTGGAACTGGAAAGTTTTTAGAGTTTCAAAGTCGAAACTTTTCAGAGCTGATATTGTGCCATTGCCTTCATTTATATTTAAAAAGGAGGTTACAGAGGAACCCGTGCTCTTACGGTTAAGAAAATATGAAACTACCGCATTTTCACTTCCATCAGCATCAGTGGCTGCTACAGAAAAAATAGACAGTCCAGCCTTGTTATTTTCAGGTACATAAAAAGTATAAGGACTTTCAGTAAACAAAGGGCTGTTATCATTTACATCTAGTACGTCTACCTGTATCAGCTTAGTCGACGACAGAGAAGGGCTGCCTAAATCCTTTGCTGTTATTGTAATGTTATACATATGACTAATCTCCTTATCTAAATAGTCCTTTGTAATTAAAGAGTACGACTGCCCATCAGGTGATGGCTTTAGATCAAACGGTAAGGAATCTGACAAGCTGCACACCACCTGTCCGTTCACACCTGAGTCACGATCTGTCACGTCCATCAACGCCACCACGGTTCCTGGTGCTGCGTCTTCTGGAATACGACTGGTAAGGGACGTGATGTCTATTTCGGGCTGGTTATCGTTTACGTCTTCCACTCTTATAACCACGTTACATTGCGTGGAGAGAGAAACAGAACCTCTATCTGATGCCAGAACTTTGAGCTCGTACATTTGTTTTTCTTCGTAATCCAGTTGTCCTTTCACTGTTAATTTTCCAGTTTTGCTGTTCAAGTCAAACTGCTCAGACGATGGTCCACGATGTTTACTCCTCAGAGAATATTCAACCTCACCGTTCACACCTTCATCTGAGTCAGATGCACTTACGGTTAAGAGGAACGTCCCGACCGGGGCGTTTTCTTTTATTGTTGCGGTGTATTTTTGTTTATCACAAACGGGCGCGTTGTCATTAACATCCGATAATATGACAGTGATATTCACAGTTCCTGATTTTGCTGGTTTACCTCCATCTGTCGCTGTTAATAGCAGCCAGTGTTGAGGAGTATGTTCTCTGTCCAAAGAGCGTTGAAGTACTAAGAAAGGAACCTTTCCTTCCTCCCCGAAGGCGTCTGTATCCAGCCGAAAATACTGATTATGGTTCAGCTTATATGAATTTATGGAGTTCAACCCGACATCCAAGTCGTGTGCTCCTTCCACCTGAAATCGAGAACCAACGATAGCGGACTCCAACACTTCCAGTGTGTAGTTTTCCTCTGGAAATTTGGGTGAGTTGTCATTTACATCGAGAATCTCAACCATGATCTGGTGCATTTCAAGAGGATTTTCGACAACAGCTTTAAGGTTTGTTACACATGGGATGGTTTTTGCACAAAGCTCTTCTCTGTCGACTCTGTGGTTTATTAATAAAACGCCATCCCTCGGGTTTACCTTAAATAGATCCTGCTTTGCTGCTGATACGACTCGCAGGTTTCTGTCCGCCAGTTTTCCTAGATCTAAACCAAGATCTTTGGCTACGTTTCCTACTGGCGTCCCAGATTTTAATTCCTCCTGGACAGAATATCGGAGTTGAGCTGAAATTCCTTCAAATTTCAAAACGATCAGCGCCAGACAAAAGGAAGTCCATCCATCCATCCATTGTTTTTTCATGTCCGTCAATTCCATTGTTTCTGAAAATGCGTCTTTCGGTAAATGTCCCTAATTCCTTCAACAAAATTCCTCCTTGGTGGTAAATTTCTTTTCAATAAATACAAAAGCAATAAATCCCAAGTAAATAATTATTTTAGCGGAAGAGGGAAGATGCTTTGTTCCGTCCTTTCAAACCGCCTATTATGGTTGTTACTGAACACACATGAAAAGAAGGATGCCCATTTTCTACCTCAGTCAAATTAAGTGCATCAGCGCCACCTACTGCCAATGAAGGCGCGATGGTTCCTCCCATAGCTTAGCCTGACATTTTGCTGAGCATATAGTATATTCCAACAAATTAGGAGTGCCAGAAAAAAAAGCTTGAAAAATGCAGTTTTTTTTTCTTTCTTTTTACTTAAATGTTTAATGTGTTGCAACATTAATTATTTTAAACTGAACTTTCAAAGTTTTTCATCTGTGCCATTTTGACATAAAGTTAAAAACACATTCTGGTTTCTTGTCTTTATCCTTTTTATCTTTTGCACTGTCTTGAAATGGTCTTCCTGCAGGTAAACACAGTTCAGTGGAGCCTTCACGGGGGATTCTTTATTACATCTTACACTTGAATCAGTACAATCACCATGAAAACTAAATAATATCTACAAACATTAATATAGAAAATGGGCTCACAATAAAAATGAAATAAAATACAAACGTGAATCTTTGTTTCATTTAGTACATCCAACAAACATCCGGAATCCTGCTGATGGTTGTTTTGCAGTCATTCATTACACTAATTGCATGCCAGCTCTTGTGAGGTTCAAAAGAGTAAGAAAGCTAATTGAACAACCCACACAGTGTAAATCGAAACAGACAAGATCTACAAATAATCCACATAAAAAAGTATTTAAAATAATAATAATAATAATAATAATAATAATAATAATAATAATAATAATAATAATAATAATAAATTAGTCATGAAGTAAAAGTTCATAACTTTAACAGATAATTAGCCCAAATTTCTGGAACCCAGTAATTGAGTTGCAAATGATTTAGGCATAAACTCTAGTGTATACCTATTTTCCCTTAAGCAACTCTTTATACATTTTGTTTCAAATAATATGAACATGTATAATATGTTCGTATCTAACTGAAATCTTTTGAAATACTTTTGCATTCTCAAATTTATCTGCCTATACTATGGAGTTTGCTCAACACACTCCCACCATCCTCACTGTTTTGTTGAGGTGAGCAACGACATCGTGTGGTTTAAAACTTGAAGTGCAGCTATGACGAACACCGCCCTGTTGTAATTTTCTCCTCTCTTTTTGTTCTTTTTTATTTTTAGCCTCTGCGGTGCATATAACGTATACCGATAGAAGAGAAAAACACAACCGTGGTCCTCACAGCAAAGTAAAATCAAGGTGACCTCCATTTTTTTTTTTTTTTCCATGTTCGCATCCCCGCCACCTCCTTCTGCGACTTAATGATTCTGAATGTGGACCAGAGAGTACGTGCGCAGGCTCTGCAGCATTCTGCACCACGTCCTCACAATCCTGTCGCCATTTTTGTTCACTCTTGCTGCAGCAGTGATAGCAGCTCGAATCAAAGCACACCATTTTAGTTGGCACTTAAAGGACGACGACGGTGGTTGCAGGCCCTTTATTCGTCTGATGTCAAGGGACAACGTAGACGCTGTGCAAATGAGGGCGGGGCACATGTCGAGATACTAAAGTGCAAGCAGAAAGGGAGCTAAACAGGACACGTTACCACGGCAACGCAGCTCCTCTAGACGGGTCGCTGACCGTGGTGCTGAAGACAAGCTGACGCAGAGGAAAAGAGAAGGAGGGGGAGGGATGCTGGCGCAGTTATTTCTACTGGCATCTAAATCCAAGCACGTTTTTACACAGACATAATTATTACGCTATTCTTTATTGCACCACGGAGGGGAAATTCAGGTGTGCCACCAGGAAGTTAAAGGTAAATTGAAACATAAATATTCAAACAAACTGAAAAAAAAAATAAGAATAAAAGACTACAGTATGGACAAACAAGAACTATGTAAAAGGGGGGTGGGGGGAGTGTAAAATTTCGTATGTTTCTGCATAGAAAGAAAAACACAAGCAGCCATTTTTTTCCACATTTTTTATTATTTTTCTCCCTTCTCTATACTACAAAAGGTTGCCTTTGAAAGTAACACAACTAATTTAGCATTTACAGATATGTGGTGGGACTGTGTTAGCCTGCTAGTGCCAGCTGGTGGTTGTTCCACTGCTTTGTTACACATTGCTGAATTGCTGTATGTGCTGATCCGTCTGTGAAGCAGAGATGCAATACACTATGAACTGTTAAATTAACCTCTCTTGGTCATAAACTGTAAACTGAAACTAAGAAATGCATTTACGTTTACCTCCGTCAGGGTTTTCTTCAAATATAGCCGAATCAAACCTAAAGAGGTTTAGTTAGGAGTTCACAGGCGTTAAAATGCTGCAAGAATGTTGTCAGTTATGCTGTAGTGTCTTATAAGTGACCTCAGCTGATCTGAAAGCAGTATTTTTGTGTAAATGCCTGTGTCTCACTCAGAGTGTCTGTTTCAATGTGTCTCCTGGCATGATGTCGTCTCTCTTTGGAGATGGGGTCATGTGAGAGCTCACAATGAAAACACATGCTTTTTGTACCGTATATGACAGTCAAGAAAAATAAACAGTTGAAAATATTTTACATGACTCATAATGCTTAAAAAGTACTTATCTTTTTTTTTTTTCCACAATCACATAGATACACAATTGCATTATGTATTGTAAGCTTCTGTTAACAAAACATGAATGAGCTTTTTCTAATCAAACAAATGTCAGGGTACTTCTGTATTTTATAATTATGACAATTTCTAAATACTAGAAAGAAACAAAAATAAATAACATAAAGAGTCATAAGAGATACATTTATGATCCCCCAATGTATTTGAAATATGTACCTGTGAATTCTTATAATATGATATTTATACTGTAAAGTTTTATAATCTTGGAGGGGGGAAGCATATTTTTTTCACATTTTATTTTAACATGAAAACTTTACCTGCTGTCTCCAGGTCCTTTGTAGCTCTGTGTAAGTCCTCCTTGGCTTCTGGACAACTCTGCTGATTATTACTTGCCTCTTACGAGAGGCAGCTGGAGCTGGCAGTGGCTGGCATTCTCTTCTCTTCTCGATTACAGCTTCAGTGCTCTTATAAAAGTAAATAGGACTATAACCAATCGTTCTGCTCTGTCTGGTACTTAATAAAAACATTTTAGAAGCCATCAGTGAATATTAAACCAGCTAATCTTGATAAAAGCAGGAAGATGCTATTTGCATACTAATATATTTCAGCTGGCTCTTTTGGTTTCTGTCCTTTTTTGCACACCCTTTCTGTCATGTGCTTCATTAGAAATATTTAAACAGGACAAAACATTGACATGTTCAGTGCTTATTTCACCAGCTGAGGTTTACTGATGATTCTTTTGCTTCTTTTACCTTTGACATCTGGGTAAGTGCTAAGATTCACTGTCTCTTAATTAGCAAAGCAGTTCAATAAAATTTGCAATGACAAGTTCACCCAGGAAAAAATAGTGTAATTTTATGGCATCATCATGTTTGTTGACATACAACTAACAAGTTGTTTTTTTGTTTTTGTTTTTTATAAAACAGCATAACTCCAGAGAGGCTGTCAGTCAGTAAATGAAGTTAGAGCAACCGTTGTGTAACACTGAACATAGCTTGCTTTCAAGCTTTTAAAAAAGGAATTGAATTTTAAATTATCAAGATTTTTAAGACATTGACGTGAAAATACCTTAGTACGGGAATGTATTGCCAACATTTTTACAAACACAGAATACCAGATTTATTGTGAGAGAGTAATTCTAATTATTTCTAGATTTGGGTGTCAACTTTGTATTACTTAAGTTTGCCTGTTTTTTTAGTTATATTTTTACCATGTAAAGCACTTTGGACTGTCTTGCTGCTGAAATGTGACATACAAATAAACTGGACTTCCCATTCTGTTATCTCTATAACATGTTTTAAGACTGCTACTATTTCTATGGCATGATTAAGTAATAATACATATTTAAGTTCAATTAAAAATGATTAAGGAGTGGATTTATGTAATCTACTAGCTGTCAGGAGAGTCTGAAATAACCACTCAGTATTTTTTTTTTCATTTGACATTTTAAAATTACTAGCATAATTCCACTCATTTAATGTAGAGTAAACTTAAGGAAAACATTTCAAAACAATGGAAATTTTCAGATATTTTACATTTAATGGAACATTTAAGAGACTGAGATTTTATTGTTATATTTTATTTGTAGTAATTCATACAGACTACAGTATACAATTAACTCACACCGTCTACATGTTGCACCATGAAAGGAACACCGTACAAAAGCATTTACCATATGTTTTGATTCAACACATTACACCCAGATAGAAACACAAGTCGTACTAAAGAGTTTGACAACATGGTTGTGTTCCTGCTTACACAGACTTAAATATGATGGCACATAATTCTGTTCACATTAAAGAGGCTTAAAAATCCTTTACTGATGATTAAAAAAAGGCATATTAATAAAGAGGCATGTGAGTATTTCTCTTATGTTAGTTGCATGTGTGTTTGAATTCCTTAAGGAGATGCATACAATATTGTAAAATACATGAACACAGCTTTCATTGAATGAAAATAAAACACAGGTACAATTTGCCGTTCCAGTTTTGTAAAGTCAACATTAAATGTCAACAGGCTGCACCACTGAATATACCGAAATTAAGCTAACTCAAAGAGCTTTGCTTGTAAACTGAAATAAGTAAATCGTAATATAAATACAGTTCATATAATGAATCAGTCTGTTCTCTCGTGGTCGCTCACTCACTGAAGCCCCAAGACTTATTTAACAATGTTCAAGTAGCCAAAACTTTCAAACATGGTGACATTTAAACTTTATGTTATGAGAAATGTTACATTTGTGAATAAACTAAGCCGTAATTGTGCTGCTTCATTCAAAAACTAAGGTAACAAAACAAAACATCGCACCGCATGATTCTGGTCCCATAAAATATAATTGTTTATCTCTGTTAAAAGAACAACAAAAAATATGTCTGTCCTAATTACAGAAAATAACACACTTGATACTCGTTACTCTATTGTTTCTTGCAGAAAACAACTGAAAGGCATGATGGCTGAAGAAGAAAGACCTCAATTCTATTCTTTTGTGCTTATGATGGACTTGGCACTTTCACATATGTAGGCCTGGCTAACTTATAAAACACAAGTAAACATGAATTAGCTAACAGTAAACACATTTACAAAATGCTGATTCTATTTAATTACTTTTGATTTGATTCAATGCTTTTTGAACATTTAGTTAGTTGTGCTGTATGTTACCTCTGATATTATACGTCAGTGTTTGTATGGCGCAAGGCAGGGGCACAAAGGATTCAATTGTAGATTCCAACATGTGCTTCCTTCTACTAAACGTCAAAAGTCTCTAAGGGCATTCCAACCTTTCCGTGTCCTCTCTTGGAATACTAGTTGTGCCTTCTGTTCAAACTTAAGAATGCACATTTGTCAGTACCTCATCTTTACAATACTTTAAATATAAGTTGAAGCCATGCAGTCTATTCATGCATATAGGTATGGACATCAGGGCATTGTTGATCTGCTTTTCATGTGTGTTCAAAGAATGGGGGAGTGCAGGGTTATGTTTTCTGGTCCGGTTCATTTGGGCTGCATGACGACTGCACAGAGTAAGGAACGGGAACGAGACAAAGGAGGGCGTATCCATGGGGGTGGATCTCTGAACGGAGTTCCTCTTTTCTTCCACCAGGCGTTTGCTGTTGGCGAAAATCCTATCCACAGCTGAAGGACTGGAATTACTTGGAGCTGTTGCTGCTTGTAGTGGATTCCTGCCAATGAGACAACAGAATTAGACATTTGTGGAAACGGACCCACAGCACTGAGAGCCTCGTGGTTGACCAGACTGAGATACGTCATGCAGCTGACTTCTTTCGCTCAGACAGGGGCTTCAGGCAGAGGACGGAGTGAGCGGGAGAGAATGTGTATTGCGGATGTGATAGATCTGTCACTGAACACCATGCTCAAAAATTACATGGAGGAGAGTGGTTGCTAGGGAACCGAGTGCCTGATTTCTCTTTGCACCTCTCCTGCACAAAGAATTAGGTCACATTTAAGACAGGAGACAGCGTCAGTCATGCTCTGAAGTGCCGTCCTGTGAAAAGGACAAAAGGAGTAAAGTCCTATTCCCCGTTCGTGAATACGTGAAATAAAAGGTTACAATTTGAATATATTAGTGATGGGTCAGAAAGGGGCATGAACACAGATTAATATCCACATGCACAGCATCAACTTGAAAACATGGTGATTCAATTAAAGATGCAGATACTAAAAAAGAACTGACATTAAACTTCAGATAGAGTCTGAAAATCAGATCAATGTTTTGACCCATATAAACTATGGGCAAAACGCCAGTCGTCTCCAATAATCTTTCTATTTAAATAGCAAGACTTTCTTGTAATCTTTGAAATTGTTTTAATCAAAGTTTTATAGACTTTCTGGGGGACTGTCTAAGATATTATTTGAGCACTAGCTCATTTTCTGTGTTGTCACTTTTGCCTCTGCTTCTAAGCATTTTCAGAGGGTTTAATTTCCCTGTGTGTAAAACTCCTCTAACTCTGAATCTTAAAATAAATAGACAAAAAAATATATCATAAATTCAAGGGTCAAAACAACTGTATGCATGCCACATAACAAACCAAAACAAAAAAAGTTAATTTTTTTTTGGGGGGGGGGCACTTGGTCATTATCAATCTGTTGCAAAGACACATTTTATTCACATTTTCTGAACTGAACCTACACAAAAATAAAATAAGTTTGACAGAGAAAATGGGATTTTAGCACCAAAAAGACAATTCTGAGTGTGCCCTTTTAGAAAATGTATTTTTGTTGTAGATGTATGTGTTCAATTTACGTCAGTCACGTCTTCTGTTGTCTTCTAATTTTTTAAGTCTTTATTTTGAACCACATGCTGAACAATGTGCTGGACTAAAAATTTGAATGAAGCCCTTGGGAGTATAAAGAATAAATCTGAAACATTCCAGCAAACCCTGTAGAGCTATTGATCAAAAATGATTTTAGTAGATTAAAAGAAAGTTTGACTTCACTGAAATAAATCAATTATATATATATATATATATATATATATATATATTTACAATCTTTGTACAGAAAAATCACAGAAATTGAAATAGTTTCAAAACTCTACCTGAATCACCATATCTGATTGTTCAAAACCACAAAAACAAATCAGTTCATGTAAATCAGGCTCATGCTGTCAAATCTAAGAAATATTCAACAATTGAAAAGAAGTTGTTTTAACTATAATAGGTAAAACTGCATGGCTGGCATTTTACTGTTTAAAGATGACCTGAAAAATCAGGAACAATTAACCAGCCAGACGTCTAAAGACATGGGAGAACCTGATAAACTGCATGTTATTTCAAATATGTAATATAAAAATTGAAGCACATTATTGTCAAAGGAAATCTTACAAACAATAAAGAAAAACATAACCACTGAAAAAAGGAAAAACAAGAAACTGTTAAAACACTAAAAATACTTCAACTTATCCATGAAAACAATTTCCGGGGCTTGAACGCTGCGTACCTCCAGCTGCTGAGTGGACCTTCCTCATTTAGGGTACTTTAGAGTGGAGAGAAAGAAAAGAAGGGATTCAATCATCAGGTCTTTGGCATAAAAATGATTGCAAAAGTTTTATCAATAAAATGTTTCTTTTGAAATGAGTAAAGAAAATTGTGAGCCTTACAGGAAAGAGTGTTGTAAAAGTGACACTTTCTACATGATTGCATACTTACCATACAGATACAGATCTTTAAAATAAAAAAGATGAATCACATTTTATTTTATTTTTTAAATGTTGAGCATTTGAAAATCTTTTTTTTTTTATTAGGAAAAAAATTATATGAAAACTTATCCGACAGAGATTAGTACACATTTTTCATTCTTAATAAAGGATATATAGTTGTCTCTTAAAATTGTCATAAAATTGTCATCCATTCAATAAACTAAAGCAAAGTAAATATGTAAAAATTTTAATCTTACACAAGTTAAGGCTCATCTTTAAAGTTGATAATCATGACAAACACAAATTTGCTGTTTTAATCCAAAATTTAAACAATGGCATTTTATCTGGCAGAAATGTTTGTTAAAAACGAAAATGGTAAAACAATCCATGGTAGTATCAAGTCATATTAGAAATAACAATCCAGTTAAAGGATTTACCAGCAGAATGTAAAGAATGAAGTGAATATTTTTTGTTTTTATATGACTGCTGAAATTGTATATGTACTGGGGAGTATTATGCAGCCTAAACTAAAACCTGATCTAAAATAAAGATTGAAAACAAGTTCCAAAGTGAGAACCAGCGAAAAGAGTTTATTGTAACTGTCAGTTGTACCTGCAGAGTAGAAGCAGCTGAGTCACTAGTCTCTGACAGTCCTGTTCCTCTCGGGATGCTGGACACGATGTATCTGGAGCCCTTTGGCACAGGCTGTCTGACCACCAGTTTTCCTTTCCTGGTCTCTGCTAGAAACAGACTGTACCAGTAGGCATCGTTGGAGACCAGAGTGGAGTCTGCGATGGTGGAGTTCCTCTCACTGATCACACTGTTCCTGCTGGGAGGAGCAGTTTTGCTGGGCTTGGCTTTCTGACACTTCAGCACGATGGTGACCAGTATGGTGATGAGCAGGAGAAATGACACCGAGGCCAGACCGATGACCAGATACAGGTTGATGTCTGAAAAGATGTCGTATTCCAGAGGCATCTCAGTCATATCAGAGTAGGCCTTAACATCAGTCTCCACTGTCAGCAGCTTGATGGTGACTGTAGCAGAGAGAGCAGGTTCCCCGTTGTCCTTGGCAACAACAACCAGTCTGTGGTGGCGAGAGTCTTTGTAACTGAACATCCTCATAGTCCTGATCTCTCCGTTGTATTGGTCCAAGCTGAACAAGGAAGCATCAGTCACCTGGAGAAACTGGTAGGTAATCCGAGAGTTGTGCACAGAGTCTGTGTCTAAGGCGATCACTTTAGCCACCAGGGATCCTTTATCAGTGGATCTGGGGATCTTCTCCTCCACCAGTGAGCCGTGAGCACGCCAAGGAGAGACAATAACTGGAGCGTTGTCATTTTGGTCAACAATGATGATGTGGACGGTCACATTACTGCTGAGAGGAGGAGAACCAGAGTCTCTGGCCTCGATGTGGAAAAGAAACTCCTTCTCCATCTCATAGTCAAAAGTTTTCAGTGCATAAAGATTCCCGTTCTCTGGATTGATGGAGAACAGCATAGACATGGAGGTGTTGGCAATCTCCTTCTCTATGATGAAATAAACTAGATACTGGTTTTCATGGAGGTCAGGATCAAATGCAGTGAGTGAGCTGAGCAAGGAGCCAGGTGCATTATTCTCTATCACACGTATGGTATAAAATGACTGGGAGAACTGAGGAACATTGTCATTAACATCCAGCAGCTCCAAAGTCATAGTTTCATTGTCAGATAGAGGAGGAGACCCTCTGTCTGTGACGGTGAAGGTGATTTCATATTCTGGGACCTTCTCTCTGTCTAATGGCTCTGACACCACTAACTCATAATAGTTATCAGAGGACTCCCTCAGTTTGAAAGGCATGTTCTCTGGAATATGAAGATCAACCTGACCATTATCACCTGAGTCTTTATCACTGACACTAACTACAGCTATCACTGTGTCTAACTCTATGTTCTCTTTGACTGGACTCTGAAAAGATTTAATAGATATTTCAGGATGGTTGTCATTCATATCAGTCACCTGGATTTTAACTCTACACTGTCCAGATAAGGAGGTAGGTCCTTTGTCACTGGCTATCACCTCCATTTCATACAGTTTCAAATCTTCATAATTTATCATTTCTTTTACTCTGATTTCACCATTTTCTGAATTTAGGTTAAACATCATCTGGGTTCTCTCTGATGTATATAAGCTGTATGAGTAAGTGATGTCAGAATTGGAGCCTTCATCTAAATCAGTAGCATTCAGTTTAATCACTAAGCTGCCAATGGGCGAGTTCTCCATCACATCTACACCATACTGGTCTTTGTCAAATGAAGGGGCGTTGTCGTTCACATCAAGCACGCGAACAATAATGCTGGCTGTACCTGTGCGCGTGGGCACCCCACCGTCCACAGCGGTCAGAATCAGATTATGAACAGCCTGCTGTTCTCTGTCCAGAGCCTTTTTCAAAATCAGATCAGCGAATTTCGATCCATCTCTTCCAGTTTGAATTTCAATAGCAAAATTATCACTTGCGCTCAGATGGTAGTTTTTTACAGAATTAGTTCCAACATCCGGGTCAGCAGCGTTGTTCAGGGAGAATCTCTCTCCAACAGGGCTCGACTCTGAGATGTCTAAATGCATCGTTCCTCTTCTAAAATGAGGAGCGTTGTCATTAATATCTGTTATTTCCACCTCAATATTAAACATACGTATTGGGTTCTCAATTGTAGCGTCTAATTTAAGGAAACAATATGAAGTAGTTTTCGATGGGCACAAAAACTCCCTGTCAATCCTTTCCAAAATATAAAGCTCCCCCGTGTCTTTGTTGATATTGAGATATTTTTTATTGGCTACAACATCCAGGCGCATCCTCCTCGTTTTCAGCGTCTTCACTTCTAATCCCAAATCAGCCGCCAAATTAGCAACGACAGATCCCTCCTCCATTTCTTCAGGTACAGAATAATGAGTAACTGACAACACCGCACTCCATGAGGCAAAAAGACAGAGAAACAGGAACACATACCCCGTCCTGCAAAGCCGTTTGACAGGCTCTGCCATTGTGAAGAACCGGTTCGGACGGACAGGTCTTTTACGTAAAAGCGAAAAATACAACGCAAATCGTTACAAAAGGCGTTTCTTCCCAAGAATGACGCACTGATTGTGCACAACGTCTCTCATCCCCTCCGCAGACAACATATCGCGATAACTACGACCTCATCAAAAATGCCTTATCTGGAACTGAGAAGTAAAAAAGCATAAACAGTCCTCATTAAAACACTAAAATAAAAAATAGATTTAGAACCGTTTTAATATTCATTTAGTCGTAACTGGACTTAATAAAAGTTGATGAAGCGGAATAAATACGTTTCTAATGTAATTATTTGGATGCCACGCTTACAATACTAATATACATAATTAATAATTGGTCATTATATGCTTGTTATTTCTCATAAAAGTTTTTATTTTGTTCATCACTGCTGGAACACGTGGTGGTTTAGAAAGAAAAAACTATTATGGATTCCTCCACTGCTTAAATGCAGCAACAAAATAAAAATGCATCTCACATTTTTGACAATTAATGTAGGTATAGAAAGTTTCTTTGGTAGGGGTTGTCAAGTTTGCTCTTTCATCTCTTTAATCATCTAGCAAAACTGAGAAAATATGATATAAAAAAAACAAAGCATGACGATTAAACACAACTAAAAATGTTTTTACGTAGAAAAATGTAAAAATTACTTTTGATTAAGCACAAAAGTGTTACTTCAGTTCCTTCATACATTCCTAAATTAAAATGTTTCGACTTTAATGTGTTTGCAAATGTTAGGTGAATTTAAGATGCTTACTGTGTTAAAGGCCACAAATAAAAAAAAACATCAAGCTGAGGTATGTTTAACTTAGAGTTGAGAAAATCCAAAGAATACCAAAGCTGCTTTGATAATTCAGCTTTACATGCTGTAAGGGTTAGAGAAAGTATTACAAAAGTTAGAACATATCTTTCCACCTAAAAGTCAAAAGCTTCAACATTATGCAGAACTGTTATGTATCTACAATTTCAAATTAACACTCAACTTTGAAATGTAGATGCCGTGCACTAAAAACACTGAATGTTAAAATGTGGTGCACAAATTTATTTGAAACCAGTTTTCTTTCAGAATATTTCCAAACTTCAAAACTTGTGAAAGAGTGATTATTTTGCTCATGCTTTTTTCCATCTTGTGATGCATTGTCAAGTTATTCACATTGGCCCCACTTCTAGGATATACTTAGCTGTCTCTTGACTGTAAACAGCATCAGCTGGGTGTTGAAAATAAGAGAGTACTTCCCAATTTTTGTATGATTTTAGTCAAATGTTTTAAATAAGTCCCATATGGCTGTATTCTTTCTCATTGTGCTTTTTTTTTTGCTATATTTTTTGCCAGGGTGTTGAAAAATTTCCCAGTAATTTAATACATCTGATTAAATGTATTGAAATCCATCACTTTTGCTATTTTACAGTCATAAAGTATTATAGTTAACTATGTACTTGACTGTCAAACATTTCATTGAGATCTTTCCATATCATTGAAAAAACATGCTGAGCCCTATTTTAACAGAAATAAAAATTAAATTATGTTCTCATCTGACAAACTGAGCTTATTAAATGTGGAAATTTGTGCTGATACTTGTTTTTCTGTGTTCTTGTCTTTTTGTTTGTTTTGATTTTAAACATGTTAATCATTTGCATTCTGAATTGCAACAGAAACTTTGTTCACACAGATCTGGGGCTTCTACATATCTGTTACTCTGCTAAAATTTACAGGCAGTGTAGCTGAAATCTGTACCATAACACAGACTTTGTGGTTAAGTAAGATACGTAAAGACAATAAAGGCTGTGTTTGGCATCATGGAGGATAATATTTGAATCATTAAAGCCGTTGTTGGGTTCGCATGTTTAGGCTGGAAAAAAAGTTAACTTTATTTTTTTTGCTCTCCCATTGTGCTTTTTTTTCCCCAAGCAGACTATAATTTGCAAATAATTGCTCCCATTAGACAGAAATTATGGAGGCGGGACAGAGTCCAGACCCGGGTGAAAACAAACTTTGGAAGTCCTGATTGCTACATTCCTGTAGTGCACATTTGTGCCATTACAATTGCAAGATAATTTTCAATGTCAAAAGCAGCTCATTCAATGCAAGTTTCCCAATGGGATGTTTGTATTTTTGGAACGCTGCCATCAAATGGGCCTTGCCAGCTGAGACGCTTTGCATGCCCTACCCACAACATGCAGGTTGCAGCAGCACTGGAAAATGACAGAAAAGGCATGATTTCAGTACCACCTGTACATGCAGTAGTGTTAGCAACACGGAAGAGTTCATCTTTGCCACAGTGCCCAGCAATAGCGGCCCATTATGTTTGAGAAGACGTACACTTCCTATTGTTGGTTCAGATCGAGGCAGATCTGCATTCACCACAAGCAAAGAAGCACCAGTATACATTTCGAAACGGACCAAAAATACCTCAAAAATCCGATTTCAGTTCAATATTTTGGTCAGCACCGGAGTTCGCTTGAGTGAATTCACACCTGCACAAAAGGTTCCATGTGAGACACAAACTCTGGTATGTTTAAAGTGAAACGAATGTGTCAGGTGTGAATACATCCTAAAAGTGCAAGACCTTCATTTTTATTACACTGTTGAAGTAAAACTTTGAAGGTAAAAATGAAATTGGTCCAAGGGTCCAATTAGTTACAATTTCTGTGCCAGCTCATATCATCATGAGACATTTCTTAAATATTATCTATTCATTACATGAACTATAACAGGTGCACTGGCCCCTGTTGGCCCCTGTCTAGAAACACCCATAACTATACATGTGAACAAAGTTCTGCCCTTTCACTGAGTAATAAATATAATGATAATTTGTTTTTATTTTTCATACTAAAATTTTAGAATGATACACCATTTAGTTTTATCCTGACATCAGTAATAAATGCTTTTTCCTGAACTTAAAAGATTCTTATTAAAATTAAATGAACACAAATGAATACTGCAAAACTGAAATTTATCCAGCCATTCTGAAAACAAGCTTATCCCTTGTGGTGTAAGCATCAACAAGGGAGAGGTGAGGTACAACCTGGACTGGTCTCCAGTTCATAATAGGAAATCAATCAATCAATCAATCAATCAATCAACTATCCATCCATCTATCTTTCTAAGAAAGACTATCCTAAGTGTCTTTTAATGTACTAAGTTTAGGTATTAAATTTTAATTTGACATATCACATTAAAAAAATCTGAAAATCAAAGTTAATTTTTAACTTAAAACTATTTATTTTAAACACAATTGCAAAACAAACTATAAATATATGTAAAAAAATATATATATATGTAAGCTCTTTTCCCTCCAAGTTAATATGTGGAAACTTAGTCTTTAAGTTACAGTAAAAAATAAATTATAAATTACTTATAGAAAAAAAGAATAGATTTTGGTGGCAACAGAAATGGACATTTTGTCAAAATAAAATTACAAGAAGGCATATTAATATGACTTAGAGATTTAATGAGAAATCTGTTAAACAGATGAAACTTAACAATACATGGAAATGTATTTTAAAATATCAGTGGTGTACTTTTTAAATAATATTCCTGATTATCATTTAATTGGATTAGGCCCATGTGGATATTAATATGTTATTATGTAACATATTGTATAAAAGATAAACAAATACATGGGTGTTAGAAATATTTCTGTGGATGTGCCCATGTGACACAGCAGATGAAATGCCTGTGCAATTATGAGTCTGTGAAAGCATTCTTAATCACCGCACATAAAGCAACAATCTAAACATTCCCACACCTCATACATTAAACATTCTGCTCTTTGTAATAATAACCACAAAAGATTTCTCAACATTTTGTATGGAAAAGCCATCTAATTATGAAATGCGGAATAGGATATTATGCACCATGCTTGAAATAAAAAGTATATTTAATTAAATTTGCATTTCTTTCCATGTAAGAAACATCATGATGAAGGTTTTGTTTGAAAAAATTGTCTTATTTCAGCTAAATTATCTGTTGCACTGTTGAGAAGGGTATTTGTTCATTTTTTCCATTGTGGAGTGACACCTCTTATTAATACCAAAATATTTAAAGTTCTTTAGAATAAATTGTAAATTATTTCATTTCACTTTATTCACCAGAATATAAACACACTATTAAGTGTTTAAGGAACATTGGACATTTAGATTTATTGTGCTCATATAGATTTACTGTTTGAAATCGCATGAAAATGGTTCTTTGGTAAGTTCACTTGATTTCAATCTTAATGAAAAAAAAGAATTATAACCTTTCCATCATGTAAAAATTATGTTGATGTCTCACTTTTGAATACATATTCTGTGAAATTTTACAAAACTTCAAAAATTAACAAAAAAAATCTGTTTTTATGTTTCTCTTTAGGCTTGTCCTACCTGCAGAGTAGAAGCAGCTGAGTCACTAGTCTCTGACAGTCCTGTCCCTCTCGGGATGCTGGAAACGATGTATCTGGAGCCCTTTGGCACAGGCTGTCTGACCACCAGCTTTCCTTTCCTGGTCTCTGCTAGAAACAGACTGTACCAGTAGGCATCGTTGGAGACCAGAGTGGAGTCTGCGATGGTGGAGTTCCTCTCACTGATCACACTGTTCCTGCTGGGAGGAGCACTTTTGCTGGGCTTGGCTTTCTGACACTTCAGCACGATGGTGACCAGTATGGTGATGAGCAGGAGAAATGACACCGAGGCCAGACCGATGACCAGATACAGGTTGATGTCTGAAAAGATGTCGTATTCCAGAGGCATCTCAGTCATGTCAGAGTAGGCCTTAACATCAGTCTCCACTGTCAGCAGCTTGATGGTGACTGTTGCAGAGAGAGCAGGTTCCCCGTTGTCCTTGGCAACAACAACCAGTCTGTGGTGGCGAGAGTCTTTGTAACTGAACATCCTCATAGTCCTGATCTCTCCGTTGTATTGGTCCAAGCTGAACAAGGAGGCATCAGTCACCTGGAGAAACTGGTAGGTAATTCGAGAGTTGTGCACAGAGTCTGTGTCTAAGGCGATCACTTTAGCCACCAGGGATCCTTTATCAGTAGATCTGGGGATCTTCTCCTCCACCAGTGAGCCGTGAGCGCGCCAAGGAGAGACAATAACTGGAGCGTTGTCATTTTGGTCAACAATGATGATGTGGACGGTCACATTACTGCTGAGAGGAGGAGAACCAGAGTCTCTGGCCTCGATGTGGAAAAGAAACTCCTTCTCAATCTCATAGTCAAAAGTTTTCAGTGCATAAAGATTCCCGTTCTCTGGATTGATGGAGAACAGCATAGACATGGAGGTGTTGGCAATCTCCTTCTCTATGATGAAATAAACTAGATACTGGTTTTCATGGAGGTCAGGATCAAATGCAGTGAGTGAGCTGAGCAAGGAGCTAGGTGCATTATTCTCCATCACACGTATGGTATAAAATGACTGGGAGAACTGAGGAACATTGTCATTAACATCCAGCAGCTCCAAAGTCATAGTTTCATTGTCAGACAGAGGAGGAGACCCTCTGTCTGTGACAGTGAAGGTGATTTCATATTCTGGGACCTTCTCTCTGTCTAATGGCTCTGACACCACTAACTCATAATAGTTATCAGAGGACTCCCTCAGTTTGAAAGGCATGTTCTCTGGAATATGAAGATCAACCTGTCCATTATCACCTGAGTCTTTATCACTGACACTAACTACAGCTATCACTGTGTCTAACTCTATGTTCTCTTTGACTGGACTCTGAAAAGATTTTATGGAAATTTCAGGATGGTTGTCATTCATATCAGTCACCTGGATTTTAACTCTACACTGTCCAGATAAGGAGGTAGGTCCTTTGTCACTGGCTATCACCTCCATTTCATACAGTTTCAAATCTTCATAATTTATCATTTCTTTTACTCTGATTTCACCATTTTCTGAATTTAGGTTAAACATCATCTGGGTTCTCTCTGATGTATATAAGCTGTATGAGTAAGTGATGTCAGAATTGGAGCCTTCATCTAAATCGGTAGCATTCAGTTTAATCACTAAGCTGCCAATGGGCGAGTTCTCCATCACATCTACAACATACTGGTCTTTGTCAAATGAAGGGGCGTTGTCGTTCACATCAAGAACACGAACAATAATGCTGGCTGTACCTGTGCGCGTGGGCACCCCACCGTCCACAGCGGTCAGAATCAGATTATGAACAGCCTGCTGTTCTCTGTCCAGAGCCTTTTTCAGAACCAAATCAGCAAACTTCGTTCCGTCTCTCCCGGTCTGAATTTCAATAGCAAAATTATCGCTTGAGCTCAGATGGTAATTTTTTACAGAATTCGTTCCAACATCCGGGTCAGCAGCGTTGTTCAGGGAGAATCTCTCTCCAACAGGGCTCGACTCTGAGATATCTAAATGCATCGTTCCTCTTCTAAAATGAGGAGCGTTATCGTTTATGTCCAATATTTCAACCTCTATGTTAAACATGCGCACAGGGTTTTCAATTGCTGCGTCTAATCTAAGAAAACACGCCGTTGCTGTCTTGAAAGTACAAAGAAACTCCCTGTCAATCCTTTCCAAAATAAAAAGCTCCCCGGTGTCTTTGTTAATATCAAGATATTTCTTGTTGCCCACCACGTCCACCCGCATTTTTCTTTTGCTCAGACTCCTTACATCTAATCCCAAATCAGCCGCTAAATTTGCAACAACGGACCCTTCATCCATTTCCTCCGGAACGGAATAATGAGTTACCGTGCTTGCCGTGTCCAGGATGGAAGAAAAACAGAGGAACACTGCGACATACCTCTTCCACGAAAAACAAACAGGTTGGCGAGCCATTATCATTAATCCGTCTTCAAAGCCCTATACTTGATATTTGGCCACGTATCAGTAAACAAGATTTTATATAAACACTCCTTTTGATAGCAGAGTCGTGAAAGGAATGACTGCTTTCACGGCTTCCAACGAACTGTCGTGAGAACGATGACTTCATCAGTGCTTTCTTTTCTTGGAGAGCAGCGACATGAACGGCTTATTTTAAAAATAGTGTTGTTACAGAGTAGACGGAAACAAAAAAGTTTTTGAATGGGTTTTAATTTTTTTTTTTTTTTCAGTTTTGGTTATTTTTCGAAATGTTTTACAACCTCTTCACGGTTTTATTTATAAGTTGTATTTTCTTTATTATATACTAACGTGATAATTTTTCAGGGAAGTACAAATCCACCATTGGGTCATTCGTTTTCTTTTCTGTCTTGTTTGTACATTTAAGCGATTTATCACTTAATACAGAACCAAAAAAACTTAAATAAAAGATGGTGCAAGGCCGCATGTTAAGTTTTTTTTTTTTACAGGTTCGTTTTTTGGTTTTCTTTCTTTGTTTTTCTATTGTTTTATGACCAAGTCTGTTTGTAGTATAACATGAGTTAAATACTTTGTAGAGAGCATTGAATTTATTAACGAGGGGAATGATCAGAAAATATGTTTTAAGCATATTTTACGGAAAACCTCACAGGACAAAAACACAAACCAGTTACATTATAAAAAGATCTACAATTTGCGAAGTAAGTGAAATTGGTAATTTAATAAGTATCTTTTAATAAACGAGGTAATATCTATGTTGAACGTGGTATTTTTTGATAGTATATTAAAAGAGCTATTATTATGACATTACTTATATAGAAGATAATTCCATTCTCTGTGAAATTAGAAATGAACTTTACATATTTTTGAAAACAATCTGAATTTAATATTTTCACTTATATTTGTCCTACCTGCAGAGTAGAAGCAGCAGAGTCACTAGTCTCTGACAGTCCTGTCCCTCTCGGGATGCTGGACACGATGTATCTGGAGCCCTTTGGCACAGGCTGTCTGACCACCAGCTTTCCTTTCCTGGTCTCTGCTAGAAACAGACTGTACCAGTAGGCATCGTTGGAGACCAGAGTGGAGTCTGCGATGGTGGAGTTCCTCTCACTGATCACACTGTTCCTGCTGGGAGGAGCAGTTTTGCTGGGCTTGGCTTTCTGACACTTCAGCACGATGGTGACCAGTATGGTGATGAGCAGGAGAAATGACACCGAGGCCAGACAGATGACCAGATACAGGTTGATGTCTGAAAAGATGTCGTATTCCAGAGGCATCTCAGTCATATCAGAGTAGGCCTTAACATCAGTCTCCACTGTCAGCAGCTTGATGGTGACTGTAGCAGAGAGAGCAGGCTCCCCGTTGTCCTTGGCAACAACAACCAGTCTGTGGTGGCGTGAGTCTTTGTAACTGAACATCCTCATAGTCCTGATCTCTCCATTGTATTGGTCCAAGCTGAACAAGGAAGCATCAGTCACCTGGAGAAACTGGTAGGTAATCCGAGAGTTGTGCACAGAGTCTGTGTCTAAGGCGATCACTTTAGCCACCAGGGATCCTTTATCAGTGGATCTGGGGATCTTCTCCTCCACCAGTGAGCCGTGAGCACGCCAAGGAGAGACAATAACTGGAGCGTTGTCATTTTGGTCAACAATGATGATGTGGACGGTCACATTACTGCTGAGAGGAGGAGAACCAGAGTCTCTGGCCTCGATGTGGAAAAGAAACTCCTTCTCAATCTCATAGTCAAAGGTTTTCAGTGCATAAAGATTCCCGTTCTCTGGATTGATGGAGAACAGCATAGACATGGAGGTGTTGGCAATCTCCTTCTCTATGATGAAATAGACTAGATACTGGTTTTCATGGAGGTCAGGATCAAATGCAGTGAGTGAGCTGAGCAAGGAGCTAGGTGCATTATTCTCTATCACACGTATGGTATAAAATGACTGGGAGAACTGAGGAACATTGTCATTAACATCCAGCAGCTCCAAAGTCATAGTTTCATTGTCAGATAGAGGAGGAGACCCTCTGTCTGTGACAGTGAAGGTGATTTCATATTCTGGGACCTTCTCTCTGTCTAATGGCTCTGACACCACTAACTCATAATAGTTATCAGAGGACTCCCTCAGCTTGAAAGGCATGTTCTCTGGAATATGAAGATCAACCTGTCCATTATCACCCGAGTCTTTATCACTGACACTAACTACAGCTATCACTGTGTCTAACTCTATGTTCTCTTTGACTGGACTCTGAAAAGATTTTATGGAAATTTCAGGATGGTTGTCATTCATATCAGTCACCTGGATTTTAACTCTACACTGTCCAGATAAGGAGGTAGGTCCTTTGTCACTGGCTATCACCTCCATTTCATACAGTTTCAAATCTTCATAATTTATCATTTCTTTTACTCTGATTTCACCATTTTCTGGATTCAGGTTAAACATCATCTGGGTTCTCTCTGATGTATATAAGCTGTATGAGTAAGTGATGTCAGAATTGGAGCCTTCATCTAAATCAGTAGCATTCAGTTTAATCACTAAGCTGCCAATGGGCGAGTTCTCCATCACTTCTACACCATACTGGTCTTTGTCAAATGAAGGGGCGTTGTCGTTCACATCAAGCACGCGAACAATAATGCTGGCTGTACCTGTGCGCGTGGGCACCCCACCGTCCACAGCGGTCAGAATCAGATTATGAACAGCCTGCTGTTCTCTGTCCAAAGCCTTTTTCAGAACCAAATCAGCAAACTTCGTTCCGTCTCTCCCGGTCTGAATTTCAATAGCAAAATTATCGCTTGCGCTCAGATGGTAATTTTTTACAGAATTCGTTCCAACATCCGGGTCAGCAGCGTTGTTCAGGGAGAATCTCTCTCCAACAGGGCTCGACTCTGAGATATCTAAATGCATCGTTCCTCTTCTAAAATGAGGAGCGTTATCGTTTATGTCCAATATTTCAACCTCTATGTTAAACATGCGCACAGGGTTTTCAATTGTTGCGTCTAATCTAAGAAAACACGTCGTTGCTGTCTTGAGGGTACAAAGAAACTCCCTGTCAATCCTTTCCAAAATAAAAAGCTCCCCGGTATCTTTGTTAATATCAAGATATTTCTTGTTGCCCACCACGTCCACCCGCATTTTTCTTTTGCTCAGACTCCTTACATCTAATCCCAAATCAGCCGCTAAATTTGCAACAATGGACCCTTCATCCATTTCCTCCGGAACGGAATAATGAGTTACCGTGCTTGCCGTGTCCAGGATGGAAGAAAAACAGAGGAACACTGCGACATACCTCTTCCACGAAAAACAAACAGGTTGGCGAGCCATTATCATTAATCCGTCTTCAAAGCCCTATACTTGATATTGTTGTATCAGTAAACAAGATTTTATATAAACGACTCCTTTTCATAGCAGAGTCGTGAAAGGAATGACTCCTTTCACGGCTTCCAACGAACTGTCGTGAAAACGATGACTTCACCACTGCTTTCTTTTCATGGAGAGCAGCGACATGAACGGCTTATTTTAAAATTGTGTTGTTACAGAGTAGACGGGGAAAGAAAACATTTTTTTAATGGGTTTTGATTATTTTTTTCAGTTTTGGATATTTTTCGAATTGTTTTACGACTTCTTCACGATTTAATTTATAATTTTCATATTTTCTTTATTATATTCTAGCGTGTTACTTTTTCATGGACGTACAAATCCACACTTTGGTCATTCGTTTTCTTTTTTGTCTTGTTTATACATTTAAGCAATTTATCACTTAATACGCAACCAAAAAAATAAATAAATAAAAGATGGTGAAAGATCGCATGTTAATTTTTTTTTTTTTTGAAGATTCGTTTTTTTCTTTGTTTTTCTATTGTTTTATGACTAAGTCTGTTTGTAGTATAACATGAGTTAAATACTTTGTAGAGTGCTTTAAATATATTGACGAGAGAAATGATCAGAAAATCTGTTTTAAGTATATTTTAAGGAAAACCTCACAGGACAAAAACACAAAGCATTTACAGTGTAAAAAGATCTACAATTTGCAAAATAAGTGATACTGTTTTTTTAATAAGCATCTTTTAATAAACGAGGTAATATCTATGATGAACTTGGAATTTTTATGCTATATTAAAAGAGCTATTATTATGGCTTTACTTATACAGAAGGTAATTCCATTCTCTGTGAAATTAAAAATAAACTTTTAAAGTTTTTGAAAATAATCTGAATTTAATAATTTCACTTATATTTGTCCTACCTGCAGAGTAGAAGCAGCTGAGTCACTAGTCTCTGACAGTCCTGTCCCTCTCGGGATGCTGGACACGATGTATCTGGAGCCCTTTGGTACAGGCTGTCTGACCACTAGTTTTCCTTTCCTGGTCTCTGCTAGAAACAGACTGTACCAGTAGGCATCGTTGGACACCAGAGTGGAGTCTGCGATGGTGGAGTTCCTCTCACTGATCACACTGTTCCTGCTGGGAGGAGCAGTTTTACTGGGCTTGGCTTTCTGACACTTCAGCACGATGGTGACCAGTATGGTGATGAGCAGGAGAAATGACACCGAGGCCAGACCGATGACCAGATACAGGTTAATATCTGAAAAGATGTCGTACTCCAGAGGCATCTCAGTCATGTCAGAGTAGGCCTTAACATAAGTCTCCACTGTCAGCAGCTTGATGGTGACTGTAGCAGAGAGAGCAGGCTCCCCGTTGTCCTTGGCAACAACAACCAGTCTGTGGTGGCGTGAGTCTTTGTAACTGAACATCCTCATAGTCCTGATCTCTCCGTTGTATTGGTCCAAGCTGAACAAGGAAGCATCAGTGACCTGGAGAAACTGGTAGGTAATCCGAGAGTTGTGCACAGAGTCTGTGTCTAAGGCGATCACTTTAGCCACCAGGGATCCTTTATCAGTGGATCTGGGGATCTTCTCCTCCACCAGTGAGCCGTGAGCACGCCAAGGAGAGACAATAACTGGAGCATTGTCATTTTGGTCAACAATGATGATGTGGACGGTCACATTACTGCTGAGAGGAGGAGAACCAGAGTCTCTGGCCTCGATGTGGAAAAGAAACTCCTTCTCAATCTCATAGTCAAAAGTTTTCAGTGCATAAAGATTCCCGTTCTCTGGATTGATGGAGAACAGCATAGACATGGAGGTGTTGGCAATCTCCTTCTCTATGATGAAATAAACTAGATACTGGTTTTCATGGAGGTCAGGATCAAATGCAGTGAGTGAGCTGAGCAAGGAGCTAGGTGCATTATTCTCCATCACACGTATGGTATAAAATGACTGGGAGAACTGAGGAACATTGTCATTAACATCCAGCAGCTCCAAAGTCATAGTTTCATTGTCAGACAGAGGAGGAGACCCTCTGTCTGTGACAGTGAAGGTGATTTCATATTCTGGGACCTTCTCTCTGTCTAATGGCTCTGACACCACTAACTCATAATAGTTATCAGAGGATTCCCTCAGTTTGAAAGGCATGTTCTCTGGAATATGAAGATCAACCTGTCCATTATCTCCTGAGTCCTTATCACTGATACTAACTACAGCTATAACTGTGTCTAACTCTATGTTCTCACTGACTGGACTCTGAAATGATTTAATAGATATTTCTGGGTGGTTGTCATTCATGTCTTCAACTAGAATCTTTATGGTACATTGTCCTGATAAACTGTTGGCTCCTTTATCTGTTGCTATGACTTCCATGTCATAAATCCTAAAATCTTCATAATTCAACATTCCTTTTACAGTAATTTCACCTGTGGTTGGATTCAAATTAAATGTTTCTTGTGTTTTTTCTGACGTATAAAGACTAAATGAATACGTTACTTCAGAATTTGAACCTTCATCTAAATCTACTGCCTTAACATGAACAACAAGACTTCCAATTGGGTCATTTTCAAAAATATGGACAGTGTAGCTGGGTTTGTCAAATGTGGGCGCATTGTCATTTGTATCTAAAACACGAATAATAACACTCGCGGTGCCAGATCGAGCAGGTGTTCCCCCATCAATGGCTGTGAGCATTAGATCATGAGCCGCCTTCTTCTCCCGATCTAATGGTTTTTTAAGTATCAAATCAGCAAATTTTGACCCGTCTCTCCCCGTTTGAACCTCAATGTTAAAATGTTCGCTTTCACTGAGCTCGTACGTCTTCAACGAATTTGCTCCAACATCAGGATCCGCTGCATTACTAAGCGAAAATCTCTCTCCTTTAGGCGTAGCCTCAGATATGTCTAAATGTATGACGTCTCTTCGAAATTGTGGTGCATTGTCATTCATATCCAAAATCTCTACCTCGATATTGAAAATTCGCACTGGATTTTCTAGAATGATTTCTAATCGTAGGTAGCAAGGCGCTGAAGATTTTGTGGGACAAATGAGTTCCCTGTCAATTTTTTCTACAATGTACAGCTCCCCAGTCTCTTTGTTCACATCCAGATATTTCTTGTTAGCGATGATATCAACTCGCATTCTTCGTCGATTCAGTGTGGCCACGTCCAGGCTAAGATCTGAAGCGAGATTGGCAACGACCGATCCCTCTTTCATTTCTTCTGGTATAGAATAATGAGTCACTGCCGTTGATATGTTCCGGGCGAAGGTAAAAATAATAAAGAAGAGCTGAACATACCTCTCTCCCGTTGTTATTGCACGAACCATTGCTTCGAAATATGCTAGCGTTCAAACTGATGAAAAGAAAAGCTTAGCGGTGTTGATGATTTTGTTTTCCTCCAAAGTCTCTTTCCAAACCTTTTACAAACAGTTCTAAATCCAGAAAAATACCAAAATTCGCATCTACTCTTTCTGTAATTCCTCGCAGCACCACAGAGCCGTCCTGACATCCTATGAATAAGCTCCAATGATAACGTCTTGTCCCGACGTTCAGAGTTATTGGTGCAACAGCGCCACCGTTTTGTTCCGGAAAACAACTGCCAGATAATAAACTGAACAAAACACATAGTAAATAATATTGATTATAAAAAACCTGAAGGGAAAAACGCCTTTTAATAAAATGTTGTATTAAAACATCAACTTCGCAGAACTGCACAATTAAAATAAGAACATTACAAGACCAATACAATGTATATTTACGTTAATATACGAGTATTAGCAGTTTAAATCAACCCGCGTATATTTATTCATCTATTTCAAAATTTCCCCAGACAAAAAGTTTGAGAAATTAGGAGACCCTCTCTCCACTCTTCGCAGACAAGATCTTATGAGCCGTACGTCAAACAGCGGATGAAAAAAATCTGGAAAAACTGTGAGCAGCATGTCATTGCTGCAACAAAAATGTAATCATTAAAAAACGATTATTTTCGCCCCCAAAAAAGGGCTTTATTTGTTAGCATACGACATTTGAAAGTTTCCATTTCACCGCAAGAGGTTTGTGGGTCATGTCATCTGGACAAATTGACATAGAGCATTTTGGGATGGAGGAAGAGACAGTAAGTAAAGAATCACTTCATTGAACTCATTCACAGGTGGTGGAAAAGGGATATGATTAAAAATGTTTCTTAATGAGCGAGAAATATAAATGAACATAGTGATAAAAGAGCATGATTTCAGTATTTGTGGTATTCGCAAAATGTTCCGCTATCCAGTTGGTTAATACACATTAAAACGTTTGTTTGACCAAATGAATTTTCTGACATACTCTGAAAATAAAACTGTTTCTTATGCCTTGGGGAATAATACGAAAATAAATGTGCAAGACGTATCAAAAATAAAATTACACGTATCTACTGGATTCCTACCTGCAGAGTAGAAGCAGCTGAGTCACTAGTCTCTGACAGTCCTGTCCCTCTCGGGATGCTGGACACGATGTATCTGGAGCCCTTTGGAACAGGCTGTCTGACCACCAGCTTTCCTTTCCTGGTCTCTGCTAGAAACAGACTGTACCAGTAGGCATCGTTGGACACCAGAGTGGAGTCTGCGATGGTGGAGTTCCTCTCACTGATCACACTGTTCCTGCTGGGAGGAGCAGTTTTGCTGGGCTTGGCTTTCTGACACTTCAGCACGATGGTGACCAGTATGGTGATGAGCAGGAGAAATGACACCGAGGCCAGACAGATGACCAGATACAGGTTGATATCTGAAAAAATGTCGTATTCCAGAGGCATCTCAGTCATGTCAGAGTAGGCCTTAACATCAGTCTCCACTGTCAGCAGCTTTATGGTGACTGTAGCAGAGAGAGCAGGCTCCCCGTTGTCCTTGGCAACAACAACCAGTCTGTGGTGGCGTGAGTCTTTGTAACTGAACATCCTCATAGTCCTGATCTCTCCATTGTATTGGTCCAAGCTGAACAAGGAAGCATCAGTCACCTGGAGAAACTGGTAGGTAATCCGAGAGTTGTGCACAGAGTCTGTGTCTAAGGCGATCACTTTAGCCACCAGGGATCCTTTATCAGTGGATCTGGGGATCTTCTCCTCCACCAGTGAGCCGTGAGCGCGCCAAGGAGAGACAATAACTGGAGCGTTGTCATTTTGGTCAACAATGATGATGTGGACGGTCACATTACTGCTGAGAGGAGGAGAACCAGAGTCTCTGGCCTCGATGTGGAAAAGAAACTCCTTCTCCATCTCATAGTCAAAAGTTTTCAGTGCATAAAGATTCCCGTTCTCTGGATTGATGGAGAACAGCATAGACATGGAGGTGTTGGCAATCTCCTTCTCTATGATGAAATAAACTAGATACTGGTTTTCATGGAGGTCAGGATCAAATGCAGTGAGTGAGCTGAGCAAGGAGCTAGGTGCATTATTCTCTATCACACGTATGGTATAAAATGACTGGGAGAACTGAGGAACATTGTCATTAACATCCAGCAGCTCCAAAGTCATAGTTTCATTGTCAGATAGAGGAGGAGACCCTCTGTCTGTGACAGTGAAGGTGATTTCATATTCTGGGACCTTCTCTCTGTCTAATGGCTCTGACACCACTAACTCATAATAGTTATCAGAGGACTCCCTCAGCTTGAAAGGCATGTTCTCTGGAATATGAAGATCAACCTGACCATTATCACCCGAGTCTTTATCACTGACACTAACTACAGCTATCACTGTGTCTAACTCTATGTTCTCTTTGACTGGACTCTGAAAAGATTTTATGGAAATTTCAGGATGGTTGTCATTCATATCAGTCACCTGGATTTTAACTCTACACTGTCCAGATAAGGAGGTAGGTCCTTTGTCACTGGCTATCACCTCCATTTCATACAGTTTCAAATCTTCATAATTTATCATTTCTTTTACTCTGATTTCACCATTTTCTGGATTCAGGTTAAACATCATCTGGGTTCTCTCTGATGTATATAAGCTGTATGAGTAAGTGATGTCAGAATTGGAGCCTTCATCTAAATCAGTAGCATTCAGTTTAATCACTAAGCTGCCAATGGGCGAGTTCTCCATCACATCTACACCATACTGGTCTTTGTCAAATGAAGGGGCGTTGTCGTTCACATCAAGCACGCGAACAATAATGCTGGCTGTACCTGTGCGCGTGGGCACCCCACCGTCCACAGCGGTCAGAATCAGATTATGAACAGCCTGCTGTTCTCTGTCCAGAGCCTTTTTCAGAACCAAATCAGCAAACTTCGTTCCGTCTCTCCCGGTCTGAATTTCAATAGCAAAATTATCGCTTGCGCTCAGATGGTAATTTTTTACAGAATTCGTTCCAACATCCGGGTCAGCAGCGTTGTTCAGGGAGAATCTCTCTCCAACAGGGCTCGACTCTGAGATATCTAAATGCATCGTTCCTCTTCTAAAATGAGGAGCGTTATCGTTTATGTCCAATATTTCAACCTCTATGTTAAACATGCGCACAGGGTTTTCAATTGTGGCGTCTATTCTTAGGAAGCAGGACGTAGTTGTCTTGAGAGGACAAAGAAACTCCCTGTCAATCCTTTCCAAAATAAAAAGCTCCCCGGTATCTTTGTTAATATCAAGATATTTCTTGTTGCCCACCACATCCACCCGCATTTTTCTTTTGCTCAGACTCCTTACATCTAATCCCAAATCAGCCGCTAAATTTGCAACAATGGACCCTTCATCCATTTCCTCCGGAACGGAATAATGAGTTACCGTGCTTGCCGTGTCCAGGATGGAAGAAAAACAGAGGAACACTGCGACATACCTCTTCCACGAAAAACAAACAGGTTGGCGAGCCATTATCATTAATCCGTCTTCAAAGCCCTATACTTGATATTGTTGTATCAGTAAACAAGATTTTATATAAACGACTCCTTTTCATAGCAGAGTCGTGAAAGGAATGACTGCTTTCACGGTATCCAACGAACTGTCGTGAAAACGATGACTTCACCACTGCTTTCTTTTCTTGGAGAGCAGCGACATGAACGGCTTATTTTAAAAATTGTATTGTTACAGATTAGATGGGGAAAGAAAAAAGTTTTTGAATGGGTTTTAATTTTTTTCAGTTTTGGTCACTTTTCGAAATGTTTTACAACCTCTTCAATGTTTAATTTATAATTTTTATATTTTCTTCATTATTTTCTAACGCGTTAATTGTTCATGGACGTACAAATCCATCCTTGGGTCATGCGTTTCCTTTCCTGTCTTGTTTGTAAATTTTAAGCGATTTATCTCTTAATGCACAACCAAAAAATACTTAAATAAAAGATGGTGCAAGGGCGCATGTTAAGTTTTTTATTAAGTCCGTTTTTTTAGTTTTCTTTATTTGTTTTTTATTGTTTTATAACCAAGTATGTATGTAGTGTAACATGAGTTAAATACTTTGTAGAGAGCATTAAATTTATCGACGACAAATCTGATCAGAAAAGATGTTTTAAACAGATTTTATAGATAGATAGGAAAACCTCAAAGGACAAAAATACAAAGACTTTACAGTGCATTAATATCTACAATTGGCAAAGTAAGTGATGCTGGTTATGAAATAGGTATCAGATAATAAGGTAATATCTATGTTGAATTTGGGATTTTGTTTTTATTTTAATAGAGCTTTTATCCATGCAACTTTCTATTATGACATTACTAATATAGATGATAATTCCATTCTCTGTGAAATTAGAAATAAACCTATTACATTTTTGAAAACAATCCGAGTTTAATATTTTCACCTATATTTGTCCTACCTGCAGAGTAGAAGCAGCTGAGTCACTAGTCTCTGACAGTCCTGTCCCTCTCGGGATGCTGGACACGATGTATCTGGAGCCCTTTGGCACAGGCTGTCTGACCACCAGCTTTCCTTTCCTGGTCTCTGCTAGAAACAGACTGTACCAATAGGCATCGTTGGAGACCAGAGTGGAGTCTGCGATGGAGGAGTTCCTCTCACTGATCACACTGTTCCTGCTGGGAGGAGCAGTTTTGCTGGGCTTGGCTTTCTGACACTTCAGCACGATGGTGACCAGTATGGTGATGAGCAGGAGAAATGACACCGAGGTCAGACTGATGACCAGATACAGGTTGATGTCTGAAAAGATGTCGTACTCCAGAGGCATCTCAGTCATGTCAGAGTAGGCCTTAACATCAGTCTCCACTGTCAGCAGCTTGATGGTGACTGTAGCAGAGAGAGCAGGCTCCCCGTTGTCCTTGGCAACAACAACCAGCCTGTGGTGGCGAGAGTCTTTGTAGCTGAACATCCTCATAGTCCTGATCTCTCCATTGTATTGGTCCAAGCTGAACAAGGAAGCATCAGTGACTTGGAGAAACTGGTAGGTAATCCGAGAGTTGTGCACAGAGTCTGTGTCTAAGGCGATCACTTTAGCCACCAGGGATCCTTTATCAGTGGATCTGGGGATCTTCTCCTCCACCAGTGAGCCGTGAGCACGCCAAGGAGAGACAATAACTGGAGCGTTGTCATTTTGGTCAACAATGATGATGTGGATGGTCACATTACTGCTGAGAGGAGGAGAACCAGAGTCTCTGGCCTCGATGTGGAAAAGAAACTCCTTCTCAATCTCATAGTCAAAAGTTTTCAGTGCATAAAGATTCCCGTTCTCTGGATTGATGGAGAACAGCATAGACATGGAGGTGTTGGCAATCTCCTTCTCTATGATGAAATAAACTAGATACTGGTTTTCATGGAGGTCAGGATCAAATGCAGTGAGTGAGCTGAGCAAGGAGCTTGGTGCATTATTCTCTATCACACGTATGGTATAAAATGACTGGGAGAACTGAGGAACATTGTCATTAACATCCAGCAGCTCCAAAGTCATAGTTTCATTGTCAGACAGAGGAGGAGACCCTCTGTCTGTGACGGTGAAGGCGATTTCATATTCTGGGACCTTCTCTCTGTCTAATGGCTCTGACACCACTAACTCATAATAGTTATCAGAGGACTCCCTCAGTTTGAAAGGCATGTTCTCTGGAATATGAAGATCAACCTGTCCATTATCACCTGAGTCCTTATCACTGACACTAACTACAGCTATGACTGTGTCTAACTCCATGTTCTCACTGACTGGACTCTGAAATGATTTAATTGAAATATGTGGATGATTGTCATTCATGTCCTCTACAAGAATTTTAATTTTACATTGTCCTGATAGTGCACTAGCTCCTTTATCAGTTGCAATAACTTCCATGTTGTAGATCCTCAAATCCTCATAATTCAATACACCTTTCACTGTTATTTCACCTGTTCTTGGGTTTAAATTAAATGTTTCCTGCGTTTTCTCTGATGTGTACAAACTATATGAATATATTAATTCTGAATTTACACCGTCGTCTAAATCCGTTGCATTAAGATTAATTACCCTACTTCCAATGGGAGAATTTTCCAATACGCTAACTTCATAGGCTTCTGGTTTGAATTTAGGGGCGTTGTCATTTGTATCTAAAACATGGACAATAATGCTCGCTGTTCCAGAACGAGACGGTACGCCACCATCCACTGCTGTGAGTATTAAATTATGAACGGCTCGCTCTTCTCGATCAATTTTTTTTTTCAAAATCAAGTCGGGAAATTTTGATCCATCTCTCCCAGTCTGAATTTCTATCGTAAAAAATTCACTTTCGCTGAGATGATATGTTTTGAGAGCATTAGAACCCACATCTGGATCAACTGCGTTGCTCACAGAAAATCGCTCACCAGCCTGTGTTGCCTCTGAAATATCTAGATCTATGATGTCTCTTCTGAAATGAGGTGCGTTATCATTAATGTCCATTATCTCCAACTCGATATAAAATATCCGTTTGGGGTTTTCAATTATGGCCTCCATTTTCAGATAGCACGACGTCTTGGCGTGGCAGAGAGATTCTCTATCAATTCGCTCGAAAATGAACAGCTCCCCTGTCTCTTTGTTCACGTCCAAATATTTCCGGCTTCCTATGGTGTCCAGGCGCATTTTTCGATCGATCAATGTCTTTACATCTAGTCCTAAATCTCCAGCGAGATTTGCGACTACGGAGCCTTCTTCCAGTTCTTCCGGAAAAGAGTAGTGTGTTACTGAAAACGCGGATTTAATTGCAGCAAAGCAGAAAAGAATTGTCAGAACATACCTTCTCCAATGTAGACAACAGACAAAACCTTCCATGGTTGCCACTTTGTTTTCTTTCGATAACTGAATTTCTTGAAAAGGAGCTTTGACAAACACTGGAAATCTGACTGACGCAAGCGAAGAACGCCCCGTTTAGTATTTAAACAGACAAACCTTTAAACCCAAATATGATCAGAGCTGGGAGCTGTGCGGTTGCTGATCTGTTCTGTTCTCACCACTTCATTGCAAACAGTGACGGCGATCGTGATGTCACAAATGTACGTAACCAAGCATGGAAAACAGCGCCTCGCTGTGAAAGGTTTCGTAATTTCAACGATGTCTAAGTTGTGTGTGAAAGTGTTTTAATTTAGTAAACAACGACCAAGTGATGCAATCTTAAGGAGAGTATTCCACTTGAGGAAAACGTCTATTTTTTTTTTTTTTCGTACATCGCGCAAGTACATGAGACTTTGTCTAATACTGCTCATTAAGATTTATACAGTTCAAAATAATCAATTTTTCTTGTAGGACTTCAATTTTAAAGTTATAACATTTTACAAATTCCGTACAACTTCTAAAACATAAATGTACTGCTCCAACAACACATTTCAAAAATATTTTGCTGAAATTTATGAACTCATTATGTGTAATCAGTAGGAATGTGTTAATCTATGTTAAAATTATTGTTACATGTCTTAAGAGTACAAGTAATAAGTCACATCATGTGTCTCACCTGCAGAGTAGAAGCAGCTGAGTCACTAGTCTCTGACAGTCCTGTTCCTCTCGGGATGCTGGACACAATGTATCTGGAGCCCTTTGGCACAGGCTGTCTGACCACCAGCTTTCCTTTCCTGGTCTCTGCTAGAAACAGACTGTACCAGTAGGCATCGTTGGACACCAGAGTGGAGTCTGCGATGGTGGAGTTCCTCTCACTGATCACACTGTTCCTGCTGGGAGGAGCAGTTTTGCTGGGCTTGGCTTTCTGACACTTCAGCACGATGGTGACCAGTATGGTGATGAGCAGGAGAAATGACACCGAGGCCAGACCGATGACCAGATACAGGTTGATGTCTGAAAAGATGTCATATTCCAGAGGCATCTCAGTCATATCAGAGTAGGCCTTAACATCAGTCTCCACTGTCAGCAGCTTGATGGTGACTGTAGCAGAGAGAGCAGGCTCCCCGTTGTCCTTGGCAACAACAACCAGTCTGTGGTGGCGTGAGTCTTTGTAACTGAACATCCTCATAGTCCTGATCTCTCCGTTGTATTGGTCCAAGCTGAACAAGGAAGCATCTGTCACCTGGAGAAACTGATAGGTAATCCGAGAGTTGTGCACAGAGTCTGTGTCTAAGGCGATCACTTTAGCCACCAGGGATCCTTTATCAGTGGATCTGGGGATCTTCTCCTCCACCACTGAGCCGTGAGCACGCCAAGGAGAGACAATAACTGGAGCGTTGTCATTTTGGTCAACAATGATGATGTGGACGGTCACATTACTGCTGAGAGGAGGAGAACCAGAGTCTCTGGCCTCGATGTGGAAAAGAAACTCCTTCTCAATCTCATAGTCAAATGTTTTCAGTGCATAAAGATTCCCGTTCTCTGGATTGATGGAGAACAGCATAGACATGGAGGTGTTGGCAATCTCCTTCTCTATGATGAAATAAACTAGATACTGGTTTTCATGGAGGTCAGGATCAAATGCAGTGAGTGAGCTGAGCAAAGAGCCAGGTGCGTTATTCTCCATCACACGTATGGTATAAAATGACTGGGAGAACTGAGGAACATTGTCATTAACATCCAGCAGCTCCAAAGTCATAGTTTCATTGTCAGACAGAGGAGGAGACCCTCTGTCTGTGACAGTGAAGGTGATTTCATATTCTGGGACCTTCTCTCTGTCTAATGGCTCTGACACCACTAACTCATAATAGTTATCAGAGGACTCCCTCAGTTTGAAAGGCATGTTCTCTGGAATATGAAGATCAACCTGTCCATTATCACCTGAGTCTTTATCATTGACACTAACTACAGCTAAGATTGTGTCTAACTCTATGTTCTCACTGACTGGACTCTGAAATGATTTAATAGATATTTCTGGGTGGTTGTCATTCATATCTTCAACTAGAATCTTTATGGTACATTGTCCTGATAAACTGTTGGCTCCTTTATCTGTTGCTATGACTTCCATATCATAAATCCTAAAATCTTCATAATTCAACATTCCTTTTACAGTAATTTCACCTGTGGTTGGATTCAAATTAAATGTTTCTTGTGTTTTCTCTGACGTATACAAACTGTATGAGTAAGTAATGTCAGAATTTGATCCGTCATCTAAATCCGAAGCATTTAAATGAATAACAAGGCTTCCAATGGGAGAATTTTCCATTACTTGGATATTGTATGCTGCTTTATCAAATGTAGGTGCATTGTCGTTTGTATCTAAAACATGGACGAAAATATTGACCGTTCCAGATCGAGCAGGTGTTCCTCCATCTACGGCTGTGAGTATTAAATTATGATGCTCCTTCTTTTCACGATCTAAGGTCTTTATTAGAATCAAATCAGCGAATTTTGAGCCATCTCTTCCTGTTTGAATCTCGATGTTAAAATATTCACTTTCACTTAAATAATATGTTTTCACGGAATTTCTTCCAACATCAGGATCCACCGCATTACTGAGAGAAAACCTTTCTCCCTTTGGTGTCGCTTCGGATATATCTAGATGAATGGCGTTTCTCCGAAAATGCGGGGCGTTGTCGTTCATATCTAACACTTCTAACTCTATGTTGAATATACGTAATGGGTTTTCCAGCGTTATTTCCAGTTTAAGATAACACGAGGAAGACGACTTAGTTGTGCAAATATGCTCCCTGTCAATCTTCTCAACGATATACAGCTCGCCAGTCTCTTTGTTCACGTCCAAATATTTTTTGTTAGCGATTATGTCAAGGCGCATCTTTCTCTTTGTTAGAGTCGTTACGTCGAGGCCGAGATCGGTAGCGAGGTTTGCCACAACTGTCCCTTCTTTCATCTCTTCAGGTAAGGTATAATGGGTAACTGCGCTTGATATTTTGCGAACGATTAGGAAAACAATAAAGAGCAGCACGTACCTGTGCATATAGCCCTTTGTTAAAACCGGACTCATTTTAAAATTCAAGATGACAGTAATTCAAACGGAGAAAGCCAGGCTGTCAGGGACAGTGAAAATGCTCCTCTGTCATCAATCCGAAGCCTTCAAAACGTGATAAATCCAGGCAAAATACACCTTTCAGCACCACGTAGCTGTCCAGTCTCTGCATGGACACGCTCCGACAAATGGTACCTCCTGAATGACGTTCATCAGCCTAACTTTAAGAAAGAAAACAGCGCCACCATATATTAATCCTATGTACTGAAATTGAAAGTTAAAAAAATATATACTTTTTATCTTATAAAAAGAAATTGGAGGCAAAGTCTACCTCAAAATATTCTTCAAATATTGTGATTGTTTCTTTTATAAGGCAGATCCTCAACTTTACTTGCAGAAATGCGAAATCTAAATCATATTTTCAAAGTTGCTTATAGTTTCCATCCATCCATCCATCCATCCATCCATCCATCCATCCATCCATCCATCCATCCATCCATCCATCCATCCATCCATCCATCCATCCATCCATCCATCCATCCATCCATCCATCCATCCATCCAGTATTCCCCTTTGATTCCACGTATATGAGTGGAAGGGCTTGTCTGGCAGTCATTAGTAAAGTTGCTGGGTAATTCCTGGACAACTTGCAATTTAATCCTAATAATCTTTCATAGAAGTGAATGAAATTCATATTGCCTGGTGAAATATTAATTGCCTTTCCATCAAAAAAATATTAATATTGGATAGACACAAAATCATAAATCATTTCTGTTCCTAATATGTTGTTATTGGTAATAGAAGTAATATTTATTTTTGTTACTGATGATAGTAGTCATACAGAATTAGCACTTAAATTGAGAAGTATTTTCATTTTAACTTTTTAGTTCATTTAATGTTCTTTAGCATTTTATCAAGATACTATTATTTATCCTTGGTAAGTATCTGCAGTAAAATTATATGTTAATGCCACTATGCATCTGATTAAACTTGCAAATAAAATTTTTAACACATTTTTATCTATGCAGAGGAAAAAATCAAAATGATAATTATAGAGTGAATCAAATAGTGTTTGGATGTCAGTATGGGTTTATTTTTCAACTAATTTGTAATATGCCACATTAAAGATGTTACCATACCTTACTAATAAGTCCTGCATTTCTATTTCTGCTTTGAAACTAATAAGAAGCATATGGTGATTCAAAATGTAAGGTTCTGTTGAAAAACAAAGAAAATAATGTGAATAAGACTGAATTACCTAAAACAAAATATAGGGTCTACAAATATGTTTTTACGGATTGTGTATTACAGTTCTTGTTATATGAAAAAAATATATATATATGATTTTGAAGGGATAGATTTCAATGACTTAAAAGAACACTATGGACAATATGAACTATGAAATATGAACAATATGATCTTGAACAAAACTATACTGCAGTCAAATTCAATGTGTCAATGTGAAAGACGAGCAATAAAGATAAATTTATCTTCCTGACAATTTATGAAATTCCTACCTGTAGAGTAGAAGCAGCTGAGTCACTAGTCTCTGACAGTCCTGTCCCTCTCGGGATGCTGGACACGATGTATCTGGAACCCTTTGGGACAGGCTGTCTGACCACTAGTTTTCCTTTCCTGGTCTCTGCTAGAAACAGACTGTACCAGTAGGCATCGTTGGACACCAGAGTGGAGTCTGCGATGGTGGAGTTCCTCTCACTGATCACACTGTTCCTGCTGGGAGGAGCAGTTTTGCTGGGCTTGGCTTTCTGACACTTCAGCACGATGGTGACCAGTATGGTGATGAGCAGGAGAAATGACACAGAGGCCAGACCGATGACCAGATACAGGTTGATGTCTGAAAAGATGTCGTACTCCAGAGGCATCTCAGTCATATCAGAGTAGGCCTTAACATCAGTCTCCACTGTCAGCAGCTTGATGGTGACTGTAGCAGAGAGAGCAGGCTCCCCGTTGTCCTTGGCAACAACAACCAGTCTGTGGTGGCGTGAGTCTTTGTAACTGAACATCCTCATAGTCCTGATCTCTCCGTTGTATTGGTCCAAGCTGAACAAGGAAGCATCAGTCAGCTGGAGAAATTGGTAGGTAATCCGAGAGTTGTGCACAGAGTCTGTGTCTAAGGCGATCACTTTAGCCACCAGGGATCCTTTATCAGTGGATCTGGGGATCTTCTCCTCCACCACTGAGCCGTGAGCACGCCAAGGAGAGACAATAACTGGAGCGTTGTCATTTTGGTCAACAATGATGATGTGGACGGTCACATTACTGCTGAGAGGAGGAGAACCAGAGTCTCTGGCCTCGATGTGGAAAAGAAACTCCTTCTCAATCTCATAGTCAAATGTTTTCAGTGCATAAAGATTCCCGTTCTCTGGATTGATGGAGAACAGCATAGACATGGAGGTGTTGGCAATCTCCTTCTCTATGATGAAATAAACTAGATACTGGTTTTCATGGAGGTCAGGATCAAATGCAGTGAGTGAGCTGAGCAAGGAGCCAGGTGCATTATTCTCCATCACACGTATGGTATAAAATGACTGGGAGAACTGAGGAACATTGTCATTAACATCCAGCAGTTCCAAAGTCATAGTTTCATTGTCAGACAGAGGAGGAGACCCTCTGTCTGTGACAGTGAAGGTGATTTCATATTCTGGGACCTTCTCTCTGTCTAATGGCTCTGACACCACTAACTCATAATAGTTATCAGAGGACTCCCTCAGTTTGAAAGGCATGTTCTCTGGAATATGAAGATCAACCTGTCCATTATCACCTGAGTCTTTATCACTGACACTAACTACAGCTATCACTGTGTCTAACTCTATGTTCTCACTGACTGGACTCTGAAATGATTTAATAGATATTTCTGGGTGGTTGTCATTCATGTCTTCAACTAGAATCTTTATGGTACATTGTCCTGATAAACTGTTCACTCCTTTATCTGTTGCTATGACTTCCATGTCATAAATATTAAAATCCTCATAATTCAACATTCCTTTTACAATAATTTCACCTGTGGTTGGATTCAAATTAAATGTTTCTTGTGTTTTCTCTGATGTGTATAAACTATATGAGTATGTAATTTCCGAGTTTGATCCCTCATCTAAATCAGTTGCATTAAGATTTATAACAAGGCTTCCAATTGGAGAATTTTCTAGCATTGTAACTGTTAGACTGGCCTTGTCAAACATGGGAGCATTGTCATTGGTGTCCAAAACACGAACAATAACGCTAGCGGTTCCTGATCGAGCAGGTGTTCCTCCATCTATAGCCGTAAGTATTAGATTATGAACAGCCTGCTTCTCACGATCTAAGGTTTTTTTCAAAATTAAATCTGCAAATTTGGACCCTTCTCTTCCACTCTGAACCTCGATGTTGAAATATTCACTTTCGCTCAGATGATATGTTTTCAGTGCATTAGTACCAACGTCACGATCAACGGCGTTGCTTAAAGAAAATCTCTCCCCTTTTTGTGTCGCTTCTGATATATCTAGATGTATGACGTCTCTTCGGAATTGTGGGGCGTTGTCATTCATGTCCACAATTTCTACTTCGATGTTAAAAATACGCACTGGGTTGTCCAATGTGACTTCCAATCTAAGGTAACAAGATGATGATGTCTTTGTTGGGCAAATATGTTCTCTGTCAATCTTTTCCAGAACATACAGATCACTAGTCTCTTTGTTCACATCCAGATATTTCTTGTTCGCGATTATGTCAACTCTCATCTTTCTCTTTGTTAGCGTTGTAATGTCCAGTCCGAGATCTGCAGCGAGGTTAGCGACAACTGATCCTTCTTTCATCTCTTCGGAAATAGAATAATGAGTTACCGAGGTTGATGCGTTGCGAACGGAGGTAAAAAGAAGAAAAAGCGCCACGTACCTCCGCAGTGACGTCTTTGTTACAACTGGAGCCATTTTTGCTATAGATTGAAAACACTTCAGATGATAAAACAAAAGTTTCCGGTGATCATGAACGTGTTCCCCACAGCCATGAACTGAATATTTCCATAAAATTCTGAACGAGTCAAAATGCAAAACCAAATGTGACTACATTTTCAGAATGGCGTCCTTGCACCACAGAATTCCAGTCTTTACACAATGACGATCAAATAATAAAGGACCACCCCCGATGACGATTACAGGCTTTGATTTTAACTGCAAAATAGCGCCACCATTAAGATAAGAAATAAATGTTGTAAAATACGAGCCCAAGAAAATGAGGTAAATAAGGTGTTCGTTAATCAAATATGAAATATAGGCGCAAGTTAGCAAAATATAATACGTTAGAACACTGTCGTGTCTGTTATTGTTCATTTTCAGAGGTTTGTACCAAAATTTTAAATCCACTTTTAATTGTTTCAATTAAACAATTAGTTTCAGAAGCGCCGGATTTCTATTATCTGAAGTGAAAATAAAACATGTTAAACAACGGTTAAAAATGTATATGCCATATTTAGATTATGGAAATAGATGTTTAAATTTTTGTGGTACATAAATAAAATTCATTAGTTAATAACTGCAATAGACACTTATTGTTCTTTAGAGCTGACGGAACGATTGGCCAAGCTGCAAGTGACACTTCGATAACATAAGAGTTCAACAATTAAGTTGATTTATAAAAAAAAATATAAACGTTAGAATTACGGAATTATGGTCTTGCGGTAAACCATTACATTTAAGTTTTATAATGTGTTTTGCGTTATAAAACACGTAAAAAGAGAAATTAGTAAAATATTAATAAAATATCACAAAATTATTGTCAGTTTAAAAAAATTTAAATCATAGGAAAAAAATCTTGATAAAAATATATTAGATTTAATATATTATAGAACAAAATCTTCTATAAATTAAACAATAAATTATCTAAAATTGTATATTTTTTCGAGAAAGAAGTTGTACATTTATGTTGCGAAGTTAGATCATAGAGAAATAATTATAGATATCACACAAAAATTGTGGTAGACGAAAATCAGAACTATATTTTAATTATACAAAATATTTTTTAAAAAGCACAAAAATAAAATTAAGTAAGACATACTTAAATATTAGTTTAAAATGAATTGTATTTCATTGTCTGTAAAGTAAGTAAAATCTTGGAGCTACTGAATTTTTTTTTAGAAAATGTGACTTCCTGTTTTTAGTAGGTATGCATAGAAAAAAAGGTTTGCATGACTACTAAAAAAAATCTACAACTGAAAAGCAACTCAGATGTAGAATTAAAACCAAAAGCATATATATGACTTATGTTCCTACCTGCAGAGTAGAAGCAGCTGAGTCACTAGTCTCTGACAATCCTGTCCCTCTCGGGATGCTGGACACGATATATCTGGAGCCCTTTGGCACAGGCTGTCTGACCACCAGCTTTCCTTTCCTGGTCTCTGCTAGAAACAGACTGTACCAGTAGGCATCATTGGAGACCAGAGTGGAGTCTGCGATGGTGGAGTTCCTCTCACTGATCACACTGTTCCTGCTGGGAGGAGCAGTTTTGCTGGTCTTTGGTTTCTGACACTTCAGCACGATGGTGACCAGTATGGTGATGAGCAGGAGAAATGACACCGAGGCCAGACCAATGACCAGATACAGGTTGATGTCTGAAAAGATGTCGTATTCCAGAGGCATCTCAGTCATTTCAGAATAGGCCTTAACATCAGTCTCCACTGTCAGCAGCTTGATGGTGACTGTAGCAGAGAGAGCAGGCTCCCCGTTGTCCTTAGCAACAACAACCAGTCTGTGGTGGCGTGAGTCTTTGTAACTGAACATCCTCATAGTCCTGATCTCTCCATTGTATTGGTCCAAGCTGAACAAGGAAGCATCAGTGACTTGGAGAAACTGGTAGGAAATCCGAGAGTTGTGCACAGAGTCTGTGTCTAAGGCGATCACTTTAGCCACCAGGGATCCTTTATCTGTGGATCTGGGGATCTTCTCCTCCACCAGTGAGCCGTGAGCACGCCAAGGAGAGACAATAACTGGAGCGTTGTCATTTTGGTCAACAATGATGATGTGGACGGTCACATTACTGCTGAGAGGAGGAGAACCAGAGTCTCTGGCCTCGATGTGGAAAAGAAACTCCTTCTCAATCTCATAGTCAAAAGTTTTCAGTGCATAAAGATTCCCGTTCTCTGGATTGATGGAGAACAGCATAGACATGGAGGTGTTGGCAATCTCCTTCTCTATGATGAAATAAACTAGATACTGGTTTTCATGGAGGTCAGGATCAAATGCAGTGAGTGAGCTGAGCAAGGAGCCAGGTGCGTTATTCTCTATCACACGTATGGTATAAAATGACTGGGAGAACTGAGGAACATTGTCATTAACATCCAGCAGCTCCAAAGTCATAGTTTCATTGTCAGACAGAGGAGGAGACCCTCTGTCTGTGACAGTGAAGGTGATTTCATATTCTGGGACCTTCTCTCTGTCTAATGGCTCTGACACCACTAACTCATAATAGTTATCAGAGGACTCCCTCAGTTTGAAAGGCATGTTCTCTGGAATATGAAGATCAACTTGTCCATTATCACCTGAGTCCTTATCACTGACACTAACTACAGCTATCACTGTGTCTAACTCTATGTTCTCACTGACTGGACTCTGAAAGGATTTAATAGATATTTCTGGGTGGTTGTCATTCATATCTTCAACTAGAATCTTTATGGTACATTGTCCTGATAAACTGTTGGCTCCTTTATCTGTTGCTATGACTTCCATGTCATAAATCCTAAAATCTTCATAATTCAACATTCCTTTTACAGTAATTTCACCTGTGGTTGGATTCAAATTAAATGTTTCTTGTGTTTTCTCTGATGTATATAAACTGTATGAATAAGTAATGTCAGAATTTGATCCTTCGTCCAAATCTGTTGCATTGAGGTGAATAATTACACTTCCAATGGGCGAATTTTCCATTACTTGGACATTGTATGCTGCTTTATCAAATGCAGGTGCATTGTCGTTTGTATCTAAAACATGAACAACAATGCTAACAGTACCAGATCGAGCCGGTGTTCCTCCATCCACCGCCGTAAGTATTAATTTATGAAGTCCCTGCCTCTCCCGATCTAATGTCTTTTTCAGTATCAAATCAGCGAATTTTGATCCGTCTCTTCCCGTTTGAACTTCAATATTAAAATATTCACTTTCACTCAAATGATATGTTTTTAGTGAATTTGTTCCAACATCCTGGTCAACCGCATTGCTGAGAGAAAATCGCTCTCCCTTCGGCGTTGCTTCGGATATATCTAAATGAATGGCGTCTCTTCGAAATTGCGGGGCGTTGTCATTCATATCTAACACTTCTAACTCTATGTTGAATATCCGTAATGGGTTTTCCAGCGTTACTTCAAGTTTAAGATAACAAGAAGATTTTGTATAGCAAATATGCTCCCTGTCGATCTTCTCGACAATGTACAACTCGCCAGTCTCTTTGTTCACATCCAGATATTTCTTGTTAGTGATGATGTCAAGGCGCATCTTTCTCTTTGTCAATGTTTTAACGTCCAGACCAAGATCAGTCGCGAGGTTGGCGACTACTGATCCTTCTTTCATTTCCTCTGGTATGGAATAATGAGTCACTGAGCTTGATATTTCACAAAACACGGAAAAAAGAATCACGAGCAGCACGTACCTCTCCAATGATTTCTTTGTCAAAGCGGGATCCATTGTCACCTTCGGAATATCAACGTTTAAATTAAGAAGTAGCTCACGTTTTTATGCGATGCTTAATTTATTTTCGAAATGCTTCGATTCAAAAAGTCGTATGATATTCTAAAAGGAAATAAGTAAAATTATTAATATGAACTCCATTCTCGTAATGGTGTTTCAGCATCATGGAGCTGTCCAGTCTGTAGGAAAACGTAGCGGTAACAGCGACCTCTTATAATGACGTTTTGCACCCGGATTTCAAAAAACAAAACAGCGCCTCCAGTCTAGTGTAATCAAACTTGAATGTATAAAATTAATTTTGTGAAAATATTAATGTTTTTAAAGTAATGTCATTGCATACTGGAAAAGTAAAATGTCCCAAATATTTTAAATTTCTCATGTAAAAATCCTTCCCATTAATTTTCAGTGGTGTGATATTTGAAATACAGGTAATATTATGAAGGATATATCAACATTATTATTATTATTATTATTATTATTATTATTATTATTATTATTATTATTATTATTATTATTATTATTATTGCAGAATTAAATTGTTTTTTAAAGTGTATTTCAAACAAATTTCAGAAGTGTAGTGAGGATAGTCAAGTTATCACATTAATGTTTATTTTTTGATTATATTTTTTTAAAAAATCTCTGATTAAGCATTACATATTAATGTAAATGTTTAATATATTTATAAAAGTTTAAACCAAATATGTTAGATTATGCTTCGGAGTTCAAGCAAACGATTTACATTCTTTAACTTGCTTGTCGTCCTGTGTTGTTTGAATATGTTCTGAGAGGGTTGAAAAATGTACAAAGCCAATGCAACAATAACTTTTCACGGTTGTACTTTTTTGATGTCTTTTTCACGGTTGTACTTTTTTGATGTCTTAAAAGTTATGATTGCTTTTTTTTTTATGAAAGAAACAAAACACATAGAATTCAGGACTTAAAAAATTGACTACTCCACGTAAAGCTGAGTAGCCTTCATTACACAAAATGTTGCTCAAAAGAAAAATTTTCAAAAGTTAAAGTCAGTATTCTAGTTTATGTATAGAATGTCTGTGTAACTGTCAAAAGAATCTGAATGATGTCAGAAAAATATACACTGGATGCCATAAAACTGAAAGGAAAAATTAATTATTATTGTCTGAACTCCTACCTGGAGAGTAGAAGCAGCTGAGTCACTAGTCTCTGACAGACCTGTTCCTCTCGGGATGCTGGACACGATGTATCTGGAGCCCTTTGGGACAGGCTGTCTGACCACCAGCTTTCCTTTCCTGGTCTCTGCTAGAAACAGACTGTACCAGTAGGCATCGTTGGAGACCAGAGTGGAGTCTGCGATGGTGGAGTTCCTCTCACTGATCACACTGTTCCTGCTGGGAGGAGCAGTTTTGCTGGGCTTGGCTTTCTGACACTTCAGCACAATGGTGACCAGTATGGTGATGAGCAGGAGAAATGACACCGAGGCAAGACCGATGACCAGATAAAGGTTGATGTCTGAAAAGATGTCGTACTCCAGAGGCATCTCAGTCATATCAGAGTAGGCCTTGACATCAGTCTCCACTGTCAGCAGCTTGATGGTGACTGTAGCAGAGAGAGCAGGCTCCCCGTTGTCCTTGGCAATGACAACCAGTCTGTGGTGGCGGGAGTCTTTGTAACTGAACATCCTCATAGTCCTGATCTCTCCGTTGTATTGGTCCAAGCTGAACAAGGAAGCATCAGTGACTTGGAGAAACTGGTAAGTAATCCGAGAGTTGTGCACAGAGTCTGTGTCTAAGGCGATCACTTTAGCCACCAGGGATCCTTTATCAGTGGATCTGGGGATCTTCTCCTCCACCAGTGAGCCGTGAGCACGCCAAGGAGAGACAATAACTGGAGCGTTGTCATTTTGGTCAACAATGATGATGTGGACGGTCACATTACTGCTGAGAGGAGGAGAACCAGAGTCTCTGGCCTCGATGTGGAAAAGAAACTCCTTCTCAATCTCATAGTCAAAAGTTTTCAGTGCATAAAGATTCCCGTTCTCTGGATTGATGGAGAACAGCATAGACATGGAGGTGTTGGCAATCTCCTTCTCTATGATGAAATAAACTAGATACTGGTTTTCATGGAGGTCAGGATCAAATGCAGTGAGTGAGCTGAGCAAAGAGCCAGGTGCATTATTCTCAATGACACGTATGGTATAAAATGACTGGGAGAACTGAGGAACATTGTCATTAACATCCAGCAGCTCCAAAGTCATAGTTTCATTGTCAGACAGAGGAGGAGACCCTCTGTCTGTGACGGTGAAGGTGATTTCATATTCTGGGACCTTTTCTCTGTCTAATGGCTCTGACACCACTAACTCATAATAGTTATCAGAGGACTCTCTCAGTTTGAAAGGCATGTTCTCTGGAATATGAAGATCAACTTGTCCATTATCACCTGAGTCTTTATCACTGACACTAACTACAGCTATCACTGTGTCTAACTCTATGTTCTCACTGACTGGACTCTGAAATGATTTAATAGATATTTCTGGGTGGTTGTCATTCATATCTTCAACTAGAATCTTTATGGTACATTGTCCTGATAAACTGTTCACTCCTTTATCTGTTGCTATGACTTCCATGTCATAAATATTAAAATCCTCATAGTTCAACATTCCTTTAACAGTAATTTCACCTGTCATTGGATTCAAATTAAACGTTTCTTGTGTTTTTTCTGGTGTATATAAACTGTATGAGTAAGTAATGTCAGAATTTGATCCTTCGTCTAAATCTGTTGCGTTGAGACGAATAACAAGACTTCCAATTGGAGAATTTTCTAATATTTTTATGTCGTAAACTGTCTTTTCGAATGTAGGTGCATTATCATTGGTGTCTAATACGCGAACGATAACACTGGCAGTACCTGATCGAGCAGGTGTTCCGTCATCTACAGCTGTGAGGATTAAATTATGAACAGCCTCCTTCTCCCGGTCTAAAGTCCTTTTTAAAATTAGGTCTGCAAATTTTGAACCGTCTCTTCCCGGCTGAACTTCTATGTTGAAGTATTCACTTTTACTTAAATGATACGTCTTAACAGAATTCAAGCCGACGTCAGGATCAACGGCATTACTGAGAGAAAACCTTTCTCCCCTTGGAGCTGCCTCGGATATATCCAAATTTATAACATCTCTACGAAATCGTGGGGCGTTGTCGTTTATATCCAGGATTTCAACTTCAATGTTAAAAATCCTTACTGGATTATCCAGTATCACTTCGAGTTTCAGGAAACAAGACGATTTTGTGTTGCATAATTGTTCCCTGTCAATCTTCTCAACGATGTACAGCTCGCCAGTCTCTTTGTTCACATCTAGGTATTTTTTATTTGCGATTGTGTCGACTCGCATCTTCCTTTGCTTCAGTGTTTTGACGTCCAGGCTGAGGTCTGTGGCTAGGTTGGCAATAACCGATCCTGCTTTCATTTCTTCTGGTATAGAATAATGACTGACCGAAGTCAACGAATGATGAACAAAAAAACAAAGAACGGCAAGAAGCACGTACCTCATCTTTAGTCCCATTGTTACGACTCCTCCCTTATTGCGTGCGATTTAAGAAATAAATGCGCCTCCGTGGGTTTTAAATGACGATGTTAAAAGTGAGCTGAGATTCTTGCTCAATTATTGCTCAAATCATCTTTCTTTGATTACGATCCGTAGATTGCAGACTGAAATAGAGCTGGGTTTTTGCAGGTTGAAGCTCTCGTTCCTTCCTCTGTACGTCATCCCACTGACAGAGCCTCATTCTCATACCATATGTGGAATGGATTATTTTCCAGCAAACAGCGCCACTAAGATTCTTACCGAAATTTTCAGCCATGGATGCTTGCAGTTTTAAAATGTAAATGGGATGATCCCATGAAACGAATGCGGTTTAAATCATGGTTTAGCGTAAGCTATATATATATATATATATATATATATATATATATATATTAGATCTCAAATATTTCACAAAATACATTTAATTAAACTGCACTATTATGATATACATATTAAAGAAAATGTGGTATCAATACTCACCTGCAGAGTAGAAGCAGCTGAGTCACTAGTCTCTGACAGTCCTGTCCCTCTCGGGATGCTGGACACGATGTATCTGGAGCCCTTTGGGACAGGCTGTCTGACCACTAGTTTTCCTTTCCTGGTCTCTGCTAGAAACAGACTGTACCAGTAGGCATCATTGGACACCAGAGTGGAGTCTGCGATGGTGGAGTTCCTCTCACTGATCACACTGTTCCTGCTGGGAGGAGCAGTTTTGCTGGGCTTGGCTTTCTGACACTTCAGCACGATGGTGACCAGTATGGTGATGAGCAGGAGAAATGACACCGAGGCCAGACCGATGACCAGATACAGGTTGATGTCTGAAAAGATGTCGTACTCCAGAGGCATCTCAGTCATATCAGAGTAGGCCTTAACATCAGTCTCCACTGTCAGCAGCTTGATGGTGACTGTAGCAGAGAGAGCAGGCTCCCCGTTGTCCTTGGCAACAACAACCAGTCTGTGGTGGCGGGAGTCTTTGTAACTGAACATCCTCATAGTCCTGATCTCTCCGTTGTATTGGTCCAAGCTGAACAAGGAAGCATCAGTCACCTGGAGAAACTGGTAGGAAATCCGAGAGTTGTGCACAGAGTCTGTGTCTAAGGCGATCACTTTAGCCACCAGGGATCCTTTATCAGTGGATCTGGGGATCTTCTCCTCCACCAGTGAGCCGTGAGCACGCCAAGGAGAGACAATAACTGGAGCGTTGTCATTTTGGTCAACAATGATGATGTGGACGGTCACATTACTGCTGAGAGGAGGAGAACCAGAGTCTCTGGCCTCGATGTGGAAAAGAAACTCCTTCTCAATCTCATAGTCAAAAGTTTTCAGTGCATAAAGATTCCCGTTCTCTGGATTGATGGAGAACAGCATAGACATGGAGGTGTTGGCAATCTCCTTCTCTATGATGAAATAAACTAGATACTGGTTTTCATGGAGGTCCGGATCAAATGCAGTGAGTGAGCTGAGCAAGGAGCCAGGTGCATTATTCTCCATCACACGTATGGTATAAAATGACTGGGGAAATTGTGGCGCATTATCATTAACATCCAGCAGGTGCACGGTTATTGTTTCATTGTCAGATAGGGGAGGTGTTCCTGTATCTCTAGCAATTAGTGTTATGTCGTATTCAGGTACTTTTTCCCGATCTAATGGCTCAGACACTATCAGGTTATAATGTGTGGGTCTATCTGATGATTTGTTAAGAATAAACGGCATGGCCTCTTGTATGAAGATCTTTATTTTTCCGTTATCACCAGTGTCTCGGTCGCTTATGCCTACCAGCGCAATAACGGTTCCCACAGGTACATTCTCAGGTACTGTGTTTTTCACAGACTGTACAGTAATTTCAGGAAAATTGTCATTCATATCTGTCACATGAACCACTATTTTGCACTGCCCCAGCAGAGGGTGTGCTCCTTTGTCTTTTGCTTCAATATGCATCTCATAAAATTTCATATCTTCGTAATCTATCGTTCCTTTTACAGTTATCTCTCCTGTATTGGGATTCAGTGTGAAGACGTCTTGCGTTTTTTCAGACGTGTAAAGAGTGAAAGAGTACACAATCTCTGAATTACTCCCCTCGTCAAGATCAGTAGCGTTAAGATTAACGACCAGAGTTCCTATCGGAGTATTTTCTGCCATATTTACTGTGTACGTCTGCTTGTCAAACTGAGGAGGGTTATCGTTTGTGTCTTGTACTCTGACGATAATGTTGGCAGTACCTGAACGCACAGGGACACCTCCGTCCACAGCGGTCAGGATTAATTTATGCACAGCTTTATCCTCTCTGTCTAACGATTTCGTTAATACCAAATCTACATATTGAGTTCCGTCACTGCCAGTCTGAATTTCTATGGTAAAATGGTCACTGGTGCTAAGTTTGTATGTTTTAATCGTATTTATGCCAACATCTGGATCTACAGCATTGGGCAGTGAGAATCTCTCCCCCGGCGTAGCGGATTCTGAGACGTCCAGTTCTACTCTGTCTCTTCGGAAATGTGGAGCGTTATCATTTATATCTGTTATTCCGAGCTCAATGTTGAAGATGCGCAGCGGGGTCTCGATGATGAAATCAAGCTTTAAAAAGCAAGTTGGCTTCGCTGGGCAAAGATATTCCCTGTCTATTCTTTCAACGATGTAAAGCTCCCCAGTCTTTTTGTTAAAGTCTAGATATTTTTTGTTTGTGAAGATATCGAGTTTTACCTCTCGTTGTGCCAAACGGCCGAGCTCAAGTCCCAAATCCGCAGCAAGATTAGCCACAACAGAACCCCTCTCCATCTCCTCGGCAATGGAGTACCGTGTCACAGACAAAGCGCCGGGCCACAGTGCAGCCAAGACAAAGACAGAGGCCCAATATGCCATCCTTCCTTCAAAAGGGGGTAAAAAAAAAAATCAACTATTGTTAGTTTAAAGAAATCCCCACATAAACACAAGGAGAAAAAAATAATGAGGGCATGCAGGTTTAGTTAAATCATAATAGCATCCAGAGAGCACTGGGTTCGATACATCCAGTGCAAATAGGTGTGTCGTGATTTCAAGAAAGAAGACGGCTTTTTTTTTTTTTTTGCTGTAGTGTTCAACAGTGACACCATGTGACCAACTCTCCTCAAACTGTAGGGATCATTTTCCAAATCTTATGTATGTTTTAGAAGAATGATAGATGTGTTGTTTTGTGTGTGATCTTCCCCTGATGCATCACTCTCTATGACTCCTGTGGTATAAAATGAACAGGGAAACTGTGGCGCGTTGTTATTAACATACAGCAGGTACTCGGTTTGTTGCGCTAAATAACTACATTTTGAAATACTTCAAAAAAATGGATGGCACTTGTAAGTCTGTTCCTTCAATCATCTCTCAATTTTATTTTATTTTATTTTATTTTTATTTTATTTTAGCAAATTACAGTAGCTTTAGAGGAAATCCAGCGTAATTACAGTACAGTTCATTTAACCAAAAAAAAAAAAAAAACAATGAGGTAACATTGGACATCATCCACCAAGTTGCAAGCATTACGTCATTATATCACAAGACAATATGTTAATTTGAGCGTGGCGTTTTGAACGGTTTTCCTTAAACTTTAATTAGAAAAGATACTATAGTGAATGTGAATTTAGTTTAAAATGTTTTGATGTTGAACTATGAAAATGAATGGATTTTGTTTTAACTTGTGTACAGTGAGCTTATGTAGTTTTTCTCAGTTTTCAGGTTACTGGCAGAGGTATAGGGATGTTTATAACACAATTTAAAAGATTATAAAAGGTTTTTGGAAAGCATCTTCCTGTCAAAATATAACAAGAAAATATAAATGGGTATTAACAATATCCTTGTATAGTAATTAATTTTGGCGCGTACATCCTTTAACCTCACCAAATTCAACTGGTAGCTTGTGGTGAACTGTTTTATTTGTCTGTTTTGCAGTCTTGAAATTGTGTAAACATAATACAGTTAATCTTTGATAGTCAGATTATTTCCATATTATCACCAATGTTTTGGTGACAAAACAATAGAAACATTTTCACGTGATTAATATGTTTCTATTTTTTCTTCTTCTGTAGGGCTAAAGAATGTTGTCCAGTCAATCAAAAATATGTTAAACTTGAAGTTTTATCAGCCAGTTTGGTTGACCCAATCTGCTCTTGAACATTATTTAAATATATACAACACATTTTCTATTTTAAAAATGACACAAAGCACATAAAGTAGAATGCTTCACTAAAGCCAAACTGTAATTAACCTTTTCCTTGTAGACACAATCCACTTAATCCCTAAAATTACTTCATAGCAGGTTATTTGGCTTCACCTTCAGGTTTCTATAAGCCAGAATTTAGATTTAAAATTTACTTATTAAGGAGTTAATACTAAATGTGACCTTATGTAACACAGAACACAGTAATAACTTGTTTATGAAGTATATGAATCACATCATAGTGGTCAGGAAAGTACAAAATTGCTCACAGTATTCCCTCCCTTAACTACTTAAGGCAGTTCCAGGCTTTTAAAGCTTAATTTTCTGTAATAAGTGATACCCTACTAGTACCCCACAGTACACGGCTGATATTACTTCAAGAATATAATACAATCAATACAATATAATACAATCTTGAGGCTTAATACTGATAAACATTAAGGGTTACAATTGAATAGCTATGTTAATTTTGGTTCCTTTCTGATGCAAATCTTTGTAATTTTTTAACAAGATTTTACTGTTACTTATTAGAAAAGTTTCCTATGCAAACTGTAGAAATGACTAAAGTACAATTGTGATAACAAGTGATAGTAAAACAGATGAACGTTTTAGATTAGCATCCAAACTCCTCTTGTTTTAATACTGCTCTTTTCTGGCTCATATCGGTCTGCATCTTTTATAAAACAGAGCTATAATACTATATCACTGGATTCTCCTAAAAGATTCTTACTCAATGATGCCATCTGCTGGAATAACAAGATCCCACTGTAACTCAAAACAATTCTTTCAAAATCTGTACTACATTTAATGTCATGACAATGAATCAAGTCATGATAATAAATCAAGGCGGTTTTTAGTTGCAAATAGCTAAGGTTCATAGAGACAATTGTATAAACTGAAAATCCTTAAAGACTAGTAAACTTTTTGTTCTAATCTAAAACATCTGCTGTGTTTGAAAAGTATAGTTTACATTTTCACAATATCATCTGTTTCATGCAGCATCATACTTCTATGCTATGTATTTTAACCTGAGTAGGATTTGATTTGAATTGTAGATTTTAAAACCACATGATCTTTTTCAATAGTGGAATAAACCACCTTTACACTGAGATAGCCAATTGTACTTAACTCGACAAAGTGGACATATATGAACTCTGCCACTACTTCAGCCAGTATCAGTAATTATTATTTGGTTTGTATCGATTTTGTGGTTGTTATCATTGCTTTAGGAGACAAATATAGAAATATAACCTGTTTTCATTTTAATGGCACACTGATATGAAATGTTTAGGTTTAGCTTCATTTATACTATTTACACGTTAAAATGTGTTACTTTAAACATATTTAGGTAAGAGATATAAGTCGCATACATTTAAGATATAGAAGTTTTTCGAGCGTTTTGGATAAATTTCTTTTTAAAGTTTATATAATATGAATTGTGTCTAATTGTTATAAGGGATGTCTTCAAATCAGTGGACATTAAGCACAGTGTTCATCCGCCCTCTGGTGGAGGCATGCATAAATTGCAGTTGGATAGTAGAGGACAAATGTCACTGACGCTTCAGCACTCTGCAGAAGGACAGCCCCCAGTTCAAAATAATCAGGATTGTTCAGAAGTGCGACAGGCTTCCTCTATTTGACCTGAATATGCTTTATAACTTATTTCTTCGAGTATTGCATTTAATCACAGTTTTATAACCTAAGAGTGTGTAATCATTTTTGTATCTTGGTATTTGAGACTCTTGGCTGAAATGATTAATTTCAGTCGAGGAATGTGTTTTCCACTTTGTAACTTTAAATTTGCAACAAGTAAAAAAATAAAACAAAATCTCCCAAATTGCTGGTTAAAAAGTGCAGCACTGCTCATTGCTCCTCTGAAAATAAATAGAGCTGACCTAAATATGGCTTCCCCTTTAGACGTCCCAGTGGATCACCTTACAGCAGAGAAGGTTAGCAGGCTCCCTCCATGCTCTCTATGGACACTGGTTTCCTTATTAACAAAATTATTTTCAATCCGAGCCACAGGGCGACCTAATTTCACTGCTCATTTCTGGCCACTGGCCCACTCTCATCTGTTGCTGGTGGGAGCTAATACCCTGACAACTACGATGCAAAAGGGCAGAGAGAGAGAGAAGGAAGCCACAGGCCCCTGTAGCTTTTTTTATTCAGGTGTGGCATTTGGAGTTGATCCTTGTGCCTCCCCTGGCACTTGTATTCGTGTTCGTGGTCTTAATTAAAGTGATATTTCGAGGGAGAAGGTTCTGTTTGTTCAGTTAATGAACCCCAGTATTCTCTGCGGGCAAATGGAAATGCAAGTGCTCCAATTAGCATATGTTAGCATTTTACTATGTTTATTCCTCACTGCAGAAAACAGCTTACCAGGGCGAAAAGCTTTCCAGCCTTGTAGGAGCGGCTGCAGAACTTTTTCACCCCAAAAATAATTGACTGAGGCTAATTAAATTCGATCTGTGGGACCAGCGTCTAAGTGATTTATCTGTGCAAGTTTTGTTCTGAGTTGAACTTTTACTTCCTAAAAAAATTAGGAAAGACAAAGTGAAAAAAATACTTTAATTTCATAAATGTGTACAGTACATGTGTAGGGGGGAAATAGCCCCTTGTTAAAGTAGCTTGCATCTTAGTGCAGCTTGCATATACATTTACATAATATTTGTCATATTTACACAAGCTTTGCTAGCAAATAAAGATACAAAAAAGGAAAAACAAAAGATGTGCAAAATTGTGGTCCACTTTTGCTTTTTGAATGGAATTGAGCTGCACTTTGATTGTCTAAATAATAATGATGATCAAAATAACTGCAGCAAAGATAATATAATAACAGGTAGACACATTGACAGTGTGGTAGTGGTAAGTCAGATAAAGAGCCATGAGATTTCTCCAAAAGAGAATGTCCATTAAATACTAATATTAACCTGTGGTTTTCTCATCATCTTTGTTTTCATACCATTTAAAAACAACGGCAAAATATTGTCGCGCTTATTTTTCTCTGTTTCTTCATCACTTAGGTCAACAACTGGCGCATCAGTCGTTGTACAGATCATTATTTATCACTGCGGCTTCCCCTTGCGGAGACATCTGAAGACGCCGTTTCTTGCCAAACGTGGAGAAAGAATTGTGGACATCCAGTTCACTTCGCTGCGCTGTTGGCCGCAGGGTGCAGAAGCCCGACGGAGTTCCGGGAATGTATACGTTGTGGTGATAGTCGGGCGGTGGGTGTGGATGTGGATGTGGGTGTGGATGTGAGGGAATCGATGGCTGCTGCTGCTGCTGCTGCTGCTGCTGCTGTGGAGGAGGCGTACATCGAGGAGTCCAGGGCCGAGAAGGAATTCCACCAGGTGATGGAGACATTTTGTAGTCTGCAGAAGGAGACCAAGCGAAGAGAAACGACTGCTTATTATGCATAACTAACATTAATATGACAGAGCTATTTTCATTTATACCAATGTCATACATATCTTGGTTTTGTTCTCCAAAAAACGAACTCAAGAAAAATTATAAAGTTTAACTAAAGAATCAAACTGAACATTAATTATGCTTAACATAAACCTGGTGTCTTGGGCAAGAAAGCAGGGAAATGTGTCAACTTTACATGGGAACAGAGACATTTGTCATTAACTTTAAATGGAAAGGTATACTGGTTCATTAAAGGCCTCTTTAGTTCCAACATATCTAGACTCTTACCTTTCATGCCCTTCATTTGAGTTCCCCAAGTCCAGTATTGTCCAGGTGCCATTGAAGTGACATAGTTCTCTGGGTCTGCATGCATTGCCTTACGCATGAGAGTACCATCCATATTGATAGAGTTGTAACTATGAAAAAAAGTCACATTCATTCAAAAGTTTTAAAAAATGGTTTAAAAGGGTTTTTTTATATAAACATTCACAATTCAGAAAATGTACTTAATGAATGTAAGGAAATGTAACACTTTTTAGCATACTAGCTACTTAAGTCACAACGATACCTTTTGATGGAAGAGTTCTGGGTCTTTGTGAGAGTCCAGTCTGTGTTTGGCTGCTTCAGCTGCAAGGACAAAGATATGTCAGCACTTCATCAAAATTTGACTGAAATAAATTTCTGCAGCTTCATTAAGAGCGTCTATTTTCACAAGACTTTCCATAACCCGTCTTCCTAAAAGCAGGTCCTTCTGTCCATTTCACCCTCATAGATCATAGAGGTCATTGGAAAAAGGACTGGAGCATTCTATTGTGTCTGACTTGAAATGGTGGATTGTTTCACATGGAATCTGACTGCCGCCTTGTGGATCTATGTAAAAGCACACTTTTTTTTTCTTTTTCTTTTTTTCTTTCTCGAGGCGCTTTCGGCAATGGCCAAGTTTCACTTTTATCCTCTATTGTGGAGCGGAAAACTGGAAGCTAAAGGAAAGCGACCATGGGACTATTTCGGACTTGGAGCTCATATTATGCATTCAACGCTTGATTAGTCCATCTAAAGTTGTTAACAAGGGGAGTGCGACGTAAGCGTATTATTAAAATCGGCATTCAAAATAGTCTCCTCGCCAACTGCGCATAAAACCAATTAGAACCCCACAGGGATGAAACGAAACACGATTTTAATCTTCAAAGGAAAGCGTACCCGGGAAAAAAAATTAAGAAAATTACACACGTCATTGTTTTGTGGATTTTATGCATCGTTTTTTCATTAATATTTTCCTGATGCTCCTCGAGCAAGGTTTTTAATTAAAAGTCTCTCGGAGAGCCTTGAAAAGTTTGCCGCCCTCGCTGATTCGAGTGCACAACTCTGCACGCGTACGGCGCAGTTTGGAGCGCACGTTCGCTCACCCCACCTGTCTTGTCTGCTTACCACGCTTGGACGTGTATTTAATCTTCCTTTTCACCTCCAATCCATCAACTCAAGTACGCCTGTGCATTCGCTTTATGCAACACTCAAGTAGTTTCTTTGTGATTTGTCTTTTTTTTCCCCCTCTTTGTCATAGACGACCTTACGTAGGACTCGTCTGAGCTCACGAGCTGGGACTCTGGGTGAATTACTGGAACCAATTAGCGAGAGGAAGGGCACTTTCTCCAGAAGGTCCATAGCTGCGGGCGGAACAATCAGCGTGACCTCAAAATCCCTCTCGTGGCCAGAGGTGTTTGTGCCGGTGACATTTCTCCCCTCCCCTTATCTGCCTGGTGGAGCTTAGTGCGAGCACTCTGACTCTTTGTGCCTCTAGGATTTTTTTCAGGAAATCGGGGTGACAAAAAAAAAATCAGCATTACGCACACGTTTATGCTCTGATGCCCCGTCTGTTAGGATTAGAAAACACCGGTCTGCACATCCTTTTTGCCGTAAATGCCCTCTCTCCTTGTCTCCTTCACTCCTTCTTCTTCGATTACACCCTTCCCCTTTCTCTCCTTCCACCCTCGATCGGCGTATCTCCCTCCCTCTTTTTTTCCCCCCTCTCACAAAGGACAACACCGGGCCGATCTACAGGCAGTCCACGTCTCAATCCGGCCATGTCCTTGCACCCCCTCCTTCCCCCACCCCCTCCACCTCCCATCCCCTTCTCCTTGTACCCCCCACCCCCTTCCCTTCTGCGATGTCCTACTCTGTCTTTCCGAAACCGCCTATTTGCCATTTCTCATCAATAATTGACACCCCCGCCCCTCTGCGAATACGCCACATTGTTGATAGTGCAGCCCGGTTGTTGCTTTTGCCCTTGAGGCATAGTTAGTGGGGTTATATGTCCCATATTGTTAGCATGGCAGCGAGAAGGCATCAGGGAAAGCCAACGATAACTGCATGTAACCAAACTAATGCCTTTAACCTTGAATTTGTGCTCACACTCAGGTGCTGGAAGCAGGTGCGCGTGCAGCCTCATTCCCTGACAATTATTGGCAGAGACATCCAGCGATTATTCACACAAGTCACATCAATTCTCTTTTTGGTTCTTGTATTATAACAAAAGGCACTACAATTATTATTAAGACTGAAAGCGGAGCCAGCTTTAAATGCCCCCCCTCCCCTCCCCTCCCCGGCCCCCACCTCACCTCTCCTGTACTGTAAGTGACATCTCACTTCATTCTAAGTCACGGTCCGCGCGCAGCGTACGCTCCACGCAAGATGGGGCTTTACACTTTCATTAAATTGTCAATTAAAATGTAATTTCGCGTCATGTCATTTCATTCCGCGTAGGAAAAACATTACCACGGATTTCAAAATGGAGATGAATTAGCCTCTCGTCTTTAATTTTTTTTTTCTAAGTCATAGTGAAAACAAAATCACTTAAAATATTTTTATTTTATTTTATTTCATTTTATTGTTGTTGTGGGGCGGGGGGAGGGGTGTATGTTTGACTTCACACCTGTGCGGCATGCGTAATGTGACCTTCAAGAGATGAAATGTCACTCTGGCGCGTTGTCACAGAGAAGAAAGTAAAACGAAGTCTCAAAGCACAGTTTAAACTCTCGCATTGTTTTCTGATGTCACGCTCACCTCGTTCGGAGTTGTAGCTCCGTTGTTCACAGACGCGCTCCGGCTGTGCGCGTTCCACGAGTTGTCCGCGTTCTTCGCCTCGTTGTTCCTCGGCGTGCTGCTCGGGCTGCACGGCTTCAGAAACATAAAGTCACTTTTGGCTGACTCGGGGGTCAGACAGGCTTTATAACAATATGACTGAGAAAAACTGCTATTTCCATTCACCTCCATGCAGTTCGTAGGTACTTTGGACGCGGATGAAATCTGCAAGTTGAGGTTGGATTTTTTGAACACCTCCGGGGGCGGCTCTGGCTGAAACCCCCCGCAGCAGCAGCAGGCTAAGGGGGGCAGGTTGTAACCGCTGTGGGTCTCCCTGTCCTTGTAGCACTTAACAGCAGCCAGCACTATGATAGCCACCAAGAATATTAAAGATATTGTGCTGAGTGACACGATGAGATACAAGGCGAGGTTTGAGGGGGGTTTCGGGCTGAGCGTTAGATCTCCGAAATCTGACAGCGACTCAGGCACGCTGTCTACAACTGTGAGGACAATAGAGGCTGTGGCGGAGAGCGGCGGCTGCCCGTTGTCCTTGATTAATATTACCAACCTTTGTCTTGTTGCGTCTTTCTCAACTAATCGGCGAATGCTCCTGATTTCGCCTGTATATAGAGCCACGCTGAACAAGCCCGGGTCAGTCGCCTGAATAACCTGGTAAGACAGCCGGGAGTTTTGCCCCGCGTCTGCGTCTAACGCGGTGATTTTGGTAACCAAATACCCCGCGTCCACAGAGCGCGGAACCACCTCCGTGGCAACGGAGCCGTTCTTGGGCAGCGGGGACACAATGACAGGCGCGTTGTCATTCTGGTCCAGAACAAACACGTTGACCGTGACATTGCTGGCGAGAGGAGGGAAACCGGCGTCCTGTGCCTGCACCAGAATCTGAAAGTTTCTAAGTTGCTCGTAATCGAAAGAGCGCAGTGCGTATATGTTGCCGTTGTCGGAGTTGATGGAGACATAAGTGGACACGGGCATGCCCTGAATTTGACCCTCCAGAATAGAATAAGACAGATATGCGTTCTGGTTAGAATCTGGGTCGAACGCAGAGACAGAGCAAATGGAAGCGCCCGGGGCGTTATTCTCGGTCACATAAACTGTGTATGAAGGTTGAGAGAACCGCGGGGGGTTGTCGTTTATGTCAGACACTTGAACCAGAATTGTTCTCCTGGTGGAGAGTGAAGGGGAGCCCAAGTCTCTGGCCGTAAGTGTGATGTTGAACTCGGACACAGTCTCTCTGTCCAGCGGCTCGCTTGTCACCAGCGTGTAATAGTTTTTAAAAGATGAATGGAGCTGAAAGGGGACATTATTCGGAATCTGACAGTCCACGTTCCCGTTCTCTCCCGAATCTCGGTCCATGACGCTGATCACAGCTATCACTGTGCCAGGCGACGCGTCCTCCTGGACAGGTGTGGACACTGACGTGAGGATAACTTCGGGAGCGTTGTCATTCACATCCAGGATGTCCACCAGAACCTTACTGTGTACTGCCACAGCCGACGGTCCTCTGTCTTTTGCTTGAACGTACAGTTCATACACACTGGCTTTCTCGTAGTCCACAACGCCCTTCACACGTATCTCCCCCATATAGGGGTCCACGCTGAACAATTCGCGCACCTTAAGAGGTGCGTGCCCGCTAAACGCATATGTAACTTCCCCATTTGAGCCTTCGTCCAAGTCTGTGGCGTTTAACTTCAGCACCAGCGTTCCCCTGGGTGCGTTTTCCACCAAGCTCGCCCTGTAAACCGAGCGGTCAAAGACAGGCACGTTGTCGTTGGCATCTAACACGGTGACAGTTATTAGCGCTGTCCCAGAGCGTTCCGGTGAGCCACCGTCAAACGCAGTAAGAACCATTTCGTGCCTTTTTTGCTGCTCCCTGTCGAGCGGCGTGTCCAGCACCAGCTCGGCAAACTTGCTGCCATCGTTGCGCGTCTGGATGTTGAGCACGAAGTGCTGGTTTGCGCTCAGCTGGTAGGAGCGCAGAGAGTTGGTGCCCACGTCCTGGTCCTGTGCGCTCTCTAAAGGGAAGCGTGAGCCGGGCGCAGCAGACTCTGTGATGTCGAGATTGAACTCAGTCCACGGGAAGCTGGGGGAGTTGTCGTTGACGTCTAAAATCTCCACTTCCACTCTGTACAGTTCTAACGGGTTTTCGATGACAACTTGTAGGTGTAGAAAACAGCTCGGGCTTCTTTCACACAGCTCCTCTCTGTCTATCTTTTCGTTAACAAAGAGGATCCCGTTCTCCAAGTTCACTTCTAAATACTGTCTCTTTGCGCCGGAGACGATGCGAAACCTTCGCGCTGAAAGCTTGGCCACATCCAGACCGAGGTCTTCTGCGATGTTGCCCACAAATGCTCCGTGATCCAGCTCCTCGGGGATAGAGTACCGAATTTGTGCGAGTACCAGGTCCACCACGCACGCACACAGCAGTAGACATATGACCAGACCAGTCACCGGAACCCAGCAGCCTCTGCAGAGTTTACGTTCCATGTCCGCGGCGTGCGTAAAAGAAAAAGCTTATCCAGACATGCTTTACCTCATAAAGCCTGTCACCATTAAAGCTGCGAAGTTTCAAATCAAATTAAATAAACCTAAAAGAGTTTGTCCAGGTACAAAAAAATATATGTATATATCTCAAGATGAAAAGTTTTTAAACACCTATCTGTGTATAAAACTTTGTGGGGGGGAAACTGCAGATGAAAGAACAGCAAGCGAAAGGAGAAAGACGGTGTCTCTCTCTGTGCTGTGCACCACGCGCAGCACTGGTGTGTGAACGGGGGAGGCTTGCGCTTTGATTTTCCAGTGTATTAGACACTCGGGGGAGCTGGTGGTAAGGCGCGCGTGTGTGTTCATGTGTGTGTGCGTGTGGAGAGATAGAGAGAGAGGAAAAGAGAGTGAGAGGGAGAGAGACGGTGCGTGTGACACTGAGAGAGAAAAGGAGGGAGAGAAAGATAGATGGAGGGGGTGGACGTTGCTCCTCGCTGCTCTGTATTGGAGGACGTCGACGATAAGTGCGACTCTAATTATGGTAGACGTTTAACCCTTTCTCATCCTCCTTTTTGACCCATTAAAGAGACGAAAGGGGGGCATGTTTGACTCCAGACGTCAAAGCCAGATTTGGATTAGGAAACGGATAGTGGTCGCTTTCTAGGCTGCATTTACAGGATAAGGATTTGTAATGATGTCCAGGGAGTCCTACAAGATGACAACGATGGGCAAGATGATTTAATAATGGGTTTTTTTTTCTCTCATGACAGCGTTGTAGCTTCTTGAAAAGAATAAACTGAGTGAGTGTATTGTTTTTAGATAACAGATGTTTTATCCTTCTTTTGCGTTGCTGGAAAGGCCCAGTAGTGGCTACCAGCAGACTCCCGGGACTCTATAATGCTTTTTAATTAGAGGCCTTTGAAGATGAATGCCCACACTGCAAAACAGTCCCATTCATTAATCATCACACACGAAATGGGCTTTTACAAAAAGAATCTTTGATGGGTCAGGATATTCATTTTTAATCAACATTCAAATGAGCGTGCTTGGGCTTAAAATGATTGCACGGACGGCCCTGACTGGACAGCACAAGCCACGCAAATGCGAATTACACGACTTTAATTCACTTAAGTAGACCTGAACATGCATCAACATAATCAACATAAAAGCTACGGTATGAAACCGTAATCACACTTGTCTCTAATCAGGTATTATAGCCAGGATCAAATAAATATCCCAAAGGTTTACAGCCTCTGAAGAGGAGACAAAACGCTCACACGCAGACTGATGCAACAGAGGAATCTTAAAATCAGATTATGAATAACGCCGGTGGAGGAAAGCGCTGTCACATCGTTCATATCAGCAAGAAAGTCTCTCTGAAGCCAGGCACATGTTTGCTTGAATCTAATCTTACCCATGTTAATCCCGGCCTGTAAGAAAACCGCTGAACGGCAGAGAAAGAGAGCGAAAAAGAGAGGGAGGAGGAATTAAATGACGCCTTTGTGAGTTCAAGTTCGTCTCCAGACAGACACGAGTAGCATCCTAATGCAAAACTGTGGTGTGAAATGTGGAAGTGTCTTTCTGGGACTTACGGCACAACCTTGACCCCATAGCAGCAGTGTGGATGACGAGTCACTTGTTAGAGAGTGAAAATTTGTGAGTCAATAGAGGAACAGGAAGAGAACTGTTCTTTTGTCCTTCCTAGTGGGATTTGATAAAACGCACCTGTTACACTTTGAACAGACGCTCGACCCTCATTGGAGGAAGTGATGGGCTCTTTTCATCTTAAAAGAACCCCATTTTTGCTTTCACAAGAGCAAATTGAGATTTAGCAACCAGGACAATTACGGGAACACAAATAGATTATCGATGTCTTGACTTTTTTCACCATTGCTCGCATGTGCTATCCTTACTTTAGAGAATGTTGCACAGAAAGTGCCACTCCCACTTCCCCCAACCAAGAATCACAGACATACAACCCCCCCCCCCCCAATCTTCAGGAAAAAATAAATAAGTAAAAACTAAAATCCCTAGGTTTAAATAAGCAGAAAACACAATCTGCTTGGAGACTTAACCTCAAACAGATGGTTAAGCTTCTCCAGAAATGATTACATTTCTGGAAAAAAAAAAAGAAGCGAGAGGAAAAAAATCCCCACCACCAGTACCATTGCTTTCCACTTCTTTTTAATTAACGGAGTGAAGGATTAGTGTACAGCTATCCGGGATCAAGCGTTCTCCAACGGAAGAATACAAATGTTTTGTGATAAATAATCCCAAAGCGCTCCGTCCGGTGCTCCCCTCGGTGCCTGATATTAACATGCATTACACGGAGCATTAAGCCGGTCTCATCCGCCCCTATCGCCCGGTTCACCTCATTGTCCGACAGAAAGAAGAGCCATTACTTTCTCTGAGCTGATGCGCAACAGCCACCTGACCGTGACCCGTTACTACTGCCTCAGCGGTAACAGGATGAAACAACTCCAAGGGGGGCATCAAGAAAGGTAATAGATGGCGTCTAGAAGCTTAATTTTATTTGGTCTTTTCATACTCTTAAAACAGATGTTCGGGATTCTACAAACATGTTTCCAACTTATCACTGCTGGCCCACAACGAATAGACGAATCAAGCGGATTTATCACAATCATTTGTGATCCGATGGCGCCATCATCTGGGGACTATGAAGAAACGGAGACGAGTAGGTTATGTAGTTAAATTTTTCTAACTTACCAACAGCAACAACAACAACAACAACAACAACAACAACAACAACAACAACAACAACAATAATAATAATAATAATAATAATAATAATAATAATAATAATAATATTATTATTATTATTATTATTATTATTATTATTATTATTGTATGTATGTATGTATGTATGTATGTATGTATGTATGTATGTATGTATGTATGTATGTATGTATGTATGTATGTATGTATGCACTCAGTATGGTTTAGATCATTATTCATTGTCCATCCATCCATGACATAACACGCTTTTCCTTGTTGTAGGGTCACGAAAGGTGCCGGTGCCTATCACCGCTCGGGGAGAAGCAAGACAGGTCACCAGTCCATCGCAGGGCATCATGGGAACAAACAGAACGAACAACCCATTCATGTTCACATTCGCACCCAGGGAGAATAGAGAGAGATCGATTAACCTAACCGTGAGAGAACCCACTCATGCACTGGACAACATGTAAACTCTGTGCAAACAAACCTCTTGACTTCCTAGCTGCAACGCAGCAGTGCTACCTACTGCGCCACTGTGTAGTTCAACAACCAATTCATCAGTTTAGAATATACCAGATTTTTCATATAAAGAGTGACGTTATTTCAACGAGTCCTTGATGCAAGGCACTCCAGTAGGGTTATTGCTGCTTTTGAAGGGGTACATGTCCACAGCATACCAGACCCTCTACTTAGCAAAGAGCGTAAGTTTTTTTTTTTTTTTTTTTTTTTACAAATACCCATTTGTTTTACACCAGACTTACCAGGAGTGGCTGCTGAAAACAAAAATGCTTCATTTTAACTTCATCCGACCAAAATTTCTATTTAATGTGACTGTCACATTTAACAAATTTCCTCTGTCCTAAGTAACATCTCCATCCATCCATCCATCCATCCATCCATCCATCCATCCATCCATCCATCCATCCATCCATCCATCCATCCATTTTTTCTTAGATTAAAAATGTATTTAACAATGATACCCCGAATGATTTATCAATCCGCGATCCTATGGCGCCATCTAATGGACATTCATCAGTACAATCCCGTCCAGTGGGTTTGTTGAAGCAGGTGTATGACTTCTTCAGCTCCAACTCCACACCGCCATGGGGTCCTGATGTGTGCTTGCTTGCTTACTCAGGTGGGCCAACAGGAGTCTCTCCAGGACCTTCATGATGTGGGCAACCGGTCTATAAGTCGTTAATGACTGATTGGTGAGTTTTCTTGTTACCAGAACCAGGCAGGATATCTTCCACAACCGAACCTACTCTTCAGTCAAGCTAAAGTTGAAGAGGTGCTGCAGAATCCCACAGATCTGCTTTTCAGGATTCTGGAACTGACACCATCTGGACCTGCAGCCTTGTTCCGGATGAGTCTCTCCAGTTGCCTCTTCACTTGACTATGGGGGAATTTTTCTACCATAATTCTAGAGCACACATTTTCAGTCTGAAAGCAGGATTTCATAGCAGAAAATTCCCCCGACACTTAACTTCTAAAGTGGGAGGAGGAGGAAAAGGGAGCAGCAGCATCTCCCGATTTGGTTGAAGAAAAACTTGTGGAATCAGAAAAGTTCATGACTCAGGTGGAAGACAAAACATCTGAAATTTGACAAGACAGCTGCGGGTAAAAGGATGGTGGATGTCTGTTTGTCTGGGGTCAGGAAAGGAGGATGTTGAGATTGTTCCTGAACTAAATCTGATGAAGAATGTGTTCAACTCGTTTGCTCAGTCTTAAAATATTAATTAATTACCTGCCAGGTAAATTAGTTGACTCAGCTGAATGAAATCAAAATTAATGCGTGAGTATGTTTATTGATCACATTTAAAATGGTATTGAGATAAATTGAATCTGATGACTTTAAGGCCTTTAGCATTACATCTACTTATGGCGCCACCTGCTGGACATTACGCAGAGTAACGGGAATTTAGGAATCTAGTGTGTTAAAAAGACTTGGGGATCGTAATTCTAGAAAGAAAGTAATGTCTTCTAAATGGTTCATTTGTAATTTGAGAAGTTTGTACTTTTCCTTGTCATTTACAGGGAAGCCCACTAATACATAAAACTCAAAGAGTTTATAGACTGTACTTTTACATTTTCCTTCATACGTTTCATTTATATTTTTGTCAGTTTCATTGTCGTGGGTAACTATTTTAATAATTTTCTCAACATACAAAGTTTAAAAATTCAACAGTTGTTTTTCTTATTGTTTATTTCAACACATTTTTTCAGCATTTATTTTTTTTTTCTTTTAGTTTTTCGGCGAAAGATACCAGATAGTTTTGACCAATGCTGTCTTTAAACGGCATTATTATGTTTTGTCGAATCGTTTCTCTTAAGATAAATAATATTAAAAATACATTTTAAAAAAAACATCGGACAGCGCCCGTGGTCGAACCCGCGGCTGTTAGGCCACTCGGCTAGAAACTTGATTGCATTCAGGTTTGATGTAACCACTGAGCTACGCCGACGCCAGAAGAATTTCCTGCACAACATGATAATAAAGCACAATACCAATGATAATGCTGATGTGTCTAATTGGTTTTGTTTTTGGACACTTATTTCCTTTCACTTAGTTGATGAAACGCAGAAGAATAAGTGCCGTATGTGATTTATTTTTTCCAGTTAAACACGTAGTAGGTTACGTAAGCGTCTCCGCCATATTGTGAGTGGCAATCCCATCCCACAAAACAACAAGGCTTTGGAAAATAGATTTTTATCCAAAAGAAACGCACACTTTTAAACCAAACTCATTTTTTATGTATCAAATGCACAACTGCTCCCTTTAGTACTAACAATATTTCAGCACATTTTTTCGAGATGCCAGATAGTTTTGGGGAACGCTGCCTTTACAACGGCATTATTATATTTTATCGAATCGTTTTACTTAAGATGAATAATAATAACATCGGACAGCGCCCGTGGTCGAACCCGCGGCTGTTAGGCCACTGGCTAGAAACTTGAACCCATTCAGTTTTGATGTAACCACTGAGCTACGCCGACGCTGGAAGCAGTTCCTGCACAACATGATGATAAAGCACAATACCAATGAGAATGCTAATTGGTTTTCTTTTTGGACACGTATTTACTTTCACTTCCTTGATCAAACACAGAAGAATAAAAAGACTAAGTGCCGTAAGTGATTATTTTTTCCCCCTTAAACACGTTGTAGGTTACGTAAGCGTCTCCGCCATATTGTGAGTGGCAATCCCATCCCACAAAACAACAAAAATAGATTTTATATCCAAAAGAAACACAAACGTTTAAACCTAACTCATTTTCTATGTATCAAATGCACAAATATTAACAATTGTGATCACTGAGAAAAGAATAAATCAGCAATGCCAAAAATATAAAATATAATATAAAAATCACACAACAGCAGTAGAACAGAATTGAAATAGCTTTTATTGTCTCAACGTGGGGAATTCAGATGCAACCAAGGCATCAAGCTATATAGGTTCACAATTAAAATTTGTAAAAAAAATTTAAAAAAAGCATGCTTTATGGGCTCTTTGGTGGCGCTGACGTCACATCAGAAATGCGCCTTTCTTTCTTCCGCTTTGAGTTTCAGAAGCAAATAAAGCAATACCACGAACATTGTTGTCTTCCAAATATAATGGGCTTCTAAGTTTTCATGGATTTTTAAGTGATCCTGAATTAAGAAGACGGTGGCTTGTAAATATTTGTCACGACAAGTTAAAGCTAATTATCATGTTGTACCACACAGTCTTATGGCGTCATCTTAGCAGAAGAGCCGCCAGATCACGCCTCCACCCCACAGCTAATATGGACCCTTCTTCTATTGCGGGCACCAGTAATAACATAAAGGTTGGTTATGTAAAAAAAAAAATAGATACGTTCACTATTGATACTTGAGCAGTTTAGAGAAACAGCCTGACAAAACCTGGACTGTTGCTGCAATAGATCCAATAGTCTGCCATATTGGAAGTGGTCTTATGAATTAAAGGAATCAGCTTTTTCGTTTCATAGACATCATCATAGTCAAACCTCTCTCACACCAGAACAGAAGAGGACAGTGGCTGATTTTTAGATCTTTGCCGAGGTCAGATATGTTGATAAGATCGGCTTCACCTGTAATTATTAGATGATCAGCGATCTCCCAGAATTAAGGAAATCAGCAATTTATTTGCTGGCCGATGTATCTGCTGGCCGATTAATCGGCACATCCTTATAAAATAGTGATTATGCTGTGTAATGTCCAAAGGATGGATAACCAAATTATAAGTGCAAAATTCAGCTTTCATCCCAATCATTCCTGGACACTACAGGTCCACAGAAACGAAATTTCAATACAATATCTTTCCAAGGGTGTTGTAGTCATCCTATTTTTTATTGTTTTTGTTGACATTTTGTATATCTGTATGTAGCAACATTTAGTTTAATAATTATATTTTCATATTTTTGTTTTTTTTATGTCAATTAATTATACCATGAATGCATGTATAATAATATGCATTATTGTGTAAGCCTAAATATTATGTCAAGTCATGTTTATTTGTACAGCACATTCAGCAACAAGGTAGTTCAAAAGTGAAAAAGGTGGAGTGATTGCAGTTCAGTGTGGGGATTGTTTCAGAAATGTTCATGCTGACAGAGAAAATCCGCAAGGGGGTGCCAAAGTCAAACAAAACCCATAACAAAATATTGATTTCAAACTTGTCTTCTCTCACGCAGTAAGACTTGTACAGGTCCTTCTCAAAAAATTAGCATATTGTAATAAAGTTCATTATTTTCCATAATGTAATGATAAAAATTAAACTGTCATATATTTTAGATTCATTGCACACCAACTGAAATATTTCTGGTCTTTTATTGTTTTAATACTGATGATTTTGGCATACAGCTCAAGAAAACCCAAAACTCTTATCTAGAGGTGTGCCGATCGATCGGCCACCGATCATAATCGGCCGATTTCCGTGAAAAAGTGTATGATCGGTGATCGCCGATCACGGTCCCTTGTTGCCGATCACACAAACCGATCACCTGCATCTCATTTCGCAGCCTGCCTGTGCAGCTGGTCTCCTCTTTCCTTCACACTGCGCAAGATGTTAAAATCTTGGGGTATTGTTTTCTAACCTAACTCTGCGTTGAACTTTTCCACAACGTCATCCCTGACCTGCCTGGTGGGTCATAATGCTATTTGTCCACTAATATCACGAAGATTTGAGGCCTTGGCAAAGCAGCTCCTTCTATATTAATATTAAAACACATACAGGTATATATGTGCTAAGTAGGGGGTTTTAGAGGATAACTGGCTTTTTTGTTTGGAAAGTAATTCATCTTTATCACCCCCAAATTCAACATTATGCACTATATTGCGTAGTTTTATCAGATGAAAAACTGATTTCACCAAAGTTTCTGGTTGACACGTGAAAAAATACAGAAAACCTCAAACTTTACAAGGCACTTCAGCTTTTTAGGTTTGTATAATGTGATCTTAACATTCTTGCTAAGCTTGTGTGCATCCATGAGAGTTTTTCAGTGTGTAAAAACAAAGCGATGGATAGAGAGACACAGGCTGAGGGATGGGGTGAACAGAAGCCAAGGGGAAATGAGTGGACACAACAAAACACAGAGACGTGATGAAAAGCAGGGTGACTTCCACCTGCAATTAGCTTCACCTCATCACTCCACAGTTTCCATAATAACCTGCTGAACTTTGTCCAGTGTGTCACTACAAAATCTATCAGAGGAGATACACTCAAAAAAAAAAAAAAAAAAGAAGAGATGAGGGAGTAAGAGGTGAGTTTTCGAGGTCATGCAAGACAAAGAGATATGAGCGAGAAATCATGAGGGAGGAAGACAGGTGAGAGGAGATAAGACAGGGACGACAAAGAAAGGCAGCAGATAAATGTTGACGATACTAGCACAGCGAGCAGTGAGGTGATTGGAAAAAGAATAAGTTTGGGATAGGGGGAAGAAGAGGGAGGAAAATAAGAGGCAGAAAGAAGGTTTTCGTCCACATGCTCCTCAGCTGTGTAAACTGAAGGTCTCTGCTGCGTCTCGGATTCCCCAGAAGAAGGGGGATATTTATAGGAAGCTGGCAGAGGCAGTGAATGGGCCCTCGCTCTGTCACACCCACTAATATTATCATTATTACCTTATATTCACAAAAATGGAAAAATGTCAGCAACCTGAGATGCTTAGGGAGACTATAGACCGTGTCCCACTTGTCTCAGTGTCCGTCTCCTCACGTTCCTGAGAACCTGCCTGCTGGTTGAGACGTTGCTTTTCTAACAAAGAGAGAGAAGAGACACAAATCGGAGAACACAGAAGCAGTGGGAAAGGCTGGCATGTATCAACCAGTGGTATACCAAAACCTATTAGAGCTGTCAAAGAATGAGAGATGGAAAAAAAAAGACAAAGAAAGAAAGGAGCGAGATGGAGCAGAGCTAGACAGAAACAGACATGAGCACATATTCCACTTCCAGATTATAAAATTCCCGCAAGTAGCAAACGTGTTCAGACTATACACACACACACACACATACAGACACATTGGCATTTAGGTCTACAGCCACATGGTAGCAGATGCAAACCCAGGCACACATGCAGAAACACAAACAGTATGGTAGACATAACAGTAGTGCACGCGCATGCATGCATGCTGGGAAGAGAGGAAATTCCAGAGGGAACAGGTGGGAGTGGCGATAGCAATCTATCAGGATGACTTTGATCTCCTCCATGCCTCTGTCACCGCCGCTGAAAAACTCCCAGTGAATCAGGACTGCCTCCAATCAATCACGATGTGCGTGTCCGCGCTAAGATGTCACCACCCAACTGAAGTGCTTTTAACTTGAAAACGATCGTTAATGAATTAAGATTTTTTTTTTTAAATGTGCTCAGTATCATTGCATAGAGATTCATAATTATGGATGGTATGCCATCTGTCAATTTGCCCTTACAGTTTTTCCCTTAAGACAGAAAAACATTCATCTCTTTTCTATTTATGCCTATTTTCTGGGGTGGTGGAGGCGGGGGAGGGGTTCACATCCTCTCACTGGTTACTTTATTAGGTATATTGGTTTAGTTGCTTATTATCACAAATAGAAAATCAACTAATTACAAGCCAGCAACTCAATCTATTTATTCATCTAGAAGTGGTAAAAAGAATTTGCTGAATTTCAAACTGCTCATCAACTTATTTGATGTGTATCAATGATTTTGATGATGCCACATATCAAAATGTTTGTTGCTGGTTTTCTCAATAGTTGAATGTCTGGTGTTGCTACCACTGTGTATTTTTGTGTTTTTATGATGTAAATCACTTTGAACTGTCTTGTTGCTGAAATGTGCTATATAAATGAACTTGATCGATCGATCGATTAATTGATTGATTCCTTTAGTCCCAACAGAGCCTCATTTAGTCACTGTAACCAACCTGAGTTCAACCAACCTCTGTAAAACACTGATTTTAGGATGGTTATTTCTATTTGGATAGTGTCACAAATAGACACTATCCATTATATAGTCACAAACTTGCTCTTTGAATATGACAATGAGTTCACTGTACTGCAGTGGCCTCCACAGTCACCAGAATTAAATCCAAATCCCTTTAGGGATGTGTTGGAGTGGAAGATTTATGTCATTTCAGACCTGAATTTCTTAGGGATAGTTCCTGCTGCACTTCATTGGAAGAACCGAGACAGTCCTAAATGGAAAAAAAGGGACTCTAATAATAACAGCAAAGTGTATCTAATAAAATGCTGAGTGAATTTGTTCAATAACTCAAATGACCTGAAGAGGGCAGTGTTGAGACCAGCCACAGGGAGTTGAACCGGGTCATACCTGAAAACCTGACAAAAAAACATGTTGAAAGTGTTTGGTTATTCACTGACGTGAACCAGCAGCGATACTGCTTCCACTCTGGATCCTGCAAGGTCAATCATTGTCCCCTGATTGTCAGCAAGATGATCTGAGATTGGAGGTAGGCAAGACAAACATGAGGAAGGAAAAATGGGAAGGGAATGGGAAACAGAGATGTGATGGATGGAACCAAGCCAGTGTCTACTGAGAACAGAAGTCAGCGGTCAAAAGATCTTGTTTGTGGGTATGTGAGCGTGCGAGCATGTTCTCAGGGTGATCTGACCTTTGGGGAAAATTAAACAATATCACCAAGTAAATGCCTCATCACATGAAAGTGCACAGACCGTCCATTACGTCAGCCAAAACCATGTGTGTGTGCGTGTGTGCGTGTGTGTGTGCGTGGGCGAGTGCCAGGGTGAGATGAGTGTGGAGAGCCCCTGCCTTAGGGGACGCAGCAACAGCTGACTGACAAGCTGCAGGAACATGATCGTGCCTGCAGAAATCTTTCTCAAAGCGCATCTTATTAATAACTTTTTTTTAAAAATCTTTTATCCTCTCAATTCTTCTCTTGCTAGTTTGTTTCATTGTCTGCAACCTTCTCCCAACTACGTCCCTCCTTCACCTACCTTTCTCCTTCTCCAGAAATACTGGGAGGTGGGCTTGTGTTATGACACTCTGGTGATTAGCAACATAAAACTCATGAATGGAGGAAAATATTTGCACATAAACACATTGGTCAGCTCGTAAACCGTGCTACATGGGCAAAACATGAACAACACAACATGCAGGGAGAGGAAAAAAAAATGACGAAAACCGTTTGCAGAAATTATTCATTTCCCTTCCTTTTTTTTCCCCTGTGCTCACTATATACCCCTCCCACTCCCTTGTCTCCCTCGTTCTCTCTCACTTATTTCCTTTTGCACATTTCATTTTCTTTTTGCATATCTCCGGACTATCATACCTCCAGACACACACAGCGAACCTCGCAGCTTCTAAAACAACTCGCCTTCCCCCCATTTCTAAATCTCTCCCCATTTTCCCCTTCTTTCTCTCCACCTCATTCCCGCCCTCCCCTCACTACCTGACATTGTGGCTCAATGCCCAATGAGTCACACCTCTGCTAAAATCATCAGAGATGGAAGGAGGAGGGAGCAAAAGAAAGAAATTGTCAGGGAGAGAGAAAAAAGTATGTTAGAGTGAAAAATATAGAAAATAAAAAATGGGAGGAGAGAACGTTAGGGAGGCAGAAAGAGAGTCTCTGAGGAGAGAAAGGAGCATAGAGTGCATTTAACTTTTTGACTCCGGTAGTCGGTCTGTGCATGTCAGTAACAGTTAGTCTGTAGACAAACAACACTCTCTGTTCCGACACACGCATGCACGCTCAAATATGCATGCACGCAGAGCCATGTGCAAACATAGCTGCTCAGTGACATTGTGCATAAGCCCACCTGCGTCCTCTGCAGACACATGCACGCTCAATTTTAGCAATGAAAGTGCAAACAAACCCCGAGTTCAACGTGCGGCTGTAGCCCTGCCTCCCAACATCAGCCTCCCCCCACCCTCTCTACCAGTTACCCCGGGATACCACACAAACACTCCCTGTTGGGCAACACTGGGAGTTAAGAGAGGACGCACATGGGTCGCACACCTCCCCAAAGCCCCGTGAGTTTGAGGCCAATTGCGTTTGTAGATGTGTGCAAGCGGGCTCTGCATATGTTGGGCAGCCATATTCTTTTTTCTATAAGGGGCTGTGTTTTTTTTCCACAATCCATTTCCTGGCCGGATGATAGAGACGCATGAAAGATTTGCTGTAATGGGGGGGTGGGGGGGAGGGGGGGGGGGGGGGGCACCAGGAGTTGTAAAACGTTGATGAGCCAGAGAATCAAACAGGATAAGAAGGTAGATCAGCTCAGGAAGTGTAGAAAAAGTCCTTCCAGAGTTGCTGGTGAGACGAAGTTTTGTTTACTTGAGTAAGTTTCACTTGTTCTGTGATTTACTCAAGTGTCCCTTATCCCTGAACTGTGAACTTGGCTTGCCTGTCACAGAGGGGGCGCTGGCTTTAACGAGGCTTATGTTTTATGAACCCTGAGGGATCCCAGCAAGCTGTGTGGATGCTGCAGCATGCCACGTGCCTGTCATCGTTCAGCACTGCTGTTTTTTGAACACATCTCCACTTCGTACTTCTGAGAAAATGTTGTTTTTTTTCTTTATCATTTCTGTTGGTAATTCAGAAGGTTTGTGCCGTTAATCATTTAGGTTTTCTTTGTTAGATCCTCGGGTTGTCTTATCAACACATTTCCAGATGGGAGGAAGTCGACATGGTCTCAGATTGTCTTTGTGTTTGGCTTTCAGGGATTCGTTTAGACTTTAAGGAAACTGAACGACTTTGGCTGAAAGCTGTTTAGCACGTCTGCAAACGATACAATCAATTCTGCTTTGATGGGGTCAATCCGAACTGAAGCTCTGGGTTTAGGAAGCGCAGCCGGCTTTTACCCAAAGCCCCAGTGTTTTCAAAGCCATACCAGCCAGCCGCAGCGCTCCGTTCGCCCTTTGTGCTTGAACACACCAGACAAAACTTTGGAAGGCATCCACTTGCAGAGCACATTCCCAGAGTATTTCTTTTTTCTTCTTTTTACAAGTGTGGGATGGGGTCTAACAACAATTACGGTAAAATGTGACTAATATGTCGCAGACACATTGGTGTATGCGTGCATGTGTGTGTGCGTGTGTGTGTGTGTTTTTTCTGACCTGCTCTTTCTCTTTTCCATCCACTCTTCTCTTCTTGAAAATTCTTCCCTCTCACTTCAAACCCCTGTAATTACAAACAAAAGCGCTGACTCCTCTCCAGCTGAAACAATGATAATGATGGAGAGTCGAACATATGTGTGTGTGTGTCCTCATCAAAGCGGCGCTGACGTTGATGGGTGTAGAGAAATGTGTGGAGGACAGTAAGGATTAACACAATCTGGGCACACGGCCCCGTCACTGAGAGAAATGGTGTGTGTGCATATGTTGACTCTGGTCTTGATAGCAACGATCCAACACACAGCTGCTCTCTGAGCTTGGCATTTAAATGAGGCAAGCAGACAGTTGGAATAAATGGGACGCAGACCGAGGCGGAGGAATCGGAAAGGTTTAAAGAATAGAGAAGCAGGTTGCTCTTAAACTGGAGCTTTAAAGGTTCCAAAAAAAGGGGGGGGGGAAGGAAACAGTAGAATCTTTGAAGGCACAGAAAATAAAAGTCATATATTTTTCCTAATAAAAATCGAACATGCTTTAGGTTCAGTAAAACATTTGTGTTACAGTTTATCTGGGCTGCATAAATGGATGGTTGAGAGGTAGAGTGTGTACTCCCTGGTTGTGTTTGGAGCAGGCCCAAGCCAGAGGAGCTCAAAGCGCTGAATGTCATCATCAGAGCTGTCGGAGAGCCAAGCAGTAATCACACCCAGATCACCTAAACGCTCACGCCAACTTACAACACCAGTCACTCCAGAGTGGTGTGTGTGTGTGGGCGTGTGTGTGTGTGTGTGTGCGCGAGAGAGCTCTGGTGGAGTGAAAGAAAGAAGAAGAAGGAGAAAAAAAAAGACAAGAAGTACATGTCCATGCAGCAAGAATGCATTCAATGTTAGTGTGAAAAAAGCATGTGCGCGGACAAGCTATGTGGTCATAGAGCAGGCACGGGGAGGGAGGAACAGCTCGAGATGTGTGGAGAAGAGGGTGTATTTTTTCTCTCCTCTTTCTTCCTCCCTCGCTCCATGTCAGTCTCATATCCCACCCCTCTATTTTCCATTTTTACATGGAGCTCCAGATGTGAAGGGAGTGAAATATTAAATTACCAAAATGGGCTTGTTTCTGCACTTTGGCTACATCAAAAACAACCCAGCCTGTGCTCTTTCCTGACCTTGCACACACACTCAAGCACGTTCACACTTTCTGATAATATTTTAAAGTGCGCTTGATCATTTGCTAAAGGAAAACGGACAAATGAATCATTGTTCCCTGGTCATTACTGACTTTGCTTGGAGTTGCTGCCTTCGGTTTTGCTATATTTTTTATTTTTCGAAACTGTTGAGGCACTCTCCAGGCCCATTAGATCCCCATGAGTTACTGGGCTTTTTGCACATGTTGTTGCTTGGTCTGCCACTTGGTGGCAGTGTCAGGAATATGTGCAGCAATATGAAATGTTTGCTGAGCAAACATTGGTCGTGTGTTATTATTTGTTCATTTGTTTGTTTTACTTGCTTTTTTCCCCCTGAACATTTTGAAGTTGTGGTGAAAGAACCGGGTTACAAGGTGCAACTGGGTGCTATGGATAATGATGACTGGTAAGTGAAGCCACAAAACGTGCTTTTCAATGCCGTGTTGTGGTTCATCTTTTGAATTAATGTAAGGTCCAAGACATTGTATAACCACTGTTCTTCTGTCTGCAATGCTTATTTCTGAAACTTCTTGAACTCTATTTTAATTCCTAAAACTCTTTACATTCAACGTTAAAACATTTGTTTTCACGTCACTTGATTAGCATTTTAGTCGAGGCTAATGGTCCAATGAAAAACGTAACATTTTAAGCTAGCAGGGATTTTAAAAAGAAGCAAAAACCAAATAAATTGTGACCTTGCAATAGCAATTTAATCCCATACTAATTAATTTATCAATAAATTGCTCATTTTGCTCCAAATGAAACCAAACCTTATTAAATGAAAAGCAGAACCAATCTTTTTCACATTTTCTCACATCACCCATGAACATCGCTCAATTTTACTAGAATTTTATGTGGCACAAGAAGAAAAACAGATTTTTTTTTTTATATAGTTTTATAGTTATAGTGTCCCTTTTCAAATATAAATTAGAAAAGTGTGGGTTACTAATGTATTCAGCCTCGGAGTCAGTATTGCATTAAAAACTACATTGTACAGCAAGCTTTTTGGGGTTTGCCTCTCCTAGCTTCACACATAGAGACTGAAGCTCAGCCTTGCCACATATTCACAAACAAATTACATGCACATTTTTTACTAGGCCAGTCCTATAGTGTTAATGGCAAATGACCTGTACTTGCATAGCTTTATCAAGTTCAGAGGACCCTAAAGTACTTAACACTGTAAGTCATTCACCCATTCACACACACACTCTCACACTAATGGTGGCAAGCTACTGGATTGTAGCCACAGCTGCCCTGAAACAGTCTGACGTGAATACACATTGATATAAACTTTCCCACTGTAGCTCTGCCTGGATGTTTTGTGCCAAAATGCTTACATCAATGGGTCCACTAGTGTGTCATCTTGACACACAAAGGTTTAACCTGGGTATGGTGTATTTCAGTGGATGTGCAATGCCTTGAAAAAGGATTCATGCTATTTTAACTTTTTAACTTCACGTTTTGCCACATTTAAACCGCTAATATCTCTGTATTTTTTTTTTCTTTTTATAAATTCTCTGTGATAAACCAACACACGTAATTGTGAAGTGTAAGGAAAATGATGGAATGCTTTTTATAATTTTTACAAATAAATTTCTATGTTCTTCACAGCTCCCTTCCAGTTGTCCACCATCTTCCTTCTCTTCTTATTTGTTCTCCTCACTCTTGGTCGTATCCTTATATAAATCCTAATCAAAGCATTTAAAAGCAAGTTGTGAAAGGCCTACATGCACACTCGATACGTTTTTCCATTAGATGGAAAAAAAGTTAGATCCGTTGCTAAAATAAATAAACCATTGCTAAAAAAAAAAAAAAAAAAAAAAAGCTGCTTGTTATTTTGTGCCAAAATATATTTAATTGCTGACTTTTGGCTCTTTCTGTGCTCTCTGAAACTGATGCCTCCAGCAACCACCTCTTTTTAAAAGCAGAGTGTATAAAGTATCTAAATAATATTTTATAAAATACGTAAAACAGTGTGATTTACATATTTTATAAGAAACATGAAAAACATATATTTTTAAATAAAAAGGTACATTATGCACCTTTGAACTAAAATAACATGATATAAATATAAACAATATCAAATTGAAATAGGCGATGTCAGTTTTTCTTTGTCTGCTGTCAGTTTCCCTTGCAGGCTTTATCTTGAAGAATCAATCATTGTTTTCCTCTGCCTTTTTCAATTCCGCACCTTACTAATATGTTTTTATCACTGTTTGAAACGTGTTGCAGCAAGAAGATCCTTTGGTGAGCACAAGGTCACTGAGCTGGTGGTTAGCTTCCACCTTAGAAAACATTATACATCGTCTTTAATGTGTTCACAGTTTTCTGCCCTGTGTGTCTCTGAGTTTCCCTGTGATGGACTGGCAACCTGCTCAGGGTGCATCTTCCCTCTTGCCCTTTGGAGATGGGCACTGACAAGGCCCTTTAAGGATTAGGTGAGTATAGACTTTAGTAAGCATGTCTATTTATTTAAACAGTCCCGACAAATTATAGTTTAGTGGTTGGGCTTAACAGACTGAACAAAAAACATTGGACGTAACAAGTAACAACAACAAAGGAGATTTAAATCAGTTTAATTAAGCATTTTGTTTGAAACAAACAAATTCTGTCTGGTGTAAAATGACCCAGTTTAGGTTTGATTTGATATTTTGTTTTCATGCCTTGAGATGAAAAATCATAAACCTCCCCCCCCAAAAAACTCTGAAGAGTCAGTTAGTGTAGCAGAAATATGAAGTAGAGCAGCATGTAATTTTTTAACCAGCTAATGATTACCACCAGCAGTAGCTCTATTCTCACAGAACGTACAAATTGTTCGTATTTTGTTTGTTGCAGTTTTTTTTTTTCTAGAGAGAACCTAAAATGCAGCTACATAAACAATTTAAGATGAGGAAACATCTTCAGTGCGGTCAACACAACAGGGCAGTTTAAGAACGGCAACTTCCTTCTTTTTTTTTCAAAATAAAAGTCCACAGCGGTAGTATCGAGTGTCAAACATTAAGCACACACATAGCTCAATCCATGTGTTGCCTTTTATTGAAGATGGGAGCTTAAATTAACAACATGTGCCTCTAGTTAGCCATCTAACTTGTTAAGTTGGAAATACAAGCAGTTAAATCTGCAGGATTGCATTGAAAACAGCGTTTTCTTTTGTAATTAATTTGAGCTTGCACTTTCTTCACCAAATTACGTGCCGACAGCTAATAGTTATCACATTGGGAGACAGACTTGAGTTTCAATATCACATTATCTCCCTCAAGATCTTGTTAAAGCCCTCGTAAACACAAATCCACTTTTGCCTTTTTAAGGTGCATTATCATGAGTATAGATGCAAAACATGCATCTTGACACCACGCATGTGTTTTGTGAATATACAAACACAGGAGTTGTCTCAATGAGAAACCATAAACGGCATCACGGACGCATCAAAAGGCAAGCGACGGCCTTTTAACGGCGTTGTGTCGGAAGCTAACCTGCTGCACACAATTACAATGTTACAACGTCCTTAAATTCACAGTCTGCACATATTGTTCTGAAGACCTAGCCCCCCACATTCTTCCTTCTTAAACCCTGTGAAATCCAGGGGATCCACACGACCTATTGATTGAGTGCAGAAAACCTGATAGGGGTTTAGGATCACAGCAGCGTTAACAGACTGTCAAACGCCAAGCAATGAGCACCTCAGCAGCAGGACAGAGGAGAGCAATGTGCTCGAGTCGGGGCGTTTGTGTGGCTGCGCATGGTATATGTAAAAGGGCGAGCAAGGAACGAGTGTGTATGTTATGTGTATATGGGAGTGGAGTGTGTGTGCATACGTCTGCGTGTGTGTGTGTGTGTGAGGGCTACCCTGCTCAGGGCATTGACTGAATTGTTTCCACATGTGTCTTAACACAGAGTTCTGGGCGGGTTTGGCGGACAAGGGAGGAGAGGGGGCTGCTGTAGTTGGCGTTGAGGGGGGGTGGGTCAGGTTTCATAGCACCGTGCAACACATCTGGGCCGCAAGAACAGAATTAGAGTTCCCACGACTAAGAAGACATAGCCTAAACAAAATTACATACGTGTACATGCACCTTGATGAACCACTGGTGGTACCCAAGGATTTACTTACAGGCATCACAAATGCCCTCTTCACCGTAAACAACCCTGCAACACGAAACATGCGTACAGACACAGTCAGCCGCCACACACACACACACACACACACACATTGCACAACAAGTCGCACAGCTTGTCATTTAAGCCGTGTGAGCACGGGTGTACTGTATCATGGTCTGCTGCTTTTTTAACCCTGCAGCATATTGTCACGCTGTTGCCACATAAACACACCAAATGCGCACAGAAACTCAAACACCACTTCTTCCCTGGCACAGCTGTCTTGAATGCAGCGGGCACACGGCTGTTTCACTGGCACAGCATGTGGAAGGAAAATCTGAATGTGTTCTTACTAATCAGTCCTCCATTCCGCCCAGAGACAGAGAGGGATGAGGTGGGACAAGGAGGGGAGCAAAGGACTGCGCGACCTGCGCAGCAGGTGTTGGAAAGCGAGGAGGCCGGAGACAATGTGAGTGTCGGAGCGAAAGGAGAAGAAGAAAGACCGAGTGACAGAGCGAGATAAAAGCAGGTTAGAGGTGAATGGATAGGGAGAGAGGGCGGGGGAGAGGGGAAAAAAAGTCAGGAGTGAGATGGGATAAATGGGGGCATGCCAGTTCCATAAATGTTTAATTGCCAGCAGGTTTATTCATGTTAAGCAAAAAAGAGGGAGCTCAGGGGGGTGGGGGGGGGGGGGGAGAGAAAAAGAGAGAGAAGTTAAACAGTGCAAAATCTGTCTAGCGCCCTTAAATCTAATTTACACAACAAACAGAGGAAAAAGAGCAAAAAACAGAGGAAGGAAGGGGAAGAAAGAGAAAAGGAGAGGGAGAAAAATGCTAATTGGCTACAGTTGGTCTCGTCTGGCTTGAGATGAAAGAGGAAGAAAGGACAGAAAACGAGGAAGCAGGAGGGAGGAACAATGGTACAAGGAGATGAGTAAAGGAGGCAGAGGGTGAATGGACGGGTGGATGAGTTTCATTTATTCCTTCTTTACGACCTTTTCATCTTTTCCCCATTGTTATTGTACCTTACTCTGAAAGATACATTCATTCATTCATTCCTTCACTTTTCCATTTGTAACAAGAAATAGAAGTGAAAACCCAAGTTCTCAGAGGAACTATGGGTTCGTACGTTCAATAGGTTTTAAATTAACGGTCCTGACTCTGCAACTTGAAAGGACAGGAAACCAGATAACTAGTCAAATATCATAGTTAAACTGAGTTGAAACCAGATTCATCTCAGAAAAATCAGAATCAAAACCTATCATACATGCCTCACAGGTGGAATAATCACACTCACAGGCTCCGGCTACAGCAGCACTTCTGCTCCATTCAAACTTTAAACAGGCGGATGATCAAAAACCCTGATATTGGTAATCGCTTTAATCTGGATCGCAAAGAATAAAACGCTGTAAAATATTCAAACTTTACTGCTTGGAATTTTTTTAAAAGACTTTAATAATAGTGCCACTCTTGCTCTTCATATCCGTTCTCGGGCGGATTTTATCAGTGTATTTGAACCCAAATGTTTCTAAGCAAAAAAAATAAATAAATAAAAACAGAATCCCTGCCAATTAATTCAGAATTAACTGAAAATGTGAGCCGTAGAAAAGGATTAAGTGGGAGATGACTGAAATAAAATGCTGGGGATATTCAACTATTGAGAAATGTAATGCGTCCTTCCCCCACCAAGAACACCTTTTGTTCAGAATGTGAAAAGTCCCTGCCTTGGCTCATTTTTGGATAGGTTTCTACTTGTTTTTGTCTGATTTGGCCCTGGTTCTAGCAGAGGAAACTACACCTAAAACCGACTCTGATTCCTGAAGTGGAAATGCACTTTATGCTTTGATCTAAAGTAGCCCATTGTCGGTCTTGCTAAGTGTTACTTCCCCCTTTTTTTCTGTTTTAGCCCCCTTCTGTAAGTCTTTTACAGCTTTTAACAGGTTTTCTTCCAGCATTATCCTGAATCCAGCTCCATCCATCTTCCCTTACACTCTGGCTCGCTTCCCTGTCTGTGCTGAAGAAAAGCATCCCGCCAGCACGATGTTAAAACACCCCGGTGATGGTGCACAAGAGGATACGCAATGTCAGTTTCCCTCTTCACCAACAAGTTTAATTTTACTTTATCTGACCAGAGCACATTCTTCCGCATTTGTTATGTCAAATCAAAAACAGGACATATTTTGGTTTTCTTTCAAGAATGGTTATCTTCTTGTCAGTCTTTTATGTACATCAACTTTCTTGCGACACAGGTCATCTGTTGGATTTATGGCTGGACTTTGACTAGCCCATTCTAACAATCCCCAACTTTAGTTCTCAGGCAGGATCCGCTGAATATTTTAAGTATTTCTGTTTTGCCACACAGCTCATTTAAATAAATGGGTAATTGATAGGCGTCTACAGCACTTGATGGCATACTAAGGACGTAATGCAAACATTTGAATTGGTTATGCTGCAGCAGGGACATCTAGAGCACACAGTAGCCCTTGAAGACCAGATCAAAACCATTTCATTTTACTTTGCCAAGTGTTTCAGGGCCTGTCCAGGGTGTACCGTGCCTCTCACCCAGTGTTTGCTTGAGATAGGCCGTATGCAACCGCTTGACTCTATGCAGGGGTTGAGATATGGTGACTTATCCCACCTGACACCTACTAGATTGCAAAATAAATACCGGACAAATAGAGAGTCTTTCGCAGTGCTAATATAAAAGTAATTGCACAACTGGCGATTTTCAGTCACACTGCCAATTTGAGAAAAGACTGCATTTCATCATTCCAGTTGTGTTTAAACAGAAGCAGAGTTTTCCCAGTCATTGCAAGCATCATTTGCTAATGAGTCAGATTGGACTTTCCAAGCAGTGCAGAGGTTGTGGGACTGTCTGCTGCTGGTGCAGAAAATACTGGAAACAATCAAAAGACAGTCCTTCCCGAATTATACAACTCCTAACTTCGGCTGCTGCACAAAAGGCTAAAAATCCGTTTGGGGTCTTGTTCGCCTCATATTCTCTCTGTTAACGTTCACATTCTCTTTCCGCCTCACCCCATTTCGACTTGCCTCTCTGTTTTCTTTGTCCTTAATCTCCTGTTTCATCACAGTTTACACCTTGTACTCTTGTTCTCCTTTTGTTTTCACTACAGCGTATTCATGTAGTTCTTTCTTTTTCTTTTTTTTTGTTCTCTTTACTCTTATGAGTCACACGTCAGGAACACAGCACCCGACGTCCCAAAGACACACATTACATGACAGCTTTGTCCAGGAAAAGGTCAGTGTGTTTCTATGGCTCAATGAGGCTGAAGTTGTGTGTTTTTATGGCCTAACAAACGTTTGGGACATTCTTAAAACGTCCGTCTCCATGTCTTTCTCCCTCTGTAGCGCAGATGTTTTCAGGCTAATGCGGCATCTGTGCTTTGTTAGACATATTACCGTTACGCAAGAATCTAGGATGAAGAACAACAAGACTTGCTAAATATGTTGTTTATTGACATTAAAACTGCATTCAATTGTGACCATAAACTCGGCTTGAAAACCCTTAATTCTGATAAATCGAGAAAACAAAGCAAAGGTAAATAAAGGGAGGCCAATGGTGGAGGATTTGCTTTTGTGCGGAGCAGACTGGTTTTGGACTAGGACCAGAACAAGGCAGGGGGAGAAAAAAAAGCAGTTCAGGGGGTTGTTCTTCTGCTGGGGATCTGCTGAGAAGCATTCTCCCTGCTTGTTTTTGTATTTAGCATGATTTAGTCAGTGTCCGATTTACAAACATTTCACCCCACCGCCATGCGGTTTCATTTTTCATTTAGTTGCTGCCCAAGGCCATGTCCCAGATCAGAGACAGCCACACAGCACACTGCTGCCGTCTGCTCCACAGCAAGGCACTTCCCTCCTTGTTGTCTGGTCTGGTCGCAGGAGATGAAGACCTGCCCATGACCCCAAAGGCTTGAAATACGCACATACATTCTTTCACGTTTCTATATGCATGCTCACACACAAGCCTGTGCTGTAAGCAGACACATTTTTTTCTTTTTTTCTTCCTTGAACTCACAAACACACGTGAAGGAGATGCAGACAGAGCACACACACACAGACAACATGCGGAACAAGCCCGTCTAATGCCACTAATGCGAGTAAAGTCTGTAGGGGCAGACAGGAATAACACAGCAGCCATCAAAAACACAGAACAGAGACATTAAACACACTTCAGTGCACAGTTATGTATTTAGTGAGATTTAGCTGAAACACACACTGCAAAAGCTCCCCACACACACACACACGCACACACACTGAAATACATAACTTGCCTCATACTTGTTCATTGAAACACAAAGATGCTCTACAACTGCTGCTTATAACAAAGCAGAAACACACCGAAAATGTGCATGCCCAATGCAGATACAAGCATATGCGCACAAACACACACCTGTGGTTTCAGGCCCAATCACAAGAACTCTTTAGTCTTCAAGCTGTCTGCCTCACTTGGAGTGAGCAGTGCTTGTGAAGAGGACCTGACAGAAAGAAAACACACACATCCACACTCTCCGCGATGAGTACACTGCCGCACCAGAAGACCTGACTAAGCTGAATTTCCCCCTGCTCCCCTTTCCTATTTTCCATCTGCCTCAGCATAGGAGAACCTGCCGAGGGAAAAATAATGCCCACCATATACGCGCCACTCTTCACTTTCTCAACTTTTGTTGTGACATTTGGATATATGCGCAGATCTAAGAGAATAAACTACTAATCTGCACAACATCCCACGGTTCCCTTTGCTTTCTAGTCGTAGTTTTTATTTCAAATCAGACTCTTTGTCTACTTTTTTCCCTCCAAATTTCCAAACTCAAAAGCTTATCTCAAAGTCCGCCTTTCCGTTCCTTTTATCATTTATATGGCGCGGTGCGGTTGACCAACATCCAGGGAGAGACAAGTGCAGGAGTTCTGGCCAAACTTGCCTGCTTTGCTGCCCAAATTATATGGGACAGTCCCAATTACCCTGTGGCCAACCAAGGCATTTCCTGGGTTAGCACTGGTGATGCATGCCCCCCCTTCCTTTTGCTGTGGTTACAGGGGGTGTCATTAGACGCTTGTTTTACTGCAACCCCAAGAACGTGCCCGCCGGCCGCATCCACGCCACGAGAAGCACAACTGCAACGTTCCAATAACTCTGCTGCGCCTGATGGATGACAAATGGGAGAGCTGCTGGGGTAACACTCCAGTTAGTAGTAAATTCCTGCTGGCTAACGGGGAGAGAGAGAAATGGGAACATTTCAAGGAAAATGAGAAACTCAACACAGGCTGTTGTGATTTCTGGGGGAGAAAAATTACAAGCTTTTACAGGCTCATTCAAGAAATTAAAATATTATTGAAAAGTTCATTTATTACAGGAGCAAAACGCATCATATTACACACAGTTTGATGTTTGAAAACCTTTATTCCTGTTAATTGTGTTGATTTTACACTTGAAGGTAATGAAACGACATTTAAAATTACTGAATTTCGTCAGACCAATAAAACAATTATTTTTAAAAACAAAAATGTGTGTTTAATGACAAGTATCTTTTATACCGGCTTAAAGGTTATTTTGAAATAGTACTTTCAAGATTGACTAACTGTATTCATTGGGACATATCAGTTTATTGAATATGACTATAGGATTAAATGAACTCATTGCATAGGGCTTATGGAAACATTGCTATTAAAATAATGACGACGGTGGTAAGAGTTCGCTCAATCTGTCTCAATTGTTGCGTCCTTGGGCGGGACTCTTCACTCGCCTTGCCTGCTGGTGGTAGATGGTAGCCTCGCTTCGGTCAGACTGCCCCAGCCTCTGTAGATCATGATTGCATGAGGAGAACGTAATATAGTTACACGATTATGTTCTGTGAAACCAGACACACACCTGGAAGCTCCACACAACAACACTGAAGAACTTGAGTTTGCATACTCTGCACATTACTGATTCGGAGGGAGGTGGAGAGGTGGGGGGGCGCTGTGAACAATTGTCCACGACACTTTTCTGCTTTTGATTTGTAAAACACTTTGGAAACCTCATAAAATTCCAATAAAATACATTGAAGTTTGTAACACAATGTGAAAATGTTCAAGGGATTGAAATGGTGTTCAAAGTCACTGGAAGAGAACGTTTTATTTCTCTTTCAGTATTTAAAGATAAATGGAAACAATACGACAATTGTAACACTCTTGTAACAATACGTACATTTATCGGACTCTCTCACATCAGTGACTAATGTGTTATTAACTACCCAGCCAAACGTGACTTATTAAAACAACCGCAGAGCGTATACAGTGAGATTTTGAAATCATAAAAACATAAGCTGTTCTCTATGATTTCTTAGCAAATAAGAACTATTTAATAATAATAAGATGTAAAAGTCAATATCTATCCATTGACTTTTTACTTATAAGCAGATATTGGCGCTCAATGTTTTAAGCCGATTTTCTTAAAATCATCTAAATACAGCAAGCATTTTCAAAGAAAGAGGAACTCTACACCTGTTCTTATAAATAAAAATACTTTTGTTTAATACTTTTTTTAATTGAGCCAAAAAAATCACAAATTGGATACATTTCTTTTAAAAAGGCAAATGTGCATAATCATAGCGAAGTTTTGTATACAATGATTTACACATAAATTTCTTCCAACAACTGTTTATCTAACATGCTTAGTTTATTATTGAAAAGTTTCTAAAAGGTCACAATATAATTTTTTGAGTTTTAGTTTTTAAAAAAATATATTTTTTTGACTTTTTTTGGCCCACATAACTTTTGACATCACAGATGTATTATGTGTTACTATAGAAGCATTTTAATAAGGTTTTATCAGACTAAAAGTTTGATAATAATTGAATCAATGGTTGGCCACTAGAGGAAAAAAAGCGGTAATTGTTCTGGAATACTGTTACATACTGATACGTGAAAAATACAGCAGTAAAACTGAAATGATTCACTAAAAATGTCTAAAACCTGCCCAGGGAATGCACTTATTTGTTGTATTAGCAAAACCAAGTCAACAGTCTGTGACTATGATCAAATTGTCCAAGAACATCAATGTTCTCAGGACTTGTTATTCATTTCAGATGAGCCGAATTTAAAATGATTTCATGGATCAGACTAGAAAACTGCATTCTTACATCATGGACACATCACCCTATAGTCTGGCGCGAATATGGACCACATGGATGTAGCTTAAAAAGCAAGAGTCTACGATGGTATGAGGATGCATTGATTAGAGCATAGAGAATAAGTAAGAAGGCAGCTCACCAAGCTGCACATCTGTGAACACTGAACAATATAGACAGAATTTGTTGGAACATATGTCACCATCTTTTCCACGTGAGGCCATGCTTATTTAATCAACATAATGCCAAACCACATTCTGCACAAATTACCACAGCAGGAATACATAGTGGAAGAGATCACATGCTAGGTATCAGAAAGTCATTACTGCTGTAGCAGCAGAGACTTCGTTATCCAACAGAGTGTTTCTTATTGAAATAAAAAAATTGCACAGACATACTTTTTCTTTTTGTTAATCAACAAATATGACTTAAGCTAAAAAAAAAAAAGATATACTGTAGTACTTAAAAATGTCAGCAGGTACAAATAAATCACAAAATTAGCTTACATGGGAGAGTTCCACGTTGAAAACAGTTTACGACCAAATACAACCCAGAACAGAACCAACCTTCTTTTTCAGCTTGCTGAGCCTTTTTAGATCTCTGGCTCTGATGCTACTGACCCCCAACATATAATGGCAGAAGAGATATCACCCTTGAGAACAGACTTGCAGAAGACATACATCATCTTGCTCAAAACCTTGAAGGGCCTAAGCTTCTTTAAGAAGAACAGTCTGCTCTGATCTTTCTCATGGACATCTTTACTCTTGAGTCTCCAGTCCAGTCTCTTGTTCAATTGAATTCCACGGTATTTATTTTTCTGCATCACCTCTACTTCTTCTTCCATGATGGAAATAATGCTTGACCTAACCCTGATTCTCCTGAAATCTACAATAATCTTTGTTTTGTTTACAGTCGAGATGAGAGGATTGTTTCCACACTATACCACAAAGCGGTCCACCAAGTCTCTGCACTCAGCTTCTTGAACATTTCTGACACACCCAACGCAGAGACTCAAGGCTCAGGTACATGCCACAATTCTGGTTAGGGGTTAAACACACCATCATGTGAAACAAGTTGGTGGCAGCATCAAAGTTTCTCTTTTTTAGTGTGGACGAAGAAACTGGTTAGTTTATGTGAAGATGGACACAGCTATACAAATTAGCAGAAGAACCTCTTGAAAGATGCATCTCCATAGCCTAATGTTGCCATTGTGTGAATATATATAGGAATTTGCCATTCTTTTTTTTTCTGTTGTAAATGATCCTAACATTTTCCTTTATTGATCCACAACATAAAATCCTCGTAAAATGTAATAAAACCTTTGCAGTTGCTGTTTGTTAAAATGCGAAAAGGACGACATGCCGGTTCAACGGGGATATAAATACTTTTGCAAGTCATAGTGGCCATGCTTGTTACATAAACCAAATGTTCTTGTTTCAAACTAAAGAATCAAAGGAGGGGGGAACAAACCAAGATGAATCTCTGTGGAAAAAAGTACAAAAAAAAAGCTTTAACGGCAAAGGTTAAGAGACTGACGCACGGAGCAGGATGAGAGTTTGGAGGGTGTTGGCGAGAGGTAGAGTGACGTAATGGGTGACAGAAGAGAAGGATTAGCTGAACGACAGAGATGAAGGGATGCTCTTTTGTGTCGTCCTTCCTCACCCTCACGCCGTCCATCACTCACTTGGAGCGTCGCGGCGGAGCGCGTGGCAGACGCAGCGTGCCAGCTGTGCGCAAGTGCATGCTTGTGCAATCAATTTGTTTGCATACATTTCAAAGTCTGTTTATGCACATGTGTGCATTGTAGGTATTAATATTCCTTCTGTCATTCTGTCAGCATTAATACGCACCATGTGTCTCTGTAAAAGTGCTCATGTATGTATAAAGTGTGTGTTTTCGGAGTCTACTCCTAGTTGCCCATCTGGTGCAGCTATGCTGAGCCGCTCAGCCAGCTCTCTAATAGCTCCAATAAGCCTGTGGTTTGCTGCTTTGTACACACATACGTACACAGTTATGTACACATTGGCACACAAATGTGCTCACACACACGCTTGACACAAACCTTTACACACATTCTCATCGAGCTGTTATTCTTCTTCCAAGAGAAAGAGGCCGAAAAATGACCATTTATTTACTTTGAGCTTTGGGGCTACAGCACCACAGCCTGCCTGTTCCATAGAAAATAAGACAGAAGGAGTCGGAGGGTGAAAAAGAGCAGGGAGTAGGAAGGCAAAGGTAGGTGATAAACGGAGGAAGCCAAGAGGACGAGCCTGAAACAGGCAACAAGCTGGCACTGTGAAAAGGGGTGTGAAGCAGTGGGCCGTAAGTTTGCTCCAGATCAGAGTTCAGTTTTGCTACAGTCTCACTTGGGCCTCCGTTTCTGGAGTTGGAACAAGCAGAGAAACAAACGCAGGGGAGAGATGGAATTCACCTCGAGCTCCTGAAAACACATAAATTCAAATGCTTCACACACACATTATCTATCGGGTGATTTTCGTCCATGTTTAGCCGTGTCTGATAAGACAAATTTAGGCTTACCTTAAGAATTTCAAGTATTTTGCAGCATATTTATGTTTGTCTAGGTCTGCTGGAGCGATCATGCTGCCCTGCACAGCCTGCTCCTGGCCCAGCTGTCGGGGCTTCATTCAGTAGTGGAGTGTCTTTCCAGCTTGCGGGACCGCAGCGGGTCCAGATCCAACAAACTGAGAACTTATTTACATTCTGGGGGAAAAATACGCCTTTTCAAATGTGCCTAACAAGTGCTTTCTAGCCAGAGAAATATTCCTACACATGTAAACAGGACAAATTGTCAACTTTACTTTGACGTGATTTCTCTGGATGTGGTGGATTATGCTCGGATTCAAAGCTGGGTTGTTCCAGTTTATCCAACAAAACAGGTCTCTCTTCAACAAGATGTTTATTTGAACCCTACTGGGAAAAGCCAGGTGTTGCCAGTGTACACAGGGACTAATGTGGTTTAGGGAGTTTGCTTCAGCGTACAGACTACAGGTGCTTGTAGGAGTGTACGGCAGCGCACAGGCGATAAGGTGCTGAGACGGGAGGTGAGCATGTGTGTCCCGAAATGCAACATGCTGTGGGTCAGCGCAAGGATACAATCGGCCAGATTGAGTGACGAACTGACGGACGGGGCCAAGGTTGCCACAGTTACCTGCTTTCTTCTACTTCTGCCTCTCCTGCTCTTTTTCATCCCTCTCAATCCCTACCCTGTCTTCTGTTAATCTATTCCAGAGCATTGTGATTGCATGGAAAAAAAACATAGCAAGTGCACATATTTCCCCCTTAGCCAAGAGCGAAAAAAACATACACGGGGGCGGAGAGGGGTGAGGCACGGGGGTCTGGGTGTGTGATGGGAGAGAGAGAGGGAGAGAAAAAAATAAAAGCGAAATAAACTGTTTATTCAAAGGCAGCGCTGAGCCCTTTTGTTGTGGTGGGGACCTGTCTTTTATTAGCAGCCTGAAAAGCCTTCAAAGGCTGGAAAGACAGAGGACATGCCAACAGACGAGTATATACAAGACAGAGGAGAGGAGGAGGAGAAGGAGGGTTGAGGCTGGGGGGCAGAGAAAGGGGGACGGTGAAAGGGACACAGTGAAAAGGTTTAGAGAAAGGCAAAACGAATGGGGTCTGGGGACATGAATGGGCAGAAACGCCTTGTAGAGGAGTTGATGGAGGGCTGAGAACTTAAATTTTGTGCCATTGGCAGTAAGGACATGAAGTAAAGACATGAGCAGGAGAAAAGAGGGGAACTAAGGCGACTCCAGCTCCAGATGGAATGCAATGTGGTGAAACTGTTGATTCCTCCTCTCATATCTTAGCAGGCCTTGTGGAGTTTTACAGAACCTTGTTGCTGAAAAAGTGTTTTTGTTTTTTTAAATCAAATATTAATATTGGAAGGGAAGTTCAGGAAAAACGGCTTTTAGCTGCAGGTGAAATGGGTTTCAGTCTGGTTGGTGTGGATGCTTATTGCCATAAACTTACATTCTTAGGGGACAAATAAATGTGTTTGGTGATATCTTGGAGGGGAAAAGGAGACATCTCCTCATTGCGTAACTTTGCCTCTCTTATCTCTCCAAGAGCTAACTGTTAATCTATGCTCCCACCTCTTCCACTCTCTACTTTCTTTTCATCCCTCACTTTGACAGAATCAAGTCTGCAGGGATGCAGCCTTTCTGCGATTTGGCCCCCACAGTCCAACCCCGATGCCTGTTGCGCACGCGTGTATGCAGATGACATGAGCAACGGCTCTTGTGTGTATAGGGTACGCAGAATCCAATCTATTTTAGAGCTTGTGCAGAGTGACTGCTCTTGAAGCTGAATCAAAGTGTTCTGCTTTCAATAAAAGTCACAATCAGCAAAGTGGCAGCAAGCAATGACATCACTGCAGCTGGGTCCCCAGCTGGAGCACAGAGAGGACTCTGGCAAGTGTATGTGTGTGCATGTGAATATAGGGACGTGTGTGTTAACAGCATTTGCACAGTTTATCTGTGATATGCATATTTCACGAAAGCCGTAAACTCTGCAGCAGAGCAAAAAAAAAAAATGCTAGCAGGTTCAGAGCCTTACCTCGCAGAGTTTGTGAATATATACATGTGGGGGTGTGTGTGAGTGTGTAGGTATATGGTAGCTGAGAGCATAAGTGAGATTTCCAACCTCAGTCATCCCCATGAGTTTCAGTGCACATTCTGTGCCGTGTTTCTATTGGAGCAGACAGTGCTGCGGTGAGAAAAACAACAGGAATTTCATCTGTCATTGATTAAGCCCATTAACGGTGGTGTCTGATGTCTTTTACACTCATTCCATGCACACCGACATGCAGCTGCACTCACAAATGCAGACAGTTACACACACACACACACACACACGCCCGCCTTGACTCCCCCCGCACGGCATTGCTACCAAGACTACCATACAGTAAAAGACACAACATGGAATATCATCAAGATCCACACCATTAACAGGAGCGTGTGTGTATGTGTGTGTTTATGTTGGGTGTGAATGGATTTTCACACGCTAAGTCATGCAAGCCGGAAAATACTGATCATAAACGTCTAACCGGCATAAAACACCAACAACCCCACAAAGAGCACACAATCACACATTGAAAACACACACTTATGCCCAGTTCAATAGAAAAGGCAAGCAAATAACTTGATCGTGAAGCAAGGACGTGTAGGCAGGTACATAATGTACACATACAGAAAAAGAGCCCACAAGAAGCAGTTACTGTGCAACCACACACTAAACCAAGTGTCTTATGCTGTCACTCTGGCATTTACCACAGCACCACTGTCATTTTATAAGCCAGTCTCACTACTTTGGATATGGGGAGCTTTGTAATTTTTAGCTGATTGGTGAAAATACAGCTTGTATAATGTGACAGTTATTGGTTGAAAAACAGGGCTGCAGTTCTGTTTCTGTTTCTCTTTCACTGCTCAGCTGAGATGGTGAACGACTTCGTCGTCGTCTCTTGAACACAGAAACTGTCTTTTTTTTTTTTTTGTACACATTGAGAACCAGATAGGAAAAACATGTAAAACTAATACGGTTAGAGAACTGCCAGAGGAACAACTCATCTGTAAAACATAGAGAAACCACAGGACAGATTTATCCAATTCGAAAAGCCCTCGCAAATGGAGATTTGCACTTCAAATAGTTCTTTTGAGAAAACTGGATTATCTCTGAATAGACAATGCCATGCACATGGAAGCAGTATTTTGTAAGTACACAAATGTTTTATTATTAGTACTTTCTTGACCTTGAATTTTGACAGAAATATTGTTTCAAGAACCCCTAGAAAATATTTTTTCTGAAATGGGTTCAAATCAGAAACGGCATAATTGGGTTTTCATATATAACTAATAGGCAATTTTATGTCACTGATTATCACATAACTGCCCCTCTATAGCATAACACTCAATCCCTATCTTTATGTGGTTACAGGTCTTTTTGTGAATAAGGATGGGGTTTAGGTTGCATTATGTAGCAGTTTTGCAAAACTGATAAGGTTAAGTTTAATAGCTAGAATTTATAGGAATGTTTGTTGTTTTCAGTGCTTTCGTGTGGATACTTCTAGTGAAGACGCCTTGTTTACAAGGTACTTTTTAGCAATGAGAAATTGATTGTTTTGGAAAATCTTCAGACTGTAAAAGACAAGAGTTTCTTCATGTACTCATAAAGCATTATACATGACGAAGACACTGCCCACACATATCGAGTCTGAAGCGTACATAATCGTAGAAAATGTTGGGAGTACAGCACACTGGTTTTTCTGTACAGCTGATTACCTGATCAGACAGACGACTCTTCAGTCTCACAAACCGGTGTCTGTTTTACAGGTAGGCATCGAAGTGTATTCTGGAGTTTCTGACATGGTGAATCAGGCTTCCTTGAGAATTCAAAGAACATGATCTTGGACAGTGATGGCAGTGATGGGAGTTCGCCCTGTAGTGGGTGCCAGTTCGGATCCCCGCCTCGTCTGTCTTAGTTGTTGCATCCTTGGCCAAGACACTTCACCCGCCTGGCCTGGACTTGATAAAGCGCTATTCTAGTCCTGCCTGCTTTGCCCTTTCAAAAGTGAATTTGTTCAATCAAAAGCATGCAGTCCATGGTGATAAGTAATCTCGGGTGTCAGAACAACAGGTCTGTAGTTGGGACACATGGTAAAAGGTAGGTTAGATTTCATACCACTGGAACCTTCTCCAGTGGATCAGAACAGGGAGACAGAAGGAAGAAGGTGGAGATAATGGTTGTGTCCAACAGTGGATCATCACCAAGATACATAACTAAGATGAAAATAAGAAACCTGAAATGTGACAGGGATCGTTTTGGACTAATGGAGTGTGGAAGGCTTGTGTGGCTGGGCTGAGGAACAGAGGATGCAGATCTTGCACCTAAAATGAACCCACTGAAGAATGTGTTCAGTACATTGGCTCTGTCTGGACATCCATCTATCTGAATGTCCATTCACTTGAACCCTGTGAAATATTTTACCCTTGACCACAAAAGTCTAAAATTGTTTTGCTGAAGCTCGCTTTGGAGTTTTCTTATCTTGAGTTGAAGTTATTTTTGCACGCTCCTCATTAATTCCCTGTCTTCCTCCTCAATTGCTTGTTTTACTTGTTCACTAATACTTTCATTTTACTAATGATCCAAAGTTTGTATTGGGTGAAGTAAGTGTTCTGGTGAGGATTGGGCTGTCCACACAAAAGTTTAAATAGCTTGTCACGTACTCGGCTGTTGGCCTGTTATCTTCACATGCTTTCCAAGTACTCTCCAGTCTGTTGCCGCAAACCATCGTTGGAAAGCTTAGATTCTTTAAGCATCGCTTCTCGGCTTCCTGCATCTTCGTTCTCACAGTTCTTCTGGTCACGGTTAGTTGCAGATGGAAGGTTTACACACAGAACCGAGACAGGATCATGAGCTTCCCTGCCAAGCATAGGTTGACCATAAGGCCTGCATTGATCCCTAACATTTGTATAAAACAAATACGTTTAATTTTCTCTGATTGAGCAGTTGACAAACTCCTAAAATGCTAGAAGTGGAAAAAAATATGGTTGTAGATAAAAACTTTGGATATCACCACAATTGCATTGGGATGTTGTGTCTGTTGCTTAGCAACAGGTAAGTCAATTACATCACATGCAGAGGGGTACCAGCAAGCAATGGTGAAGTTATTTATTAGGTTACGTGGACGAAACCAAAAAAAGTTAACTGTTCAACAACTGGGCTGCAAAGACAATATTTCCCAATAGCATGTTCTGATTACACAATCTGTGGTTTCACTTTTACTACTCTTCTTGAAATCTTTGTCTGCGCTTACTGTCCGAACGTTGGGCAAAGAAAAAAATGTTCGAGTTGAATATATCGTTTGTAGACCCATACTAGTAAAATATGCAACAATACATTCCTAATCCTGTGGCTGGATCTTGTCACAGCCCCAAGCTCATCAGTATTTTTTATTTCCCATTGTCACTTTTATATCCAATAGCAGCCAGCTTTGGTTATCGTTTAAAATAGTTTCCTCGTAATAAGTCATTTGTCACCAACCAAACTAAATATAGACATTGATCCAAAGAGAATAATTTAAATAAGTGGTTCTCTGGAAGCTGTCGAGATGTGATTCATTCAATGTTTTGACTACTTAGGCAATGTGGAGCCATGACTCCGGTGACTTGATTTAAGAGATATACTTTTACAAATCAATTCATCACAAATCATTTGAACAACGCTCAACCTTTCAGTTAAAATCAAGGAGAACAATTATGAACAGGGCGGTCAATTACAAAGTTAGCATTTTACAGGGTCTTTTCTGATAGTTTTAACAAAAGAAAAGAATAGAATAGATCTAAATGCAAAGCTTACAGCAGACCAGGAGACTGAGCCAACAGCAGGGACCCATGGGATCTAAGCAGTGATGAGGGATGGCAACCAGAAACCCAGAGAGTCACATGGGTGTGCACAGCAACCCTCAGATACACAGCCACACAAATACACAAACTGGAAGGGTTGAAGCACACAAAGCAAGGCCTCACAAGTACCTGCGCTCGTCTGAAATCAGAGCGGACACCTGAAAAAATGTCTTCGTCTCACTGCGTATTGAGTGTATGCTCCTGCTAGTAATCATTAATCTTTTCTCATCTGTACGTCTCCTCTAATCTTTCTCTTTGGATTTCCTTCTACATCTGTGCCCCTCTTCTTCACCCCTCGCGTTTTATGTCTCAATCACAAGAGACATTGCCACAACCTACTGCTATCCAGAGGTCCACCGCTCTGACCAATTTACTGGTCTCACTCCGGAGTCCTGTCATGTGCCATAATTTAGCTCTCTCCAGAATGAGTTGCTTCCCATCTCACTGTCACATCTAATTTTTCACTATCATTCAACTCATTCAGGTCATTTGTCAGGAAAAAAAAAAAAACATTTCTGGCTAAGTGCGCAGAGGTGTCATCAGAATATTCTTTTAGTCTTCATTGTTTCATGACCCCACGCACATCAAATTTAACTCTAAATGACAGAAAGGGAAAGGCAGGTGGGATTACACAGGTTGAACTGAGAGAGAGCAGGACAAGCCAAAAAAGTTGGTATTTGTGAGGGGGGGAAAGATTGAAAAGAAAAGAGGAAGAATGAGCAAAAAAAAAGAAACAAAAGGCAAAGTGGGAGAGGAAAGAAGAGGCCAAAATCATCTGTACAGCTTTTTTTTTCTGTTGCTCCAATAGGACAAAAGGTTACAGCATGACGGGGTAGGTGCCAGGTGATGTGTGACAAGTCCAAATTAAAAATGACATAATGGTGGGGGCCTGGATGGGGTCCAAACTGGGGCTTGACTTAGAGCGAGGGTGGGGGGCAGGCCATGGCAACGAAGTCGAGATGGGCCACGCTAGGCTGGGCTGGGCTGCGACTGGGCAGCAGGGGGCTACCCTGCAGGCTCCTCCATATGGAACGTGTTAGCCTAGCAATTGCTAATGAAATGCAGGCTGACGTCAGGCAGGCACCCACCCATTGTTTTGCTGCTTAATTTGTTGTAATATTTGTCTTATAAATAAGGACTTTGCCAGAACAGACACAATAAGGAGTTGTGAGTGTACAGGGGCGGGTATAAGCAGAAGAAACCGTAAGTTAAGGCCATTGCAATCACTGTGTAAGTTAAGCAAAGCTAGGGGTTTGAGCATAATTGCCAACACGAGAAAAGCAAGAGGCCTAATAACTAAGTAGCATTTACAATGTACCTTTCTGTTGAATGTTTTTAGGATGAAGAAACAATTCTGTAATACTGCAACTCCATTAAAAAAATAAAGCCCGCAGTTGCTTGCTTGTTCATTGTGTTATTTATGCCTCTCCAATAGCTGTTATTTGCAGTACCTCTTGTTAATTATTTCTTTCCCCAACAGAGTAATCTACCAAAAATAGCCAAATAGCTGCACTTTTAAGAATGCTTTGGCTATTCCAAAGAGCTTTTCAGTAATTGATCACCACCTGGAAGTCTGGCAGAAGTTATTTAGCTCAAAAGGAAGGGAAATGAAGTGTAACAATGTAGGTGTAAAAGTAAAATAACAAGAGGAAAAACAAAATAAATGAACAAATCTGGACTGAAGAATTGCGGGGGGGAAAAAAAGATTAATAAAGAAAGGAGAAGAGCTATGGAAAAGTCCAAGCAGTGCTCTCGTTCATTCTCCTTTTTCTCTCTTTTTCACTGACATGTCAATTCTGTGGTGCTTTATTGGCATGAGTAATGATGGGAGGTGTTGCCAGGGTAATTACATAGCACATTAAAGGGTTTCATAAACATTACAGTTCCTCCTCTGCTCGGTGGCAAGGCTAAAGGGGCAGGAAGAGGGGGGAAAAAAAAGTGAATGGGAGAACCGGACACAGCGAGAGGGCGCAGAAGCAACACCAAGTGGAGCAGAAAGGAAGATGGAAGAGGAGAGGGCAGTCGGTAGGGAGGAGGAGGTGAAAAGGCAGGAGGAGTGTGGAAGAGATGAACAGAGGGGATGACAGTAGTGAAAGCTACCATGTGCAAGGATTCCATTGCGGAGCACTCGTACATGAAACGAGAAGAGAAAAAAAACAAGACAAACATGCCAGACCAGCGTCCAACACAAACCACAGCTGCAATTCACATCACAGCGCATTGAAAGTGACAGGATAACACTCTCACATACACACAAAACACAAAGCCCAACTGGGTAGACACCCCTGTTGACAAAAAAACCTGCATACGCCCAGGCAGCAACCATTCACGCTGGAGCCACAAATCCCACACTCAGCTGTACACAGTCTGTCACTGAGGGTCACGACACACACTCCCAACCAAACACACACAACCACAAGGACCATAATTAAACAAACATCCATCCACTTGCCGAACATTGCATATTTATGTACAACCTCATTGGTCAAAAGCAATTAACTTATACACACTCTCGGAGCTCCACAAATGGTTCCCACCAATCAGTGTCAAGCAGCATGCAGCGTCACGCCTGCTTTTAATCTACATCATGCAGGTTTAGCTGTGTTTACGCCGTAGTGTTGTTGCATCTGTCTTCAGTTTTGTACAGCTAAATGTCAGATGTATTACTCACTGTCCCTGTTGTTTATGAAATTCATGTCTGTGTCTGCTTTAACTCTGCAGGGATGTTCTTGAATAGTTGGCTCTGGTCGCACGGTCCTGTCATGAGTTCTTGAAGAGAATAATTTATGAACCAGGTGCACAAAGATGGTGCCTTCCAAGGTTGATGTCTTTATGATTTTAGCATACCGCTTCATCGATGCAAAATGTCCAAGCTTCCAACAAACAAGTCCTGCCAGATGGCCCAGAGGCAAAGATGAGACAGTGTTGCCGCTGGATTTTATGTATTATTGGATGTTTTCTGCGCATTGGTTTATATGAAAGGAGCAGATGTTTGGTATTATTGAGCATTTTATTAGACCTCGCCCACAACAGTGACAATAAGCGGCTTAAATCACAAAATAAATAACAGCTTCGAAACGTTTGCTACTAAAAAGGCAGGTGTAGACTGAAGGGGTTGACTGTAGGCATTATCTCCTCCAAATGACCAAAGTTTGGCACAAGTGAGATTGCCTGAATAATTACCCTGACTTGTTTCCAAAGCTGCATCAAATCCTCTAACCTAAAAGTGTCAAAGTAAAGTTATTCCAGTGCTTTAGTTGGGCTATGTATAGAGACAACAGCTGCAACGGATTCCAGGATGAAGCCGAGCAAACGTTCATATTCGCTGGATTAATCTTGCAAAGGGAGAGAGAAGGGAGCAGGCTGTGCACCACCAACATCGCCGCTAATAAAAACAATATTTTGCTTTTCTATTCATCTCAGCCGAGGCTCACTGTTGCTCTCTGCTAATTAATTCCTGGTCTCACTTGACTGCAGCTGTCGATTCTCTCATCTTGCAGACGCGAACAAGTGGCAAACAGGTTCTTATTTCAAAGCCAAGCACACTGTACACATTCCTTAACTTTGCATGGGCCCCTCTGTCATCAAAGGGCCTTTATTAAGTGTCTCATACATTTACACATTGGGGAACAGTTTAAACTTGGCCCATGATTAACGGAGCGGGGGATATCTATTCCAGATACCAATGTTAGGCTGACATCTCAACATCTGATGAGAAGTTTAGGGCCCATGTCTGCAGGTATTAATCAAAGCCACAAGATTCACTCACCCTCCACAGACCTTGCATATGCACAGGCCAACCCGCCCATCCAAGCATGCACGGCTCACGCCTCGTACACAAACCTAATTGGACACAATCAACTGCACTTGACACATCTGAAAGCTCCAAATCTGAACAGTGTGTTACCGACATGATGGATTGCATTCAGACTGTTTAAAGTTTTCAGCATTTCAAACACAGAGTTAACAGCAGGGGTGTAATTGTTGTCTGTTGGCCAGGTTGTGTACGAAAAAAAAAAATCCAAGCCAAGCCGTTTCTACACTTGACATCTTACGCACACCTCCACACTTGCGTGCACAACTGCATTAATGAATCAACAACTGGCCCCCGCAGTTCAGAAAACTCCGGGCTCTGCATTAGGTTGTACTCCAGTCACCCAGAACACAGAGTCATGCATGGTGACCTTTGGGTCAGGCCATAATGCCCTCGTTTAATGAGAGTGCCGTTTGGGGATTTGTTGAGCTCTAATAGAGAAAGAGTGCGCACACGCAGTGCACCCTGGGTCTTTGTCTGGGTGCTGACGATATTGACAAGAACTGATCGATGTTAATTGCTAAACAGAATGGTAATATTGACCCAGCTCCCAGGATGAAGAAGGCTGCAGGCTGAGTCAAACAGAAAGAAGTACGAAGAATGAGAAAAAGAGGACCCAGCCTAGACCTACGAGAGATGCTAACTGCTACAGACACACCCGGGTCTCTTTCACTTTAATGAGTCTAGCAAGAAACACAAAGGCACAATGTCCATCACTGCCAAGACTTGTCTACACACCAGGGGCATATGCTAAATAATCTACAGTATCCTGTCACTTTATGTGAGTTCACAAGGCAAGATAATTTATGAATCAATTGTGTGGCAAAGTTAAGAGTACCTGAAAGAAAGGCTGTGTTGGGAGAAATGGAAAAGGGGGAAATCATTGAATGCAAGGAGGTTTGTGCATGGCATGTGTGGGTGTGTGCCTCATTGCTGAGGATCAATAGGGAAGAGCTGCAGAGCAAAAGACATGAGCAATCGATATGCTCAATCTGAACGGGTGTGTGTGGGAGGGGGCAGATCTGGAAAGAGACAGATTAACAAGACAAAAGAACAGACAGAAAATAAATGAAAGAAAGGGAGATGTGTTGGCAAAACCAGAACGAGAGGCATTGATAGTTTTATATGGGTTAGATGCAAAATTTTTATTTAAAAAGGAAAGCATCTAGAACTACTTTAATGTAATTAGGTGATGTTCCATTCACCCACTCTGTTTTTTGCACCTTTCTAGTCTGTTATGTGGCTTCTGCTATAGTGTGCACCGGAAGCAGATCACATAGAGGTATGTTGATTCAGGGGTTAAAATCAGATTTCATAAAAGTAAATTGGGATTAGAACAACACTGATTGGCCGCTTTATTGGATACTTCTATTGCTCGTTAACATAAATAGCAAATCAGTCAATCACATGGCAGCAACTTAATGCATTTGATTATCTACAAGTGGTGAAGATAATTTCCTGAAGTTCAAACTGATGTGACATGGTCATTCGTGCCAGAATTCGGTTTACAGGACGTTTCACGCAACTGTTTCTTGGGCTCACATAGAATAAGCTGAAGGATAGAAAATATTCAATGAGCAGCAGCTGTGGCTACAACACCGTCTGGTCTGATGATTTCACCTTGCATTCAGATGGCAAGTTGAGAAGTTGATGTAAACACTATGAATAGCATGTATCCTTCCTTTTGTTAACTTTTCAGGCTGAGGGCGGTGTGATGGTGTGTAATGGCAGTTTTCTTGGGATAACCTTAGCACCAACTTAACACCACACAGTGCTGCTGCTGCTGCTGCTGACCATGTCAACTGCTTTGTGACTCTACAAGTAGCGACTTTCAACAGCATAATGTACCATGCCACAAGGAGCAAACCCTTTCAGACTGGCGTATGAACATTAGGAGTTCTCAGTACTCCAATGGCCTCCACAATCACCAAAAATCAATCCAAAAGGCCACCTTTGGGATGTGGTGGAACAGAAGATCTGCATTATGCATGGACACCCTGTACAAGCAGCATCAAATCTCATTCTGCAATGAGGGGGGGATGGGGAGTTGTCCAGTCCAATACTAGCAAGGTGTACATTCTAAGATGTCCAGTGATGCATAGAAAGTAGAAAATGGGGTGCACTGCAAAATATTGGGGGGGGGGGGGGGGGTGCTCTTTCATTATGATGTTTACTGATGTGCAATTCCACCAGGTGTTTGGCAATTGCTGCTGCCACTAGTCTAATGGAGCTGAGTGGGAAAGGTGGAGACTGCTGCTCCACAGAGAAACTTTGTGGAAAAAGGCGCCGTTTTGTGAGAGCATGCATATAGGCACCCCCCGAATGGCTGCCACGGGGCAGTCAAGGTTTCTTCAACTATGCAAGAAAGAGTCAATGTAACATACAAAGTGGCAATGTGTGGGTATTAATAGGTGAAGGTGTGCGTGTGTAAATGTTCATCATCACTAAACACAGTTTGTTAGAAATGATTTTAAAAAAATCCACACATTTCTAGCAGTTTTGCAGCTACAGAGTCTCCAGTGAATATTGGTCAAACCAATGCCGTAAGTCAGTGGGATGAACCTTTCCGTCTTTAGAACACCAGACAGGCCCATACCTCATCACCAGAACGCAGTTCAAAACCCTCTCCACAACATTTACACTCATGTCCCTTTGCAGCATTGTGGTGAGCAGACGGAGAGAAAACAGCACTGGGACACAGGTGCAACGATGAAGGGAGCCAGTAGCATGAAGGGAGGCCAATGCCTTGTCTATAGTGCATGACTGGAAAGCTTTCAACCACAGCACCCCTACCCAGAGCCCTGCTCAACTTTGTCCAATTGCCGAAGTCTCTCTTTCTCTCTCTCTCTGTGCGTGTGTGTTATGGTTGTACATCTGACATTGTTGAAAAGCCTTCACTTAGTACTGATAATAGCTGTCGTTAATACGGGATGGGGGGGGGAGGGGGCAACATCCTCCCACCTCGATCATCCACACTCAGGCACTCACTCACAACGCAAATACATAGGGAAATAATAGAGAGCAACAGTGTGTGTGTGTGTGTGTGTGAATGAAAGGTATGGCAGGAGTGCTGTGTTGGCTTGGCTGACCGTCTGCGGTTGTGTGGCGGTGAGAGGGAGTTTTGGGAGCGCAGAGCGGGCGTTGCTGCCGAAATCTCTGAGAAATGTTCGTTTTGGATCGGTGTCCGTGCTTACATACCGCCCTCCCGACTGTCTTTCATTCCCCTTTTCATTTTATCCTCTTAAGGTTTAACTTAAAAGTTATGAAACGGGGAGTCAAAATACATCACTTGAAGGGTGGATGTGCGTGTGAGTGTGTGAGAGAGAGAAAGAGGGAGAGAGAAAGAAAGAAAGAAAGAGAGAGGAGAGAAAGGGGGCGCACTGCCTCTGCACTTTGAATTTTCATTCCTGATTCCGGGGCCAAACTTAGGGTGCGAGGGCGAGGTTATCTTTAGAGGAGATAACCAGGAACTTCGCTACGTTTCACTGCAAATGTTCACCTGACTGAACATCTTTACGTTTTTTTTTTTTCCAGGAAACATTTCCATCGTTTCTCTGTGGCTGAATTCACTTCAAAACCCATTAATGCCGAAACACAATTTGATTGGTTTTGTTGGGGTTTTTTTTGTTGTTGTTGTTTGTTTTGTTTTCTCTGGGACGTGAATAACTCTGAGAGCCATGACATCATCCTCATTGTTTCCAGCGCATTTTTGCTTGTTTGAAAAATGACCTCGAGCACACAAACACAGAAGTAAAGCAAACCCTTAAAGTTAGTTTTGCATCGAAATGGTGACTCTGTCTCTCCTTTATTAGCAGATGCGTTTCGTGCTGAGGCCAACTCTTCTTAAAACTGATATTTTTTTGCATTGGAAGTTTGGTCCGCATCGCGTAGCGACCAACTAATCCCATTTTGATCCAATAAGTGTGCGCTTGTGTGCATGTGAGTGAGAGAGAAGGAGAGATAGAGAGGGAGAAGGAGGGAGGAGAGGCGGGAAGGAGGGAGGATTGATCAGCGTCTGTTAAAATCTTGTTCTGGTTTTTCTTGGAGTGAGGTCTGTGCCTGCCGACGCGCCTCTCCTGTGCAGCCCCCCTTCAAGAGGAGCTATTTAAAAAAAAAAAAAAAAAAAAAAAAAAAACAGAGAGGGAGAGAAAGGAAAGAAACCTTTTTTTTATTTTTGAAAAGAAGAAGGATCTGCATAATACCAGTGAAGTGGATAAAAGCGCACGGCTGGATTCTTTTTGCGTTCTCTCGCGTTTTTCCCCTCTGGTGTCTGAATGAAACGGGGAGGCAGAGACATGCGAGAGCAGCGGAGTGTAAGGTTTTGCTCTGTTCTGGGGGTGTCGGTCTGTCAGCATGACTGAGTAAACACCTTCTGCCTTTAACTTTTATTCTTCACAAGCTGGTGAGTTTCACTCCACCGCTTCTTTTTTTTGCAGCCCAGAGTTCCCTTTTCCCTTGGAACGCTGCAGAGACTTTGGTGTTTCACTACCCCCCACCCCCGGTCCTCCCCCCAACACACTGTCAGTGAAACTGCCCTAAACTTTTCTGCGTTTTTTTTTTTTTTTAAATAAATAAGAAGATCGTATTGCATTCCCCCCCTTCAAACATTTTGAAGGTGATGTCATCGTGCTGTGTTTTGGCAGGTATTGTGTTGAGAGGGCGCAGAGGGGACTGCTGCAGCCAAGTGGTAACCAGCGGCTGAGTAGAGCCGGGGGGTGGCGGGGGGAAAGAGTCCGGAAAAATCAGGTGCAAAGTGCGGCATGTCATTTCCTCGCCGTGTCGCGGGTGGCTGACTCTGCCACCCAGTCGCAGCTGCTCCCATCCTCTCCAGCCACCTCCTTCCTCCATCATCTTTCTTTCCCTTCTACTACCCCCCTATTTCAGGACTGCCCATATTCTTCCATCTGAGCTGGACCGCTCCGGGACCTTATCAACGTCTTCCTGGTACACCGTTAGAGGGGGTGTCACATGAGCTCCAGACCCGCAGCGTGGAGGCGCAGAGATGACCGCGATCGCATTGAATTACCCTGCGCCCTCAGAGCCCCATCATCCAGGTCGCAGTTTGCTCCAACCGCCAGCCCAGGAAACCCGCTTGCAAGAGCTCCAGAACCCGCACAGCTTGGATTAAACCTGCCTCTAACTCCCGTCTGTGGATCTCGGCGAGTTCGGCTTTTTTCCGCTTTTTTTCCCTTTTCTTTCCTCCTCCTAGCGCCGAAAACTTTTACGCACTGGATTACGCATCTGTTCCTGGGGGTCAGCTAGGTCGATCGGTGCAGGCAATTTGTAACACGTGAACGCGCTTTCACCTGTTTCGCTTTCTGTCGGGAACGCGCAGCCCATTTGCTGCCCCCGCCCATCTGTCCCACCACCGGTCAGGACGGCTGTTAAAGGTTGCCCGGCGGTCATCACTCACGCCGTCTCGTCTCCGCCATCCACACCGGGAGGACCGGAGCACGCCGCTGCCGCCGATGCCAACAGGAGTGACAACTGACTCTTTGACTCTGGACATCATCCATCAGGTTCACGGCGTGAAGGGAGAATCTCCGGACTGTCGGACTGGCTCAGACCGAGCGAGGAGACCGTCTCTGGGCCAAGTTCCATAGTGGAGGGGGGAAGCAATGTGGTCCCTTCTTTCCACGTTGACCGTCTTGTAAGTCACTTTTCATCTAATTTCTTTACTCGGATTCTATTGCTCTGGCTAAACGTCTTAGGAGGGTCAGGGCAGCAGATGAAGATGAGGGCTGTAATGTCTAAGGGTTACATTACTCCACAGAAGACATAGGAGTGCAAGGGTCTGTTTTGATTGGCTGACAGTTCAGGGCCATTGGGTCAGAGTCGGGGCCTTGTTGCTCATAAAACCTGCCATAAACATCTTCATCACCATCTGCACTCACTTTGGGGATGGCCAGGTTCGAAATGGATCAATTTTCCTTTTTGTTCAACAAGTGTGTTTTTTCTCCTGGTTTTGGAATATTTCAAATGTTCCATCAAAAAACACTGGCTTTATCTGTGGGACAGCTAAATTATAGAGCCAAGGAGCAAATATATGGAAGGAGGAGGATGCAGGACCAGGGAGGGTGTGTGGAGGGGTGCGCGTTTGAGATGTTCCTCCTCAAAAGTCAGGGGGTTTATTTTTCTTCCTTTGTGTCGGCTGTTCGTCTCCCAGATGGCAGTCATCTTTAGATACTTCTCATTCCTTACACAACCTGGACAGGGTGTGTGCTGCCGTTTGTGTCTCTGTGCCTTCCTCTCACCTAACTGGCTACATCTGTCTTCCTTTCTTGCCCATACCATTTCTGTTTTGTTTTGTTTTTTTCCCCCACAGATACCTTCTTAGATTAAAAGAAGTATAAATTAATAACTGATGAATGACGGTGCCCCTGGCGGCATCCGAAGAGACACTTTCTGTGCTAATCTGCTGCTCTCCCAGTCATCTTTTTTTATTAATTTCCATCTCACTTACCGGTGTTACCACAGCCGCTTTTCATCCTCCAGATGCCGTTTAATCCTCTTGATCACAGGTTTTCAGTTTAGGGCTTTTGGTCTAAACAACCTGCTAATTTCTGTGACTTGTTCAGACTTCTGCTGCGTCATCAGCCTCGAATGCTGCTCATATCCCCCACAGGTCTAAGCAAAACTCTAAAGCGGGGTCTGCTTGCAGCACATTTAAAACTTTTGAACTTTGCTGAAGCCCACTGCTCCAACTTTGGCGTACCACGTAAACCACTGCTACACACAGTCTGAAACCGCCACTCTGTGCCGAGTCCCACAGGTCAACCACTCTTCTCCACGCTAGTGCCCAGTCTACAGCGCTGAGGCCTACTCTCCTAACCGCAGCCTCCATATGGTTGATCTGCTGGGATGTAGGTTTATGATGTCAGATGGCTGCTTATTTTGGCAGTGGGCCCGGGCACATTGGGCTTTCCCTCTTTCTCCCCTACCTCTTTCTGTCCTTATTCCTCTTGAATTTTTTACTCTGCACTCTCTTATTTTCTCGTTTTTCTCATCCCTCCCCCCACCGCCCGGCTGATCCCATCTCTCTCTTTCCTCTCCCCTTCTCCTTCTCTCTGTAGCTGGCATAATATGGAGTGTCTGTGGTTTTTGTGGGAGCGGGGGAATCCAGTGCAGAGGCACTTTTCCTACAGCGTCCTCGGCAGTGGTGCAGCCGTGGTGTTTTAACAGCTGAGAGTCCTCACAATGCACAGGCGCTCTGGTTTTTTCGGCTGCGCAGGCAAAAAAGTGAGGGCCAATGCTCCGCTGCATTTCCCAGGATGTCTGCATCTATTAGGACGACCTGGAGCAAGCCAACAACACCGGCTATGGAGTCTTATGAGACAGAAGAGGGAAAAATAGAGGGGAAACAAGATGGCCATGGGGGTGTATTTGTACGAGGCAGGGCACAGAGACATGTTACGCAACACTAAGCACATGTTGAACACCTTCCACTTCCACCGTTTGCCCTTTTGTCTTCTCGTCTCGCTTTGCACTTTGCGGTTTCGCCTCTGTCGTTAATTTGCTTTTTGTTTTCTCCCCTTTGCTTCGAGATGTGTAACCTCTGTGTTTTCTGACCCCATCTCCCCTGCCTCACGTTAGTACGTCTGCCTGTTCTTTCAGATGTTATCTCCACTCTCCCATCTCAGCCCTCTTCAGCTTCATCTCTCCTCTTTTTACTCTCACATTATCTTCCACAGCCCTTCTCCCGGCCTGGGCCGCTGCGTACCTCTCGGCCTACCTTTCCTCTTCTCTTTGCTATTTGCCTCTCTCAGCATGTCTTTGCTTAGGCCCAGCTGTCAGCTGTCTGCCCCTCCTGTATACACATATTCACCCTGCACACATCTGCACATCTGTGTGTGTACCCATGACAGTGTGGAGGAGTCACCCTTGCTAACCCTAAACATAAAGAAAGATTGGAGGCAGGGGGGATGATAGGAGAAAGGTAGAGCGGAGAGAAATGACGGGGAGGGAGAGATAAACTCGGCGAGCAACAGGGAGGACTGCGAGCCAGAGAGAAAAAGAGAGAGAGAGAGAGAAGAAGCATGCAGAGAGATAGCAAAAGATGAGGTGGGGAAAGACAAAATTCATAGAATTGCTTTTCAGCCCACACACTTGGTTTTGAACTCCATCAAGTGTTCAGCCACTAATTCAGAGCTGCTCAAGGACTGCCAAAGAAGATTTTGCAACACAATCACTCCCTTACAAAAGCTGTAAATAACGTGCGATGCATTCAAGGTCAAGGTCTACATGTCAATTAGGCAAGAAAGTGAGAAGAATTTTAATAAGCGCAACCAGCTGTTTCCCCTGTAATGATTAAAAACCTTTAGTTGGACAACTAATAGGCTTCATGTAGACAAAACAAAAAAATTTTGCACCGTGCCACCATAAATCATTTTTCCCCGTCTTAGCTCTTGTTCGCACATATTCCAAGCATCTCCAAATGTAACCACAATCCACCGCTCTCGAAAGCCACATCACAGCTGAATGAACACCTGTAGTCCAGCACAGCTGTCTACATACACAGGCGGCCAAATGAGCCAGCCCGTTTCCTTAGATGTGCGAACCAAAAACGTGTTCTACTCGTCTCGGCATGTTTGCCATGTCGGTGTTGGGTCCAGTCGGGTCATTTGCAGGCCAGATTTTTGGAAGGGCAAAAGTCACAGATGGGTCAGAAAGTGGGCTCGGACAGGAGGCTGGTAGCGTTACCGAAAACACTGCCCTGGGTGTTGTCTGTCTTTCGATTCCTGGACATCTGCCGGTCCGTATGTCAAGTCGTCGAGCCAGTCTCACGCCCAGGAGTGTGAGTAATCACCCGAGAAGGAAATGAGATGTCGGACGGAGAGAACAGAGGAAGAAAGAAATGGAAATGATGGTGTAATGCCCTAATCTTCCAAAATTTTATATTTCTTAACTCACTGTTTCTGCTTTTTCCAGATGTATCCAGATGTTACTGGTGATGTGCAATCCATTGCAGGTGAGAGACGGCATGCATGACAAAGGAGCGATTGTGTAGCGTGAAAGACGTCTTGTGTATTGATTTTATGCACGTTCCTTCAAGCATCTTCCCAATCCTCTGCCAAACTGCGGATGTGCTTGTGGGTGTTCCAGCAGGTACTTGGCGTGGATGGAGTCAACTTCAGTGTGCATGTGGAGAACCAGACGCAGGTGCGAGACACCATGAGTCGGAGACACCACCGAGTCTACCAGCTCTACAGCCGTACCAGCGGCAAGCACGTCCAGGTGTTGGGACGCAGGATCAGTGCCAAGGGAGAAGATGGAGACAAATATGGTAAGACACAAACACAAACGTACAGTGAAAAGCAGAGTAGTAGCACTTGACTACTAAATGTGCTCATGTCCTATTTGCACATGCGGACGGCCTTGCAAAGTATTCACACCTTTTGAATATTTTGCCATGTTGAAACCTAATTTATTTATTTTTTTTCTTTTACACATTTTTACTGACAGAACAACACCAAGTAGAAATCGGTTTTGATGTAAAACACTAGTGGACGTTCAGTTTTCTTTCCTCTTCCCTGAGGTCCGTAGTAAACAATGAACGCGCAGCATCATAAAGACTAAGGAGCGCTGCAGACAGGCTACAGATCGTTTTAAAGCGGAGTTAGGAATATAAAACAATATCGTCACATTTAAGCGTCTCACAGAACACTGCTGAGTCCATCATTCAAAACCGGAAGCTAAACACAAGACAACCTTGGAACAAATAAACTTGTTGGAGGCTGTAGGAGACTTTAGATAGATAGGGCTAGAGATTGAATCTCCCATGTTAGCCTGAGTTGATTCAGATCAAATCGTATCCATATGTCAGATTAGCCCAGTCATAATAAAGGCTTGGGAATTGCTGTTTGCAATTTGGCAGAGACATTCCCCAAAATATTTGATATTAAATAAAAGGTGATTTTACAAAGTACAGACTTAAGAAAGATGCTGAATACACATGCATGCCGCACATTATGCTGATTTATATCGGCAAATTTTAATTTTCCTTATACTTTGCGAAGATGCACCACTTTGTGTTAGTCTACCACATAAAATCTCATGAAAAAATACATTGAAGGTTTTGTTTGTAATGTGACAAAACGTGGAAAAAGTTCAAGGGCTGTGCATACTTTAGTGAGTCACTGTAAGAAGAACAAAGACTTGAAAGTTGACCAGATCCATGCATCATTGGAGATGCACATAAAAGCACACATACAGGCCTTCCGTTCTGTGGCTTTGACAAAGGGGCAGCGAAGCTTGTCTTGGGAGCACAAAGACCACATTGACTGGCTGCAGACTCAGTGATTCACAAGAGAGAAGACACAGAGAGAAAAGGTGTCACGAAAGAAAAAAAAAAGTGTGAGATAAAGGAAGGAGCCTAGCATCGATGCTCGGATAGAGCATCGGACCGAGTGTTAGAAACTCATCTCTTTCATTGATCCAACCATTGATTTTTCATCCTTCCTGTTGTCTCCTCTGGATTTTAAACAGCAGGCTTCCTTTCCCTCCCTCCATCTATCGTCTGACACTTTCTCCGTCCATCCCCCAACATCCTTCATCCCTCCTGCTAGATGTGTAATGATGGCTAAGCCATTCTTAAACAGCACAGAATCAATTAAGCCTTCCCATAGAGCTTCATAATTCTGTATGTTGGCACATCCTTTCTATTCATTTCAGGTCACATGTCTGTCCGTTTAGCCCCGGGTACAACACATGCAGAGATGCACCTGTTTTTATATGAGCATTTAAAATATGACTTGACTCAAAAAAAAAAACAACAACAAAAAAAACAACCAACAATTAGACCGGTGGTTTCTGCGTCCGAACTACAGGCACAGAGAATAAATCTGGAAAAAAAAAACGTGTATGACAGTACAAAGATGAAGAGTAAGAGCAGAAGGGAGATGAGAAGACAGTTGGGGGAAGAGACATGAAGGGGACAAGAGGGAGGGAGGCATTGATTTCTGCTGACCCCTTTGTTGACTAAGGTCATGTAGGAACCATTTTAGGATTTATTTTTAAACAGGCACAAACACTCTCTAAAGGTGTGTAGTTAGTGAAGCAGCAGCCCTGCTGCCTGGAAGGTTGAACACACATTGTGCGCCTACACGCAAAAACACAAAAGGGCACAGGAGCACACGCACACGCCTTAAAACAACAGGATCACAGGCACTCAGACTGAGTGTTCTTCGGCTCCCCTCGGCTGCCTTTTTTTTTTTCTCGGCTGTTATCTTTTTATTTTTCCTCAAGGCCCGTGTGCAGTCAGAGTTCTCACATCCATGTGTGTGATCAACCTGCTCTAATAGCCATCTGTCCTGCCAGAGACATTCACATCTGCCTGTGATTTATTACTCAGGTAATAGGGGCTATATGAATCACCATACTGCGACCCAGACAAAATGCTTCGACTGGTTTAAATTTAATGTCAGCTGATTAAAACCCATCTTTTTGTCCAAGCTGTTGACACCATGTGAGATGTTGAACAAATTATTTATTTTCATTATCTTTTTTTATTGTTCTTAATTCTTTCCCTCACGTGGCTGCTTTATGTATTTTCGATCATCGTTTGTATTTTACTCTATTTTTTGTTTTTCTGTGCAGCACTTTGGTGCGCTGTGGTTTTCAAAGTGCTTTATGGATGAAGTTGGAGTGGATCATTTGAATGTCTTTCACGTGAAGACAACATTTCTGATATTTCAGTGAGATTTTATGAGGTAGACCAGTGCAAAGCAGCACCTATTTGTAAATGAAAGCATACAGGATTTTCAAAATTTTGCAAATCGGTATTTATAAATGGATGTGCATAAGTATTCAACTCACCGCTAAATAAAATCCGGTGTAAGCATTTTGCTTCAGAAGTCACCTAATCCATTTACACCGTTCACCTGAATGCATGTAAAAATCACACTCCAGATAATGAGAGCATTAATCAGAAAAGCCCAGGAGGTCCATAGTGACTCTTGAGAATCGGCAGAGATCCACAGCTCAGGTGAGAAAATCTGTTGTTAGGGCAACTACAAGTTGTGAACTCCCCCAATCTAGTCCTTACGGGTGAGTTGCAAGACATAGCGATTGTTGAAAAGCCGTTAGAAGTCCAAATGAATGTTTTTCATCTTAAGAGGATACAGCAAACACACTGAAGGGGGCACTCTGGCCAGATGTACCCATAATAAAGATTTGACCTTTGTGGAAAACCTCATCTGTGGCGGAAAATTAACAATGCGTGTCACCCTTAACACACCATTCCAGTCTGTGGTTGTAATGAGACAAATGTTCCAGTTTACATGGAGACACTCAAGACTTTGTTTTTGGGTGTGAACCTTTTTTACTTTGGATGTCAGTTAAGTTCAGATTTTTTTGCCATTGTAATAGATCACAGGAAGCCCTGAACAAAAGGAGATCAAAAGTTTTGGGGTTTCTCATATCTGTCGGATTAATAAATCAACAAACAGACACACATTCATCTCTAATGTCTGTCTGTTTCTCTGTCTGTCCCTTAATAAGCCCAGCTTGTAGTGGAGGCAGACACCTTTGGTAGCCAGGTGAGAATCCGAGGCAAAGAAACCAACTTCTACCTGTGCATGAATCGCCGCGGGAAGCTGGTGGGAAAGGTGAGCCGCTTTCTTATTCGGACGTGTTCATAAAACAATGTCTCCGAACTTCCTCACAGGCCTCACTTTAAGCCATTGTGTATATACCTGTGGTTTTTTTTTTTCCTGCTCTTTCTCAGAAGGCCAGCAACCGAAGCGCTGACTGCGTCTTTGTGGAAATGGTCCTGGAAAACCATTACACAGCTCTGATGTCTGCGCGCTACACGGGCTGGTATGTCGGCTTCACAAAAAGGGGGCGTCCTCGCCGGGGACCCCACACGCTCCCCAACCAGCAGGACGTACACTTTATGAAACGCTTTCCGCCCGGGGAACAGCCTGACCTCACCACACCCTTCCGCTTCACGACCATCAGCAAGCGGGTCAAAAGGGTCCGCACCACTGGGACACGCTAGCAGTGGCTGACGCTAGCACCCACAGTCTTGAGGAGCACAAGCCTCACCCTGAGCCTCCAAATGGCTAACCCAGTCATCTCTTCTGTTGCACTCGACTGATCGTCCATCCCTTTGATGGGACAAATATTGACCAGAAACCCGATGAATCATTAATGGGGTTCAGCTTTAAGAATCCTAATTCAACACTCATAGCACCTGGTTAGTCACAATTTCGCTAACCTTTTGTTCCCTTGGACCAACTGGACTGTATCTCCAGTAACGCTGGAAACTCGGAAAGAGTGACAGAGAGCCTTAAGGTCAGTCGGAGTCCAAGGCATAACAAAGGCCTGGAATCCAGAACCACATAAACCACATCCCAACCATAATCCTGTCTGGAGTCCAGGTGGACTGTGTCAAGCGTGGGATTGTAACTGGACCATACAGAGAAAGCATAGCTGGGGAAAGACTAGCTGAACAAGACAATGAGTGCTTAGGCTACAACAAAGGGAAAATTGGGACATGAAAATGTTCGAAAGGATACAGAGATGGTGATCCGCACGGACCCAGAGGACATATAATGAACTGTTGACATGTGACGCACTTACCTGTCTCACTACTAAACCGGTGGGAACCTGTGGGACTGTTGGGCGAAAGGCAGGAAAATTAAGGATGAATGAAGAAATATTAGAGTGAATGACACTGAATATATGCATGTTCTTGAGAGGCTGACAAGGAAATGTGTATTGCATGAGTGCTTGGAGATAATAATAAAAAAAAATAAAAAATCACAAGAGGTTCTGGAAATGGACCGTGCTGTCCCAGGACATGTCGATGCAGGGACCGAAGCTTTAAGAACTGGAATGTACTTAATAAACCAAGCTGCACCAAATTCTGCCAACAACTCACTGCAAACCAAACCAACTGCAACCAAAGACAACTGGAGACTTTCTTTACGATTCCTCCTCTTTCTTTGCTCCCCCCCCCCTCGAGGACGCTACATCCACAGCTTTAAGGTGCAGAAGGTGATGAGTGCTTGGCTAAGCCCAGTGGGGAGTGTGCCTTCTCTTATAGCATCGCTATAGAAACGACCCAGGGGGATGATGCTCCTGTGAGATACCGTGGATACAGAGTGCTGCTACCAGGACATTCAGTGGGATAGCCAAAGTCTCATGCATACACACAAGGGAAGAAAAATTAAAGGGAACAATTTATTGAAAGTATAAATATATATATATTATATATTAAAGAAAGACAGAAACGTAAATAAGCAATCTTACTATGATGGTTACTATAATTATTACGATAAAATTATTTCATTTATTTATTTCAGCTCTGTGTGCAGCAGTCTTTCTTGACTCAGTAAACCTTTCAGAAACATTTCAAACGTCTCCCAGTTTCTTTTAAGCAGCTTCATCACTTTCTTATTTCATGAATAATTTGAAGGTATCTTTTTTCAGCCAAGTTGCCACCCATTGTCTAGCTTCATTTATTAATTTATTGTTGGTGTGGTCGCTTTTCTAGGTGTTTTTTTAAGGAACGGGGGGGCGTGGTGACGTTGATCCAAACAATTCTTCCTCTTCTAGCCTTCCAGTCATAACTTTCAAAATTAAACATATAAAATGACAGTATAATAAACAAACTGGTTGTGTGATGCAAAACATCATTACTTTTTACCATTCTTGTCGGATCAAGTATGACCCAATCTAAAAATGTCTCATGTGCTCTGTGTAGCCTCAACTTTGGCTGACTGACTGTCATCGTATGGTTGAGGGAAGGCCCATTCAAGAAGCTTAAGGTTTTCCTATTGTATCCATTCCAAAACCAGTTATGAAGTGTTTGTGATCATCGTCTGGACAGCTGTGTCCATTTTTCCAAGGAGTTGAACTCGAATATTACCCCTAGTTTAAATGAAGTTGCTTAGGCCATTCGAAACAACCCAGGAACCACCAGGGCCATAATGAAATTTAATATCCTGAAGCTCGAGTTGACTGTCCACAGTGAGTTCTACATCATCATAGACTTTGAACGGGTCTGCCAAGAAAGAAACACCTGCTCCAAAATCAAAACCCTCAAATATGACTGAAATCAACAGCTGCTCACTTAGTGACAGTGAATCGTCTTCTGGAGAAAAGTTCAAAATTGAGCTGTTTGGTCATGATGATAAAAATGTATGTTTTAGAGAAATCGATGTAAGGCTTCCAAACCCAACAACAACGTATCCACCGTCGAGCATGGTGGTGGTAGCATCATGGAAATCATATGTTTCCCGTCCATGGGTACTTGTGCATGGCATGAAGTAGGTTGAATAACTAACAACGACCGCCACCAAATTCACCAACATCGCTTCCGATCAACTTTTAAATAGCTGAAAATTAGACACAACTCTGTGTTCCAGTAGGACAATACCAAACGTCACAAGTTGTCCCAGAACGGATTATGCATGTTTGCATTAATCTTCTGGAATTGCCCCCACTTCAGCACATTTATGGACTATTTTTAAAATCCGCGTCATCTGCCATTTCCTGTAAGATGGTCAAATATTTGGCCAGAATCATGCCAAGACCTTTGCCAAGGGACCCAAATGTTATTGGGGTAAATGTATATATTTGAGCTTGTGAGAAAGAGAAAATTCAGTATAAATGTTACTTAATATATATATATATATCTCGGGCATTAATGTCGATGAGAGCATGTAAACATCTGACTACAAGTTTATACATTTCCTACAGTCCACCCAATAATGTATTGATCTTGATTTTCTCCTTTTCGTTTAGATCTATGAGCAGAACCGCCTTATGACTGTGATGGCAGTGCTTGCATAAGACCTTTATGCCCTGATTTTTCTACTTCATTCCTGCTAATGAGAATCACTGCACAATAGATTCATGAAAGTTTTTAATGCCAGCAGTAGATAAAACCCAAGCAGTAGTAATATTCTTTTTTGCATGGAAAGGAGCAGTTTTGAGAAATTTGACAGGGATCTTGTCCTTAAAGCTGCTTTTAAATTGAAATCAAGATAAGTTTGAACAATTGAAAGCTAGTGTAAGATATGGTTTCTGCCAAGAAGCACACCAGCTAAGACTTTAAATGCTGTTGAAAATATTATGCCAACATCTACAAAAACTCTCAGAGCAACCAGTTTGCAAAAATGCACCTTGATTTGATTTATTTTTCAAATTATCAAAAAAGAAGAGCATGAAGAGTCCTCATAGTAGCGGAAGTTTTCTAGCCGTTTCTTCCCTCTCATCTCTCCTGCTCTTATCCTCCATCCCTTCCTTCCCAATCTTAGCAGGAGGTCACAGAAGAGATGTCACTGCCAAATGACCCAATCACTTCGGCAGACACAAACAGCTGACTCAGGGGGGAAAAAAAAGGTTGCACCAGAGGATTCCTATTGCAAGGCAACAGGAATCTGCACCGAGGGGGAGGTGGGGTTGGTATAAGGAGGAGACAGTGAGGTGGAAGAGAAAATGGGTGTGGGATAAAGAAGAGCGAGTAAGGGAGTAAAGAGGTGTGGGGGGGGGGGGAGAGAGAGGGGTTTGCTGGTGTAAGTTGTTCATTTCTGGAACGTTGCTTCAGTTCCACTCGGGAATGATGGAAATATTCCGCGTAGCCAAACCCAGAGTGGAAGGTGTATGGTAATCATGTCGGGGAAGGAATGCCAAATATGTGCGTGAGAACGGAGCTGTGACCTGAGAGCTGCAGGAATTATGGGCCAAAATCCCACAGACCCAGAGGAAGCACACACACCCATATCCAACACATACACACATCATATATTAACAGTGCTCCACCAAGTGCAAATGTATCCCACATAACTTATACTCTGAATCTTAAACATTCAGTTACACTGGCTGAAGCGGAGCAGTAGAGACAGTCCCCTCACAGCAGGCCGCCCCCTTGCACTGGAGGAGATGCGTTGAACGAGTGGGCTCACGTGTTGTGAAAGAAGAAAAGCTGAAGTGCATGCAGACGGCCGTAAAATGTACCGCATTTCAAATCTCTCTCTCAAACTGACAGCATTTACAAGATGTGGTATGTGATCCTCTGTAACAGGTTGTTTAGACTCCAAACTTGGCCACCCAACTGTCAGAGCTAAAGCCTTAAAAACAGGTTGTGCTCTAGCAGGAAAATGAGTAAATACTCCCATCTGGTGGTAAAGGTCAGAAAAATATTCTTTTACGTGGAAAAAAAAATAAATAAATGTTGCCCTGGGATTTGCAAAAGCACACAAACGTTTCCCATTCATTCGTGAGTCTAACCGGCCTGTAGGTTAGGTTTTGTTTCAGTTGGGACCAAACTGACGCAACCAGATTTCCCCACTTGGTAAAATGCCTGAAACAGAACAAAGTAATTATAAATGCACGATCGTTTGGGGTTTTTCCAAGCAAAACTTCCATCTGTCCATCCGTTTTCTTCTGCCTTTCAGAGATCTGCTTGTGCTGGTGTTACTAATCCAAGTAGGGAAAAGCAAACATCCCTCTGCCCAGTGGCCCTGCCCAGCTCATACTGGAAGATTTCAAAGCTCCCAGTGGAACTTGGCTGGAAGACCTTTAGAGGGAAGCATCCAGGACCAATCCTGATCAGATACAGATTTACCTCAACAGACTGCCATTCCTTTGATGTGTAGGACTTCACACAGGCTCGTTCAAAGGTCAAGTCCCGCCTCCTTTAGAATGCGGCTCCTTTCAGTCACTTGTATCTGGGATTTTAGCCTTCCAGTCATAATCCATGTGTTCATAGGTGAGGTTTGGAACGTCGACAGACTGGTAGTTTTGCTTTTTGCTGTAGCTCTTTCTTGACCACAACAGACTGGCACAGTGCTCATATTGCTGTTGAGACCACGATTAGTCTTTGGATTCCTCCATTGAGACAAAGACCAACCAACAACCTGGGAAGGGAATCCACTTTTTTTCTGGTTGAGAACCTTAGACACCGATTTGTAGGGGCTAAAGCTCAAAATAGCTGTTGTACACTGTAATGCACATTAAAGGTTATGGCTTGAAGACATACAGAACATTGTAATCCGCAAAAAGCAAAGTCCAAGAGGTTCCCAAACAAGACGTACTCCCCTTTACGCTTAAACCTTGAAATCTAGTCGATGAAAACCACCAGCAGGTTAAGGACTGTGAAGAAGTCCTCAGCATGTCAACACTTGAGCTAAGGTTAAGTCTTTCCCGATGCCTACTCCTGACTGGGGACATTTCCGAGTACGTCACATGAAGAGGAAGGATGACTGAAATCCACTCATAACACAAACACACACACTCTCACACAGGTGAGAACAGACAGACATTCGGACTTACAGTTGGCTCAACACTCCACCACTGTCAAGTACTTTATTCACAATAAGGTCATTTTCTTCTTTAAAAAATCATTTTAATATACAACACAATTTTTGACAAGACAACTCCGTTTACAGCTAAATTTTGAGCTCTTGAATTCCAGCTTCTCTCATTACCAAAGCAAGCACTTAGGATGATGGGAGAGAGAAAGATGGCGTGAGAAGGACAGAAAAACACAGTGGGGAGGGGGAGTAGGTAGAAAGAATGAGGAGAAGGGCCGGGAAAGAGTGGCAGGAGAAAGGACTATGCTTAGTATGATTTTCTTTGTACTAAGAACCAAAATACTCAAATAAAGTTAGAAAATAACAGTAATAAAAAACAGTAAGAAAGTAAGAATTAAAGAGGAAAAAAAGCAGAGGTGTACCAGGATGCTGTATCCAAGGCAACCTCACATGCATGTCTGACGCTTCTGCTCTGTTCTGCCATTTTCACAAGTCCAAATACACAAAAACACACGCGTTCAGAGGGTGTGTGTGTGTCTAGGTGTGTGTGTGTGTGTGTGTGTGCCCCCTTATTCCAAACGAATGTGCACCTTGTGGGAGGGGCTGTGAAAGGGAGGCTAAGTGGTGGGGTACAGGGAGAGTGGGGTGCAGAGAGAAAGAGAGAGACAAGGAGGAGCATAATTCTGGGAGAAGGCGCAGGGAAGCCTTCTCCAACATTTCTCCCTCTTTCAGTCGCTCGATCTCCCATCCTTCCCTTCTTGCTTAAGAGCCGAGTAAAGAGTCTCTGTCTCCCGTATCACAGCTCCAGTCATCTTCTGTCCAACTGTGCCACTTGTGTCTGCATTTGTCTGTGTAATATATAAATATATATCTATAAGCAATTCCATATCTGTGGAAACCTGTTTTTGGCAGGGGTTAAAATCTGAGGAGCGGAAGCTGCTTTAAGTTTGCTTCAAGGGGACCAAAAAACAAAACAAAAAAACTAAACAAAAAAAAAAAAAAAAAAAGAGCTTGTGGGTTTTTGCCAGGTTGACGTTAATACTGTCATTAGTGTACTTTACAAAATATAAATTAGTAGCAGAAGATGAACTTCTTGGGAGAGTTGCGTTGGTTCTGCAGTAGGGAATCCTCATTGGTGTTGGCCTGTATGTACGTTGCTGAACTGGCAGGCAATGAGCACAAGCTTAAGAGTCTGTCAGAACGGGCAGGAGGGGGGCTGAGTGGGAGATGGACAGAGAGATGACAAAGGGGAAAAAAAAAAAAAAAAGCGCTCCTTTTCGCAACAGATGCACCCATCAGCCAATCAGCCCTGGATTTCCTCCTATAAAGGGTGAGATGCATTGCGCCACCTAGGGGAGAGAGCACAAATAAAGGGATGCTTGTGAACACAGAAGTGCATCAGGAGAAATGAGAATACCATCGAAACGTTCAGTAAATTAACTATAAAACAACATATTTCGCAACTTAATTTAAACGTTAACAATGGGGCATTAAGTTTTTTTAGCAAACGAAAACCCAAAAGATGCAGTTTTTTGAAAATTTAACAGGAATCGGTTGACTTCTACAGGGGCAAACTGCCTTCTCGGGTCAATGGACGGATGTAGTGATGATGTATGATTTGTACAACCAGCCAAAAGCAGAATTTACAACCATGAACAAGATGCAGAAATCCTTTCTGACAAGAAGAGTAAGGAGGTTTGAATTCGGAGCGCCGGTCAGCCAACAACAGGATTACTACACCGAGTTCATCCCCCCCCACCCTCCTCCCAAGGTGGAGAGACTCTCGACGCAGATTTTATGCTCAGTGTTGACTTCAATGCTGGACAACCATCCCGTCATGCTGGCTTGTATTTTAAAAATAACAGATGTGCGGGATAACAACGTATCCACTTGTGATTAATGAATGGGCCAGAGGGAGCTCAGAGATGGCTCGTTTTCATGGGTTTATGACGGAAATGTGTTGTGAAAAAGGTTACAGCATCAATGCTGTGTGAAACCCAGGTTGCTTTAAAAGTGGCTGTAACTTCATTTCCACTTCTGGATCTGGTGTTCCATCTACCTCTTAAAGTCACGAGCGTTTAAACCGGCGCTCTGGCCAACCACAGTGACACCACTGCGAACGGACCAGATGGGCCTATCGCAAGGCTTGTACGAGTTCTGGACACATCTGGGTGTAGTGGGAGTCTTTTTGAATGGACTTTGCTTCACAGTCCTCTAACGGTTGCTTCCATTCCTTCTGTTTGTGGACAGTTTTTAATTTCTATCAAATTCCCATCGCTTTTTTTTACAATACATTGCTCTGAATAGTCAATTTCTTTAGCAATTACCATTTCTGGCTTATCCTGCTTCTGGAAGGTGAGAGATTTTTTTTGTTTTCATTTACTGTAAGGCAAAAATATCAAAGCTGACTAATTTAAGTTAGTAATTTATCACTTTGTGTGTAATAAAGATATAGGAAAAACATTAGATTTTTCTTAACACTGAAAAAGATATTGAAGATGACCTAATTTTTTGACACAGTAAGCCAATGACCTGAACAGTGATGCTTTTAGGATACCTGCTATCTAGAAATGTACGTGTAGGTACGGGACGGAGATCGTCCCTCTGACTGGCCATTAGGTGAGACGTTCAGGAAATCCCAGATCAGAATGGTGTCGTCGTGAGAACTGCTGATGATCTGAAACTCATCGAACTGCAGGCGGAAAACGCGGCCAGAGTGCTCCTGCAGAAAAACAAGGCGCGAGAACCGTTAGCTGAAATTTCCTCCTCGTTAGCTGTCAATATTTTTTCCATCTTCTTCTGCAAGTTTTATATAAACAAGTTTTACATTAGACCATGATATAATTTTTCTGGGTAACCATAATAAATGAAATCATTTTAAACAAGACCTTAAAAGTGGGATATTACAACTTAGCTTGGTGGCATGTGCAAACTAGCACTTAGAAAGCAATGCCAAATAAATCATCTTTTTTTTTTTTTAAACTTAACTTATGTTAACGATGCATTTAAAGACTTGCCTTTTGGCTCCATTTAGCAGGTTATTAGTTTAAAAAGTAACTTGAAAAAAACTGATTGGAACAGCTCACCACTAGAGTGCGCAGACATAATGTGCTAGCAGGGGCTCGTGGGTCAAGTGCTGCCTGCAGGTCCCACACTTTTATTTTGCTGCAGAAACAATGTGTCAGAAATGTCAGCAAACAATTCTCGTTTTAGCTAAAAAAAAAAAGAAAAAAAAAAGTGTCTTAATAAAACCTCACCCATCGTAGGCTCCGCTGACGATCCTTTTGTTGTCGAAGCGAATGCAGCGCACTAACTCCTCGTGACCTTCCAGCACTCGCAAACACGCCCCGCACTCGATGTCCCATAACCTGCAGAAAGAGAAGCCAATATTAACTTCAACAGCTTCCATTAAAAAGGCTCAGATATGAAAGAATGACACATAAAAGCATTTTTATATTGGTTCGGCTCTGTCCTCTGTAACAATGTAAATTTCCCCACTGCGGGATTAATAAAGGAATATCTTATCTCATCATTTAAATAATAAATAATAGCTTTAAGTTGCTCTTCTGATGTTATCTGTGTTCAGGTTGGAATGCTCAGGTAACCTGCTAGTACTAATACAAAGCTTATTAAAACGATGCCCAAACTGTAGAAGTATAAATCTGATATTAAATTACTTCAGTTGTCATTGTATTTAAAATGTTAGGACTTTCTAAAGAGACGTTTTCTGATTTAGATCATCTGTCCTCTTTATCGCTCCCTACATATGCTTGGATGACCTTAACAGGATTCCCCTAAATTTGCTTCAAACTTCATACTTTTCCAGAATCAAATTTCCCTCAAATTCTACACATTTGAGAAACATGATAACGCCAAAGTTGGCCTCCGGTTCAGCGTTGTGGTAAACGGCTACTGGATCAACAAAGGACAGCTACATTTCAATTTGATGAATTTTGACTCGAAACTGGACCAGTTTTTCTACACAAACTGAAAAGCTATGTTCCTTTGAATCAGCGATTTAAAATACAGACTAAACAAGGTCTAGAGGGTGAAGAAAAAAAAGCTGTGAAATGGCCCTTTTCTAATTGATGAACGAGTGTGCATTTGTGATATTATTTATTGTTTATTTTAAATTATTATGATCAAGTATGTCACAGTCTTATAAAAGGGATAATTCTGAGGATTTTTTTAATATATTGCAAATCAGACCAAAAGGATTTCTCACATTAGCATATTTGACAACTACTGAAAACAAAATAAGTACATTTCAGACAGCGGTGCTGGAACGCCAGACATACCGGATTGTGTTGTCAGATGAGCCGCTGACTACCAGACGATCTCTATACTGTAAACAGGCAATCCCCCGCTTGTGACCATTTAGAGTGCGCACAAACTCACAGGTGCTGGTGCTCCACACCTACGTTGGACAAAAAAAAAAAGCATCTTGAATTTATGAGCAGTAATGAAAGCGCGGAAGCACTGAAACGGAACAAAAGTATCAACAAAGCTTAGATTTTAAGACGACGAAATAACTCATTTTATTAGCCCACCTTGATGGTGCGGTCCCCTGAGGCGGACACAATATATTTGTCATCGAAGTCAACGACATTGACAGCAGCACGATGTCCCACAAGGACGCGCCGCAGGCTGATGTCAGTGGGCGAGGCCATGTCCCACACTGCAATCGAGCGGTCCTTGGAGCAGGTGACCATGAGACCGTTTGCGAATCGCAGGTGAAGAACGGCCTCGTTGTGATGGATCAGCGTGTTCAGTACCTCACCCGTCGTGACTTCCCAAACCCTGCAGAGACGTACAGAGAGAGAGGCAGACGGTGGTAAATGGACAGAGAAACACACACAAAAAAAATCTGAATATCCTTCCTTGGACAGTTATGTTTTTTTTGTTGTTTTTTTTTACTGATGATGTCCAAATTCTCATCAGGACCAAGACTGAAGCTTATTACATTAAGGCCTGCAACTAAAACCAAACTAAAGCATATGGTGATGATAGCTTCACCATTTCATTTCATTCCTTTTTGGTTGTTTTGCATTTCATTTCATGTGGAAACTTGTACCTGGCAGGTTGACAGGAGATGGTTTAAAAAAAAAAAAAAAGGTTTCTATATTTTAGTCCAATTTTACAGCAAGAATCTTTTTTCATGCCTGAAATAAACAACATGCACCAGCAGGAGGTTTCCTAGAGTATCCAAAAACTAGAAACGTTTTTGTTATATCTGATGATATACAGCTTTCATGAGAGGCAGAGCTGGATGGAATCAGAAAAAAAACAATGCAGTGTCTGTAGATTAGAATTAACCCACATTTTTCCCATCTGCATCTTTCTAACAGTATGGCAAACCCACCACTCTCCCTGAGCTGGAGAAATTTAAAAAGTAAGATCAATATCTGGCCATATCATTGGTCCATCTAAGTGGTCCATTATTACTGAATGTAAAGCTTTATTGCACAGTACATTAAATAAAACCTGAAAAACAAGAGAAAAGAGGACCAAATAGAGATCAGAAGCTAATAAAAGGTAAATAAGATGCAGTGGTACAGTCTTCAAAAAATATTTGCAAAGATAAAATAAATGTATAAAATTAAAATGCAATTAATTAGGAAAGCATGCATTCCTTGTTTATCAAGTCTTGCAGCATTTATTTTTCATAAATAGGAGGCAAAATGAGGACAAAAACAAAAAAGTCAAGAAGTTCTTCCCAGTGTGGTTTTCCAGATATAAAAAACCCAACACAAATATTCAATAAGAGACCAGAGATGGTTTATTGAAAACTGCTGTCTTCTGATTACCATGTTTCTCTTCTTAGGAATAGTTTGTGAAGGAAGACGGCTAGTCTTCTTCTGAAAGACAAGCTAACGACATTACCGCCCCCTAATGTTAGCAGCAATACATTACAACCAAATACTTTTTAAAGACAATTTTATTTGAAAATCTGAAAATCAGTGGCCACCTATAAATGACAGGATAAAATGGAATAGGATAAGACAGAAAGCAAGAAGATGAGTGTGAAAAGATGTGAAAAAATTTAAAAGGGAAGAAATGAGAATGATGGGAGCAGGATTGAGAAGGAAAGAAAAATAAGATGAGACAGCAGGAAAGATGGTTGGGAGGAAAAAAATAAGAAACATGCAACAGGAAGACAAGAAACAGAAAAACAAGAATGTGTGTGAAAGAAACCTGTTTACCATTTCTACCAAGCAGAGAAGTGCTGATACCAAACAACTGTAAAGAATTTGCATGTGTGAACTCACAGCTGCTTGTTGCTAAACTGCACCGCTGGGCACCGAGAATCAAATGCAAAACACATTGGAAAACCTGACAACTAAACCTCCAAACAAAGTGCCTGTCAAGCTGTTGCTAAGGAAGTGAGGTCATATTTTCCCTGGATATCAGCCAGCAGGCACGGCTGAAGTGTGAAGTAACAAGAATTAAAATTGAGCTTCTGTGTGCAGCAGCCAAGCATATGTCAACATAAAAACCCACAAATAGCCTTTGAGTACCTGCAGTGAAACGTATACAAAAATCTTTAGCAACGGCTTTGAATTGGTGATGGATATATTCATATCCTGTTTCTCCTAATGCGGTTATTGCCAAGCTGTGTGTTAACAATTAGGAGTAAACGAAGAGTTTCGTAATGCGTCCAATTTTCGGGGAAAATTATATCATCATAAAAAAAAGCTATACGTTATTGCTTTTTTTTTTGTAATTTAACTACACTTTCCATTTGACTCTGTAGAAAGACTTCAGTGAATAATTTTCATGCAAATTTGTCGTGCAACACACCTCTGCTAGCACAGCAGAAAAGTTTCCCATTTGTGGCTTTTCAACAGCATTTGCTCTTTAAATGTAGTCATGTTGTCATACTCGCAGCAACCACAAGCATCCTGTCATCTAAACAGCTAGCAGCTTACCATTCAGCACACTGTGGACTTTCAGTTTGTTTAATCATTTTCCTGGAAGATAGGTTTGGATTGTATCCAGATGTGCAAAGAAATGTACATCTATACAATTGTTAAAGGTTGTCGTAAAAATGGGCGAGAAACAAGTGAAATGCAAAAATGCAGGTTCGGAACTTTGACTTTACTTTACCTGATTAATATATTGAGCTTTGCGACAAGAACAGGCATCACAAGTGGGCACGAAAAACATTTGAGTATTCACTGAGGTATTGCATATTTGACAGAATGGGTGGCTTAGTGATCATGGTCCTATGATTTTTTTTTTTTCCCTTGATTCAGAAGATGGGAGCAAATCAGTACATTTAAAAGGAATTCAATGCATAAGATGCAATAATGTTGAATAGGGTCTAACCGCGATGGGGTTTAAAAATATATATATTTTGCAGCTTTGCATTAATGCAGTGAAAGTCTGACCCCATCAGCCACTGGGGGCTCCCTGATGTCTGATGTGACGCTCTACATTCAGCCATGTGGGAGAGTCCTGGGCTCGGCGATGCGCGCTGCTGTAGCATTAGTCATCAACTATTACGTCGTTTAAAGCAGCACAACAAGTTTACGACGCAGGAAACAAGAAGCATTTAAAGTAAATAGGTTTGCAAATAAATAACTGGAACTGCCAAAAAATAAACATTCTAAAGCGGATTTTGTCAACTAAATGATCTCCTTACGAAATTACAAAAATAAATCAATTTAGAACAAAACTGGCAGGTAAAGTTTAAATACCTAAATAAAACCAAATGCCTATTAAACATGATTGATCCCAAATATATATATATGTTTTTTTACCTTCAGCTGTTAAAAGACTACCGGTAATTAAAAATAATTTTGGGGAAAACCGTATAAAGCTTTCCTTGGTGAGTGTGTCAGACACCGTCTCATCCTATTAGGATGTTGCCTTTAGGGAGTTTGGAAGCAAAGTGAACACCAAACAGGCTTCTGTTACTCCCAAGCACCAGTGACAATTTTTTTTTTGCAGATGGGGATCAGATCAGTGACAAATGTCTAATCTTAGTGGCAACACCAGATTAATCAATTGTCCTAATATTATGATGGATCAGTGTATAGACAAGTGATAGGGTGTGTCTATGAATTTAATAGAGTTGCTCAAAAGAGAAAAAATAATAATCGTTTTCAGGCTTATGAGTTATGGTGACTGATGGGAACTATACAATCAAACTGCCTTTGTTTTTGTATCACTGAGGTTATTATGAGTTTTAATACAAATTTGTAAAACAAAGAAATGTAGAAAGATAAAAATCTAAATTACCATGAATACATAGTTCTTACAGACCTTCCGCTACATACGAATAACCAGCAGACAAAGTCTTTGTTTTCGGTATTAAAAGCATTTCATAAAAATTTTATAAAGTATCAAGAAAATCTATGCAATTGATGCAGCTTGAAGTTCCTTCAATAAGATGCCAAAAATTAAAATTAAAATGTCGAGAAAAGAGAATTTTTTCCAGCTTTATGGAGCAAAGTTGCTGAATTTCCCCTCCTCACACATTTCTGCTTACTCCCAATTATTCTTACCCTTTCTCATTTATTTGTCTTTCCAAATGGACAAGTTCTGTTGTTTGAAAGCTTGTGGCATTCAAACTAAACAAGTGTCAGACACTTTTCTATTATGACAATATTCTTTTGAAACTAAACGTGTGAAAAGTGGAGTTTTTGGAAAGCAGCAGAATGTAGGCTAGCTACCCGAGCTGTTGTCCTGACCAATCATCTCACACAAGAACATATCAACAAAGGGCGATAATATTCTGTGCAATAAGGACATTTTGTTGCAATTTTTATGAACTACAACAAAATTTTCCTGGTATTTGTGGAAAAAATAAAATATTTTAAAGACTCCCACTGATTGATCTTAAATTCCCTGGTTGTGGTTGCAGTGGAGTTTAACCCTTGATTCTTAAAACTACCTGTATTTGAAAGAAACTTATCGAAATGATTGTCACCAGCAACTGTCAACACACTCACCTGTGTTTCCTCACTTACCATAAGCAAGTGTGTATCTGTGTACCAATATATAAATGATACTGTTCTTAAGTTACATTATCCACTCATGTTACAATTTTTAGTTCGAAGTCTTTGTGTGTTAGTGCGACAATCCCATTCAGTCCAATGCTTGCTTCTCTAATCAGAATCAAAAATACATGTTGTTCTTGGTGCAGCAGTAAGTTTGTCATACCTGACAGTCGAGTCAGAAGACCCAGTGACGATGACCCTCTCATCATACTGGAGACACAATACTGAGCCTGTGTGGCCGGTCAGTACCTTCAGACATTCCAGTGTTTGTTTATCCCAGATCTGTGGAGGGAAAGGAAGAGAATGAAGAAGATGAGTGTGTGAAGGGGAGATTCTGGCAGGGAAGGATGCTGTGAAAGAGAAAGAATATGTGGTTTTGCAAACGGTGCAGATTTGGGTCACGCCAAGAATGGCCTGTTCTTACAGCCATGTCCTTTCACCGTTTATGCTCCATTTCTCTACTGCCCTGCATGCAAATCAGAGCCATCGGGGTCTTCAACGGCCATGTGTCAGCCTCCTCTATAAAATTTAAGAGTCACTTCTCACCTCCTGCCATTAACCCCTTGCCGTCTCTTGGCTCAGGACAACGCCGGAGCAGAGTCTTTTTATCCCATAATTCACTGGTGCCTGGTCTAAGTACCTGGTGTTTCAGCTAGGCACCACAGAGAAGGAGGTGGTAAGCTGCTCCGCGCCAGAACGACATTTCATTTCTAAATACATAAACAATGGTTTGACTAAATCAACTGTGCTGAGAATGCTGAACTGCTTTGGGCAACACATTTGGCTCCCCTTTGCTGGTGGTACCAAACAAAGCCATCGGGATCAATGTTAATTACTTCAATGTGTCCATGCGGACCAGTGAGGCAGACAGAAACATGTCAACAATGTGTTTAATGGTCTCAGTTCAAGAAAACAGGTTGGGAAGCCTACAATTACTCTGTGAAACTATACAAGTTAAGTGTAGTGCTGAGCTTTAGCTGCTGATGCACTTTAATTTCCCTAGTGAGGGACAAACATTTACTCTATTTCTGACCAGCTGGTCTTATATTGGAAAGACGAATGAAATTAGAGATTGGGGACCACAACTGCCTGTGAATGGTTAAAATCTGTGAATACTTGAGACCCTCTCTAAAAGCAGTTATAGCTGCTTATTTTAACAGTTCAAACATAAAATGTACCTTAACATGCATCGATACGCACAGTGAGGACTGCCTTAGCACTGCCGCAGAAGCTAACATATACGGTCTTCCTTAACTCTGCTCTTGGGGGTTCAGCCAATGAGTATCAAGGAAAATGAATGGCACTCCTGGTTTGGCTGCTTTGCAAACACCAACCAGGAACATGTCAAGTAGTGTTGCACCTCTCATCTTCCTGAATTAGATTTTCTTTGAAATGTTCTAGATGTGTGCTATGAAAAGAATCCTAGGCAGATTTCACACAAATAATATAAAGTTGCATTCCATAGAAAAATCTGCAAATTGGAGTATAAAAAAAAACTGTGTTATACATTTTGGCTGCATGAATATTAGTCAAAGTATTAAACTTAATTGTGTTTTTAAAAAGCATATGCTGACAATCTTTTTTTTTTCCCCTCAAGCAACTTGAATGTGGTTCCATTTGTGATCTTTAAAAAAGTAGAATTATGTGGCATTCATATCAGTATGTGGGGGGAAAACAGGAAGGTTGGTGGGGATGGTGGGGGGATAGTTTTGCAAACTGACATACCTTGATGGAGTTGTCCCTAAGGCCACTGATGATCTTCTCATCATCATACTGGAGACAATAAACACCTTTACTGTTTTCTGAGCGACACTGAATCCTTTGCAAGTTGTGTCTGCCACATCGCCAATTAGCCTCAATTGTCTGCAAAGAGGAAGGAAACACAACAAAATAAACAAACATTCACAAAACAAAAACAAACAAACAAAAAAAAACTGATACCATCACTAAAATATCACAAAAGTTAATTCCTGGAATGTCAAAGTTGTCGTTACTTTTAACAACACCACCTGCGCAAAATTCAGTATTTTGTTAATCCATCATAGCAACAGAGTTCATTTTAGTTTAGCATCAATATTAAAACATGTTCTTAAGTCACACAGAATAAGCAATCACAAAAAAGACATGATAACAACTAGAACCACTTTTTGCTAACTGATGAGAGCAAAAAATATTTATGGTCAATAATAAGCAGTTTATGACACTAGTAACTTATTCTGATGTACGCAACTTTTGATCCTCTGATTTATGCTGTACTTAACTTGGAACATTAGGTCTTTCTTGGCTGTGAGCTCTGCCAGCAAAGTGAAAAGAGCAAGAAACATGAATTGCTCTTAATATGTCGCACACCAGCCAAGATGAAGTCTTACTAGACAAAATTTACTTCTTGTAGATAACAGTTGCACAAGCTCCACAAAAAATATTTGTAGGAAGCCTCTATTACTCAACTGAGCAGCGAGTACAGATCAGGAGCCAGAGAGATCTTACTACAGAGTCTCATAGATGGTTACAATAAAGGGTTATATCTAAATACCCTAAATCAAAAATATGGGGTTATTACAAAAAATAACTCCAATAAACTCCTCAAACAGAAATATAAAAAAAATGAATGCAAGTAAATTACATACATTTCAAACTAACAATTAAATGTGTAGGTTTTTTTTTTTTTGGGGGGGTGGGGGGGGTGCGCTCTGGACACTATTTATATAAAACTGTCATTTTTTTAATGACAGTGGATAAAATGTCATAAGCACAAAAAGAAACAGCATTTTACCATTTTAAATTAAAACAGAATAAATAGAATAAATTATTTTAAAATAATAATTTAAATTGCGCCTTACCTCTATGTCTTGAATGATCTTAGGATAAAGAGAGTGATAGTAGGAGTTGGGCGGGATTTCTGATGTGCGGTTCTTGAACAAATATTTCTCCCTGGGGTATGAAAAAATATATACAATGTAAGAAAGGCAAATACTGTTTTTAGTGGAATTTATTTTACCTTTCACAAACTAAAGACAAGAATAAATAATATATTACAGTAGTCTCGATGTTTCTTTTTCCTTACTCCATTGAAGACACAAGACTAACGACTAACATCCTTTTTTGCTATAAACAAAAAAGCTTTTGCTTTTATCCTCACCACTGGTGTCTTTCAGACAGGCCTTTCCAAAGCGGGTCGGTCCGGACCATTCGCTCAATGAGCTTCTTCCACAGCATGCCCTCAGAGATTACCCTCTGCCACTCTTTACATACCAGCTCTGCAGCGCAAAGCGAGCGTGCATCCAGAAAAGACAGGATGTTCTCTGCAATGTGATCCAAGCCTTGGGCTGGAGAGAGGGAACCGAGGTGAGTGTGAACAAGCCAAGGCAGCAAATTAATACAATTTTGTCAAGTCAATTTTTGGTCGCCAACGGCTGTTTTTGCTTTTTTTTTTTTTCAGCAGTTCTGCAAACGTATCGTTTAATTTTGCAGCACAAACTTACAATGTTCTTGTTATTTCCTGTTAAACAGCTTTCAGAATGTTTTCAATTCGCATGATTTAAAACTGAATTTACAGCGTAACGAACACCATGCTTATTAAAAGTTGTAACCGCGTTGGCATTATTGTACATTCGTACCTGGCAATGCAGTGATGAAATCCCTCTGCAGCATGGGTTTGAGGTAGGAGTTGATGTGGCCGTGCTGGTAGTGGCACATACGGGATATCAGCCGTTCTACAAACTCCACTTGGTCGGCCTCTGACCACTGGTCGAACAAGGCGATGCAGTGTTCCTTCTCCTTCTCATAGTTCCCTTCTGATGGACGCTTGCGAGACCCTATTACAGGACCGTTAGTAAGCTGAAAAACAATGGGAAAAGCTGATTAGTGAAATGTTCCCTCCTTATTCTGCTTAGCTTTATGGCATTTTCATAAGAGTTCAAGTACATACAATTTATGTAAACAGAGATAAATCTGGTACATGTGAAAACTTGGCATTTGGGTTTTAGTTTCAGTGTCGTGTCATCAGTGGAACAGAGTAAATCCTGTCCGTCTAATGATACTAAGATCCTGAGGCCAAATGAGCTCGTTTGAACTGATCTCTGTTTTCATTGCATCTGTTGACACAAGGTTTCTTCAAGTCTCAATAAATTATGTTTAGGAAGTGTAGTGGCTTTTTAAAATTATAATTTTATTTCAACACCTACAAGAATTACAAAAATTAACCTAAGGAAAGTTTCCATTAAAAGAACTCCCCCCCCCCCCCCCCCCCAAGTCATTTCCTGTAGCCAACTTTTGAGGTCAAACGGCGTGTGCCAGCGTTAAAACACATTAATGGGGTCCAATGTTAGGCCCAGGAAGGAAAATAGCACTTTTCTATTACCCCGAGCTTTCGAGATGTACTTGTGCAGAACATTATGAGCATTATATTTTAGCAATTTTGTTTGAAGCTCCTGAACAGTACAAAATTTCTGTTAACTTTAACTGAAATCTCACAAAGGTTTTGACACCAATGCTGGCGTTTTCCTTAAATTCAAAAGCAATTTCCACAGAAGCTCCATTTTCTTTTCCTGACAGTATTACCACACTATAAAAAAAATTATATGCCACATAATAATTTTTATATTGGGGTTTTGCAAAAATTGTATGTTTTATCCAAAATTGAGATTTCTTATTAGCTTATTTCCAGACACACCTTCACCATTGTAGTCTTCTTTGGCGACAGGTCGTCCACTAAGGTCTGTGATTCCATCCCTGACGTGGTCTGTAGAAAAAAAAAGAGAGACAAAAAACACAAAGAAGACAAAGCTTAGTGAATCCCTTTATTACAGCCTGTAAAAGCAACTTTAGGCATTTAGGAAGGCAGCAGAGTGGACAGAGCTTTGAAAAAGAAGTGTCACAAATGCAGCGAAGGACAGACAGGTTACCTTTGAGATTTCAGATAAGTGAACACAACAAATAGCCGTGCCTACACGCACACGCGCGCACACACACACACACACACACACACACACACACACACACACGAAGTGAAACAAATGAAGAGTCTAAAACAAAAGGAATCTGTTTGCTCGTCTGTGACGTGGGCTAAGTAGTCTGGACAGGAAATTAAATCGCAAAATTATGGGTATGTCACTGGCACCAACTCAGGCATGGCAGCAGAGAAAGAAGAAAGTAGGACAAAGAAAAGATCCTAATGATTTCTAGCAAGGATTCTGACTAAAATGTGCCATTGTTATTATTCAGTTATATCATTTACAATGGGAAACGGTTTAATTACCAAATCATTACCGACAGAAGAGAGAGAAGCTCCTTCAAGACATACATTTATTACATAAGACTGTTTTCGTTCACGTGGACTTCACGGATTGTTATGCAACAATCACAAATTTATAAAATTACTTTCATCATAACATGTATGATGACAAAGTCCAGCTGCATTCTGAGCAAGGATGGGCGTTATAGGCACTTCAAATTTTACTACAATAATTAGTATTTATTGCAATGACGTTAAAGTGGCAATATAAAAAGTACTGACAAATTCATCCTAGCCTTTATGGCATAAATTTGATTGTGCGTACTGTCAACGCAAAAACAGACAGCTTTAAACTGCAACCATTACTAAAATGGGTAATGCATATAAAGAGTTACATTTAGTAGTGTGACTTCAAATAATGGCATTGAATCATATTTTTGAAAGATGGCTATATGGATTATGATGGAACTAGTAGCAGGGAGGAAAAAAAACTTTTAAAAGTCTAACTTTTGTGATATTAAGACATACTTTTAAACAATACTGATCAACTTTGTGTTTGCAACATATCACAGATTGCTGCTTACAGGTTTGGGCGTGTCCAAAGCTTCCAACTCTTGATGTTAGGTTATGCTTTTAAAACGGTCAAAATTGCATCTGCAGTAGTAAAATGTTCAACAAACCCTGGCGTGATTGTGCTGGTTCTTTGAAATTAGCAGAACGTCGAACAGAACAGAGTGACCCGAAAACTAAACGACATACAGCTCGACAGTCACATTCTTATTGGAAAAAAAAAAAAAAAAAAGACACACACAAATGCTTTACCTTGAAATGAATCATTACTATTCTTTGTGTTTAGCGCGAGTCAGAGTCACAACACAAAAATGGCTTTGATTGGAGAAAACAAAAAGTAAGCAAAAAAAAAAAGCAATGAGGTGGTAATAAAATGACAGTTAGTGCTGCTGTGGCAAAACAAAAGTTATCATCAATATTCTGGTTCGTAAGTGCTGAAACAGTTAAATAATGTGCCCCCTCTGTTGAGATGCACCGAAAAGAACAGTTGTTACACAAAATTGGGCAATTTTGGCTTCATTGGTCCTGTCCAGTGACCAGCAGATAAGAAACTGAAAATGATTAATAAAATCACCCTACTGGGTCATGCTGATACAAACACTCTACGTCTACTGATGCAGAGCATGACGTACTGAGGGAAGAGTGAAGTGTTAAAGAATGAAGTGAGAGGAAAGAGACAAAGTGCAAGAAGCTATTTAAAAGGAAACTGTGCTTTGATGTCATCAAGATGCTTGTGGTTCATTCAAGACGCAGGAAAGCGAAACTTAAAGCAGGACGAAACAACGTTTTTAAGCTTTTTGTGCTCTTTTTTTTTAATAAATTCTAAAGTATGGTAAATATTTAGTTAGCTTATAATACAAGATTTTAAAACTCAAAAGTTGCGACATTCCCAATATGAATAACGCTCACAGCAGGAAGCAAAGAAAAATAAAGTAGTGAAAGCAGTTTTTAATATCTTCTTATGGAGAAACTAAAATATTGACAAATATTTGCAAAACCAAATATTGGAAATTCTGTTCGGTGCATCTTTACAACTTGTTTTTACTAATCTTGGTGTTAAAAAAAAAAAAAAAAAAAAAAAAAAAGAAGTAGTTTAAAACCTGAACTGTTTTTTTTTTTTTTTTTTGTAAAACCTGCAACCCTTCAACATTTACCAAAGCAGACAGGAGACACAGCTGGGATGGTCTTGTTGGTGTTCATGATCATGCAGAGCAGAAGAAGATAAGGAAGAACAAATCAAAAACTGACCAGGCAGGCAGGCAAGCATGTAGCCTGTCAGAGCTTTAAGGAGCCCCCCCCCACCTCGACCCTCACACCTCCAGGTCGGAGAGAAAATATTACTCCTCAATGCAAGGTTATTCTCTGGTAGCCATGGGAGTACTTTCTCAGTTTCCTTTGAAGTACTTCAATTTTTAGAGAATATTCAACTTGCCTAACATCTAGTTTTATAACAAGCAGCTTTGTTTCTTGGCAAAATTGGGCTACTAGCAGGAGCGAGAGAAAGGAACCAGAGAAGAACCCAAAAGCTGAGCAGGGGAAAAGGAGAAGAGAAGGTTGGATGGTAATGTGGGCGGTGAGTGGGTGCTGTCTGTCTGGACCAGGGTGGCATGAGCAGTCATGTGGAGAGGTCAAAGTAAAAACTGAAAGAATGAAGAGATGGCGAGGGAGGAAGGGAGAAAGGGGGGGAGTAGCAGAATTAAGAGGAGAGAGGCAGAACCTGGTTGTGAGCCCGGGTGGAGGGGATGCTCTGCAGGCACCTGAGTGCACACAAACTCTCAGCCACCGAGGAGCAGCCCAGCCAGAGAGAGCGAGGCACAGAGCACTGTGTGAAAGAGAGAGAGGAAGGGAGGAAGGGAAGAGGAGAACGAAGTGTACAGGGTGAGGGAGGAAGAGAAAAGGAAGAGCAGGAAACCAGAGATGGGTCGTAAAGAAAAAAGAAGAGGAAGGATGACGAGGAGAGTTGAATTGAAGGAAGCCAAATAATTTTAGTGAATGGATAAGTCAATGGATGAACAGATGGGTGAAGTGGTGGAGTTGGTGAACAACGGGACAAGTGAATTATGGTTTCAGTGCAAGAATATAAAATTAATGGGTAAATAAACAGGGTTTGGTTTGAAATTGAGAGAGGGCGAGTGTTTAACCATCAAAGGTGAGGAGAGGAAAAAGGGGAAGAGGTGGGGGGATAGTGAAGGGAAAAACCAGTATTAGAGCTACACACACATTTGGCACAGTGAGCGTAGGAACACACACTCATTCACACAAAAGATACAGACTGGTAAACACACATACACACCCCAAAGCATTAATAGACATGAATAAGGTGGAGATAGGTAGAGGAGAGGGAGGGGCAACGGGATTAATTGTAGAATATTTTCATTTTTATGTTGACAGAAACCCCACCCACTGTTCTGCCATCCCCACTCTCATGAGTGGTTAGTGGATAACACTGGGACAAATAAATAAATGAATAAATAAATATAATCAAATAAATCACAAAGACACAAAATAGACAGGATTCAAAATTGCTGAAAGGCCTTAAAATCTTCTGTCCGCTTAACCTAAAGAGTTTTTCAGTTCCATGTGTAAATTTCTTGATACCTAATTTAAGAGAATAAGGAAGTGGAAAACCAAAGTCTATAAACAACAGATGTGAATAAGAATTTAAACAAACAATTCGTTCTACATCTGAAAGTTTAGAACATTTGTTTCTGAAGCCATTTGTAGTTTTATGCATTAGACTTTGTCACAGGGTTCTTGAAATGTCACAATTACGTGTAAAGAGCACAGAAACTACTTTATGACTCAATACTTCTATTAATCAAGTTCACACGTAATTTGCTAAATAACATTTCTCTGAATTCGGGAAAGCTTCTACGTTTTGGTATAAGGCAACAAAACAGCTCTCGAATACTTACCAAGCAACGCATTATTATTTAAAAAAATTATATAATCTGACATATTTGGCTATGTGCGGTAGATTTGGATTTTATTACAAGAGAAACCGAGAGTCGTTCCGTATTTCTAATGTGTAATATATATCCAAAGAACTGTTTATTAGTCATTTGCTGTTTACGTTTAATGAAAACAAAAGCGTGTTTTTTAATTATAAAAAAGTTGATGCATTTTTCTCCAATTACGGCGCCTGTAAAGTTAATCTTAGCTAACATTTGTTAAGCTAATATAGGCTAACTACCTAGCTCACAGAGAAGGCTAATAAAAAAAATGCGTTAACGGTTACCTAAATATATTTTTCAAATAAAACGGATATTAAGGCAATAGCCTAAATAAATATTTGCCAGAGGTACACATATTCGCCTTTTAGTATGAAGATGTCTGTGAAGAACGCGAGGTATATTTAGCACGCTAGCTCCGAAGCTAGGTGCTAATGTTCGCTGACAGTGGGATAGCTATGTGAATGAAAAGGCAGTACACTTCCTTCTACGCACTTCAGAAATATAAACAGACGATGAGCATTTTGTTACGATAGTCGCTACCTGTTGTTGTGCTTCTTGTATATCTGGTTGATCGCCAAACATGCTGTAATATGTGAAGTCTGACCTTAAACAACATAGAATAAAAACGTTAGGCGTATATTGACGTGGTTCGTCGCCTCTTAGCCAGTGTTAGCCGGGTAGCTAGATAAGTATCAGACAGGGCCCTGTTAAAGTGGCGCAGCGTCACCGCAGTGAACACTACACCAAGAATTCTCACCAGTCTTCCGCCGACGACCAGTCATAAGCCCTACTACTTCGTCATTAGTTATAACCTCGTCTCAAAACAATACACATTTTATACGTTTTAAATGACCGCCCGAAGCTCTTGTTTGACCATCGGTGTGTTAAACATTCGTAGAGAAATGTACCGATATGTTCAGGCCCTCCCTCTCTGATTTCTGGTCCCCCTCCTTTCTCCTCAACCTCTCTCAACAAGCCGCTTCGGTTCACTCATACCGTCGAATCGAGCCTCGGCGCCTTCACCAAACAAAAGCCTGACAGCTACCTTGTCGGATGTGTGGTGTGCTAACACTGGATTTGATCTTACCATCAGTTCCACCGTTTTGTCTTCCATCTCCGGCTCCATGTTGATGAACCCCCCCGAAAGTCGCTATGAAAATGGAAACCCAGCCCTGCGTCGGCGGCCCGCAAATTCAGAGACGTCATTCACTTCGCGCAACCACACAGCTTCGGTAGGGCAGCGTTAAAAGGGTGGGTGGGGGGATGGGAACGCCCATCTAATAAAGAAGCACGCTGACTGGATGGATTTTGACTAAGGAGGTTTGGCCTATCTGCTTAGGCTTTTATTGATTGGCTTACTGCGCTACTAAGGCTTTCCCCGGTGACTCCCCCAAACAAAAAGGCAAATGGATGAAGATGCTGTTGCTATCCTGAAGAGGGATACACCAAGGCAAAATCAATCATCCGCATAGCGTTGCTATGAAATGATGCAGAATGTTGGCCATTGAAGCTAGTTGTGACTATAGGGCTGTGTCAGAATTTACATAATATACAGTGTTCAGTATTGTTTGCAAGAGAGTCATAAATGCTTGGAAAGGCTTTGTTTCTATGCGTTTTCATTGACATTTCAATGAAACCATTTAGTTACATCATGCTGTAACTTAAGACAGCATGGAGCATTTTCTTAAATTCAGTCATCACTAAATACAATAAAATGGGAGTAAAAATGCACCAAGTTTGAAAATGTACCAGTTTCTTTTAAAACTTAATTATTTAATAATACTCTTGGATAGAATGCAGTCACTAAAACAATGTAACAAAGTGTTAAACGCACTTAAAACTTTTTTTAGGGATACTGGCTCAGAATTTTGAATGCAAGACATGTTATTTCAACCAATGGAAAAAATGCACAGGGATGAAAATATCAAATCAATAATTTTTTTTCCCCCAAAGGGCAAAATGCACCGAGTATTATAAAACTTAGGCTTGTATATGTATTAAAAATCAACAATAGCCTCTCCATGTATTCACAACTAATTATTGATAGCCACTTATTTAGCAAATAAAAGGAGCTTACAATATTTTCACAAAACTTAGCTCTATTTAAACATTTTATCTGTATTACATCGATATATTTAGATTGTCAATTTAGTCAAGAACAGTACATATTTTCATAATGCATGGAACCTGATAAGGACACTTGTGAAGTAAATTTGCATCTCAACAGATTATACCAAATGGACATTGAAACATGTATTGAAGAGATTTGAGGTTACTTTTTTAGGCAAGTTTGAATGTATAAAGCCAACTTGCAACTGATCAAAATGTGCTCTCAGCAAGCATCTTTTAAATTTCACTGACACAGAACTGTCATGTATATTTCATTTCAATCAGACCACAGGGGAAATAAAATGGGGGTTGTGGCGTCTTCAAAAACAATTAATACACGGCACAGGATCAAGACCAGAGCACAAGGAGGTCGAAGTGGTTTTCAGCAGTTCAAATTTAATACTTTGTCCCCCTTTCTCTACAGAAACCCAGGTAAAAAAAATCCCCCACTCTCATAAAATACAACAGCAGCAGTTACCAGTAAAAAAATGAAATGCAAAAAAAGAGAGAGAAAGCAAAGAGGGGAGGGAGAAATAGAGCAGGAGGATGAGGAGGCAAAAAAGGAAAATATATATTTTCTATATCTGAGGAGCGAGTCCAAAGTCCATCATCAGACCATGTAAGGGGGCAAGAAGGAATCTGGGAACTTGCTGTTGTGTTTGTTCAAAACTGAGGGCAGATGGGGCCAAAAAAAAAAAAAAAAAAAAGAATCAAAGTGAGTCAAGTCCAATCCAACTAGGGGAAGGAACCAGCACTCTAAGGCAGGGATTTATTTCAGGAAGGGCTTTCTCCCTCTCTGGATGAAAGAAACTCTCACTCCTCTTCACCCTCTATGATGCATTTTGTCGTGTACAGATGTATTTTGCAAGTTTGTGTATGCAACAGGTAAATCGGAAGGTGTGTCTGTCATATATATGGTCAACACAGTTGCCCCTCTCACTTGCTGCAAGAGAGGTGGCATTTTTCTTTCCTTATTTCTTCATTCATTCCTTTTTTTTTTTCTCCCAATATCAGTCCAAGACTACCTAGTAGTCATCCAAATCAAAGAACTCGTCGTCCTCTCCTTGGTACTCCATGCCCTGGAAATCCACCCTGTACCGCAAGATACCTATATGACACAAGAGTGAATGAGTGACTTTCAGAAAACTTTATATTACTTTTGGCAGAATAACTGCACCATAAAGAAAGATTTTCACAACTCAACAAATTAGCATCTAACGCTGTTATTCATAACAAACCACATATTATCCTATAATTTGTAGCATACCTAGTTGTCTAACTGGCTTTTGTATTTGCACACAGGACTGAAGCATTGCTCTTCTAAATACCAAAAAAACATCCATCTTATTTGATCATATATGGAAAAGTTTACAGCTGCAAAGAGCAAAGATGCTTTGTGTATTTCTCAAACACTTGACCTTTCTAGTGAAGTTTATTTGCAACAAGTGTACTATTGCAGTCTCTTTAGTTTTACTATAAACATCAGCATACTGACCCCCGATGCCTCCAAAGCCCTTGACAAATTGGGACCCTTCCTGACTTTTGTCTGTTACGATTTCCAGCGTTGCTCCAAACTTCTTGTAGTTGTTTGCGAACCACTCCAGCAGTGGCATGCTCTCAATCAGCTCGTGTTCCTGCCCCGTCTATAAAAAAAAAAGGAGTTGGGGAAACAGTTCATCATGTGTAATAGCTTTTACTTAATGCAGATGTATGCAGTGCTTACCTCCTTGTCTGTAAAGTGTGACTTGTCTTTCTCTTGCTCAGGCGTCAAGTACAAAATCTTCTCATCTAATGAATGACAATAATAAATATCAGAATTATATTGAAATAATAATCCCATGGCTAGACTGGGGTTAAAGGTACATTAAAGGATAACATTTGATGTACCATTCTCTGCCCCGTTGCTCTCTGCCCCATGCACACGTAGAACATAACGCATAGTGTCCAAGTTCTCATACACTATAAGAATCTCCACTGCTCCCATTTCCAGGGCTTTCAGCGTGTCCTCCACTCCAAAGCAGTACTTCCCCGTATCCTGACTGATCTCATCAAAGTACCGCCCTGCAGAAAGAAGAAGAAAAAAAAAACATCAAACAACTGGTGAATACTTATTTTTCTAAATAAGAACAAAAACAATAAAGAAGAAATCCTACCTATGAGTTTCTTCTCCTGGATGAACTTAACATTAGACAGGACTTCTGCCGACAGCTCAATAGCTTGGTTGAAACCGTTTTCTCCTCCATAGGAGATGTCAACCAGCTTCAAAACCTTAGCCTGTAACCTCTGTGGTAAAAATACATAGAAATGTGTTAAATATCTAAATTATTTTCTGGACTGAATTAAAATCTGATTGTTTTTAACTACTAAAAAAGTATGGCTTTTTAGTTTTTAATGTAATAAGTTGTACAAGTTTTGTGTTTGTAAAGAAAAACACACTTACAGGGTCAAACATGTCAGACTGACTTAGTTCAGTCTTAAAATCAGCAGAGCCAGCCAAGACCATTCCCGCCACATTAACTTTGTCGTTGGACACAAAGAGCTGGACAGCGGTCTCAGCGACTTTCCTCACGTAGTTATGTCTCTTTTCCATTCTTAAACGAGCAAAACGCAGAGCAGACTGCCCTCCTCTACCTGAAAGAGGGTGATAAAAATATATATATTTTGAAACTCTGTAAAGTAACAACATTAAACCAGAACAGAATATTATTTAATAATCTGCCCTGCCTTAAAAAAAAAAAAGAAAGAGAGAGAGAGAGAGAGAGAGAGAAAAGAACATGTTATCATTGAGGTGCCACACCGTGTTTCTTGGGTAGGTCCACAGTAAACTTGTGCAGCACCTCCCGGGTGTTGCCCTGCAGCGTGCCAAACAGTGCCCCGCTACCGTCGATCACAATAAAACCAAATTTGCTATCATCAGAGAGCAGGGCTGTCAATGCCTGAAAACAGCAATGGAACAAATGTGTAACAATGTTCAACAAGTGAAAGATAAACACGTTCGCACATGAAAAATGATCTCCAGAAGGAATATGAAAGAAAGAATTTGAGTAAAATCTCTCACCTCGGTGTGGAATTTGTTATCACAGAGGTACAAAGAGGTGTTGATTGGTTTAAAAGGCTCAAAGTCGATATTGACTTTCTTCTCCTTGCCTTCTTCTGTCACAATTGTGCCACAATACACAACTAAACCATTTGGTGGCACTGACGAAAGAAGGCAGACACACAGGTTAGATACATGTTAGGCTTCAATACTGATACACAGTTTCTTTTTGGGGGTGGAGGAAGTTAGAAATTGACCATTGTGTAATACAGTATTTAGAGAGAATATACGACTAAAATAAAAAGTTTTCAGTGAGACAATGACTTCAGTTAGATATTTTTTCCACAACTAGCAAAAATATAGTTCCGATCTAATATTTTTTGTAATGTACAGCATGCAAGCATGTTTTGTAATATAATTTGAAAATCACTTTTCTTAATTTGTCCTTGTGTATTGGTTAGCATAAACTAATGATGTTTGTAATTCTCAAAGACTGAGTATGACTGGGCTTGTTACTTTTGGCATGTGAACTATTTCCACTACTGGTTTCATGAGCTCATCAATAATGCCATTTTAACACTGTAAAATAGGATTAAATGTAATAAAAGTGTACTATTTAGCAGTTTACTAAAACGTTGGTAGCTTAGTAGTTTTTGTTAGTAAGTAGTTTATTTTTAAAGCAGTATTTATTTTTGAGAGACTCTTACTCCATACAGTGATAGATTTACAGAAGAGTAGACTGCCGAGTTACTTTAAATTACTTTTTATTGTCACTTATATTTGTCACACTACTATGGCTGTACAATATTTGAAAATCTTATGACTCTTAAAACAATACATATTTTAATCATTATATTAGGTATGACATGGACCCATTTCTTCTTCCCTTTCTTTCCCCATTTGCCTTTGCATCTCTCTGTGATCTTTAGCAATTCAGGCAATGTACTCCGTATGTGATATGAGCATTTGCTGCCATGAGACTCTGCCCAAGCAGCTAAATATTACAGTAAGGTGTATACTGCCAGTTAATAGCATTTAGAATACAATTGTTAGGTAACAATTATTGCACTCCAAACAGTCCTTTGCTATATTAATATAAAACACACAGATACACCTATTTATTTTAACACGTACCCTTGTTGTAGAGTTTTAGTCTTTGCTGTACAGAGGTGATGGCCCCGAGTACGGAGAGTCTGTTAACTCGACTCTTGATGTTGGAAGCAGTGCCAAACTCATCCGCCAACATCTTGGCTACTCTGGAAATCTGGTCCTTTGGGGGAATGATCAGTGAGATCATGCTGGTGCCATTGCTATGTAAGAGATGAAGATGTACAGTTAGTGCCTGAAAAAAGTCAGAGAACATATAATATACAACTAAATATCTATTGGTCAACTACTGGTGACACTGATATAATGAATATAGTAAATTAATACCAGGTTTCATTTAATTAACTTCCATATGACCTTCTGTTACTCCAATAACTCCATTTTTATTTCTTTATTAGTGTGTAAACACACAGTGTTCCTTACATAACGTCACAGATTAAAAGGTTTTAATGTGATGGGTCAACAAAGATGGTCTTTCATCTACACACAGCTAAATCACTGCCCTTGAAAGCAAAGACTGCACATGGCATGTGTATCCTTTCACGACCTGTTGTGAAGACAAAGCACACTGGTACAGCCTGACACTGGACACAAACACTCAGCGGCAGGTAGCAAGGGCGGGATGAATGTAGGGCAAATAGTCAACTGTGTGTGATATGGTGGGCCTCAGAGCATAGCACTAAATGACAAGCTGTCACAGAACAGACAGTGTAACAGGACACACGTTTCAGATGTGAATCCTGATCAGTACAGACCCTTAAAACGGTCATGTCACTTAATACAAGTACTGAGCATATTTTTTTTTTTCCACCTTTCTGTCCTAAGCAGGTCACTCTTCAGCGAAACACTCGGCTGATCGCTGGCCATGAGGTGACCAACATAATGAACCTTTAGGGGATTTGTTTTCTGTTTTAATTCTGTCATATGAGCCATATCTACAGCAACGTAGCAAACCTGATCTCAAGCTGTAAAATGCATCTTGGGGAACACTTAGAAGCCAAACTGTAAGGTACGCATTCTTCCTTTCCATTAAACTGCGTTTTTTTATTTAAAGCCACTCATAGCGGCCTCTTTCCAGAGATGACGTCTGTTAGCGGACTGTGCTAGCAAAAGAAAAAAGGCTAGTACCGCTGCTTCCACCTTACCACACTGTAATTTCAGGAAACATTTTAAAAAATTCATAATAGTCTGACAAAATACAACTTAAGCTAAAACATCCTCGCGTCGTAACACAAAGTTTAAAACTCTTTGACACATTGATAGCGACTGTAGTTAGCGCTTAGCAACCAGCTAACAAAATAGCAGCTAACGTAGCAATGCTAACCACTCCCAAATTCGGCCTCATTTACTCGATGTCCAGCTGTTGCGGCAGTACACATTCACACCGTTACTCGTTGCCATAAAACTGAGGCGCAATGACCGCATGCATCACATTGACACATAGCCTAAATTAATCGCTTACCCGCGGGCAGCTTCCAAACTTTTGATCAGCTTCTTGATTTTCCATATCTCCACGTTTCTGTCCGCCGCGCTGGGGTCGTCCGCCATCTTTCTGCTGTAATAGCTTCAGCACCTGAAAAGACGTTGAAATAACAGGAACACACATGCAGTGAGTCATCCGGGAAGCTAGCTGTCTAGTACACAAGACCTTGTTAGGCGGACACGTCTGCTGTAACTAACTGCACCGGGTGCCGCACCAAACTGCTAATGCGTTCACCGTTATAGCACATGACCACTATTGGCAGTTGAGCTGACCGTGAGGGAAGGGCTCCGCTTGGTCTGCCGCTGTTAGCACAGAGCGCGGAGAATACCAGGCCTAAAGTTAACCAGGCCCTAGCGTTCTTATCTAATACGACCTACTTTCTTCGCGTTCCCCTGGAAACCATCTGGAGACCATATGGTCACTTTTAATATACCGATACTATGAATAGAAAAAATGCCGGTATATTACCTGCCTCGGACAACGCCGCTCCACTCCGCTCTCGTTCTGCTGCGTTACGTCGAGTCGGTGGTGCGAAGAATGACGTTGCGTTCCTAACCGGTTTCTCTGCGCGTGGTGCTTTCGACAGGAGCTCACATGTGGGAGGTGTTTAGAATCATGGCGTTCACTTCCTGGAAACAGCATAGAAACCAATGAGATATCTTAAATGATCTGTCAGTTTAAACCAAACTGAAATATGATTGGATACAATTTAAGGACGTCCCCCTAAATTGGTGGGGACCTTCAATTGTAATTCATGGGACTTGTAGTACTTCAGATAATATTCGAGCGGGTGTGCAACATGTTAAATAAATAAAAACGATTTAAAGGACCCCCCTGGGCTTATGTAAATCATTTATTTACATACGTATGAAGGGATATCAATAACTTAGCTGCAAATAACATAACATAATTTTTCACGTTAACACACAAGAAAGATATAGTAAATTCGACTACCTATTCAAGGCCAAGAAAATATATAGCAGCAATTTATTGCTGCTATATATTTGGTTCATTTCTCAACTGCCTTTAAGCTACTTGTCAAAGTTCACAGTAAATAGTTTTACAAATAGTTTCAGACCATCAAATAAATTTTATTATCTGACCAAGACTGAGTGAGAGCAAATAAATATGTCACACAATGAAAATAAATAAATAAATAAATAAATAAATAAATAAATAAATAAATAAATAAATGAATAAATAAATAAAATGAAATAAAATAAATGCTAATTGAATATATTTTGTGATGTGGATTTTCCTTGAAAGTATGCAGAAATCCAGATCCTCTAGCCACCCACAGTACAGGCTCTACATTTACTATACCAAATTTCATCCCAAAAAATGATAAATATGGTGCCAAAATTTTGACATTTTGGCACTATGCGTGCATTACAAAATTTTCTCTTTCTTTTAAATTATTTATTTATTTCTTCCCCAACTTACATCTTGCTATAAATCTCCATTGAGATTAATAACAGTGGTTTTTGAAACAATATAACAGTACTGTTAAAAAGTACTCTCCTGTGTACTCTGGTCATAAAAGTATTCAACATTAGTACATGAAAATCAAACACTGCAGGACAGTTTATCTATAACCCGTCAGCTGTTTTGGATGATTGACACATTCAATAGCCAATAGAATCAGGGGGAGTGTACAAAATCACATGACAACATTATTCACCAACCCCAGCGAGGGAATAGACATTTATATTAATGAGGAAAAGGCTCACCTGCGCTAAAGTGAAGGAAAGTCCGTTTGAGTTTTCTCCACAGTATCAAGGGGACAGAAAAGTTTAAAATAGTGAGCAATCACATTGGTGTGACAAAAGGACAATGGATTACAAGATCTGAGTGGAAATATTCATTAAAAAATGGATTATGACAATGAAACAACAAAGGTAGGACTCAAATGATGTTTTTGGCTTTGTGAAATGAGTCTTGTTTTTCGTCTTCTTTGGCTGCTGGTTCAGTGAGTTTTGCACATATGGTTAACTAGTGGAAAGAGCGTAGCTTTGGTTTTAATCTGATAGGTAGTTTGTTAGGACAGTGTTCCACTATTGCTTCTGTATGTTTTACCAGATATGCCTCTTTAGCATATTTGGTACTTTCTTTATTTAGCTGCTTAGTATTGAAGCTGGGTGTTGTTAAGGTAGAAAATATCGTTTATATCATTTAGATGAGCTTTTGCCCATTATGTGGATTGGATTGATCTTGTTGGCAGAAGTGCTGCAGGACCCATTGGGCCGCTAGCGATGTAGGTTAAAGCAGTACAGCAGCCACAGACCATTACACCGGCTATGTTTCTCTAAATGAATGGGCCTATTGAGTTCTTTTTATTCAGCAGTGGTTTTTGCATTACGTATCTCCCATAGAGTTCATTTTAGGTAACAATTATTGAGGCCTAGTGTTATTTTTGGGTTCTTTTGTGACTTCTTAAATTATTTCTTGATTCAATTTTGGAGGGTTTTTTTTTGGTGGCTCTCTTCTGGGACAATTAACCAGTTATCCACATTTTCTTTTCTTTGTGAAACCTACATGACAATGTAGTTTTACAGGAGTCTACTCTGAAATGGCTTTATAGCCCTTTCAAGACAGATAGATGGCTCATCATTTCACAAATTTCTTTAGATTGGGATAAGATGCTACTTTAATTTTTAACCCTTCTTGTTATTAGATATATCATTTTAAATGTGTGTCATGATGTCAGTTTTCAGTAGCTAGTGAAAATTCCAGCTTTTCTCTAATATATAAGATGTAGGGCTGTCAACAGGAACCAAATTGCAACGTTTTACCTAATCACATATTCTACCACACCACAATCATCAGGACTATTAAAGTTATTCCCTTTTCCATGTATGCAGGTTTTGTGCCTGACGAGGAAAAACTGTCCATCTGTAAGTGGTAAGTGTCACATTGCACTGAATCTTGGAAAGCAAATCCACCGATCCAAGTGGCCTCATCCGTTTGAAACTGATTCATCCTCCATTGCACCTGCAGGACAAATACCTGTTTCATGTCAAATTCTGAATCTGATGTTTTGGTTGATGATGCAAGATTACGACTGTCTAATGGGTACTTTAAGAATAACTCTTTTATTATAGTACAAGCCTCGTGTGGTTGGTTGCATCACAGTACTGACATGCTAACCTGGTAATTTTCAAACATGACCATAAAAAACTGCTCTATTAATAAATGGCACAAGGAATAAAATAAATTGGAGGCAAATATTAACAGTTCACATTACAACCATTTATTTGATAAAGAATACATGGTAAAAGCTAATGATGTATTTTTCAAAGTACTATAGGTTACCATATAATAATGAATTGTTTCCAAAGCTAAAAAAAAACCCTGAAAACTTAATATTTTATTGATGTTGACTGTCCTTGCTTCCACTAATAGCAGAAATATTATCTAGCAAATAGAGCAGAAAATGGTTTTAAATATTTAGCTATTCATTTACAATTGTTTATTTAAATACAATTTAGTCTGGTTTGCTAAACACAAAACAGTGTTTAATCTGAGAGGAGTTATGTGTTCATTTTGTTTTCATCAGCACTGAGGCAGCCTGCAGTTTTTGTTTTAAATCTTTTTTTTTTTTTTTTTTACAGTGATCGAAAATTAAGGCCCTTGCAGATGTACACCACTAGATGACAGCATTGGTTAGTGGGGAAACGAATGGCTAAGACTGAGTGTCATTAAATAAACATTCTTGATGCTTCTGTCTCTTTGCGACACTCAATAAAACATTTAGAGCTGGGGCTTTTTTTGTTTCCACGTCTACGTTAGGCACACTGTTTGTTAGGCATTGTTAGGTTGCCATATGTTGGATATTAGTCAATGTCTTTAGTGTACTGGAACTGTTTCCATCAGAACAAACATCTGTTTGAGCATGGGACAACAGGCTCAAAGAAGATCCCTGCAGTATTATGAATCCCTGGTGAATAGAAAGGTTAGAGGGAGGTGGAGCAGAGCTGGGGGGATTTCTCTGGCACTGTCAGGAAAACTACATCATAGGAAAAATGTGATGAAGCAGTTTGTGAAACTCGCCCCCTCTGAAAATCTCTAGCACTTTTATCAGTGCCAATTCATCACCATCTGTCGACCATCAGTGCTAGAGCGATCTGTCGGCTGGAAATGGATGGTGCTCACTGTGCTGTGAATGGGACCTGCCCTGAGCAGCGTGGCTATTCCTCACACTTCATCTGATTGTCCGCATGAGCATAGGTATGCAGAGAAAGTTGACATGGAGTTAATTCTTTTTTTTTTTTTTTTTTTTGCTTGACAATTCTCTCTCGTTCTGTCTTGCTTTCTCTTTCTTTCTTTCATAATTGTGAAGTTTTCACTTCACAATTATGCAATATATTTTTGTCTCTCTCTCTCTGGGGGAAATATCTTTAGAAATTGTGTAACAACCCAGTCATGTTTTAAGTGTCTCCACAACTTTTTCACTGAATATTACTGACTATTAAAAAAGTTTTCACTTCACAATTATGCAATATATTTTTGTCTCTCTCTCTCTGGGGGAAATATCTTCACCTTGGCAAAAATAGCTAAAACTCCATCAGACTGGGTAAATGGTGTTTGTGAAAAACCATTTTTAACACGCCATTTATTGTCAGTTGGATTGAAGGCTGGACTGGGCTTGACTATGCCATTCCAGCATATGATTATGCTTTCATAAACCATTTCATCATCAAACTGGCTATGTTTAAGGTTTCTGTAATGCTGAGGAGAATTTCTGCTCGAGTCTTTTAAACTTTTGCGGCCTGCGACCTGCTTTCCTTGTGGATTGCCCTCTATTAATTTGATCCAATCAGCTCAGACCAGCTTCTCTATCCATTTAAGAGACAAGCATTCCACAGCATGATGCTGCCACTACTGTGTTTTAGCTTGGTGTGTTCAAGATTATGAACTGCGTTAACTTGTCTTTTCTTCGATAGCATTTTACAAGTAGGTCACTTGAGTTTCAGTCTCGTCTGATATGTTCTATGTTTTCTATGTCTTCTCCCTCATTTGTGGAGTTCATAACTACCAGCTGCTCTATCAATAGACTTTAAGCTGTGGATCTCTCCATGAGGGTTGCACATAGGCCTCTTGCATGTTTCTCTAATTAATGTTACCCTTGTCCTATCAAACTGATTAGTTGAATTACTGTTTTTTTGGTGATGAACCAAAAGTTTTCAACTTTAGAAATTGTGTAACAACCCAGTCATGTTTTAAGTGTCTCCACAACTTTTTCACTGAATATTACTGACTATTAAAAAAGTTTTCACTTCACAATTATGCAATATATTTACATTGGTCTAAAAGTTTTAGGTGTGAGTATTTCTGCAAGGCACTTGGATTTGTTGAAGAGATCTGTAAGAAAATTTGTGTCCGTAAAAGTTAAATTATCTTATTTAGAATAAATATGTTCAGAATACAACAGAGTGGCATTATTTAAAAAACTGAAATAAATACCAGAAAACCAGAAAAATAGATGACTGCTTATTTTTCTCTGATAGGCAATTTTATTAACTAAAATTAACACCTAATATAACTGTTGTAATTTTTGGTGCTGGGCTTCAGTTTATAGATAAGGTGGAGGTCCATCACTCTGTGCTTTGAGCCAGGAGACCTTTTATTCCCCAGCTTGTAACAAGAGCGCATAGCAGTCAGTGTCACATCTGTGTGTATCATGACAGCCAATCCATAACGAAGAAGAGAGCCTCATGCGAGTGTGTGAGGTGTCTATATGCTTGAGAGTGAGAGAATCACTGTGTCTGCAGAGTGACCCAGAACAGATGCAACCAGGTTCATCGAGGCCCCATTTCCATTTTGTGGCCATCTGCTTAAGCTGAGTAGAGCGAAGAAAGAAATACGTTTTAGATGGGAGGAGGTATTCGCAGGAGTATTCAAGGACACCGTCTTGCACGTCATCGTCAGAAGTCGATGCGCCACAAATACTTGAAGTAGTGACACAATTCTATCGGATGTTTAATGAAAAAGAAGAGAAACTTCTTGAAACACCTGTTTCTAGGACTTCAGTGACTTTTGTTCCACTACAAAAAAAGATCTCCCACTTTGTATGTTCAGGGGCTGCTAGTAACATATAGACCAAAGACAACTCTTCAGAGGGATGAAGTATCTTTGACTCTCTGCTGACTAGCTAATCTGTGACACAGCCTGTGCTTGTCTCTCAAGCTTTTTTCTTGGTCTTTCCAACAAAAACAGAGGATCAGAGTCATCAGCATTTCAATGGCATGCTGATGACTTAATCCAATCTTCTTAGGTTGTTTTGCATGGAAGCAAGGGTGTGCAAATGTTGACATCTGGCTGCTATCCATATTTCCTTTGTCAATTTTTACTTTGGAGACAACAGCAGAGGAAGCAGAAAGGATGTATTTTTGTGTATTTGCAAATCTCAGAGTTGACATTCTTGTCACATCCCGGGCTCCCTTACTGCTCCCCACACAGGGAGAAGGAGATTTAAGGATCTGCACTGTAATATTAAGTGGATTAATCAGGAATTGAGAGCCGAGGTTGTCATAAATATAAATGAGTTCTTTTAAGGCATAGGGTGAAGCATGCATCAAGTTCGCACAGTGTAGGCTATTACTAGTTTATTGGAGGAGTGGATTAAGACCAATAACCTCAATTTAGAGGCCAGGACATGATGTCAATCTTAATGATGCATTGGAAAGGGGTTAAGCCCAAAGGTAATATTTACCAGCTGGCTCACATACACCACTGACTGACCCGGGGCATAAACCAATTGTCTTTCATGCCTCAGGGAGCAGAGGGTTTAATGTGTTTTGCAGTTTGATTTGAACTTTAAAAGTCTTAATGTCTTTTTTTTTCTGCTTGTGTAAAGTAGGCACATATATATTTTAGGATAAGCTGAACAGCTCGAGCAAACAATGTGGTACAAGTCTCTGTCAAGTATTGAGATTATGAAAAACGAATCGCATGACGATTTAATCCCAGGGTTTGCCCCAAAGCAATCCATATTGGAGAAATGCATAAATATATGAACATAAAACCCCTACATTAATGTGCGTCAGCATAAGTACTAACCAGCTAAATGCATCTTGTCTTCTTGCACTGCTGGCATGGATTATAGAAGTATGGATTCCACAAGATACAAGAACCCAAGACATGAGAAGCAGCTCTGTGCATTTGTCTATGTCATGGAATGAATGGTTCTTACAAGGCAGTTACATAAGTCTTTATCTGATTTGAGACAAATCAAGATAAGAAAAAAAAAAGACAGCTTTTTTTTTTTTTTTCAAATTCCTCCAGTCTTGCCAGAACAACTTTGAAATAAGTTTATTTGCTATTAAAGAAGGATTTTCAAAAATGGCAAAAGTCTCCAAGTTCAAAGTAACATGAGCACGATTGACGGGGCCCAAAATTAATCAGCAGAACCAAAGCGTCCCTGCTTCCCTTCCTCCTTCTGCAATCCAGATAAATGAGGGGGCTCCACACATTGTTGAAGAAAACATGATTTATAAGACCAAGTCACTTTATTTTATTGCTCCAAGATCTCTTGACCATCTATTTCCTCTTCTCACAAGAGACAAAGGTCAACACAACCATTCCGACTGCTCTGTGGCAATGCTGCCTGTGTGACCTAACATCTTTATAACATAAGGTGGAGCTAAAAACAGTTTCGTGAAAATTTTTCTATCTGGGTCTAATCTGGTTTAAAGCTGTACAACTCTACTTTCTTACGAATTTAGGTCACCGTCAAACTTTTGCAAATCTTTGAATTAATGTTGGGAAAGTTCAGACCATACATTCAAAGGAAGATATTAACCATGATGGATTGTTTTTTTTAGATACTCAGACCTAAATGTCAAATTATAAAATTCTTTGTTTATTGGAGGTTGGTAAACAATTTAATGGTTCATTACCATAGTGGTAACTGGTAGGAAATGTGAATCAGCATTTTAATATCTAAAAAAAATATTTCTGACCAAGAGCTGACTGACTGGAAGATATTTATACTGGAGAGTCGACTGCTGAACAAGAGCAAGTTGTTGATTAGAGAACTGGGTGCAACTATGAGGGAATCATCTAGAGTTGAACAGAGCAAATGGGAGTAATGGCCGTAGATTACATAAGGAATGTGGGAAACTAGTAAGCAATCTAAATACACACATATATCCTAAACCCAGGCACCTCAGAATCGTGGCACTGTCATCGTTCAGATTGTCTGTGTTGACCGTTCTGAACTGAACCAGAGGTCGCTACGATTGGTTTCCGCCCTTCTGGATCCCGAACAAGCTAAAGAACTGAATGTCTGTATGGTACTCTAAAAATATTTGGGACTCATTTACAATCATAGAAAGCCTGATGACTGTATGCATGGTCAGACAGTAGTAGAGCCGCTTATGCAAGTTTATGCGTTGGTTTGCATGTTGATGTGTTTTTCCAATTTTACAAGTCAAGTTTATTTGCATAGCACACTTCAGCAACAAGGCAGTTCAATATTTAGATGATTTATATTCTTGTATATTGTTGCAGATTTCAGCATTTAAATTTTTGAATTATTGTTATAACAAAATGAATTAAATTTTCCTTGTTCTTAGTAGATATCTTATGTACAGCTCCTCCATTTGCATTGAAATGGTCTGGTAATCTTGTTTTGCCGTTTTATTTTCCCAAGCAATTGTGGCTAAAACATGCCCTATCTTTCCATTAATTCCTGTGCCTCCTCCTGGCTTTCAGCTCAATCCATCATGGAAACGAAGATCTTAGTTTGTTCTCCCCAAGAAAATCAAGTTTTTCTCAACCTTATCGGTTGATGTAGTAATCCATGCCATCACTCAGGCAGTGCAACTTTAAATCAGTCTGAAATCATTTTATTGAAGCCACTACCATGACAACCTGACAGACTGATATGGGAGGGAAGACTGGAGGAGGGGATGAAACAGAGGAGAAAGATGGTGGAAAATTGATTTTCTTTGAGCTGCATTAATCAAATTGACAACAGAGAGGGCATTATCTGTTCAATAGATTTAATATGGTGAATAAAATGAAGACAAAGGCGTGCCTAGTGAGGCAAAGTTGCTTTGAAGGATGAGGATAAGGGCAATGATCACTAGGCAGTGCCATGTGGAAACACAAATGCATCTGTTCCATTATTTGCTTAAAATACCCATAATATCATTACGACTTTTACCAACTGACAAAAAAAAAATATAAATGATTTTTGTAAGCTCTTTTTAACTGCAGATAATTTTCTGTTATGACATAAAGACATCAGAAAAATCCGCAACAATTTTCTTGTAACTTGTAGCTTCCAACAATGGAACTACATATTGGTCAACAAAATAAGGATATGAACACAGGTAAGAACAGAATTATTAGAAGCTGTTGCTATTGTAGCATTTGCTTTGTTTTCTAATTGACTTAATTGCATCTCAGGGATAATTCTGCAAATGAGTTGACGAGGTCATGAATTTGATACATGACCTTGTTTCTAAATTATATAACCCTATCGTATCAAATGGTTGTCTAAAATTAGTTGTGAAGTTAAAAAAATCTTTTTTTTTTAAATGAATGTCTTCTACGGGAAAGCTATTAGCAAAGTATGTTTTTCTTATTTCTGCTTTCTGAAACGGCGACATAGTAATGGGGAGATCCTTTAGATCTTTGTGCTTTGTTTTTGCTACTATTACTCAGCCAAGAAAGCCAAATGGCAAGAGTTCAGTACAAGAACAAAAAAGGAAGTCAAAAATCTAAAGGTAAAGAGTTCCTGACTGCAGCCGCTGTAAGCATTCATTACTATTGACAGAATGCCAGTTTGCTGCTGTGTAGGAAAGTGTTGAGCTCATTCTTATTTTCACCATTATTTGAACTCTTTGCTTTTCATAATTTACTGAGTATTATACATTATTATGACAATATATTGGTTAGCATGAATATTAACCAAAAATCAAATACTGAAAATGTTTTTATCACTTTGCATTAAGATCAAAACAATAAAATTGTTTATGCAGAAAAGTGCAAAATGTTTTTTTGTATTTTTTTTATCACAGTTAAAGACTCACCCAGGCAACACGATACAGTGTGCAGCAAGGTTTTACCACCAAACTCTAATGAGCAGATCAAGCACACTGGCAATGCATGTTTCAGTATCTAATCCAAGGACACATCAACATATTAATAGGGAAAGAAAAATGTATAGGCAAGAAAATGAACAGATTACCCTGACTTTCCAATGACTGGTTTTTATCTCAAGGCATAAATTTCTCTATAAAAATGTAATTACCTTTTGTGGACAGCCCAACGTCGTGACACTGTTAAACTCTGACTGCACATTTCTTTTATTTGGCTTCATAACTCAGTAAACTCGAATGCAGGCAATACCTGATAATGTATGTCACCACATCTATGTTTAAAAACGGCAAGTATTTTCAGCAGCTTCCTTTTAATGAGCACATTCAATCTCTAAATCTAACCTCAGGAATTAGATTTTCTATCAAGACATTTTTTAGCTGTCAATCAAGCTTGTGTTTGCACTGCTCACAACCTTCCTCTCCTTGTTCTCTGCTGCACTGCAAATTCTTCCTGAGAATTCTTCGGGAAACATTTCAGTAACGGCAACAGAGACAACCCTGATATGAAATAATGCGAATGGACAAAGACCAATTGTAGTGATGGATCGTGCTCTTCTGTCAACTCTGGTTTGTAATTGTGATAGCGAAATGATCAAATATTTCATCTCCTCTCTGCCTCTGAATGCCACAGTTTGCAGCAACTCGCCAACATAATTTGAAACAAACTCTACAGCAGTGCATTCTGCGCATGCGTTCTCAAAGTTTCTCTCTGAGACCTGGTTTCAAAAGGTGCCGAGGGTCTGCAATCACTGGTAAGATTTACTGGTACACAAGTAAAAGAGCAGCTGGATCGCAACAATTACGGTTTCACTGAAAACCAGATTTGCGTAAACGGGGCCTGAAGGGCCCAGCGTGGTCAGGTCAAAGTCAAACAGTGGACGTCCAATAACGTAGTTGTGAGACACGAGGGAATGACATTACAACATCATATAAAGTTCAAAAAGTCGATTTTGCGTAATGGCAGAACAACTTCAAGCCTTGCAGTAAATTGTTCTTTTGATGACTCACAAACTTAAAAGCAGAAAGGTGCCCTTTTCTTGGGTTGGAAAAGCAATTTTCTGATGATAAATTAATAAAAATGTCCCTCTTTATAAAATCAGAACAACAACAAAAAAAAAAATAGATGCTCTCGTATAAAGACACGCTTCTGTGTGGTTTCCATGGAGACCACCTAGTTATCAAATTAATACCGTTCTCCTAAAAGAACATTTTTGCCCATGTAGAGACAACAATTTTATTAAAAGAACAGGAATAACTGTTTCAGAGTCACAATGGCTTGACTGTAATCCAGTTGCTTCTAATATTATAAAGAAATATGAACATGTAATTTCCAAAAATGTACATGTAGCTTTTTTGTTTTGTTTTTGAGTGAAGCAGAGATCTTTTCTGCCCACTGCATCACCATCCACAATGACTCTTTGTGAGGTCTAACAGAGAGGAGGAGGATTTTGAACTAATCTTTGTTTTAAAGAATATATCAGGATTTTGTAATGTTCAGCCTAAATGTGATGTTCTTTTAGTAAGCTATCAGGAAAAAAAGCAACACAAAGACAGCCGTTTCAACATTCTTCAGTGGAGAGTTGTCAACAGGATGTTAATAAATATAATTATGAAGCCTTGCATTAGTATACCAAGGAAAGAACCAACATTTTAAAGCTCACCTGAAGCCATTTGTCTGAAAATGAAGATTACATTCAGCTTGCGGTCTTTAATTCTTATACCATGTTGTTTTGTCTTTTTTTTGTTTGATTACTGCAATTAGTTCACATTGTCCCTCATCCTCTAACTCTTCATCCAGTTCCTCTTTCAGTCTTTGCCCTAATCTGTTCTTTAGGCTTTCCAGTCTGATCCAAAATTGGTCTCTATATAACCCTTTTCCCAGTTTCACATGGTGTGACCCAAATTGCTTTGGACAGGCACAGCAGTGCAGCATGTGATGGAAGTCCTTTTGTTGTCAGAAAGCTGAAGCAGAAAAAAACACTTGCACCCATTGAGGCACACAATAGAGCAAGATCTGTTGAAACAAAATGTTCTATTAGGTGTCTTTCAACAGCACAACGGCATCAGGTCAGCTCAAATCTGTCAGAGCCACGGCAAAGTCAAAACGGCTCAACGGAAAGTATAGAAGAGCATTTCTACTTCTGCAACATGATGTTTAGTACTTCAATGGTGACAGAAGTAGGAAAGAAACATTTTACTCTGCTGAGCTTATTGTTAATAAATAGATTTCATCCCAAATTTAGGGCTGCACAGTGGCGCAGTTGGTAGAGCTGTTGCCTTGCAGCAAGAAGGTTCTGGGTTCAATTCCCGGCCCAGGTCTTTCTGCATGGAGTTTGCATGTTCTCCCTGTGCATGCGTGGGTTTTCTCTGGGTACTCTGGTTTCCTCCCACAGTCCAAAAACATGACTGTCAGGTTAATCGGTCTGTCTAAATTGCCCCTAGGTGTGAGTGTGTGTGTGTGTGTGTGCATGGTTGTTTGTCCTGTGTGTCTCTGTGTTGCCCTGTGACAGACTGGCGTCTGTCCAGGGTGTACCCCACCTCTCACCCGGAACGTTAGCTGGAGATAGGCACCAACAACCCTACCGACCCCACTGAGGGACAAGGGTGTAAGAAGATGGATGGATCCCAAATTTAACACCAGGAGAATGTACACTGAGAAGGAGGAAAGAGTGGGACTGGGTCACATTAGTGTTCTACCACTTTGTTGCAACAGAGCAGCCATTGAAGATGACAATGAAAATCAGTAAGATAGCCTAGCAATAACACAATTGCAGTCCAGGTTACGTGAGAGGTTTAGTGTGAGCATCTGTGGAAAGTTGCAAAGCAATGGAGGAGGACAAGAATAACAAAGTTAAGTTCAAGTCCGATACATCGTTAAAAGTCAATTCGTTGTGCAGTATATTATGAAACACATGACACAGACGAGGAGCTGCAGCAGCTAGTTCAGTCTCTCATCAATCAATCAATCAATCAATCAATCAATCAATCAATCAATCAATCAATCAATCAATCAATCAATCAATCAAATTGTTTTTGTATAGCACATTTCAGCAGCAAGGCATTTCAAAGTGCTTTTACATAATTAAAATAAAAACAGCATGTGACGGTGAATAATCAGTTAGAAAGACAGAGAATTTTTATTTTTAAAGAAAAAGAAAAAAGGTTAAAAAAGATAAAAACATTAAAACCCGCACACCTTGTAGGACTTCACTTAAACGTCTCACACCTCAGTTTTAGTTGAAACGCCATTTAACAAGGATTCTCACACCCCTAGATATTGATTCGTTTATGGTGACTGACTGAGAGAAGGGTATTGAAATACCCTTCACACCCTTTATTGAAAAGGATATAAAACTAATTGGTTGTTAACTATAACCCAACATCATAAAATCAGAACAGTGTTGAGTTCACTTAGAATCTCTGATTATGTTAAAAAGAAAATGGTAATAAACTGGGACCTATGCCTACAGAATGGTAGCCCTGCTAAGGGACAGCAAAATCAAAATGTAGGCATGTACTATACATGAATTATATACCAAGAGTTAAAAGCAAAAATTTGAGAAGTTCTGGCATGTAAGGACAAAAGTGATGCCAGCGGTGATCAAAGCTCCCTGCGGACTGTGACCTCTGAGTGACTAGCTTCTGCAGTGTCCCTGGAATAATCCCTGACATCTGTGAAACTTCAGATGAGAGCATATTCTCTTCATTATGTCTTGATACTGAACATTAGAGTGTGGGTGAGTCTTTGTCTTCCTTTTTAAGAATGTCTGGTTCTATATTTAGACTTTAACTTTTTGGATAACACAGAAAGGCCAGAATAGGATGTTTTCTATGCAAAAGAGCTTTCAGGAGTTTAATGAAAAGAATTGAAATTCATCTGCTAATTTTTAATGTTTTTGCATCCACCTGAATAATGTGTAGTTGCGCCACTGAAAGTATTTACATGTTTTTACAGTTTTTGAATTTGTACTGCTGAATGTAGGTTTAATATAGGCAAAAGGCAGATAAGAGTTAGACAAATAAAATAGCGGACAGATAAGGGAAAGAGAAATTGGGATGCAAACTAAAACGGCAACAAGAAAACATTTATTTTTGCAAAAATATTTACAAATCCTTTATTTGCATGGTCATAAAAATTTGAGCTTTAGTTTAAAATTTGAATGAATATTGATAAAGGTAAATTTCAACATAACGCTACATTAGGATGTTAAAATACGCCATCCGAAAGTGTTTTAAATGTCTAAAAACTCTGAAAATGCTGTATCTGTACAAACTGCAGGGAGATTTTGCTCACTGTTTCGACATATGTAGCTACACTTACAAGTAACTACAGAAGAAGAATTAGATGTGAGCCTCATCTCACGAATTTCAGTTCAAGTTTCACTATCACCTATTTGATTATTGAGAGCCAAAGACACACTGGGATAAGAGAGGGTGAAAAATACTTTGTCGATATATAGACTGAGCCGAGAGGATGTCTGAAGATCTCTCTTTGTGTGTGTCTGGGCTTTAGCTGTACCCAGTAGGAAGCTGTAGTAAATGGTCAAGGAGGAAGCCAGTGTTATTCTCATCAAACACGCTTTATTGATCTCGGCTACAATTCAGATTAAATAAACTGCTCATAGTTAGGAATAACCTTCTACTCTCTCTCTCTATCTCTCTCTCTCTCTGTCCATTTTCCTTTTCTCCATCTCCATCCCACTTCTATTTATGCAGCATTTATTTGATGAGATCAATAGGTAGTGACAACAAACAAAGAAAAGAAATACAAAATATCTCTTACTCAAACGGACTGACTGAAAGGATTTGAATCACCTTAGACTTAGAGAGCACAGTGTTGACTTAAAGGATAGAGGATGAACCCTAACTCCCGTACAGACCAAGAAGATGAAAAATATTTGTTGTTTTAGCAAACACAAATAAAGGAAATGTCAAAATTTATGGTGATGTAGCATGTAAAAGAAGAATGCAATGGTTCAATCCACATAAAAGTAGCTATAGATAGTAGCTATCTTTAAGTAAACATTTAAAGATTCCAACAAGAGGTATATGGGTGTTTACTGTTTTCTTGCTACATCAAATCACTTGATTTTGACCACAGTCCTTGGCGTTCCATCGAGGACCTCCCAGATACATTTCTTCAAACTAAACATCTGTTACCGTTGTTATTCTAAATATGCAGATTTTTGTATTTACATGGCATTAACTCCTTCATAGAGGCACAGGAATGGCAGAAAAAGGTACGTACACGTTTCCCATTTGAATCTGCACAAGCAAGAGAAGTGGGAAATGTCGAGATAATCATTTATCCTCAGCCAACAGATGCATCCATTAGGCAGCTGTATAGACACCCCATTAGACACGGAGATCTTCAACGACATGCTATTATTCAGCACAGGAAAAAGCCAATGCGCAACAGACAGCAAAACGAGCTGTTTCACAATGTCTTTTAACCGAACAAATCTCATTTAATAGAAAACAGATTACTTAAAAATTACAATTACACATTCCCTCTGAGAGGACTAGGGACAAAAACTGCTCAAGAGAATCCCACAAACAAGATGATGACATGTCAATGTTATTGTAGATGACGCGACATAAATACAGTGGCATTAAAAAAAAAAATCATTCAAGAAAACATTCTCCAAAGATATTTGGTATTAAATCTTAAACAGAATTTTTTTTTCTACACTTTGCCTTCTTCATTGCCCAAAACCTGCTTAATTCTACATAGTTTGGCATACAACACACAGCTAAAGCCTTGAAATAGAGATTTTGCTTAAAAATTATAATTTTTTTTCAATAAGGGTGATTTGAAATATTCGCTTTCCCAGTCATTTTCAACAGACCTTATTTATTTCAAAGAAAGACAACATAGCAATCAAATTATCTAATTGAGTTTATTTTAAAAATTTTGGCAGTATGAGCCAAAAATGTACAATAAAGTTGTGAGCAGATTCTTTAATCTTTGCTTATGGCTGAAGATGGCGCTTTTTTTTGGCATCACTGTGACAATGAAATAGTGAAGAACAGTGATAAAGCAACAATCACCTCCTCACTACAAATAACCACCAGGGGGCAGAAATATGCCAAGAATTGGGCTGTTTGGAGCAGAATTGAAAAAAGATCTATTGTTACAAAATACACGATAAAAGCATTAATTGGCAGCACCACCACAACCAAAAACTTACAGCTGGTTTGAGGCTTGTCTGTTTGAAACAATATTTTTGTTTTAAACAGAAGGAGCCTGTTTTTAATGGATTATTTGAAATTTAGTTTCATAGCTACTCATTAGTTAACATAATTCATATAAACCGTTTTTTTTCTAATAACGGCAAAGCTGAATTTCTAAAACACAAAAGAGTAACACTGCTTTTATAATTCTGAATGTGTTTTTCTCTTTTATGAAAATTATGCTTCATTATTTTCTCTTGATTGCTTCTGAAATGTTTACTTTTTAGAAAGCTTTGCCCTTCATTACACGACTGATTATTTTCTCTTTTACATACAATGCAATGGAAATAAAAAAAATAAATAGTGGTACAGACCAGGTGAGATTCTGTTTTTAATCATCTTCATGGACAAACAGGCAGGACAGCTGTGTTCGTTAACTTGAAGGTGGGCCAAGCTATCACAATACTCCATGTGGCAAATCCTTGTGAAATGCTCATTAAAGGACTAACAGAATCATTACCAGTTTTCTCCACTTCAGCCTCCATGGAGACGATGCTCTTCTGATAAAGTGACGCACCTGGCTGAAGGTGAAGGTGACTGAGGTCAAAGCAGCTCTCTGTAAGAATTATCTCATTTCACACAAGACTAACAACAGATTATTTGTAGGTGACAGGCTGTAGAACATGGGGAGACAGAGAGCTGGGGGTAGAATCTCTTAGAGGCAGAAAGAAGTGAGAAAATAACGACAGGAGTCTGGAGGAAACAACTATTTCAAAATGTTCATAATATTTCTATTACATAATTGGATGTTTTGGGGAGTCTGTTTGTAAAGACAAAAGGTCACCACGTTAACTACTTAAAGTCATTAGTAATAATGAAAGGCATAACAATTATTGGCTGCTCAACTAAAATGATATTAAATGCACTGCAATGAATGCCAGAACCAGAAAGAGATTTGGAGGCAGAGAGGAGATTTAATGGATTGGGCAAACACATGATGGCCGACTCGGCCAATCATTGATCAGAGGAGGTGTACTGTTACCTTTGAGTAAGGCCCAAGACACCTATGAGAAGACAAGTTGCTGAAAATAAGCTTTTTAACAAAGCTCCTTGATCAAGCTTTTTAACAAAGCTCCTTGCTAAAATGATCATTAATAGGTTGACAAATAACCTATTATCTCCATTTGTGGTTAACAATAGTCACCTCACTGTTTCCAACTCAGCGACTTTCATGCCATATTTAGCAATGTATAGTCAAGTTGGTAATCGTACAGAAAATCGTCCAGGAAACTGCAGTTGGTGCAACCCTACTTTTTATTATTTAGGTTTGAATTGTCACTAAACATCTGAACTTCAGATATTTTTTCTGGATTTTATCTCTTTATAACCTCAGACAACATTTTGGACAAAATGTGGGCGTCTTCAAAATACTTTTGTATCAACATGACAAACAGAAACAATAAAAACACAAAGTAAAAAGAAAATCTAAATTTTTTTGAGGTACATTTGAGAAACTACAATACAAAAATGAAATAACATTTCAAGAGAAAATTTGAAACCAAAGTATCAATCTTACCTCACTTGTATCAATCCAATATCGATACTGACTTGGTATCAATATTACCTATATATTTTGCATCAATTTGCCCTCATTTGCTTATCTTGCAGATATATCAAAACTAAGACTGAAAGCTGTTTGGTCTTTATTTCCTAATAGGTGATTATTATTTTGCTGCTAATTTCCTTTGGCATTCATTAGTAGCTATTCATAACCAAACCAAGCTTATTTGTGCACAACACTTCATGACACCTTGCAGTCAAACTAAAGCTGCGCCCTTCTACCATAGCATATAGCTGCTAATGGACCTGGAAGAAAATGATCTAACAAAATGAATGCAGATGTATCCAGCAAAAACGCTAAGGTTCAGCCAAATGCATCAAAATGACAAGGAAGACATTTTATCAGTCATCTAGTGGCTCTTATTCAGAGAAAGCCTATGAATATGTGAGGAGCTGTAACTTTGAATAGCAGCCGATCTTTTGGTCTAAGTGTAACATGCATTTATTCCTCTGAAGAAATGGCAAAAGGAAGGGAATCGTCATTTTCTTTAAAGATGTGGGGGTGATGCACATATCTAGTGTTCATCAGGTAACAGTCATGTTTTTGGACTGACGGATGAAAACATACTATCCAGACATAACCCACTCATGTACGGGAAGATCATGCTACCTTCATGCAATAAGGTCAATAAATTGCACCACTCGTTATGTAAACTTTAACCATGTGACCACCTGGCGACGTTGTTGACTTTCGTCTTTTAAACTAAAGACACTTGGAGAGATGATTTTGTTTTTCCTATTTTCTTTCAACCTTGTATCTTCATATGGCATAGAAATGCAGGTCATAAATACAGTTGGCTAAAAGCTTCAGGTGAACTTGACTTGCACTGAGAGAGGGTAAATAATTCACATATGTGTTCAAAATCATTACAGTGGGTTTAAAGATCAAGGTCAAAATTCTTGTACATGTTTTATTTTCCATTCACACAAATTTATCTGGGGCAATGCATATTCTATACCAAAGCAAAACATTGAGAAAAATATTTCAAAGGTTTTTTTTTATACATGTATAGAAACTAAGCCTCCTTTACGGTAGATCTGATTCCCAATAATTAATAGTTATATAGCCAAACACTGTTGTTACTCTTTGGTGAACAGCAGTGATAAACGAGCCTCATATTCTAATCTATTGAACATGACTGTATGTGAATCATTGTCATGTTTGCTTGCTCTGATGGATCTGTGATCCATCAAAATGGTACAGAGCCTCTCTTGAAATGACTGTTGAAGATGAGAATAAGAATGAAAAGATTGTCAATTTGATAGGTGTTCTATTGAACCAATCACAAGGCAATTGAATGTGGTGGTTGAAGCAGCAGCTGACAAAGAAATAATGAAAGCTGACAGAACAACTAAAGGAAATGGCTGGATTTTGGCACTCTGCACCTCTTTGTAAACATTCAGGCTGCCAGCACTTACATGCAGGTCATCATTTGACCCTCTCTTTCACAGGTCAAGGCATTTTTGGAAAACCAAAGAATCATACAAGCCCCTGTCCTAACTGTAGCTAGACTTTTATAGAGGCTGAGGAATTTTTTTTTGGTCTTTATTGTAAAAACGTTTAATTTTTTTTGTTTTTTTCACATAAATGTTTGTGCTGGTTTATCCGTTTGTGTAACTAGCCTATTGTGCAATATGTGAAAACCAAACTCCTATGCATCTAAATGCAGGTGGCATTGTTGGTGCAATATGTTCCTCCCTATGGAATATTTCTCCAAAAAACAGACAGGAACAACCATATTTGACATATATGTGCTTTAAATAGGAAGCTGTTCTGTGTTGATAGTGGACGTCTTATTGTTTCCCTTTGTTCAAACAACAGGGACTAACGGTAATCTAGGAGATTTCAATTGGAAGGTGGTAGAGGCAAATTCAATTAAATTCATTACTGTCATGTTTATAAGAAAAAAAAAGTACTGAAGCATTGGAAAGGAATATAATAAAAAGTCTTACAATAAGCAAAAATACATGGCAGCAGAAAAGGGAAATCCATTAAATGCACTTTTCTTGGTGCAGCTCCACAAAATGCCAGTGTAAGCAAAAAGATCAGGAATGCAGTAACTGTTATTTTTCATGTTTTTATTACTTTCTGTGTATTTCTTCTGACATTAAAAAGCTCACAGAAGACCTTTTGCATTCTGCTGTGATTGAATCTACCAGACTTGAAATTTCTATACATGGTAGCACATTCCATGAAAAATATGAAGCTTTCCATGCTTTAGCTAAAATCCACCTGATTTACCATACATTTTCAGTAGTTGAAACCACAACCTCACTTTAAGTTTCCGATTGACCTTATTTTGTCGCGTCAGTTTTAATAATGCATCAAAAGAGGCTTTTATGAGAAAAGGAAAACATCACACTCCTGACGTTTTTCTAGTCAAGTCAAGTTTATTTGTTTTGCTCAATTAAACAACGAGGCAGTTCAAAGTGCTTTACGTCATTAAAAAAAATACGTATGAAACTAGAGAGTTGGGGTGTGACAGTGATGAAAGTGGCCTACAATTTCTTCACAAGGCATTAAGTCGAAAGATTTTTATTTCTCACGTTATGTGTATTTCAGCCAGTATCTACTTTTTAATTTTCAGGCTATCATTTGGTGAAGATCTTTTTTTTTTGTTTTTTAGCTTCTCCATTCATCCAACTTCTAATAGTGAATAAAACCCCTGGAGACTAGATTAGATTTATCCGCAGAGGGTTTTTGCCATCTATGTTGTGCATCCACACCACAGGTTGAGCTAAACTTTTCCGTTATCTGACGTTTTGACTGACGGTGTCAAAAAACTCCAGTCATAATCTACTTTTCCCTGTTAAATGTGAAATGATAATAATGACATAATTGTTTATTTAATTTCCATTTGGCAAAATGAATATTCAGTCCAAACAAGCTGAGCAAAGAATCCATATTGTCCTATCAGATGTTTGCATGTAACTTTTTCTCCACAGTACAAAAGCCATTGACTTTATGCGAGTACCTACATATAAACAATAATGATTGCGCTTAAAATATGAACAGTTCACCTGGTGTGGCCTGAAAGCACAGCCTCACAACTTCCTCCTGGTCTGCATTAACCTGAATTCCACACTCGTTTGTCTCAAATGTCTCGAGGTTTTGATGTTGCTTTCAAAGCTGCCTCACTGGAGGCTGAAATTACAATTGCCACTTCAGCCAAAGCTTTGAAATCATGGAACATTTCTCTAATTGAAGTGGTCGGAAGTCAGCAAGACTCTCCAAACAAGGGGTTTCCTGATCCTGAAAAGCCCACGTTTCCGCAGGAGGAAATGCTGCAGCATGCGCTCCCTCTGAACCAAACGCACTCCAAAGCCTCCTGTCTATAACTACTGAACGCCTGGATAGAGGGATGCATTGAGTTAAATGTCCAGGTGAGACAGGGCGCTCTGGTAGGATTTAAAAAAGAAAAAAGGATTACGATACCTCTGCAATACTTTGCGCATAAAATTGAAAATGTCTTTGTGTCTGCACTGAGGCATGTGAATTGTAATCTGTCAAAGTGACAGATGGCGTTCAGATTTTTCCGTCACCACTTAAAAAAACTTGTTAAAGACTAAAAATATTTGTTTATTGTGACCCCAACTTTCACTCTGGTCCACACAGATGCACCATTTTGGGAGACTAGATGGATTAAGCAGGAGGCTTGAGGCAAAGTAAAGGTGCAGACCCACTGAGTCTTTATTCCCCAACACTGAACAGGTACAGAAACGAGTTGAGAACCCTGTTCCCCAGGTTACAATAGGGTCTCAGCAGCAGCAATCAAATTATGTGGCAGCCTTTTATAGCCCACCTTCCCCTGGCGTTAAATAATATATACACACTACCAAACGTTTGCAAAATAGCTTAAACAATAAAATACTTTATTTAAGAAACCTTATGTATCACTAAGTACATCTCCAAAAATACATTTATATACTCAGATGAGCATCTATAACATTAAACTCTAAGGTTCGTTTTAAAAGGTGCTCAAGATGTGTCTGAAGAAGCAGCTTGCTAGCTATACATGTGATTATCACATTTGTAAAAAATAGTTCACATTTGAACCCAACATATTTAAGTGAGTAAAAATAAAGTAATGAGGAGACTGTTGATAGCCATCTCTCAACCTACTATTCTTCACAATACATACTGTATTAACAAGACCTGTACCAAAGGGGACATGAAGAGCACAAGTATATTCGTTGTGATTGATTTAAGTAAACTCATAAAATAGCGTTACAGAAATGTGCTCTCTAATCAATAAATTATTTGGCTTCAAAGTCAAATGGATTAATCTAAGGCAAGGTCTTTATCAATAAAATGTCCTCTGCAAAGGCTGGGATCAGGTGACGCTTCAAAGAGGCTCTTTCAAGCGTGGAATTAAACTTTGAACAGACAGTAAGAAATACATCCGACCTTAAGTCTAAACACAGAACCATTAGAGGCATGCAGAGGCTCCTGCGCTACTAAAGGAAATAAATATACCCTCTTAAACTGCCTCCAGCAAAAGTGAAATAAAGAAAAAGGTAAATTGCACATTACAGATGTACAATGCCAAGGAAAGTAAGGGACTAGCTTTATGGATTTCAGAAGGCAAGCTTTGTTTGCTTCACCTTAGAGCGTGGGATTCCTTTTATCCAGTTATTTAGTGGATAAATCTTTTGCACAATCTAGCTTCTGGGTTATTTTAGTGCATCTTGGTATCATATTTTTATACTGTAAACAAGAGGCTATTTGTTTTCTAGGGGGGCAGCTGCTTCTTGTCACAGTTTATCCATTGATGTTTTATGTGAGCTATCACAACCCACAGCAGTACAAGTCAAGATGAAAGATGTGAACTTGCAGGGTTCATTTGTAAATTCTGTCTACATCTTGCAGTGTCTCTCACAACAAGTACGAGCAGCACCATGAGATCTTGTCAGGTTCAAATCATGTGATGTCATAGTGCTACAAAAATCTATGCATAACGGGTTTCTTCCTTTTTGCCTGCAGCTCTCCGCATTAGGGGATGTGCATTTTGTTACCTTATCTGAGGTTATCCCGTTGAAATTAGTTTCAAAGATGATGAGTCCTCAGACTGATTCTGACTAAGTTTCTTGAGTCTAGCACAGGGACAGTTCTTTGTCTTCATGTGTGTTGTGCTTTCAGCAGCAACAGAATCTTCTTGTCTCCCACTAATCTCACCCAACCTCACAGCTAAGCCAGCTTGGATAATGTTTAATAATGTGCATACCTCTGGCATGCCCCACTGCTTTTTTTTTTTTAAACTGAATTATAGTTGTTGAAAAGAGAGATTTAGTCTTATTTATTGAACATTCATCACACAAAAATGTTCCTGTACCATTGCCATTATAGATTGGGTACGCTGAATAAGGTCCAAGTTCTACAGTAGGTTTTAATTTGAGTAATATTTTGCTTCTGTCATCTGAATGGATAATGTGATTGATTATGCCAGCCAGCAAGTGAGAGCAACATAGTCAAATAACATTGAAACAACAGCACATTATCCCCTTTTCATTTTATAACAATTATTAACTGAATGTAGAAAATTTACCAAACTGGCTGGTACTAAGTACTTACATTCAAACAAGTGGCTTATCAGAAAACAGCCTTGCGACCGACTTAAGATCTACTTAAGCTGTATACTGTAAATGTTGACCTCATAGACTAGTAAAAATGTAAATCCAAGTAAGGAATTGGTAATTGTAAAACCATGCAAAACCGGGAGATGAAGTTTGGACAAACAAAATTTTTTTGTTATTCTGCATTACTAAATTAAACTTTGAGACTTAATTTAAATTCATGATATTGTTTGCATTTACCTTCCAACTTACTTTGTAAACTTAATACATTCATAGCATCATTTCAGACCTTTCCATACCTTCTCACCTCCGTTTTGTAAACAAAATAGAATCAGTTACAGATTGACAAACAGAGTTTAATTTGTCCAGGTAGCTGAAGACATCTATGTATAGTGGAGTTATGCTATTATTACAGGTGTCAAATGTAAAGCATGTATGAAAAAGATTTAAAAATATGTCAAAATATAAATAAAGAAATAAACATAAATCCTAATAGACTTTATAATTCTTTTTTTTTGCTTGCAAGTGTTTTGGCACTTTCAGGTTTGTGCTATAAATGAAAAATTGAACATTTTTTAAATCTTTTTGTCTGGTGAAAAGTTTAAGGGACTAATTTATGCAGCATTCCTGGTAGATTTTGTTTAAACAAATTTAACTTGTTTTTCTGACAGTCTCCTCTGCCTGCTTGTGGCAACTAATTTCATGCCACAGCATGTCTAGCTCACAAACTAACCTGCTCCTCCTCAACACTGCCAATTTTCAGTTAATCCACACCCATTAAATAAACATATTGAGCAAACATACTTTTTGATAGAATATGTTTTCTGCCTCTTTTTCACTCTTCACTGTGACCAAAGTATTAATTTGAGAACAAAGAAGCAATAGGTAAAAACACAAAGTATGAGTATGAGAACGAAGATAGTTGGATCTTCATATATAAATATGAATATTTTAAAATATAAAATATAATATAAAATAATAATGTGATGTAATTATTTATTAAACAGACTTTATATTTTCAAATAACAGCAAAAATCAGAATAAAATGTATTTTATTACAAGTAACTGAAACAAGAAAATTTATATTTACTGTCATATTTTAATTTATTGCTTTTGCCATTCATTCAGGTATTGAAAATTAAACCCTTGAAACCAATACTCTTCATATTGCTAGAAATTTAATGTTCGAAATAATCTTTTAGGGAAATATGATGGATGCATATTATGTCATACAGATATCGTCCCAAAATTCTATCTCTTTGCATCCCTATTTTTTCTATTTTATTTTCATGTTTCTTCTTTCTAGAATTGATATTAATGAGTGGCTCAGCCAGAGATCTAACTTGGATCTGATGGAGAATATGTGGAAGGAGCTCAAGAATAGAACTAAAGTGGATAAAATCATAAAAAGTTGAAAACTTATGTTTTTCACTTGCAAAGTTGATCATTTTTGCTAACCTGGTGTACGTTATACTGCTATTAACATGTATAAAAATATGACTTGTTTTTACAAAACCTCTTTGTTGCAACAAAAACCGTTACTTGCCAAACCAGATTGGTAATTGCTCTTCCCTTTCATCAACCCTCTGACCAACACCAATTCTGCTGCTGCAACAACTTCTCATTGAACACCTGCTTTCTTACCTGCCATTTGATGCCTTAAGGACAAATAAAATATTGACATTGATTATAATAATGCTTTCTGTCTTTCTGTTCCTGTAAATATAAATGGAAGATGAGGCTGCATGATTCAAAATGATGCAAGGCTTCAATATTTTGGGGAAAAAAAATCTGTCATCTTCTATTTGACTTCAAAAACAATTTTAAATAATTCAAACATAAATTAGCACTTACTTGTCAATTTCCTGTAAATCACTAAGAGACGGTGTGCATCCGCAAAGACTCAATCCAGCAATTAAAAATAAGAATTATGCACTTTCCAAGTGTTACACACTATTCTAAAGTAGGTTGAGCATTGTTGCTAATCTTCGCTGAAAAGGGGGAGTATTTATACAGAAAATAGGATCCTCCTTCCTTCCCACCCACATCTGATTTATTTATTTGACATATTGTGTTCATAATTATATCCAATAATTATATTTAATAATGAACTGAATATTATATTTATCCTAAAAGCTATAAGATTTAATAATTTTTGTTTCAATTCTAATTACACTCAGAGCTTTCATGCGCTTGAGGAATATCTACAATTTTCAGTTGAAATTCTCTCACTGTTATTTAAAACACAAAAATGACAAAAAAAAAACAACCCGACAAACAGAAAATCTATTTTATTTTTTAAATCCAGAGTATCAGAGATCAAAACAAAGCAGTATTTTTCTTGAATTGATGGGGAACATGAAAGAATAATGAGACAAGTCTATGCATGTTTAGTGCAGTTACCCAATTCTCTGCAGTCTCATCTAGAATGACAGTTTTATCCCCTTCCAGGTCACGTGTTATTAAACTGGCTTTGCGGAGAGACGGTTAACAACACAGAGGAAATTCATCTTTCGAGTCTTCTGACCATCGAGCCCAAAAAGGCATGATGTATTCAATTTGTGTGTCTGGTCCTTGTTTTAATCAATAATACATGCTACACTTGTGCTTTATGGATCAGTTGCAACTTTAAAAAATAACAGGGATTTTCAAGTTGATTTGTGATCAGCCAAACAAAACAAACCTACATATTAATTTATCTACTGTATATTCTAGCAATAAAGGAACATGTTTACACTAACAGATTGAACAGTACTGTGGGAAGATGATATAGCGAGATACAAACTGTGATACGTTTGCATTAGATTTGCTAATGGTGGGTAGAATACACACACAGAATGAGCTTCACAGCCAAGAAGCTGCATCCAAGCCTGGTAATCCAAACTGGAACATTATCTGACTCCCCCAAAACGGCAAAAATGGGGAGTTATGTTCTAATGATACATAGAAGACATTCTTAAACTATTATGTTTGGTGGTCTTAAGTTGGACCAAAGGGCAAAGAGAAGCTTAGTGACATGTCTTTCTCTATCATGTGTAGATGATGTCACAAAATTCAATGTTTTGTTTTCATGTTTAGACCCGAATATAATGCTTTAAAAGAAAAAATGCCGACATATACTTTGTAAGACGACAAACAGCTTTAGAATGAGCACCACATCCAGTATTTCAAATATTTAAAGGAGTTTAAATCTTTAAATTAATCCTTTTCTTCAAAAGAATTAAACATGTGAAGTCATGTTATTTATACATGAGTAATTATCATGATAGTTAAAAATTCATTACACATTTATGATGATATATTAAGTAAGGCAGAAGGAGAAGAATGTTGACAATATTTTAATAAAGGAAATAAAGACATTCATACAGGCAACAATAGAGCCATTTCTGGACCAATCATGCTTCACAATGCATGCACATCTGCTATACCAAAGGGAACATGAAGAGCACAAGTGTATTTGCTATGTACCATAGTATTTATGTAAGGAAACTTATACAATATTTTTTTCTGAAATAGACTCTCTAATCAATAAATTACTTGGCTTTAAAGGCAACTGGACTAAATCTAAAGCAAGGCCTTTATCAATAAAATGTCCTCCACAATGGTTGGGGTCAGGTGGCGCTTCAAAGAGGCTCCCTCAAGCGTGGAATTAAACTTTGAACAGACAGTAAAAAACACGACCTTAAGTCCAAACCCAGAACCATTAGAGGCATGCAGAGCCTCCTGCACTACTAATGGAAATAAACATACCCTCTTAAACTGCCTCCAGCAAAAGTGAAATAAAGAAAATGTAAATTTCACATACAGACGTACAATGCCAAGGATTGTAAGAGACTCATTTTATGGATTTCACAAGGCGATCTTTGTTTGCCTCTCCTCAGAGAGTGGGATTCTTTTTTAATCGATAAACCTTTTGCACAGTCTAGCTTCTGGATTGTCTTAGTGCATCTTGGCATCATAGTATTATATTTTAAGCAAGGGGTTATTTGTTCTTTTTCGTCGGCCAGCTTTTTCTTGCCACAGTTCATCTATTGACTTTCTGTGAGTTACTGAGGACCACAGCAGGACAAGTCAAGATGAAAGATGTGAACTTGCAGGGTTCATTTGTAAATTCTGTCTACAACTTGCAGTGCCTTACACAAGTACTAGCACCACAAGATCTTGTCAGGTTCAAATCACATGATGTCATAGTGCTACAAAAATCTACGCGCAACAGCTTTATTCATTTTTACCTGCAGCTCTCCACTGCGTACATCAGGGGGATGTATGAACATCTTGAGCTCAATGGCCAAGATGTTTTCTTTCAAGATTGCATCTTGAAAGAAAATCCTAGTACCCAAAGTAAAGCACAGTCTGCTGTTTTTGTATCTGACGATCTAGCCAAAAATAAGACTAGCCATCTGAAACTGGTTGACTGAGTTTCTTTTTGCAGAATTTAGACATAGATCTATGTCTCGTATCTGTGTAGATGAGGTGATTTTTCCCTATTCCCAGAAAAGGACGGCATTGAGCCCACTGCCCAGTGCGCTGAGCTAGCATACCAGTACTCTGCAATTTGCTCACTCCAGGGAAGAGCAGCCGCCATGCTTCTCTGGCCCCATGCTGACCCCGACAGTCACAATAGTAGGCTGTGCCAGTACAGAGTAATTCATTCATTAGAATAACAACTTAAGTATTGTTCACTTCATGTTGTTTTGCTTTACTTCATTCTGCTTTAAAATGCTTTGGAAAGTTGAGGACTGGTAAAGAGCAACTGTTGTTTTTTGCAACGTGTTCCTATTCTGTTTTGGTCATGTTTCATTTTCCTCTTCTCTCACTAAAATCCACAAATACATGCCTGTATAAACCTTACAGACATGCGAGGTGTTTATCGTGGCCACTAAAGCTAAAGTTTTTAGCTTGATAAAGCTCTGCTAATGTTAATACAGTTTCTTGCTTTTAGTGAAGGTCAATGCATGAATTCACGACAGCCAAGTCGGTCCTCCTATTAATAATTGCCCTTGGCACTTATTGAAAGTTATTCCTAGCCAAATCAACCTGTTGTTGCACAACACTGGTCAGGGGCATCCATCCATCCATTTTTTTACACCCTTGTCCCTCAGAGGGGTCGGGAGGGTTGCTGGTTGCCCATCTCCAGCTAAGCGTACCGGGCGAGAGGCGGGGTTCACCCTGGGCAGGTCGCCATGTCGCAGGGCAACACAGAGACACACAGGACAAACAACCATGCACACACACACTCACACCTAGGGACAATTTGGAGAGGCCAATTAACCTGACAGTCCTGTTTTTGGACTGTGGGAGGAAACCGGAGTACCCGGAGAAAACCCATGCATGCACAGGAAGAACATGCAAACTCCATGCAGAAAGACCGGGGCTGGGAATCGAACCCAGAACCTTCTTCCTGCAAGGCAACAGCTCTACCAACTGCGTCACTGTGCAGCCCTGATCAGGGGCAATGTTTTATGAATGTTTTATAAATTATGCTTTTCAAATAATTGATTAAATTGAAATATGGATTTCAAAACATTTGATTACATTGCACTTCTAAAGGGAAACATTTAAAGCCAAAGCCCATAGTGGTTCGTCTATAAAACAGCTTGTCAGTCATGCTTTATGCTGTTGTTTTGACCAGTTAAATGATTTATGACATGACATAGGGTTAGAACTGTGCAGTGTATGTTTACCAAACATAAAATGCTAGAGGCAAGAAAGTCTTGGTGGATCTGAGACCTTGTGCTTAAGTGTGGTGATTCTTGGCTGAAAGTGGTTTTCACACATCCAGTCAGCTATAAGAACCCATGACATTTTAAATAATACTGGCTGAGTTTTACTTATTGAACCGATACTGATATGAATGCCAATATGTTGTGCATCACTATTAATGTTTCCCACCAGAGGTAAAAGCACACTGGAGCGATGCTCCAAAAAATGCTCCAAAAATGTAAAATATTTTGCTTCCCAGACAAACAGGTCGGCCGATGATGAGGTCAGTTTGGGTCTACACTTCATTCTGCACCATTTAGACCTCACAGGGACATTCACCTGGAGACATAAACTGATATGCAGATGGTTAGGCAAGTTGGGGGTTAAATTCCTTGCCCATGGGCACATCACCATTTGACAGAAGGACGCTGGAACAAACTCTATGACCTCCTGATTGCAAGATAACTATTCTACCACTGAACCACAATGAAAAACAAACAAAAATAAATCCTAGCTTTCTTCTTGGGCTGTTTCTCCCTGCGCGCTTGTCAAGATAATCTGTCATGATTTTTAAAATTCTAATCAGAGAAAGAAAGAGAAAAAAAATCATAGCCATTCAGGTAAAATATTGATCTAATGCCTTTTATTGCTGCAGTTTGCCGCAGCTCGGCATCATTCTTTTATTCAGCCCTGTGCTAATTAAAGCACAGCACTGAGATTTTAAAGACGTACTAGCTGCAGGCTTTGTTTCTTCTCCAATAACGACGCCTGCCTCCAGGGTTCGTTTCCGATTTCTGATACCCCACTGACTGAAAAACCCATTTTTCAAAACTTGAAGTCTGCTTCTACATCTCAAGAAATCTTCTATTTATCTTATGCTTATTAATGTCTAGTGGACAATACGTTATATTTTTCCTCATATGTCCGATGTTTGTGTGCTGTGTTTTGGACTCTTTAAAGTGCCATTATTGTTATTTATTCAAAGGGGTCAGAGATCAATTGACTTGCAGCCTCGTGGTGCACAGCACTTATAATTTACATTAGCTTTTACTCTTTCCCTGCCCCTTGACCACACTCAATACAGATGAACAGACACAAATGCCCCTTTCAAATGCATAGCATCCTTTTGTGTTGATAAGAATTTAATTGACTTTATCTCCCCTGAGCAGTCTGCTTCCACTGTTCTCAATGCCGTTGCGCTTTTGTCTTTGCTCTCGTCGTTGTGTCAGAGGGTTTCTCGGCAGACTTTGTCTTACTGATTAAATGTATGAAGGAGTGATGTGGTTGAGCACTTGTGTCTGGGTCTTAATTTGTGCAGCAACAGTGATGTCGATCTCTCTAAGAGCACTCTCCCATGAAAGCAAGTAATCACAATAATCTGTGAGGTTGAGGCTGTGGTATTGATATTCACTCGGTGTCCATGAGCAAAATCAAGCTTTTTAACAGGTGTAGTTCACATAGCTGAACATGCTTTGTAGTTGATAAGAAATCATCCAAGAGTGTTAAAGACTGAGACTAAGCAAATCTTATCCCAGATGGATTTTTATTAATTAATGATGTTATTTATACTTAATAGAGGGATGAGAGACGCAGCTGGCATTATCAGTTGCATCATTGTAAATAACATGAAATGTCAAATATGCTGATGCCATGAGAAAATGAATTTAATTTTGCATAGTTTCACCATCATGACACTTTTTATAATCCATTCTAAATTCTATGATCATTATTTGGGGGTTTTCTTGCATGTGTCTTAGTTTGTTTGGTGCAGGCTATCAACCAGTCACAGTCAAAAAACTAGACCCTATTGGTTAATTTCAGACCAGGCCGTCCCTATGCTGTCCCTAAAAGACAGCATAACACCGAGCAACAGGGTCAAACACCCCTCCTCATTAAGAGACATTTCTGTTGACTCCTTGCTCAAAGGTTAAGTTCACACAGCAGGTCTTAATGCTCAGTTCAGATTTTTTGCTGACTTATTTATTTAATTTTTTCCGTTATTCATAATACTGCCAACTGAATGCGACTGCAATCAGACATATGTGAAAGGTTTACGATCCCAATGTGACCCACCTGCAGAAGAGGAACATATATTTTGCAAAATATATGTTGTACACAAAATAATCAGTTTCTCCAGGCAGTTCTATAATAATGTGACATGAGAAAAATTGGCTAGGAAATCTTGAAATGTATGTATAACAGTATTATTATATGATAATGTCTGACATGTTATAGCTTGTAAAATCAAAACAATTCTCTTTTATAAAAGTTTCCTAAAACTTCCTAATGGCTACATTGTTTCTGACTGTAAAAGCTTTGCTTGCACATCAGATGTGGGACACTTTTTTCAATATCAAATAGATCTAGAATGGCAAGAGTTTTAAAAAGAAGGGATAATAATAATGATCATAAAATCATTACTGCAGTCTACAATTTCAGACATGGGTATCATTTATTCCCACCACTCGACTTAATAACTCCCCATTATGAGAGGGTAGAAGGAATTTTGCCAATTAGAGAGAGAGGATATCAGAATTCATCTGTCAGTGTCACTTTGCAAATAAAATGATTTGAAAGGATAATGAAATAGCCCATTTGTCAGTTGACAAATTATGGCACCTTAAAAAAAGATTTAAAAAATTTCTTTTGCCACCACACACTCACCATACGTTTTGTCATTATTGTCGGAGTGATGAAAAAGTGTATTTTCAGAGATGTCATGATTACTGTCAAAACCTGGAAAAAAAAAATTGAAATGAGCTGAATCAGGATGTAAGGTTGAAAGGGTTTGCTGCAGCAAGTAGAGCAAGAAAAAGGTGCATCCACATTCCTTCAAGTTATACCAGAACATTACTTATTCTAATAGACCTGTCACAACTTCATCCACACCTCAGTTTCGTTCAGGCTGGCAAGTAAACTTTACTGATGTATTAAGACTGCAGTAGGTAACTTATAAACAATTTATATTTTTAAATATTTGTCAAAACTGTGACCATGTCATGACAGCATAACAGGAAACAGATGATCTGTAATAAATAATAATAAAAAAGCTCCTCAGCCTTTTCCTTTTGTCCCTACAGCCATCTGCAGAAATGCATCACTTCCAGTCAGAAACAGCCAATTAGGGACAGGGGGAGGGTCTTGGAGGCAGATAAAAAAACTTACCCAGGGAAGCTGTTTATCCACTGTCATCGGTGACAATGCTAACAGCCTAAGCTTTCATCCAAGGTCCTGTGTGGTGAAACAGCTGTAGTCTAGCAGAGAGCAAGAAAGAGGGTGTGAGCAGCGTGTACGGGAGGATGATTGACAGTGTTGAGACCCTTCTTCTGGTGAATTTCTGCAGACGGCAGTAGGTTCACATGGAGTAGACAGAGGAGTTTGATTGTTTTTTTTATTACAAATTATCTGACTCATCTCATCCTGTCATGTCATAGTGACAGTTTTAACAAATATGAGGAAAAGAAAACATATTGTTTATTAAAAAGTTACATACCGTAGCTTTAAAGCAGGTCATGAAATTAAGAAATTTGAACTCTTAATATTGAAGAACTGCTGTGCACACAAATACACACTAAGGTTTATTTATGACATCAAATAACCTGATCCTTTTTGTGTGGCTAGGAGCCAGGCAAATAACAACCAATTAATGTTGTTTATATTATTCAAAACGTTTTATGTTTGAGATAATCGGGAAGGGAAAACGGCATATGGCAGCCCTAACCCGTTAAAGTCTAACTTTTGTTTCCTGTGGCTGCGGATAAGACCGTTATAAATCTCTGGATTAGAATCACACATTAATCCACAAACACTCTCTAGACAACAAATTATGTGATGCTAAAATAGTAATTTTGAAAATATTTACATATACCGTATTATGGCACATATTGACAACTGAATAAATTAATTGTTTTAAGTCACTGAAGAACAATTTTGACTTTTTTTTTTTCAACCAAGCAATCATCTAATGCAATCACGGATACATAAAAATTGTTGGCTGAATTTGTGCATACACATTAAATTGGTTACCTGAGTGCCTTTTGTGCTGTACATGCATTATTGAGTTACTGTGAAGGAACATATATTGTAGGTACAGAAGACTTTCAAGCTACTAAAATGCAAATACTTAAAGGGTTTAAAAACACTACATCAGTTTACATACGATTACACCGTGAAGAGGAGGCAGCATTTATCAAACATAAAATATCCCGTGCACCGTGTATGGCGCTTCCCAGGGCATAATTAAAAAGGCTACGGTGCTGCTTGCAGTTGTTTTGTTCTACTTTCATCTGTGATCAGCATGGCTTATCAGGCCCACCAGTTCAGCAAGAACGTAGAGTCAGACTAGAGTGATTTGTTCACCCGATTATCTCCCCTCCCAGACCACTGATCTGTCCCACTGAGATGAGACAAATCACTGAGAATTAGCCACCAATTACACTCTGCAAGCCTCACCATCATCTGTCATTCTCAATTAGCTCAACAAGCAAATGTTTAAAGTTAAATACTGATTAGAGGACTATGCTCAGCTAAATGATTCACACTCTCTACTTAGCCCTCAGTTTAATATGTCTTCAATATCCCTGTCTACCGAACCAGCTTATTTTGATAATTAATCTGATACTGTTGTATGATTAAGATATGTATATGATATCAAAATAAGCGGGGATTAGCAAAAAAGGACAAAACATGAAGTTTACTTAAATTTGCAGGTTGTAGTGCTGTTCCAAAAATTAATGTAAAACTGCAGTGGAATCATTTTAAATTGCATGTTGATTTGAAAAGTCCAAGTTAAAAGCTGTGAAACCAACCGTAGTCGTGTCATTTGGTTGTACAGCTACACAGCGAATCAGATCACTTGATTGCTTGGCATTACTGTTACTAAATGAACTCCAACTCTCATTTCTTTTAATGACGAGCCTTTTTGAAATTGGTATATTTTTACAAAAAGTGAAAAATTTGTAACAGATTCTAAAAAATATACATTACAATTATATAGTTTTGGAGCTTTGCACGATTTATTATTTTTTTTAGCTTGTGAGAGGATTTGGTTTTTCTGTGCGTCAATTTAGTTCTGCAACATTGGTCCAACACACCTGAATCAAATGGCTGAATTTCCTCCCCAGTATTCAATCAACTTATCCAGAGTCCAGCTAATGACTCCATTTTCTGACAAGATGCTCATTTGTATGCAAGGGATTCTTATCTTTACACAATCAGAGAATCTGCAGGAGAATCTGAATTTGAAACACCACCAGATTGAAAATAAGCAAATTTACCACACACTACGAGGAGCTCCCAAGTTTCTGAGATAAATTAAATTTAAATTCAATGGCTTACTCTCAGCCCCACAATTTAATTCATAATATGCTGGAATTGGAGAGAATCAGGAACAGAAACAGTGTTTCATCTAGCCTTTGTTGCATTTCTTGCCTGGCTTACCAAAATACTACTCAGTTTTTCTTTTGGCCACATTCTTTATTTTTTCAAACTTTTTTTGTTAAAGGTGTAGTCAGATTTCAATGTTTGGTCCAACTTTTAACTCGGGTGATGTGCTCTTGTTCTCGCTCAGATTTATTACATTGTGATTGACAAAGATGTAGTCCAACCTCTGGTCCTGAAATTTGATTTCTATGTTTGCTTCTCTTTGAAGGGCAGTTGAAGATAAGCGAGGTCAACATCAACAACGTGTGCACTGGATCGGTCGCTCGCCATGCTCGCATGCAAACATGCAGCTGTTGAGTAAGCCCTGCTGCTGGTTGTGCAACAGCCGCTTTTTCTTTTTGCTTCCAGCTCAGAAGGCACTTTGACAGACTCTCACGTCAAAATCCAAAACCAGTGCTTTGTTCTTGAAGACGCTGGCAGGCACATGCTTCAGCAGAGGAACTGCTTCATCACCCACACTGGATACAAATCATTACCCACAGCTAAAGGCGCCCTAATTCATCAAAGTGGCTCAGCTGGTTTGAAAATTGTGAAAAAAAAAAAAAAAGAACAACCCAAACTTCTCCCCCACTGAGACATGACACAACGGCTCATTCGGTCCCCTGTTCTGCCTTACCAGAGATTTCTAGCTATAGTGTTGCCTTTTCACCCAGTTTCTTTCTTTGCCTATTTCACTCTGTGTAAACGTTTGAATCCCCCCCCCCCCCCCGCCCCCCCCGTTTTGCCTTACCCAAGCCACCTTGACTTCTATGCTACTGTTCATGAAGGAGAAGTTTAGAAACTTGGTGTCTCTTTGTCTTAGACTTCTTATCTCCTGCTGTGTCTAACAATTTTTGAGTGGGAGTTTTTAAAGTCATGCCAGGTTGTAGGTGTTAAAAGCAAAAAAGTGTGATTTAAAAAAAAATAAATAGAAAATAGCCATTTTAATTTCATTGCTAATTAGGCGAGATGATTTCTGGCTAATTTTTGGATCTATATCATCCATCTGAAGGAGAAACATTGCATGTATTGCCCCAGCTCATATGCTGAACTATTAATTAAGAAAGTTACCTGAAAAAGTTTTATATGTGTCGCCAGGGAGCAATACAACCTTAATGTACCAACTTTTCTTCCGATGATAATGGATCATTATACAGTTATGTTGCACCAAGCAGAGATAAAAGGTTCTTCTTAGGATTTGTTGTAAACGTAAGCACATCTTTTGGTCCATAGATTATACTCCAAGTATCTAGAGGGGCCTCTGTGTGCGGGGTTGAAAACGGAGGGCATCATAGTTATTCTGCTCTCCACCCGTTTATTTGATCATTCACTCTATCTGTGTTTGCATCCGAAATAGCCGTGTTCATTTTGCAACCTGCAGAAGTCAATAACAATGCTGCTCGGGGGGAATTTCATGCATTCACACCAACAATTCATAATAACAAAGTCAATGATAAAATGTCAATATTGCATCATTTACATTTACATACATGGTAAACATTACTTCTGAACAAAAAAGTCCAGAAGTACAAATAGATAATTTCTAATTGTAACGGCACATTTTATGAGTCAGTTGTTATACTTTATTCAACTTGCATTTTATTCAGAGCCATACCCCTGTAATTGTTTGGTACAATTACATTTCTAACATTCTCTTGTAAAATGGGTTGAGGTAAAAGAGGTCAACAAATTTACTGTTTATCCTCTTTTGTAGTTTTCTTTGCTTTTGTCACCAAACAGAAATCAAATGTCGACTCTTCCAATAAAAAAGACGGGAGGGCATAAAATATGAGGTTAACACTAAAAGATTCAATTTCTTGACTGTTCTTAAAGACAAATTAAAACACGTTATTTATTTCTTTGTTTGCACAAATGGGTTGCTATATTAAATTACCACTGGTTTTCAGAGCAGAGAGTATCTTAATACCAATGCCTCAAAAATACACATTTTTACATCTGCTGCTATTTTTATATTAAGATATTATGCACTTGTTTGAGTCCTTTCCCACAGCGGGAACACTGTCATCTCCTGCATGAAGAACAAGAAGCTGTGCAGCAGGAGGTACAATGCCCAGTGAGTCCTGATCTGACATCAATGAGATGATGAGAAGAGACAGAAACCCCTGAAAGAATTCAAATTTCTGAAAAACATTGGTCATATTCTTTGAGATGACTTGAACAATGAGACTTTATTGTGTATATATAGTTCTTATTAATTCAGTTAAAATGATGATGTTTGAAAAAAGGAGTTAAGGAAAATCTTCCTGCTAGAGGCGGTTCTTTACTATTAAGGATATTCTTTGGTGCAATCTTATGTTTTTCTGTGTCTGAAATGATTTTATGGCTTCCTGGTGAATCTGAATGCTGTATGGTTTTGATTCTGGGCTTACTTATTGACTAAAATAAAAAAAAAGATGCAAAAACTAATCGTTAAATAATCCACTGATGAGAGAGGCTCTAAAGAGAATTTTAAACCATTAACTCTCATGCTGCTCTCAGTTATGCAAACAAGCCTTTTATACTGATAAACATTACTTCATTCACTGTGAAAATGTGGCGCATCCATTTTGGATGGAGTGGAAACAGATTTGAGTGGGAAACATCAAATCATTAATTAGCTCACACTATGTGATTCAGTCTTACAGTTAATGCAGATTAACAATGGTTATGAAATATGTTGCAATCGCAAACCACACAAGGCAATACTCTAATAATTAAAGCATGTCAATAACTGCTGTAATTTCACATGATTTAAAAAAACTAATGCTTTAAGAGAAACCTGTCAAGGAAAAGGATGCGTTCCAGCAACCACTGAACAGAAACGTCGACACACCCAAAGCCCTTTTCTATTTCTATGAAATACGTCTGTGTATGAATGGAAGGAGGGTTATAAATAATCATATTTTTCATGTTTGTCAGAAATTTTTTATAGCCCCCCCCTGCTTTTTTATTCTGAAAACTGAAGTCAACCAAGGAACACATTTATTAGGAATAAGGTGATTGCACTGCTCTGCTGGATACACAAGCACACAGAGGTGCACACACTGTGGCTGCAGAATCCTGATAGCCTTATTTGATGTGGCACGTGATTCCAGACACTCCGAGGGCCAATTATATGGACTAAAAGAAGGCGGTGCAGAGAGGGAGAGATGCAGCTCAGAAGGAAGAAGACACCGACTCCTTTCTTCACGTGTTTCACCGGGTTATGCATCACATGCCCCTGCTAATCATGCACTCCTATGAGCTTGGTGCATTATGCCGTAGGAGTGGCTTTGCTCAGGCATAATATTTTCAATAACAGATTCTTTGTCTATGAGCAAAGAGAATGGGCAAAATCTTCTTAACTGTTTTTCCTGTCCATTGTTTCTCATTAGGGAGGTGATGGAGAAAATGTATCCTTTATTCTAAAGTTTTCATTAAGGTTATATGGTGCAAATATGTAATCGTTTGAGTAAAAAAATGTCACAAAGCAAAATTATTACAGACCACAAGTGAATGACCATGACAGCAGGATAATATACTTCCAGATCTGACATTGAGATGTGTTCAAGGTTGAAAAAGATGTTTTTCTGCTTAGTTCTGCAAGCTGAACTAAGCGCATGCAGGACTCTGGTGTGACGAGATGATCAGCGAACAGTTTGAACCTGCTTGAATTCTCAGTGAAATCTCCATTTCTTGTCTTTTAAATAGCAGAACACTTTTGTTATTACACAGCAAGTTGGGTTATTGGTCATTTCAAATTACAATCCAAGCTATTCATTGTCAATTTGAAATGAGAGAACATGTCCAAAAAATCTGTAGCATCCTGATTTCACATCTGAACAGAGACGTTGTCCAGAAGATGGTGTCAAATTAACAAGGCGGTGAGGGAGTTCAGAAGAAGTGCTACTGTAATGTGCAGTTATTGGACACCATTTTTAAGCGCATTGTAAAACACTTTTAAGCGCACTTGCTTTTGCATCCTGAAGCCACGTTCACTTTGCAATCACGATTAAACTATCGGAACATAAACTTGAACTTCGACAAAAAAGAGTTTTCAAGTGCGAAGAACCATTCTGCTAGTAAACCTTAAAGTTGCCTATTACAGTTTTACTGCTTATGAGACTTGCTTTGAAGAAGAACAGTCATATTTATGAAGCTGTTTTTACTCTAGTACCTTCAGAGGGTTTTCATGGTCCTTTTTAGAAATTGTAAGGCACAGTTTCATGTAATATTGTTATGATCCACTGCTGAATGGAGTTATTCACAGTATGGAAGAAAGGGCTTTTTGTTTCCTGGCCAAGACAATAAATCTCTCTCAAAATATATAAAAAAATAAGGTTCTCAGGATGTAATTCTAAATGAATATGTTTCATGTTTCTTTCACATTTCCAGTGCTCTGCCACAATTCTCATATTAGATGAGTGCATACTAGCCTGATAATAGCTTGCTAAAAAGGCTTATTTCCATGTATTAGAAGTTTTCACCTTGAAATACACTGAAATATAATATTTCTTTCTTTCAGAGAAGGCTGCTTTTCCAGCAATGTTGGATTTGTATGAAGATTAAACACCATGTTTATTCTCCCGAAAAAGAAAACTAATCCATGTGACCGGCATGCCCACTGAACGAGATGCATTTGGCTGCAGCTTGACATTCTTCAAACTTTGCTCCTTTTTAGTTAGCTTGATGATTTGTTTTATAATTTAGTACTTTAGTTTCTCTAACAGACATTAACCAATGTTCTGCATTAAATAACAGCTCTAGTATGAACAACTGAAAGCAATGCGAAAATTGAGCAGATATTTAAAAGGAAAAAAAAAAAACTAAACACGATGCAGTTAACTGATCTTCAAACACAGAATCTGTTTGCCGCACATGTCTGATCACAGGATGCTATCATCATCTTCATCATCATCATCACTTCTGCGGTTTAATGTTGCTGGTTTCTTAGCTGTGATCACAGCAGCCATTCCACCTTTCATTATTAATGTTCGAGATACGACCTTTCTTTACTAAGAACCTCATTAATATTTACATATCCTCATCTTTAAAAGCATTAACACGGCCTCTTTTATCGCCATCTCAATGTCGTTTACATCCTTCGAGAGATTTAAAGAATCTAAACTGTCTTTTGTGATCGTATCATCGTTTTATTGCTCCTGTCTATTTCCTCTTTCAAGTACGTATAAGTAACAGAGTTACGAGGACCTATTTCATCCAGCTACTTTGAAAGCTTGCAGACAGGATTTAGAGCACCATCAAAATGAATGATGCATTTGGCATCTGGTGTTGCCTTACAATGGTGAGAGGAGTCCAAAGCTTTTCACTAAGGTGAGTCACACATTTGCAGTTTTTAATATTTTTTGCAGGCTGAGCTGTAATTGTTATGGAAATTAATTCACAGATGATGAACTCTGAATGTACCTGTCAGAGAAAAGAGAATATATTAAATCTTGAAAACTAACAATTAACTTGCATATTCTGCCATAAACCTAGCGTGGCCCAGCTAGACTAAATTATATTCCCTGAATCCTGCAGGTGGAAATTAAATTGTCACCAGGATGCCCTGCGTTATAAAGAATGCACAAAATCCATTGTGGGAGGAAGTTTTTGCAATATGGCGGTTTGTTCACACAGGGACATCACTTTAATCACTGAGTTATGCCACTGATTTGTCTGAACCAGATGGTTAAAGCGACTCCCTTCAAGTGTTTCCACAGGTAGCACGCATTTGTTATATGCTCGCGACAGCTGCTGCATCAGCTGGACAGGATGTCCCGGGACACCGGGCAGGAATTTTTTTTTCAGCCCTCTCTGTATCTATCACATAATAGACAGGTCTAAGCTATTTTGTAGAAGCTCATTTGCCGCCTTCATGGTAGAGTTATTAGGCAGATTTGATTTGCAGATATGACAGGATGGATTTGATCTTATAGATGAATTGATTTCACTCTGCCTGGCTCGCACAGCTGCAGAGATTTTGGGATAATTTACAATGTGTGGCAAAGAGAATATTTAATTAACCCTACAACCTGCACAGCTTCACATTAGAGTTTTTTATGACATATTTGTCAGTGTGTATTTACTATATTTTACTGGGCATGCTCTTACACAAGATGAAGTGTTTGTTTGTTAGAAGCTGCAATATGTGATGACAAATGCGTCCCTCGAGAGTGAAAATTCTCAAACCTAAATGTTAACTATAATTCAGTGGGAGAATTTGATGGATAAAAGAGCTTAGGCTCCTTCTGTAGAATTGAAGAGACATGTCCGCTTGTGTTCAATGATGCACTGTCTCCACTGCTCTGATGCAGTTCACCAGAACCCTTGCTGTGCAGATTCCACGACGTGACGGGCCCAGCTGTACATTCACAATTAAATTTCAGCCTGATGGTAAAGTAATGTCATAGTACTTGCTATTGATATTCCAATATGCAACAATGATGTAATTCCTGAGTTGGGTAATATTAACGCAACACAAGACAACCACCAAACCTGAAACACTCGTATCAAAATCAGAGAAAGGGAAACAAGGAAAATGTGTCAAAGCGTGGACTGGATAATGGTGCAAAAGTTTTTCCTTAAAGTTACACTTCCAAAACCACCTAAACGTTCTGTCGAGCTGTTCCGGTACATACAAATCCTTCTAATTAGATACTACAGATTACACAGTTTTATACTTTCAACTTGGAAATTATTTCGGCTTTTGTGAGATACAGGCCTGGACACAAACAAAAAAGGGAACGTGCAAAATCCAGGAAATTTGGCAAAACATAAGCCCATATTTCTACACAATAAAATGCTGCTAGTATAGCCTAAAATATGGAGAATGTTCCCTACTTAAATTTGTAAAGCTCTATCTGTTTGTTTCTGGACATTTCCTTTAGTTGCTGTCGCCATGTGTAAGTCTACGGTTTCTGTAATGATCATATGGTGACATGCTCTTTAAAAATGTTACATAGCTCAGATGTTATTTTAAGGTTTCTTTTATACATTTTCCATTTCAATGCTGAATATTTTTTTATACTTAATATTCTAGATCGTGCTTTCTCTTTTGATTAACAGATGATATGCATTTGAATACAAAACATCCTTTTGTTTAGTCTTTTTTTGTCATATTATTATTATTATTATTATTTAAATTTATATAAACCATTAAAATCCCAGTATGTTCTTGGTTTTTGCCTGTTTCAGATATGTTTTTGTTCCTGTGCCAAACATCGTGAAGAAATTTGGATGTGGCTCTGTTGAAACTTTAATGACTGCTAGCTCCCGTTGCCTCAGAGCCACATAATGATGGTAACACTCTCACGCATACATATGCATACGAACACTGCTTAAGGAAGCCCAGAGGCAGTAAACTGTAACTCCCACTAAATAGGTTACTCACTGTGTGCTGTGCAGCTGCATAAATCAGGTCTCTGACGGGTGTTGTTAATCATACTGTCACATTCAAATATAAACACTGTAGTTTGAGAGCAAGGGATACATTTATGTAGAGTAGAAATATTTTTTTATGCTTTTTTTTTATAAAAATCTACAAATCCCTGTAGCAATAGTGCTGTGACAGTGTTTTCAGGTGTGCTTATTTTTAGAAATTGTCTGTGACGCTGGGTGGGTTTTTTCTTAGGTATTCTGAGTTTCCCCATGGTATATAAAAACCACAATGCCTACATAAATGATGACTCTTAAAGGGATTCCTGGTCATTTTCATATCTATCGATCTGTCTTTGTGGCATATTTCTTCCTGCTTTGGCTTGTTTTCTGAGAAAAGCTAGCAACATGCCAGCTCTGTTTCTGTTTTGGCCCTGTTGTGGACTTGTGACCTGTTCTATGCATTTTCCTGTTACGTGCTCAAAGTAGGTCTGCTTCATAGCTATGCCACAGGGCGCTGTCGGTTCAGCGGCTGGTCTTTTAATCACGTGATGTCTCTGGCTCACACACTGGTATTGTGAAAAGAAGCATTCCCACTCAAAGAAAGAATGGCAGCGATGTTGGTTCAGGGTCAAAAATGGAGATTGCGACTCTTTCTGGGGAATATGTGGTTCAAAGATTCCTTCTATGGAACTTTAACCCTTCCATGATTATAAGAGATGGGGTCATTTGGACCCCATGAGTTTTTTAATCTTTGAGTCCAGGTACACGCAGTGCCGCACTGACCCCACGTGTGCTTTTACAACTTTTTTTGTCTGTGGTTTTGGAAGCTGATGGTCTGATGAGACAATCCTTCGGTTTTCCATTTTCCGACCGTGATATTTGCTGCGGTCTTCCTGAGCATCGTGCTAAGACCATGGGAGGGCTAAATAAAGCAGGGTCAACGTTCATTCCTTCAGCCAGAGTACAGAAACCGGGTACATGAACAGTTGTCTGAAATTACTTTGGATTAAGTGCTATTTGGTAGCATCAGTATTTTTTTCTGCAAGCGAAGTTCCCTCCAAGGCAGAAAAAGGGTGGGGGGGGTCCTCCACTGTTGGTGGAGGACGTCTTCTGTCAGGAGATGGCTTTTGTTCACATGTCACATGTTCACACAGTGAGAGTCCTTCTCTTGTTTCTACAACTAGTGGAGTGCATTGTGGGATTAATAGTACTTGTATAGTTCCCTGCAGCTCAGTCCTTCATGGCTCAAGGCGCAACACCCATAAAAATTGAAGGAAAATTCAAAAACACTTTCACATCATAGCAAAGAATTGCATACCATCTCTACGGAGCATAAAATTGTATAGTTTATACCCCTCATCCCAACACATACACACTGGGCAGAACAGAAGCACATCATAGGCGACACCTGTACCTCGGAAAAAAATGAATTTTTCAGTATGCCATCATACATGACAAAATGAAAGACAGTTTAACAGGATGTATCTCAGAATCTGTGCAGCATATGATAAACACAGCTCACATATTCCATACATTCCTCAACTAGCAGTTGCATCATTTGCGAAGGAAAACAGAAATGTATTTTATTCATGGCCTAGCTGGCCTGTCAATGTCTACTTCCCCCCTTGCTTCCCTTTGTCTCTGAGTTGGGTTGGTAGGGACTGAGACAGGGTCAGATCCATCCACTGGGCTAAAGGAATGTGACTGAGATATGGAAATGGATATGGGTGTGGAGAAAAAACAGCTCAGTTTGGAAAATAGAAGAGAAAGGAACATGCACAGAATGTGAGATACTTTTAAAACAGGAAAGATTGAAAAATAAGCAGGATGAGGAATTATATGTTAATGGGAGGAAGAAAAACTGTGAGAAGGCAAACTCTATGATTAATTGTAAAAGATGAAAGCTTACTAATAGCATGCTTGTGCTACAGTTGGAGATTTTTAAAATCAAGTTACAAAAGGTTTCTTTTTTGCACATTTGCAATTTAGAGAGGAGAGTCCTGTGAAAAATACTATTATTTATATAATGATGGGCATGGGTAAAATAAACGCATGGGGACAACTCCATGTGGGAACAGCTGCATGGCTTTATTTCTCTCCTCTCCTTCCATCTGCAAAGCACACACACATACACACCTACACCCCAAGAAAAAAACAAAGAGTGCCTTTAGTGGGAGTATCACTTGACTGGATACATTTAACAGACACAGTATAAGAGTAATTCCTAAAAAAAAACAAAAAAAACATGCAGCTTAGGTGAATAAAGTTTTCAAACATTGATGTCATATTTAAGAAGCAATTCACTAAATCTTAAAATCCACATTCCCAGGATTCACATTATTTAGTTCTGGTTCCACACCAAGCGACTTTACAGCTGCTTTCAAAGAACATCAGGTTCCATAAATGAGGCAGAGCTTTATGCAGCAAACAAGGCCTGCAGTCCATCAATTAGCCACACAGAAAGTAAAACTGCACTGCCAGAGGGTTACAATGCATTAGGTGGCATATTATACGGATATGGACAAAGTGTGCGAGAAAGCAGAAAAGGAAGACGATTGTTAACCTTTTAGAGAACAGTGATTTACATTACACATAATGTGGAAAAGTAACAGAAGAAACAGAGCAAATTTGCTGCACCTCATGGCCAACTGAGTCCTAAAGTGTAATTTGCACCATGATTATAGAAAACTGAGTATTTGTCTTTAGTTTAATATTACCCTTATCTTAATTGGCATTCTAGAAGTACTGAATATCAAAGATTGATTTCATGGTATAAACTGTTTTCTCCAATTTCTTAGTCTTCATTTGCTCGAGTAGGGTCATTTTTATCAACTCTTTTGCACCACAAACGACCCATTTTGACCAAAAACTAAGATAACCAAGCTTTTATGATGTAAAGCACTTTGAACTGCCCTGTTGCTGAAATTTGCTACACAAATAAATTTGACCGATTAAAAAAAAGTTTTTTTTTTTTTTTACTTACTTTGGAAATGTAAGGAAAACATCATTTACTTAAGATCTCGACAAGCTAAAATATTGTTTCTGTACTTCAAATAAATTAATAGAACAATAATAGATGAAATGCATGTGGCTACCTGTATAGCAGACCATAATACCTCCTTTCATCCACCTTTGCCAGCCGCTCTGCTGGTCCTATTGTCGCCGTGTCTGTAAAAAAATCTGTTGACGGACTAATGAGTCCTTTTAGAATACAACCTTCCCAAAGGGAGGTCTGAACTGAGTGAAATCTTGTTTCACTACAGAATGGAGAAACGAAAAAAGAAAAAAAGTTGAGTTGAGCAGCTGAACTATCTTCAGAAACTGTTACTATGGAAACAGCTCAACAAAAATTAGAATCTTCATTTTTAAAGCTTCTTAGTTTAGTCCCATGTTCTTCTATTAGGCAACCATTCAGATGTGTTTTCTACTATTCAGTCGTGTGAGGTTGTCTGTAGGATGTTTGGGAATGAATCAGAAATATTTTTGGCTCACAAATATTTATTCTACCGTCTCTCAGTTTGATGGCTGTAACCGCTATAAACGAACTGCAGGTTGGATGTGATTCTGCTGCTTCACTTGAACTTATAATTTGCGGGACTCAAACTGCAGCCCCCGTCGACCTGCGACCCTGCAGCCTTTAGATGCGTTCCTGCTTCAACACCTGCAAATGAAATAATTAGGTCATTAGTAGAACTGTGTGAATCTTGATTGCATGCTGATGAAGTAATTCATCCATTTGGTTCCAGTGTGTTGTACGAACCTGTTTGGATCCCGGTGTATGGCTGTGCATCTCTGTGAGGTGTCTTTTTGTAGAATACTGCATCAATGCATACGTCAATTATATTTTACTAATAAACTAAATAGGTTATTTAGAGTTATTTATGTGTTTTTGTGCAAATTCATACTGTTTTTTTGTTTTTTTAGTTTTAGGAAATTTGGTTTGTTCAATATTTTGTCTAACGCTGTCTCACTGCTGGCCTCCTTAGGTTGAATAGTGCCTAAGCAGTTGCATTCGAGGATAAAAGCTTCTCACTCAGACACTGGCGGCGAATCATGAGTTGAAAAACATGTCCTTTGCCCACTTTAGTGGAATTAAAAAAATAAATGTTTGAGTGGGGTTATGCTTCCACAGAGATATTGTCAATGATATCTTCAATAATACCTATTTACTTTGTCATATTTTAAAATTTCCTTTCAACTTTTTAATTTTTTAACACAAAAAAAACACAGTGGGTGCTAAGCCTCCTCCCTCTGGACTTAGCAAGTGTTCATGGGGAAACCCTGCATTATTCGGCAATCGGCATAATATCATAACATCAAGACTTGATGCTGTTGTTTGTTGATGCGTGCCTCTCTCTTATGGAGGGGCCACTTGAGGAAAAGTACTCATCTTCTCAGCCTATGGCTTGATAATCTTCCGCCTGATGTGTTTTATTATTGGTGATATCCATACGAAGGCAGGATAGAGCCACAATGATGTTCAGATTATTTTTATTGAATAAATTAAATGACAGGATTCTATGGACTCACAAAGGAGACAGATGGAGGTGCCAGGAATCCTGGCAGTGTAATGACAAGAATAAATCATCAAGAAGTAAATGAAGACCAGAGGACTTTGTGAGTTTACCTGAATTCATGCAACTGAGAGGGGGAAATTATTGGAAGAAAGCTGACATTAAATGAAACACAAGGGATTACTGGGATTAAGCAGCTAATCTAACACTGGAAAAATAATAAACATCACCAGAAAGAAAGAAAAAAATATATAGATAGACAATGTGTTGTCTATATACAAAATAACAGATGATGCATAACTTGTAGAATATGACAAGTATGATTTAAGTTTCAAGGGGTTTATTTAAAGTGTTTAACAGCTTAATATTTAACAACGTTTGCAGAACTTAAATAAGTGCTGCCATTATTGTGTGAAGATTAAAATGTAGTTGAGAGTCTTCAGGAAATACTGCAACCAAGCATTTCTATAATTTTGGAGACAGTCATACAGTTTGTGAAAGTTCTATTGCAAGACCTTGAATGTATCATTTTGAGGTTCAGTCATTGTTATTACATGAACAAAACAGACTGCATTTCTATGAAAGCATGGCCCCAGCCAGGGCAGCACACAAGTCATTCATATATCAAGAAAAGAACTGCATGATTTCATATTTCCTTTGAATTTAAAGCTAAACAGAAATCCAGCTGCTTTTTCGGTGTTCCATTTCCATTCTTCAGGCTTTCACTTTCTCTATTAACAACCTAATACCCTTTCTGAGTCTTTTGTCCCTTTCACTGTCAGTTCTTTATGTTGTAAGATAATGGCATAAAATTACGTAACACTTTCAAAGCTTTTATTTAAGCACTAAGTTGAAACTACGACTCTTTTTGTGAACTTAAAAAAAAACTACATAATACTGTTTGTGTGCTGCTATTGGAGGTGCTGCTCCAAACAAATGAATGGTGATTCAAAGAAGGCTAAAAAAACCAAGACGTTAACATCTATAGTGAGGATTTTTCAAATCAGAGCATTATTAGGCTCACAGACATTTGACACAAATTGTAGTCCTGCCCATCCCTCCAATTGTGTTATAAAATATAGAATTGTGTTTGGATTATTGGTTTCTCCACATTTCCAGAAACACTGGCTTCGTTTCAATATAAAACAGCTCTTTGATTGTACTACCTACCTGCCTTTTGTTTGAACCTGTCCTTTACCTGGCAATGCAACATGAATAAAGACTGAAACTAGCTCTTACTGGCGTGGAGCCATTTCAGAAACGTGCATCACACTGAATTCTGAAAGCTAGAGTGATGTAGAATAAAAAGAAGAAAAATGAAACGCCTTTAGTACACCGTCAGCTGAAGTGCCAGTCAGTTTAAAGCAGCACGCTTATGGCAAAAAGGTTTACGGGGATTCATACCTACACAAAGAATTGTGCTGTCCAAGTTCAGCAGCCGGACAGGTGAGCTGTAGTAGCGCTGGTGTAAAACACTGGGAACAATAAAACCTAAGTTAGTATTGCAACAGTATCTGTTGCACTTAACATGAAACAATCAGTAAATTGAATTTCTTTCATTAGTATTTTAAGGATTAAACCATCATAATGAAGTGCTTTACAGTACAGTGAAGGAAAAAGGTACAACTAATTTCCTAGCTCTGGAAAAGCTGCAGAGAGACGGTTGTGAAGCTTCGAGAACTGTTATTTACCGATTCCTCCACTGCAGTCTTAACCTGGTAAAAACTATCCCTTTGTTCTATGCTTTGCTTTGTACAGAGGAAGAACAACTAACTACCAACCCTAACCCGAACAATCAGTTTTGAAAAATGACTTCTTCGTGGAGACATGGACTCAATGTTACCCAATCTCTAACAGGTGGCCGTGATGCATGTAATGAGCTAGTTTGACACCATGAAGCTTACCGGAAATTTCCTGCGCTGTAAACTACCATCCTCTACTACGAAAAGAGAAGTGGCAAAAAAGATGGCTGCTGATGTTAATTCAGTATTTGTAGCCATTGCCAACATGGACTCAGTGGCTCAGTTCACTTCGTCTGCTGGTATTGCCAAAACCGATACCGGCACTATTGGTATTGGCATTGTAGTAATGGGCAGACTACGATCTCAGCACTGAACGGCCAGGCTAATCCAATCTGACTGAGCTGGAGCTACATTGCAATGAAGAATGGACATAAAATTCACTCTGATGCAGAAAACTCCAAGAGACTTGTAGCAGTAATTTCATTGGAAGGAAGTAGCTGAAGGGATTTGAATACACATGGCCTACATTTTTAAAATACGATCAATTGTAAAAATGTCCGAGGGATTTGAATAAACTGAACATTTTTGTAGTTGTTTTCCAACCAGCTTCTTTGTGAGAAATATTAAATAAAACAAATGGGAACCGCTCTGAAATGATAATTTAACAAGTTTGACCAGTGACATCGCTAATATGTCTGGATGTTTTGCTTATAGGTTTAGACTCAAATGAAATAACACTTAATTGACCTGCATAGCAAACTCTCTTATTTCTCAAAACACATTTCTACTACATTCATCAGCTTGAAAGCATCGACTGGCAAGTGCACTGCGATTATGCTGCTCTAAAAGAAGAACATAAAAAGAGCATTTAAATGTGACTTTAAACATTCCCAAGAATCCTCATACATTTTTTTATTTTCATGAAAAGCTTTAAACTGCTTTTTTTTTTTCAAAACAAATGCAGTAAACAGTAAATATCCAGTGCATTCTGGTGAGCCCCAAAACAATGGCTGACCAGGGAATGAAAAAAGTTATATTCAGCAGAAACACTGAGGCTATAGGCCAACGACTAATAGGCTTTACCATCCTTATCAGTACAGTGCACTCTCCCCCCTTTCCACACCACACACATACAAACACACACACAACTAGCACCATTCTCTGCCTGTTTCCTTGCTTTCTTCCAGTCCCAGATGGCCTCTTCCTGTGCCTCCTTAGAGTTCTGAGCTTAACAATTTAAACCCGTTAAGTGCTACATGGCTGCTGATAAGGAGGGAGATGAAGGAGTGAGAGGAAAGGTCTGCAGATTAAGTGAAATCAAATTGAGGATTAACTCATAAATGTATATGCTTGGCCGTATTTTCTGACTGCGGTCTCAAACGTATGGGTGAGCTACTATGAAGAATCTAAAAAGTATGCAAATACGGCAGATGTACCTGAGCCAGTGAGATTCAAATATCTTCACTCCCGATGGGGGATTTTAAGAGCTGTTGAAGCTGACATATGACCTTTATTTCTTTTTAATTGCGGCCAGTTCACGGACGTATTCATGTATTTTGTATACAGTTCAGCCCCGCTTCCATTCTGTCTCGTCAGAAATGTTTTCACTACTTTACCTGAATCCGCCTTCCAGTAAATTGAATTTCCTAGAGATATTCAAGAGGGTTCACATCTGTCTAAATAGGGCTTCGAGCTTGATGGTGTGTGTCAGAGCGAAAACGAAGCCACGGGGTGAAAAGAATTATCAGTAAATCTGCGAGGCAGGAAGGTGTTGGGTACATATCAGGATAAGAACATCTCTGCAGGTTTGAATAGCTAAAGAGAACAGTAGCCCTCATTCTATCGCTCCAATCTCGTCCATCAACTCAGAGAGGTCAATTGCTGTGGACAGACATTTTTAGTTGTCTATGGGGGAAGAAGGTTTACATTTTAACCCCAAAATACACAGAAATGTTCTAGGAGGAGTTTATAGCTGCGAGCTAAAAAGAGTTATGTATTAAAAACAACTTTTAACCTGGTTGGAACCTTTAAAGATGACTGTGTGTATTGATGTTTTCTATTCAACATGAGCCTTTTTGGACATGTCTGTCAGAAGGAATTGGGGGAGAAAAAAAACAACCTTTGGAAGAAAATTGTCTTTTCAAAGAGTTATACAGTGAGCACAAAGACATTCTGTTTGAATGATTTAAATAAAAGCTTATGTTGAAAACAAACCATTTGTGTCTTTATTTTTATTTTTGGAAACACTCCATTAGATTGAGTTCTGATTACTGATTCAGTTTGAGAAGAACTTCTAAAGTATGAATCCAAAAAGGTAAAGATCATGAAAATTGAAGCTGCTTACAGTTTCCACCTGTCCAAAAAGTATGAAGGACACGATTAATATTACTTGCTTTACATGCAATAAAATCATGACACTGTGGGATGTCAGCAATCCTAGCATTATATTTGCTGATATTTATGTAAAATTATCAATAAATTCAATACAATAGCTTTCAAAGGTTTGTATTTCCCTAAAAAAGCCAGGTTTTTAGGGAAATGCAAAGCTGCATTGTTTGCAGCAAACAATGCTGCAAAAGGAAGAAAATGCAGTAAAATCAAAATGGTGAAATACTCTTGCTCCTTAAGTGTGCACCTGGCCTTAAGTAAAGGTATCAGCTGTGAGAGGTGTACAAAAAGTCCCATTGCATTATTTATTTAACATGGCATAATGGAAATGGGCCAAAATAGCTGGGGAAAATATAGGATGATAGTGGAATTAAACTGGATTTTGTCCAAAATAAATGAAAAGCAGAAACTAGTGAATAAGTATGAACAATCTATCTTCAAAGCTGGCCAAAGTCCCTCAAAACCCTCAGGGAGAGTGTGTTATCATCTGATGCAACTAAACTTGAACTTTTGGACAACATTCCAAAAACAAAACCACCAATCACCGAAATAACTTCATTCGGACAGTGAAAAGATGATGGTAGAATCATGTTAGTGATTTTTTTCCCCCCATTTGGAACTGATGATTTTACCAAAGAGAAGAAAATTATGAGCAGTGATAACTACCATTCAGCTTTGGCCCAAAACTGTAAGGTGTCTGCTTGAAAGCCAATGAAGATAGATATTTTTCCTGCATTTGGATATCTGGAGTTTCTTCACTTTGAACTCAGAACCAGGTTATTCATGGCTCACTCAAAAAGTTTGACTGAGGCAGTGCGAACTTCAAAGACAAGTGATAAATGCAAGTGTGGTGTCTCTCAAAGTTTTACTAAAAAAAAAAAGAAGAACAACTTAGGGTCTAGTGCAAAATAAACTTTGATAGCAACTGCATTCAAATAGGGTGAAACATCAGCGCCTTTGATGGGGAAAAGCTTTTTGAGAGTTTAGTTCTGAGTACTGCACTCCTCAACAAATCAAAAGTAGATTTTTGGGCATACTGATCGCTCTCATACACTATCCAGCCACTGTGCAAAAACATATTCTGACATCATTCAATTACAAGAGCCCTCTGTCTGTGATTTCCATGAGCTTCACTGATGTAAGACTTGGGTTCCCACAATTTTTCCACTGAAACAACTGCCTGCTAGCTGCTGTATTTTTTGAAATATATAATTTCTACTGGATAAATCCGTTTTTACATACAGAATCTCTACAAAGTAAACATTGTGTTGAAATTTCCAACAATAAGTCTTTGATTATTTTAATTAAAATTAAATAAAACGCTCAACCTTAATTATTTCTTGCTTGCCTTAATAAAAGAGAGTCCAGTGAGCAGTAGATGGCTTTGGAAAGTCATTGAACGGTCATAAAAACTCATTATTTTCAGGACTACTTTCTTATATTACATTTTTAATTTGGGTAACCTAAGAGTTCACTTGGATGAGATAAAAAAAATCAGCTAACCAAATGAACTTTAAATTGCACCTAGCATGAGTGCTGAGTGAAAGTAAGGGAACATCTGGCAGACCACAGGGAGGCTGACTGTTGCTAGAGATACTGCACATTATGGCGATCAGATCAAAAACAGTCAGCCTCGTTGCTAAATTAACTGAAAACACTGCTTGATTTTTTTTACCAGTGTAATTTACTGAATTTATCTATATAACAACAAACAAAGGTGACAGTCCTGCTGCATTAGAGGTATAACAGGTCAGTTGACGCTTTAGTGCAATATTTCCCAACCCTGCTCCTCAAGGCACACTGACCTGCATGTTTTAGATGTCCCCCTCGTTCAACACACCCCATTCAGATGATTGCAATTCAGCAAAACTCTGTTAATCAACCATCAATTGAAATCATGTGTATTGAAGCAGGAGAATGCCTAAAACTCGCAGGTCAGTGTGCCTTGAGGACCAGGGTTGAAAAACAGTGCTTTAGTGTGTCTGAGGACAACTTGCTTTTCAGACTGCTAACTAATGCAGATCGGGGTGCTTTTGTCCACCTCTGAGAGTGGTTCAAGTTTGGTCATATTCAGTCCATTTAAGGGTGTTTTTAGCATTATATGGGTGTGAGCAGACTGCCTTGGACATATGTTAATGGAAAGTCTGAAAAGAAGCTGCAGAGAGTTTGTGCGGTAAGTGAGTTTAATATTAAACTAACTCAGTGCACATGACTGAGTTTTATATTTATTTTAATGCCCTCTGGAAGAAAAAAAAAAGTAAGAAAAAGAAGGTAATGCATTAAGGAGTGAGTGTGCTAGTGCTACACAGGGTTGTCTCTACTGTGGATTTTTGTGACAGAAAAGTTAGTTAAAACTGAAACTTTTTTTCTGTTTGACAAAACTGTTTAAACATTTCGGTTACAACTGTAGTTGTCCTTGCATCAGCTCCGTGAACCTGCCACCTTGTCGTTGTCAGCTGGGTTTTTATCGCTGCGCTTTGTTTTATTGCTTTTATCCTTCTCTGATCTGACAGAATATCACCAGCCTGCTCCCACTCTGACTGACACAATGGTTCTTTGTACGTTGAGCTCCCTTCTGTAGTGTTATTTTATATTATATTTCTAACTCAAAATGTTAGAACGTCTCATGTTCCATTTGTTTGTCATCTACATTGTTATTTTTTCTAAATGCTTTTTTTTCTTATCTAGACAATGACATGAACTGCCAAGACATACAAGTAATGATAGACATAAGATTGGGCATACAATGATTTTAGGATATTTAGCAACATGAAACCCACTAAATGTACCTTAAATGATTCAATAATTTTTCCTCTAAAATGTGTTTTAGAGAAAAAATAATGAACAATTAATATAAATTAAAGATGCCAATGATCTGAATATCGTAGACAGGTAAAAAAATCCGCAGTGCTACACATGACGGCACGGTAAAGGCACCAATTAATGTTTGGAGAAAATATTGCACAACAAGTACATTATAAAAAAATAGAAAATTGTCTATAACTGATTAAAAAACAAGAATGACACTCAAGGAGGCTGCAGCAAGAAAAAAGCTGCAGCAATTTCCAAGAAGTATTGATTATTTTGCTACATGTGACAACAAGCTACAAGCTTCTTCATGGCTCTGGACTGAGGAGTAGAGTTGAGAACAATCCCTTCCTTACAAACAAAACATCCATGTCTGGATAAAATATTCCACAACCTTTTGGGAAAATGTGTTGTTGTCTGATGAAACCAAGCGGGTAGTTTTGGTTCGTAGCAAATCGGGGTATCTTTGGAAACACTGAACATTACCAAAAAAACACCACACTCGCTGTGGAATATGGTGATGGCATCATCATGCTCTGGGCCCTTGAGCAAGATGAAGAAACCCTAGAGTCTAGGGCTTGTTTTTATCAGAGTTCAATCAAAATTAACAAAGCGAATAGTAAGAAATACCTCACATTTCTGGCTCCTTACAAACTGGACAAAAGCTAAACAGGAAGAAAGGTTTTAGTTTTTAGTGTTACAGACAGTAAAAGCAAGCATCCAAATCAACAGAAAAATGTGTTTATGATCGAAAAAGGAAAGTTCACAATTGAAAAACCTGCAGTCACCCAAGGAGTGTCGTGGACAAATGATGTTCTTATAGTTTTACTGAACTATTATGAGCAGGCAAATACTTTGTCAAGTCACGACATAGCATTTAAATACTCAACACTGAAACTGAATCAAAAGATACTTCAACAAATTGTTAGATCAAGGCCATGCACACTTATGCAACAGTCATTTATTGATTTTTTAAAATAAATGTTCTTATAACAGATGTTTGTTTTTTCATTTCAATTATATGAGATGGATTTTACATTGTGCATGAATATAATTTTGAAATAAACTTTTACAGTTTTATGATTTTTACATCTGAAGGTCCTATTATTTTTGCCTTAGACTTTTGATAGCTACCATAAACACCAGATTTAGATTTATAAATTATTTTCATTTTACCAAGAAGATTGTGTTTAATAGAAAAGCACATAGCTGCGTATCTCCTGAAAAATAAAAAAAGAGAATTTGCAAGGGGTGTCATTTAAAAACAATAAGAATTAATTTGGTTTCATTTACGTTTTATTCAAAAAGAGCATTCCTAAAATAATTTATACCCTTCTTAATAATCAATAAAAAAATAATTATTGGCATCTTTGAGTTTGGAGGTGCTCCTTGCAATCATTCTAATCTTCAGCTATCTCTGTAAATTATCTGTCAGATTAAAGTGGGAACTCTAGTTTAGCTTTTCCAAAACGTTAGTACTGCCAGTTGAGAGAAACAAGTTTTAAAAAAAGAATGCTTATGAGAAGATGTGAAATACTTTAACCATTTTTAGCCTTCAAATTCTCAAATGACCAATTCTTTTTTTTCTCTCCATTTATTCCGTTCATGCTTTATTATTGTAGATGTCAAACTCAACACTAGGGATAAATAAAATCCTCTCAGAGAGGAGCATTTGGCTGAGGTAAAGTGGGCGAAGTATCCGCCTTAAATGCCTCCAGGGTGGCTCATAGGTGATGGTCCGAAAAAAAAAACATGTCTGACCAGGAGGACACCCTGGGGCAGATCCTGGAGAGGTGGGAGAGATTAAATTTCACAGCTATCTTTGAAAAGCCTCTGTATCCCTCAGGGAAAACCTGGTGGAGGTGGCGAGGTGAGGGAGGTCCACAGACTGGGATGTCAGGGTGGAAAGATGTTGATTGCAACATCTGTCTACATCAGAAAAGTTATGTGGATGTATTATCACTGATGACTAACATTTTGAATCAGTTACACTTAACAATTGATAGATATCAATCAATAAGATCAGCGTGTTTGTTCTCAACGTGATGAATTTGTGTCACTCAATGGATAACTTGTACAGTGGGTGTGAAGTAAAGACAATGCGCATCAGAAATAAAAGGTTTTTTTCCAGTTTTCAGCTGATCAAGGAATATAATTGTATGCAACATTAAACATTACCAGAAAACTACACACACACACACAAAAGATTCCAACAAAGCAAGTGATGCAAAATGCGTTGTTCTTTCTCTGCATGCTGGCAAACTCACATATTCGCCTTTAAACTCAAGTCCAGAAAATAACAACCTTGGCAAAAAGAATAAGGTAATAATAAAAAAGTTATGAAAGTAAATTATTCATCCATCTGCAACAGCAACCCTGCCTGTCAATCCCCGTACAGCTGTCTAGTCAGATGGAGGATAGCAGGGATGACCCTGTCTGCATTGTCCAGCCAGGAAGTGTGAGTTGCTGCAAAAGGTTATGCTGCAAAAGGCGGGGCCATTTTGTTGCAAGCTGTAAATAGACTGACAGTTTTGCATGCCACTACATATCACACACTTGTAGATGTTCATGCATTTGAAATATTTTTTGATATTCTTTAATTAGTATAATAATGGATGCCTGTGAACATATTTGATGTGGCATTTTATGAGGTAATTTTTCTTATTTGGCTCACAGATATGGGTTAAAAACTAAATGTTAACCCATTTGCGGACGTTTCCCGGGAGACGTCGATTGGATCGTTTTATTCTTTATTTTTATTCTTTTGTGGTTTCGGGAGCTGAGAGGACACCACCACCGTTTCCTTATCATGACATCTGCCTCACTCTTCCAGAGGGTCAAGCCAGGACTGCAGGAGGGTTAAGGAAATACGTGTTATGGTCACAGAGTTTAGCTAAATGGGAAAAAGATGCTGGAGCAAACTGAGAACCAGACAAGGGTTCAATATACCTGGCTCTTCTCAGAACTCCCTTCTGTAGGTTTAAACTAAACCACATGCTGTTTATACGCAAGACTGTTATTTTTATGTCTTTTTCACAAGATTGGGGGTTAGTTTACATTAATTACTGTATAGCATGTCATTAATGACTGATATTTTGCTTACTTTGTTTATAGTACCCATTAAAAGTACATGTAGGAGTTGATTTGCTTGAGGTTGGCTCATTCTCTCTTTTTTTTTTTTTACAGTTACAGTCTGTTGCATTCACAAGATCACCAAAGGAAAAATAAATAAATAATAACAAAAACAAGGAGTGCATATATTTTGTCACTAAATATTTCATCATAAGGACCAACTTGCATTCGTTAGGACTCCAGACATTCAAGCACCGCCGTGAAACGTACAGAAACACAGGATCTGCAGCGTGTGGTTTCTACGGTCTCCACTTTGTTTGGCAGGAGACGTCTTTTCTTGCCTCATCATTTATTTTCCAAGCACAAGTCTTTCATTTTCGCCAGTAGTTTTGTTCTTTTACGAAGTTTTCCCTCAAAGTTTGCCAGATATGTTTCTTTAAGCAATTTGCTTCTTCTCCTTTTGTGGTTTTGTAGAGACGAGCAGGAAATAAAATAGCCTGACCAGAACCATTAAACCATTTTTTTATTATTATTATTGTATGCTTTGACTACTGAGCAAACAAGAAACACTATTATGACTATCAGAGTCAAACAAGGAAAGCCAATTCCCATCGTGAGCATAAATGGATCCAAATGTTTATTTGATAACAGCAGGAAACTTATTCAAATCTGCAGACTAATTTAAAATCACTATCTGTGTTATTGCAACTTTCTGCTCATTAAGGAAAGCTTGTGCAAGCGAAGAATTTACACTTTAAATGTGGGGAGATATCAGCTTGATTTGACAAGTGAGACTGCTGAAGCCTGTTACTGCCATCAGAGAAACAGCAAGAATCCATTCTAGTTAAAGGATTATTATGATGAATCATTGACACGATATTTTTTTATATATATTTCTTGAAATATAGTTTTTTTTTATTGGTTGTTAAGATTTTACATATTATATGGATGGACAATGTTGAAGGTGAATTATTGTAGTTTACATAGATTGTTTGCTTGTTAATCTGAAATCAATAAATATTAGATTTTTTTTTTTTTTTGCACAAAATCAAATGTTTACAGTTTCAAATAGCAAGATCACAAAATAAAATAAGTTATTGTCACTGCTCAGAGTCTGATTATTGGGCAGAAACTTTCTGTTCCTAGTCAGTTTTCCCTTTTAGCACCGAAGCGTGTTGTTATCACACAGAGGGAAAAAAACAAAATCTTTTCCAAACATGAAGGAAAACTTGACGGACTCCTGTTAGCCACTGTACTAGCCTTCTTTATGCCTGCACTAAAAGCACAATACTGTCACCTTCTGTATAAGAAATGATCATGTTTATACAATATAACTATCACGTTTATACAACACAAGTATCACATTTATGCATACTTATGTTGCATAAATGTGCAACATGTATGTGCACATTTTGTATATATATATTGTATATGTATACAATATATGCAATATATATTGTATATATTGTATATGTACAATATATATACAATATATATTGTATATTGGTTTCTACAATATAACAATAGTTATATTGTACAAACCAAATATTATCAGGTTTGTACAATGTAACTATCACGCTATAATGTGATGACGCTCGAAAATTTATTTATTTTAGTGTTTATTTCTCGCAATTTGAAACATTTTCTGAAAAGGTTGAACATCATCATGAGAAAGTTGAAGTCTGAGCCACACTTTCTGTTTTAGACTTTCACCCACACAGCTTTGGCAATCTGACAGGCAGCATTATAAAACTAGCATAAAATACAAAACAAAAGATTTTTTTTCTCTCTCTAGCTCCTATACAGCTTATTATCTACATTGATGGTGTCTTATTATGTTTTGTCCAATGACAGCTGGACAAAACAGCTCTTCCAAGAAAATTCACTGCGGGTAGACGAAACCTTCCACATCAACGCCGCTTGGCACACTAACTGAGAAGGCGTGGTTGAACAAATAACTGGCGGCAGAATCGTGTACTACGAAAACTGCGCGTGCAGCAACATCATTCTGGAAACTTTTGGGTAGCCCCTCTTACATGGTACAAATTGGGGAATCCCATTAGCCGCCTTATCTTTTTTTTTTAACCTTTTTTGCTTAAACTATGACGCTCATACTTAGAAAATTGTACTAGTTTTAGAATACTGCTAAATAAATTGTTGAAATAAATGACTTCTTCATCATTATCAACTAATCACAAAGTGCTCTGGATTCAGCAGTTACAACAGCAAAACCCTTTAGTGTTTTCAATATCATCGTCACAGTGTCACGGAACCCTTTTCAGTCACATCAAACACGTTCAGAAATGACTTTAAAGATGACAAAGTGTATTTTTTATTTTGTTAGCACAAAAGATGGAACAGAAAAGATTCTGTTCCGTCAGGAATTCAGGATGAGTTACAGAGCTTTGAAGTATACTTATCGTAATATTATGACTTTAAAACTTATCCATTCTTCAAATCACGCTGGTCGATGTGGAGGGCAAAAATATATCTCAGGAGAATCAAAAGAATAGCAACAAAATCTACAGAACATCAACAAAACGTGTCACACCACCGTATAGCTTAAAAACATAAAATGTACTTGGAGATTATTAAACTGTATAAAGCAGTTTATCAAAGCTATAAAATAAAAAGTTATATCTGTAAGTTGGCAAAACCGGACTCTTGAATTGCTAGAGTAAAAAAAGGATAGTTTAACAAAAGAAAACAAACTGAGACAAATTACCAATGAAACTCTGAATCTGTTCATTTGAAGGTCATCATAAGAGAAATGTTATTAATTGTGTTGTAAATACAACAACTATGTTTAAAAATGAAATGAAATGACATCAGATTTATGTAGAGCTTTTCAGGACCCTCAAAAATGATTTGAAATGAAACCAGTCTTTACCATTTAAACACACACATTCACACTTTTAGTCACTGCTGCCCTGGAGCAGTCTGTCAAAATGTACATATTTGTGCGTGTGTGTACATGCATAGCTTACATGTGCACACACACACACATGCAAACAAACACCAGATCAAGGCTTTTAGTGAGGTTTAGGGGTAAACAATTTAACTTTTAAAAAGCACTAATGTACGTCTGCATATTTTCACCTTAGAGATCTCAAGGTAAGTAGCTGTTTGTTTGTGTGTGCTGGTGGTGTGTCCTGAGGTAAAGGTGTTTTACATCAGAATGCAGAAAGCAAAGAAACAAACAGCAGATAAGCGATCAAAGGAAATGTAAAAATAATAACACAGAAAGGATCTAAAATACAATATATGTGAAACATGTTGAGCCCAAAAATCTTTACTGGTACAAATTTAGATACGAAAAGATGGAAGATAAGAAAAAAAATACAGAAAAAAAAACAGAATGCTGTATGTTCAGTCTGTCTATGAATAAACAACTCAAGGAAAAAAAAAAAGACGGTCACATAAATCTGCAGTTCTTTTAAATTATACTGAGATTCAGCATCAGCTCAGACTTTGCAGAACAGTCCCTTTGTTTACAAATGCTATACCAGCACATCTTGACTGACAAAAGTTGGTAATCAAACACATTTCCACCAGGACAGAAACGCACCGCAAGAATACACAGAAAAAGAAAAACCTTCAGGAAAACCTTGAGACCAAACGGTGGAAGAAGAAACCACAACAAGCTGGACGTGTCGGCATGCTGAAGATCAAACCTGGCTCACTTATTCAGCAATAACATCCCTCATGTTCATTTCCACAAAGACAAGACGGGCAGGAATTCCACCAAATCAGAGTCGGAATGAAACTTAAAGCAAAATAACTTATAACAGGAAAAGACTTGACAGCAAAGTTGTTCGCAGACAACTTCATGAAACGCCAGACGAAATTGAGCACTTAGCACTGGTGCTCTGTTGCATTAACAGAGATCTTGTTCAGCAGTTCGCCAACTCGCCTTCTGTAAGATTCTGAAAGCAACAATTACCAGTTCGAACCACCGAGCTTTAAACTGATATAAATATTGCACATTCTTAATGCGGTACTGCATGTGAAACCTAAGGAGGATTCAAACAAATTATGGAGATTTTGAGTTTAAATTGGAGAATTAACACATATTTATCCATCTTTACAGGACAGGCCTCACAGCATAAAGAGAAACCCCTTAAGAGCAAAATTTGTGAGTTTGTGACTTGATTGAGTCATGAAACTTATAGCACAAATTGAGAAGTTCTCAAATAATCGTCTTTTCTTCTTGGAGCTTCTATGCTCTCCCAGTGCATGTGTGGATTTCCTTTGGGTACTTCAGCTTCGTCTCTCTCTTGAATAGAGGTAACAGAGTAATTGTTCTGAACCATCAATACAAAGATGGAAAAAATGTGACTGTCTGAAGAGAACAGTTCTTGAAGTAAGGACAGTTTGTGCTTTTTCACCGGCCTGATGCATCAGACATTTTTTTTTGTTCTGTAATATGAAAAAAAAACCCAGCTTTGATTCAACACAAATTATGGACTAAATTACTCTAAAAGCTTCCCCTAGGTGATGATTCATTACATTACTTGAACTAGATTTCATTATTCAGAAGAATGGAAATGCTTATTATCCAAGAGTTGCAGTTGGAGCATGTTTAAAATAGTTTCAGTATTTCACCACCGTAGAGCTGGTCAGCCGGTACATTCATAATTCAGCTCACCTGTTTCAACAAAGGTCGACTAGAGGATTTTCCCCCGTCTTTTTTCTTTTTTCTTTTTAAACCACAAAGGCATAGAATTTAATGAAAGTTGTACTGAGGTATCCCATTTGGTACAATGTACTACCTGCACTTCTGTGTTTAATGGAGCAGTGCAACACTGCTTGTAGGAAGAAATTAAAGTTATGGAAGAAAGAAAAAGACTGAAATCAGAAACAACAAATAGCGTCTCTAAACACAGTTCAAATTGTTCAAGTTGCAACACAGTTATAACACTGTTCCATTCATTAAAAAAAAACCCATTAAATATAGTAAATTAGCATTTATGTACTTTTGATTAACTATTTAGTTTGCAATTCTAAGTAAAATATAATAACAAAAAAATATATACTGTGATTAAATGCTTCTTTACTGTGACAATGAAACAAGTTTACCAAGCTTTAGATTATAGAAGTGATATTCCCATTATCTTATGAAGTAACATCCTACATTATATTGTACTTATGAACAATGGATAAAGTGAATGGATGAAAGCAAAGACAAATATTAGGTGATCAGTCAGTAGGATCGTAGCAGCATGTTTCCACCCAAGTATCTATAGTTGCCTAAGACTTTAGTTTAAGTTTGTTAATATTGCTTATTACATCTTTGGGGTTTCAGCTGCATCTATGAGAGCCAAAGTGAGCTAATCCCTAAATTTGCTCACACGTCTTTCTTGTTTATGTCTTACCATGGAAAATAGCAGCTACTTGTTAAAATTTAGTGGTAAACCTTCATAATAAATAGAAAAAAGGGCTGTTTGGGCTGATCTTACCTGGTAGACATCGACTGAATCAGGTGTTCCAATTAGACATTTCTTTGTGAACACAAGAAATGTCGCGTTCACATTCCTTGCGGGGGGGAAACAAGATGATGATTAAATTTAAATGTATTGAATGATTCTTGTCTCACGGACTCCTTTCAAACTATGAGCTAAAAGTAGAACTTAATTAAATAGGAGACTCCATGTATTTGACAGCTGCGCTTTCTTGGCCATTTTTCATTTCTTCATCAAATAAGAGGTAGTCTCAAAGGAACTTCTTTATTAAAAATAATAATAGCGCAAGGAAAAATGTTTTTGACTCGACTTCTTCTTTTCCCTTCTGTTTCTAAGATACCTTTTGCTTGAGTAAGACTTTCTACGTAGAGAAAAATAAAAAGTACAGAAAATGTAGGCATTTCACCGGCTTTTGAAATCAAAACTGAATGATCAGTGTTTTGATGTATCATTAATGATCATTAATTAAGTCCCAAAAAGATACGTCAAATTGAACCTCAGTAATTCCATTTGTGCACATTTTTCTACATCCTTATTGTTTCCCTTTCAATGTACCAGGAGCACAGCAAAGCTGTAAGCAGAGAGTAATTGTTAAGTGGTATTTTACTAGTTTAAATAGACAGCCTTCGGTTGATTTTTAGTGCTGTTCTGTTGATGTTTTACATTTCACTGTCTCATCTTTATCAATGTATTTCTTCATGTAAAAGAACCAATGAGCACCAAATACGAACCTTGTTTTACTCCGATAACAAAATATTAACTAAAATGTCTACTATAACTGGCAACAACTTTAGGAAAATCTGCCACCTAAAAGCCAGTTCTGATCCTTTTCTGTAATGCTGTGTTTTCTGTAATCCAAACATGTCCTCTGGTCGTTGTTCAACTCCTCTGTTCAATGACTATTATTTAAGAAGTGTTCTCTCTGGCAAATTTTAATCTGGCCCTCATGTTTTTTTTTTTTTAGAAAGCAAAGGTTTCCTCTTTGCACAACTCCCATTAAAGTTACATTTGAGCAAGTCTTTTTTTTACTAATTCAACAGTAGAGCCTGCAGTATGATGAAACTTTTGAGGTTTTAAAATGCTTCTTTTTGCACCCTGTGATCTTCTCCAAGGGTGAACTTGCTTTGGCGGCCAATCCGTGGCATATTGCAGTTGTTTAAAATGTGCTGCACTTACAGACTGTTTTCTATATATCAAAATGCCTGGTTTGATTTCATATTCGCCTTATGCCTCGTTTAATCCCATGCCTGACTCATAAACTGTGACAATCTTCTAAATGGCCTCAGACAGGTCTTTTGATCTCACCATGGTACTCTCCCACCAAGGGTGAGGAGCACACCATGTTGAATGTTTGAGGTTCAAAGAGGACAGACCTTTCTTTAAGCTGTGTTTTAAATGTGCGGGTGTCCTCATTTATTTCTCAACAGTGACGTTTCATTACATTTTCCAGGTTGGCATTTCCTTCAGTTTCTGTTTTCTATTCATAGAATAACTCCAATTTGTAAAAGTTGTAAAATGTATAGTAAATATCTGTTTGAAAGCACACAAGCTGTGTTAGGTTGTTCTAATTTTCAATGGCTACGTACGTGCAAAATCTTGTCTGATTCTCAATCAATTTCTTTATGCACAAAGTAGTTTACTTACATTCTATACGATACAGTAAAATGTTTAAACAGAAATATTTCATAGTCGCTCTTTGGGTAATTTAGATATTTGACATGAAGGTTGCTAGTTTCAGCAAACCTTGCTGCACTCAGACTCTACAATATTTTGTGTGTCAAAATGGCATTTTAAGGTGACTTTTCATGAGCAATCGGTACACAACTTTCAAAAACACCTAAATAAATCCAATTTTAAGCTGTATAGTCCAAAGTTTTTTGCACTGATGAGGCAACTCTGCCGTATGGTGAGCATCCACACCAAGTAAGAGAGGAAAAAAAAAAAAAAAAACTTCATTGGATCAGAATCCTAAATCAAAGTGTAAGTTACATAACGGGTCACTAAGTGCAGCTAAGGGCACAGATACCAACTCTTATACAAACAACCCTCATTAAAGTTTTATGTCGTCTCTGGCAGTCAGCTGCTGCTCCTGCTGCTGCTTTCATGTGCTCATTACTCAAAAGCTAAAAGATGAGAGCATTTCCTGCTGCCTGTCTTTATGCACGTGTTTCCCTTATAAAATGTGCAGCTTTGAAAAATATTTGAAAAAATGAACAAACATGCATTTGAATATTTTTGAGAATGGCAATTTCACTAATGGGATTGATTGTTTCTATTACCTCAACTATTCATGACCTTGAAAACACTGCATAAAGGCTTCTACACAAATATAGAAGCTGTAGTAAAAAAATATGGATGCTTACTGTTGATTGCTTCAATTTTTTTTTTTTAGTCTGAGCAGAATTTGTTCAGATGATGCTATACAATTACTTTTATATATTGCTGTTTGTTTCTCCACATACAGTGAGGCAGAACTGGTGAATGAGATCAAAGTGTGTTGAAGTTGTGAACCAAATAAATGTTTCATCTAAGAATTCCCAATAGGAAAAAATCTCGCTAGAATCTTGCAAACACCCTGGTTGTTTTCAGAGAGTACATTTTGTATGATTTTATTATAACAAAGAAAAAAAAACTATAGGCTACAACCCCACAGCTGAAATTTAGACGTCATTGCAAGGATCAAGTGATACAACGTAGGTCAGGGCGGTTCTGTCTGTTTCCCGTACAAACGACCTGTGCCACACCGTTTCTGGGCCCCTTTCAGGTCTAGGTCTGTTTTACCGTATAACGGTATGGCACAGTTAGGGCAGAGCCAATGGCGTCACAAAACACAGTCCATTGGGGGGGACAAACATGTCACTGCTTGTGAAAAGCAATGAGACGTTGTAGTGTGTCACGTTTGTCGTTCCACTACTATGACCCTACGTTAGGTGTTTGGGTTTCACCCCACCTGCCCAGTGAGGTGAGGCATGAGTAGGTGCTTTGTAACAGTTATCACGAATAAAATCATTACTATAAGGTAATTAATGAGACAGAACCTTAAAATTTCATGGTTTTTATTTTTCCTATTACTAAGAACTATTAATTAATCCTAATACCTAAATGAGTCTAATTTTTCATTTCCTCTTTTTTCTTCTTGCCTCTCCTTCCTCTCTCTCTTTAACCTCGCTGCTATTTCTAATAACATTATTCAGCAAGCTTTAGCGCCATTTGCATTTTCATGGCTCTGACCTATACACACGTCAACCCTCCGGCCCTAATGTTTATATATGCCCTCCGTCCCCTGCAAGCTGCTGCAGGCAGCAACACGTCTGGGTTTTAGTTACCTCTCCCATCTTTCCAATTTTCTGTCCTTGATCTGTGCTTTCCTTCAATGGCCGGAGGCTTGTGGATGCAGAAGTGCCGCATGTTGAACAGCTTGCCATCATTTTAGCCATAAGTGAATGGAGTGACAGCTGGCTAAAGTTCACAGTTACCCTGTTCAACCTGCTGGTTTCTGCTATCTAACTTCCATAAATTTTTTTTTACGGAAAATACAATCACTTAAAGTATTTTACCTATATTTGTACTTAATTATTAAATTTATAAAGTATTTAAAATGTGAAGACTATATTTGGTGGTGTAGGGGTAAAGCCTCTATCTGGCCATCACAGGTTAGAGTCCAGGACTATTCACGTTTGCCGACTCTCGACCGACAGTCCTGTCAATATCCTTTGATTCTTTCATGCATGTTTGTCCCATAGCAGCCATTTGGGGGCGCCCAAACGCTTGCTCTCACAAAGCTGCTAATCTCCACAAAGCTCCTCCTTGCAGCAGTAGTTTCCAGCTGAGCTTCTACTTCACAGAGCTGCCCTCCCCCACATCTTCCCCACATAGCTCCAACAGACTAGCAGCAGCAATTCGCAAACACTGGATCTGCACATCTGCTGAGATCATACTATGATCTAGTTCTCAATCCATCACTCCTAAAAACGGGTGTAAGCCTCATAATGAGAAGCACTGCTATGACGACATGTTGAAGGTGGAGGCTCCGAAACAGCAGGAGCTTCTTAAAGAGACAGAGCTCAATTTCAAGGTGTCAAATTGTGAAGTCATGTTTGTTGATATACACGGCAGTTTTATAATAATTTAAAGTTCTTTGATTGTGTGGAGTCTACTGCGGTTCACTTTCGGTTCCTTAGAACCGTGCTACTACAGGACCTAAAAAAAAAGTACAGCCTTCAAAAGGAGTTGCTGGTCATCTTCTATATGTGTCCGTCCATCATTGTGTCGTTGGAAGCATCCATAAAACAGGACAAGTCTAGATTGTAACAAACAATTAGGTTTTAAGAGATGACCTTCAGGGTTGACCTTCCCTGTATCCAGGACTTGTGCTGGTCTAGCTTCTGGAAAGGAACAGCTTACATCACTGCAGACCCCAAACATCCTGGACATAAACTATTGAAACTTTTACCTTTAGGTTGACACAGCACTATTTGCTATCGCAGAGACAGTTTCTTTCCGCAGGCTGTCTCTATGATGAACACAATGAATACCTTATAATCTGGCTTCATGCTGTGAGCATGAGAAACCACAATTGAAGTTGGAAAAAAAAAAGCGCTTTTCAAACCAAGATGCTGCTTTCAAAATGTCTCAGACAAACGTAACCAAATGTTTACCAGCATGAAGTGAATCTTTGATGATAATAGCTTGTCAGCCTCATCAACTGCTGCGGGATGAAATCCAGACAATGACGGGATTGGGAATAGCAAAAATAACTTTGTTATTGAATGAACACGAATGAACATGGACACTTCCTCCTAAATCACAAGCTAGTCTCAGTGTGTGTGCCTGCGTGTGCATGAGTTTGTAAAAATGCTTCTGGCATGAGTGGAACGATAACATTTCAAAGTTCTTCATTTCCCCAGCTCTGGCACAGAGAAAGTCGGAGCAGAATGCCAACAGCTAGGCATTATCTGTCTTCACTGCGGTATATCAGCCTTCCTCGGGCAGAACGAGATCTGTAACATGCTGCTCTTTTGCAAATATTAGCATCGTGAATCCCCATCGTTTTCCTTCGACTATCTGAACATAATTTCTTTTTCTCACTGACTGCTTTTCTTTTGTCTTGTAACCAACTCTGTGTGATACTTTCTCATCCCACCTGATGGATGTGGGAAATAAATAATTGCATATACATATTAGTACTGTTATATTGATCTTCAACGCCTGTGATTTATACATCCGACTAAATTCATTCACAACGGACTACATAATTTGGAAAATTATGAAGATATGAACATCTTGGAACACAATAAGAAATTCTAACAAAATTCCTGGCAGGAGGTTTATTTCGGTTTGTATTGCATCACAGCTTTGAAGCACTGAAGACAACTTGAAAATAAAAAATAATTAGAATTTTATGCAATAATGGCTTAGCCAGAGGTAAACCAGCAGAAAACAATCGTCGTGGTGACAGCACACAGGTGCCTGTGAATCCAGTGGAAAAATCTCTCTGAAGAGACATTCACATGTTTACAATGGGATTTGGACAGACAGCGAGGGAGAAGCAAGCAAACACAATGTCAAAATGTGTTATGTGCTCCAAGTCTCTCGAACGCCAGTCAGTCAGAGACGAAGATAAACTCGGGCACTGAATAGGATTATCTGTAGTCTCTTATCAAACATAGAAAAGGGTTTTCTGCAGAAATACATGCAAACATGCTCCCACCAACATGAGTTGTTTCAGCAAAAAGGTTTACAGCTGAAGAGAGATTTTATACATTCACACTGACTGATGGATTGGGGGAAAAGTCTGTTATCCAGAAGACATCTTTTGGGAACTGTAAGAAAAAGATGTCATGGTAATACCTGCTGCTGCATTGAATTCAATAAGGATGTTGGTTTTTCTATGTCTTCTCAGATACCATTTTTTTATTATTATTATTAGGTTTCAATAAAACATAAAAAAAAAAAAAAAAAATCATACTACTACTCGTTGTCATTGATTTGAAAACTACAGAGTGCACACCAAACACAGTTTGGTCAGATCTGTTGTCATGAATCATCCGTTTCATGTGATGCCTGCAATGTTTTATGTTGCTCCCCTGCTACTTCTAATTAGCTCATTGCTCTCACCTGTACCTCTGCTTTTCTGCTTTCACTCAGTATGCGATCACCTGTCGTCATTCTTGTCACAGCCTTTGAAGGTCCTTGTCTCTTTTTCTATTCATGTGCCTGGCCTGTTTTCTGCCTCCTGACCAGTGCCTCAGCCTTCTCCTTGCCCATTTTTGAGTGACTCCATTCATTTAAAACTTTAATGTCCTACGGATTGCCTTGTGTGTGAAAGGTGCTATATTTGTAAACATGCCTCGACTCGAACTCATGTCGATAATTAGCCTAGTTTAAGTTATCGGACACATGATGAAAGCTGTGAGGAATATGTCTCCTGACACACAAATGTCTCTTAAGGGCAATACGCAGCTTGCTTCTCACAGGAAAGTCTGCTGACAGGTTCTACAAATCTGGTTTATGCTGGAAATCACATTTTTTTCCTCCTTTCTGCTTCCTCTCTCACCATTTCCAGCTGTCTCCACCGTTCTTTAAGGCTTTTATTTCTGATGGCTCAAATCGATTCAAACTACAAGGGAACAACAGACGAAAACCAGCAGCTTTCTCTTTCCCTTTCAGCACACAAAACATGCACAAACACCTAAATGCACACACACGCTCTTCATTGAATGCCTCCTCCTGTTAAGCTAGCGGAGACACTATCATGCAGTACAGACTGGGTGTACAGACTGGCACAAAATACAAACCACAGGGACCCATAATTTAGTTCATTTAATCCTTTCCTGTTCCTTTAGATTGTTCTCCGTTTCTCATCTAGCAGGAGGCAGTGCCCCCGCAACGTCAATCAACATATTATGGCTTTTACTTTGTGGCACAAGGCTCTCTTTACAAGCAGGCATTTTGATTAATTTGGTGAAATATAACTTTTATTTTTTTACAAAAAAAAAAAAAAAAACATGGAAAAATTACAACAAGAAAATGGTATGTTCTTTTTTTTCTTTCACTTTCCATCCTTTCCAGAACTGAGAGTGCTGTAGGTGTTTGCAGTATCAGTCAACCGGATCAGTGATTCCACTGGGATTGTTTTAAAGCGACTGCAAGGCAGTAAGAGTACGTCGTTGTGAGAACGAAGATGAGTTGCATATTTTGTTGGCGATAAGAGGATATCTGTAAGAGGCAGATTAAACAGAGGAAGCACAATAGAATAGAGAGAGAACAGAGTAAAGGACAATGCAGGCGTGAAGACTTGATGGAGAAGATGATGTACGAGACGGTGCAGATATGATAACTGGTTCCTGATACTGTTGCATACCAAGTCCTGTTTCTTCTGTGGATGTAAAGTGACAAGGTTTTTGGCACTTCTCATTTAGTCCTTCTCATTTAATCTGCATTTCTCCAAATGGGAGTAAACAGACTTCATTTATGTTAGGAAGTGATTTTATTCTTCTTCTTAAATGTGATGATTACCATCTTATCTGTATTAACGTTTATTCGGGTGCCAGATTCAAAATGTTGAGAATTTCCCCATGGACATTAATAAAGTATTTCTACTCTAATCTAATATAGTGTCTTTGTTACCAACCACTCTAAGCAATTGGCTTTCTCCAGGGCGAGAGGCAGAGCGCGCCCTGGATCTATCGCCAAATCGTAACAGGTCAACAAAGACACACAGGACAAAGAAGCATTAACATGAATTTCTACCTCAATCTCCAGTTTGGGAGAGTCTATGTCAGTCTGCGTAAGTTGTGGTTACTTGGCAGAGCAAGTCAATATGTTTGTTACATAAGTTCAATGACGTCCTACCCCCAGGAGAGAAGAGAAACCTGAGAGGCGAAGAAGAGGGGAGCAGGAGAGTAATCTGTTCTCCTGTGAGCTCTGTGAGCCTGTCAGACAATGTTGCAAGGACAAATTTAATTTAGTCGGGGGATTAAACCCCTTTCTGTGGCTCACTTTGCTTTGTGAATTTGGAGTTTTTCCGCAGCTGCCGCATGCTGACGAAGAAGCCTATTCACCTTTTGAGCTTCGGTTTGAAAATCTAATTAACTTTAAAAGCAGAAAAAGACTTTCATGGTATAATTAGTTCATATTAGCTCTAGTGACAGATGGGTTATTGAAAAACACACATTTCAGACCAGCATTTACACTTATTTCTGGAAAAACTGAAACCAATTTTGTGCTACAAAACAGTTGGGTTTTTTTTCAGTGCAGAAGGAGCTTACAGCCTTTTATTGCTGTTTTAAGCAAAAAAAAGAGAAAAAAAAAGAGGAAAAAAGACATTCTCAAGTGACTGAGATTTTCACTTAACGGATAAAACTCCAATACTTTTTTTCCCACAAAGTAAACACAGTAAAAGGTTTTTCCCTGAAGATATTTGCCAGTGAGAAGTGTATCCCTTCCTAAGCCTGTCCATCTCTTTCCCTCCATCCTGGCAGCAGAGCAGGTCCCATTGACCTGAGATGACAAGTGAAATGTTTTGAGAGTGTTTAACTATATTTCTGTTTTTATAAGTCTCAATGTGGGCAGAAGAGTCAAGAAATTAGCCTAAGCCAAAAGTTCTTCATAAGACCAAATGAGCAAAAATAAATAACGTTCTTTCTTTCCTTAAATCTATTCATCTGAGATTAATTTAATATAGTTGGAAGATTAGTTTACAGAAGAATAGACATGCAGAATATTACCCTCTGTGTTTTATTTGTATTAAAAAAATCATGGCATGAAGTTATAATTAAATGTCAGAGTACGTTGGTGAAAAAACAAGAAAAGTAAAATCTGGAGTTTGTTCAGAATAAGTGAGAAGTCAATATGCATATTCATTGTTCATTTTTATAAATTATTCTCAAGTAAAATGAAGAAAATGAGGGAAGAAGGGAGCGGGAGATCGACAGGCGGATTGGGGCAGCGTCTACTGTGAAGCGGGCGCTGTACCGGTCCGTCGTGGTGAAGAGAGAGCTGAGCCAAAAAGCGAAGCTCTCGATTTACCGGTCGATCTACGTTCCCACCCTCATCTATGGTCATGAGCTTTGGGTCATGACCGAAAGAACGAGATCACGGGTACAAGCGGCCGAAATGGGTTTCCTCCGCAGGGTGGCTGGGCTCTCCCTTAGAGATAGGGTGAGAAGCTCGGTCATCCGGGAGGGACTCAGAGTAGAGCCGCTGCTCCTCCACGTCGAGAGGAGCCAGTTGAGGTGGCTCGGGCATCTGGTAAGGATGCCTCCTGGACGCCTCCCTGGTGAGGTGTTCCGGGCACGTCCCACCGGGAGGAGGCCTCGGGGAAGACCCAGGACACGCTGGAGGGATTACGTCTCTCGGCTGGCCTGGGAACGCCTTGGGATTCCCCCGGAGGAGCTGGAAGAAGTGGCTGGGGAGAGGGAAGTCTGGGCCTCCCTTCTGAAGCTGCTGCCCCGCGACCCGACCCCGGATAAGCGGAAGAAAATGGATGGATGGATGGATGGATGGATGGAAAATGAAGAAAAAGAAAATCAGAAGCTTTGAAAGAAATAGTCATCGGAAGGATTTTGAGAATTTCCAGTTTAACAAGTCAAATGCTGCTTGTTAAGCTCATCTCTCTATATAAACAGACGCTTACGCCTGAAGTGTTGACAGAGCAGAAAGTGGGTAAACGGACACAAAATTATCCCAGTAGTGAAAATTGCTGTCAGTATGATTAAAAAAAAAAAATCTCCTGAGTTTTATTATAAGAAAAAGAAGAAAAAAGAATCCAATGCGCAGGTGAACTTTACATCTTGGAAAACTGAGATCGTATTTGTGAAATATATCAAGAGGGTGTTCATCACTTATTCTAGTTTAGGGTCAGACCATTTCTCTTCATGTAGAAGCCCCAGTTTGCTCTTTTCCCCCTTGTTTACTACACTAGCAAATCTATTTTAGTTGCTCTTTCTCTTTACAGGGAAGTGCTTTTTGTCAGGCGAAACCCTTAATATTCTGCTACCATATGTTTTGAAAAAATATTTTATTTCACATATTGGTTGCAATTTGAATAAAAATTATTTTCACTCTTTTCTAAATAGGAAAACTGGCAGACAAAACAATATTAAAGCTAAAGTAAAAATCGCCTTCAGAGAAAAACATAGCAAAAAAGAAAACAATTCAGCCCATTAACATTTGAAGAAGTTGTTCATCATTTTGATAGTTAAAAATCTGTACGGCAGATGCATAACAGAATCACTTTGTTTTGTGCTTTCAGACATTTATGTAATTTCTTTTGCTGATATTTTACAAGTACATTTTATTGTCCGTTGGTCTGAACTTAGTTTAAAATAACTGCAATTCAAATCTTGGTACTATATGCACCATTATCACTTTGACAGTCTGCAATGAATGATCTCAGTTTAAATCCACATGTGAATATTGCATTGATAGTCTTATCTTTAATCTAATTTCATTAAATGAACAGATCTGTGTTTTACTAATCAAACTAAGAGCATAGGAAAAAAAAATTTGAATTTAAAAATGATGTTAAAAAATAAAGGATGCTCCTCCTATCTTATTCCTGTGGGTTAGCCGACTAGATGTTCTTAAAGTTTGCCCAGGTTAGATTTTTGCGTCTTGAGTTTCAAGTTGCCGAGAAGGTATTTGCATATTCTATTGTTTTGCTAAGCTTTCGGTAGGTATACCTCGTATGTCATATGAACACCATGATTAATTACATTTATCGGAGAACTCTACAGAGTGACACACATCTCAACAATTTGTGAGACGGAGAACCGAACCACAAGCTCCAGCACGGTCCGTTGGTATAGGATCAGTCCCGGTGGAGAGAGGGGGACTCGGTTCCCGGGAAGAGCTGAGGCCCATGGGCCTTAGAATGCCAGAGGGGGCTTAATCCAAAGCTACAGGGGCTGGCTTGTGGGGGATTTCCTCATGCGCCTACAGGTGCTCCGCTGCAGTCCCCCAGCTTAGAGGACCGACCCCCTCTGCGTAGATCCAAGGTGTCGTTGATCCGTCTGGGTGGCAGAGCGATCCTTACGGAAGGAAAAAACCACCTTTCTCCTTGTGCGACACACTTTTAAGCATCCTGACCCGAGCCTGCTCAAAGGTCACGCTCACATTGTCAACGTGACAATGGTCTGCCTCCTTCCATTGTCACGCTGGTCTCAGTTCCTTTTTCAGCCTGTGTTTCTGCTCAGCTCACTTCAGATTCACTTCCCTTCCTCTCTAGACCCTTTGCCGGTGTTTTCCCCTTCTGAACTCTTAAACTGTGCTCTAAGGTCAACTGCTGCTGTCAGGACTTCAACCACAGGTCACACTCAACAAAGTTGATCATTACAACATTCAGACTACACACGACAAAGTTAATCACAAAATACTGATTATACTGTACATTGGAAAAAAAATGTATCCTTATTGATTACACATCTTAAAGTTAGGCGTTTCAGAACGCTGGTTACATATATCAAGCATTTCATTAAGGTTAAAATCATCTCAACAGATCTAAAAAGACCTCATGAGAGGAAGGTCGGCTCCGACTCCAGCCCCTTCGACAGTCAGCAAACTCAACTGTAACTCTGTTATCCACATAATGGGACTGGGACCCTGAGATGAGGTCAGCATGTGCTGTCACAACACTATTGTCCTGGAACATCAAAGTAAGCCACAGCTAGGGCTGCTGGAGTCGCCACACAACAATCAGCGAAGTTGCTTAGAGACACAATTCACCGGTTCTCATCACAAATGTGGACAATCAGTTCTGTACAGTATCAGTCAATTCAGCGTCTGTACAACCATCCGACTGTAAAATAGCAACATGAGTGTTGCTGACAAAATGCTATCAATGCAAGGTTTAATAGATTTATTGTCATAGATCTAGTTTTACATTATTATTTTAGCATTTCAGTCTAACAAGGTTTCAAATTGTTATCCAAACTGAAGTCAGATATGAGAACCATTTAAAAAAATACTAATGTCTACTGTCTACTAGAGGAGGCTAAGTAATATCAAAAAAATATAAAGAAAAGTTGTGTTTTTTTCTTTTGCAGTGAAATCCCAATCCTGCTTATATCACAATTTCCAGAGATAAAATGATTGGTCTTTAAGAAAAGGAAATATTATCGACAGTTTAAAGGCCACAGCTAATTAATAAATTGATTCTAATGAGCTTGAACAATTTTGCCATAATATAGCTATAAAAAACAGTTATCAGTCATGCTAACATGGTGGTAGCAGTAGCAATAATGCTTTTATAACATCAAGGAAAAATTACAGAGTGCTACTAAATAAATGCACTATGAGTGAGTAGGTTACTGACAGTTTTAAGTAGCCTTAATATATGCTATTTGAAGTTCAGAACACTTTTTATGTGGCTGAAGCTTTAACTGTGAAAGTTTATCTTACACCAGAAAGAAAAGAGGCACAAATCCTTGAGTTGCTTTTCTGACGGTCCTGGCTATCTGAAAGCAGATCCCTGTATACAGTTCTGTTTGTCCAATGAATATTAAAAACTGGTAACAAGTTAAAACAAATTAGACCATTCTGAAGTGTGATCTGAGATCCAGGCCAGGTAAATGTTTTCTCACTTAGCATTAATCATTCTCCAGCTGGTAGCTTTTTGTGGAAGAGTCCTACTCTTTTCATTTCCATCTGCTGGAATATCGACTAAACATCCTGAGAAGCCTTTGTTGTGTGATCATTAAGCTCTAGGTTCAGGAAACAGTTGCTACTCTTTAGGGGTTTATATAACGCTGGATTATTTTCACTGCTTTTTGCTCACACTGACACTGAGGAATGTGAGATGTTGCGTTTGAAATTCAAAGATCTCTGGGTTTTTAATAGAGTAATAACTTTGCTTTGAATGCTTTTTTTTCAATTTCAAGCAGTAATACTAACTTTAGCAATGATGCTAAAGGAAAAGAAAGAAGATGAAACTGATGTATCGGAGCAACAGCACAGAACTGCAGTACATATAAGGTGATTTATAGACTGATCTACCATCTCTCTGTTTGGCAGATAGTCAACATGTTCTAATCCATCATGAACTGAGAAAGTACCTAAACCTTTGCTAACTGTTTCATTGGCAGCTAACAGCCTCAGGATATCAGAATAACCAAAAAACTCACAAGCATTCCTTCAAAACTTGATGAATGGCTTATTAACAATTTATTGACGTTTGTCAAAGAGCAACCATTTAAGCAGATATCTTAATAAGCTGAAATGCAAACTAAACCTTTGCAAGTTGTAGTACTGCTACAGAAGAGGACCTAAAATAGCACAATACTGTCCATAGCAACCATATATGCTGGCAAGGCTATGAAATGCTGTAGCAGTAGCACACAGAAGCATAGAAGGGACATTGTCCCAATGTCTGCTGTATAGAACATTGTTTTGCTGTTTGGCATCAGCAAAAATCATCTTCCACTGTTGTATTATTTAATATTCCAAATGCCAGTTGTGGTTGAGACCAGAAATTGCAATGCTGAAAGGCACTACAGGTTAATGGCCCCATCGCACACACAAGAGGCAATTTAAGACAAGTGGTGCATCTTGGCCTCCTTCAGTGTTTACAGTGGTGCTACTGTGTCCACTACAAACCGCAGGCCTATTGATAAGGTTACAGGACTTTTAGAACAAAACTGGCATTTTCATTTCATAAAATGTTTTGTTCATTAGTCCCAGGTCTTCAAGAATATAAGGAAAGAGCTGGAAATAATATTAAACAAAACCAGAAAAATTCCTGCAAAGCCAGCCCAAACTCCTTTTTAAGGATTTGGTGGATCTGTCTCTTTAATTAAAGTACTTTTGATTACCTGTTTCAGCTTTACATGAACAGAAAAGTGAACAGGGAGCAAGTCAAAGATGACAGTTTCTTGGTGGTTCAGTCTGCAGCAGCTTCACTTTGCTGAAGGGTGAATACAAGAGACAGATGAGCAGAAAAGATAATTTAAGAGAGCTCAGGAGTAATGGACCGTACCACAACCTCTTTAGTGATGAGAGGATTGTCATAATAGTAGGAGCTTTTGTGCCGGTACTTGTACAGAGCTTAATTCAATACTGCCATCATATGAGACATAACAGACAGAGACAAGAAAGAAATCAAGGAAAAAGAAGATATAAAATGAAGATGATGAAATCTAGCAAATGGTAAGGAGATGAAAATGTCAATAGCTTGGTTCTTAAAAACACAGAATAGATTGACTGGGCTAAAATAACAATTCTTAATAGACATGAACTTGTTTACGAGCGGTCCAGATCCTATAATAGATTTCAAATTAGATCTATTAACTCAAGTGACCAGGAGATCAACAATGCAACAGTGATGGAGTGTATTTCACTGAACAAGCAAACGGTAAAGATAAAAATTCACGTGAAAAGTTCTTCATGTTTTCCAAAACGGTAATGTTCTCGGTGAGCTAATTGCAAAGTGCACAATTAATCCCTTATCTAAAAAAAATAATACTCCTCCGAAACCCTTTTCTTCTCTAAAACTAGATCAGAAAAGAGCTCAGCAGACCTACAAGAGTCAAGGAAACTGCACTCAATTGCTCTCCTTTTTGGCCTTTGTGCATTGGGCCTCAGGCATAATATCTGTCTGCAGCACATTGTTAGTATTCCTTTGCTCCAGAGTGGGTTGCAAAGGAGAGGTGATACATATTAACACTTGATTCTCAGCAGGCCCACGTTCCAAATACACATTTCTACATGTTTTGTAAAGTAGCAAGTGAGCACCAGTCTGACTGAAATGAATGTGGACTTAATTTTGCTTTATTTATGATGCAGCATCATATTTAGTGAACCTGCAGTAAAAGATTCGGGAAGAAGATCGTTTTTCATGCATTGAGGTAAGAAGATCAGAAGATACAATACATTCAAGGCAATTTTTGGTATTTAGTTGCTAACGTGTTGCTAATATCTTGACAGCTTTAGGTTGATTTTTTCATGATGCACCTTGGCAAAAGGTGGACTTTTTATTTTTATTTACATAATTGTCAGCGGATAAAAATTGTCTAAGTAGAACGTATTTGTTGGAAGTGTTTAGATTTAGCTTTGACCTGTTTGGTAATTAATAAATAAAAACACAAAAACGCTTCTCTGAGTTAACCATAAAGGTCTGGCTAACAAATATTTATGTCTCAGACTTCAAGATGAGGCAGCAGCACAACAGAAACCGAGTAATAAGGGTGATGTTTAAAGAAGGTATTCAACTGCAACAGTTTTCATATATTTTGTAAAACTAATATGAATGTGAAGAGATGGTAGCAAATTAGCTGCACAAAAGCAAAACCTTTAATGCTTCAGATGTTTAATAGAGAAATATGAGGTGCTAATGTTTACAGTGTTGACATTTCCTTTTCAAGACTTCTGCATTTCATCTTGACTCGATATCAGCTTCAGGGCCAAATTCTGACCTGTAGCAACCCATTAATGCATTTATCTGCTTGGAGGCCTTTACGTTTTTCTTTTTCACTTGCTTTTTGAAATTAGAGGACAGGTTCCTGATGTGCTTCAGATCTGGGGGCTCTCTTTTCCATGGATCCATATTTTGATCCTTGATTCTCTCAGTTATCACTCTCTCAGTTCTTCTCTGTGCTGGAAAAAAGGCTTGTTCAGCACCAGCATTATTCTGGTTAGTTGTTTTTTTTTTCCTAAGAGGATATTTTTGGTCCAACTCTTTGAACATAGCGATGACTTTAAACAAAATAGTGACTGAAGCCACGCTTTTGGATGAAAGGAGGCACACATAAATGGCATGAAAGAGGATTCGTGGTAGCATTCGTCTTTCTTTTTCTCTACTATTTTTTTTACTAGACTGTCTGAAGGAGGGCTTTATTTGAGAAAACAATATAGATTTTTTTTGGGGGGGGTACACTAGGGGCTCTTATTAACAGTCACAAATGTCTCAGGTTTCCCAGGATGGCTGCATTGACGACTCTATCCTCTCTATATGGAGACACCTGCTCTATTTTTACACCACACAGCACCACAAGAAGAAACAATATTACTCCAGTCTTCTGCAGTTCAACCCTGGTATTCCCTACAGAATGTTGATCTGTCCTTTACTTTTTTCCCAATGAGTAGGGACTTCTTTGCAGCCCATTTTGATATTAAAAAAGTACTTAAAAGTCCCTGCCTGAGTGTGTGCAGGGAAACAATCATATGTGCTTGCTGCCATCTCTGAGTAAGCTCTGCCCTGCTGTCGGCCTGATTCCGGAGCTGAATCCCGTTTTGGCACTTGCTGGACCTTGTGTGGCTAATTTGGGTGGAATGTCACTAACAGTCATTTCCTTTGAAGCATATTAGAAAAAATAGTTGTGATGAAAGAGATAACTGTGGCTTGCAAAAAAAAGGATGAAGTCGCTCCCTTAAAAAAAAAAAATATTAATAATAATAATCAGCTCCTTTATTGTCATCAGAATGACATAGATATTAGCTGTCCAGTCCTTAACACCTTAATCTAACCATAAAATCATTTTCATGATACTCACAGCTCATTTTGTGACATTATTAAAGCACAATGCAAATGAGGATTTCATGATTAAGTTCATTATCAGCTTTTCAATTAACTGCGTTTCATCGGATGACTCTTTATGTCAACCAGGCTCAATGCAAATTGCAGCCATAAAATCTGAAACTATCAAGATTTTTGGAAACAAAAGATTATTATTCTCAAAACTTTTGTCTGTGACTGTCATTCATAATTTTTGCCAGACCTTCATCTGACTATAATTTCTCTGAATTATAGCTCATCCACTTTAATTGAATTAAACACTTGATTGCTCGACGTCTGAATAAATTAGAGAGATTAATAGCACGTGTCATTTTATGGGTACATTTCAGAGCTAATAGGGAACAGAATTAATTTAGAAAAACTACCACATTATTTACTTAGACATTCTTACTGAAAAGCAACATGTGTCAAAAAAGTTTTATCTGACAGGCACTTTTGCTCAAAATGATTAAAAAGCCATAAAAGTGCAATTTATTATTCCATCAGGAAATTGATGTTATTTATCTTAAAATAGTTAAATAAGCATTGTCGGTGGTGGCAGCATCATAACGTGGGGAGGTTTTTCCTCAGGGACATGACAGCAGCTCAGAGCAGATAGAAAGATGAACGGAGCGAAGTACAAGGTAACCCTGGAAGTCAAAAGAAACTGTTAGAGGATGGGTAAGAGGTTGACTAAAACAAAATATTGTTGGTTAGAACAAAGCAAAATATGTTTACTAAGCATGCAGACTTTTTTATGTACATCTGATTTTCCTCACAAGTGATAACATAAAATACAAAGGATGGAACCTTATTAAGCTATTAATTTGAAAAAGCTGACATTGACCAGCCTATTGATTATAAGACAAATGAAACCTGGAAACACAGATCAAAAACCTAAGAAAAATATTTTTCATGTCTTTATTCTGGTACGCTCATTTCTTTTTCAGTCTTTTCTTTTGTTTTTGTTGTTAAACTTTTAGCTCTCCCCTCTCCACTGACCCAATGACATTTCTGAGTAGCACATCTGCTTTTTTGCCACCATGAAGGTTTGTCTTGTTTCTTGTAACATCTTTCCTACGGTTTCCTCCCCCCCCATCCATTGCACACAATGTTTCTGCCCTGGTCTAGTTTTGTGTTTTCTTTATTTCCTGTCTCATAGCTTCAAAAGTACCATGTTGCCTTTTTTCTGGAATAAATCATTTGTGATTCTTTGATCCAGTTTCCTCCATTCTGCTTTCATAATGCATTGTATTTATTTTTAATCTTTTTTATTTTTTTATCAGTGTAGTTCGGGACAGAAAGATCTGGACAGACACAGTGGTCAGGACCAGTTTCATGTCACATCTAAATCCGGCCCAGTCTGGCACCCCTCTGGCAGCCCTCTGGCATTCTTCCAGTCAGAGCTAGAGGTCTGCGATGTCAGGGTGTGTGCATCATGACCACATAGGCGTCTGGCTGCACCAGATGTTGTTAGTTCAGGGATCATCATAGATTCCTGTTTCACCACTCTCTTCTGCTTTGGATTTAATTTCTTGCTTTATGTGTCTGCCTCTGGTCTACCTCTAAAGAGATTTTAGTGGTGCCATCCAAATTGCCTCTCTGCCTTGCATTGCTTTTCCACCTGCTTAGCATTGGCCTCTTGGCATTAGCAGCGCCCTTGACATTTATTTATGTCATCGCTGATTTGCAGTGACATGCAGTCAGGGGAGTCATGATGACAAGTAAAATAGATACTAACAATTGTAAGAGAAAATCAATTTGTCCACTTTACTGTTTTCATGATTTTTTTAATATCATGATTTGTGCAAAAATCACTGAATTTATATAATATAATGTTGGGTTTATTGCCAGTTCAACTGTAAGGAAGAAGTCTGGGGTGAAGCATTGTAGTGCTGTGCCTCACCTCTGGTGGAGCTGTTACTGGACATTTCTCTCTTTTTACATGGCCAATATACTTTTGATAACACATGTACTACACATGCTGATGTTTCACAGCCTCAAAAATGTATTTAATGATTGTATATGGGGCATTTTTAGTCTTTCTGATCTGCCATAATGAGGAGTGGAAATGCTAGAGACAAGTACAAACAATTTTTATGACGTAGTGACGACGACATTAATGGAGAAGGGACAGATGTATGATCTTCAGATAGAAATGAAATCAAGGCTATTTTCACACCTAATGGTGTGGTGGAGCCGGTTTGATTGGGGACCAAAATTGTAATATGTGTTACATATCCAGCTGGTGTGGTTCACTTTCACACTGCACTGTGTGAAACAAACTGAACCCTTTGAACAAACTGTTTGTTGCTGATTTACCCTCTCGCCTGTGGGGGGCGCTGCACCCAGAACCACTGAATGACATTGAGCTTAACTTCCTTCTTCACTAAATGTAAATAACAATGGAATGGTGTCAGTTTGTGGCAGTTGGAGGATTTCATGTTTGTTTTGGTTGTATTTACCGATAGTAATAATCTACTTCTTACTTTTGGGTCGGTCTCCGTTCCACATATGCATTCAACCGGCGTCATGTTTTTTTCTTTGACAAATAGAGAAAACAGCCAAACAGTAAAAAAAATTCGAATTTGACAATATGTTGAATGTTCTTTATTTTTAAAAATGTTCAGAGTAGAATTCAATAAAACATAGTTATAATCTATTGAAATAATACAAATTTTAAGTTAAGGTTAAAATCAATGTGTATGAGTTTTTGTATTTTGTCTTGAACTTCATCATATTTCATTAGTGATTTGTCCTGTGCCATCTTATTGAATATTTTCTGCTTTAATCTGAGCTTTTGGTCCAAGAGTCATTGCATTCAACTTCTATCAATATTTTAAATATTTTTTTGCAAACATAGTTTAGGAATTAAACCGTTTTGTCTGCGCTTCAGTCATTCTGAATCAGAGGATGAAAGAGACCACCCGCGGAGAGTGAGAAGGGAATTTTATATATTAAAAAGCAATTTGTGATTTATTCTCCTCTTAATGCCTATACATATATATATATATATATATATATATATATATATATATATATATATATATATATATATATATATATATATTTATGAATACATTCCTCTTACATTTCTTCTACATTCCTCTTTGACTCCATTTAGCAACTCCACTTTGACCAAAGATTTGTGCAGAATAAAAATAGCAAAAAATAAAAAACAGCCGTGTGTGTAAGGCAATGTATGAACTGTACAACTTTGCACACAACTATGTAGCCTAAGGCAAATACTTTGAAGCTCATAGAACATATCATTGGCTCTGGGCTAGAGATTTTTATGATGAAAACTACAGCACTTGAGGTTATCCTGCATTTAAGGACACGGAAACAAAAAAGAAAAATTAAACTTCTTCCTTCAGTGTGGTAATATTTTCAGAGAAAAGTGGAAGGAAAGTTTCTTTATTCTGTATTTCAAGTATTTTTTTTTAATTAAAAAACATATTTCCTGGTATGTGTAATATTGAGTTTAAATCATCATAGATACTGGTACATTCTTTTACCACAGTGACTTTCTGTCTCATCTCTGAAATTATGAGTGTTCATTGGTTGAACAGTCCATATATGTGTGTGTGTGTGTGTGTGTGTGTGTGTGTGTGTGTGTGTGTGTGTGTGTGTGCGCGTGGGTGTGTGTGTGTGTGTGTGTGTGTGTGCGCGTGTGTGTGTGTGTGTGTGTGTGTGTGTGTGTGTGTTTCTCACAGTGATCAGGTTTCAATTTTTGTTTTGATTCCTAGTCAGTTCCTGTCCGGGGTTTTATAATAGAGTTATAAGAGCATCAGAATTTAGATGAATACAAGTGTTTCAGCTATTTCAGTGATCTCCAGTAATTAGTTTTTAGGTCTGCTGGCTGTAATTGGTCAATCAGCAGTGAGACTCTGCAGCTTTGAGCGAGGATGTGTTTACATCCACTAGATTAATTAACAACAGACCACAGCAGACTCTCACAATCTCTTGGTAACCCTCAACAGGAAATTCACAAACAAGCCTGTCCCCCTATGGCATGAATCCATTGACCCTCTGTCATGTTGTCTTTGTCCTTCTTATTAGTATTTCACAACTTCTTTACTTTGCAGTGAAGAGATGATTCAGAGAGAGACTAAGAAAGGTTGAATGAATCAAATCAATTTGTCTCTTTAGTACACCTGAAAATACAGCTAGACATCTATCTTGTAGTGATTAATCTGAAGATAATAGATCTAGTTTGCATACATAAAACGGTTCTGCTGATTAATTACGTTTCTGGGGTCCAGTAACAATGGAGTTAAGTCATGACTGAATATTATGCAAGTTATTTACCATCAATTAAGTTATTTACAATCACTTTTCTTTCTGATTCACCTAAAAATCTTATTGTACATGTGCAGCGTTGGATGTTCAATTCTGTTGAATGGAATAAGATGCTATTATATTGTATTGGAGTCCTCCGAATTATACGACTTTACATTGCATTGCATTTCCTTGCCTTATGTTGTTGTTTTGCAAAAGATTGCAAAGCATTATAGTCACAATGTTAAGCCTGAATGGTGTAACAGTAAAGAGTGCTTGTTGTACACTTAACTCTTGATCTATATCAGTTGTAAGTAAGATATATAGTAATGTATTTTACAATTGAAATGAACTGTATTGCTTCTTTAAAAAGCTTAATAATGAGGTGAAATTAGAAACTCGTTTCATTAATGAATCTAATTGCAATGTTTGTTTAAAAGAATATGGTTCTTTCTCAATATTTCTACAGTCTAGTTCTGGTTTAAAATGATGTCTGCTATTAGAAAGTTTTATCAAGGTTACTGAAGTAAAATCCTGGCAGCAAATGGAAGTTATAAAAAAGGATCAAATGAAAAAAAACTTATCTGGGCGGAGAGAGAATGCGTTTTTCTTTTAAATGTTGTGATATTTAAAGACGCCACTCTCTGACTCCCACATGCTGCCAGCAGTTTTCAGTTGTTATTACCAAAACCTGCAATCAGTGCTAAAAAGCTGCCCCTCTCTGACCCCTTTGTGTAGGGTGACCTCAACACCCCGTTCAAAGAAGCTGCATAATAATAGCAAGAAAATTAAACAGTATGAAATACACAGTATTACTACACTTTTGCAATCATGCTTTCTTTCCCAGTCACCGTAGCAACATTAAATCATTTAGTTTACATGCTTCTTGTTGATGATCACAGAGAGTCAGAGTCGGTGAAAATTAAGTTTTGAAAAACATTCTGCTTTCAAAAGCAATTTGTGATTTCTTCTCCTCTTAATGCCAAAATCTCACTAATCTCCTTAAATGAAGGGAACATAAGTGACGTTAATGTCAGGTCATGTAAGATTTCCATTTCATGACTGAATTATGATGTTTTGTCTTAGAACAAAATTCTGTTACTTGCATTTGTCTTCAATTTACTGCCCCAGCCACTAGTCATATAAATGAGGCACTTATGAACACACGCACACACACGCACACGCACGCACACACACCTATACTGGTTTTGGTGTACTAGCAGGACACTTTTTTCAAACCAGTTTTTTGCAACACTAAACGGACACCCCTTTCCACTTATGCTAGAAAGACGTAGTAAGTTGTCAAAAATCTTGTTAGAGCTACACAACATAGATCTCACTTAAAAATTTAGATACACACTTCAGAACTCAAAATACAAGAATGTGACCCAATGCTGTATTAAAAGGACAAACGATAATGAGGTGCTTGGCTCCGCCCATGACACCAACAGTAATTGTCAGGGCCAATTTTATTTATCAGGACCATGGCATACACATACAAAAACATAAAATTTATGTGCATTAAGAAGTCCAAAAATGGAAATATGGACTATAACTAGTCCATATTTCTGTGGAGTGCATTTGTCATCCCATGAGATGTCTGAATCATCTACGGAATCAGGAGCATACTCCTCTTCTGATGATATCGCTTCACTTGAACTTTGTTCTGGACAGACCTGTTGATTAAAAACATATTTTGTATACATTGAAAGCGTTTCAGCAAGAATATTTCTACTAAAAGCTTACCAGTGATGTCCTCCTTTTATTTACAATAACACATTTTGTGCAGGGACTGGTTGCAAACTAGACAGAGAAAAGTAAGAATTGACAAAGGGAGGTAGCATAAGTATTTAAAAAGTCAGTGCTGCACTATGACTCAATTTCAACATACAGCACAACTAGACATGGAAGATCATATTCAAAAGATGAACCCAATTCCCATTCTCAAAAAAATGACCTTTACATCACACACCACTCCATTTCAGAGGTGAAAACAGTCCTTCACATAAAACATTTTTCTAAACTTGACATTTCATCATGGATGATATCATGATCTCACACACAGTTAACCACTGTTAACCAAAAAAGTGTAATCTTAAAATAAGAATTTTATCCTGACACTTGTGTAGGTATCAAAACCAATGAATTGTTATGATTAATTGTTTTGAATCGTAATAACCATGTGTTTGAACAGTACTTAGTATTCTCATGACTATTTTAGAAAATAAAAAGGTCATTGAGATAAAACTTATGTCAGGTGAGTTGCCAGAAAATAATTTGCATGCATCCAACTCAGCAGCCTGACAAGGCATCTCTATGGAGAGCTAAAATGAAGGTATACACACTGAATGATTGTTTCTAAAAATAAAACAATGTCCACCTAATGTATGAACCTATCCAGTTTATTACAGAGGATCCATGTGTCTGTGCTCATCTGAACTTAACTTTCATTCTTTTCTACATGTAATTTCAAAACTCAGTCCTCCAAATTTCTGCACCTTACATGATGAGTATTACACAAGACCAGTGTGTTTGAATAGTACTTAATATTATTTCAATGACTTTATATAAGAAACAAAGTTGGTTGTCGGAGACTAAAATTACCTCTGGAGGGTTGGTTGAACAGGATCCGCATACATCCACGTCACCAGCCTGACACAGTTCATCTTTGGAAATCTGAAATGTAATGAACACTCACTAAATGTGAGTTTGTTGCCAATGTAGAGAACAGTCCTCCCTATTCCTGCACCTTACATTTTGAGTATTACACAGGACCTGTGTGTATGTGTGCTCCTCAATGTAACTTTCATTCTTATATACTTGTAATTTCAAAACTCAGTCCTCCCTATTCCTGCACCTTATATTTTGAGTACTACACAGGACCCGTGTGTATGTGCGTTTCTAAATGTAATTTTCATTCTTTTCAACCTGTAATTTCAAAATTCAGGTTTCCAAATTTCTGCAACTTACATGATGAGTATTACATAAGACCTGTGTGTATGTGCACTCCTAAATGTGACTTTCATTCTTCTGTACTTGTAATTTCAATACTCAGTCCTCACTATTCCTGCACCTTATATTTTGAGTATTACACAGGACCTGTGTGTATGTGCGTTTCTAAATGTCATTTTCATTCTTTTCAACCTGTAATTTCAAAATTCAGGTTTCCAAATTTCTGCAACTTACATGATGAGTATTACACAAGACCAGTGTGTATGTGCACTCCTAAATGTGACTTTCATTTTTCTGTACTTGTAATTTCAATACTCAGTCCTCCCTATTCCTGCACCTTACATTTTGAGTATTACACAGGACCTGTGTGTATGTGCGCTTCTAAATGTAGCTTTCATTCTTTTGTACTTGTAATTTCAAACCTCAGTTCTCTCCTTTTATGCAGCTTACATATCAAGTGTTACGCAAGACTTGTGTGTTTGAACAGTACTTAACATCATATCAAAAACTGTATTTTAGAAAATAAGTTGGTCGTTGGAGACCAAAATTACCTCTGGATGGTTGATTGAACAGGACCCGCCTGAATCCACGTCACCAGCCTGACACGGTTCATCTTTGGAAATCTGAAATATAAAGAACACTCACTGAATATGAGTTTGTTCCCAATTTAGAAAACAGTCCTCCCTATTCCTGCTCCTTACATTTGAGTATTACACAGGACCTGTGTGTATGATCGCTTCTAAAACAGCTTTCATTCTTCTGTACTTGTAATTTCAAAACGTAGTCCTCCTTATTCCAGCACCTTACATTTTGAGTATTACACTGGACCTGTGTGTATGTGCGTTTCTAAATGTCATTTTCATTCTTTTCAACCTGTAATTTCAAAATTCAGGTTTCCAAATTTCTGCAACTTACATGATGAGTATTACACAAGACCAGTGTGTATGTGCACTCCTAAATGTGACTTTCATTCTTCTGTACTTGTAATTTCAATACTCAGTCCTCACTATTCCTGCACCTTATATTTTGAGTATTACACAGGACCTGTGTGTATGTGCGTTTCTAAATGTCATTTTCATTCTTTTCAACCTGTAATTTCAAAATTCAGGTTTCCAAATTTCTGCAACTTACATGATGAGTATTACACAAGACCAGTGTGTATGTGCACTCCTAAATGTGACTTTCATTTTTCTGTACTTGTAATTTCAATACTCAGTCCTCACTATTCCTGCACCTTATATTTTGAGTATTACACAGGACCTGTGTGTATGTGCGTTTCTTAATGTAATTTTCATTCTTTTCTACCTGTAATTTCAAAATTCAAGTTTCCAAATTTCTGCAACTTACATGATGAGTATTACACAAGACCAGTGTGTATGTGCACTCCTAAATGTGACTTTTATTTTTCTGTACTTGTAATTTCAATACTCAGTCCTCCCTATTCCTGCACCTTACATTTTGAGTATTACACAGGACCTGTGTGTATGTGCGCTTCTAAATGTAGCTTTCATTCTTTTGTACTTGTAATTTCAAACCTCAGTTCTCTCCTTTTATGCAGCTTACATATCAAGTGTTACGCAAGACTTGTGTGTTTGAACTGTACTTAACATCATATCAAAAACTGTATTTTAGAAAATAAGTTGGTCGTTGGAGACCAAAATTACCTCTGGATGGTTGATTGAACAGGACCCGCCTGAATCCACGTCACCAGCCTGACACGGTTCATCTTTGGAAATCTGAAATATAAAGAACACTCACTGAATATGAGTTTGTTCCCAATTTAGAAAACAGTCCTCCCTATTCCTGCTCCTTACATTTTGAGTATTACACAGGACCTGTGTGTATGATTGCTTCTAAAACAGCTTTCATTCTTCTGTACTTGTAATTTCAAAACGTAGTCCTCCTTATTCCAGCACCTTACATTTTGAGTATTACACTGGACCTGTGTGTATGTGTGTTTCTAAATGTAACTTTCATTCTTTTGTACATGTAATTTCAAAACTCAGTCCTCCCTTTTTATGCAGCTTACATATCAAGTATTACACAAGACCTGTGTGTTTGAACCATACTTAACAGTCATCCCCAACCACAGGCCGCAGATCAGTACCAGTCCGTGAACCAATTGGTACCGGGCCGCACAAGAAAAATATTTTCGTGTTACATATTGTCTGAGTATGGAGGATCGTTTATTTTGAAAACCCTTTAACCGGATTCTCTCGGTTATGTCTTGCTCACTAACATTGAGCCCACAATGAGTAAGAAAGCGATATGTTTGGAAAGTTTCTTTGGAAAAGGGGAAAAGGACCAGAGACAGGAGAGTGGATTTATCCTGGACTTGTAGGTGACTCCCATGTTCCAAGCCCACTCTGCATAATATGTACCGGCTTACAAATGAGGCAATGGAGCTTCAAACTGCTTTGCCATTACACCCTCTGCATTGTGTGTCATCATTTCCAAAGTGGGATCATCTCATTGCAGAGAAACAAGCTCAGGACTCCCATTAATTTGTCATTGTCGTAAGTTAAAATTTTCATGAAAATAAATATTTGTTTTTGTGGCATTTTCAAATCTTATATTGAAGGGATGTGTGAACGTTAGCATAGCGACTAGAGTCAGAGAGCATTATGGCAGTGATCGAGACGAGAAACAAGGAGTATAGCTTGTAAGTCTTAAGTGTGGTTCACACGGCAAGATTTTAGGATTGTCAGACGATTTTCCAAATTCTGTGACCACAGAGCTGATAAAAGTACAACAGGTTTGTGTGTCCAGCCACATAACAGGAGCAAATCTTGCCATGTGAGCAGGCTTTAGTACAAAATGATGTCACAACTACAATCTACCTACAATGCATATAGCTAGTGTAAGCATCAAGCCTTGACTGAATGAATAGCCTTGTGTCACGTTAATTTAATGATGGATAGCTGAAAAGTTACCGGGTTTATCAACTGTGGTAGCAATTTTGCTCCAACTCCACTTGTCATCATTTCTGTGGATATTCTTTGTACGAAATGCTGAATAAACATTCATGCTGTTTCCACATATCTCCGATGTCCACCGGACTCATTTTGGGCATGTCAGCTCAGCTGTTTGGGATTCCCCTCCATGAGCTACGTCACAGCGCTTTCTGATTGGCTGCCTGTCAAATTGAACAGGTTGAGTTCTAGCTCCCAATCAAGGAAAACCCTACAAGCTGTGAGAATATGCCCGATTTTAGATCGGAGCAGTCCCAATGTTCCAACGACTGGATGCGATCAGTCTTAGCATGCCATAGATGGCAGGATGAACGGTTACGATTATCGCAAGCAACGTTCTAAGATTGTTGTAAGGGGAAATTCGGGGTAAAAAAAGAAGAACCCGAGCCACAGAAAAATGGCCAAGTCTTCACCGGTCCGCGGTGATAAAAAGGATGGGGACCACTGGTACTTAATATCATTTCAAAGACTTTATCTTAGAAAACAAGTTGGTCGATGGAGACCAAAATTACCTCTGCAAGGGTTGGTTGAACAGAATCCGCATGCATCCACGTCACCAGCCTGACACAGTTCATCTTTGGAAATCTGAAATGTAAAGAACACTCACTAAATGTGAGTTTGTTCCCAATGTAGAAAACAGTCCTCCCTATTCCTGCACCTTACATTTTGAGTATTACACAGGACCTGTGTGTATGTGTGCTCCTCAATGTAACTTTCATTCTTCTGTACCTGTAATTTCAAAACTCAGTCCTCCCTATTCCTGCACCTTACATTTGAGTATTACACAGGACCCGTGTGTATGTGTGCTTCTAAATGTAATTTTCATTCTTCTATACTTGTAATTTCAAAACTCAGTCCTCCCTTTTAATCCAGCTAACATATTTAGTATTACACAACACCTATGTGTTTGAACAGTACTTAATATGATTTCAATTACTTTATTTTAGAGAATAAGTTGGTCGATGGAGACCAAAATTACCTCTGCAAGTGTTGGTTGAACAGAATCCGCATGCATCCACGTCACCAGCCTGACACAGTTCATCTTTAGAAATCTGAAATGTAAAGAACACTCACTATATGTGAGTTTGTTCCCAATGTAGAAAACAGTCCTCCCTATTCCTGCACCTTACATTTTGAGTATTACACAGGACCTGTTTGTATGTGTGCTCCTCAATGTAACTTTCATTCTTCTATACTTGTAATTTCAAACTCAGTCCTCCCTATTCCTGCTCCTTACATTTTGAGTATTACACAGGACCTGTGTGTATGTGCGCTTCTAAATGTAATTTTCATTCTTCTATATTTGTCATTCCAAAACTCAGTCCTCCTTTTTATGCAGCTAACATATCTAGTATTACACAACACCTATGTGTTTGAACAGTACTTAATATGATTTCAATTACTTTATTTTAGAGAATAAGTTGGTCGATGGAGACCAAATTACCTCTGCAAGGGTTGGTTGAACAGAATCCGCATGCATCCACGTCACCAGCCTGACACAGTTCATCTTTAGAAATCTGAAATGTAAAGAACACTCACTATATGCGAGTTTGTTCCCAATGTAGAAAACAGTCCTCCCTATTCCTGCACCTTACATTTTGAGTATTACACAGGACCTGTGTGTATGTGTGCTCCTCAATGTAACTTTCATTCTTCTATACTTGTAATTTCAAACTCAGTCCTCCCTATTCCTGCACCTTACATTTTGAGTATTACACAGGACTGTGTGTATGTGCGCTTCTAATGTAATTTTCATTCTTCTATATTTGTCATTCCAAACTCAGTCCTCCTTTTTATGCAGCTAACATATCTAGTATTACACAACACATGTGTGTTTGAACAATATTTAATATCATTTCAATTACTTTATTTTAGAGAATAAGTTGGTCGTTGGAGACCAAAATTACCTCTGGAGGGTTGGTTGAACAGGATCCGCATGTCCACATCACCAGCCTGACGGTTCAACTTTGGAAATCTGAATGAAGGGATGTACACTGAATTATTCCATAAATAAAGTCCACCAACTGTATGAGCAAAGCACCTTTAGCTGAACACACCTCTACCTGTAGGTACACATAATAAGTAGGATAAACTTTAAACAATGCAGATATATCAAATAGTAGCAAATGAAATGAATATTTTTCAAAATCAGTCAATTGATCTAAATGTATGTCTTTCTGTGGTTACTTAAACCAACTGAATGCAACTCATTATTTTGTAATTGTAATTTCAAAACTCAGTCCTCATATATATATATATATATATATATATATATATATATATATATAATATAAGCTTTTGTATTTTGAGCAGTTGCTTGTCTCCTTTGGAAAAGAAAGGTATTCTGATTATAATGATCATCGAACATGATCTATGCTAATAATGTGTAGTATAAAAATAGTTTAAAAGTGAAAAAGCAAACAAAGGAAAAACAATCCTTTAATAAACACTGGAATCCTATGCATAATAAGTCACAACTCACCTTTAAATGAATTGGGGTATTTTACATCAAATCCTTCTTTATCTTCACCTAAGGAGCAATAACAATTGTTACTCAGCAACACATTCTCTGATCTTTGCAGAAGATGTCAGCAAAGAGGTCTCAGAGAGCAAACATGATTCCAACATGATACTGTACACCAGGGGTGTCAAACTCCAGGCCTCCTGGGCCAGTGTACTGCAACTTTTACATTTCTGTCTGGTCTAAACACCTTAAGTATATTACTGAATAGCTTCTCAGTGCAGTCAAGTTGATGACCATCCATCTGATCCAGCATGTGACATCAGAAACACATCTAAATGTTGCTGGACACCAGCCCTCAGACCTTGAGTTTGACACCCCTGCTGTACATAATATGATTTGGTGTTATTTTATGCGAAAATGATGTACTGAAGTACACAGTTCTACATAATTGACTTTCTATTGACAGGTTCTCAAAATCTTTTAAAAAATTAAAACATCATCTTAATACTAATGATTACTATCTAGGATAATTTGTGCCTGTGAAACAATATCACTCACTGATGTACAGAAAATGACCATATACAGTTTTATCTAATTCTGGAGTGAGCCACCTTCCCTTTAAACTCTGGTACACTGGCTAACATGGTTGGTAATTACTAGCTAAACTGCTGCAAATCAGATGCTTTGGTGTATCCAAGCATCAAGTAACCTACAACATTCTGCAAATTACTAAACTATATGTACTTAAATGTCTTAGAGATTCTGTATGAGTCTTACCTCTTTCTCCACGCAAAACAAATGAAACAAGTTAAATGAATATAATGGCTTGCACCTGGACTTGTCGGATTGTACCAAGTTGATAGAGGAGGAGGGATACAACAAAGGAGAATTCCATTTTGTTCTGAAGCACACAAGGTCTGATTTTTTTCCAGGAACAAGAAAAACTATTTGAGTAATATTTTGTAACTTTCATTCAATATTTCAAAGTTAAATAGTTTATCATACATTTTTCTTTATTTAAGAGG